>NC_089416.1:4200753-5601004 GCF_020647865.1 Trichoderma asperellum
TCTCCGGAGAGATGATCTTCCCCTTCCACTTCGAAACTTACCCCGAGCTGATCCCCCTACGAGCTGTCGCCGACCGGCTCGCCAGCACATCTGACTGGCCAGCTCTTTATGACGTCGATCAGTTGCGCAAGAACAAAGTCCCTGTCTATGCGGCCTCGTACATCCACGACATGTATGTGGACTATGGCTTTGCCAAGGACACCGCGAATCTGATTCCAGGCGTAAAGACGTTTGAGACGAATCTCATGCACCACAATGCCGTGCGGGCAAAGGCTGAAGAAGTCATGCAGAACTTATTCGGCCTTAGAGACGACGTATTGGATTGATTTATAGAATCCGGCTCTCGAGCAACTCCAGGTTTGGGAACATGGCATGAGTAAATAAGAAGAGATAAATGTCATAAATGACCAGGGTTTGAATAAATAAACAGTTAACCATTTGGTGATAGGATAGACAGCTGTGGCTTTAAAATCTTGGCTCTATTTTTTATTTTATTTTCTCTTTTTTCTTTTTTCTTTTGCTCCTTTTTCCGTGGGTAGAAGAGATATATGCCTAACAAGATTCCCATGTCCATTCATTCCCCCGTTTCTCCATAATAGTGTCAATAAGTACATAAGTAAAGAGAAATACTCATTATCTCATTTTCACATTTGGTTTAAAAAAAAAAAATAAAGCATAGCTAGAAATGACCAGCGGATTCTCAGATCCGTGCCCACTTTAGCGCCTCTACCTCTTCTTGGTGGACTTGCGCTTGACAGACTTTCCTCCCTGCGAACCAGACGACTTTGCTTTGCTTAGCGAATCTGTGCTCTTGTCTAACAGCTCAAAGTCTTCGCCAGCAGATTCAGAGCTTGGGGGCGTGTGCTGGGGAACGTCCGAGTCCTCCTCGCCCTCTGCGGCCTCAGCTGACGCAGAGCCTGGGAGATAACGGCCAATGGTTAGCTGGAAGATCCAGGCGGGTACGCGGACCACGGCGGTATCTCTCAAGGTCGGCTTGAGAAGTTCATTCGGCTACATTGTTGGTATTAGCATTTGAACACTAGACCTGGCTTGGTTTGGTCCATCTTTGGGTACTTACGTCCAAGAGATATTCATTGACGTTGCCCTCTTCGTCCTCCTCTTCCAGAAAGACGTCACCCTGAGAGTCTACCACGAGAATCTTTCCATTCTCAGCGACAACTCTCTTGCGAGCACCAGCAGGGGCGGGCGCTGAAGACGCATCTCGCGACGAACTCTTGGAGCTCGCACCCTTGCGGCTCTTCTTGGAAGAAGACTTGCTGTCCTCTTTCCGGGACTCTTTCTCCTGCATGCGCCTCTCCTTTCTGTTCCTCGGCTGGGGCGCGGCAGCGGCTTCGTCCTCTTCGGCAGCAGGAGCTGGCTCAGGCGCAGGTGCAGCGTCGACTCCGGGAATCCCCGTGCCGCCGCCCCAAGCCGTGTTCCTCGCAAATGTGACGTAGCGTTCCACAAACTCCCTCTGGCGCTTCCAGCTCATGTACAGCGCGAGGTAGTGGATCGCGCCGCCGCCCACGATGAAGACGCCCACCAGGACTGTTCCCAACCCCGGGCGGTATCGGTTGTAGTAGTAGTCGGTGCCCTTCCACAGGGGGAAGCCATTGGCGAGGAAGTGGTCGTAGCGGTCGCGGGCAGGGCCTCGGAGGATGTTGGCGATGAGCGAGAGGCGGGCCTGGCGCTCCGACGCCTCCTTAATGGCTTTGCGGATCTGCGCCTGGGAAGGGCCCTTGGATGCCGCCGGGCCGGAACCCTCCTTCTTGCTCTTCTTCTTGGCTGCTTGGGCGTCGGCGCGAAGCTGCTGCTTCACCTTGTCGGGGTGAAGTGAACGCGACTTCTTGCGGTAGGCCTTGTTGATGTCGTCCAAGGAGGCTGACGCCGCCACGCCGAGGACCTCGTAGAACGTAGCGCCAGTTTCGGCTTCGTGAGCCGCTATTTCGTCGCGGATTCGAAAGATTTCTCGATCTGCACAGCTCAATTCGTCAATTGATAAAACTCCCCACATGCCAGGAACATCAACCAACAAAGGTCATGAACACGGGCTGCCATTTGATTCTTCCATACCTTCTTTACTCCATGCTGCTGATAATGGGGTCAACAGGGATAGAACCCCGACGACCAGATACTCAAACCTCATGATTGCAAGGCTCGGCGCGCTTACCCTTGCATCTATGAAGCCAAGTTTCTGATAATCGTTTGTTTGGAGTGTCGCAGAACCTTGAGGGGCGAATAGACGTGCTTTTTATGTGGGACGGTGAACAAGGCCAGATAGCTGAAAGTGCTGGGCCAGGAAGGGTTACGGGGTACGTTCCGTCACGCCTGCCGCCCCTGCATGCGCGAAGTATTGGTTACATGGATCTGCATTCGATCTTCTTGCTACCCTGAATCTGCTCTGTAGGTTTTGGTGTGTCGTCGAGCACCCAAAAGGTTATAGAACTATGCCACAAAAAGGGGGCTTTTATTTTGGTAATTAATTCCTTTTTTTTTTTTTTTTAAACTGAATAAGCCATGAATGCAGCTTTGTATTGAACTACCTAGTCATTTGCATTGTACGTGCAAAACAAGCTGATACGCAAAAGTAAGATTTCGCTTACCGTACATTGGACACACGAGACGACAAATAAAAGGCGACGGAGGGCGAGATATTGAAAGAAGCACATTGCTGTGAGGAAACGAGTAAAACAATAGATGTTGAGCAATTAAAATGAAAAAAAAAGGGAGAAAGGAGAAAAAGGGAGTTCTAAATTTTGTACAATACATGATGCTCTACGGAGCAGAAAAAAAAACATAAAAAAACAAGTGTGTAGCAATTGCACGTTTCGATCGTGCGACCTCCGGGTTATGAGCCCGGCGCGCTTCCACTGCGCCAAATTGCTTTGTTGACTTGTTGAATATTCCGAACACTAAAATTAACTATATACCTATACTATGCGCTAGGCGCACCAAACTGTAAATTCGCAAGCTGCTGATGGCTCTCTGACATAAGGTATCCACATTATTTTGCTTCACATCAATGTTCTCACCCAATTTCTTCTCTTTATCTTTGTCATATGGAAAGATGTTTAAGTATTAATCGGAGCAGTATAATTATTTAACGCACTTATTAATATGAGCTATACAAATAGAACATGGGCGATGGTAGGCCTACATTGAGGTTGAAATGAACACACTTCATTAAATAGTATATGGATGAAACTATATATACATCTATCTGCGAGAATTCGCTCGCTTCCGTGCTTTTGCCTCCCTCTCGTAATTGTTTGCCTCTCGTCCCTCTTCGTTTTGAATTTCGGCAACAAGTCTCTTGTACTTCTTCTCGTAAGCCTCGTCCTTCGCCTTCTTGATGCGAAGGTTCTCTCTCGCCATAAAGTTGGCGTCCTTCCGCAGCTCCCGCATGGCACCCTTGCGCTCCTTCTTGTGCTCGGCCTTGAGCTTGGCCATTTCGGCCCTTTCGCGGTCGGGATCGTAGTGTTTGTCGGGATCGAATGTGTCCTCGAACTTGGGTATATAGGTCTTGATCGAGAGGGGTTTGTGGTGGTGGAGCTCCAGAGGCCGGCGTGACAATTGAGAGACTCTAGACATTCGCTTTAGCTTCTCTTCTAATCTCTCTGCCTTCTCGCTGGCAGCCGCCGGTAGATGCTCCCGTGATAGCTTGCTGTTGACATGGCTCAAGACCTCAAGAACCTGGCTGAATGTCTCTAAAAATGCGGGCTTTCCCGTCCATAAATCTGCAGCCGCGTCGAGTACTTGAATGGTTGTAATTAGCAGAGCAATTTTCAGAGAGTTGCCACCCTCCTGAGAATTCTCAGCAAGGCAATCGGAGAAGTTTAGACGCCTTAATTCAACCTTCTTTGCCTTTTGGATTCGACTGCCTGCGGAAGGTTCGTGTACCGGGAAGCTACCCAATAATTTTGATGGGGCTGTTGGTGAAAGCGAGCAGATGGTGTTTAAGGCGAAATTAATTACCTCGGGAACGTATCGCTTAGATAGCTGTTGATACTGCAGACACAGAATGGACAAGTACGTTCCAATCGCATAATCTGACAACTCTCGAGGCACCTTCTGGCCGATATACCGGCCAATTGTTAACATCGCTGGAGTCACAACCTGATGGAAGTGATCAGATGTTGGGAATATAGTTCCAATGGCTGTGAGCACCGTCAAATCGGAAGCTAGCAGCGCAATGGGCCGAGACTGGCTAATTTCTTCAAGATGTTGGCGAAACTGCTTGGCAATTTCAACAGGAAACATCTTGGAAAGAGAGTGAATGTGACGAATGAGACTTTCCAAGACGGAGAAAGGCGGTGATGTCGCCGCATTCCATGGAAGGGCAACAAAATCCACCAAAGCCACAGAGAAATTTGCCAATCTCTCTTTATTTTTGCTGTCCAGCTTGGGATGATGTAACGCACGAATTCGTTGGACAATCTTGGGCAAGTTCGCATAATCATAATCCTTAGTGATGGATACAAATTCGGCGCATGACTGAGGACAGGGGAATGTGAATGGCAATCCGTTTTCATCGCTCTTCTCCTTGGAAGAGAAATTTGCTTGGAATATAGGATCTTTCGTTTCTGATTCGTTGAGGAGTCCTTTTGTGAATTCGTCATCGTCGTCTTCATCGGCCCCAGCTTGGTTTCCGGAATCACTATCGTCCTCCTCTTCCTCCTCGTCAAGCTCATCATCGCTTTCCACAAGTTCCAGATCAGATCCGCTGGCTACTAAGTCGTCGTCGATGACAAAGTCGTCTTCATCGTCAAAGCCCAATTCAGTTGCCGTTGGTCTGGTTTTGATACCACGTCCTAACCCAAATCCATCATCATCGTCTTCATCATCATCGTCCTCCTCTCTGCCAGCCGCATTGTCTTTCTTCTTTTCGTCTTCATCTTCTTCGCTATCTGACACCTCTTCTCCCATCATTCGCTTTTGGCGTTTTTCTTCAAGCTTTTTTAGTCGGTTGGATTCTTCTTCTGCCTTTTCCTCGTCTGTTTTGGTACGATTAGACGGTTGCGCCTTCTTATCCTGAGCAAGTTTTTTCACTTGTATATCGAAATTCTTGTCAAACGCATCCCGGTCGACGCCTGCTATAGTGGATAGCGGCGCATTCTCCTGATGCTTTCCACCGTTGAGGCCAGACCATAGAAGCTCTCGGATATTAGGAAGTTCTTTGTCAAGCTCCATCCGAAGGTCATCGTCATCGTCTTTAGCCGCCTGCCGCTCGTACTTGTGGAGTTTTGACTTGGCGATTACCTCTTCCATGACTTCCTTCTTCGTCTTTTTGCGCTCCGGCTCACCATCCTCGCCCTCCTCCTCACCAGCTGCGATGATGGCGCGTAGTCGTTTGAGTCGCTTCTCCCGGGTGTCTCCATCGCTGTCCTCGTCATCTTTAAGGTCGTCTTCTTGAAAGTCGTCCACCAGTTCCTCCTCTTCACCAAAATCAAGTGATCTTCCCATATGTGTCAAGCCATCCATAGGCTCGTCATCCTCCAAATCAAAGGTGGAGTTCTTCTTGTGCGTCTTCTGCTTCTCACGAGCAAATCGTTCCAGCATTTTCTCCTCAGGAGTCATTGTTGGGTCGTTCTCACCGAATCGTCGATCGAGGATGCCTCCGACCTTATTGCGGCGCTGCATATCTACAAGAAGAGTTTGTTTGCGCTGTTTGATGGAAAGTCAGACAAATGTTTCGCAGACTAGAGAGAGAAGGTCTTTTTACCTTTTCCTCGCTGGCGGCTTTGGCCAGACCAGGTCGCCCCTTGATAGAGGCATTTGAAGTCTTTGGCTTATTGGTGGTCACTTCAAACTTGGGTCCGCGCGCGGCATGCTTGAGGTCGAATGGATTGAACTGCTCTCGGATTCCTTCCAAGACAACGCCTCTCTGCAAGCGCTTGTCGTTTCGAGCCTGATCATCTTGAGCCAACTTTCGTCGTTGCTTCTTAGATTTTTGTGGACCAGTGATTCCTTGATCTCTCAGTGACGCCTTTAGGCGCTTGAGCTGGGAACCGGCCATAGTGGACGGCGTTTGTATCTACGATCAAAATTTTGATCACAGAATTGGCATGCTCATAAGATGGCCCATTACAAAGGCCTGCTGTAAATTTTTTGATAATGGCTTATCGATAGTGGCGCCTAACACCCATTCCGCTAGTGGAGGCCAGGGCCGCATAGTGGATACGTACCTTTTCTTAAGGTGTGGAGCCACTCGAGCACTTCGTCAGGAAGCTTCCGCTCAGTCAACACTTCATAATCAACGGGCTATTGTATCCGTATGCGTGCCTCTCCCATGCGATCCCGCCGGAGAAGCGACCTCCGTGGGACGACATGAACTGGACAAGCCGCCTATTATCGTTTTCACGCGATGAGCGAGTAATCTTAGTGAGCATCGGGCTGGCCACGTTTGGCTTGGTTAGCTCGATGATCACAGCTCTCACATTTATCCGAGACGACAATGAAATTCCGCCGTCGGAGCCCAAGACCCAGTACATCACGCAGGATACGGAAGACTCGCTCCAGCTAGATACGCTAGAAAAGCTCTTGGATCACCCAAATTTCTCAATAAAGGAAATTGCCATCAAGATACTTTGCGATAGGGCGGCCAACGACCCTGAAGTAATAAAATACATCTGGTTCGGAATCACTCGGCCAGAATATGAAGAGCGCATGAACTCTCTTAGAACGCTAGCCATATTAACGAGCCAAACCGGTAAGAAACTCAAGGGCCACCATATTGAACCGCGTGCTCACAGTCATCATAGGTAACGAGGGATTGGCAAGGCTGCATGATGAAAGAGCCTATTCAGCCTTGGTGAGGTGCATGGAGCTGTGCATGGAAAGCACCGACCTCCCAATTGTCACTGATGTCCATTGGGATGAATACTATCTTCGTGATATGGGCGAGAGATTCTGTCTCATGTTTCTAACAGAGCTGATCAACAAATACGGGGCTACCATGCTTGTCAAGGCCAAATTTGTTGAAAAGTGGCTTTCAAAGCAAGATTGGGGAAGCACTGGCGAGGAAAGGCGGCGCAATTTTAAGGATTATACAGACCTTCGAAACAACAGAATAACGGATATTATTAATCGCATCAAGCACTCTCGGCGTGGACTACGTGCCTTGGAAAAAGCCGGGTTGATTGACAAAGAAAGCTCTCGGCGGAGAATGAGAGAACTTCCTGATCTTCTCATGGAAGTGGAAGAAGAAATTGCAGGAGAGCAGCAAAGCCGACGAGCTAGGGAACATTCCGCTGAGGAACAAAGACTTCGACGCCAGCATCGCGAGGCTATGGTTCTGAATGATGGAACACGGCCACTGGGGCGAGAAGACATAATCGAACGCGATGCATCTCCGTCATGATGGAGGGTTATATATGTATAGAAATGACCGTCGAAAACGGTTGAAAACTCGTCTCAGAGATTCTGAGCGAAGCAACGCAGCGATAATGGAATAAAGAAAAGGCTGGATGCAAAATATATTCAAATGGTCTGTTCTCATTCCACTTGATCATGCATCGGTCGATATGACTCGAACGCAACAGGGAAGAGACGCTCATGGTATGGTATCTATTACTCGAAAGTGACATCACAGACAGACGTACACAGCTGTAATACCAAGCTTATTAATTTTCACTACAAAAATGCCAAGGAAATAAAGGCTGTCTTGGCTTACACTCCACGCTTATCTATGCTATACCATTTGGCTTCTTTTAGTAGGTAGCCGGAGGGAGGCTTAAGTTTGGTGCGTGTTATCATCACATGCGATATCCTTGCGGACGAAATGCCCGTGACATGTGATATTCTCCACTGAATGTATCATGCTCTATGTGAATCAAGAAGCTGGTAGATTGTATGGAGGTTTCAGCTTGACAGAATATTCCTGCACCTTTTGCTCATGACCTTCGACTGGCTGGATGTACCCTTGCTATGATCGGATTCGAGCTGGAGCTGGATGCTTCAGGGGCCATTATAGTGCCGTAGCAACAATCATCTTGCGCCCGATAATTACGAACCCCCCCCATCGTTAGTAACATCAGAGTAGATAGGACGCATGAGGAGCGTGATTATCAACTGCATGTGAGCATCTCCTTTGGATGAAGCCAAGATTGGTGGGATGGCACAGCACAGCTGCCGTAATAGGTACCTGAAGAGGGGGCTTAAGAGACTTGGGAAGACTCATGCTAGGGAGAAGACTTCTCTGGTGTCTCCTGAAATTCGTTTCATTAATATTGCCTCGAGTAAATTCTATTCGCCACCATTCTTTGTCTTGTAATGCTACTCGTATTCCACACCAAGCCCCTTTATCTGCTGACGTACTCATCAGTGTGATCTGCTCCATCCAGAGGCTCGGCGTGAAGGGGGGGCTGCCAGTGCCCAAAATGCCCAATGACTCCTGCTTGCCCCGTATCGAATTTACTGACCAGCAACTCGCTACCAAGGAACAGACAGACATGGTCGTCATGTACTCCGTACTATTACCCGCTAGACCTGCAAGTAAAAGTCGATGCATGCCGCTCGCTACAGGCTGCGCTCTAGGCTGTGCTTCAGGCGGCCCGGCGACCGTCTAGCAGCCATGATAGGCTGGGCCAGCTGCAGCCCCCGGCTCTTTGCAATATCGCTCGCAATATCCAGGTAAACAAACAAATGAGCTGGCGCAGCGTCTTTCCTTTCCATTGGCCTCCTGCCATTTCGCCTTTCTATCTGCTTCTTTTCTTTTCCATCTTCTCTTCTACTTCTCCAAACCAGAGCGATTTTTCTGTGCGAAACTTGTCTCCCTTTCTCAGCTTTTCCAGGCCACACCTTACGGTTTGCGACGTACATTTTCACCTTTCCTTTTTCTTCCGCTTTTAATTACGGTAGTCGTTGATCCCCAGTTTGGCGTCCAGGTACCCGCAACCATCAACCCGGCAGCTCATTTTGCCCCCTTGTCGCTCGCCCAGTCTACCAAGAGTTGCGGGAAGCCAGCAACCACAGCTGGCTGTTGTTCCTGTCAAACTACTGCAGAAGGGAAGTCTAATCGGTGCTAAGTCATATTGGACGAGGGGAAGCCCCTTTTGACACACCCTCTGCGACCTCATACAGCGGCAGCACCACTTTCGGAATAGGAACCACTACCGGTACCTGTCCAGGCGTGGGGTACCCTCAGCCGACCGGCACGCCCCGTCCAGAGTGCTGCTAATTTTTGCTGGATCCCCAACGCCAGCGCCATGTCCTTTTCCACGACTGCCACTTCCACAGCTGTCAAGCCGGCCAGGTCCAACTTCTCGCGCTCGCTGCGCCGGCCATCCAACATTTCGTCGACACCCGACCTGGGATCGCTCTACTCAGCCCAGCCGAAGCTGCTGCGCAAGACGTCGCTTGCGGCCCTGACTCCGAGCTCCTTGGCCAGCATCCCCGATGGGAGCGAGAGCTACGCCATCGACTCCGTTCTGAACGAGATTTCCGAAAACACCATTCCCGAGGAGGATCCTGCGACGCCGCCCGCCATGGAACTATCTGTCGGCGACTCTGTCAACGTGCCGGGAGGCATGGTCGGTACCGTCCGCTTTGTCGGCACCGTCCAGGGGAAGAAAGGCACCTTCGTCGGCGTCGAGCTAGATTCGGAATTTGCGGCGAGGGGGAAGAACAACGGCGACGTTGATGGGTAAGAATAATGCTTCGCACCACCACCCGTCGCATCAGGAGTTGACCGCTAACCCATCTGTCTGCCCGACTTCACAGCGTCTCCTATTTTTCGACCAATGTCTCTGGCGCCGGTATCTTCGTCCCGGTCGCCAAAGCTCTTCGAAGGCCCTCCGGCTCATCACCCAAGACGCCAACGCCAAATGCTGCGAGCGGCCTGAAGCTTGGCAAGAGCAATTCAGTCAGCCTGAAATCCCCAACATCAAGCCTGTCCAAGTTAAGCGCCTCGGTTGGGGCTGGTTCTCGGGTTCAAAGCCCAAAAGGTAAAAAGTCGCAACCCTCGCTCCAACGCCCCGAGTCCGAGTCGCCACAACGGAAGTTGGCCATGTCACCCGGGCCACGGCCGTCCATTTCAGCGCCCGGAATCAAAGCTCCTCCAAGATACGGTAGCCCGACAAATCGACTTGCGCAGAGCGTGCGCGGAACTGCTGGGCACATGGGCGATCCCAACAAGGGCGCGGCGATGGAACGACGGCCAAGCTTTGGGCCTCGTAGCACATCCTCTCTGGGCCCCGAGCCACTCTTTGACGAGGAACCTAACCCAATAACAATGCCCCCTCTGCCGACAAAGAGCAACACAGGCTTGGGATCGCTATCATTGCGGCCGCCATCTCGAGCGACTAGCATTAACGACGAGGAGCTCGAACGATTGCGCGCCCAATTAGAGGATAGGGATCGGCAACTCAAAGAACAGGCCGCAACATTGGCAGAAATGGAGAGCAGTCTAACTGAGCTTCAAACGCTAATAGAGCACCCCGATGGACTAAGGCGGAGCAGCATAGACGACAAAGATGCAACTCAGCTTCGACACATGCTACGAGAAAAGAATGAAAAAATTGCCATGCTTGCAGCGGAATTCGATGCCCATCGAGCGGATTTCCGGAGTACCATTGACACGCTTGAAATGGCCAGCACAGAAACTGAACGAGTATATGAGAAACGTATAGAAGAGCTTATAGCAGATATCCGTGAGCTTGAATCGAGAAACTTGGATGTCGACTCTGTAGCAACACAACTGAAACAGCTAGAAGAGCTGGTGCAAGAGCTTGAAGAAGGGTTAGAAGACGCTCGCCGTGGCGAGGCTGAGGCTCGCGGAGAGGCCGAATTTTTGCGAGGGGAGGTCGAGAGAACTCGGTCAGAGCTTCGGCGAGAGAAGGAAAAAGTCGTTCCTCATAATATATCGGCTTTGAGTGGCGACTCCGCGGTGCTGGCCAAGGAGCTGGAGCAGAAGGAAGACGAGATTCGAGGACTGAAGGCTATTATCCATTCCCTTAGTCGAGACTCAATTCCTGGCGCCGAGGGCCACGCTCCTAGGCCGCGACCCGGCTCATTAATTGGCGAAAAAGATGCTATTGAGAACAAAATTGCTCGAGATAATCTAGAGAGACAAGTCGCTGAGCTTCAACATATAATCAAGGAGAAGAATGACAAAGAGGAGGAGCTGCAGCATGAGATTGCGTTCTTGCGCTCAAACAGCATCAACTCGAGTCGTGATTCAGCCCCTATTCGGCGATCATCCATACGGAACTCTCGAGAAACGGTTACACCCGTCCAGCCTCAGGAGCCAAAATCTCCGAATCTCTCACACAAGCGAGCAAGCACCCTCGAGACGATGAACGAGAGTGACACCTATTCGACTGCCACCGAGAGCAGCACTCTTTGGTGCGAGATCTGCGAGACAGGTGGTCATGATATCTTGACTTGCACAAATATGTTTGGCAACGATAACGCAAAGAGTTCCAAGAACAAGAAAAACGACCAAGAAGAAGAGGAGGATGACGAAGAGGGAGAGGAAGAACGTAGACAGGAAGCGGATAGAGACACCACTCATGAAGATCTCAAGCCTCTTACACCCACGGGTGACGATGTTATTCACCATCCCGCCGTGTTGACCCCCGGTATTCCCAAAGAGGAGCCCGCATCGGTTCCGGCAGTCAGAATCATTCCCAACCCCATGGAATCAGGGCCCGTCGCTGGCAAGGAGAGTGGCATTCTGGATCCGGAGAAGTGGTGCGCTATATGCGAGCGGGATGGCCATGATAGCGTCGACTGCCCTTTTGAAGATGCATTCTAAGAGCTTGTCAAATTTGAATGTATGACGGACTTGGAATATTAAAGCGGACATGATGAACGGCAGACATTTTATATTACGCAGAAGGCATTAACGACTTTGCCATATCTGTATTTATGGCTGCATTTTGTATTCAACACAAGGCGTTCATCCGTATTGATACCATACCAGCCTCTTCTTTGCCTCCCAGCGTGGGACTGTTATTTTTTTAGAGAGCCTTTAGATACTACTTACTACTAACCTTATGGTTCTTTCTTCTTCTTCTTCTTCTTCTTCTTTTTTTTTTTTTTTGTAATAATAGCATTGGATTTGTACACTTTCATTTACATTGCTAATAAGTACTTATATACCCTGCATCCGTTGCATTAAATTTACCCACTTCTGTCACTGCTACCAGGGCATCTATTTTGTGAGAAATTACAGCCTGACCTGCCCACCCGTCTCCAGACACACCTCCCGAGCACCCAGCAGGCAAGGTGCCTACAGGTGTCTCTCAAACTGGAGTACGGGTACCCCATCTCGATAGCGACGATCTTTTAGCCGGTACTCCGTACTAGCAGTATGTGCATTACTCATTATTTCCAACTACCTACTAGTAATGCATTTACTCTTATGTGAACTTGATATTACGAGTAGTTGGTTCTACGGCCTGGAAGAATGCGGGTACAATCGTAAGAGAAGAAGCATGGAAGGCAGAGAGGTATTAATAGCAGCTTAGGTAGGCATAGTAGGCAGCGCTTATTCGGTGTCACAGGGCCCCCAAATACATTCTATATTCATCCTGTACCCAAAGACGAAGTAGAAGAAGGCTACGGCTGTTGGATCCAACACCTATGAGGGGTAGGTATTACCAATTGCCTTTTGTTTTCTCCACGAGCGTCGTGTGGCGGTGCCAGCCAACCTGTTGTTTTCCATCCATCCCTTTTATCGGAGCATCTTCATGGGCATGCGTCAGTGCTAGTCTTCTTCCAGCCAGCAAAAGCGGGATGCTCCGCTGAGCGAGATCGATGATTTGATTAGGGAAAAGTCTACAGTGACGCCTCGTGGGGACGGACCCTGGTCGGCAAGCTGGTTTTCTTCTTTTTGCTTTTCAAGTTCGGGTCTTCATACTCGTACATTGTACATGTTGTTGGGAGGCAGACTTATACTGCGTAGTACCTACTAGAAGAAATTGCAAAACCAAGTGAGAGGCGGCGCCATAATAGTAAGGCTCTTTCGGTGGCGTCGAAGGGGGTTCGGGATGCGGACTTGGGGCGGACTGTTTTATGGCTTTGGAGAGATTTAGTGGAAAGCAGAGGTGGAATCCCCCAAAGCCCACTATTCTGCTGTCCGAGATGGTACAGGTACAGAATGCAGGATACAGTAAGATGTAGGTAAGATGGAAAAAGCAGCGTCGGAAAGTTTAAAGTGCGAGGTATCTGAGCGGTAGCAGTACCTGGGAGTCGCGATGCAGCCTCATTTTTTTCTATTGGGTTCCAACGGAAGGATTGCCATGAGTCCACGAGCAGTGCTGCTAGTACTTTTGAGTGCCTGGTCTGTTTTGGTACCTGGTGCTAGAGCGGTGATTCTGACATAGCAGCCAATGGAATATACTGCCTGGTGCATATCACAGTTGCAACAGTGCTAGCAGTCGATCTCCATCGATTTGAGCCGAGTTCGAACAGCAATGCGGTCTTGAGCTGCCCTGTTTTGCGGTGTCAAGGCGCCGAGGCCTCTTCGGTGCTCTGTGCTCTGTACAGTGACCACCAGATACTCGGTGGTACCCGCTGCTAGTCGCTTTGCCGCTTGGTAGAACGAATAGGTTGCGCGCTTTGCATTATCGGGCACCGCCACACCATCGACTTTCTTCGATACAATTCCATGAGGCGCACGCAGCCTTGGGGGACCCCTGCAGCCGCCCTTTAAATCCTCAAGGCGGCGCTTGAGCATCTGCCCTTTCACCACGTCTAAACCCCAGAAGGCCGCTTTCCCTTGACCGAGCCGTTTCTTCTTCTCTTCTTTAAAAATAATCGACTGCAACCCGGAATTCTTTTCGATTTCCTGCTCATCGTCAAACATCCATCCGGCCACTGTTATACAGCTTTTGCGTCGCAGCCCGCAAATTTCTTCTTCGCCCCACTGACCCTTCTCTGTGGCTTTTCTAGGCACGCTATCTTTTTTTTCTGCTGGACTATTACTCAGGTACGTTAAAATCACAGGCCATATTACGCATTTTTGCCCCTCGGTGCCTTTCCATCTTCTTCTATTGCATCCCGCCATCAACACCAAAGGACTTGTCATAGGTCGTATCTGGAAGCTGCTTGAAGAGCGGAGATTGCTTTTTCTTTATTCGCCCTTGTTTTCGCTGCTTAGAAGTTTCTACGATCCGGTTGCTACGGACGCTTTTGTTCTTGGCTTTGACTAATTGCTGTTCCAGCAGAGCCTCTATATCTGCAGTAAACGAGCCGGCCGCTTGTCGCTTTTCTTGAGTTTTTGGCGCATACACGACTACTATTTGAAAATTTATAATCCCAGACAAAATGGTGAAGGAAACAAAGCTTTACGAGACACTTGGTGTATGTATTCACCTTACATGGCGCCCCACGGGTGCTTCAATCTTATGCGACGAGATGAACTAACATGTCTCCTACTAGGTCTCTCCCACAGCTACTGAGCAGGAGTTGAAGAAGGCTTACAAGATTGGTGCCCTGAAGCACCATCCTGGTATGTTTTCCCCATACTAACTGTCCAGTGGAGAGAAATTCATTCTAACGTCCACGGTATAGACAAGAACGCCCACAACCCCGCTGCCGAAGAGAAATTCAAGGAGATCTCCAGTGCTTACGAGATCCTTTCCGACCCCCAGAAGCGTCAGATCTACGATCAATATGGTGAAGCCGGTCTCGAGGGTGGTGCCGGTGGCGCTGGCGGCATGGCTGCTGAAGATCTGTTTGCCCAGTTCTTCGGCGGTGGTGGCTTTGGCGGAATGGGTGGCATGTTTGGTGGCATGCAGAACCGTGGACCTCCCAAGGCTCGCACCATCCACCACACCCACAAGGTTTCTCTCGAGGATATCTACCGTGGCAAGATCTCCAAGCTTGCGCTGCAACGATCCATCATCTGCCCCAAGTGCGACGGCCTTGGAGGAAAGGATGGTGCTGTTCGCAAGTGCGCGGGCTGCAATGGTGCTGGTATGAAGACTATGATGCGCCAGATGGGCCCCATGATTCAGCGCTTCCAGACTGTCTGCCCCGACTGCAATGGTGAAGGTGAAATTATCAAGGATAAGGATCGCTGCAAGCAGTGCAACGGCAAGAAGACCACCGTTGACCGAAAGGTTCTCCACGTCCACGTCGACAGGGGTGTCAAGAGCGGCACCAAGGTCGAGTTCCGAGGCGAAGGTGACCAGGCTCCTGGTGTTCAGGCTGGTGATGTTGTTTTCGAGATTGAGCAGAAGCCTCACGCACGCTTCACCCGAAAGGATGACGACCTCCTTTACCGATGTGAAATTGAGCTCGTTACTGCACTGGCAGGAGGTACCATCTACGTTGAGCATCTGGATGAGCGATGGCTTAGCATTGAAATCCTGCCTGGAGAGGCTATTGCACCTGGTAAATACGCCCCCCCCTTTCCTATCATCCTCTAGGACATCAAGACAAAGAAATCAAAACTAACAAGCTTTTTCTAGACTCTGTGAAGATGGTTCGCGGTCAGGGTATGCCCTCATACAGACACCACGACTACGGCAACCTGTACATCCGCTTCGATGTCAAGTTCCCTGAAAAGAACTGGACCGACGACGCCTCTGCATTCGAATCCCTTCGAAAGCTCCTTCCTCCTCCCTCAACACAGGGCAACCCCCCTGCTGAGTCCATGACAGAGCCTGCCGATTTGGAAGATTTGGATAGCGGTGCTCAGAACAAGGTCTTCGGAGACCCCAACGGTATGGGCGATGATGAGGACGAAGATGGCCACCCTGGTGGTGAGCGCGTGCAGTGCGCTTCGCAGTAAACGAATTACAAAAAATAAGCTTATATATCTCTATATAGCTTGGGGCTCAAAATAAAAGCAACGAGCGAATAGTGGACGCAAGATGACGCCTTGGAGCTATTGGATCGCTACGACGTCCTTTTGTCTGGAGGCAGCAAACGAGTGAAGCGGATGGAGTGGTGTTGTTTGAATTAATGAAGGAATCGGGCGCTGCTTCGTTCTAACCTCTACCGCTGCATTTGGGGAGTTCTTTTTTCGAAGTCTCATTGATACCATCTGGAGGAGGGAAATAGCTCTCCCTTTCCGCTGCATCTGGGAAGGCAATGGCGAACCAGATGCGCAGAGGGATGATCACGGGCATGTTCATTTTGCCGACCATTATTATGGACCTGGGTGCTTTTTGGACTTGCATGACTAGGCTGGAGGGCGTTTAGAGGGACATAGACGATTTTGACGAGTTTTTTTTTTTTTTTTTTTACTTAAGTTGTTGCAGACTTAGACTATGAATATGATGATTTCTAGCGATTTCTTTTCTTTTTGGTATTAATCCTAAAAACAAGTGACTGGTCATGGAATCATAGAGCAAGCACTATACGTATACATTACTACATCCCGCAAGATCACTCTTCGGTATCACCAGTATCTGCCGCCATATCGCTATCAGTGTTTGCCTGTGGCACTTCTGAGCCAGCTTCTTCAAACTCCGCATTTGTGACCACCTTTCGTAAGCTCTCAACGGTATACAGCAGACTTCGAACCTCCTCTTCGCTTATGTCGGATTCGTTTGCCTCTACCGCCTTGTCCTTGAAAGAGGTCTCAACGTCCACGGCCAGTCTGCCATGGTTGATGGTTAGGCGGAATGCATGGAGGCTCTGCGCCTTGGTCTCCGCGTCGGGGTCGATTGCGGCAATGATTGTGGGGGCGGCGTCATCGTTGCTTGGAGAGATGGCGAGGGAGAGGGGCTTGCCGGGGAGTTGGATGATGCCGGGGCAGTGGAGCTCGTTGTTTTCGAGCAGCTTCCATGAGAAGATGGCTTTGATGCTGTGGAATGTTGGTTAGCGATACCTTGGGATCTCATGAGTGAAAGGACTTACTCTTCGCAAATGGCTAGTATATATGTGAGCGGCCCATCTTCAGAGGGGTAAGTCAGAGTATAGATGCTTGAGACGGCAACAGCTGTAGTCTCAGGGGCGATTTCTTGGGCGAGGGATAAGACGCTTGTCTTAAAGAGCTGCTTTCCGGCGAGCCAGTCCCAAACAAAGATGTATTCGTCACCGCCGCCAGAGACAAGGATGTCTTTGTTGCTGGGGGGAATGACCATGTCACTGATGAACTCCTTGTGCCCGAAACAGAAATTTTCGATAATATGTGCGTGGGGGATGTAGCGAGACACTCTGATGTGCTCATCTCTATCAGCAGTGAGGATATACTTGCGTCCTTCCTTCTCTCCGAGAACCAGGGCCGTTAGCATAGAGACGTGTCCGAGTAGCAGATTGAGTTCGAAGCCCGGTCCATCGGCAGCGGCAGCGTCTTTGGATTCGTTGAGAAGTTCAGCTTGCTTAATCTGGTTGAGAAGGGCGATTCGATTGCCCTTGGAGTGAACCGTGAGCGGGTTTGCAGTGGGCTTGAATGCCTTTTTGGTTGGCATCGGTAGGGCTGATAGTGACGCGGAGGTTTTTGATCCATCAGCTGGGATGACTAAAGGCAAGGCGTAGACATCGCCAAACTTGTCTGCGCAGATGATTTGTGAATCAGGTCCAATGGCGACTGCACTTGGTCGTTTAGGCATAGTTCTATGTATACAAGATTTAGCACGTGTCGCCTTCTCAAGGTGAATAATAGTAATAATAGGCGCTCATACCTCTGACTGAGTTCCTCGATTTGACCATTTCCATCATGTGTAAAGACCCAAACGACCTTGTCATGTCCACTTACGGCCAGCAGGTGGCTTCCATCAGGTGAAGTCGTCAGATGCGTGATCACGGGCCGGTCAGGTACACGAGCGAAACGGGTTTTGCCATTGTCAATGTCCTTCCCAGCCTTGCCTTTGCCCTTCTTCCCTCTGCCATCGAAATGGCCGGATCGTGGCTTATCGTCTTGGGCTGCTGTGGGTGTAGATGCCTCAGCCTCAGCTGTCACTGCGGCGGTCTCATTCTCACCACCCAGCTTCTGTCGTTTGGCTGGCGGACCGTCACTTTCAGTTGCCGGGGTGTTTGCCTCTGCTTCTAGGGCAGCTTCAGCCTTGGCCTCGTTGATGGCCTTTATTGAGTCGGCAACCTTATCGACGTCAGGGTGTTTCCATGATGAGATGTGGGTGCCGTCTGTGAGATTGAAGGTATGAATTGCGCCTCCACGAGCGGCAAAGAGGATTTGCCCTCGAACATGGACCTTGTTATAAGGAATCTTCATGGTTTATAAAATAACTAGGCTTTGGCCTACTCCTAAGAATTGGGGGATCAAGGGAATGAAGTCCAATTGGAGCTTAAAGAAGCCATGCAGTCTTGCAGCTTATCAACCTGGAACTTTTTTTCTGATACCGATCTAGCTCCTCCACGAGGCGCAAGAAAAAAAAAGATACATCTTGTTGGTACCTTCACTTCGACAAAATGGTACGTACCTCTGGTCCCCACTGCACCTTGAGCTAACAGCCAAAAGCTGTTCTGACCGCTTACCTAATTCAGCCATGCCCTAGCCATTCGACACACACTTTCTCACTGGGTGCAAAATCCCGGAAATTTTGGCTCCTCTCTTTTTTTTCCTCTTTTCCGCGATAAGACTTCGAGTCACCAAATAATAAACACCAAAGGATACCCATTTGCCCTTAAATAACCTGCCTTCAGGAAATAAGAAGATATGGGGGGCAAATCAGCGAACAAGGCCGGCTACTTCGACAAGCTCAAGGGCTTGCTGCAGGACTACAAGTCAATCTTCATTGTTGAGATTGACAATGTCTCGTCCCAGCAGATGCACGAGATCCGACACGCCCTTCGTGGCAAGGGTGTTGTCCTGATGGGCAAGAACACCATGGTAAGACTCCATCGCATATCGTCTTTTTGATTTTCCTTGACAATTTTGAAAACTAATGCGTTTGATATAGGTTCGCCGAGCTCTGCGAACTTTCCTCGTTGATACTCCCGAGTACGAGCGTATCCTGCCTTTCGTCAAGGGCAACGTCGGTTTCGTTTTCACCAACGGCGACCTGAAGGAGATCCGTGACCAGATCCTGGCCAACCGTGTCGCCGCCCCTGCCCGTGCTGGTGCTGTCGCTCCCGTCGATGTGTGGGTTCCTGCTGGAAACACCGGTATGGAGCCTGGCAAGACCTCTTTCTTCCAGGCTCTCGGTGTCCCCACCAAGATCGCTCGTGGTACCATTGAAATTACCACCGATCTCAAGCTCATTGAGGCTGGCAACAAGGTCGGCCCCTCCGAGGCTTCGCTGCTCAACTTGTTGAACATCTCTCCCTTCACCTACGGTCTGGGAATTGCTCAGGTCTACGACCAGGGCCAGGTCTTCCCCCCCACCATCCTCGACATTGGTGAGGAGCAGCTCCTCGGCACCCTGGCTAAGGCCATTACCACCGTTGCCACCATCTCTCTGGCTCTCAACTTCCCCACCCTGCCTTCCGTCATGCACTCTCTTGTCAACTCCTACAAGAAGGTCCTGGCTGTTGCCATTGAGACCGACTTCAGCTGGCCCGAGATTGAGCAGCTCAAGGACCGCATTGCCAACCCTGACGCTTACGCTGCCGCTGCTCCTGCTGCCAGCTCCGGCGCTGCTGCCGCTACCGAGGCTGCCCCCGCTGAGGAGAAGAAGGAGGAGGAAGAGGAGGAGGACGAGGAGGGCTTCGGCGGTCTCTTGTATGTCACACCCCTGAAATCTACTCTGGAACTAACACTAACATACTTAATAGCGACTAAACAACCAATAACGGTACTGGATCGGTTTTCAGGGCTTATTCGACTTGTTTCACGGTATATGGATCTAAATCTATGGGTACATAGGTCATTGGTTGGCCAAAATAGGATCAACGCAATGATTACATGAGACACGAATGAAATTCAATGAAAGCTACGAGTCAACTGTTAGACACTTGATGAGAATTCGACCAACTTGTGAATATTGAAACGTGATGAATAGCGTCGACTTGAGAGATTACTCACTTGCCAAAAGGTTAGTTATTCCTCCCTTGGTTTTCCCCCCAACTTCCTTCGAATGATTATAAATTTATTCATGAGCTTTTTAACCCTGAAATCTCCTGATGAAAACAAATATTCAACAACACCTTATGACTTTACACTATCTTGTTTACCAATTTTCTATTGCTGCTCTTTAGTAAAGATCACAATGGCTAACATACGAAAGATATACAGGACATTTGTGCGCAGAATTTCTATGGTACATGTGATTTGATCCAGTGCTTATCCAGCAAGTGACTGGCGGTTATCTATCGCCTCTGTAGTATTATCCAACACCCTTTTGGCAATATTGATTGCATGTTGCGGCAATCCTGCCAACCGTGCCACCTTCAGAGCATGGCTTCGGCGATTAATACCTCGTCGTAATTTGTGAATGTAGACGAAGCCTCCCTCGTTATCCTCCTGTACATCAGTACAGTACGCCTGGACGGGTCCAGTCTGTGGATTGCAGAATCCCTCAGCGGCCGCCATATCAGCCACGTCGTGGAAGTGTGTTGCGAAGAGGGTTCGGCATTGGTTAACTGTCACAAGATGGTGTAGGCAAGCAAACGATATTGCCGTGCCATCCTCTGGTGTAGTGCCTCGACCTATTTCATCCATGATGACAAACGATTTAGGGGTAGCCTGCCGTAGTATCTGGGCTGTCTCAAGCATCTCTACCATGAAAGTGCTCTGATCATGATATAGGCTGTCGGCCGAACCTACACGACTGAAAATGGCATCAACAATGCCGATTTCAGCATAGGTAGCGGGCACGTAGCACCCTATTTGCGCCATTATCGTAATCAAGGCATTCTGTCGAAGAAACGTGCTCTTTCCGGCCATGTTCGGTCCAGTAATGAGCCAAAGGGAGCCATCTGGCGGCGACCCAATCACACAGTCATTGCGAACAAACCGGCGCCCCTGTTCCAGCAGCCCTCCTTCCACCGTAGGATGGCGACCACCCTTGATAACATGGGTTTTAGAATTGTTCAACTTAGGGCGGACAAGGTTCTGCTCGACGGCGAGTTTTGCAAATGATGTCGCAATGTCGATCTCGTCCAGCACAGACGAAATGCGCCGCAGCTTGACCAGATTCTTAACAACGTGTTCACGAAGGGCCTGGAACACTCGCTGTTCCTCGCGGCGAATTCGAAATTTTGCTTGATCAATCTGTTGGCCAAGAGCGGTCCACTCAGGAATATGGAACGAGCTTGTACTGCGAGTCGAAGATACGGTCTTTACTGTGGTTAATTTTTTGGTCTCTTTCGTCTTGAGGTGGACTATATGTCCTGAGCTCGATGTCCATTTAAGCGCCAGACTGGGTGCTTCCAGGCGCACTCGAAGCTCCTCAGCAAGAGCACCTTTCTCCTTCACAAGTGATGTGAGGTCATTGTGAAGGTTCTGGAGTTCCTTGCTTGCAGCTGGTTTCATAACCCAAGGCTCATTATCTTCGCCGTATAGCTCTTTCAGACTGCTTGTTTTCTTTCTCTTTGCTTTTGTCACGAGACTTGCGTCTTCACTGGAGCCTTCCGGGGAAACAACATCTTGGGCTAGGGCCATCATCGCTTCGGCTTCAGATTCTTCGACAGCCTGCTGCTGGGCTATTCCTTCCTCATCTATAGACTCTTTAATTCTATCCGCGAGTTCAAGGGGCTCCCCAAGATGAATACGAGATGCCAAGGATGCAAGGCAATCCGGTCCTGGTGAAGATGGACTTTGCTGCCCTCCTGATGCCTCTTTAAGTAAACGCACGACTTCTTCGGCAGCATATATCGTGTTAGCTATTCCAAGCAAATCATCCGGATCACCCCTCCCCAAAGCAAATTTCTGAGCAAGTCTCTGGCAATCGTAGCTCCGTCGCAGCATAATGACCATGGAATCATTGAGATCTGCAGATTCAATGAAACGAGCAACAACATCTTGCCGCGCTTCAATTACGTCTAGAGAGGTAGATGGAGAACCAAGCCATTCGTTGAGAAGTCTAGCGCCACTCTTGGTAACTGTGCGGCGTATCGCATGAAGGAGACTGCCGCGGAAGAAGCCATCGCGAATGGTCTGCTTAATTTCCAGCGCTCTCAGGGTATTTTTATCGATGGTCATGGTCTGCGTGTTTTCGAAGCGCATAGGCGGCTGAAGCTTCATGCTTGTCCCCTGAAGTCGGTTCTTCACATAGTTTAGTACTAGTCCTCCCGCAACAACCTCATTATCTGTGAAATCTTTTCTTGAAAATTCGGATATTTGTGATTCTAGAAGGGGAGACCAGTCATCGAGGTTTGTTAGACTCTCGTGTGGCGAAAATGTGACGAGATGTCGATCATCTGTTAATATCGAGAAAATGTCATGATCTTTTCGAAGTTCAAATGTTTGTTCAAGGACAACTTCTCGCGGAGCTATGCGAGATAAGATGGATGAGAGAGATGAGAGAGTCGTAGATTGGGTATAAAACTGCCCCGTAGAGAGATCCAGCCATGCCAGGCCAATTGGCGAATCATTCACACTTGGAACATGTAAGTGTTCGTTGGGTGGAGAAGAGTCCAACTGCAAAGAGTCAGAAGGGGCATCTTGAGAGATGTGAATTGCCATGATGTAGTTATTGGCGTAAGGGTCGATGAAATTCTCATCGATGAGAGTTCCTGGAGTGATGATGCGTGTCACTCGACGATCATGCATGAGGCCGCCCGACTTGACTTTTTCTGAGGGTTGGTTGGGGAACTCTTCAGCCACGGCGACATGGCTGTTCAAATCTTGCACCAAAATCTTGAGATATCGGTCCAGCTGGAATACAGGAAACCCTGCCTGTAGTACCACGGTTAGCCTGGTAAGAATCGGAAGAGCTTTATGAGTATGTATATACATAACAAAAGGAAATAAGGACAGGGGCGTGATTACCATCGGCACAGGCCCAGGGTTTGTTTTCTTGGAAGTCAGCTTTAGATTTAGCAGTGGTGCATATTCCTCGGCATGCTCGAAATAGAGCTCGTAGAACCCGCCCACTCTTGTGAGGAGGATGCATTTCTCAAATTTGTCCATATTCCGGCGCGCTTGGGATAGGACGGGAGGCCAGGCCGGTTCATTTTGCTCTTCTTCCGTGGGGAGAGGCTTCGCCGGGATCTTCCCTTGAGGCAAATCGGAGAGCTTGACCGTAGTTTTCGATCTCGATCGTTTCACGGCAGCTTCGAAATGAGCAGTTGTACTGAGTTTTGCGGCAAATACAGCCGCAGGAGAGCTGCATCGCAGAGACGCAGGGCTTAGAGCCAAGGCCAACGAGCGGCGAGTGTTGAGGGGCCGATGTCGCAAGCCATGAGCTGTGCGTTGTCGAAACATTCCAGGTCATTCGACAGGATCACCTGTCTCCTTTGCAAAAGGCTCTTGGGATTTGAAAGAGCATTGACGGGGAAGCTCGTGCAGAGGAACAATTTCTTCTAATAGGACCATTTTTGGAGCCCTGTGAAGACGGTGATTTGCGGCCCCACCGTAGGCGGGTTACCGGTGCCTGAAGCGCCGCTGCAAGCGCTACGGCGGGAGATGGGGCACTGGCGGCGGCTCGCCAGCAGCTACTGAGGGGCGATATGGCGCGTCTAAATATATATCTGGGGTGTAGCAGGATACTGCTAATAAATACCTAGTAGAGAGAGAGAAAGCACAACAGCACTCTCACAAGTACTGTGTAGGTACACAGATTCACGGTGCTGAAAAGAAAACAAGGATAAAACACATCTCATCTGACAAGGCATACTGGAGCACAAGCCGCGACCTCTTGAATATTGGTAGGTACATGCTCCTTTGCGCAACCGCATAAGCTGCCTCCTATACCTTCTAGTAGAGAGCGCTGGTTGGGCAGCAGCAGAAGGTCGTCTCTTTCCCAGAGTGCGGAGGTAGTCGCAAGTGCTCGTGCCCTATTTGTACCGAGTTTTCTCTCTGCATCTCGGCAGCGTCTCTTTCTTTCTTTCTTCTTTCTCTTCCACTCTCTTCATATCTCTTCCTGTCAATTATACTCTACCAATAGCAGCTTCTAACCCCTACCCTCCCGTTGTCATAACTAAACGCGCTGGTATTACGTTAAGCGCCCACTCGAGAGCGCCTGTGCTGTTGTTGGTGGGCTTTCGGTTTCACGGTGCCTCTCTCTTCACGCTGGCCTCAGGCTGGGCAGACTTTGACGATATCGGGCCTCTACGGGGTACGTTGGAAGACTCATATTCAATCGATTCGAGTTGAGATACCCCTTCGGATTCTGTCATCTGAAACATCGAATCCCAGCCCTTATCGGCCAGCTTGGACCCTGTCTAACTGAACTCGACCCTACTGCATTCAATTTTGAATATTGTCTCCCTCTTTGTGTTTTTTATTTTCATTCATTTTTTATTTTCTTGATTTCTTGATCTACTACCTCTTATTCCTCGGAAATCAATTGAGATTGCAAATATGAGGTGCGTACTTTACCATTCAAGAGGTCCAGGAAGAGCAGCATCAGCCCATTCCAACTCGTCACCCCTGAGACAATGGCTGGGGATCGGGTCCAAACTCCCCGCACGCTACCTCCAACGCAACACCGATTTTCCCTCCCTTAGCGCCCCCCATGCTTGTTACATCGCCTAAGAAACTGGGAATCTTTGTCTTTGGAGCGGTGTCTTCCCCACCACCTCCCCACAAGCAGTGACGGTATCAGAGCTTCCCCGAAGCTGCGCAAGCTATGCAGGCGCTGGTAACTCGGCGCTATATTATTATATAATACCGAACTGCTCTCACATCCTCACGGATCTCGGCTCACTTTGCGACTTCTCCCATTCACACCACCGCTTGAATAATTGACCCTCAGGTTGTCGCTTGTTTCAATTCGCTGACTGCAATTGGTAGCTATAACCAGAGCTTAATTGACAACCCTCTCCCCGTCTCTTCCGACTGTCCTCAGCACTCGCTCTTCCCAGACAGTCTCCAGCCTCTCCCAGGCAAGCTTCGGCGACTGTCCAACCGATCAGCACCGCCCGCTCCAGGACACGCTCTCGACGCTCATATAATGGGTGGCGGCGGCGAAGTGAGGAGCAGCGTCTCCTACCCTGTCTTTGCTCAACGGCCTGTTGGCGTCCCCAAGACTAGCATTCTCAAAAGCCGTATTGAACCATTCTATAAATCAGGACAGTATGATAAGGTGAACTTGCTAGCGTATGTTTTCCTGTATTTTATCCATTTATCCTGATCCCAATCGGTTGACGCCCGCCATGTAGGAATCTCTACAATGCCAGGTACTCAGGCAAACCGCACGTTCAGATCTCCGTCTGGAGCGCTCCCGGGCAAGAGCGACCGACCTTTGAGCATGCGGTTTCCCAACAGTTTAAAGAGACACACACCGGCGCCGCCTTCGGGCCCTCATGGTCTACTCATTGGTTCAGAGTCGTCTTAACTGTTCCCGAAGCAATCGCCAATGAAGAGCTCCTTGAGCTTCAGTGGGACGGCAATAATGAAGGCCTTGTGTGGACCGAGGATGGCATGCCGCTTCAAGGCCTGACTGGAGGAGGCGAGAGAATCGAATGGGTCATTCCTCGTTCGTTCCGCGACGGTAAACCGCACACCATTTACATCGAGATGGCCTGCAACGGCATGTTTGGAAATGCGCCCGGAGGGAAAGCCAGCATTATGCCACCGGACCCAAACAAATATTTTGCTCTTGGAAAGGCCGACATTGTAGCTGTCAATGTCCCTGCCCGCGGTCTCTTTTTCGACATGTGGGAGCTTGGCGATGCCGCTCGAGAGCTCCCCGAGAATTCGGCCGAGCAGGGCCGAGCACTCGCTGTTGCTATGAAGATTATCGATACCTTTGAGGTAAATAACCAGGAATCTATCCTCGAATGTCGAAAACTAGCACAGCAAATCATTGGTCCCGATGTCGACTCTCATCGGGTCTATGAAGTTGGCCCAGAGCCTGTCGTTTTTGGTATCGGCCACTGCCACATTGATTCTTGCTGGCTGTGGCCCTTTGCAGAGACAAAACGAAAAGTAGCTCGGTCATGGTCGAGCCAGTGCGATCTAATGGACCGCTATCCAGAGGCTCATTTTGCTTGCTCCCAGGCTCAGCAGTTCAAATGGCTAAAGCAATTCTATCCCAAGGCTTTTGATCGTGTAAGGCGAAAGGTTAGCGAAGGCCAATTCCACCCCATCGGTGGTAGTTGGGTTGAGCATGACACCAACATGCCCAGCGGTGAATCGCTTGTGCGTCAATTCTTCTATGGCCAGCGTTTTTTTGAGGCGGAGTTTGGATCACGTTGCCGCACTTTCTGGCTTCCTGATACATTTGGATACTCAAGTCAGCTGCCTCAGCTCTGTCGCCTGGCAGGCATGGACCGTTTCATGACTCAGAAGCTAAGTTGGAACAATATCAACAACTTCCCCCACACTACGTTTATGTGGGTGAGTCCTGATGGAAGCCAAGTCATTTGCCATATGCCTCCATCCGAGACGTACACAGCTGAGGCCGATTTTGGTGATTTGAAACGCAGCATCTCCCAACACAAAACCCTGCGTGTTGACAACACCTCCTTGCTAGTGTACGGCAAGGGCGATGGTGGTGGCGGCCCTACCTGGCAGCACCTGGAGAAGCTTCGACGAATTTCAGGAATCAGCAACACCATTGGAGGAATTCCAAAACTTAAGCTAGGCTTTAGTGTCGATGACTTCTTTGACCGCCTCGCTCCCAAGGCCAACGAGCTTCCCACGTGGTATGGTGAGCTGTACTTTGAGCTACATCGAGGCACTTATACCACACAGGCAAACAACAAGTATTACAACCGCAAGGCTGAAGTTTTACTGCGAGACCTCGAACAGCTTGCGACACTTGCCTCCCTCAAGAACAAGACTTATAAATATCCTACTGAACAGATCGACAACATGTGGGAGGGTGTGCTCCTTTGCCAATTCCACGACTGCCTCCCTGGCAGCTCTATCGAAATGTGTTATGATGACTCTGATAAGGTGAGAAGACAGTGCTTGTTTCCCGTCGAATAAATAATTTATATGCTGACTGGCTCCTAGATATACAAGGAGACGTTTGAGACGGGGCATAAGCTGCTCGCAGAGATTTACAAGGCTTTGGGTGCCAGCGATTCGCAACCCGATGGTCTTTACGAGTCCACTGTTCTCAACACGTTGCCCTGGCATCGCAAAGAACTCGTTGAGGTTTCCGATACCCAGGTTGGCATTGCTTGTGGAGACGGCCCGCTGCTTGCGCTTCGCACTTTTAAGATCCAGGAAGATAAGCCAGCTGTTTCAGTGCAGCAAGTGGGCACCCAATTCGTATTAGAAAATGACGATCTCCGCGTTGTCGTCGAAGACGGCTGTATCACTTCATTATACGACAGGGTCAACGAGCGCGAAACTATTGAAAAGGGCGGTAAAGCCAACAAATTTGTTATTTTTGATGATATCCCACTCTTTTGGGAGGCTTGGGACGTCGAGGTCTATCACCTCGAGACTCGCCGAGAGCTCAGCTACGGTCAAACTAGTCTTCATGAGGTTAAACCTCACCGCGTCACTCTTGCTACCGAGATCAAGATTAGCAAGAATAGCTCCATCAAGTCTTACATTACGTTGTCGGCAGCCCTGAAGGGCCAAACCTCTTGGGTCGAGTGCAAAGCCGAAGTAGACTGGCACGAGAACTCCAAATTCCTCAAGGTCGAGTTCCCTGTCGACATTGTTAACACAGAGGCGTCGTACGAGTCCGCATACAGCATTACCAAGAGGCCAACTCACTACAACACGAGCTGGGATATGGCCAAGTTTGAAGTTTGCTGCCACAGATTTGCCGATCTATCGGAGCACAACTATGGTGTTTCCATTCTCAACGACAGCAAGTACGGTTTCGCTACAGCTGGCAAGTTAATGCGCCTATCGCTGCTGCGATCACCAAAGGCTCCCGACGAGCATGCGGATATGGGCCGTCACTCGATCCGATGGGCCATCCTTCCTCACAAGGGAGGTCTCTCTTCGACTACTGTTAGAGCAGCGTATGCCTTCAATACCCCACTCAAGGTGCTATCCGCACCAAAGGCTACCATTGAAAGCTTAACCAGTGTTCCTATCAAGCTTATCAATGCAGATGAATCCGCCTCCATCATACTGGATACTATCAAGCGAGGCCATGATGACGAGGACGTTAGCCGTCGCGAGGGCCTTCGTGTCAACAGCGGGCGGAGCATCATCCTTCGTTTATACGAGTCTTTGGGCGGACGCAGCCGAGGAACTATTCAAACAGAGTTCGATGTGAAACGCGTTACTAAAGTCAATATCCTGGAGGATGAAATTGAAGAGGTGTCATTGGAAGATGGCAAGTTTGACATTACCATGCGGCCCTTTGAGGTGGCGACATACAAGCTGCAGCTATAGGGAGGTGAAGAAGCCAATTGTATTTGCCCTACCTCCAGCATTCGAATTATGCTTGGGGCGTGAGATGATTTGATCGCCGCTACCTTGGCGAAAGGGGGAAGAGTTAGAGCTATACGCAATCAGTAATAGGTTGTCGTTGGAATTACAAGTAGGAGAATTCACGTAATAGCAATGTTGACTACTTGGTTGCCCTGTTAATGATCACAATTCATGCTGGGATGCAATATAAGTTGTTGGGCATTCCTCCTTATGAGAGTATCCTGCTCTGTTTGTCTGTCTTTTGTTTTGCTGTGCTTCTCTAAATCAATTATTTCATTCAGCCTGTTTAAACGCCGACGCCTTGTGCAGTAGATATACAGATATATATGTCCACAGCAACGATAAGATATCATAAAATACGAGACAGCTCCCCCCATCAGCTAGTATAGAAACACGTAAAAGATTCTTGTCTTAGGCTCACATTATATCCTATTGCCCTACAACCCATAGAAAAAGAAGAAGAAAAGAAGGAATAAGACAGAAACCCACAGCTTGAATGGCATATTCGAATATCAAGAGTCGATATTCAACGTCATGATGAGAATTGGAATTTTAAGTTGAGAGGATCCGGCTTGGCACGGAGCAGTTCTCATGACAGGTCATCGGGTAGCTCCTCGATGACTTGCTCAACCATGGTAATGAGCTCATTGATGTCGGGTCGCTCCGCAGGTTCGACTTTGAGGCACGCCCGGACAATATTGCGAATGGGTTCGCTGATGGAGACATCTCCAGAGCCACCAGCGCCGCCGGCAGCAGAGCTGTCCCCCGAAGTCGCCTTGGCCTTGGCCGCCTGGATGGTGTTTGTGCGCTTGGGTGCGCCGCCGGGATTCTCGTCGGGGAAGCGCCAGTCGCCGCCGAGGACGCAGAGGCTGAGCGTGCCTCCAGTCTCGTCGGATCGCAGCTCAAAGGGGGACTTGCCGACGAGGCAGGCGTAGAGGGTGCATCCGAGCGACCAGATGTCGGTCTTTGTGTCGATGACGGTGCCGGTGCGGACGTCGAAGAGCTCCGGGGCGCGGTAGGGCATGGTGGAGTGCTCGGCGGCGGTGTCTTGGATCTGGAGGGCGAGGGATTGGGAAGTGACGGGGACGGGGGAGGCAGCGACGGAGCCGAGGTCCATGAGGATGGGGGTTGAGCCGGAGTCGTCAATCATGATGTTGCCTAGCGAGGAGAGAGACGTTAGTCAGAATGAATAACACAGTAATACTTGGCTTGACGGTTAGATTTCACGGCTTCTCACCTGGCTTGATATCACGATGAGCATATGATTTGATCTTGCCGCCTGATTCGCCTTCGATGCGATTTCCCGAGTCCATGAGCGGCCGCTCCTGTTCGCCTTGCTCTTGCTCTTCCGTCCGTTTCCCCCTCGTGCCCATCTTTCGTCCACCAGGTCGCGAGGAGCCTGCATTCTCATCATGGTCTTCCTCCCGGCCCATCTCCATGCGTTCCGCGGGGGCGGGCTGATACTCGTGCATCGCACGCAGAGCCTTGCACACGCCCAGGAACAGCATCATCAGATGGCGCTCGGGGAAGTGTCCGTGGTTGACGAGGTTGGCATTGATCATGTCCTGCAGGTTTCCGCGGCGATAGTACGGCAGCAGGACGTAGACGGTCTTGCTGGCATCGTCGCCGCTGCCCCCGCCGCGGTCGGTCGCAACGCTGTGGTCAAAGGCCGAGATGATGGTGGGGACGTGGTCGAAGAGCCGGTAGGCATCGACCTCGCGCATGGCCTGCTGGACGGACTCGGCGCCGAAGGGGCATCGGATCTTCTTGAGGGCGAAGAGCTCGTGGCTGGAGGTGTCCTCGACGAGGTAGACATATGAGAAGCCGCCCTATTGGAAATGATTTCGTCACTGTTAGCTGCTGCTGCTGCTACTGTCACACCATGTCCTTCTTCAAGAGAGGGGAATTATCTCTTGTCTTTTTTCACGAACCTCACCCAGCAGTCGCTGGATCTTAAAGCTCCGGCTATTAATCTTGAGGGTCGGAGATCCCGGGAAGCAATTTAAGCAATTGCCAAAAGAATAAAATAGATCCGCGAATATCTGCGCCATGATGAGGAGTTTTGCGTCAACGCTATGCCTTGAATAGCAAATAATAGCTCTGCAGCTCTTGATGTGGCCTCTTTTCTTCTCTCTCTGCCGGACTCCCTCTCTTCTTTCCCGCAGTATCCCTTCTATGTTTGGGCCCGAAAACGGTCAGCTCGCTCGGCCTGGCTCGCAGCTCAGCTCTCTACTAGCTCTCCAGCCTTTTGTTTTGATGTGGCCTATCGGGTCGAGATTTCGGCTTGTCTGCGAATGGTTGCTATGGCGCTGAGTCGTTCCAATGGCGGGGTAAGAGCAGCGCTGATACGGAACAATCAATTCAACGTGTACCAGCTGGCTGAGAGAGAGAAGGGCTCGGTCGCGGTGCTGATCCGGGAATTGCGACTTTGTTTTGTTTAGTAAGTGTTGAGTGAAGGACGGCTTTGGGACAGCTTGACGCTGGTGGGCCTTTGGCAGGTACATTGTGTATGTCGGCCAACCACGCCTCTGACCTCAGACACACTAGCCCTGGGGATGCTGAGCTAACGTGGGCTATTTTTGGGCGCGCTAGTAGTCGCGAGAAGGTATTGACAAGTAGCCTAATAGTTGACATGGTCGCTTAATTACATAGAATTGGATTTCTGCTGGTACTCACGGGATACTATAAAGTACATCCTCAAGGCGCTGATCCTCGCAACCACAACTCCGCCCCATTGGCTCCGCCTCACGATAAAGGTCCAACATGACCAGCAGCAGATCATTGCATCACAGCTCTGTACTTTTATTTGTATTTTTTTTTTTTTTGTAATTTTTATATTTTTTGTATTATACAGAAATCCAAATACTACATTAGTGCCGTCATTTCCAATAACACGATATACTATATAACATTCGATAATGCACTTTTCCCCCCAAAGAATATGCATACTGCATTGCCATCTATATTTGGATGAAACTATTCAAAAGCCACGATTGTGTGGCCCAACTCCCTTCCTTTACTTCTCCCGTAAGCTCTAATTTCGAGACGGGGTAGAGAATTTCTCTAGATTCACGAATGAATCTGCTCAATTGTACGACATAAAAGCAGCACTGGTCTCTCAGGTCCTCTTTCGACCTATATTAATAAATTTATCGTTTTAAGTGAAAAGAAAAGCAAAAAGGACAGGTTGTTTGATGCATATAACCGATCGTGTCCAAACAATACAAAAAAAAGAAAAAAAGAACAATAACAAATACACCAGTATATATACGTATAATTTAGGCCGACGAGCATTAGCTTCCACTGCTACTGCCTCTGAGTAGACTCCGTAAATGAAAGCTGGTCAAAATCTTAAGAGAGTAGGTTGCGAAGTGAAGGATTCGTGCTCGCGGCTGTAGCTGGCCTGCTTTCTGGAGGCCGTGGGGCCATAGGAACCGACGAAGGAGGCAGCTCATGAGGCTGGGGCGGCGGCGGCGGCGGCGGCGGCGGTAACCCATTTCTCACAATAGGAGGGCTAGCATGTGAGGCTGGTGGGTATGAGGGTCTCTGAGGATGTAGACCATGCGAAAATGCATCTGATCGTGACGGCGGCGGCGGCGGCGGCGGCGGCGGCGGCGGAGGTCCGTTATTCATGAGGTGAGCCGGGGGATGGATAGGTCCTCCGTGGCCTGAATGTCCGCTGTGGTAAGGGGGTACGTATGGAGCGGGGGCAGTTGGTCCACTCATCCGTCGTGGGGAGGGGGGGAGCCCGTTACTATATCCATGTCCATGTTGATGACTGCCGGGCAGCGGTGCAGCTGGAGGCGGACCAGCCATGGCAGGCGGCCTCAGAGCAGAAAGATTTGATACTGGCGGCGGTTGGGGCGGGGGCGGGCCGCCGTGCAAGAGAGGCGGGGGAGGACCACCGTTAATGTGACGAGGAGGTGAGTTATGCTGGCTGCCGGGACGATGAGGTGCCCACTCAGGATAGGCTGTCGTTCTACCTGGTGGTGGTGGTGGTGGTGGTGGTGGTGCCGGCGGATATGGGTGTGCCATTGGAGGTGGACGGTGCCCTGTCACCTGAGCTGGCGCATGAACCGGTGCTGGTATCAGTGGGGGAGTAGACACGGCGGGCATTGTGTGTGAGCCTGGCGGTGGTTGCGGCCAAGAAAGGGGATGGCTCATATGGCGTCCGTCACGATAATCGACCACATTTGGCGGCGGGGGAGGAGGCGTTGAGCCTCTCAGGGGTGGTACCGGAGCCATAAGAGTAGCCTCCAGCGGCTGGGGACGAGCAAGTTCGGGAGGCGGGGGCGACGGTCCAGTTCGAAGAGTCAACCCCGGACTACGGGGTGTCTTTCGTAGCTTGTGACATTTATGGCATTGGAACTTTCGCTGCTCAACAAACTTTTGTGCTTCCGATCCAATGACCCCATGATGGCCATTGGTTAATCTCCGCTCTTGGAAGTTATCAATCGGCCACCATCTCAAGGCGATGTCTATACCGCATGTGATGCAGATTTTGTCGCCCGGATGCTGGGCATGGGATCCAGGATCAGCCACATCGGCGTTGCGCAGCGGAGCCCAACCACCATTAGGTGTCGTCGTGGTAGACGCTCTGCGATTCCATGCCTGAACTGGTGCTCCGGATATTTTCGCGGCTGTTGTCATCTGATTGGCCTTGCGAACCGTACCAGTCAAGGTGAGGTCTGCCTGCTTGAAATTCTGGACGTAGAGTTGAAGGGCATTCAATCCTGTCTCATTCACAACATCATGAATCCGATGGACGATCGTTTTAGCCGGGGCGTGCTCTTTACACCAAAGCACTGCCGACATGATCCCGCTCTCGCCGTTAATGGTGACAATGTTAAACTGGTCTCGGCGGGAACTCTTGACCGGAGCAATATCAAATCCAAGAATATGCCCTTTTTGTCGTGCGCATTCGACGTGGTCTATATATTAAATTAGCTTGCTGAACGCCCAACTTGCTCTCTACTAGCACAAAATCAAAATAAGGGGAGGAGAAAATAGAAATGGGAAAGGCTTACAAGATGCACGACATTGATGGCAGGGCACACATGCCCCGCCCTTCTGGTTACAGGCTTGGCAGATCTCGTCATACTTTGCTCTCGAGACAGATGGGATCCCCTCAGACGGTTCCATTGCCTTGGCGTTACCAAACTTGACTTCAGGCGTCCATACGGCGCAGGTGACATGCACCCAGTTATTGTCAGCTGTGCGCTTGAGCGGTTCGCGGGGGTTGACTGGGCGATTCATCTCCTCCTGCTTCTTGCGGTAGTATTCAGCGGCTTTGCGGGCTTGTTGAACTTCTATCTTTTCTCGCTCGCGGTCTTTCTCAGACATCTTCTTCTTGTGGTGTGTGAGTTTCGGCAGCTCGACAAAATCATGTTCAGTTTGCTCAACAGGGCACAAGACACATTTGTATTGCTACACAGGGGTTGTTAGTACATGACTTCTAGTGGGGGAGAAAAAAAAAGAACAGGGAGAGAGAGAGAGAGAGAGAGAGAGAGAGAGAGAAATATGCAGGACTTACGATCGACACTTGTGGGCTCTTATCATTTGCACACATGTCGCATATCCATTTGCCCTGGACTTTATTGTCAATAATGCCGTAGCAGTTACGGTGGACTGTTAGGCGACACTCTCGACATGAGAGGTGCTGGTCTCCCATTGGTTCCATCTGATCACAAATGGCACAAGGAAGAGTTCGAGGCTTTGGCATTTCAGGGGCGGCTGGGGGTTCCACAGCTGCTTTCTCCTTCTTCTTAGTCGGAGCTACGCTGGGAGTGCTGCCGGCATCCGAGGGTGTTGCTTCGGCTTCTTTATCAACTGCGGTCTTGAGCTTCTTCCTAGGAGGCTCCTGAGTCTCGCCGGGCTGGGAAGCAGCGGCTTTGGAAGGAGTTGGGGCTCGTTCGGGCGTCATATACCCCATTTCTTGTGCAAGCTGGAGTTCTTTGAGAAGTTCCTCATCTTGCTTGCGTTTCCATGCACGGCCACCAGCCTGCGCAACCTTCTTAGCCACTTCTTCAATAACTTCATATCGAATAGCATAGCGTCGCCATAGCTCGGCACAGCGCCGACATAAGGCGACAACGTATTGGTTCCCAGCTTTGTCCTTTCCAGTGCCCTTGAGACCCTGATCATTAACGAGTCCAGGAAGCGGATTCGGCGCTCTTCTCCATTGGCGGTCTTGCGTCCTGTTGCAGAATTGGCAAATAAAGCTTCGCTTCTTCTCTACCGCCTTCTCTGCGTCGAATGCAGAATCGTCGTCGTCGTTGGCCACATCGTCAGCGAGCTTTGAAGCTGCAATGTCTTCGCGTCTGGCCTGCTTCTTCCCTTTTCGACCGGGGAAGCTGCCCCACACTTGCTGCCCCCTTTCTGTTTTCTTCCAAACGTAGTAATGGCGGACAATCTCTCCCGGCGGCTTCGACTTAACGTGTTTCATGACAAGATGCAGCTCAGAGCCGAACTTTGAAACGCCTTCTTCGAACTTCTTGGCCTCGGCCGGGCTAAAGTTGGGCTCTTTGAACTCACTCCTAGGCTTCTCTGAGAGCACAGTGAGGGCCTTGGACTCATCAAAGTTCTCGCGAAATAGTGATTCGACGGCGGCATCTCGAAGATTAGTAGAGCGCTCGGGAAGGTCTAGCTTTTTGGCTGTAGACATAGCTTCGGCAACATAATCATTTATCTTGTCAACAGACGGGGTATCTGAGGTTGGTGGCTTCCATAGTAATGTGGCCGTGCAATTGGGATCATTTTCGTCCAAGTCTTCGCCGCGAGCGACGTATCCCGGTGGCTGATCTTGGACCCACTTCGGCCGCTGTCCTCGGCGAGCCTTTTCGGCCTCTTGCTGTTCTTTGAGCAACTTCTGATCTTTCTTGCCGCCCTTCTTAAACTCCAGCGGCTTGACATACTGAACAGGTTGTCCGGGCCACGCGCCAACAGAAGCCTGGTTTCTCGGGCCAATACGGGTGCCTGCACGAGGGTAGATGCGATCATCGTAGTCCAGGGCATCCTCCGGCTTGCAATGCATGCCGAGATAGCGCCATGGCCAGAGACTAGCCTGGTAAATCTGCTCCGAGGTTCCCTGATGAGGCGCATCGTCGTCGGCGGGGCTTGTCCTGTCGGTTTCGATGCCCTGAGCATCCTCTTCGTCTTCGTCCAGGAGCTCGTCGTCGTCGGCATCTACGGTGTCGATAGTATTTGGCGTATGGCGAGCTTCCAACTTGCGCTCCTGAGCACGACTGCATGCAGCGCAGGACCAAGCAAAACCACGAGAAGGTTTTTTGAGCAGCGGTGGCTTGACGCAGTTCATATGGTATGTGTGCTGACACACTGCGCAGTCAACGGAGTCATTGCTGTTGGTGGGGAATTAGTGTTAGTATGAAGAGGTTATCAAGTTGGGTTGGCTGTGAAAGGCACGAGAAAAAAACAACAATAAAATGGGGGTAGAAATGAAATGAAGGGAAGTGAAGTGCTTTCAATCCGTATTCAATCTTCACCCAAGTGCTTGATGATATAAAGAAAAACTCAAACTCATGCCCCCCCCCCCCCCCCTCCCCTGATGTGGCTCTCTTTGGGAGCCGATGGGGTGATGCGCTGCATGATGCTTCTTCAGCGGCTCAAAGTGACATCGGACAGTGCCTGAACGGGCTCCCGGAATCGCTGTCACGGGCAGTAGCAGTAGTGCTTGCCAGGCATCGGGTTAGGCTCTGGCGGTGGTCCGACCCAGGCCAGCCAGCAAATTGCATGCACATGCACGCACGGCAGAAGCACACGGTGGGAGGGGGAGACACGCAAGGTGAGGCGGAGAATGAAGGAATGGGAGGGGGGTGTGTCGACGGCTGTGGTAACTGGGGCTCCCCCCAACTGGAGGGGCGCCCAACCCGGCAATCCCTGGCGCAGTTGTGAAGGTACCTGAAGAAAAAAAGGGCTCTCCCTGAAAGAGGGGGGTAGACGCATTGTACTGGTGGGCTGGCGACCAAGTACCAGCTACCACAGGAACCTTGTCTTGCGCAAGGGACTTCGGCCGAATGGAGCCGGGCATGGCAGGTACCTGAGCGAGAAGAGTGCAAAGGGCGCCACGGGGACGGGTACGGCGCGGTACTTGCAGCGCTGCAGCTGGAACTGGAACTGAAGGCACAAAACAGATAGGGCAGGGCAGAGACAGACAAGACAGACATGGCAGGAAAGAGAGAAGGAAATACAACCCTAGGCCAGATGGGGCGCCTTGTAGGGTCGTGTTGACGGTACGTACCTTGCGCAATAGCCGCTGCATCTCTTGCAGAGCTTAACGGCGCTAGTCAGCTCCTTGCCACGCCCCTGCTCGACTAGCACGTACTGCCAGCGCTCGTCTAGCACCTTCTTGACCTTTTCGGGCACGTTGACAATGAGCCGGGTGGGAATCAGATCGTAGTTCTTCTGGATGTACCTGTCGTACAGTTTCTCGTACCAGAAGCTGTCCGGCGTGCGACGGTAGTCGTCCATGCTCTTGATCTCCAGCCGATGCCTGATCTGGCACTTGCCGCGCAGGGCCGTCAGGGGGCTGATGTCCGAGTGCATGCTGGCAAAGACCATTCGCGTGTCGCTGGCCTTGCGCCCAATGTCCTTGGGGCGATAGTACCAATTGATGCGCACCGCGTCCACCGGCCGGGAGGCGTCGTTGTTGGTGTGCATGAACTCCATGATGCGGCCCAGGTAGTAGGGCTCTCCCGGAGGCTCGCACACGAGATAGACGTGATCTGCCAAGATGCTCTGTTAGCAGGTGCAAATTGCCCTCTGGCAATAAATAGGGTGGAGGTGGATCCCGGCCGTGCTACCTACCATTCGCCTCCAGCACCGTGCCATCGTCGGCCACCATTCGACCATTGTCCGGCAGGCCTCTGCACGTCTCGAATGTGAGCATGTTGGATTCGGGCCATGTCATGCCCTGGAGCTGGGCCTGCGCGGCCAAGGCGTTCTTTTTTGACGCTGCTGTCGTCGACGCCGGCGGCGTTGCTGCAGCCGATGTTGCGGTTGATGCTGCCGCTGCCGCGCCGCCGTTTTGGTTAGCTGCCGCCTTGCGTTTCCGTGAAGGCTGCGACGTGCCAGTCCCCGACGTCGCCTGTGATGCGTGAATAGTTCCGCCAGATTTTGCATCCTGGCTGCCATTTTGGCTGGGGGTGGTCTTGGAGTCGTCGGCCGCAGCAAGAGCATTTTTGCGTGAGCTGCCGTTGGCGCGAGCCGTCTCGCCGTTGCCGACGCCGTTGGTCTGCCGCGAGGGCTTCTTGCCGGCGTCGCTGTCTTTTTTGTCAGGGTAATAATCATACATGTCCATCTCGATGTCCTTATCCTCAGCATAGTTGGGACGAGAGTTTGCTGTCCTGTTGCGGGAGCGAGTCCCGTAGGGCATGGCCTCAATGACTGTGTCTTTGTCTGCGGCGCCAGAGGCAGACGACATCTTGGTCATTGCCTCGGGCGTTGCCTTTGCTTCAGGCTCAGCAGATTTTGAATCCTGTTGTGCGTGTCAGAGCAAACGTTGGCGACGGAAGAAATATATCGAACATGGACGCCAATGAATCCAAAATAAAATGAAAATAATGAAAATAAAAAATCGCAGTTGTTGCCAAATGCGGCTTGTAAGAGAGCGAAGTATAAAAAAAAACAGAAAACCGAAAAAACTCACGCTCGGTTGCACCATATTGGCGACAGATTAGCAGCGTGGCCGTGGAACGAGGCAAATCGAGCTTTGTGAAGGCATGCCCGTCTTATGCCTCGAGCAGCGTGTAGGAGTGAAAGTGAGTTGGGAAAGGATGAGAGCGATGGAGGGCTTCGGTGTAAAAGACGAGAGCACAAGACCGAAACGCAATTTATAGCTTCCGTAGTGTCGTGGAGAATACGGGACGATGGGTTGGCACGACAAAACACGCGATAGAGAGCAAGAAAGGTCGTCTCTCGCCCCGAAGACCACGGCGTGGGAAGCGAAGGTTGAATGAGAGAGGAAAAGAGAGTTAGTATAGGCATGAGTCTGAAGAAGACATGCCCTGGCACTGGCGCCGTACAAGCATGGGGGCGGCAGACACTACCTAGCAGGTACTAACCCGGTAGCGTTCCCAGGCCCAGGTAGCCGAGGTAGCGCAGAGGTATGCCTTAGCAGGCTGTGGCGAACCGCGCCGCGGGCTCTGCGCGCATGAGGCTAAACGGCGATGCTAGTGACTTTATATATACCTGGCGCACCCTTGATTGAGCGGTGCTCCACAAGCCCGCCTCTGGTCTCACACCATTGCTGAATGGACGGATCGTCTCCCAGCTTTTTTTCTACGAGGCGTTCATCAGCGCCCACCCACGGACGACGCACACGTTTGTGTCGATTCTGTGGCTGCTGCGTGGCTGTTCCGTGCAATGCGTTGGGACCTGGGACAGAAACCACATCGGCCAGGCTGCTCTGCTTCGTCTGCTCTGCTTCGTCTGCCAGAGGGCAAATGCCATGTGCATAATGCATCCGCAATGCAGGGCGCTGGGCAAGGCGGGAAGCTACCGAAACGCCTCGATGGCCTCCTAACGAGAGGCGCTGGTTGGTTGGCCTGGCCACACGATACGGCACTACCTGGCATCTATTGTGTGTGCTAACGGCTCTCTGGCGATCTTCCTTGCTAACAGGTTCCATTTAATAGACCGCTCTCCGCCGTGGCTAGGGGCGATGAAGCTGCAGGCCTCGTGGCAGACCGCGGACAGCATGATATACTGCTTAATACAGGCACTGCTTCTTCTCGGACAGCCGCTGCTGCCTACTAATGCAGTGTGAGTTGTGTGCTGTGCTGTGCTTTGATTTGCTTTGCTCTTTTTTTTTTTTTTTTTCGACCTCTGGCAGCACGTATCACGCGTGTGGGCTGTTCTGGGCGGAACCAAGACCGAGACGCAGTGCTCTGGCCGCATCGGACCGCATCCAATTCTTGGGTACGAATTCCCACGCATGTGCAAAGTACCGCCGGTACAAGTTGACGTTAGCACGAGCAGCTGCCTACAACTCTTAGCAAAAATACACCCGCGGACAGCAAGCCACCGATTAATTGTTTGCCCTCTCATCACAATTTCTTTAACTCATTCTGGGAAATGAAGGGCTTGGGACGTGTATACAAGCTTCCCACAGATCGGTGCGGCTACAGACACTGACTCGCCTCGAGAGTAAACCACAATCGGTGTATAAATATACTCGGCTAATAAACCAACCCCATGTACACTGCCATTTTTTTCCCTAGGAGACCTTGTTGCGCGTGGCTGTCTCGCGGGTGTTTATCGCAGAAGAGTGCTTTAAGTTCCGGAGGTGAGGTCATGAGCAATTCCTAGAATGGTCAGCCCCCTAGCAGATTTATGGGGCATCTTGTAGGGACGCCGGCACACGCAAGATGGGAACTCTTTTACTGTACTATGCAATATCCACCCACCTGACCAGGACGTCCAAGGAGCACTAAAGAGCATTCGCTCGCGTCGCCCTTTTGCTTCCCTCGCCTTCTCTGATTCTTCCAAGGCGAATGGTGACGTATGTCGCATATAGCGTGTGTTACCGGCTAAGTGTCTAGACTACATGTCTGTACAGACAGACCCTAAGCTACTACTACCAATCTTGTTACGCCGGAGCCGTTGTTTGCTTGACAGACAGAGACGCAGGGATTGAGGGAGAGACGCCCCCCTGGCACCTGTGCATGGCTGTGAGAAAAGAGGTGAGAAGGTATAGGTAATCGTGCGAAACTAGCGGCATTGTTCCGGCCAGGCTGGCTCATTTATTTTTCGAATAAATGAGCTGCTGCAGTTAATTGGCATGCGGATACACGAGCGTTGTCATGCCGGTCGGATATTGAGGGTACAAGTGGCCAGGTACCTCGAGTATTCGTACTGTCTGCTCCGCAACACGAGTAATATCCGCATAAAACGATAGATCTGTGTTGTGTGCAAGTCGCCCACGCGCCGACAACACCGCTAAACCTACAGCACCAGGCATCTTGTGCTTGGTGAGCAATGTGCGAGAGACTAATCGCAGGTTGTCTATCAATCGTTCTATACAGCTGACAGTTGTTGGCTGCCTTGTACATGCAGAGTAGCTTGCCGGATCTGCTTCTGGGGATGCGAATCCGGATGTGCTGCCGTCATCATCACCATTGCCACGACGTCACAACCTAGGGCCGGGGCCGTCTGTCACAATCCGATACTGCTGCTACCACACGTTAATAGCGCAGCAACCGCGAAAAGTCCGAGCAAGCCGCGGCAGCGACGATATTTAGGCCATCATCGCACCAGCAGGCACTTATTAGACGACAAGGCAGAGTGGAAAGTGGCGACTTATCGAAGAACTGGGCTCCGGCGGAGAATAAAAAAAAAGTAAAAGCAAGCTAACGGCAGCATCCCGTCGGTCACAGGGCAGCCTACAAGAAGTACCTACTCGGGAAGTGGTTTTTTTCTCTTTTGTGTGAGGGACTGGCGGAAGAGATGAGAAACAGAGTCTAAATAACAAAGAATCGCCCGGATCGGCTTTGTGGAGCCCAAGCCTGAAGTAGCACGACTGGTGGTAGTAGTAAGCTCCGCTAACAGCGCCACAAGAAAAAGAAAAAAAAAACTTCGATTGCCAGCGGTGCTGGTGCCAAGTTCATATGATCGCGCTAAAGCCTAAATGATTAGGTAGGCAATAGCATTATCTAGTAGGCAGCTGGCATTCTGGTGCAGTGAAAAGCGCCTATCGGTAGGTTTCGCATAGCAGCTCGCGTATAAGCACACACATGCGCTCGTTGGCCTAGTTGATAGGCAGCTGAACTCCATCTGTGGCGAGATTGTGTTGCCCAAGATTGCGTGTTTGGACTGTCGCCCGACACACACGCACACACTTATACTATACATGCGCACGCCGGCCTGTTTGTTCATCGACGACAGCGCGAGCGAAAAGCCTGAGCTTCTCTTCCCCTCGATTGTAAAACCGCCACAGCCCACCAGTAGCGGGCGGCAGACTTTGTTGAGGACAGTCTCACCGATAAGAGGCCAGAGTAAGATGGAAACCATTCGTGCGGCTGTCAGACAACTCATCCACATCGCCCGTTCTGAGGCACTGGGCACCACAGAGAGGCACTGGTGGGATCGAAGAGGGCCCTATGCAACGCACGAGTTTCGAATGGCATTTTCTACGTGGATGTGAAACAGAAACACTGAGTGGTGGTCTGAGCAAACCGCAACACGGGGCAAGATACTGAAGAATCTCAATTTGCTGGTAGTCATTACTTTTACACGTCCATGCATAGGCCGATATTCTCGCATCACTTATCAGCACTGATGCGCCAATAGCAGATTCGTGTTACCATCAAAGCCGCCATTGATTTGATTTAATGGCAGCTTATTCCAGGTGCCTATGCTGTAGTTGCCTACCTGTATTTGCCTGGGTCTAGCAGTACCTCCTCAATCCCCTGCTACTTATAGGTACTTCCAGCAGGTATCTCCAGACTTCAGTGGGAGTTCTGGAAGCGGAATGGCGCAGGGTTCCTTTGCCGGCCAATCACCAGCCGCGGGGGGCATCCTTGGAAATCGGGGCTGCAGCGATTGGGTGTGGGTGTGTGTCACTGTCAGGTTCCAGGAACGCCCCGCAGGTCTGGAGGAGCGACTGCAGAGACGTTGGCAGGCAAGGGGTTTGGGTGCCGGTCCACGTCAAACTCTGGTAAATGGCCGTCGATTGCACTGCGGCCCTTGCCTGCAGCCGGCTTTCTTGCCGCGCAGAGGGACTTTCCGGGGGAGGAAAAAAAGGAGAAAAAAAATTATAGGAAACGAAACGCCCGAAGCTGGCAGCTAATCTAGCATAGCCGCATGGACGCATCGAGACTTGGCCTTGTCTCGATGCAGTCTAGACGTCTTGCTCCCGCACTAGTACATAATAACATTCAGTCCGGTGTCCGCCAGAACGGGATGCTAAGATGAGGTACTTTGGGCGAGTGCGGCGCAGCGCCTAGGGTGGAAGTACCAGCGCCGGGTGCCGTGCCCTGCTCTCGGGTCACTTGTCTTGCCTCTGTCGGCCTCCAATTACATAAGTCTGTTCACGTGACTTCGCGTGTTGGTGCCGCTCGTAACGACCCGGCCCTGTCACCTCTGCCTAGCAATAGCGCGCTTCTCTCTCCACCACGGATCCCAGGTCAAATGGTGCCGAGGATATGATACGCGGATCATGAGATTGCTGACTGATTGATACCGTCATCGCCCATTACTCTTTTGTTCTCTATCTTTCGCTTCCCTGTTCGTTTTGCGTAACCAGATGATTCTCTCTTCTCCGTAGGTGCGTGTCGCCGCCTGCTTCCCTCGCAGCCATGGAGAGCATGAGAGGTCTCCTGCACAAGACGAGCGTTCAGGAGGCTCAAGAGCGGCAGGCAGGGGCTGTTGGGCCGCCGCCGCTGGCTGGCCAGAAGAGGAGCTGGTCGACGACCCTTGACGATGCAGATACGAAAGGCCTGCCTCTAATATCCGGCGCCACGACTACATCTGTTTCGGCGCCGAATTCTCAGGGCCCGGTTCGTTTCCAAAAGGCGCCTCTGTTCTCCTCTCCAGCTGCTACTAGGCTTTCTGCCAGTAAAATTGTTTCGCTTAATGCCTCGGAAGATCCTTCCGAATATACCCAGCGACGTGTATTTGCCGCTACGCCATCCTCTTCCATAGATGATGAGCTGGATCTTGCTCACCCAGTATATAATCTCCCGCCTCAGCTTGTTCATAACTTTGCCTCGCTTGGTATCAAACAGATATACCCATGGCAGAAAAACTGCCTCAAGGGACCCGGATTGCTTACAGGTGCTAAAAATTTGGTGTATTGTGCTCCCACCGGCGGCGGGAAGTCTCTTGTCGCTGATTGTGAGCCATCTTGTCGTATCTACAATGTAGCCATGGACTGAGTAGCTGATGTTTTGCCCAGTACTTATGCTTAAGAGGGTAATGGAAGAGCCCGAGACCAAAGCCCTCCTCATTCTTCCATATGTTGCTCTAGTGCAAGAAAAGGTTCGCTGGCTACGGACCGTAGTCCAGGGACTGAGTGCAACTTTGGACCCTGAAGCCTCGGAAAAGCGAAAGGCTAGCAGCATATGGCAAACTCGCCCAGATCACGACTCCATAAAAGTTGTCGGCTTCTTCGGAGGCGGCAAGATCAGATCCACGTGGCAGGACTTTGATATTGCTATATGTACCCTGGAAAAGGTTTGCCTACTGTACTTGACTTGTAAACCAGATAGATCTAACCTTCTTCTCTGTTCCTAGGCGAATATGCTCATCAATACCGCTATTGAAGACTCTTCCATATCTCAATTGCGGGCCGTAGTACTAGATGAGCTTCATATGATTGATGATGATCACCGCGGATATCTCCTAGAGCTGATAGCAACAAAACTTTTGAGCTTGGAGCAGCCGATTCAGATCATTGGCATGAGTGCTACTCTTCCCGTATGTCCTATTCATTGCTATGCACTTCTATGGCGTCTAACCTTTCTAGAATGCGAATTTGGTAGCCGAATGGCTCAATGCACACTCATATGAAACTAGATATAGGCCAATACCTATAGAAGAACACCTAGTATGCGACGGGAAAGTATACTACGTTGGCTCCAACGGTGCTTCGGCGCAAAAGCATCTAAAGGTCGATGAGATTTCAAAGGGCCAAGTTGAGCCCACAAGATGGATTCAAGGATCCAGCCATAGGGAGTTCCAAGATCCGGTTCTAAACGCAGTGGTGTCCTTGGCCCACGAGACCGCCATGATGGGATACGGGTCTCTAATATTTGCAGGTAGCCGAAGCATTTGTGAGGCGGACGCTCGTCTAATCAGCAGAGTAATGCCTCAGCTGGATGAATTGGATAGCGCAACGATGGGCAAACGGATGGATCTCCTGAGCGAGCTGCGAAGTCTCAGCACGGGGGCTGATCCGGTATTGGAGGAAACTGTCTTGTATGGCGTTGCATTTCACCGTAAGTTTTCTTCCCCAGCTATATTCCCCTCTATAGCGATCTGGTACTGACTGCTAATATCAAAGATGTGCGTATGCCGTTTCGTCTCACCAAAAAAAGTACATATTAGCTAACTCAATAGGCCGGATTAACGAGCGAGGAGAGAGATCTCATTGCTGCGGCGTATGATGCTGGCACTCTTCTAGTGTGTGTTGCTACCTGCAGCCTGGCAGCAGGCATCAATCTGTACGTACCACACAATAGCCATTACCGGGATAAATATGACTGACTGACCACATCATTAGCCCCGCACGAAGAGTGATACTTCATAATGCAAGGATGGGACGCGATTTTGTTGGACCCTCTATGCTGCGGCAGATGAGAGGCCGCGCCGGAAGGCAGGGCAAGTCACCTGTGGGTGAGACATATCTTTGCTGTCGCCAAGACGACCTAGAACAAGTCTTGGATCTCATGTATGCGGATATTCCAGAGATTGCCAGCTGTCTCAACACGGAGAATAAGCGTGTTCAAAGGTGAGACAGCGACTAGCCTATTTACGACTATTACATTTGCTAACAACCCCTCTAGAGCCATCCTAGAAGTCATTTCCGTGCGCCTAGCGACCAGCCAGGAGTCCCTAACGGAGTACTTCTCCAATTCCCTCATCAGCTATACTCATGATAAAGAATTTGTGAAAGACTGCTTAAAATCAGGACTAGAAGAAATTCGCGATCTAGGCTTGATCGTCATTGATTCTTACTCTACCTTTGCGGCCACACAGCTGGGCAGAGCCATCGTGGCCTCTTCGGTCGATCCCTATGATGGAGTCTTCATACATGCTGAACTTACTAAGACACTTAAAGCATTTGTGATGGATGGAGAGATGCACATCCTCTACGTCTTTACTCCGGTTCAAGATTTTGGAATCACACTCAACTGGCAAGTATTTCGCAACGAGATGGACGCCTTGGACGAGAGCGGACTTCGCGTCCTTGGATTTTTGGGGATTAAACCAACAGCGGTCCAAAAACTGTAAGCAATGTCTTTTCAAGAACGCCACTTTCCACATCTATATGACCCGCTAACACACGCCCTCAAGTGCTCAGGGAGTACCTCTCAGGGAAAATACACCTGAAGAGAAGGAACTAGCTCGTGTATATCGCCGTTTCTACCTTGCCCTTCAGCTACGAGATTTATGTAATGAAATGCCGATACACATGGTCGCTCGAAAGTACGACTCTCCTCGAGGCTCTGTGCAGACTCTTGCACAGACTTGCCAGGGTTTCGCTGCGGGAATAATCAAGTTTTGCGAACACATGGGTTGGGGGTAAGTCCCAACTAACGAGGACCCTCTCGCATCTCTATTATTACTCATGGAGTAACTAATGTTGGGACTTGCTGGGACTTATAGGATCATGGCCGCTGCTCTAGAGCATTTTTCAGACCGATTAATGGCCGGTGCAAGAACAGATCTCCTGGCGCTCGCTAAGATTCCGTTTATCAAGAGCCGCACCGCGTAAGTAACATGTTACCCACCCGCAATTGGGTGACCCAAGTGGAATATGCTCACATGTAATCCTTCCAGCCGCGTCTTTTGGGAGAACGGATATCGAACCGTCGGTGCTATTGCAAACGCTGATCCTAAAGAGCTGGTTCTTGTTCTGATGCAGGTACGTTTTTGAACAATCGTGGATGATGGTAAAACGATCTTGCATTGGCTTTTAGACTAACAGACTTTGAATCATTAGGCCCAACCAAATAAACTGCGAATCAAGGGAAAAGCCGATGAAAAATATGAAGAAAAGCTACTTGCTAAGGCGAATGTAATTTCCGCATCGGCAAATCGACTGTGGCGTAAGCTTGGCGTATCCTTTCTTTCTTTCTTTCGTGATATCAGTCCACCACATGTATACTTGCTACGGTTCTTGGTTTGCTAACTATTGGTTTCAGAGGTACAACTACAGGCAGAAATGGCCGAGGAATAAGGACAAATAATTCGTATCTACATATAGGTGGCTATATTCTAGTAGGAGGTGGATATAAGACTTTTTCTCGCACAAGTATTAACTTGAAGTACCAATACCAACTTGCTTTTTTTTTTTTTCCCCCGTGAGGGAGTATGGCGGCCTTGCTTCTCTTGATATCAGTACATAGCCCTCCAATCATCCCTCTAGAAATTTCGTTTTCCCAAAAAAGGGGGAAAAAAATCTCCAAACACACACACACACACACACACACACACATATATATATATATATATACAGAGACAACGTGCAAAACCGAATACACCCACCATGACTATCGAATCCTTCCGACACGCCTTAATCATCGTCTCACTGCTCTGCCACTTCTTCTTGTCGGTGAGCCGTGCGAACCTGCCAATTCCGCTATATCTAACCGTCTTCGTGATGGACTTTTGCCTGATCATGTCTCTGGCATTAGATATTTTGGTTCCGGGGGAGTGTTCGCGCTATGGATAGATACATTGGATATATATGCATGTATGTATATTATAAATATGGAGCAAGGTTTGTTTTATCCTTGGCTATCTATCTTCCTATCTTCACATATGCAGCTTCTTCCCTTTTGCTAACAGTTCATCTTATGGACACAGAGCCTGAAAAGATACCTTTTCCTTTTGATATGACTGGTTTTCGACGAACCCCCAACACCTACCCCCTTCGAGAATGAGCGACGTTAACAGATTGCCGATAATAATATCGTGGTACGAGGGCAAATGGCACTTAATTTAAAGTTTACGCTGGATCTTGCTGGGAACTACCAGTTTCTTCATCCACATGGAGCGGAGCCAGGCTATCCCACGAGTTGGTATATAAATTACCATAGGGCGTTTACATACATAAAACGTTGAATTACCAGCTAATCAATTCATACTATAATAACAAAGTTGGCCCAACAGTCTCTTCTACAAACTCAGTGCATGCTAATAGACAAAATGGGACCGAGTGCCCTCTTAAGTCAAGTCATCTGATCTGCGCCCCCCTTAGAGTAAACTCTGCGCTCTATAAACATTTCTCCCATCGGCCCTTTGCGGGCACCAAACGCGTCGCTTGCGTAACCAAATAGAACAGAGTAGGCCATCATTCCTCCCTCTAAAATGCATAATCGTATTCCAATGTATTCGGTTCCACCTGCCCAATCTTGTCCAATGTTGTATCCTCTAGTCAGCCAAAACGTTCCTCAGCATGATTAAGAAATTCTCCTCCAGCTTGTGAACCTCGGAAACCGGCGGCTTCACGGGCTCTCCCGCTGAACGACGCAGGCGATCTCGCCTCTTAGCCCGCCTTTGCCTCTCGGCTTCTATGGGATCCAGGTCATCATCTTCTTCTGCTTCGGACTCCGAACCATCGTCATATGCCAAGTCTTCTAGGTCATCGCCATCGAGGCCAAAATCAGACGAACTGAATCCGGTCGGCATCATATCGCTTCCTGGTTGTCCTTCTGCGGCCATCTTCTGCTGCGTCTTGTCGCTGTGCCACTTCTTCCGCGCCTCTTGCCAGGCAATCAGAGCATTGATCTCCGCAATGGCCTTGTCCTTGTCGATGATGCCGCTGCTGACACCGCCCTCAAACAAGGCATTGACGTTGAGTGTCCCGTTCTTAGGGCCCTTGCGGAGGAATTCCAAAATGCCCTCTATCCACTCCATAAGTTGAGTAAAGAGGCCGTTATCATGCGTATGGATCTCATGTACAAATTTATAAAAGTTGTGCTCATGTCTGGCACATAGGTCGATAAACGCCTGAACTGTCTGATTGGGATCCGCAGATGCATCGGCTTCTCTGCACTTCTCGACAACCTTGATCATGTCATCGATGAAAACGGCAAAATCAGTTACACTATTGTATACATTGGCCGACTTGTATACCCTCACGAGGGGCTCGTAGAAAATGGTAAACAAGTCCCTGAAGAGTTTCAGTGTAACGGGCTCCTCAATCAGTTGTAGCAGCATGCTCTTATCTCTGTGTCGTGTGCAAAGCTTGAGAAGCTGTTTGAGATATGAAAAGAGCTGAGCACCCTGCTTCAGTTCTTCGTCAATGTTCTCGACAGCGTTGTTAAAAGCGACATAGGCATTAAACAGTCGCTGGACCTGCTCGCCAGTCAATTCTGGCTCAATGAGGTCCGATCTCAATATCACTACGATGATATCAAGATCTTCATCTTCGGCTTGCCGCCGAATTTCCAGCTTAACATCTTCCGTTGCATTTGTGTACTTCTTAATCTTCTCAGTGAAGACAGGGTCCTCGACTTTTACATCCAGTGCGTCAATGGATCTCTGAAAGCTTCGGATGCCATCATGTAGCGCTAGTGAAAACATGCGCTGCATCAAAGATCGAGCTCCAAAGGGTTGCGCGAGGAAAATGTCCAAGATTCCAGACATGACTGCCGCAGGATTCGCAATTCGAATGACATTTTTGATGACGGTATATGGAACAAGAGAGTGGATACGCTTGGCTTGCGCAAACATGTCGGCTGAGTTATCTTCGGCTAAGAAAAGGTGGTATACGACGGCGGCAATTTCGATCCTCAGCCATTCGGCGAATTTTCGATACTGAATGCTAAGGTCACCAATTGTCTCCTTCTCCTTGATCTCTTTGAATAGGAGTGTGAGGCCATTTCGTTCAACGATATCCCTTCGGAACCTATAAATTGCGGTTAACAAATGGCCGCTCAGAGATGGCTACCATATTAGGAAGCCTGAGGGTCACTCACTGTTCCATATACTCGTCAAGCTCTGCAGCTCGTCGTCTGGCAATTTCGTAAAACTCCTTTTGCTCTTCCATACGCTTCTCATCAAGCGCTTTTCGTCGTATGATGTCCTCCACATCTTCGTCTGTGGGTGTTATGGGATCGCCACTAAGGAATTCAACCATTGCCTTGGTATTGGCAACTTGGGGGTTATGCAAAAGTGATCGTAAGAAAGCGCGCAGGGATATTCTTTGGTTTTCCCGCCAAAGGACAATCTATATATGCCATGTCAGTCTTCCAACTCTCTAGAGACCTTGCGAGGGTAGCAGCTTCTAACCTCTTTGTTTCCGTTGGGAGTTGCAAATCCCGGGCTTAATTGGCCATCCACAGATGGTCGAGGGGAAGTCCCCTTCTTCGAGCGGCTCGATCTAGCTGATCTAATGGATCCTGGGCCACGCGCAGCTATTGGATCAGTTAGTCTCGATTGTCGCCCTTGCTCCCATCATAAGAGAAAAGCATCGCTGAATACATACCACTGGAGGCAGTTAGCAGCGATGACGCACCGCCAAAATTTTGAGATTGTCTCGTTCTACGAGTCGATATGGAAGACGCAGAGGAATCATCGGAATCGTTTGCTGCGCTAGTAAAACTTGTGAGCAGCCCGCTAGCCCTTGTGTCTGTCTTGTTCTTTTTCGGCAGCGCAGGCAAAACCCTGCCAGGCAGCTCAGTACGCAGCTTTCGGTGCAGCTTGCTAAAATCACCGTATCTACGCCCGACAAAGTGTTCCAGCTCTCCTTTCCTCTTAATTCGAAGAATGAACTCGGCGTGCTTGTGATATCGGATATTGCGCTTGACTGAGGTAACGCGGACTCCGGCAACGTTTACGTCCCAGCCGTTGATGTAGTTTCCTTCGGGAAGAGTGTTCATGACACCTCTATCAATGGCATTGCTATCCACAATCTCAATTTCTGAGAACTTGATGCGCTCTTCGAATCCGGACGAGGTGGGAATGCCCGACACCATCATCAGCTCAACAAGCTTCTGCGCCTTGATGGCCAGCTTCCGCCGCTTCGTTTCTTCCAGGCGATCCTCGGATGAAGAAATCTGCTTCGTCGCAAACGATTCGAGAAACTGCCCTCCGAATGTCAGCACAAACCATCCATAGCTCGCAGAGCAGTCCTTGGGTGACGATGGCGCAACGTACGACTTGGAGCTTGTCTTGCCAGAACTCCTTCTCTTTTGCCTTGTCCAAAAATGGAAAGTCGCGGATATGCTTGACGAAGATGTACCGCAAGATGGGGAGCTCGGATTCCTGAGGAGGCACTTCGCCCTGCTCCGACTTGAACGGCGCGCCGAAGCGCTGCAGCGCCGTGGGGGAATTGAGCTCGTTGATCTCCCATTTGACCTGGTCGGAAATAAGTTCTCGCTTCAGGTCTACGCAGTGTTACCTCCATGGTTAGCCTTGCGGTTCAGTGTAGAGGAGAGGCCTTCAGCAATCTCTCCAGGCTCAGGCGGGAAGACACCTACAATGCTCCTGTTTTCCGGTCAGCGCATTGCTCGACGCCAGCGCTGCACCAGCGCCGTTTGCGCGAATGGGCAGAGAAACAACAGCGCCGCTATCGGGCAATCCTTCCTCGGCGGCTGTCATGGCGCAAATCTAGCCCGGCAAAACAACGAAGCGTTCCTGAAGATCAGAAAAAACAAAGGCAGGACAAAGAAGGGAAGGAAAAGAAAAATCTTGGATCGCTCGCTCGTAGGTTCGAATGACGACAGTTCTCCAAGGTCAGTCCGTTCTGAGGAGCCCCAGTTGAATTCCGGCGGGGTAGCCAGTAAGGCCTAGAGAGTCGCCGTAGCGCGATTGTATGTGTCAGCGCTGTAAGCTCGAACGAGATGGCCAGCACGTTCGCCTAAATAGCAGAGCGCAAGCAAGCAAAACTGCCAGGCGCAATTGCGGCTGCGGAGAGACGATGAGGAGGGTTCAGATTTTATTCAACGCCCCCTATCGCAAAAAAGCGGCAAGACACAGACGATGGTGGTGTCCGTGCAGAGGACGAAAAATTTATGGGTTGGCTGCAAGTTTCATTTCACCACGAAAATCAAAGACAAATCCCTACAGTAGTCGAGCATCTGGCAAGCACACAGCCTCCTTGGCCCCATATTATTGCCATCATGATTGCCGCAACGTCTGGGCAGTTACAGGGACCGCTGCATGGGCGCCCTTTGAATGTAACCATTGGCGGGCGCGTAGCAGCATCGAGCTTCATCTGGGCATGACGTTGGTCCGCAGCATCCAAGCCTCTGCTGCTGCTGCTGCTGCTGCTGCACTGCAGTTGGAATCTCGGCCCCCATTTTCAGCCCAGCGGCTACTACAGCGAGCTACAGGGGAAATTAGAGAAGAGAAAAGCCGATGTCCGAATGGATTCCATGGACTGATTCCATGAAGTCGAGACTCGGGAAACCTTGATCAGTTCTATCAATCTTTCCCAGGCATAAATAAGCATAGCTTCAGTATGACATCACCGGTCCGCAGCCAAACCCTGATGGAATACAGGGTAGCCATATCGATAGGTAGGTAGCCACGGGACAATGCGGAAGAACAACTCAACGCCAAGATGCTCCAAGCCGCATGCCAAGAATAAAATCAATCATTGAGAGGAATGGCATCTGGAGAAATTCTATATCCGCTGCTCTAGACCGATTGCAGTGGGATCCCATTCGTTAGCCCCAACAACTCTGGCATACAAACAAGAAGAAAAAAAAAGGAAGCCAAGACCAAGCTAGGAAATGATTATTAATTTCGCCTAAAACGGAGAAATGAACCTTTTTTTTTTTTTTTTTTTTTTTCCTCCAAAGTTTTATTACTTTTTGTAGTTTTAGCAGCATCTCGACCTGCTAGACTTCTCCATTGACTCCTCTTTAACTGAACTCAAATCTCCCTCGCAATTGACTTATCTGGGCGCACTTGGAAGCCCAATATGACTGTGTGGAAAGTATACCGGACAAGCCGCGATCCTTGGCGCCAAGTGACAGCTTGACAGCCGACAAAGAGACTTGCGTCCAGCGAGTACGCAGTACTTTATTTTTTTTGTTCCAGGTACCGGAGTTACATGTAGTTATGTCTTAAAATGACCGACATAAGACCGGCTTTTCTTCAACAGGAGAGATCCTACGGAGTACTACATTACTTCTTCTTTGGGTATTCTGAATATGTGCATTATGTTTACAGCTATATACTGCCACGCTTATTATACAAAAGTTCTATAACCAGCCTTACCCTAAGGAAATCCCCGAATAAAATTACCCTTTCTGTTCGCACGCAACCGTCTCCGAGGGCAACAGGTAGTGTTATAACCACCCCCACAGTAAACTAATTCTCAAACCGCCGACTCTTGAACCAGATGCCTATCATGCTTTCCTTGCTGGAACGGCCGGCAAATGATTTGCAGTCGGGAGAATAAAACTTGTCCTTGAAAATGACCTACTTCACCGCTCCTTAGATACCTACATAGTATATCTCGAGGCGTTGCATGATGGCTTCATAACAAGAGGCCCTGCTATGCAAGTGATGTAATTGGGCAAAGTGCTCCGTGTCTTTCACACGCCCCCAGCCAAACTGTGGCCCTTGGAAACCAGTATTCTCCCCAATTATCCATATAGAGAGAGAGGAGCTCAGCTCTTTGTTCGAAAGAAAAAAAAAAAAACTTGCGCAAAATCCAATAGTAAAGCAGCTTTAAGCGCGCCGACGTAGTGGCCGAGAAGCAACGCGCACGACCCTCACAGCTTGGCTGGTTCGCTCCACTGTGGCAGTGAAGCGGGAGGTGCACAAAGCAGTGCTACGTCTCCGCAGATTCTAGACTAACGCTCCTCGGTGATGCCGACAAATGGTCTCGTGTCTAAAGCGTTTCCCGTCCCGGGCTATTGACGTAAATCTTGATGGCGCAGCCGCACCCGATGCCTCCAAGGGCCTTCCTTAGCTGTTCATGCGTCTCGGCGGGCAAGAAAGAACAGTGCGATAGCTTTTGGGTGTATCGGCGTGTGTTGCTCCGTACAGTGTTGATAAACAATCCGACTATCAAATGTCTCCGTTGGTCAGGTCATAATTCGTCGAATATGCGCAATGGCTCGTCGTCCGCTAGTGGTGCTTCCCATGCCAGCTTCGCCTCTGATCTTTCGTTGCTTGTGGGAAGACTCTGCTTGGCGTCATGATGTATCTTCAGCTCTGGCGTAGTATTTCTCCACACGCTCTGAGTGGCCGGCTCAGTGACCAGCTCAGCGTTCTGGGAACTGTAGTTGAAAAGCATAAAGAGAAGGGTAACAAGGCAAAGAACAAGAGATAGCGCCGCCCAGGTGATTCTCAGCCGTTTGCGCGTCTTCTCCTGCCACGCCCTATCTGCGCGCTCCCAGCCCTCGACGAGTGCTCGGACCTTGTCCACTCGCGCTGCCAGCTCGTTGACACTTTGTCTCCCCTCGTTTATGCGGCTTTGTAGAGCATCGATCGTGGATTTCTGAGAATCAAAGTGCCCGATGTTGTATATCTGTTTGGTAATGTCCGTCTCAAGCTCTCGCGCAGCCCTGTCAAATCCCACCTGTAGGTCACACGACGCCTGCGCAAGATCCTTTAGGGCACTGACCATAACCTGCAAACCGCTCGTCTTTTCCAGCAACACATGGTGAATCTGCTCTACTTGTTGAGAAACTTCGGCCGAGAAGTTGTGGAGATCGGTCACAGACTTCTTTAAAGAGCTAAAGGAAAGAAATGCGTAATTAGCATGCGAAATACTAGCAGACATGTAGGTGTGTGGGTGAGAGAGAGGATATGTTGTGTCTATGGCATGTCTTGTCTTACTCGGTGCTGGGAGAGAATTTCTCCTTCTCCTTCTCGTGCTCTCCCTGGAGCTTCTCCTTCTCTTTGTCCTTGCCCTTGTCCTCCTTGACGCCCCGTATCAAATCCAGCTTGTCGTCGCCAAAGGATGGCGACAAAAGGCTCGCTCGTCGACTCTGGATCGGGCTGAGGATCGGGGTCACGGCCTCCGACCGCGGTATGTCTATCGAGCGCCGCATCCTTCGTGTCGACGGTATATCGGCATCATCCAGCGTCCTCGTGCGGTGGAGTTTGTTGGTCAACATGACATCCGTCAGCGACCGCTGGATGCGATGCCGCCTGGGCTTGGGCGCGAGCGTGATTGGAGGAGGCTCCATCGGGTTTCGGGTCGTCATTGCCGCTGGTTGGACCACACGAGTAAGAAGGGGACCCCCTTTCTGGTTCAAGCATCGTGCATGCATGCATTATCCACAAAAAGCTGATGTGAACATGCCGCTTAGAGCCAGGAACAAGTAGGTGGGGCCGAGGCGAGCAAACGAATGACGACAACGCATTCACATGCCGCGACTTGCAAGCAGGTTAGTACGTACTAACAATCTACACACTGTCATAGCTGTATACTAATATCAACAAACATAAAGTCATTATATAGACTACCTGGTAGAAATCTCAGCAGGTTCTGTAAAGTATCTCTGATTTGTGTCATTTAATGTTGAGTTTCAATGCATTTCCTTGATCTTATGCTTGAAATATCGCCATTTCTACAGGTCTGTTTAAACCTTGTGCTAGTAGTATCGGTGTCCTCCCAACTCCATGCGATGCAGAATGTCCAAAAAAAATGAAAAATGGGAAAAATCAGCATGCGTATACCACTACCAGTCACGACCATCACTACCAAGGCATTTGGTAGCAACAGCAGCACAAGTTGTAGATACATGCAATGCCGACTATTCCTATTCGTCCATGACCACCAAAAGCCAACGCAGCTTAAAACAAAGCAATCCCAGCAAAGTTACACAAAATTTGGTTCGGCAAACCAAGCACAAAGCCATGCTAGCATGATGCAGAGCGCACCCCAAGAGCTAGCCCCGTTTTACTGCATAATAGAAAAAAGTAAGACACGAGGTAAGGAATGCAGACTGCCACGAGTACTGAGCGGTCGAAGTTGATAGCGGTGAGAGGGTGTTGCGACCCCCATCCGGCTGCGTGTTGCTTCCATGGCCATCCAAGTACGAGTAGTGTTGTAACGTGTATCCATTGTAAGCACTTCGGAAGAGATGCATGACGCCATAGAGTATGCCGATGCAGTGTATTCCCAATGTCCTTCTTCGGTGTGGGCGTTGCTTTGCCTCATGAGTTCAGCAGCTTGTTTCGCTTCTCCTTGCGCTTTAGTCGCTCCACTCGCTTGCGGTGCATCTTTTCGGCCATCTTCTCGTATCGTTCCTTCTCCTCCTTTCTTGCTCGCTTGTCTTTGATTGCTTGAACTCGGCGCTGTGAATATAGTGAGTAAAGTGAGTGGATGGAAGAGAGGGTCTTCTCAAAAAAAAAAAAAAAAAAAAAAAAAAAACAGGTCGCCACATACCTGGCGCTCTTCCTCCTTCTCCTCCTTCATCTCCTTTTCCTTGGCCTTCATCTGAGCCATTGCAGCGCGCTCCTTCGTCCGCTGTTCGTAAGAGGACAGTCCCCTTGTCGGGCGAAATGCCTTCTTCGGTGCATGCCATTGTTTTCCTTGTAGACCGAATGTTAGTAAGGGACGACGGCGATGGTGACGCCCAAGGCTGGACAGCGCATACCATTTTTGCGCATACCAAGCGGCTTTGTCGACTTCTCAGCCACCTTATCGGCTGATCCCTCCATTGTGGACATTTTCCTTGCTTGGATCCCTGGTGAATTGGAGACCAAGTGACGTTTGAGCTTGTCGCTGCTTACGCTGGTTCGTGAAGCTTTTTTTTTTTTTCTTCTCGACTTTTTTTTTTTTTTTTGGCGCCAAACACCTGCAGATGCGGGGCCAAGGCGGTGAACACTGGTTGAGCTTCTATATTCTCCACTCCAGGGTCTTGGATCTTGATTAGGCACTAGAGCACGCTGTAGCGGTCGCCAGATTGTGAAGGAACGTATCAGTACTAGCAGTACGCTGAGCTACTAAGGCGTCTCCCATGCGACGCGGTACCTACAGGTACCAAGGTGTCGCTATTATTCTGCAGGCGGCGCGGGCGATGCTTCTGGAATTGACGTTTTGGGCTGCTTACCCCGTATTGTGCCATCGAAACAGGTTGCATTTAATTCACGACTGGTGGTTGCACAGCAGCAAATGACACGCGTCTGGCTCTCGGAAATACATCACTCCAGCATCAGCAGCAGCAGCAGCAACAGTACATAAGGTTACTTGGGATGATTGTCGTTCGTCTTACGACCGGCGGACCGAGCCTCTACTCCGTAGACGGATACAATTTTCACAGCTGAAGGCCGCGATCCACCCGTCCAAGGCGTCGCCGTCCACTCAGGCTTTGACAACGCAGACGTTGACAAGACGAGTCCCGTGTTGCGCTGCAGAGTGGTGGTATCCGGCAGATGCAGGGGCTTCCGTAGCGTGCCAATCGATACGAAGACGAAAGCGGCCGTCGCCCTTGTCAGGTAAAGATCTGTCCGAATAAGCTGATGTCGCGTGTGCTTTTACAAGCTGAAGGAGTTGCTGCTACCAAGTACTAACATGGATGGACGGAGTTGTTTAGGCGTAACATGCCGGCTAGTATACAAACATGAGTTTGCCAGGTACGCAAGCAGCATTGGATGATCATTGCTAAAACTGTCTCGATTTGCGGTAAAATGATTTCATAAGGGAATACGGACACGCGTGTTCAACGTTGCTCTCGTTTGGCCAAAGGGCTAAGCGCATTTACTACTGCTCATTTATCCCGTACAGCAACAATGATGAACACACAGGGGTTCATCTCAACCTCTAAACCAAGCATTGCCGGTTGACGACGTGCTAATATGTCCTGAACATGTCTATTTTTAATTTTGCTTGTTTCAGGCTCCAGGTTAATCTTCATACATCTGCTGGGCGATCGGTGGATTCCCTCGCATTTCCCAACACGCGCGAAAAAAGGGTTTATGCCACGTACTCCCTTGTTGTCCACGTTATTAAGCGAGGCTGAGACCGATTTTAATTGCGATCATACATGGGGGGACGTCTATCAATGCAGGTACTGCCACCAAAGTATGGAGCTTTTTTTCGGCAGCATGCTCCGCTCCGTATTCCTTAGCCTGCGCAGAGTAGATCAAAGGAGTAGTGCTCGTCGTGTCGATAATACGAGTGCACTAAGAGCCATATCGTGAACCACTTACAGCGAATGTATCGCGGCTGAAGAACTACGGCCGTGGAGCAATGAATGCTATCTGTAAACGGCTTGGGCGAGCTTATGGAGTGCATACTTGTCCATTCAGAATCCATGTCTGGCGGACGGCACAGCTCCATCTGCCACTGGAAAGATTACTTCCCCTCCCTGGCGATTTGAAAGAGATGCTGACACTCGTACCTGGAGACATACATACTACTTGTACAAGAAGTTCGGATGACGACGATACAGGCGGACCCTGCATGAGAGTGGAGACTCTAACGGGCAGCATGGCCCCTTGCAAGCTGGGACAAACGGCCTCCCATTGGAAAAAGGGCAGTGTTTCTGGGCCATCTACTGGCAAATTGGCATAACAGCAAGTGTCTTATGCGGCGTTCAGCTGAGCACCAGCAGGGCTAAAATGTCCGTCAACCTGCATATCCTGCGTCAAACAGGAAAAGTCCCGTGGCTTTCTGTTTTGGACAAGCAGAAAAAAGAAAGGATCAAATGTTTATATGAATACGGAGTACGGGGTACGGGGACTTGCGCTCAATGGAGCAGCACTTGCAAGTTCCTTGTACTACGAGTAATACGGGCAGCTGCTAGCACTGGCGCCCCGATGAGGCGTGGTCCAGCAGCAAGGCCATGAAACACGAAAGGGCCGGCGGGCCGTCGCCAGGCTGCTGTTGCCAGCACCAAAAGGCAGAGAGCAAGTAAAGAAGAACACGGAAAAGAAAGAATTAGTGCAAGAGAACACGTCCGGGCCGCTTCTTTGGGCTTGCCCGATGCAAGCTGAAGAACGAGGGCCAAGATTATCCGAACACCAAGCAGGTGTCAATTGCGGCCTCGGATAGGTGCAGGCCAAAACCCTTTGATTATCGACTGCAGCTTGCACCCAGCCGCGGCCAGAGCTTGCGTTTCTGGTTGGGCCGGGGTAATTTGTTGTGCATGCAGGCCTATTTGGCGCCTGTATGCCCCTGTCTGTGGAGCCTGTGTGTGTGCTGCATGAATCTTCTGTACCCGTACCTGGCCAGATGCTACTGTATAAGGGCAGAGGCTAAGCTGAGGTACCTTCACGAGAGGCTTCTCTCCTTCTGTCTTGCATCCAAATGTCGATTGCCGACGGGGCTGGTGGCTGAGAACAGGCAATGGTCTTGTGAGGGCCGATGATTGCCCAGCCCAGCCCCAGCTGATGGGCCTCACGCAAGGGAGGTGGAAGAAAAGGAAGGCCTGCGTATGTTAGCTGAGAGACAAGATGGTTTGTGAACGTGGCCTTGCACTGGGCAGGTACATGTACATGCGCTCAATTGCAATCTGGATGCCACCGTCTGGCGAGCTGGATGGTCACGAGGAGACAATAAGAAGGGCAAACACATCATCAGGCCGCATAGGAAACCAACATACATGTAGCAATAGTATCACCGCGGCAGGCGGCCCAAGCAGTGCTAGGCAATATTTACCCATGGATCAATAGCGTGCTCGTAAACGCCTGCTCGGATCTACCATATGCAAGCTGACAGCAATAGGAAGGCGATTTGCGGATGGACTCGCTTCCAACTCTGGCTGCCACGTCGAATCGGTGCAATGGCTGCCTTGTGATCTCGATACGCAAGGGGCCTCGCCAGGACAACCGACACTGTGTTGTCAGAAATCCTACAGCACCTCGAGTGAGCCAGGCCAGGCCAGGCCAGGCCAGACGGGAACCGTGATGCTGCCTCCACTCGACCCGGTTGCTGCTAGCAGCGTTTTGCAGTGATATCTGATCTCGGCGTCGTTGCCCTGGCGTCCTGGTTGCGAGATCAAAACGATGTGCCAGGTCCTTGTCCGGATTGACAGGCACTCCGCAGCCTGGCACGCCGAGAGGCTTGTTGTTTCTGGCACTGGGAGGCTGCAAATAACGACATGCATAATACTGCTAGTACAGTAGTAGGTATTACAAAAAGGCCGCCACGCTATGCATGCATCTCGCATGCAAGTTTGTTTTTGGCTGCGCACGCTCGGATGGTTGTGTCCAAAGAGGAGAGCAAGTCTGAGTCTAGTTGAGTCCCGTGAGTGCAAACCCAAGAAAAGGCGGCCGCCTCTGGCTGTCTGGTGGCCTGGGCTAGTGCCGAATGAAGCAAATGTGTACGAGTCTTGGCAGTGCCAAGGATGTACTTCTTACAGGTACCTGCGACACGGCTGCCGGCCAAGTACGGAGACAGGTACCAACGCAAAGGGCTGACAGGGACGTTGCGAGATTCAGGCTCCCTATCCGCCAATGGCAGCGGGGGATGGCCAGATGGATGCATGCCTAGAATAGATCAGCCTGGGGCTCAGGGCACTATTCTGGCTTGTACTGTACAGGATAATCGTGCCAATGTACGGCGTGCTTGGGAACTGGACGTGCCTTAGTGCCGTGCTAGAGGCTGGCCCGCACCGTCGCTAGCCCTGGGGCACTGTGTGGATGCGCTGAGAATCGGGTGCCATCTAGTGAGCGTTCGTTCGGCCGGAGGAGGCATTTAATGGGGTGGCAAACGCGCCGCAGTTGATCTGTGCGATACTTTCTGCCAGTGAATGAGCACTAACGGCGCCGTGTGCGCGCGAGTACTGCTGCCGTTGGTACTGGTACGGGCAGCTCGCTGTGCATGTACCTGCCCTCGTGCCTGTACATATGGTACAGTTCGCAAGGGGCTGCTGAGATGTCTGGGGGATGGCAGCCGGAGCCTAAGAGACAATAATCCGCACTTGGCTGTGGGGACCACAAGCCCTTTAGCGCTCATACCCCGTGCCTGCAGCGCTGAGGTACTTCGTGCCTGTATGGCTACTAGCAGGTACCTTGCGCCAGACAGGCACCGCGGCAGGGATCTGCTGGCAGGCTCGTACTTGTACTTCCCTGTTCCGTAGCGCCCAGTTTTTGGCTCGCCCCCCCATATTCTCCCAAATCTTCCTCTTCTTCTTCCGCTCCAGATTTCCTTTCCTTCTAATTCTCTATCCGCGCCATCGAAAACTTTAACCACCTTTGGTGCAATTCCAGCGACGCTCTTTGACTCGAGTTGTTGCTGGTTTTGGCCGTCCACTCATTTGCCCCGATTTTTGAACTTGATCTTCTTCAGCATTGCATTCTTTCTTCGATTCTCTTCATCTTTTATTTCGCGACAGATCTCTCGTCTTTGCCGCATCATTCGAGCCGCCGTTGATACGCTGGTACGCATCGCCAACATCTAGACGCAGCCTCCGTCTGTGAACCGGCCGCTCATTTCTCTATAGACTCAAACATTTAATCCAAATCTTATTCTGCTTCGGCTTGTTTTATATCACCATTGTACTTTTCAGACGGAACAGAGAGAGAGAAAGAAGGACGACGACAAGACACAGGACAAAATACGCATCAATCGACCGAAAAAAAAAAAAATCCGCCAGTCACCAGAGCACAACCAAGCCCTCCCTATGATCCAGCCTGCCTGCAATCTAGTCGTTCGTCGATGTTAATGCCAAGCCACGGCCGGAAGCAATGATGGCAACCGCACTCTGTAGCCCCGAGCGAGCAGCCGTTGCTTCGCCAGTCCACCACATCGAGGGGCCTGTCGACTATCTTGCTTCCTTGGACGACGCGACTGCGTCTCGCCATGGCACACTTCCTCCTCCCAATCCTCATTTCGCGTTTCCAGCGGCGTCACCTTCATCAACCCTCCACGATCCGACAACGAAGCGGAGACGGCCTCTATCTGCAGTAGAGATGCACTCGAGATCCCTCAGCATAGCCGTAGATGGCTCTGACTCTCGACACGCTGCGCTGCCAGCGTTCAGCTTCAACCCCGGTGCCTCTCTTCCTCCGAAACCACACAGCTTTCTCAGCCCACCGCATTCTCCAAGCTCTGCTCAACCCCCAGCTCAGCCCGCTGCTGCATCTAACCGACCAATGGGTCATGGACATCGAAGAGGCGGCAGCGAATTTGTTGGCGGTCGTCTCCGTGAGGGAAGCACCATTGCGGTCATGAGCACCAGCCCGCCAAAGAACGAATTTGACATGAAAGTGCCCACTCTCCAACCACCACCGCGCAGAGGACACCGTCGAGGCATGTCTGCTACCATCCCAGCGACTGATCTCCCAATACTTTTCGCGCCACCAACCATTGGCTCATTACCTCAGGGAAACAGCGCCCCCAATAGCCCTACGATATTCAGCCGGAAAGACGATTTACCCATCATTGGCCCAGACTTCCCCTTACCGGAGCCCGTGCCATTGGGCCAAGACAGTAGGAACACAGGCAGCCCAGGAGTAGCTAAAGCCACCCCCGAAGACCACTTGAAGATGACCAAGTCTGGTATGCGTGCGAGAGTTGGATTTTCAGATACCTTGGAATTTATTCCACGACCACTCTCACTTGTCTCGAATGAAACATCTAGCACAGTAACAGCACGACCAGGCCATTCAGGATCCGGCAGCGTCTCTTCAATCATATCGATTTCATCGCTCAATGGACGCGACGGCTGTAACTCCTTAATGCGGGCTCCGACTGGCGAACCCTATGACTCGAGGCCAAGCACAGCAGGCGCTATTTTAGAGCGCACAGCAGACCTCCAGATGCCAGATGAACCACCAACTTCTCCCCGCCGCCGAAACTCGATTCCCGCCCTTGTCAACATCGCCGATGCTGATGGTGTAGAGTCGAATGTGTCTACTCCGACCAAACCCGCCAAACGTTGGTCTTTCTTTGGCTTGGATGCGTTTGCTTCTGGATCCCCAATGAAGAGGCGACCAAGCACTTCCAGCTCTTCAAGCTCTACGCCCCGACCTATTGATGGCATTTCTTGTTCTGATCGCGGATCGGAATCATCACTAGATACGACAGAAGTCATCCCCGCAAAGTCTAAGAAAGGAGGCAAGAGTGATAAAAAGAAGAAGAAGAAGGAGAAGAAGGAGAAGGAGAAAGAAAAGGAGAAGGAGAAGGACAAAGATAAGGAGAAGGAGAAGGAGAAGGAGAAGGAGAAAAAGACCAAGGGCTGGGCGGGCTCGATTCTGCCGTTGAAGAGCCATAAGAAGCGTGGTAAATCAAACCTTGTTCGGCCACCAACTCCACCCGCCTCTGTGTCTCACCTGGATGACGAGGAAGAGGATGAACCCGAAAGGGACATTCGCCAGCCTTCTCTTGAGCCGCCTATTATAAGCATCACCGAATCTCCATCCTTACCTGAGCAGTCAGAGCTACCGAAGCAGTCTTCAGAGGATATGTCTTATCCCATGATTGACCTGGACGCTGCACTTGGTCCTTTCAACACCCCTTTGTCTTATAATGCCGAGTGGGAAGCTGCTCAGCGCGCTGCGGGTACTCCGGGCAGCAGAAGGCGCCTCCACAGTGCTCAAGGCTTGAAAGGTTTCAGTGGTCCTGGCATGCATTACCACCGACGTGCCGAGTCGGCTCCTGATCTCCCACCTTTTGATTTCCGTTCCGCTATTCACCGATTCGGCAGCAGCTCAACCATGGCTGACGTGTTTGAAGAGGATGAAGAGGATGAAGACGGAAAGGGCAATACCAAAACAGAGCTAGAGACTAGCGAAGAAGTCAGCGAAGAATTCGACGGCGACGTCACACCTCCTGCTATCACGCCTGTCCTGCAAGAGCCCTTCCTCGGCCCCAGTGACAAGGTGCTGGGCAAGATGCGACGCGGAAGCGCTGGATTGATTGAGGGAGAATCTTCCAGCTCATATGCAGTACGGGCTGAGGCATCTAAAGTCTCACTTCAAGACGAGACCATCACAGAGGAAGATTTCACGTTTTTCCGAGCCCCAGTATTCCAAGGCCGCAGGGATTCCGTCGACTCAGGAGCACCCTCAGCTCCGTCACCAAGGCAGGTCCCTGCCACCGCTGACCTGCCAGTTGACGATCCTCTGGTTCTCCCTAGCGCAAGCGCTACGCCGCTCAGCCCTTACTCGGCTAGCTATGTCTCTTCCTCTCACCCCTCTCCGCGATCTCCAATGTCGGTTGATGCGCAACGCATTTCCACCGCACCCTCGTCCATCACTGACGATAGCTTCCATTCTCTGCTTATGGGAGAACCGGGACCGGAAGTCAGGATTTCAATGGACTACGATGCCCCATCACTCGCGTCAAGCCACTCAGCCATGACCCGTGACAGCACCTTCATTCCTGTACCACGACCTCGCCAACTTGGACCATCTCGTGACCAGCGCCCAGTGTCAATGTCAGCTCCATTCGGACGCAGACGCTCGAGCTTGGCGAGCCTCAGCCGACTTATTAGCAGCTCTCATGGTGAGAGAAGCAAGCTCTCCATGGAAGTGACTTTAGATAATGAGCCAGAATCGAAAAAGTCAAAGCACAGCAAGACCAAACGGCTGGGAAGGATGATGCAGTTCTGGAAACCAAGTAAAGAAGACAAAGTCAAAGAAGAAAGAGCTAAAGAAGATAAAGCAGCTTGAGTTTCCAGAGGGAGGTGACAGGGGACGAAGAATTAAAAAGCAGCGTCTCACGGTTATTGAAACGCTGCTTTGACGAACTTATATGTATTCTATGTAGCGCATGCTTTCACCAAAAAAAAAAAAATCTTTTTTTTTTCCGCTTATGCCTCATGGATGCTGGACCTATTGAAAATTTTACAAGTGTGCTTGCGTTTTTTTTTTGTTCATGGAACACAGTTGAAAACATCTTGAAGCCAGCTGGCGATAGCTGAGAAATGATTTTCCTTCAAAGCAAACTTTATGAGGATTATGATGCTGCTATTTTCTCACATGGAGCTACAAGAGAGCTGACACCTTCACATTGCCGGCGCAACCAGAATTGAGCGTTTGATGACAAGCATGAACCTTGCTATTTTTGCGTGATGAGTGCATTTTGGACTCTTCTTTTTTTATTACTATTTATGTTTGGACGCTTGGCGGATTGGGACGGGGAAGGTTCCTCGACGCTGTGTATGTCGAAATATTTTCTTTGTTCTTTTTCTTTTGTGATACTTTCTCTGAATCTAAGGGAAACTCTCATCTTGAGAAAAGCACGCCGGATGGATATATAAGCCATATTTAAAGGGGAAGGGGGCTTCATTTTTTGCGTTGGTCAATTATTTTGATCCGAAAAGGGGTTTTCTCGATTTGGCCGCGGATAAGGGTTGCTTTTTACGGAGTATGTATAATTTTTTTTTTTACAAAGGAAAAAAAAAATTAATTCATGGTAGGTTTTTTTCATTAAGTTGAATTGAGAGAGCCCGAAATGGGCGAAATAAAATAAAAACATTTATATTCACAACTTTCGGATGCCCTTTTTACTTACGTGATAATTTGAGATAAACGATTTGTAAATATGGTAGTAGTATGGTTTGTCTTTAATTGTAGGTACCAGGATATATATACCTATGTAAGTACCCAGCTATCGATAGGATTTAGATATAAATACTTCGGAAACATCATCTCGCCTTGTATAGTCATGTCATATACACAAAAAAGAATAGTCATAAAGCCGTAACACATCATAATGAGAGATAGAATAGAAAAAAAAGGGGGAGTATCAGAAGAAAACCATCGTATCCAGTCATATGCGAAACACAAAAGCCTCACGCTTTTTCCAACGCCACACCATTGTGAGCACAGGGTCACATCATCAAATTCAGTGCTTGTATGCAAGACTCCCGCTTCGGCTTTGCAAAAGGTGTTTAGACAACGTTCTCATCTCATGAAAAGAACTTCGATACGCCGTTGCGGATGCCTTCTACCAAGCCGCCGCCTTGTCGCTCGATGTCATCGTAGTAGCTGGCCTTGCGCTCCCACCGCATGTCGCCGCTGCGGCCGCGCTCGACGCGACTTCCCCGGACGTACGACTGGACGGCATTGCTGCTGCCGTTGCCGTACTCGCCCGCCATGCGGACAGCGTCGTTGACGGCGGTAAAGGGATCGCCAGTTGCGGCGCGTTTGGCCACGCCCAGCATGCGCTCGATAGATGGCGGGATGCGGAGGCCGAAGCGCGCGAGCAGCGCGGTCAGGGCACCTCCAGTGACGAGAGGCACGATGACGAGGAAGAAGACCTTCCACGGGTGGCGCTTGGCGTAGTGCTGGAGGTCGCGGAGGAGGCGCTTGAGCTGCTTGAGGCAGCGCTGCATGAAGCCCTCGCGGGGAGAGCGCTTATAGTACGAAGGGCGGCCTGAGGGGGTTTTCACTGTTAGTTATGATACTAGGTGCCTACGTGATATCACCGGAGAAGCACACTTACGGTTTCCAAACAGGCTGGAGCGGCTGTTGTTGCCGCCCAGGCCGAAGAACGAGCCGCGCGAGCCATTGTTCTTGCGGTAGCTGCTGCCACCGCCGCCGAAAATCCCACCGCCACGGGTCCGGGAGCGAGATCTGGATCTGGATCTGGATCTTGATCGGGAGCGCGGCGGCGGCGAGCGCGACTCAGAGTGCGAGCGACGCTTCTTGTGGCTGTGGCGGCGGCTGCTGGTGTGGTGGTGGTGACGAGACGAGCGGCCGCTTTGACTGACGGCGTCGCCGAACTGCTCGAGGAGGCTTGACGAACCCATGATGGCGATCAGGGGAGGGTTTTGGAGTGTGTGTGGTTTATGGAATAATGCGAGACAGGATGATAAATGAGGTGAACAAGCAATGCAAAGTGAAAAAAAATAGACGAAGTTGACGCTGTTTCAGGAAGCGGGCAGGGTTGCGCGCATTGAGCCTTGCTGTTGCTGAGCTATGATGAGAGCACTGGCTGCGCAAGACCAAGACCAAGACCAAGGCTAGAGATGGTATCGTCTGTCTCTGCTACAGTGGAAGCAGCGCCCGCTTGCAACATTCAACGCGAAAAAGAGGTGGTTGTAATAATACAAGTCGCAAAGCAACGTGCTGCAAGAAGTTCCGGCCTGTTGACAAGAGCAAGGGCCCAGCTTAGGTATAGCAACCAGCTTTACTCTAAACAGTAAGAGATAAATCCAGGCCCCCAACCAATCCTTACGTGTATGCAAGGCACAGACGGTACCTTCGCTTCCTTGTCTGCCTCTACCTTGTCTGTGATCCAGTCTCTCTCTCTATCTCTCCATCTCTTTGCCCACTTGGAGCTTCTCTTACGGATATCCGTGCAGCAGGGCGGGATGCAGGATGCAGCGATGAGGTGCAGCTGAAAGCTTCAAAGACGGCGCAAAGTGGAGAAGCGAAAATCGCCGTTGGAGACAAAAAAGACAAGCGCCTTGGCCGCTGGAAAATCGGGTGGCTGGGGGGGGAGAGCCGGTAAATTAGAGCGACTTGTTCTTATTTGCTTTTCTCTCAGCTTATTTGTTCACAGTGAGGCAATATTTCGTAGGTACGGAGTAATACAGCACAGGGGCGAGTGCGCGCTGCAAAAAGGGCCTGAAACAGCTAAGTAGGGCGAGAAAAGCAGGTGGCGCAGCAATCCATGGGGGGGAAGAAAAGTTGGCCAAGTCAACTAAGTGAAATACGAGGACAGTGAGGTGCTGCTGCTAGTTGGCGAGAAAATGCAAGGAGTGGAAAGTTACTAGTGGAAGCGAGCGAGCAAAGTGCAGATCTCAATACGTGATGCTGCAGACAATGCCATGTAGCAGCAGTACTTGTACTTGTCGATACATTCACAAAGGCTGACGGAAAGCCAGCTTGGCGGAGGAGGACAATTGGTCGTTTCGCCTTTGTAAATGAATGACTACTAGTAGTACTATACCTGCAAGCCAAGCTTATGTTGTTTCTGTCGTCCTGCGCCACAGCAGCTACGCCACACCCCAGATTTCAACCTCCGTAGTACTGTCTTGCATGTCATTCTTGCTTTGTTCGCGTAAGAAGAGCGCGTTCAAAAGCTCAATATCGGGAGTGTTACTGTATAAATCGCTTCTTTAAGTGTTGCCCAAACTGTCTAGATATTCATCTCCTCAACAACATTCCGAACCAGAGGACGAATTCTGCGCCGTAAAGAGCATAATTCAGAGCATATACCTAACCTAGTCACAATGTCTGGTGAAGACGATGAAGATGATTACATGAACATGACGTTTGAAGATCCTACCCCAGCGAAAGAGTCCTCAGTTCAGCGCGCTCAGCGTCTTAAAAAGGAATCCCGCGCTCGGGGCATCATTAAATCCAAGGCAGAGCTCGCCCAAGAAGAAGCTGCTGCGAGAGAAAAGGCACTCTCAACCTCCCTGCTGGATGACCCACGCTCAAAAAAGAGTAAAGGCCTTGCCATGATGGCAAAGATGGGCTTCAAGGGTGGCAGTCTGGGGAGAAAGACTGAAGACGGCCAAAGCGCCGGCAAGTCAGAGCCTATCCAAATCAGCATGAAGGAAGACCGTGGCGGCATTGGCTTGGACAGCGAGAAGAAGAGAAAGCTTCAAGAAGCATTTGAGGAGCGAGATGCCAAGTCCGTCAAAGTCGATCCTAATGAGTACCGCGAGAGGATGAGGATGGAGAGAGAGGACGCCAGACTGGAAGTGCAACTCCATGCTGCACAACGCACGGCGGAGAGGTTGGACGATGAAAAGGCTGGAAAAGAAGACACACCCGAGCCAACGTCATCTTCCGAAGAAGCAGAAACCTCTGAGTCGAAACAGCGTCCGATATCATCTCGCCCGCTCAAGTCTTTCCCCGTTGTCTATCGAGGCTTGATTCGACACCGTGAAGAAAGAGAGCGTGATCGGCGGATGAGGCATGACTTGGAGCAGTCCCTCTCTCGGTTGCCGACATACGAAAGCGGTGACGAGGACGAAGACGACAAAAAGGCCCTGGGCAAGAAACACACTATATACGCCACTGCGGATGATCTGGATGAGGTGGATGAAGAGCTGGACGAATTTAATGCCCTTGATGCTGGCACTAGGTTGAGCCGTCTGGTTATGTACTTGCGAGAGACGCATTGGTATTGCTTTTGGTGCAAAATGGCGTATCCGAATGCTGAGATGGACGGGTGTCCGGGTTTAACGGAGGAAGATCACGATTAACAGAGTACTTTGTCAAATACATAGCATCTTGGTGTAGCCTCTTTCCTCAATATATACCCTCTACTGCCTCTACTGCCTCTACTGACATTTTACATAGACAAGAAGACCATAGGCATGGATCTGTATAAAGCTGAAATATTCTTGCCCGTTCTCTGTAGCTGCTTTTCTCACTCAAGATATGGCCAAGTTTCTTCATAAGCTGTCCTCCCAAATCAAATTTTAGCTCGATATTTATCTCGGCCTCAAACCCGCGTTCCAGCTCGCTGTGTGCATATTCATTCCAAGACTACTGTTGCTTCCTTTTCTTTGACCACCACCACAGATTTGCAAAGTACCATGATAGAATCGAAATGCTGCCATCCGCGTTTTATTAACTTCCAGAAGGCCGGGCACTCAATTCCATCAACGCCGTAGCTTGATAAAGTGGTATCGACCCCATCTTGAAAAAGTTATCGTCGTATCTGGATCATACTTGCAAGCATCCTTATCATAGTTGCCTCCGGGCCATTTCACAAAAAAGATAGCCTTTGATCTCATCGTAGCGACGTAGATCTTCACTGCTTGTTTGATAGCTTCCCCCATATCTCTCTTGAACTTCTTTACCCACACATCAAGTAGGTATTCACTAAGAAAATCCATCGCATCTTTGACAGCGTCATGCTGCTTGGCATCTTCAACGGGGTTTCCATCTTGATTAGTGTTCGTATCACAGGCTGACTTCATATTGCTGATCATCTTCAGGTATTGGCAACTCGGAAGCGCGCGAGGATCTAATTTAGGAATTAAATTTATTAATTGCGATGTATCATAGCTAAGTCACTTCATATCTTGTCCTCCTAAATCAAAATCTCATTTCTTCTCCTGCTTATTAAGAAATCTGGTGGTGCTGATAAACAACTCCCATTTTTTACTTTATGTGAGCCTCATAATTTGAAATACTAGTATTGTTCATACATCTCTCCAGGATTATAGCTCATTTAGAGATAGCAATAACTATTCAGCATAGTGTTTTCCTTGCGCTAAAATTCACAACCAATATATTCCGTTCCCCAACGCCACCGTAGACAAAGTCTCACTTATGGAAATTAATCATCATCAAATTCGTCGTCCCAGCCTCCTGGCCCCTTTCCAGGAGGCACATAGGTGCCACTATTGTCGTCGCCAAGATGTCCAGCATGCCGGTGTGCTGCAGTGCCACTCTCGCTATAATCAGCCGCGACATTTTTCGATGCGACAATTCTGTCGTCGTGTGAAATCTCAAAATCCAAGGACACGCCGTTGGAAGTCATCTTGATCACATAGGAGAGTCTCCTGATGATGCGGCCCTTGTTATTCGTCCATGTTGGGAGATCATCGAATTTGGGGATCCTCGACCAGCGTAACTGGCAGAGCTCTTTGACGGTATCATCGCATCGTTCTGATGGTTGCGGGCTGTTGGAGTAGATCAGGTTTGTGACAATTTCGCTAGCTGGTGATTCGAAATCTTGACTGAATCCTAGTTCGATGGATTTACCCACGGTTATAGTCTCGCCCTTGATGACAATTAGAACTGTCCATTTCGGTCACATTAGAGGTTAATGACTTACAATACGCAGAAACCAGGAGGCTTGGTCAGCGGCCATATACACTCGTGCGATCGAGCACCACTCCCGATCTTGGATACTATGGTCTTTTTCAGACCACGGTATCACGTTGCACATTGTACCGTAACTGGCTCTGGCAATCCTCGAGCAAATCGCGGACTCGGTTTTGCCATCAGATTGTTCAAGCCCTCTGATAGCCGCGCCGCGGCAGACGGCCGTCCAGCTACGTCGTTGAGAAATAATGTCAGCCTTGTCTAGTATTAAAAAAGTCAGCTCGTACTTACGGCCGTGCTCCAGAGCTCTGTAAAACCTCTACTTTGCCCCTAAGACCTTCAATCAGACAGTTATATAGATAGTGGCATCGCCCAAAACCACCGACTAAGATCACAAACTAGTAATTCAATCAGTAGTCTATTTGCGCTAACAGCTTAAGCCTAGTTTCATACCTTGGCCTGCTTTTTGTACCGCATCTTCACTTCGTTAACTTGAGCTGTTACAAGTTCCACAATCTGGCTGGTTATGGGGTGAAACACGTTGACAATTTCATAACTGTTGGGTACGTTAGTAAACAGTCTCTATACCTAATCACTCTCTACCTTTGTGAGGGGCTTACTTGTGAATACTGATATCTGAAGAAATGTATTGTTCGTGATCTCTCTTCCGTGAACTGACGAGGGCTTGTATCGACCACTTGCGGCCATCGTCGTTGAACTGTGGCTTTATGCCATTCTCCCATTCATTGTTCATAAGACGAGCTATTCCGTCTTCTCCAAGTCTTTCCCAGGTACTTGAAGGGATCTTTTGCCTAAGGAGATTTCGGAAACGCTCGTCCACAAACGTAGCGCCACAGAGCTTTCCTAGATACCATGTAAGCTATACAAATATGAACAAGAAAAGAAGATGTATTTCTTACCATCTCCTCTGACGCTTTCTTTAACTCTGATTGGATCTTTACTGACGATAGTATATGTGATCACATCCTGTGAAGCAAATAAGCTGTGTTAACGTTTAACTGGACTAAATAACTTACTACAGTGCCTCCACCAGCATCACAGACGACAAAATGATCACCGGGCTGTGAAGGTCAATCAGTTAGCCGCGATAATGGTTATTTCAGTCTGTGGTGATCATATAGACTTACCACCATATCTGCCCTATCAGACAGATCTTGCAAAGCTGCCAATGCCGCCGCTTCAGGCTCTGAAATAAACTCCAGAGCAGTATCAAAAACGCCACGAATGTTCAAGATTCCTGCTCTTTCAACTGCCTCTTTCATTCGAAACTGAGCATATGCAGGCCAGATCGCTGGTAGAGTGACAACCACTTTGAACGCGGAAACATCGACTATTGATGCTCCCTCAGCTCGCTCAATGCAGTTCATGGTATACTGCCATAACTCTCGTAGGTAGTCGCTGATAACATCCACAACATGGGCGTTGGACTTTTCTAGTGAAGCCATTGCGGCTTTAAGATGTTCTGAACCTCTTTGATACTGCGGTATGTCTTCTTTATCCAGAAGACAGAGCTTAAACCATTGGATGGAGGCCGATCCCTGTGGAGCGACATAGCCCCAAAGAGGTGCGCCATCTTTCTCCTCGTGAGAGATTATGGTTGGTACTTTTTCCTTGTCGCTGTTAAAATTGAAGCGAGATTTCCAGCTAGTTATTATATTGACTTGTTCTGGTCGGCTCGATCGAGCCCACGCGACACCGGAGAAACTATTCAGACTCAGTCTTGGGAACCGCGTCATCACGATAGAATAGACTTACGTGGTCCCAAAGTCTATGCCTATGACAATGGTAGGATCTCCTGCAGAAGCTTTCTGCACCCCTCTGGCGGTGCCTCTTTGTTTTCGGCCAGTTCCTCGCATGATTGAGTGCTGCTCAATTTGCAACGTTGCAGTCGAGCAATAACTGATATCAAAACTTTAGCTGATGGGGCAAAAGAGAATGTGGTGAGTTGAAAGGAAGAAAATAGAAACAATGGTAAGGCATAAGTTGCTTAAATAAGAACGCGTGCTTCACTGCAATGCCAGTTGGCAGCCATCTGGCAAAATACTCTGCATGTTACCGCCCCCACCGCAAAACACGCTCTTTACTTTTCTTCTTCTTCTCTCTCCTCTCTATCTCTCTCACTTCTGATATATTTCAATACAGTCTTCGTGAAAAAGTATTATCCAGATACGCAGAGGCCAATTCTCCTCTCATCGGAGAGGTTGCAACACAATGCCACCACGAGGTATCAGGAGTCCTGGTGGAGGACGCGGTAATAAATATCTGTTTCATGGGAATACATTTCCCAACTAGTTGCATCAAGCAAACTGAGTTGAGAGTTGAAGCTAACTTTGAAGCAGAAGTTTTAGAATCTTCGCAAATCGATGTGGAGAATCTAGTTATTGAGACGCCAACCGCGTCATCACTGCTGCGAGCTCAAGATAAAGAGTGCCAAGATAGTGATGGGGAAGACCGCTCTGTCACCGATGAAGCAGATGGAAATTATCAAGAAAATATTGTTTCCAGCAAGCCACTCATTGTACTTAAAACTTCGCGAGTCCTCCGTTCGAATGCGGTCAAACATGAGCCAATGCAACCAGGTTCGCCGACATCGAGTCAAATTGAGACTCCAAACTTGGCGAAACGGGGTCGCGAGAAACACGATGATGTGGCCACACGTCCTGAAAAACGCGTCAAGAAACCTGCGGTCGATGCCAAAATTGAAAAGTATGAGAAGGCCTTTGATGAGTGGCTGGAAGACTACAAATCGAAAACTCAAGGCCTTGAAACCTTCAAAACTAAGAACCAGGAGTTATGCATGGAGAATAATACTCTTAAGAAAGGACTTAAGAAGGCACAACAAGACCAGAAACGAATGGAAGCGCTGCATAGCTCGGAGATCTCCCTATTACAAAGCGAGTGTAGTAAACTGAGAAAAAAGCTAGAAGCTGCCATTGATGCTTCGAAACAGGACAATCTCAAGTATACCAAAGTTTCGGATTCTGACATCACCGCAGAATGGGGGAAATTATCCTTTAACATCCGCGACCTAGTCTCCCAGTGCTTAACCAAGCATCCCGCCAATGAGAATGACGAAATCGAGACCTTGATGAAACGGATGAAAAGGTTCTTGCCTCTATCCTATTGCAATGTTGCAAGCTTACGAGCTGCTGTGCTTCGGCGAATGATATGGTATATAATCAAGTCCGCTGTATTCTCGGGGATGCGGCCCATCTGGTACGGAGCGGCCGGGCAGATGTTGACACAGGTCGTGTATATGGCAAGTACGTAAATGCTTCGGCCTCTTATCTTGTACATGTTGACATAATCGGCTAATAAACTTTCTCGTCTAGGTCAAGGATATATCAACAAGTCCCATTGCCTCAATATGGCCAGTCAAATGAAACAGAGAGCAGTCGCTAGTCTCAATGAAGACCCCCAGCTCCATGAAAAAGCTGAAGGAGCTATCTATTTATTGCTCGAAGCTACCAAAGCTACAGTTTCGAAGTTTATTCCTGATCCGATGATGGCGCTCTTTGAAGTCAAGATGAAGAAAATCATTATGGACGCGATTGATCTCCACGCCATGATGATGAATTCAAAGGCTATTTTCTTGCAGCGGTGGCTTGGAGATGATAACAACAGGAGCTTCACTATCTATAACCGAGAAATGATGGAATCTATGCAAAGCGATGTAGACACCTACACATCTCGCTATGTTGTAGAGTTTGTCGAAGCGCCAGGCTTAGTAAAATATGGTAATGCCGATGGTGAGGATTTTGAGTTTAATATGATCCTTTGCAAGTCTTCCGTTATAATTAGAGAAAATGGAGCTAGATCTACTTTGGAGGATAAGACTGTACACAGGGCGGCATGCGATGACAAGGATTTTGGCAAAGCCACAGCTGGATCGAAATCCGAATTGGAACAATAACTGGGACTCTTCTATATCTTTTAGACATGATGATTGATTTAGAAAATGGTTCGATATATAACAGGCTGACAATGCCATAGCTTAAATCGAAACAGAGAAATAATTGCCACCTCACAATATATGTAATTCAGAAGGCCATGATTTGAAGTCTTAAAGCCCGCAGCTTGGTCAGGGATTCATAGGCTGCATATATACAAGATCAAGTCCGTATTAGTGGTTAAATGCGAAGCTACCACAATTTCATTCATCTCCAATCTGGATGATGGTGAGTGAGTAATTAGCCGAAGAGTTGGGAATATTTTATATTTCTAGGCCCGGTGAATATGATTTATGTAGAAATAAAAAAAATTATTCAGCACCTTGTTTCATTATCCAGCATCCTAGCTGTAGCTGATGACATGAGTTTTTAGCTACATGTATTTTAATCTTCTGCTGCCTCTGCTGCCTCTACTTTTCAAGCGTTATATGGCAGCTAAATATTTATACGTAGGTATAGCGTGGACTGACTGCCTCGTTAGGGATACAGCTAATGTGCTGGATGGTAATTTTCCTAAACAAACAAATGCTTGATATTGCTATCTACATAACTGAAGAGTAACCATCCCCTAACATGCTAAGATTACACAACTTCTCTCCCGTCTCATAATGTTCACCAATCTCAAGAATCCCGGATATGTCGTAAAATCAAACCATCCCCAATCCATGGCCTCGGTATATGCCTACACTCATAAGGGTATCTGATGAGGCCAAATCCCGCCGGGCCACAGTCCATAAAACACTAAAGGCAAAGTACAGAAGTAAAAGATGGAGCTGCTCTCGTCATAAGATCTCCCTTCTCCTAGGTCAACTAATTCTCCTTTCTCCCAGCTAATTCTGATGCCTTGTTTAAATATTCTCGTCCTCCTTTTCTCTTCTTCTATTTCCTTTCTATCACATGCATGCTAACTTCACGCTTTATCTCCTATTAGGCAAAAGACTGTTTCGTCCGAACGGCGCCCCTGAAAATGCGGGTACTCCAGAGTTCCAACCTTGGCTTACGCTGTTCTTCACAATCAGCGCCGCGGCAGCTGTTGCGGCTTGGCGCTCCTTCTGACGCTGTCTCTCCTTGAGATAATTGGTCGCCTCGGGACGCATACGCAAGATTCGTAAGATCATATCATCACTAGCATCAGCTTGCATCTCGCGTCGCTTCGCCTCCTTGGCTTTTCGCATTGTTCCAAGATTTCGGCTCATCATGATACTCTTACCGCGTCGGATGGTGCCCATGCTTGCGAACGAGCCCGCACCACCCAGAGACGCCCCCAGACTACTCGGCACTGCGAGTCTACTCTGACTTTGTTGTTGATTCTGCTGTTGTAAAGCTTGCTGAGCTCGTTGCGCAGATGCTGCGGCCATGCGCTCCGATTCCCGAATGAGGTTGTTAGTATCCTCAAAGTAGAAAAAGTTTAGCGAAGCAAGCTCGTGCCACTTAGGCGATTTGAGTACTTCAGCAGGAACTCCGAGTTGTTCGCCTGAGTGCTCATCTTTGGCGTTGAAGAATGCAAAGAGCATCTCGAGCCAGTGATACACAATGTCGAGTTCCAGGCGCGTAAGGGGTTTCTGGGTTGATGGCTTCTCTGACAATGGTGGCACCAAAAGATTTTCAATTGTTATAAGCACATCTTTCCACAAACGGGTCATGACGGCTATCATTGTTGCGTCTGTCAGTGTCGTTTTCATGATAGCGAAGTTGTCATCGAAATAGGCAAAGAGATTGGTGAGAGCGTTTTCAATCTGCGACTGTGAGGGCGCTGTAGATGGGGTAGCAGAGGAAGTTCGTTTCTTCCAGAGACTTGTGATAGAAGCTCCCACGCCTCCAGATCCTAGGAGGCCCCTTAAGGTCTCGAGTGATAGTGTTTCGTTAATTTGAGCGGTAAGCTGGGATTTTAAGTTAGCCAACCTCGGCCACATTACATCGTGCAATAATCGCGCCTACCTTATCCGTAATTTTCCGGACCATATCTCGTTCTGTACGTTTCAGATGACGGAAAGCTTTTCCAAAATGGAAGACAATGTCATCACGCTCTCCTTCCATGCTGACTCTGATTAACAAACGGCCCTGTGAATCCAGATCAAGCCAGAACTCTCGGGGCAGATAGTCGCCAAAGTGATTAGGATCCAACTTCAGCGAAGTTCGTCCGACGTAATCATGGTCACCGAACGTATCGTAGTCCCATATGGTTGCAATGACGTTAACTGGGCCTTGAACTGTAATGTCGAATGATTCATCCCATCGGGGGTTCAAATTCCGATGAATGATACGCGTCTTGTGAAGTCGCTTCTGATACTCGTCACCAAAAACGACATATGGATCACTATAACCTGAGGGGTCGCAGGCTTTGAGGTCTTCGGCCTCTACTACCTTTATGGTAAAAGTATACTTGCTTGGCTTCCGAGACTTCTTCTTCACGCCGTCTTTCTTTTCTAATAATGCTGCACACGCTTCGACATTCATGGTCTTTTCTAGCTTATCAAGCTCTTGCATTGCGTACTCGATATTGTTAAGTTTTACAAAAGACTGGAAGAGACACAATGAGTTAGTGTAAGGGGGAAAAAAAAAAGATAACTCATTGTATCATTTGATGTAACACTTGCCTCTGGGAAGAACTGGAATGGTTCGGCCTTTTCCTTGTTGTTCCATGCATCTTTAGCATACTGCATCCACTTCTCTTGGGTTGTTTGAGTTTGTGCAGCCAGCTCCTGAGCAGAAGGACGATCCATTTCCTTTGCAAACTGCTGATCAACAGTCTCACAGTAGCGGCCAACGCCAGCGGAAAAGTTCCTTGCCAATGTAGTCATGAATCTGGCATGATGCTCTGCGTTACCCCACTCCAGCTTGAAAACCTGGTCTACCGTCTGGTTGAAGAGCATAAACATATCAATAATGGACACGCTATGCCGCTGCGAGTCCCCAGCTATTTGATCTGGGCTGTCTGTCCTCACTTGGAACTGATCTTGCTTGATTGCTTGATCGACGAAATCCGCCATTCGAGCCTCGGCCGATTTAAGCCAGCGCCATACAAAATCGACGAGCAAATCTTCAATATTGAAGGCGAAAGGCTCCTTAGGGAGGAACTCTTCGTGAATATCGCGGATTTCTTTCAGCTCTTTATACAGCTCAAATCCATCTTGAATCTCAATCTCTTGGCCACTTTCGCTGGCTCCTTGCATGATGATTTGGACGATGGCGCTTGCATCCTGCTCAAATTTGGGAAACACTTCGTAAACTAAGATACTCAATGGATCTACTCCCATGATAGTGGAAGTCTTTTTGTATCGCTTTCGAATTCGGTCGCACACCTTGGACACAGCTTTGCCAAGCTGCACAACATGAGCAAAATCCCACTCTTCTTTTCGCTCTGGTATCTGTTTTTGCATATTCTCATGATAGATTTCAGTAGCTTTCTGGGCTAGGCGGTCGGATAGAAGCTGTTTGAAGTCTTTCATCACATCAGCCCGAGGAGCAAAGGTTGGGTCTTGGCCAATATGATTTTCTAGAAGGAACATGACAGGCCCAATGTTGGGGGGTTTAGTTTGATAGCAACCTTCCAAGAGATCGTAGAGCTCTTGCAACAATGCATCGTGAAGAGTTTGAAGAGTGTGCTGGTACGCAGCAAAATCATGTAACGTCCAGCGGCTGGGGTCAAAATCAGTCAGGGGGGCGTTATATTGGTGAATATGGGGCGGCTTTTTCAACTCTTGTGATGGAGACTTGATTATATCAAAGGCAGCGTCAAGGTCTTCGGGAGCTATCTCTTTCTCAAGAAATTGATTGGCTACCCCCTCTAGAAGAACAATGAGTCGAGAAAATTGCGGTATACGCCACCGCACAGAGAGCTCATTCAGCAGGTCCATAGATTTATGCGACAGCGGCTGGTAGTCATTGTTGGGGTCGGCATGCATCTGATCAAACATCATTGCCTGCTGAAGAATATGCTTGTAAAACGACCTGGGATTAGAAGGGGTGAATGTGTATATCGTTTCATCTACGGTTCTGATACTGCTCGATTCCCCAATCGCTAGAGAGCTCAGACTAATAGACGGGTCAAAGGCAAAAGACGAGGCACCTGGATCAGAGATGACACGACTCAGGTCGGCATATGCCTGGTCATTTTCGTACATTGACGTCGGCCGACTCGTCATGGATTGGTCGATGGGGCCAGTTTTGGTTTTTGCCAGCTCTGGCTTGGCTGTTAAAATGTCCATCATCATCTGTGAGAGATGTGTGGCCTCTGACTTCTTCCATTCAAGAAAGGCATCTTCAACGTCAAAATCATGACTGCTCAGTGTGCCTGGTAGGTTGGCATTAAGCCGAGTCTGGTATGATTTAAGATCCTTGAGCGCAGCCTCTTCAGTCCAAACCTGGCGTTTTTCGTTTAGTATCTTCTGGGCCTCTGAGAGACCCATGCCGAAGATGCTCGCGACTGTCTGTACCATGGGCATATCCTTGACATCATAGCTAAGAGGCACTATCACTTCAATCGTGGTGCCAGTGCCAGCAGTGCTGTTACTAACCAGATCTTGGTCGTTTCTGAGAAGCTTGCTCTCCAGATCTGTAAGTCTAGACATGAGCTCGGGTCGATCTCGGTCATGTCCCAGATCTTTCATAACATTCGCGGCCAACCTCACAAACATGGCAAGGTGGCGGTCTGGAAGTAGCTTCCATGAATCGGATTCATCGTCAGGTCCTTTCCCCTTTTGGGCCGCCTTCGTCGCCGCAGAGTAGAAGATCAAGACCAAGGGCTCAAACTTTCTTTCTTTCTCAATCGTTTTCCGAAACGTCTTTTCTGAGAATGCCGTATAGGCCTCGGCAAAGCTTCTCTTGACAGCTGCATCGCTATACCCTGGTAAAGCCTCACTGCCCCTCAGGACGCCACCTACACGGTCAAGCAGAGCGGTGGCGAAGTTGTGGGGGAGCTTGATGCTCGAAGAGTTTCCCGAAACGAAATCTTGCACGAGCTGTCCCACGCTCGTATGCGCTCGCGCAGGTTGCTTTGGAGCCGGCACGTATTGCTTTCGTTTAGCTTTGGGCTGCAGCAAGTAGTGCAGATAGGCGGTGCGCAGAGCGAAGCTTCGAGCTTCGTCTGGGTCGACAGGGTGCTGCGGCGTAGACTGTGCCCGCGATCTTCCCGTGTCTCTACTGCTATTGTTGACTCCATGTTGAGACTGGTACGACTGACGTGACGCCATTGCGACGTCTCTCAACAGGCAGAATGATGCCCAAGCCCTCGGTGGATGCTAAGCCTCATAGCCTCTGGAACTAGGGGAGGGGCTCAGCAGGCAGCCAGCGCTGCTAGGGGCAGATGGCGAGCGAAAGTCGAAGGGAGACAGGCAGGATGGCCTCGCGGCAGGATCCGTGGATTTGGTGTTTTGGCAAACAAGCGTGCTGCGAATGGGATTTTTGGTGGTGCAGGTGTGTTGCAACTTGGACAGATGGCGGGTGGCTGTGGAGAAAACGTCATCTCCTGATGCTGGTCGGCTTTAGGCGCTTGAAGGCCCCTGGAGCATGGTTCTAAGCGCAGTGAGGTGCAGCGCCACGCATATGCCTGAACCTGAGCAATCAGGAACACGAGCTTTGTTTGATCAAGGCGCTAATGGCATCAAGCACACGCCAGAACGGGCCCGGATGTGATCTGCCACCGATTACTGTAAGACAGCTAGCTGTCAGCGATGATGCCTATTTCCCCTTACTCGGGCACTCAGAATCTATATCTGCATGTATGTATGTATTATTCAAGTCAAATATCCATTTGATCGTATATGCGAGTACATTTGCTCTAAATGAAAGCAGCCGCAGTAGTAGTATATAGGTAGGTAGGTACCTAGTAGGTAGTAGGCGTTATTAGCTGCTGCGCTGAGTACCTGTGTAGCACAGGCTTGAGGACCCCGAGTTTGCTGCTTTGTGCCTATCACACATCAAAAGAGGGGGAGAAGCTTTTCCCTTTGAGACTTTGAAGCACAGGCTGCCTTTGATAACAAGTGTTCAGTAAGGCCATTCATGCTAAGTGAAACATACGGCGACTACAGTGTAAGACTTTTTGCGTCCATTTACTAGTAGTAGTATCTATAATAAGCCTTTCTCTTCGTATAAACCTATATACAGTAAGCGTCGATCGCCAGTGGTCCATGCCGCTTAAGGAGAGCACGAGATACTTATGCACTAATACTAATAGTAGGTAGTAGCATGAAACCCGATAATGCCCCTCTTGCCTACAACGACGATCAAATAGTTGTTTAAGAAAAAGTGTTTACAACATGATAGACTTGGTACTGTAATCTTTTCTTCTTCTTCTTTTTCAATACACTATTTTCACTAATTTTTTTGTGGCACACTCCATTAGCTTCTTGCAGCATCGTAATTTCCAGAATAATTCGTCTAATTAAAGGTTTATAGTGGGGTAACTCTCGCGGTTTTCGTCCGGCGATTGGCAATCTGCTCAAGCCAAATCTACAACTCATTCCTTAATCCCGTGATTGCAGCAGCTGCTGGCATCAGCCCACCAAGACACCCGACCTTTTTGGACTACGTATTCGACATCGCCTACCTCCTCACACGTACCACCCACCAGACGACCACAGGAGCCAGGAGAGACGCAAAAGTCGCACCAATGGCCTCTCGCATATCGACCCCGTTGCGCCTTGCTAACCGCGCTGCGGTCCCCACACGCGCAGGAGCTTGTTCGTCACCGCTTTGCAAGTCTCGCGTCTTCCGCCAGCAGCGCTTCTACTCTTCGGAGCCCCCTCGCGGTGGTAACAGCCAGATCAAGTTCTGGCCTTTCTTCGCACTCTTTGGATTGGCCTCGGCGGGATATATTCAACTAGCAAACTCTCGTATCAAAAGTGAGTGCCGGCGATGAATCCACCCCCTTACGACGGAGTCGACAACATGGCTTGTGGCTAACGATTGCTTGCCTGTTACCAGAAACAGACGACATGCCTCCTGCGACCGAAGCCCACGCCCCGGCTGCGCTGCCTGCCCGGGACGCACCGGTATTCAACCCTGCCGATGTGACCGTCGTTTTCGTCCTCGGTGGTCCTGGCGCTGGAAAGGGCACACAATGCGCCAGGCTCGTTGCTGAGCAGGGCTTCACCCATCTCTCAGCCGGCGACTTGCTGCGCGAAGAGCAGGACCGACCCGGGTCTCAGTTTGGTCAATTGATCAAAGACTACATCAAGGATGGCCTTATCGTTCCCATGGAGGTTACCATCAAGCTGCTTGAGAACGCCATGACGGCTGCGCTCCGCGAGAAGGGCGCCACCAAGGGCCGCTTCCTGATCGATGGCTTCCCCCGTAAGATGGATCAAGCCCATAAGTTTGAGGAGGCTGTCTGCCCCGCCAAGCTCGTCTTGTTCTTCGACTGCCCTGAGAAGGTTATGGAGGAACGCTTGTTGGAGCGGGGCAAGACAAGCGGTCGAACAGATGATAACGCCGAGAGCATCCGCAAGCGCTTCCGCACGTTTATTGAGACCAGCATGCCCGTCGTTAACTTCTATGAGAGCCAAGGCAAAGTCATCAAGGTTGACGCCACACCTTCTCCCGCGGATGTCTTTGTGACGACGAGCAAGCTTCTTACCGAGAAGCTTGCGTCTTAATCTCGGACTGATGGGGGCTCTACACTGTATTCAATAGGCGAAAAGAGAGGGAGGGGGGCTTTACAAGGGTGATGGGTCTTAGAACTGGTGCTTTGGATCAAAGAGAGCGCATGTGTATTATTTATAGAAGGTATATTACTAGAAGGGAAGATTGGTTTGGCAACCTGGCCCCTCCACTGTAACCTGTAACTGTATATTAAACGAGGTTTCTCTACCAGACTCCTTGTCCACTTAACTTACTCTTTTTCTTTAGTCGTATATAATTTTTATGATTCTATTCTAAAGGAATGGTTCTTTGTGGTGTCAAAACCACCTCGTCTTTTGAGGCTTTGGCGATGCGATAGTGGGGCTGCCTCGCTAGGTAGCTGAGGGCGAGGGTGTGTGTACGTGTGCCTGTGACGAGGCCCGTCTACAGGATACGCGTAGTGTTAGCTACATGTATTCTAGTCGATCGATTGTAGATGATTGCCTGCATCGTGTCATGGGTCATCGTAGGAAGTACGAAGCACACGCCACTCTCGATCCCACTGGCTTGCCTAAAATAGGACTGCCAGCCGGGTTCCTTGTATGTACATGTGCATCGAGCATCAGTATAGCCTGCTTCGTGCGGAATAGAGCGATTAAACAAGGCGTCATAGTTTTAGTACCTTGGCAGTAGACGCATGCATTATCGATTACCAGGCTCATGCGAACCCCTAAATCCAACCCAAGAGATCTGCTCGTATCGAGCCGGCTTGTTTCGTGGCTCTGCCCAAGCCACTGCGCACAAACAAACCACGCCACAGCCATTGGCTTTTGCCTACCTGAAAGAGGCAGTCGTTGAGATCAGGCTAAGGAAGCGCTAAGCAGCCCTTGTCCCCTCCCCGTCATGCTGTAAGAGACGTCGCTACTGTTTACCTGGAACAGCCGCCTCCGTTTAAGTGGAGTGCAGCGATGGCTTGGGGCCCTCCAGCGGCCCTTTCAGGCGGCTCTGGTAGCGCGGTACCTGCACTGAAGCCACATCGCCACACGGTCTCTAGGTCACCCGCTACAGGTGGACACCGCCGTGGTTCTTCACAATTATAGCGGCGCGTGTGACTGTGGAGGGCGTGCAGCCATGCGCCGCGGTCTTCTCTTCTCTCCAACTCCATATTATTCACTTCCCCGGCCCTGCTTGCGGATGGCTCTTCTCTATTCTCCAGTCTGAACCTCATCGCAGCTGTCGGCCGCCGCATATCTTTGTTCTCATCACTTATTCCAGCATTCATTGCCGCCTCTCTGATCGGCTCTGGCCTCCAGATGACGATCCGCCTCCCGCCTCGAGCCCCGCGCCATCTTCCCTTTGCCAGCTCGCACATTTCCAGTATCGCCATTGACCAACTCCCACCGCTAGCCGCCGCCGAGCTCTTGTCGCCATGGGCAATGTCAGCAGCAGGCCCGACGATGGGTCGTCGCTCTACCTCAGAGACCAGAACCGCCGTGCGTCCCAGCTCCTGACCGCATTTGCGATGGTTTGATATACTGACCTAGGCTTGCAGTGAGCATCACTTCCATTGTTGTCACGAACCCGCGAAAGCGCACGTCGATTCACATCACTCCCAATGCTTTTCCGGCGACCAGAGTGAGCGCTGCGCGACCTCCTGGCGACCACAACCCAATAGAATATGTCCAGGTTAGATCAACAAAGCCTCTTTGTTTATCCCGCCTCCGGCAGACGATGCTAATAGTGGGCGCTTTAGGATCCGGAATCTAATATTAACGGACCACCCAACTTTCTCCTCAAGCTAAGCGGTGACGATGAGCTTATATTTACCTTCGCATTCGTTATTCGCCAGACACAACAACCCGCGCCCTCAAACTTGCCAATCCCAATCTCTGATGGCCTTATGACGAGAGATACCAACATATCTGGCCTCACTTTTGTGTATGCCTCTTCCTCGAAGGAAGTCGAGAACCTAGTCACTCGGGAATTTCACGCCGATCCCAACTTGCATAAAAATGAAAATGTAGCTCTTGTTGGCGATTATTCCACTGGCGGGACTGCCGCTGTTTCTTTCGAGTGGACATGGAAATGGAAAGCCCCTAAAAACTATGAGGACAAGGGCGGTGGCTGGAGGAACTGCTGCAGTGTTTGTCGCACACTTCCTCTTCTCTCAGCAGATCCAAAGCTAACTTTTCCAGTTTGTCGAGTATGATTCGCGTGCTCACCAACTACACACGCTGGCTACCTTTTCATACTGGGTTTCAAGTATGTTGAACCAGCTGATGTTTCAAGTGCAAACTGCAAGGTTCTCGTTGCTGACAAAACTTTTCAGGTTCATCTACACCACCAACCCAGCCGAGCTCGCCATCAGCGCCTTTTTCTTTGGCGGCCCCTCCCAAAATCCGAATTGCTTCAGCTCAATCAGTAGACTCTCGACTAGCCGCCGCGGAGATTGACGAGCAGCCTCTCTCTCCCATGTTCACTCCAGGAGAGGCCAACGTACCCCCTTTCCCACAGGCTAAGGAGCCTGTAAAGGTGGACGTACAATGCGTTCCCAGGCCGGCCGAAGATGTCGCTGTGGCTGAAGACGGTCCCGTTTTCCGCGCCACATTGAAAGCTCTGGAACAAAAGACGGGGAACATGCGCGCGCAGATGAAGAAAGTGCTAAAGAAAGCCGAGCAAGTTCATGCAACGCAAACTGAGGCCAATGATGCCTTCGTCGCCTTTATAGAAGCGCTGCGCGAGGCGTCGTCTACTAATGCAAATGCTGTTCAGCCTGCGTTGGAGCATTATTTCGACAAGATTGCGCGAGAAATCCTGGCCTATGAACGTCAAAATACCCTAAATCTCCAAAAAATCGTCATTGACCCTATTACAAAATTATATCAGCTTGATATTAAGCAAGCTGAATCCAAAAAGCGAGATTTTGAGGAAGAGAGCAAGGATTATTACGCTTATGTTTCACGGTATCTTGGTCAGCGTCAAGACTCAGTAAAGGCTAAGAAGCTTGCTGAAAGCGACTCCAAATATCAAAATAAACGGCGCAACTTTGAGCTCAAGCGCTTTGATTACTCGAGCTTCATGCAGGACCTTCATGGTGGCCGCAAAGATCAAGAGGTGCTGTCGCATTTGACGAAATTTGCTGATGCGCAGACGGGTGGATTTTTGACTACCGCCAAGAAGATTGAGAATCTCCGCCCACAGCTTGTAGCCTTGACAAACGAGGTTTCAGAAGCCGACAAAGAGTATCAATATCAGCGAAGGGAGCGTGAGGAAAAGCGCCGCCAGCTAGAAAAAAGCAACAAGCAGTACAATGAGCCAGAGCAGGCCAGTCTCAGCAGTGCCGCCACCATAGTAGCAAACTCAAACGGCAATCCACCCCATACTTCTGATACCGAATTGGGAAGGGCAGAAAGCGTAGGCTCTCAGCTCAAGCCGTCAACATCAAGCGGTGCTGTGCAATCGACGGCAGCCCCCGTGCCTGTCGATCTCTCAAGATCGCCGGGCAGTCTTGGACCGGCCTCGGCTATCGGCAGCCCCAGTCAAAGTTCCAAATTCAAGGGTATCCGTGACCTTGAGGAGCAGAATAGTCAACAGACAAATCTATCGCAAAGAAAGGAAGGACTTCTCTGGTCGCTGAGTCGGCCGGGGGGTCATGTTGACCCTCGCAATCTAAATAAACAAGGATGGCATAAGTAGGCCTCATAGCTCATTGTCCCAGATTTATCTGCCTTCACTAACACTTTATCTAGGTTTTGGATCGTTTTGGATCAAGGCAAACTGTCTGAATACAGCAATTGGAAGCAAAAGCTGGATCTTCACATGGAACCAATTGACCTCCGCATGGCCTCGGTTCGCGAAGCTAGGAATGCTGAGAGGCGATTTTGCTTTGAGGTTATTACGCCCAATTTTAAGCGTGTGTATCAGGCAACTTCTGAGGAAGATATGAACAGCTGGATTTTGTCTATCAACAATGCTTTGCAGAGTGCAGTGGAGGGCCGTGCCTACCGAGAGCGACAGGCGGCGTCAAGAGGATCCGATCACTCCATCAATAGGGACATCGGCTCGGTTCTCACAGGCAAAATCCAATCAGTTCACGGCTCGCACAATTCGCATCACTCTAACACAAATAGCGGAGTGCCATTCCGAAGAACGACAGTCGGTGCTCGACCCACTCCAGTACGGACGCCCAGCTCGGGCTATGACGAGCACCCTGACAAGCTTTTACAAATGCTGAGAGATAATGACCAAGGAAACTGCTGGTGCGCTGACTGCGGCTCAGGGGCCAAGGTCGAATGGGTGTCAATCAACCTGGGTATTATTCTTTGCATCGAATGCAGTGGTATCCACCGCTCCTTGGGAACGCACATCAGCAAAATACGCTCCCTAACTTTAGATATCAAGTCCTTTACGGTCGATATTGTCGAAATGCTCCTGCTTATCGGAAACCGAGTATCAAACATGATTTGGGAGGCAAAACTTGAACAGTCCCAAAAGCTGGCGCCCCAAGCAACGCGCGAGCAGCGCCTGAGATATATCACCTCGAAATACGTCGATCGCGCATTTGTTGATCCGGTTTCACCAACCCTTTCACGACACGCTACGGCAGACGAAACCTTGCTAGCTGCGATTAAAAAGAACGAGATCCAGCAAGTGCTCTACGCTCTAGCACTGAAGGCAAACCCGAATGTCGTGGATAAAATGAGAGGCACTCACGCTGTTTGGCTAGCACTTGCAGCTGCTGACCCGGCTTCGCCATCTTCCGCAGCCGCACAGCCGTCAACAGAGTCTGAAAACAAGTCGGTACCTTTTCCAGTGGCAGAGCTGCTGGTTCAAAACGGCGCGGAAATTCCAGCATCGCTCCCTGCATTCCCTCTTGGGCGATACGCGCAGCAGTATATTGAGCAGAAGAAGGGCAGGGCTTACACAGTTGGTGGCGATACGGTGCCATCACTACCCACCACTAGTAGCTCAACCGAGAGACTGTTGAGGGACAAAGAAATTCGGCTTCAGAAGCGAGTGAGCGCAGGGGGGAGGCTGGCAAAGTCGCCTATCCCAGAAAAATAGGAGCCCAAATTCTGGGATCGATTGGCGGGATTCACGCTATGCTACCACATGTACGAGATGCATTGGCTCGGCAGCTTGAGATGAGCTAGTGGTAACAATTGTACATGTATATTTGCTATTGGCGACGGTCACATTGTTGTTTAGGCTTTTTACTAGGAGGTGGACTGATACGATACAATGCGATGCTGCGAATTGGAAGCTGGGCTGGCGTTCTTGGAGCTATGTCTTGACGAATGGAAGAAAAGAGCTCCTGTAGGAGGAATTACTCAAGCCAATCTGGCTACGATGGAAAGGGTCTATAATGGGGCCCCAAGCACTATTGGAGAAATACGGCTTAGGGGCCCAGAAGATTATAATATTTGGAAAGGTATTTTCAGCTGGGTAGTAGGAAAACTAGTGATTAATGATTAATGGATACATGAGATGGGAGGAGGTTAATGGCTTCAGCACAAACCACCAGACGCAGGTACAGAGATAGAAAGTAGCCAAGTTATCAGTAGGTTAGATGCTATACGAGTACTCTATGCTTGCAACATTACCTTGGCGATCCGGCCGGTTACTTTTGAGTCAAGATCAACAATTATTAGTGAGCACCTTTTTATGCTGCTGACTGGTTATTACATTTCCTGGGTGCTGCGCCTCTAGTCACACCCCCGAACATGGACTACCTGTAGTATGCAGGTTATACCTACTTGAGCGGCAGGTGTTTTGTGGCGATAAACCCTGGTTTGCACCATGAGCCCTCTTACGAAGCTCGTGGCGCGGTCAAGGCTCTCGCATACGTTCACGCATGGGCAAGACATGGCCTAGGCGGTACGTCGGTGACGGCATGTGCTCCAGCATCATGAGTGGGATCCGCCTTGCTTGAGGCTCTGCACTTTAAAGACTTGATAAGTACCCAGCAAGTATCACGCATGTTGCATGTGCTTCTTGAGCGCCGTGAACGAATGAGAGGGCACTCAGGCGCAGGTGACGGCCCCGGTCCGGCAAAGTGGGCGATGGATGCCTACGGGGGCGGATCACCTGCAGGATGGGTCCAAGGCAGTCTTGCCGGGCATTGGATGGCGGGATATGGGGGATGGGGGAGGCTGTATCAGTCTCTTGGTTAAGAGCTGGTCTGGGCAGTTGTCGGGTTCTGTTGCATGTAAGTATGAGGTACATGAAGTTACGGGGCCGTCGATCGATGCTCCGCTGCTCATCAAGAAGTTATTGGAAGGGGAGTCGTGAAGCTTATTGGCAGTGCTAATGCAGAGCAGTTCTGTTAATGAAGTTAGCGATAAGACGAAGAGACCGGATCTCTAAGGCGGCAGCACCACTGGACCTGCAAAGGCTGGTCACAGTAGGTATTTACCACTTCCTGTGACTGGATATCAGTCAGCTGGTTGGTGCACGGACAAGGGGCGAGACGAGCGGGAACCCAGATATGGAGCCACAAGCTGAAAGCACGCACGAAAAAAAAGTCGAGCAGGGCAGACGCAAGGGACGATCTGCTCGTGATGGAACGACAACTAGTACTAGTTTCTCTGTGCCACCTTATACTCGTGTGTAGTCCTCAGATGGTCAGCATCAGATTAACCTCAGACCTGACTGCAGGCAAAAAGCTGGGTACTCTGGGGTAGCAGTACCTAGCCAACAAAGTCGCAGCTTCGCCCACCGTTCAGGTACTACCAGGTGGACATCCACCCGCGTCCAAACACTCCGTATCTGCCGCTGGGCCAAGTGGGATCATGTACCCAGCAGGTACCTTAGCGTCTCACCTGTGCCTGTAGTGCTATCTGACGGTGTGCTAGCAGCGGGCCCAGTGACGGCGAACCAGGCTCCCTCCTCCACCACCTTCATTTTGATTTATTATTCACGGTAAGGTACAGTAGGCAGCATCGCCCATCCTGTGTTCTTTTCACCTGCGAATCCCTGTGTAAGCACCCGCCTGAGGTTTGTCCGAAGCAATTACTCGCGGCCTCCGATCAGCGCCTCGGAGGACATGGCGCCCCGAAGCGAAAAGAGCCAATTGAAGCGGCCTCGCGTACGTTGTCTCATCACGGAGCTCCATCTCTGGGGACCGAAATACTCGCGATCCATTGGTAGCCTCGCTAACATCGCTCTCGCAGGGCTCGTTGCCGGAGGAAGGCACAGACACGAAGAAGCCCCGCAGGTCCGACCGCTTGGCCCAGGCCGACCCGGACAAGACGCCCGTGTCGCGCGAACATCAACTGCCATCGCCCGTCACAAACAATGCCACCGATGGCTCGACCGAGCTTCCCCAGGAGCACACGGCGACGCCTCCGGTAGCTGTGGCAGGCGAGCTCACTCCCAGAAAGGCGCCCGAGGGCCTGGGCCAGAGCCAAGCGCTCTCCTCTCCTCCGCAAGACACCCAGCCGCTCAGCCAGTACGTCGACCGACACCCGGCCCTCTCTGAAGACGTTGTGGACGAGTTGAAAGAGGGCGTCTGGGGCTATCTAGTCCCTCTGGACCCCAAATACGGTGATAAGCCTCTGGTGCTGAAAAAACGCGTCGCATGCCCTCTGCCTGGTGCTCTTGAAGCTGCCGCAGAGAGTGGAAAGAAGGACAAGGCCGACACATCGACGGCTACCAAAGAGGAGGAAGCATATGAGAAGACTAAGGTTAAGGGCGTCTCGGCAGGTGGCTACCTGATTGGTCGGCACGCCGAGTGTGGTAAGATGACATTGAAAATTCCGATCCTAGCTACCTAGTATTAAGAGAGATGACTGATTGTTGATGACGAATCGACAGATGTGGTTGTCAGCGAGGGGGTCGTTTCCAACCGGCATTGCCTTATTTTTGCAGAAGCTGTTGGAACAGATACCGTTGCATTCGTCGAAGACGTGTCGAGCAACGGAACATACGTTAATGAAGCTCTAGTCGGACGGAACCAGCGTCGCGAGCTGAAGGATCAAGATGAAATCGCCGTACACAGCAAAGCAAGATTTGTCTTCCGATATCCTCAGAGCCGGCTCACAAGCACGTTTCAACAACAGTACACGCTTATGGAAAAGCTTGGCAAGGGTCATTTCGCAGAGGTCTACCTATGCGTTGAGAAGGCAACTGGCAAGCGATATGCCGTCAAGATCTTTACGAAGCACCCTGGCCCTGAAGATAGGTCCAAGACAGAGGGCCTACAGCAAGAAATTGGTGTGCTGATGGGCGTCAGCCATCCCAACGTCCTCTGTCTCAAAGATACGTTTACTGAGCGCGACCATGTTTACTTGGTTCTTGAGCTCGCTCCCGAGGGCGAGCTCTTCAATTACATTGTGATGAAGCAGAAGCTGAGCGAAGATGAGACGAGAAAATTATTTGTCCAGCTATTCCAAGGCATCAAGTATCTTGTAAGAACCTCCAATGCCCCACACCTCGCAACCCATAGCACTGGCTCCTCAATAGTCTCTTGAAGCGTTGCCTAACATCCTGGTGTCTGTAGCATGACCGTAATATTGTACACCGAGATATTAAGCCAGAGAATATCTTGGTTGTGGACAAAGATTTGCATGTCAAGCTGGCCGATTTCGGACTAGCAAAGATTATCGGAGAAGAGTCATTCACCACAACGCTTTGCGGAACTCCCAGCTATGTCGCGCCCGAAATCTTGGCTGACACAAAGCACCGAAAATACACTAAAGCTGTTGACGTCTGGTCACTCGGCGTTGTGTTGTATATTTGTCTTTGTGGCTTCCCACCGTTCTCTGACGAGCTCTTCTCACGGGACTTCCCCTTTACACTCTCCCAACAAATCAAGAGCGGCCGATTTGACTACCCATCACCCTACTGGGACTCAGTCGGTGACCCAGCCCGTAAGTTCGATTATAGCCTCCTCCTTTGAAACAATGCTTTGTGCTAATCCGTATACCTATAGTTGATTTGATTGATTCTATGTTAATCGTGGATCCGGAGCGTAGATATACTATTGATCAGTGCCTCAAGCATCCCTGGCTTGTGTCCGGCGCACCAGCCGTAAATGATAGCACCGGAGGACTTGTTGGTGGCATCGAGGGATTGGAAGTCAACCGTAGAGCTCCTGTCCGAGAGAGGACACTGCTCTCATCGCTCAATTCTGTGTCGATCACTGCCCAACTGGACGGCGGCAACAAAGGAACTCCTATCAAGGTATTCTCGAAGAACAAACACCGCAACGTTAATGCCTCCCAAGAGGCAGGTCCGGCACATCAGCGGGCACCCGAAGAGTTTATCGAAATGGGCGGTAAAGGGGACCAGATACTCTTTGGTGAGGACGCCTCGAGCATCTATCCTGCGGGCGATATCGCGGCGAAGAAGGCAGGCGGCAAGCCAAACGGCAAATAAACGAAGTGACGATCTTTTCAGTTGGCAACAACAAAGCTTCCTTTTTCTGCTATAGTTGGTTGTTTGAGTCAATCATCGGAGTCTTGCGTTGTACATATAGAATGGCGAGCTGGTGTGACATTTAGGTAAGGGGGATAAGGTACGGATTGTTTTGGTAATCTTTTTTTTCTCATCCTCTTCTCTGCTTTACTCTCATATTGAGGATTTATTTTCTGTTTTTACTGTTTGTGTCTTTTTCTTTTCTTTGGTTGGGACATATGCATGGACTGCATAACTGTTTAAGGGGGTCTGTAAACGGAGACGAGCTGTCTCCCTTGGATCTTGGAAGAGGTCCTTCTTTGGCCTCGCGAGCTAGGAAAAGAAAAAAGGAAAGTTGTGTGTCAGGCATCAAAGCATCTATCTATAATAACGATCAAATATCAATAACGGCATCTTATTCGGTTAGCCTACGGCTTAATTAATATGTTTGAGCGCCATATCATACATACATACTGCTGCCGTTGATGATCACGCTGTTAGAGATAGGAATCTATATTTCTAGGATGCACGTGCAACATCACGTGGTCACACTACGCAACGTCACCGCCCTCGCTTAGCTCCCACACTTTGAGTGTGGCAGAAAAATCGGCGGGGTGGGCAAAGTTTGGATTGAGATTGATCACTAGGAGAGAGAAATCTGGCTCAGAGACCCCACCACAGGGCTATTCAGGCACCGACCCTGTCAAGGACGCTCAACTTCACATTTTGCGGTTGTCCAGTACCACGCCCACGCCTACGTCCACGCCCCCGCTCGCCCTCTCGACCGACCACTCGATCGAAGGATCCCAAGACCAAGTCATCGCCTCTCCATCATCGGTCCGAGACGAGACGATAAAGACACGCGAGCGAACCGACAAGCTTAGCCGGCGTTTGGACAGAGAAAGGAGTGAAAAAAATCGAGACAAAATGCCCGGCGCCACGATCAACGGGCCGCAGCCCCAGCTGCTCTTCGTCGACGGATCTTTCGAGGATCTTGCTCGCGAGATGGCCGAGTACCTCAAGTCTGATGAGGCCAAGCAGCTTTTGAGCGAGGACAAGGCCGCGCCTAAGGAGGAGGTTCTGTCAAAGCTGGTTGCCGCCTCCAGCGCCCTCAGCACCGTGCCGGAGAAGGAGTTTACCGCCGCCTCCAACCTGATGATCCATCTCGCCATGCAGTCATCCGACCCCAAGAAGCTGCTGCCCACCCTCTGCTCCAACCTCGCCAAACCCCTCATCAACTCACCAGTTCACGGCGCTGGTCTGGCACTGAATGCGCTCGTCACCATTTTCAATCTCCTCGAGCCCAATGATCCCATTCGAGCGCGCGTCCTGATGGAGATTCTGAAGTTCCTCAAGGTACACGGCCTGTTCGACGGCCTGCGAACATACCTGGATAAGCTGCCCGAGTGGATTGTGTCATGGGGAATTGATGCCGCTTTGGAGAGGAAGATTTACGAGGAAGTCGCCGAGGTTGCCCTCGAGTCAGGAGAAGAAACGTAAGAATTTATAATATCCAAGAAGAATGCTCACAAGCTGGAATTTAGCACTTTTTTTAAGGAAACGGTATGCTGATGTCTGCTGCTTTTTTTTTTTTTAGTACCGCCTACGAGTTCATCCTAAAGGCGCTGCGAACTTTCGATGGTGAAGGAACTACCTCTGAGGAGGCTCAGAGACTGTCTCTTCGCGCCCTGAAGATGGCTATTCTCTCCAACACCCACTATCTCTTCCAGGATCTCCGAGCTATCCCCAGCGTGCAGGCGCTCAGCGATTCTCAGCCCGTCTACTCTCAGCTTCTCGACATCTTTGCCGAGCAAGACCTCGAGGACTACAACGACTTCAATGACGAGCACAAGGGCTGGGTTGAGGAGCAGAAGCTGGATGCCGAGAAGCTGCACCGCAAGATGAGACTTCTCACTTTTGCCAGCTTGGCCGCCGCCACCCCCAGCCGTGAGGTTGAGTATGCCAAAATCACCAAGGCGCTCCAGATCCCCCAGGAGGAGATTGAGACATGGGCCATCGATGTTATCCGAGCTGGTCTCGTTGAGGGCAAGCTGTCACAGCAGCGCCAGATGTTCCTTGTCCACAAGGTGACCTACCGTGTTTTCGGACAGAAGCAGTACCAGGAGCTCGCCACTCGTGTCGACCACTGGCGATCAACTCTGCAGAACGTTCTCGCCGTTCTGCAGCAGGAGCAGGCCAATGCCAAGGCCGCCAAGATCCGCGAGGCCCAGGAGCTGGAGCGAAAGCTGGCCAACGTTAACGTCGGCGGGCAGGAGGGCGGACGACGAAGACAGCCGCAGCGCGAGAGGACCGATAATGACGACTAAAGGGTTGGTCAGCCTCGAAATTAATAACGGACACGCCAGGAATTTAGAAGGAGAAGGTTTTCCAACAACAAGAAAAAACTAGAAAAGAAAAAAGAAAATTCAACGGGCTGGGCAGTTCTGGCATGGAAGGGGAGAAGAGGGAGATTTGAATCATTTTGTGTTAATATAGTACATGCTGGGAATCCGATATCACGAGCTGAGGATATTGCGAATGGCGTAGCCGGTTTAGCATATGATGTTTTTTTGTTCGACTTTCCTAGTTTTTACGAGCCTAGGAGGGGTAAAAATAAAAGGAAAAGCTATCGGTACAATAGAGTTCCGAAAGAGAAGAAGAAAAAAAATATTGGAAAAAAAAGCAAGTCCATCATTTGTGAATTTAATATGAACTTGATAGTAATGTTGGTGTAAACAGCATCCCTTTAATCGAGCCAGCATCTTCATCTTCAAGAAGCTCATGATTTTATGACAATACAAGGTCACTGCTGCTGTATAATATCTACATCCCGCCTACCTATCTGCAAAGAATAGCAGTTTTCATTACGACCATAGCTAGCTTACATATTTTATAGGCATATCAGGGTGAAGGACAGTCTTGATACTGGTGATATTGTCATATGGAGTATAATGGTATTCGTATCATAACACAAGCATAGACTCAAGGCAGAATCACACGCTGTGTCACGCAAAGAAAAAAAAAAAAGTCACGCACCCTGTACCCTAGCAATAATGCAAGATCTGGGGGCAAAGTTGTCCTAGAGGATGTTCAGCTGTCACTGCTTCGTCGAATCAGAAGAGGGCTTGAAACGCTGCAGCCTCAGCTCGGCGACTAGCCAACCTCGCCTTTTTCATTCTAGACGGGGGAGTTGGGATGCTGTCACAGTACCACAATGCCACAATGCATGATAATCAGCCCAGAAAGCCCTGGTTTTAGCTACGAAAGCTGGGCAATCAATTATTGGCGATGCTGTGTGTTAGGCTGCCTGATTTTAGTGCATAGGGCACCTGGGGAGGCGGATTTGATCCCTGTTGAGCGCTGTAAACGCGCTGGCGAGGCGCTATCCAACGGCCTGGTCCGTTCCCACCCCCTCAAGCGGCTTTTAAACTGGTGCTGTCAAAACCGCCCACCCACTCATGCTCCATACCTGGTTTGGAGCTTCTGATCACCGAGTCAAATGTCATTTTTCGGTACTTTCTATGTGGAAAGAAGAATCGAATTACAAGGCAGACTGTTTTCGTGTGGATTGCGATACACTGTCTCGACTTTTTGGATTGGCGACTTGGCTCTTGCGGCCGTTTTGGCCTTGACTTGTTTTTGATCTTTTTTCCTGGGTTGCGCTTCTGGGCTCTAGGGTGAGGGTGACTGTCGCTTTCACCTTCTCTTCGGGAACTTCAGCAAGAGAAACAGACCTCGATCCCGACGAGATTGCGGGGCTTTGCACAAATCGCTATGGCGACAGCGACGCCTTCGAGAAATCGCTACCAGAATGTCTATTCTGGGACGGAGAAGAGGCGACTCAACGGCCTTTGGCATAGGAACGAGTGGTGGTGTACGTTCTTCCTCGCCACAGTCTCAACTCACACCTATTCCAGGATTGCACTCAGTGACACGTCCACTTCTCTTCAACCCCCTCTTTCGCAGTGCCCATCTACCATGTAAAGGTTTTAAGAAGGCTCACACACACTTGTTACAACATCTAGGCAACTGTGACCCCCGTAAACGCGCTGTCGAACGGGCAGTAACCAGAGACACCCCTAACAGGGGGAAGCACTTCTGGGCCTGTCCCCATCCTCCTCCCGACGGGTGTGGTTTTTTTCTCTTTGCTCAAGAAGCAAGAGTGCGAGAGATTGGTCTCACGCCCTCATCGTCTAATGAGGCAGTTGCTGTGCCATTAGCCGCCACTCCGTCAAAGGCGCCGACCCTAACGCAGACACGCCTCACCGATATTGGAGTTGAAATTCTTGGAGGCAGACGTCGGAGTAATCCAGAATATGCACGTCCCACTGAGGACGATGGTGACGCAGAGGCCGCGCCTCATCCCCAGCCCGTGAGTTCATCACAACCGGAAGCGGGATCATCGTCAGACAAGGGAAAAGGGAAAGCCGTTGCGGATCCATTCTCTACTTATGAGCCTCTTACTCCTGGCCCTAGTGGTGGTCGGAAGCGGGGCCGTGATGAGTTTGAAGAAGATCTTTTGAGCGATATGGACTCCGAGGAAGAGCGGGAGCTCGCTACCATGACGGATAGAAGCGCTCAGAAATTTCTCCGCGAGGAGGCTTACAGCGGCAGCAGTCAACAAGCAGACGATGATGAAGGCAATGCTGCTGCCAGCTCGTCCCGGCCTATCGCGCGCACTCTCTTCCCTCAGGCACAAGGCGTCAAGCGTCGGAAGTCGGTGTCCTTTGAAGAACCAGAGCCATTTGTTCCTACGTCTAGTAAGGCCACTACTGCTCATTCGGATGACACTGGATCTGCGGCGCCGCCGCCTAGCACCATGCAGATATCTCCTCCTAGCAGCATGGAGGAGGCTCCCCCTTTCCCTTCGTCTGCCATGGCGGCGACGCAGCAAAATGACGGTGATGAAGACAAGGAGGGCGGTGACAATGACATTGCTGAGCAAGTCATGAACCTTCTCCAAACTCAACCCATCGACCGCTCTGTCTTAGAGTCCGTTCACAATCTCCTCCTCGTATCCGCCCGTCGGACCAGAGGCATTGCTATGGGTCGAGACTCTGCTCGTGCAGCCGTCAACGAGAAGAAGAAGAAGATTGGGAGACTACAGGAGAAGATTGCGGCGCTTGAGAATACGGAGCGGTCGCTGAATAGTCAGATTACGCATATGAAGGCTGGATTGATGAAGATGTACGAGGCTAATTGATCTTCTTTATTCCTTTGTTTCTTTTATTACTACTGTTTGGGAGTTCCGGGGTATAGGAGGAAGCGCAGGATAAACAAGCATATCAAGTAACGACAATACCATGTATGATCTAAGATAGTACAAGCATCAACGATGAAATTTGAAATTTAGTGAATCAGCAGGTGTATTCAATGCCTTCAAAGACGAGAGTTTTTGCTTCGTGAAGTCAACGGTTTCGACTGTTATTGGTCACATATGGCCTATTGAACAATAATTTCTTTGTAAAATTGCATCAATATATACTTTTTTATTATCTATCATTAAGCATTTCGCCAATGCTCTCGTACATATTTTCCGCGCATACAGATAATATCCTCTTATCAAGACTCTAGGGCACTGCTGTTGTTGGTTCTTCTCTTCTATATTGCTTATTTCGATAAACAACGTGGAGTAAAAGAGCTTTGGAGAGAATGTAATTTTCACATCTTCCATATATAAAGCGTCTAGTTCTGAAAAGTGCCCATAGGATGTTGGTATTCTACGTGATAGCCTCCTTCTACCCAAGTTTCAAAGTTCCAAGTTGCAGATTATTCAATTGGTCAAATGTTATGTTGCAAAGAGTTTTTAGAACAAGTTTGGCGTGAGATGGTGAGATCGATGAGTATAGATGTAAACGTCAGCTCGGATAGAAAATATAAATAATCTATGGATAATTATAAGTGTCTGGGTATAATAGTAGATAAGTACCTGCAGCAACTGCTATTCGTTTCTTGCAATATATCATCTCATCTAACGCTGCTATGAGTATGATAGAAGTTATTTTACTTGATATACCTACTAATCTCCACAACGTCACCAATAAACTTGAATATCGTGCACTCGCCACATATTGAACAACACTTTTTTTTTTCTAATGGGGACAGTCCATTTATGATCCAATGTGCGATCTCCTGAGAATTGATAGAAGACGTAAAACATCCACTCGTTCAGTACTGTAGCTCAATATACGTCTCATACTCTGGAATCGTCCTTTGCATTAAATAGTCGCCGAAATTGTCGTTCAACTATCCAAGTATCACTTCACGAAAATAAAAACTCGACAGCTTAAATGATTGATATCTCTTATATGCTGGATCAGTCAATACAAATACATGTATTATGACTTCTCTAAATACATTACATCTGGAATCATGCCTTGACATTATTCCATGGCCGGGCTACCTGTAGCACTTTTACAAGGGGTAAGTCATCTGCATGAGATCCTACATGAAACTATCGAAAGTCATTAAGCCTAAAAAAGCTCGTGCTGTGGTGGATAAAAGTCACCGCTCAGCGTACCAGTCAGGTGATGGCCAAGAAGACAGCACAGGCGTGATGCTGGGCTCCTGCACATCGTTGCTCGATTCGCCATGTACAGATTCAGATGAATGGGATGGGATAATCTCTACTGGAATCAGAAATTCGGTGCCTGAGCGAGGAAACAAAAACAGCCACCCCTCTCCTTAAGCAAGGATCAAGAGCTCTCTAGCACCAAGTACGGCATTCTCTATCCAAAACTGCAGAATGGCTTAAAACTGAACAGCTCATCGGGCGGGCTGTCACTGGATGGGTGTCCATTGGGCTGCTCTCATGTACAACGGCAGAGTGGCGTCCCATTTGAACCAGGGTGTGCTCACCGAGTCGGTGGATTGCAGACGCCCTACTGGCTACTTGCGGGCAGCTTCTGGGCCTGTCTTACTGGCTTTTGACTCGCCTCGAGAGACCTGTCAGTTTTCCCTTGCACGTTTGAGGCGACGGCGAGGAGGGTTGCACAGAGGCGAAAAGCGCTCGGGAGAGTGGCGGTTTCACGATTGGGCAACCACCCCAGCGTGTATTCGGGCGTTTTTTTTTTTTTCTTTTGTTTTTTTTTCTGTCTCTTCCCTTTCTTTTTCTTCCCATGGATCGTTTGTAGCTCATTTCTGGTCATGCGGACTTGAGGACGAGGGTTGTTAGCTTGTGTCTGTCAGCCCTTTTCCCTCCCGCTAACCAGCTTCTGCCGCTATACATTAAACACACACGCAAAAAAAAAAAAAAAAAAAAAAGCAAGGTGCATGCACCGGCGATTTCGGCATCGGGCCCGAAGGCGCGGCCTGCCTGATGCCAAGCGCCAAGCACGGAGGAATTGCAGCGCATGGCCAATGAGCTGCATGTCTGGCAGGGCCAGCGTTGCCCAGCGTGAGAGATGGGATGGGATGGGAAGTGGGCGGCAAAGCAACAAAGAGGATACAGGCGGCAATGGATGCCCCCTCGTCCGCGGATAGAGGCAAAAACTGTCCCCCTTGTCAAGCTTGGGGTTGCAGCACATGTACTACTGTAGGTATGTATGTTTGTTTACTGTAATGCTCCGTATTGCTTGCGGTGCACTACCTACAGTACAAGGAATCTGTCCAGTCGCACAAGCACGGTGGGCCGATCCTGCTGCTCGTGCAGAGGCACACAAGTGCAAGAGCCGGGAGAATTGCTCCAGACGGTGGTGGCCTAGCGTGCAACCTGGCAGGGCTTCAACGTTCCTTGTCCGTTCTCGTACGAGCCAAAAGGAAACGAGGGAGATGAGAGAGGGAAAGGCCGTGTTCGGGAACCCGCATAAGATCAGCGCTGGCCTTTGGACCCGACCTGGGGGCCGACGGTCTGGGTCGTTCTTTTGAAACATGGCTCTGCGTGTTTAGTGCAGGCGCGGGCCACTGGTGATCAGCGCTCATGAGCGCGCGAGAAGGGCCCTCATTAGACGGCGTATATTGAACGGATGTCAAATCTCTCCATGTGCCCCAGATTTCATCATGAAGGACCCTGACCGACACTCGTCATACAAGCAAGAAAGGGCATAGCATGCGCTTTGTCCTCAACTCAACATGCTAGGGGGGTTTCTTTCCCGTTTCTTCACACGTGCTCGCCTCCTCGCGTGAGCAACCATTTGCCCAGCACTGCAGTAGTAGTAGGCACTGCAGTACCTACATACATAGGTATAGTAGTAGTCACTACAATGATAGGAAATACTCACAACGATTCAGCCAGTTCTTATTAACAGCCCTTGTTCCGTAAATAAAAAGGAGTAAAAAAGAAAAGAAGACAAAATAATCACGAGAGGACAAAAAGTCAGTCGGCTACAACGTGTGTACGAACGCGGCGCCCAGAAATCATTATGAACTCGGCGTACCCTCAGGGTCTTTTTCTGGCCCGCCCCAGCCGCTACTGGAGACCTGCTGCCCACTAGGGTTGGCGCTGGCCGCCGGTGACGTCTGTGGCTTGTGAGGAAGAAGTGCCAGCTCCACATGGTATACGGAGGCCCGCTGCCGTATCTGGCCAGAACCCTGAGCGCCCCCTCGAGCCCTCTGGGTTGGGGGAAATCTCCCTATATTCGCTCGCTATTGTTGTCGGATAGCTTGAATTCCTACATTTATTGTGTGGAGAACAGCAAATGAGGAGGAAATAGAAGAGACAGTCCGTGTACTGCTTCTATTATTGGCTACCTGCCGGGTATTAGGTACCTAGAATTGCTAATGAGCTTTCGGCCGATGGATGGCCACGGGAGGGGACGAGACAGTGCTGCAGCTCTCTCTCATGCAAAGAGCACCTTACCCGGAGAGCTTCGATACCTGACTGACTTAGCTCAGCGATAACCAGATCGGAAACGTTGGGTACTGGCACGGCAGCCAAGGGTTTGTTGGATGCCAGCCACAAAAGCCACCTTTGTTTGTCTCTCAGTACATGGGCATTGCTCGCAAAAATGTGTCGAGACCATGTATTGTGCATGTACATATTGCGGTACCTACTAAACTACTAACCTTACTTACGCAGCAAAGACTTGCAGCTTCGTGCTCTGCAAGAACTCCGAGCCTGCAGGTCTTTAGGCAGCTGCACACACATCTCGGCCTTACTGAGAGACATAGACATGCTTCTAGACCTGGGGCTGTCGGCATCGGATGTTGACGTTTCCTACATCTCGCTTCCTGCCGGCACCTCTGCCAGGAGCATGCCCATGTATAGTAAGAGCTGATCTAGATGGCAGAAGACAATAACGCAGCAGCAGGTACAAAGCAGAGAGGCTGAAATGGCGATGCCCCGAACGGCTGAGAGCGCCAAAGACGAGCATTGCGCCTCCGACGTCGATTAGGTATTGAGGAGCAGAAAGAGAAAAGCTCACAAGCAAGCACTGGGGTCAGGCCCAGCGCTGCCATGGCGTGCTGCCGCGGCACCTGATTAGCAGGCCCGAGTTCATGGTGGGTTGGGCTGAGGCAAGGGAGGAAATATGGCAAAGCCTCTTTACAAATCGAGGTTGAGAGGCTTGCAGCACAAATACAGTATGAGACCACGGCGCCAATGACACACACCGTCCATTCTGGCTGTCCTTAGACAGAGCCCAGAGATGGCGACGGTGGCGGCAGGGGGTGACGCGGAATGGCTGCGCGCGCGAAAGCTTCGCATCTACGGGTACGGAGTAGCGAGTAGCTAATAGGAACTTATCCGATAGCTCTTTTACAGCTTCTTTTTGTTCTTTTTTTTTGTTCTCCTTTTTTTTCTTTCCTTTTTGGTGCTTCTTTCTTAATTTTCCGCTGGGGTTTGATATGCGAGCCCATCCATCACCCCATGCCGGTGGCGGGCTGGAGATGCAAGCGGCGTGATAGCAAGTAGTTCGGTGGCAAATTTAATAAAAAAAAGGAGAGAGCAGACACAATCTTTCACACACACACACACATACAAGTACAAAAACGCAAGGGAAAACTAAAAAAAAAAAAAAGTAAACGAGTAAAATAGGTACATAGAAACCTGCTCGGATGCCGGACCATCTTGCATAGGATATTGCCGCCACCTTTAAGATTGACTCCATAGCGGCTTGGGCTCCGTAATTTTTGTTTCCTGTGTCGATGCCTAGCCTCTTCGGTGTTCTCACGGTGAGAAACGAGAGGGCATGAATCCTATTCAAGCCGTAGTTGACCGCTAGCTAGCAAGCTAACGGAGGGCCTGATCGCCTAGCAGTACCGCACAGCAGCAGTGCTTGCTGCCCAGAAGCGGTTGGATGTGGTTTTCCTTTTTGTTAGCCGCACGATGTAGACCCTGGCCTCCATTCAAACGGAGCGGCCGATTTGCTCAGTAATAGCATGGACTTGCATTTCTGCCCGTTTTCTTTTTTTTTTTTTCTTTCTTCTTCTTCTTTTTGCAAGTCTCACGTTCGTCACGTACGAGTGAAAAGTGGTCACTTGTGATCTGGCTGCAATGCTTGCGTTCCATCTCATCCTTCTGACCTGCATCTGAAGGCGAAGCGGGAAAGAAAAAAAAAGGCCTATCCACGTGCCGAGGAGACAAAAAGCCAGGATGCTAACTAAGGTACCTGCTAGCTTCAAGGTCCCAGGTACTGCCCGTAGCCTTCTAGGCCTAGCACTACCCTCCGAAGGTACCTAACGCGGTTAGCAATTCACCCCATCTATTGGGTGCCTGCTAATACTTACAGGCACATCCTTGACGCACACCACACAGAGCCTCTAAAAGCCTCTAAAAGTCCTACCGTACATTTCGATGTTCGCCGTGTCCATTCGCCTGAGACTTTGAGACCTGCTAGCATCATTGCTGCCGCCGCCGGTACGGAGTAGTGGCTCACACTGAATACCCCGTAATTGTATGTACCTACTATACTTAATCTACGTAGGTACATTTACTACAGGTATGCAAGGGAAACATGGACCGCCGTACCGCATTCAAAACTCTGGCAATTCCGGCACTCAAACTCGAGACGGGCGAGTTCGTAGACTCACGTAGCTGCCGAGTGCAGCTTGTAAGGTTTACATGCGAGTACTAGCTGGTACTCGACCGACTACCGTACAAGGTAATACTTTAGTAGCCCATCTCTTACTGGTGCCCGAGGGCAAATCTCAGCCCATAGTCGTATTCTCGCGGGCAGGGAGTTGCACCAGGTCGATCACCTTCGTATTGCTGCCAATAAATTCACACACACACACACACTTTGTTTGCGGCAGGACTTCCGCTCAGAAACCGGTGGTTGGCTGCCACGGGGTACATGATGTCCCCTACTGGCAGTATCATATTCCATTAGTACCTAGCAGTACAGAGCACTACACTTCAGTTGTCCGTAATTCTGATATTTACGGTGCTTGGATCAAATTCAGTGCGGCCTCACAAAAGGGTAGGTACATTGTCGCTCTCCCTCCCCCGCCTCAAAAGCCGCTCTGCCAGGGTCTGGCCTCGCTGTTTTTCCCGCTAAGAGTGCACCAGCCCAGCAGTGCCAGCTCCCCATACTACCTGAGCTGAGGTACCTAGCCCTCTACCAGTAATGATACTCCGTGCTCCTCCTCCGCCTACCTTTGAGCACTATTCCTATTCCTCCCCTGTCTGGGCCCAGATCTAGTCTTCTCCTCCCATCCATCTTTCAACGTTTCTCCTCGAGGCCATCTGCACTGGGTGCTATTCGAAAAAAAAAAAAAAAAAACCTCTGCATCCCTACGTTAGTATTCTTCCTCAGCATAAACTCGTCCTTCGTCAACTTCCCCCGTTGACGGCTGCCTGTGTTGTGCTCTGCCCCGAACTTTGGTGGTCCGCGACACGGCGATTTGAGCAGCGTCCCTCTTTGCGCCTGTTGTTGTCCCCCTGTCCCCTGCGCTTGTTCTTGCTCTTATCCTGTTTCTGCCTCTCTCTCTGGCTCTTCTGCACTCTGGTCGGTGCTGCTGGCCGGTTCAGACGAAGCCAGTCCTCCCAGTTTCTTGCAATCTGCCTCTCTTCGCCGCCTCGAATGACGCTGGCATTCTTGCCTATGCCCCGTTGATTTATCGCTTACCCGAGCCGAGTGTCCAGGTCCCGGCACCTTGATCTCGTCCTCGCCCACCGAGCTGCCGCTGTTCCCCGCCGCCGAAGACCAAAAAGCAGGGACTCTGTTTCTCCTCTAGTTTTATTTTTCTACTCTTTATTTTTCATATCTTATCTTCTATTTCCCTCCTCCCCGCCCGCCGCTTCGCAGCCTCTCTCCACGATATTTCGTCCCTCCCTTTTTCTCTGGGGAACCCCCCCAGCCAGCGCCCGGCATGATCGAAGATACGGCGGCACTCGCTGCTGCCGCAGAGCTCATCGCCTCCTTGGCCTGTGACCCTGCCTCTTTCTCGTTAAGATCGGTCGGGGCCGGCTCCAGCATCAAGCTGCCAGGCCGTGAAAACCCCGCCAAACGCAATTTGGAGATTGAGCTTGAGAAGCTCGCCCAACGGATTTCTCAGCTAGAGAGCAGGGCGACTGTCTCGGCCACCGCCGTCTTCCCAGAGACGCCCAACGAGGTCAACGACACGATATTCAACGATGAATCTGACACTCCTGTCAATGGCCGCCCTGCGGCTCCCCAGCTAAAGCTGTCCCAGGCTCAACAAGGTAGCTTGGACAGTCCGAATTTTGTATCCCACCAGCTGACCAAGGAAGCGCTGCAAGGACTGCACGCCCACGTTGACGACCAGTCCAAGCTCCTAGACAACCAACGCCAGGAGCTTGCTGGCGTCACCGCGCAGTTATTAGAACAGAAACAGCTTCAGGAGCGTGCCTGGGAGGCGATGGAGCAGGAGCGGGTAGCTCAGCTAGAACGAGAGCTACGGAAGCACCAGCAAGCCAACGAGGCTTTCCAAAAGGCCCTCCGAGAGATTGGAGAGATCGTCACTGCTGTAGCCCGTGGCGACCTGTCCATGAAGGCTGGCATGGAATCGGTCGAAATGGACCCCGAAATCACAACCTTCAAGCGCACCATCAACGCCATGATGGACCAGCTGCAAACCTTCGCCAGCGAGGTGTCTCGTGTCGCCCGTGAAGTCGGAACCGAAGGTCTACTGGGTGGCCAAGCCCGCATCGGCGGTGTAGACGGTGTATGGAAAGAGTTGACAGACAATGGTATGGTTCTGCTTGCGTTATTTTGAATTATCACCCTCGTCTCTATCCCTCGTCCCCCCCCTCTCCTCCTGCGTCGAGCTGGTTACTATTTGTAGTAGCATTAATGGGCCTCAAAACTGACACGGTTTTTCTTTGTGATAGTCAACGTGATGGCACAGAATCTCACAGACCAAGGTATGTATAAATATGTCCCCATCTTCTGACCTTTTCTCTCTCTCTCTCTCTCTCTCCAATTCTCCGTTCCTCCTCTTCTCTATCCCATCTTTTCCTATCCGGCGACTTATTAGTTGAAGAGAGGTGGCTGAAGCTCTGGGCTTGTGATCTAACATGATGCCATCCAGTACGAGAAATTGCCTCTGTCACAACAGCAGTCGCCCATGGCGATTTAACAAAGAAAATTGAGCGACCGGCCAGCGGAGAAATCTTGCAACTGCAACAGACCATCAACACCATGGTGGATCAACTTCGAACATTTGCATCGGAAGTTACGCGCGTAGCCAGAGATGTCGGAACCGAGGGCATCTTAGGTGGCCAGGCAGATGTTGGTGGGGTCAAGGGCATGTGGAACGATCTCACCGTAAACGTGAATGCCATGGCCGACAACTTAACGACCCAAGTGCGCGACATCATCACAGTCACAACGGCCGTCGCCAAGGGCGACCTTACCCAGAAAGTCCAAGCCGAATGCCGAGGAGAAATGTTCAAGCTCAAGTCTACCATCAACTCCATGGTCGACCAACTGCAGCAATTTGCTCGCGAAGTCACCAAGATCGCCAGAGAAGTCGGAACTGAGGGCCGACTTGGTGGTCAAGCTACAGTCCATGATGTTGAGGGTACATGGAGAGATTTAACCGAAAACGTCAATGGCATGGCCATGAATCTGACGACACAGGTGCGGGAGATTGCCAAGGTTACTACAGCCGTAGCCAGAGGCGACCTTACCAAGAAAATTGGGGTAGAAGTCAAGGGAGAGATTTTGGAGCTGAAGAACACCATCAATCAAATGGTTGATCGTCTGGGCACATTCGCTGTAGAAGTGAGCAAAGTGGCCCGTGAAGTCGGCACAGATGGTACGCTGGGTGGTCAAGCCCAGGTCGCGAATGTCGAGGGCAAGTGGAAAGATCTCACCGAAAATGTCAACACTATGGCATCCAACCTCACTGTACAGGTATGTTGAAGATGAATCCTAACTAGCCATTGGCGGTGGCTTCCAGCTCCGTTGATGCCAGAAATCGTTTTCTTTTTACAGGCTGACCGTCATCTTCTAGGTGCGAAGTATCTCGGCTGTCACGCAAGCAATTGCAAACGGAGACATGAGCCAGACAATTGATGTAGAAGCAAATGGTGAGATACAAGTGCTGAAGGAGACCATCAATAACATGGTTTCGCGTCTGTCAAGTTTCTGCTACGAAGTCCAACGTGTTGCCAAGGACGTCGGTGTCGATGGCAAGATGGGGGCTCAAGCTGATATCGCCGGACTAAATGGACGATGGAAAGAAATTACCACCGATGTCAATACCATGGCCAGCAATTTAGTAAGTCACTCTTGCATATCTGAATTTGCATCCATAGCCGCGAAAGCTTCAAAGTACTATTATACTTACCTATGTTTAGACAACCCAAGTACGCGCCTTCTCTGATATTACGAACTTGGCTACCGACGGCGACTTCACCAAGCTTGTAGATGTGGAAGCCTCTGGCGAGATGGACGAGCTCAAGAAGAAGATCAACCAGATGATATCAAACCTCAGAGACAGTATCCAGAGAAACACACAGGCTCGAGAGGCTGCCGAGTTAGCCAACAAGACCAAGTCAGAATTCCTTGCCAATATGTCCCACGAGATTCGAACCCCGATGAACGGTATCATTGGAATGACACAGCTCACACTGGATACCGACTTGACCCAATACCAACGAGAGATGTTGAACATTGTCAACGATCTTGCCAACAGTCTGTTGACCATCATTGACGATATCCTGGATCTATCGAAGATCGAAGCTAGAAGAATGGTTATTGAAGAGATCCCGTACACTTTACGAGGCACCGTCTTCAATGCGCTCAAGACTCTCGCAGTCAAGGCAAACGAGAAGTTCCTTGATCTCACATACAAGGTGGACAGCTCTGTGCCTGACTACGTTATCGGAGATTCGTTCCGTTTGAGACAAATTATTCTGAACCTCGTGGGCAATGCCATCAAGTTCACCGAGCACGGTGAGGTTAGTTTGACCATCCAAGAACAGGAGGACAAGAGACATGTCGCCCCAGGAGAATACGCCATCGAGTTCATCGTGGAAGATACCGGTATCGGTATTGCCAAGGATAAGCTTAACCTCATCTTCGACACGTTCCAGCAGGCAGATGGCTCAATGACACGCAAATTTGGTGGCACAGGCCTCGGTTTGTCTATTTCGAAGCGATTCGTCAATCTCATGGGTGGAGACCTGTGGGTTAACAGTGAAGTTGGCAAGGGAAGCGAATTCCACTTTACTTGCCGTGTGAAGCTGGCCGACGTGCATGCGGAAAGCGTTCAGCAGCAGCTGAAGCCATACCGCGGCCACCAGGTCCTCTTTGTCGACAAGTCGCAGTCAAATGCGGCGACACACATTGGAGAAATGCTGGAGGAGATTGGGCTCCTTCCTGTTGTCGTCAACTCCGAGAAGAGCTCAGCTCTCACCCGACTTAAGGAGGGTGGTGCTTTACCATATGACGCCATTATTGTCGACTCGATTGATACTGCTAGGAGGCTGAGAGCGGTAGATGACTTTAAGTATCTCCCTATTGTCCTGTTAGCTCCCGTGGTCCACGTCAGCTTGAAATCATGCCTGGATCTGGGCATCACGTCCTACATGACAATGCCCTGCAAATTGATCGACTTGAGCAACGGAATGGTCCCCGCTCTCGAAAACAGGGCCACGCCATCTCTCGCAGATGTTACCAAGTCTTTTGAGATTCTGCTTGCCGAGGACAACACTGTCAATCAGAAGCTGGCCGTGAAGATTCTCGAAAAGTACCACCACGTTGTTACTGTTGTGGGCAACGGCTGGGAGGCTGTGGAGGCTGTTAAGCAAAAGAAGTTTGATGTGATCCTAATGGATGTTCAGATGCCCATCATGGTAAGTAATAAAGCGCTTCGTAGAGCAAACCGGTTACGTTCCTGTTAACTTACAAACTTTCTTACCAACAGGGAGGATTTGAGGCCACTGGCAAGATCCGAGAATACGAACGGGGCATGGGAACGCATAGAACTCCCATTATTGCCCTCACAGCCCACGCCATGATGGGTGACCGCGAAAAGTGTATCCAGGCCCAGATGGATGAGTATCTGTCCAAGCCGCTGCAGCAGAACCAGCTCATTCAGACCATCCTCAAATGCGCGACCCTCGGAGGTGCGCTGCTAGAAAAGAATCGTGAGCGAGAGCTTGCTCTGCAAGCAGAAGCTAAAGCATCTGGGCGTCACGATAGCGATCGAGGCTTGCCACGCCCGAGCCTCGAGGGCCGGTCGTTTACCGCCCGAGAGCCTTTAACCAAGAATAAGCCTATCACCAAGGCCACCACCAAAGCCCTAGAGGAAGCGCGATCGGCTGCGCTAGCGAACGCAAAGTTCAGTGATTTTTCTGAGCTTGGATCCGAATTCTTAGATGAATTGGAAGAGCTGACAGAGGGAACCGACACAATTCTAAAAGCACGCGAAGAACTTTCTGATAAACGAAGTTTCTCAAGTTAACTATGCACGAAGATGCTATTCGGATTGTGGCATCGTCAGATATGAGCGTCGCACTTTTGTTTGTCTGATATCGTCTTATCGAGTCTATGAGTCTATTGCCTGACATGAGCTTACGAGAATCACACTGATTTATTTATACCTTCCTTGGCTATGTTTGATGGCTAAGCTTTTACAACTCTCTTTCTTAATCTTGGAGAGTATATGAGCTCTGGGGATTGCCGACCGTCGTATCATGTCAATACAACTCACATGGTGCTGGATTTTCTCTTCTCTTCAGCAGGGCGGTAGTATCGCTCTTGATACGAGTATCTGTGTGCTGATCATGTCAGGCCTCTATTTCTCTTCCTTGTTTTGACCATAGTTGTTCTTTGCTTTTTTTCTTTCCCAGAGCATCGCCATTGTTTTTGAGAATTTGTCGATATACTCCTCTACTTCTAGCCCTCAACATGGCGAATACGGTGTTGATATGACCTTGGACGAGAAAAAAAAGGCTTAAGCGGCCTGTCCTGTTTATGTGGTCTAGTTGCTTTCCCTAATTCCCTTATGCACTATTCATTTTGTATTTTACCTCGCAGCTATACTCGTCTCCATTGTTCTTTCTTTCTTTTTTTTTTCCCTCTTGATTTGTAGGGACGTTTTCCTCCCTTGCTAGCAAACGGACGGGGGGATTCGCAGGAATATTGCGGTAGCAATGGTAAGCAGGTTGCATGAGGCCATTGCGAGAAGGAAATGGCATAACGAAGGAAGCCAACTTTTCTTATCGTTCAGTGGCCGGGGGACGGGTGTGGATTTTTCTTTGTTTTTATTTTCCATTCCTCTTCTTGCCCCTCTTTTTTTCCATGGGAGGAAAAAAAAGGCGAGTTTCAGGCTTGAACCATTTTCAGGCCTGAACCCTTTTCACCACAATCGTTGATATGACGATGGGAATAAGATGAAGAGAAGTTTTTGGAAGAGGATGATGGGCAAAGGGAATGGATGTGGTGGTTGGCATGGTGGCATGGAAGGTGGATAAGAGCAACAGAGATCTTGCTTTTTTTTTTCTTGCTTTTGTCTTGAAAGGAGTTATTAGTTATCATTTTTGGCAGCGATATTAAAGGCTTTCCATCTTCTTACCGTAAGACACGATGGTTCTTCTATATCTTTTACTATTGATGTGCCTCCTTTATGTGACGAATCATGGCGTATTGGACACGCAGCGTTGTGCATGAGTGTGTTTATTTCGTGACGAATACAGATTTGCAGGTAATTAGGTAAATGATGTTGTGCTATGTATTAAGACGTTTTGGTACACATTTATTGTGTGATATCTAAGTTGCAATGACTATTTGTATATATGCAATTTGTTTAAAACTCAGTGCCTCATATATATCCTCATGAACCTTGAATCGCTTACGAACACAGGTATACGGCCCAAAGAAGGAGAGAAGCAAAGAAACAAAGAAGGAAGACGCCAAGGAACAAAATGAAAAGGAAAAAAACGAGACCACCCTTCATTTCTCGTCTGGCTTGGTCTGCTGGTTAGGAGCTTCGTTTTCCGGGTTCTTCCCACCCTTTTCTTCTTCTTCCAGCTGCTCAAAGGCGGCGAGTAAAGCGTCGAGTTTGGATTCGAGGTTTGTGAGGTTGGCTTCCATTGCTGTGGCGGTTTGTTCGCCTCTGTGAGAGATGGGTTAGATTTTGTTATTCTTTGATGAATAGTTTGAGAGATTTGTCAATGATGATCGGCATATGCTTTAGTAGAGGAATAGGCGGTAGGATGGAAGGAGACGATTGTGGTGAGCAGGGCTGTAGAGCAGGGCTGCTCAGTGTAATCTAAGATGACGAGCTGGGCACTGTGGAGATAAGGAGGTGATAAATGACGTCGATGATGCTGAGGTTGTGGGATATGGGAGATGGTGACTTTATTTTTCTTCTTCTTCTTCTTCTTCTTTTACCTTGCGAGCTCTCTGAGTGCCTGAGACATTGGTTAGCCACGGGTCTCAAAAACTGACATCATAGTATACATTCTCCTCCGCCGCCGATCTTCCCCGGCCAATCTTCCCCTGATTACTGGAATGACAGCAACCAAGGAAAACTTGAGAGCTGGAGTTCCGCCCCAGCGTGGGATGAAGAACAAGACAAACAATGAAGGGAGACGAAAGAAACCGGATTCATAGTAAGAAGGGAAATGGAAGTGGGAGTGCATCTATTCCTTTTGTATTATTGAGGGGCAGTGTGATGTAGAATGTGAAACCGCAACCGAGAAATACCCATTTTCCAGCAGGTTTGCTGTATACACATACCTGAGCGAGGTCAACTTCAGGAGCAGCCTCGTGTTGATCCGGCTTGGGCGAGTTGGCGACGGGGCTGTCCGATGACGCACCCATGGTTTGGTGGTTTCTCCTTTCTGGTGAATCTCCAACGACCCGCTCTGGATGTCTGGATCAGCGAAGCAGGCGAGTTACGGAGAGGGTTTTTGCATTCGTAGCCGCCGGGGACTGGTTTTGATGGGTCTACGTAACGAGGCCCGCAAGGCTGAACATTTAACGGCGTGACGGCTACTGGCAATACGGAGTATAAAAAAGCGCTCCGTAATGAATTGGCGGCTGCACGTGACGCGAATCGCCAAGGCCAGTTTTACATGCCGTTAACAAAACAAAACTCCGCCGAGTGTACTCTTATGATATCATCTCCTACACGTGTTCTGATATAATGAGCCCCGATGACCGTTATGGGCTCCATTATGTAGCGTTATAGCTAGTTTGACTTGACTCGATTTCTGTTTCTATCTTCCCCCCTTGTTTTACCCTGTGTTTTTTTCTTTCCTCTTTTCGCGCCCCTTTTCACGTATGTACTAGCAGTCTCACCAGCAGTAAGCCTGTTATTAATGACCGTTGGTTGGCGAAGAGTTTGGCCTAGGCTGGCTGACTGCCTCAGACAAGACTTGCGCTGCCTTACTCGTTCGCGTTCGTGGTGCGGCCTGCAGCTTCAACTAATATCACACGGGCCTCAAAGGTCCGGAAGCTCACTTATTGGAAGAAACGCAAAACAGCGGCTGGGCCAGTCCAATCAAGGCGAAACTGGGGCCTCAAAATAGGTATCAAGTGGTATTGCACTGCCAATAATTAGCTACCCAGGATCCCTGAGAACATCCAAGGCTGCAGACGGATGCCGTTCCGTAAGCATGGATTTGAATTGTACATGCACCAGCCGTGCAGTAGCCTCTTTATAGGCGCACGTTGACTAAAGTAGGTTCCACGGGGGTTGTGAAAAAGGCCAATTGATTTGGAATAGGGCGATTCTTATTTGGTCTTGTCGGGGAGCAGAATCTCAAGATGGTGCCCCGTTCAAGCTGTAACTAATCAAATTGCTTGTTTCGGATACATCCGCACCCGCTACTCAATTTGGGTCTCGTTTGTTGGCACAGACATCAAAGAGCCTCGACGATGAAGAGCAAAAAGCTCATGCAAGAAAGCCAGGCTTGCCCTTTATTAGGACGAGTGAGTTGATTTGCAAACGTCTCCTTGACTGCCGAGTAGCGTATAATTCGTACTCGGTTCCGTAAGCCTGCTGCCTCACATAAAATTTACCGTAATCCTCGTAAGTGCAAGGTAGGTGGCCAATCTCGGCCGCAAGATGCTTGTGTCAGCTCGACGAAGCGCACTTTGAACCCTTTGCCCTTTGCCCTTTGCCCTTTGCCCCTCGAGCAAGTGAGATGTGGGCTGTTTGCTCTGCGTCGAGCAACAACTAGCTCAGAGTGCGACAATACTGCAGAGCACCCTGTGATACTGCTCCAAGCACGCCTCTCCACCCATGCATAGCCGACGGTCTAGATTCTAAAAAATGACGCTGACTGTTCGTATGCCCTAGCTGCCATGTTCATGTATCTTCATGTATCCATTTGCCCGTCATGGCAGTCTGTAGAGGAGGAGCTATACTGTAGAAGAAAGACGGAGGCGACAAGACGGAGGCGAAAACGCACCAATGTAAAACGGAAGTTGACAAAGTCAACCACACTTCCGTTCAGAGCGACCGACAGATAAAGATGATCGTCGGGGGTAAAAGGCGCTGTCAGCGGCAGAGGGTGCTGATCACAGCTTGGTGAAGATACGGCGAATCGAGATGTGTTGACCGACCTACAGCGGCGTTGACATCATGAACTTGGTCTGGCGTGAAACTGTCTCCAAAGCCAAAGTGGGCCACCAAAGCTTTGCTCAGGGATATTAGATGGCCTGTGTTCTGCACTTACTCGTTAGTATGGCAAGTTATATGATTGGCTTTATGCCAGCAGAAACTAAACCTGCGCCCTCGACCCCCCTACTCATGGGGGCAACCAGTGTGGTGGGATCGAGATCTCCAACTCATTGTCGTATTTGCTGGAATTTCCCATATTTGCGGATGTCGTCTTCTGGAAATGCGCGCCATGTCGAGGTGTGGGCTGGGCGCCTTTTCTGCTGTGGCAAAAATGAGCCATCGTTTGCTGCCTTAAATGGAAATACCAGTACTTGTGTCTCTCACCACACCTGGGCGAACTCGGCAAACGCAGCGGAGGTTTCCGCCGTCTCTCCAGCAAGCCAAGTCCCCTTGCGTTGCTTGCCACAGGCCGACAGCTAGGGCCAAACGGGATTCCCAGTGGGCAGCAACGTGGCAGCTCCGTTTCTGGGACGGGAGCGTGTCATTCTCTTGCCGACGGTCTTGGAGTACGAGACACTGCAGGAGGGCTCTTTTCCCGCTCCATTTTCGTCAACCTCAAGCGTGCCATCTCCTCCAGCCAAGAGTGGCGTGACCTAAGCACGAGGGGACGAGAAAAATAACGTCTGAGGACTCTGTGGACACATAAACGAGAAAACTACGCACACAAGCATCGCAGCCGGTGCAAAGCTAAATGGTGCCTGAATGCCGGCTGCGTATGCGTATATTCAGTTTGCGGTCCCTGTTTTTCTGCCCCCATTGCAAAGCTCGATGCTCAGGCTGGAATCCGATCACAGCACTCAGTACCATGCCCCATCAGCCTGGTTAGTGCCTGGTAGTGCCGGCATGGGTAAGGAAGAAGGAAGACGCCCTGGCGTGTGTGTGTGTCACGTAACGCGAACTGCACCTATGCTATGATAGGCTGCCTATCGTCGCCATCAACTTAGCCGGTGCCTGGCCCAATCCGCAGTCGCCCTCCGCTCTATTACCCTTGCCTAGCTATCCACTGGCCGCAAGCCACAGACCAGAAGGCTTTGACGGGATCGAGATTGCTGTCCTTTCAGACCAATGCCGCAGCCCAACGACAGCCTGTCGCCCAAATCGCCCGCCAGCCCAGTAACAAAGCTAGTCTAGCCTCCCAGCTGCTGAACCATGTTTATTTTCCTTCCTCCCCCCCTTTTCTCGAGCGTCAGCAGAGGCACCCCTCGACTTCAGCAAGCACACAAAGTAGTCTCGTAGCAGGAGGGTGAAGGAGGAGGAGCCATATTCCTCTTGAGTAGTGGTATCTATAGCGGTACTCCATCCCGATGCACGACGACTCGCGGCACCAATAGGCCCAAGGCTGAGTCCTGGAGAAGCTGGACAAAGCCCGGCGCTTTAGTCCTTGTTTTAGACGCCCTCGTTAGCCCCTTTCAGCCCTCTGTAGCTATGTACAGAGTAGGTGGTCTGTTCATGCTTGACCTCAACTTGTACATACTGCACAGAGGTATTCCATGGCACCTCGAGTACGCCATGGGCAGTTTTTCAAAGGGGGTGTGAATATAGTTCTCATGTGTGGCGTTGTTGCGATTCAACCGTACGAAGCACCGTAAATGGCCGCCCCTAGTCTGTAGCTATTCTGCCCATTCATTCTAAGTATGTGGTAGCTGCCCTGCACCATCAGTATTATATAAGCCTCGAGACGGAGAGAGCAGACTTAATCCTGCCCTTTCGAATGTTGTACTTGCACAACTAGGACTGTTTGGAGGTACAAAAGTAGTAAGAGGTGCTTGTAGTCCTTTTTTTATTTATTTCGCTAAGAAATTGGGCATCTTGGCCTTGGTTACTGACTTTGGTGTTCGATTCTTGGTTCAATTGGTGCGCAGGTTACATCATTCTCGTTATACATCCTCAATTTGTCCAAGTATATGAGACCAAATGCTGATGTTCTCGTCTACCAAATGGAGTCTCGCACGCCAGCTTTGCCTGCCGCCCTGCTAAGTTTTTAGTCAAAACGGTGTAGTTCCGTTCCGTTGGCCTGTCTGCAGTAGTATTAGCTCGTGGAGTACAGCTCCCATGTCCGATCCCTCACGTCGCCACCGATCCCCCCCAGCCATCGTCTACCTGTGGTAGTGGTCTCTGGATCGAAAGAAGTTTCCTCCATCACCGTGTCGTCGGAGTCAAGACATACATACAACCCTGGAAACGGGCCGGGTTCTTCTCTGATAGCGGCACACCTACCCTCGGCATGCCCTAACACTTCGTAAGGTATCTGCCCAGAGTTGCACGAGAGCCCCCCGTAATCCGTCCGTCGCTTTTTTTTTTTTTTGCTTGCTGTCCTTGGTATCCTAAGCCTCCGTGCCATTCCTATCTTTCGCATGGGGAGGGCAGTACCTTTTGTTCTCAGTCTCTTTTCCCCCATAACAATCTCTTCTCGCCAACCCTCTGTGTCTACCCCCCTCCAATTCTCTCAACCCTAGGCCAGGTTTGATCTCGTTCCGCTGTTTCTGGAGGAGGGAACAAAAGGTACATACTCGTACAGTTCTGTGGGGACCATTGAAACCTTGCCGTTCTGTCTAAGGAGGTGCTGACAAGTAAAGTGGCCATCATAGCACCGCCATACCGAAGCTTAGCCTGTCCCATGTCTATGCTGTGAATGTTTGGCAATAGTGGTAGTTTCCCATCTTAACCACGAATCTCGATTCATTATTCGCTGCGTTCTCCGCTTGTGCGTTTCTGGAAAACCTCGTGGCTATCTGCAGTCGCCTTGATTATATCATTCAAGGCTGAGGGGCTGGGCCCATCCCCAGTTTTGACATACGAGTTGCAGTCATTGGGTTTTATTTTCCAAGTCGCTCGAGTCCCATTTGAAGTAGCAGATCCAGCGTCCCGTCTCAAATCGAGATGGTAGATTCTGCCACTTAGGTGGCAAAGCTTGCTAGATATAGCTCGCTTAGCATTCGCCCTTCTTTGATATCAACTCCTTCAAGTCTATGTGCCATTTTCAGGCTCATTCTTCCTACAGGTTCAGGTTGTCGGCGAACGTTTTAGCCCAAGGTCCATAACCTCGAGACGCTGACAGGGGCTATATCTTGGCCTTTCATCTCGTGGTGCTGGCTAGACCTTGGAATTTTGGCCTCATGAATGAAATTCCTTGATACTTTTGGAGGCTGTTATATACTCTCCATCCTACTTTTGACGGTAGATTCGCTGCACCCCAAGGAGCCATTTGCAGCTGTGGATCGACTCGCAGCAATATTACTGCGCAAATTGTTTCTCTCGTGGATATCGCAGCCAACCGACGCCATCTGCGATAATCATCATTCCAAACGACCGCAAATAATCGTCGAGCGAACCTTTTGGAACACAAATAAGCACGTGGCCGAACCGAATATTGCCTACCGCCGTGCCTTTTACCTTTCTTGATTTACATTTCCCGGCTGTACCACCTCCTATTATCTTTAACGATCAATTCTCCGAGTCGCATGCGTACTTATGGTTTAACCTAGCTCCAATCTGTCTCCCCTTCAGATGGAAATAAATGTCAGATCAACAGGACCATCGAAAAATAACGTATAACTTTTAATTCAAAAATGAGAACGCAGCCTGCTCAAATGAAGCAAGACTTGGAGACTATCTTTAGAGAGCTGGGAATCTCTCAGTATCTCGATACCTTTGTGGAGCAAGGCTTCGATACCTGGGATACCATTCTCGATATTCAGGAGTCTGACCTGTGGGTAAATCGATTTGATTGTGTGCTGGCGCAAAGCTAACCAGATTCTCAGTGATGCTTTGGGTGTAAAGCTGGGCCATCGAAGAGTATGTTTAGCAACGATTGGCTGAATTGTTGTGGCATCACTAACGGTAAACGTGTTTAGAGACTCCAGCGACGAATCGCCAACGCAAGGGGGATTGACCCCAGTATCTCACTGTCATCAATAAAAGCCGCCATCGAAGAGGGAAAACATGATGGTACTTATAAAAGGAGAGAACCAGGTCCTGGTGATGGTAGTAGCGGGCCAAAGCGCAAATACCGCCGGCATCCTAAGGTATAGCTCGCGGAGAAGTCTCTTCTGCCGAAGTTTCGCATGCTGATTAACATTGACTAGCCGGACGAGAATGCACCTGAACGTCCCATGTCCGCGTATGTGCTCTTCTCAAACAGTAAGTTCATTGACTACTGCTTCTAATGTCGCGAGACAGGAAACAGTTGCTGATAATTGACACTGTCGCAGAATTAAGAGAAAGCCTTAAGGGCGACCGCTCTCTCACATTTACCGAAATTGCCAAATTGGTGGGAGAGCATTGGCAGAACCTATCATTACCAGAGAGAGAGGTATATGAAGGCCAAGCAAGACAGAGCAAGGAGCGATATTATCGGGAGATGGCGGTTTATAAAGAAACACCAGAATATCGCAAGTATATGAAATACCTCGATGAATTCAATGACAAACAATCCAAACCCAGTCAACGTGTGTATATATGATTACATCAGCTTCCTTTCCGAACCGGAGCTGATTTATTCTCATTTAGGCAACGAGGATGCAAAACGAGCAAGGTTGGATCAGCATGAGCTCATGCACGATCACAATGGTTCTGGAAGTAGTATTGTGAGCGGTAGCACAATTTTAGGCGGTTCAACCTCAACCGCGAGCGGCAGCAGCAGCGAAAGAAGACGAGATAGCGAATCCCGCGAGTCTCCAAATCCTCGGCAAAACAGCGTCAACTTGGTCTTTTCTGGCCCAGAATCACATCATTCCTCAGCAGCCCCTATCCCATCTCCAGCATCGGCTTACTTTGAGGTCGACATGACAAAGAGAGGCAGCAGTTCGGGCCACTTACGGCAAGGCTCTTCATCATTAAGAGGGGTAACACAAATGGTACCACATCAAGTCGACATGCCACAACAGCAGCAACAGCATCTGCCATCGCTTTCCGATATGCTGGCCAGTGGCCAAAGAAGATTAGACGCCCCCGTGATCGAGCCTGCGGGACTCCCTCACGCATTTACAGCAACCCATCACAGGCCATCAGCGTCTCAAGGAGAACATGCATTGCTGCCCGTATCAGTACCAGCTCTTCACCACGAGTCATCATCAAGCGGCAGCAGTGTCCCAACGGTGGCATCGAGCAGAGCTAGTCGTAGATTGAGCGAGGGACCATTACCAATCCACGCGCTTCTATCAGACCAATCTCAAACGCCTCATCGCGGAGATGAAGGCCCGTTATATACAGCCAGCTACGTTGCTAGTCCAGTTGAGCGGGGGAGGTCAGCCTTTGGTCCATACCAAGGGCCTAAGGGATATGGTACCTAATCCTTTCAACCTGAAAAGCTTGAATAGAAATGCAGCTAATATAGGCCGCTAAGGTTTCCAAACTGCGTCCTCGGCTTTGCAGCACATGAGAGTCGAGGAGACGAGCGATGGCGATGTAATAATGACCTCAGCAGACGAGCCGCTATTTAGTTGTCATACTAATGAAGCAACCGGTTTTGACGGGGTGAATGCGTTGCTAAAAGCTGGCGAACTCTTTGACGATCGTTAGAGCCAATCTGGCAATCAACCAATGGCGGCGATATGCCCATAATACCTGCTTTGATAATTAGATACCAGCTAATCGCAGTTGGATATGGAGAATGCTATGAGTGAATAGTATACAAGCAGTCGGTTTTAGTTTATTTTTCTGCTTGGCTCTGTTCGCTGATGTCTCGTGCATCTTTTAAATTCTGTTCAGATACCCATAGCTCTTTTGTCTTCTTCAATTTGTTTATGTGTTGGATATATATTGATGTAGATATACCTTGTTCTTCTCTTCTTCTTCTTCTTCTTCTTCTTCTTCTTCTTCTTCCTCTTCTTCTTCTTCTCCTTCTTCTTCTTCTTCTTTTCAAATATGTGAGAGAGTGTTCTCTTTTCATTTGTATCTGCGACCTGTGGATACCGATATCGGGCGACGGTAGGAGACAGGAGGCTGGCGTTGATGGGAATATCGTTATGAACAATAGGACCCAAACTTTCAGGCAAAAGTGTTTGGGGAAGTGTCTGTTTTATGTTCTTCATCTTGGAAGACACCTGGTATCAGGATTGCTAGCCGTATAGCTCCGCATTCTGTTGAAGGTAGCTTGCTGAAAATAATCACCTATGTACTTCTGCTTGGTTCTTGTTACATGTACGCAATTTGAAGAGCTCACAGCAAAGCAGGGTAGATCTGCCCAGCATCGATAAATTGATAAAAAGAGAGCCTTTGGGTTACAATTGTACACGTGAAGCTTTTTGCACCCAGGGTACAGAGAATTGGAATGAACTGTTGGAAGTGTGAAGTCAGCCAGAAGAAGGGGGTTTCGTAGCAAAGGTAAGCAAGCACTAAGAAAGACATGGTCACGGGTGGATGCCTGAAAAGCTATGCAAGACACACATTAAGGCACCCGATACGGCTCTTATAAGACAAGAGCTACTAATGGGTATGGCCCAGGAAAGTAGGGACCTGTAATCATCACCAGAGCTACGTCTCAGACAAAAAGGAACCTATATACGCTGCAAAATGATTGATGTGTTATAATCCTATGGCGTTATTTCTTTCACACCAAAGTTACAAGTTCATATACTAATCATCGACATCATAGCCTTTCCCAAAGCGCCTAGTAGTGCAAATGGCCACCGCAATCCTATCCATGCCTTGTTTGTTTTTGCTCCTTAATTTTTCTCTTTAGATGATCTCCTGTATAGCAAAGAGACTTATACGGCGCCCTCTGTGATTTCAGCCGTCCAGTCTTTCCGAATATCCAACTCATTCAGCCCCTCTGTATTTTCAATCACAAGTCCCTTCTCGTTTGCCAAATGAAGCAGACATATGAAGCAAAACGAGGTGGAAATGTCTGCCATAGCAGGTTTGGGGTATACTGACTGCAGCCCATTCATCACCTCGGTGAATTTGAGCGTAGTCTCTTCCTCTGAGTTTGGCGGTGGTGCAGGGGACTCCTACGCGAGGTATTGGTTAGCATAATTGTGGGAAGCCGCATCGCGGTGACTTTCTAGCGGATTAAAGAGCATTGAACACATACCTCTAGCTCTTCTAGGCCCATGCCTTTCCAGATTTCTTCTTTGAGTCGCCTTACGTCCACCTTCTTTGCTACCCTGGCAAACTGAACATATTCAGGTCGCACACGGCGCGTTTGAGTCACTAGTGTTGTGCCAAAGGCGCCCATTGTGTTCATAGTGTCTCCATTCAACATAGCGGTCATTCCCACTCCTTCTGTCATGCCCATATCTCCCTCAGCTCCTGGTGAAAGATGTTCTCGAGCGTCTGAAAACTCAAGATCATCATCATCTGGGTCATCGCCACCGGGGAATGGCAGACCATCGTCGTCTTGGAAGAAGTTGGCGTCATAATCGCCTTCAGGCAAGGCGGCGTCCTCGGGCGCCTTCTGCTGCGCCCAGAATGCTTCATCCAAGTCTCCCACTGGCTGGCTGTCTTGAGAGCCATAACCCTGCGCGCCTGTGCGTGAGCCAAATCCTGGCCGTTTTCGAGCTAGGCGAGCCCTGGGCTTGAGGAAGAGATTCAATAGGGATTTTGAGCTAAAATGTTTGTCGTCAGGAAGTAGGTTTCGAGACTTGGACTTCCAGTCCTTTTTGGGTAAACAGACAGCTGAATTGCTGGAGGCTTGTGTATAAATGAGGTCGGACTGGCTAGGGCTGAGAGGCGAAGAAAAGTCGATTTCAAACGGCTCTTTTTCTTTGCGCTTCTTAGCCTCCCCTGACGGCTTGTTGACGTCTTTAATCTTGCGAATTCTCCAATGCTCCGCGCTGGCCCAGTTCTTTTGCAATGCTTGGTCAAAGAAACTCAGTATGTCTTGATGCATCTTGTCTGCATTTTGCGAGTTGCCCATGGACACAATATATTCGCCGTTCTCGTCAAAGCCCTCCCCATCCCCGCCTTCTCCGCCATCTGTTCCAGCGTCATATACACGCATTTGAGGTTCAAGAGCAGCCTCGCGGGCCCAGGCTTCACCACCCTCGCCAAAAGCAACATCGCCGAGTGTATCAAAGTCGCCAAGGCCCAGATCTTCATCATCAAAGCCAGCCGGTGCATCTTCATCAATGAACATGCCAGATTTATTGCCAGGGGCGCCGGGCTTATCCTGGTCGTGCCTCCAGTCTTCAGGAGCCTTCAAAAAAGGGATGTTGATAGATCCAGAGGGATCTCCGAGTTCGAAGCTCTTCAGGGACGGGCAAATATCGAGTTCATCCAGTAGGCCAAGGTCAGGAAAGAAGCGCTGGCCGAGCGCTGTAACGTCAATCTCTACCTCGGGAACATCCGGCTCTTGGTCTTGGTCCTGATCTTGGACTTGGTCTTGATCTTGGTCTATATCCATATGGTGGTCCTGATCAAGGTCTAAATGGCTTTGCTGGACGCCTTCGCCATCCTCCACGGCTTGGTCTTCGTCTTCGTCTAGTTGGTCCTCTTTCTTACTCTTATCTGCATCGCCGGCATCATCGCTACTGTCAAAAACAATGCGGCCTTGTGAGTCAATCATTAGGTGGTTAAGTAATAGACCTTTGGCGCCTCCCTCGTCGAAGTCGGCAGAGGCCTTTTTGAAGAGTGGATCGACGGCGAATTCAAGCTCGAATTTTTTGAGTTGTAACGAAGCGAATGATGGCGCAAGCGTTGCTTCGGATGATCTCTGAACCTACAAGGTTGGGCAAGTTGGTTAGTATCCAAAGCGAGTCGCCAAAGGATTTTACTTGTTTCTGCTTCTTACCTTCTTCTTCGTCTTCTTTTTGACGTTGCCATCCGCATCAACCTCTTCCTCGCTCTCTTCACCTTCGCCGGCCCCCTCTTCGGCGTCGCGGTCCTTCTTCTTGTTATTGCTGTCTGCGAGGCCACTCAACAGCTTGCCCGTCTCGGTTGCTACGCTATCGATTCGATTGGTGTAGATCTTGACACAGCCATCAAGAGTACAGCTCGCTTTTTGGAAGTTGACACCATCGCCCTCCTTGAGCAGCGACATATCATGGAAGTAATCGATGAGGGCAAAATTCCACGAATTGGTCGCATTGATCTTGTTGTCAGTGGCCATCTTCATCCACTCCTCGAAGTTTGCCAGAATGGGGACGCGCTTCATCGGCGTCACGGAGACGCCTCCCACCATGATGGGGTCGTCGCCATCATCCAGCACTCTTGCGCCCCGAGGCGTGCCGGGATAGGGGCTTTGTGAAGCATTCTCAAAGTCTTCTAGCCGGAGGCTCTTGCGTGGGGTGGCCGCTCTCTTGATCTCATTTATCTGCTTCTCCTGAAGGGCCTTTCTGTTGTTCATTCGTTGACCCTTTTCTTGCGCGTCGTCGTTGAGGGGGATTCTATCACTCATTATTCGCATACAAGCCTCGACGGCGACGGGTGTTGGATTCCATGGGACAGGCTTACTTGACGGGAGATTTGAATGGCGACCCCGAGATGGACGAGGCGCCACCTGCGCGTGGCACCTGAGCGACCCGAGGCATCGTTGCAAACAGGCTTTTTGCGTAATGGTGCGCCGTAGGACTGTCCCAGGTATGCAAGGCAAAGCCTCTGCCGCGTGTCGACTCGGTGCTGTGGACGAGGAGTATTTTTGTTTACTGTTGACTTTCTGTGAGGCCGGCAACACGAACTATCAGCGGGAAACCCCACCTTGGGCGGCCAGCCAATTGTGTGATTGGAAAGCCACCTGCGCCACGCGCCACAACCTCCTGCAGTCGCGAGGTACTCCGTACTTGATGGTACTTTGTGCCTTGAAGAGGGCAAAAGATGCCCATTATGGCGCCGTCAGCACTCAATGCTGTAGAAATACGCGGTGGCCATGGGCGACTAATTTATGTCGTTGTGTTGTCATATCATCGGCAGTGCTGTCCTGACCTGATCCTGTGCTTTGCCTTCCTTGAACCAAGTATTCCAATACCCTCTGGGGACGCAATTGACCAGCACCCGACAACAGGCGTTAACGCGCTATTAGAACCTTAACTGGGGGGCCCTGCTGCCCGCCTTCCCCATACGGAGCACAGAAAAAGTCCCTTGGAGACGAGCCGCCACTGAGGCTTAGTTGACTGATTGCTGGCAGACGTCGTCATTGAATTGCCATGTTCCGGCCGCACCCATACCCGGTGGGACTTTGAGACATTCTCTCGCCAGCCCTCTTGTTCCAACCTCCGCTGCTTCAGCGACTCTGGCGAGCTCACTGGAGTCTTGCCTTGCGTTGCGATATGCCGATACGACCAGCATGCGGACAACAAACGCCAGACGGGGCCGTTTGAGCTCGCGGCCGTTCTACACGACGGTCTTGTTGCTGTCCTTGCTGGCCGCGTACTCGTTCTTGACGCACTCTCGACATCGTCATGACTTTCGAGAGGACAGCCCAGCGCTGCTCCGACGCTCCCACGACCGGCCTGAATGTCGCGAAGTGCACACGGCCAAGGACCAATGCGCTTTTGTCAAGCAATACTGCGTAGACGAAGATGCCGGGCTTCTTCCCTACCTGCGGCTGTACTACTGCAACCTGGGCAAAGCGCAGCCTGTTGCCTTTATAGTTCTTGTTGGCTGGCTGGGGCTGCTGTTCACCACCATCGGCATTGCGGCGAGCGACTTCTTCAGTGTCAACCTGAGCACCATCGCCACCATCTTGGGACTAAGCGAGAGTCTTGCCGGCGTCACATTCCTGGCTTTTGGAAACGGCTCCCCCGATGTCTTCAGCACCTTTGCGGCGATGGGGTCCAACAGTGCAAGTATGGCTGTTGGTGAACTCATTGGCGCCGCCAGCTTCATCACGGGCGTGGTTGCGGGGTCCATGGCCCTGGTCAGAGAGTTCAGGGTGGATCGCCGGACATATGCTAGAGACATTTGCTTCTTTATTGTCGCGGTCGCCTTCACGATGGGGTTTTTGGCCGATGAAGAGCTACGATTCTGGGAGTGTTGCGCAATGATCGGATACTATGCCCTGTACGTGTTCGCTGTAGTTGGATGGCATTGGTACACTACGAGGAGGAAGAGAAGACTGCGCAGAGAAGGAGAAGCTCGCAGCCATTTCTATAGCCTGGCCGGCCACACTGGAGATGAACTCGCAGGGGAGCCCTACCAGGACGATCCCGAAGACGAACACCAAGAAACAAGTCGACGGACAACAACAAGCACTGGGACTGGAGGCAATCTTTCCGCCTTGGAGCGCGGTCCTATCATAGAAATTGACGGTCAGATAGCTGAGCCGCCTGAGAGCGTGGATAGCGAAGAGACCGATGAGGACCATGAGAGAATGGTCGCTGTGGAGGTGGCCCGGAGCATGCGAGTTTTGCGCCCCCAAGGCAGGCGGAGGAACACCATTACACCGATTCGGCCGAGCTTGATCGGTGCGTTGGAATTCAGGTCTGCCTTGGCACACTTGCAGCGTGAGAGCAACCTTCAGCTTTCAGCAATCCCAGCGCGGAGCTATTCTGATAACCACGCCCGAAGAGGACGGCGGGGGAGTACTAGTGCCCTCTCCAGCTTGGTATATTCCGATGACAGTTCCGCCACTACCGTGAATGGGAGGGAAAGGGCCAGGTCGCATGGAGCCAGCCCAGCCTCTTCATCACCTCCTCCGGAATTACTAGGCCACAGCCGAGATCGATCAGACTCCAATTTGCACCCTCCCCAAGACGGCACTATCAGCCAAAGAACAGCAAGTCCCGCGCCGTCATATCAAATTGGCGGCAAACTTGCACCCCCTCCGGTTGATGGACCAACAGCAGTGGCTGGCAGCCCTCACCAGGAATCACACGCGGCATCTCTCATTCCTCGCCTCCGGTTGCAGATACCCAGTCGACGCAGCAGCGTGAGTACTCGATCATCGCCTGTTTTGCCCTTTCCTCAGTATACCGACTCTCCTTTGGCGATTTCGCCCAATACGCTGGCCATTTCTCCAAACACGCTGGCGCCTTCTCCAAATGCGCAGCCAGAGCAAGCCGGGCTAGGTTTATTGCCACCTCCAGCTACTGTTCGCGAAAGCCCCTTTGTGGCCCTCGACAACGCAGCAGCTACCTCGCGACCAGTTAAATGGTGGCCCTATTCTATTCTCCCTGCTCCGCATGTGCTCCTTGCTACCTTATTCCCAACTCTGCAGGGATGGAAAGAAAAAGCATGGTGGGACAAGCTTGTTAGTGCCATATCTGTGCCAAGCATCTTTCTCTTGGTGATAACACTACCGGTTGTTGAATCAGAGACCTCGGAAGAAATTGATACCTTTGACGATGTCATCACCGTCACAGATCGTTCTGCCCATAGGTCGATTGGACATATGGCTCCGCCCATTTCAATCCAACCAGGAGAAATAGAACCCGAGGATGAGTGGGAGCGATTTCGAAGATATTCGCTAAACCGCAGAAATAGTGATATTATGACCGAAAGCATTCCGACACCATATTTGGCGCTACCGGAAGAAGATATTTTGGCTGTATCCCCCCGAACCCAAGAGCCTGGCGCGGCAAAGCCCTTGTCCGAAATTCGCTCCATTAGCCAAGCAAGCGAAGAAAAGATGGGATGGAGCCGTTGGCTTGTCTGCCTCCAGCTCTTCATGGGGCCGCTATTTGCCGTCATTATACTCTGGGCAAACATTTCTGAAGACTGGGAGAACCCAAGGGGCTCATTGGTGCGCATGATTCTATGGACGCTTCTAGGATCTTTCGTATTGTTAGGGGCCCTTCTTCTGCTTACTACAGAGCAGAGGCGACCGCAATACCACTTTTTGTTCTGTTTTTTGGGCTTTATTATCAGCATAGCTTGGATTTCAACAGTGGCTGGCGAAGTTGTTGGAGTTTTGAAAACATTCGGCGTGGTTCTCGGCATCTCAGAGGCTCTGCTGGGACTCACTATTTTTGCTGCCGGCAACAGCGTAGGTGATTTAGTTGCTGATATTACGGTGGCTCGACTTGGGTATCCCGTCATGGCATTGTAAGTGCAGCCCAACGTCCGGAAAAAAAAAAAAACTTTGCTTTGGTTGCTTTGGTTACTGACTACGTTTCTTTTGCACAGATCTGCCTGCTTTGGCGGACCAATGCTTAACATCTTGCTAGGCATAGGCGTGGGTGGTGTTTTGATGATGGTCCAAGATGCAAATCACCACCATAGAAAGCATCCAGGGGACCAATACGCTTACAAACCGTACCGTATACAAATTGGGGGAACTTTGATGATCTCCTCCATTACGCTGCTCGTAATTCTGGTCAGCTTGCTAATCTCTGTGCCCCTGAATAAATGGATCTTGAGCCGCAAGATCGGCTGGGTATTAATAGCCATGTGGTCGGCCAGCACGATAGTCAACGTTGTTGTTGAGCTTACGGGTGCTTTAGGCGACATCTCCTAACCGAGTGCCACACAAGCAGGATAAGCTCATGTATATTTATATGGAATACTGATTTTGATGGGGAAATGACATTACGAGGGCTCGATTTGCATGCATGCGTTGCATTTGGATTGTTTTAACCTTGTATACCATAAGTTTGCTCGTCCCTTCTTCTTTTCTTCTCTCTTTCTTTGTTTTCTTTTCTTTTCTTTTCCTCCTTTGGATATGGAAACGGTTGACACGCATACGAAGAATACCTAGCAATGGAATACGTGTATAGGCCACGAGGTTGGCGTTATAAAAATAGACACCAGACTTGACAATACTGCATGTACTCTTATCACCCTGATACTATTCGCTCGTGGTGCAAGCACCAAGTAATTGACTTTCTTCATAAGCTCAATTAAGTTCTGTCAGCCATACGCGCCAAGTTTAAACTGTACTGCCATGTCATTGGAACTTGACAGATTTCACAGGCCCTCCTCGTATTCACTTATTCATTGATCCATCACATGATGAACTCGTGCCCCAAAACGCAAGCTTTTAATCAAAACAAAACACAAAGGCTGTGTAGATCTACGTGTGAATCATTTCACTGGTTTCTGTCATTGGCATTCAAAAGAACAGCTGTCTAATTCGTCCCACGTCTTTGCCAATAGACTGTTGACAGGTATTCCAATTTCCTGTCCCTGAGCAGCAAAATCCTGCCGAAACGTGGCTCGTATGCTGAAATTAGTGGCTTGGATGTTTCATTTCACCGGCTGGAGCTGGTGCTGCTAGCGGCCGCTTGCACCGCCTCTAGCCCACCCCTGTAGCACCACGCTGTAGACCCTGATAGCACAGAAGCTCCAAAAACAGACTGGGCGAGTTCGTCACTGGTCTGGCCTTTTTGGGCCGTCAATATTTATTATCTAGCTTGACCGCCCAGCGATTTGACCCCTCAGGCTCTAAGTCAAGTCAAACACCCCGCCACGAAATACATTCGTTCATACAAAGAATAACTTCTTCTTCTTCCCTTTTTTTTTTTTTTTTTGCGAATTCTCGTCTTCGGAAAGCTTTCTGCTGCTTATTAGCGACTCTTCATCTCTTCATCTCCTTCTCTTGCCCGCCATGGCTGCTCCTGCTTATACCCCTCTTGAGGACCGTCCGTTGAAGGACACGATTTGCCTTTTCGACGTTGACGGCACATTGACTCCCGCTCGTCTTGTAAGTCAATCCATCCCAATACTCCCAATTGGTCGTATTTGGATCTCCAGTTCGGATCTACGTTCTTCCAGCTTGCCAATTCTTTGTCTTTCAATCAATCCCACCTCTCTCGATAACAAATTAACAAAACATCCCAAAAACCTCTAGGATGCCTCTCCCGAAGTCCTCGACCTCCTCCAGGCCCTCCGCAAGAAGTGCTCCATTGGTTTCGTCGGCGGTTCCGACCTCATCAAGCAGGAGGAGCAGCTCGGCAAGCCCGCCGGCGTGCCTGTCACCACCCTCTTCGACTACTGCTTCGCCGAGAACGGCCTGACGGCATACAAGCTGGGCGAGGCGCTCCCCTCCAACAGCTTCATCAAGTGGATTGGTGAGGACAAGTACAAGGAGCTTGCCAACTTCGTCCTGCACTACATTGCCGATCTGGACATCCCTGTCAAGCGAGGAACCTTTATTGAGTTCCGCAACGGCATGATCAACATCAGCCCCGTCGGCAGAAACGCCAGCACCAAGGAGCGAAACGAGTTTGAGGCCTACGATAAGGAAGCCAAGGTTCGAGAGAAGTTCGTTGCTGTTCTCAAGGAGAAATTTGGCGACCTGGGACTTACGTATGTTACTACTCTCTCTTTTTCCCACCCTGAATTCATCTCTCTGCTTCTGCCTGTGCTCTGCTAACAACATATACGCAGCTTCTCCATCGGCGGCCAAATCTCCTTCGATGTCTTCCCCACCGGTTGGGACAAGACTTACTGCCTGAGCCACCTCGAAAACGAGGCCAAGAAGCCCAACGGAATCGCCTACAAGAACATCCATTTCTTTGGAGACAAGACCTTCAAGGGCGGCAACGACTACGAGATCTTCAGCGACGAGCGAACCATTGGCCACACCGTCAAGGGCCCTGAGGAAACCATGCAGATTCTGAAAGAACTTTTCGACCTCTAATTTGCTTATTAGAGGAGGTGAATACCCAACACGAAGAAGAGAGAAAAGCGAACTGAGGGGGAACAAGAGCGCAAATAAATCGCCAAGGACAGGTCCGCGGCGATAGTCTCATTCAATCAATCTAGATAATACCAAGATACTCCGATTTGACAAATTTTATACATAACTTTATATCATCAAGTTCCCCCCCCCCCCCCCCCCCCCAAAAAAAAAAAAATAAAAAAAGGAAAGAAAAAGAGTAACAAGACTACCCATAACACAAAGCAGATACTCAAAATATAGGATAAAAAGAAGCATTCTTGAATCTCTATATGCAAATTAGGTCAAACCAGACGGCCACAAAAAACAAAAGTATTATAAATTGCTTTTCCCAGCAACGAGGCTACATTATTCTTTGTAAAATCTAGGTCTCGATATGATTTACAATAATCCGTCTCGTCTAAAGAATCTTCGCGGGCAAATGTGTGCAATTATGGAAGCAGTAAGTGCAGCAATCTAGTATGAACGAGTTTCTGGGATTTTCTTTTTGAATTGAGACGATATTACTATAGAATCTAACTGGGGCTGGATTATTATACAGTCTAATATCCCCTCTAGGAGCGCCAGGTTTTCGCATTGGACTAGTCTATTGATGGGACAACATCAATTAAATACACAATTTAAAATCAAAGCCAAGTGGGAGTGAAGTGACATTTCCCCTTCTTTACATGAAATACGCTAGCAAATCAACTCTTATTTCCATCTCTTCCCTCTCATAACCATCTCGTCCTCTAAGTTCTTTATCTTCCATACTCCAAGTGAGGAATAATCACAGGTCCATATTTAGTCGTGGCTGTAAAAGCACCATCTCCTTGAACAACGAAATCAACCGCAAGGCTAAGCTTAGACAAGCCTTGCTGCTGACTATGAAGGCTTGGGTTAGGACTGAAAGGCGCCTGGTTCTGCGCCATGACAGCGTCGTGGTCATAGGCAATGACTGCCACATAGTTCCTACGGCCCATAAGCTTCTTCAGCTCCCTGCCCGCTCCACTAGCATCTGTATGGAAAATCTCCATCATATCTTCTTTGGTGTCAGACACTTCGTGTGTGGATTTCTGGCCATTGAGTGGCACATAGAGCGTCTTCTGATTATGGAGTAACTTCAACACGTAGGTGCTCTGAGGCGCGGACACAATTGGCGACGTAATAACCTGGTACATTGTCTTATGATCTCCAGGGTGTGTTGGGTCGTGCACAAGACCAGCTCCTGCACAGTTGACATCTGCCGAGATCAAATAAGTCAGTATAAGTGGTATGATGAGATGGAAAGATTATGTATTGCAGCTTACCTCCAGATAAGAATGTCATTCGAATACCCTTTTGCTGTGAGATGCCCTGGAGAGTACGGATAAAATATGTCCTTTCAAGATCCTTAGACTCATGTGTCCACATATCTTTGAGCACCTCCTGGATGTCCAGCTCTCCAAATTGATTGAGGACGTTGCCCATGAGACCACTCTTACCAACAGCCTTCTTGACTTGACTAAAGCCCTGCGCTACCATTTCTTTGCCGCCGACAACACCTGCCACAGAGCTGGTGACTTTGCCAAGTATATTGTATGTTGTATTGACAGCCTTCTTGCCTGCAGCAACGGTATTGGCCAGGCTTTCCACGGTATCCAATCTGGGGTATATTAGAGGAACTGATACCATCCAAATGGCATGCTGGACAGATGGTGGTAAGGTCGCGACCTTGGGAAATATTCCTTGGTAGGTTGGCCCGGCCATTACACGAGCCTGAGTCCTTTCGGATCGGCAGTCTGTGCCAATCACAACTACTGCTGGGCCAAGATATTTGACGAAATGCCATCCAGTGCCAGTAATAGTGAAGATGTCATGATCAGTGCTGACGTTACGCATCATCTCTGCCGTAGTGTGATGTTGGAAGAGCAGATACATGTCTGATGCTACGCGGCCAGTATTTTTGAAGATAGCAGATGACTGCATGTAGTCAGGGTATGATCCAAATCCATCAAAGCTAGGAAAAGTTAGAAACGTTATCAACGATGGATGGAGCCCCTTCCCCCTTCCCTTTGCACTTACATATCGTGGTCATCAATTTGCAAAACGTGAGGAATTTGTGCAAAAGCTTCTCTCAAATAAGGCTGGTCAAAATGGCTGGTATAGTAGTGGAAGTAAGCATGGCTTACGTCCTCTTCATGTCGGGCAGTCCATTGTGTGTTTCGCTTGTTGTCTCTTCCGCTCATAGCTAGCCACTGCTTCATCAGTGGCACCTCTCTCCACAGTCGATCGCCATAAATCTGGTCGCCCAGTCCAAGCTGTACGTGAAAACCGCCGCATTCTACATTCTTCTGGAGGACATCTTTCCACATGAAACCCACGCCACCCAGCTTAGAGCGTTCGTTTTGAGACGTGCTGACCGCGAAATCATTGCCTGAGTGGGCTATGAATCTCCATCCAGTTTCGTGTCTGCCTGCTACGACAAACTCGTAGCGTGTACATCCAAGGTGCGATGTAACGGCATAAGTCCATCGTTCAGTGGCCTCTCCCATATCGATGTCAATCTCATATTTATAAAAAGTCCAGCGTTGGTGGACATAGATGGCGTGAGGAACAAGCTGCCTGGGATTTGGAGAAAGATCCATACTCTGATGTAAATGAATTGTAGGCGGCTGTGGCGCGTCTGTCACAATAAGTATGCTACCAAACCATTTCCCAGTCTCAATGTTCATATTGACGTATTTCAGGTAAGGGCCAAAATACACTCCGTTGGTTGGTTGGATCCTGTACATGTCCACACCAGCACTTGGTGGTGGCCCTGTAAAGCCAATGGTCGGAGCCTGTGAAGCTGCAACACTCATGATACTTTCAGCATATCCGGGAGTGTGTGGAGGAAACATGGGGGAAGCCATTGGTGTTTTTCCAAACATGGGAGATACCAAGGGGTTTCCGTATGTCGAAGCCGTGGGCGAGAGAGGAGCCTGATCATGCTGGATAGGATTTGGCCCCTTGGGAAACTCCCATTGAGTTGCCTGGGTAGCCAAGTGGATGTAGTAATACTGGCCCGAGTTCTGATCGAGGTGGGCAATCCATCCCTCAGGCAAAGGTGGCGGAGAAGCAGGGCCAGCAGCTGCGAGATTCGGAGGCATTGTCACGACTTGAGCATGTTGACCACTGGGCTCTGGCCGGGGATCATTTGCAAATGCAGGGTGACCCTGATTATGAGGAGCTGTGGAAGCAAGGCCTGCAGCGGCGGCGGCCGTGGCTGCGGCCGTAGCTGCAGCTACCACTGTGTCTTTAGCTGGCGTTATGGAACTAGTGGCCACAGGGGCTGGAGCAGCGGCAACAGGAGCAGTTACCGGCGTTTGATTAGCTTGTTGTGGCCGCTGTTTCTCATTTGGATAAGAGGTTCGTCCGCCAGGATTCACGCTGGAGTAAGCTGGTGGAGGAGAACTGGTGCTCAAGCGTTGGAAATCTTGTTCCAAAACACTGACTTGAGCTGGGGAGTTGACCTGATTCTGCGCCGGCTGTTGCTGCTGCTGTTGCTGAGGAGGCGGGCTGCTGACTGGATGCTGTGGCTGAGGGGATGAAATCGCATTCATGCCCTGGTATACAGTCGGCGGACCAGAGGGAGCTTGGTCAGGAGACTCCGTGGGTGTCCAGGGACGTTGAGGCTGCGGCGTTTGATTATTGTATTGTGCCAATCTCTGTGCAGCAGCGGCACTCTGAACCTGAGAAGCTTGAAGACTGGTGAGGGTTGCCGTGCCGGAAATGCCCGACGCAGCATATCGGGCCTCGATGCCCCCGCCAGGCACGTTGCCAGGCTCTACAATAGGAGTCTCTGGAGGTGGAGGTGAGCCCCTGCTGGCTCTGGTGGTTGAATTCGAGGCCGTTGAAGCAAACCGATTGACACCGGGATCACTGGAAGCCAGGTTTTCAACCTGGGGAATCTTTGGAGGTTGAGGTGGCGGCTGCGCCTGCTGTGGCTGTGGATACTGCTGGGGTTGTTGATACTGTTGAGCTTGGGGCGGCTGTGGGTATTGCTGTTGCTGCTGCGCGGGAGTGCTGCTCGATGACCCGGATGCAGCTCCCCCAGGTGGCGGGTAGTATGTTTTTTGGTAGGTTGGGTAGTTCGTTGTCGAAGCAGCAGGCTTATCCTGCAAAGGCCTCGCAAAGAGGCCATAGTCGGCATCAGGACTGGATGGAGAGTGTATGGGCTTCGGCGCAGCACCTCGTCTCTCGGCAAGGCCTGGCTTCTTTTCGGCAGCAATGTTCGTGTCCAGTCGGGGACTCGTGTCGTTATAAGCGGAGCCGTAGGGTTTTGGAGCAGTCGGCTTTCGGATATCGTCGTCATCTGGAAACGGTAGAGGAGCAGCAGAGCTCGATGCGCCAGGAGGCAGAGGGAAGGTCAGTCTGCTCGATGAAGTCGAAGATACGCGAGAATGAGGCTCGGGACTCTGTGGTTTGAAAATGCGCAACGGCTCTACCGTTGGACTGTCGCAATCTTCTGGCGCAGGTTTGCTTAGAAAAAGCTCATTGTCAGGGACGCCACGGCTGCGCTCCATTTTGCCCGAGGCAAGAAGAGGTGTTTTTTATATGCTACAAGCAGAGCGTTTATCAGTAAATAGAGCGGTAAAAAATAAGAAGAGGTGAGAAGCATACTTGGCGTGGAAGACAGCAGCAGAAGCGAATATCAGAGCGCTCTAGAATGAGTATCCACCGCTTTGGCAGCGACCGTGACGTGCGGGAGAGAGGTAATATTTGTGGATAGGAATAGGTAAAGTGACGAATAAACTGCAATACCACTGAACACTCAGGAGGTGTTCATGTACTTGAGCTGCGTGAGATTGTCGACGTCTCCTCGTACAGTCCGAGTAAGTATGGACGTGGCGGCACCCTGAAGCTGGTGGCGGGGTTGACACAATCCGGGTCTGTACCTGTACTCAGCCTAGGTGCCCCTCTAGTTTCCAAAATAGCGGATGGGTCGCAGAACTGGCCGCACGGCCCGCTGCAACAAAAGCAGGTCCTGTAAGTGAGATGCCGAAGCGTGTAGGAGGAAGAAGAATATAGAAGCTTGAACCGGTTGGACGCGAAAAAAAGAGATAAACACGAAGGGAAAGTCAAGGGATAGAAAAGAAAAGGGACAGAGCGCCAAAACGGGTGGCTATAGAGTTTAATGTGAGATTGGTTATGCTTAGGTAGGTACCTAGTAGTAGTCAAATGCCACTTGTTAGCGGCAGGGTCTGCATGTAGTACCAAGTACCGGGAGAAATGCACGATGAGGCGGTAGGATGCAGGTACTGAGTACTGCCCAAAATATCTGCATCGCTATCGATATCAGGCCATGCATTGCAGCTCCATGCCCGCATCACCAGGAACAGCGACGGCACCCGCAACGCGACCCCAAACAGGGGCCCTCGGCGGCAATGCGAAGCTGTCTTGGTGCCGTGGCTGAAGAGTCAAGAGGGTCTGCTGAGCCCGCAGAGTTAGTGGCGGCAGGCTTGCACGTGGAGAGCCGTGGCAGACCTGGCAGCTGCCGCTGATTGGCTGCGCAGCTCCGTTTCGCTAGCCCTGTAAGCGCCGCGACGTGGACAAAGGCTCCATTGGATACGCCACCACGAGACCCAATGGCCTATGAATGCGAGATGCAAGCGCTGGCATTTCGACGCCGAGACTTGCAAAGGCCTCATCAGCTGCGACAGCCAAATGAAATCGTACAATTAAAGCGGAGGCTGTGCTCGCTGGCGCTCTGCGTGCCTCCGTCCCCAGATAGGCAAAGGAGCTACCTATGCAAGGTGATCAGATGTCACTTTGACGCTTCAAGCTGGGGGTATGAAACTGGGCGGCAAGAGCCAAGTAAGATGCTTTGAGTAGCCAGGAATATTTTTAATTAGATGGCCGATGCATCAGATGCCATGTTCGAGGCACCATTGTTGCCCATGCAAGTATACTGTCGCTATGCGCTTTTCATATACCTTAGTACCTACCTACTACTAGTAGGTGCTGGTGCTCCAGAGGCTATGCCCGGCACATGTCGCCCGAAAGTTCATGGGCGTTGTCATCATCACCGGCATCTTGTTTCCGATAGCTGCAAGAAGTAAGAATATTCGAGTCTTTAATGCCGTCTACACATGGATACTGAGTTTGGTTGGCTCGGGCAAAAGGCCTGGGTTACTGAGCACATCCAAGCAGCTGGACGGCCCTAGCCCTGGCGTGACAAAGACCTCTCAACCTTTCAAAAGCGTCAAACCCGATGGTTTGACCTAGCTACTATAATAATTATTTTTTTCTGAATAAGAGAGGGCAGGTTTGTGAATATTCCAAGTAGTTAGAATCAGCTAGCATTTGGAGGCAGTTACATACTAATGTACTGAAGTACAGTGGCACGTCGTTAGTTTTCGACCCCCATTATGTAATTTGAAAATATGAGCTATTTTAGACTGACAATTTAGTACTAGTGCTTATGCGCTAGCTTAGAAAAAAAAGAAGGTCCCTATATTATAGTGGCGTATCACTATATTATAGCGACTTACTCACTATATTACAGTGCATTTAAGCGCTATACTATAGCGAGTGCATCGGAAATAAAGCGGCAATAGATCTTTGCTACCACTAGTACCATAAACGACTAGCCATCAGTTTTCAGTACCTAAGGGGGGTCGAAAACTAACGACGTGCCACTGTACTACTTTCATAGTGGCGTGTGATAAGATAAGAGCTCCCCTGACGTCGACATTTCCTAACCAAGTAAAATATGGGGCCTCTCAACGCGTCTGGCACGCGTTGAGAGGTCGACACTACCTTAACATTTTATCATGTTGTAGCAGTCAGTACTTTGTAGGTGAGAGCGGTACTTGGCTACACCAGGACGGCTCTTTTCTGTAGCTGTCAGTTTCATCATGGCGCCCGTATCGAAAGCACCAGAGAAGAAGCAGAAGTCCTTAACCGCATTCTTCACGCCCAGGGCCGCCAATGGCACTGCGTCATCGTCTTCCCAGAAGCCTGCAGTGCCATCTTCGCCGACTCCCGCAAGAGACCCGGATCTGCCCTCACGAAAACGGCCTCTCGAAAAAGACAGTGAACAATCCGACAGCAGTGCTGAAAATGCAGTAAAGAGAACCAAGGCTACTGAGGCCAGCAACGAGAAAAGTTCTTTTTTCAACAAAGATTCTGCCGTTGCCACAGCTACTAGCAACCAAAGTCCCGCTTCCACACGAGTACGACGCTACCATTACAATGAATCGAACTCACAAGAAGATATCGGCGAAGGGAGCGATGACGACGACGAAGTAACGAGAAGGAAGAATGAGGAGCTGCACAGGAAGTTTGTCAAGAAACTGGGCCATCCAGATGCCTTGTCGTGGGGTTCCTTGAAAGCACAGGACGGCGCAGCAGCCGGTGATGATGAGGATGCAGACGCAGATCCTGAAGAAGACGAGGCTCCGGTTGCCACCAAGGCCAAGAAGAAGGGGTCAAAATCAGGAAAATTAACACCTATGGAGCTGCAATTCCTGGAAATCAAGCGGAAACACATGGACACTATACTGATTGTCGAGGTCGGATACAAGTTTCGATTTTTCGGTGAAGATGCTCGGGTGGCCGCCAAAGAGTTAAGCATCGTATGCATACCGGGTAAAATGCGATATGACGAGCGTAAGTATTATTATCTGATGCCTTTGATAGAGCCTCGCTAATTAGCATCAGATCCTTCAGAGGCTCATCTGGATCGATTTGCGTCCGCCAGCATTCCGGTTCACCGATTACCCGTTCACGCAAAGCGACTCGTCGCTGCCGGCCACAAAGTCGGAGTCGTGCGTCAACTCGAAACTGCGGCCCTGAAGAAAGCCGGCGATAACAGAAATGCCCCTTTCGTCCGCAAGCTCACCAATCTCTACACAAAGGGAACGTATATCGATGAGAATGGAGAGTTGGACAACCAAGACACCTCTACCCCGTCTGGTGGCTACCTGCTTTGTATCACCGAGACAGCAACCAAAGGTTCTGGCGCAGATGAAAACGTGAATGTCGGGATTCTGGCTGTACAACCCGCCACTGGAGATATCATCTACGACACTTTTGAGGACGGTTTTATGCGAAGTGAGATTGAGACACGTCTCTTGCACATATCACCCTGCGAGTTCCTCATTGTTGGCGATCTCACCAAGAGCACAGATAAGTTGATACTGCATCTATCAGGCAGCAGTACCAACGTTTTTGGCGACCGCAGCCGCGTTGAGCGTGTGCCCAAAAGCAAAACAATGGCTGCTGAGGCCTATTCGCACGTCACTCAATTCTACGCCGACAAAGTAAAGGAAGCATCAGACAATGAGACAGCGAGTGCTCTACTCGACAAAGTCTTGAAGCTTCCTGAGGCGGTCACTATCTGTCTGTCTGCCATGATTAACCACCTACAGGAATACGGCCTAGAGCACATCTTCGGCCTTACAAAATACTTTCAGAGCTTTAGTACGCGATCCCACATGTTGGTTAATGGTACAACCCTAGAAAGCCTTGAAATCTACCGCAACTCCACAGATCACTCTCACAGGGGAAGCCTCTTCTGGGCCGTCGACAAGACTCTCACCCGGTTCGGTCAGCGTCTTCTCCGAAAATGGGTCGGTCGCCCCTTGTTGGATCGAGAGCGTCTAGAAGAGCGCCTTGCCGCCGTGCAGGAGCTTCTCGACAAGCAATCCACCTCTCCTGTCGACGATTTGGAAAGGCTTCTATCCACGACCAAAGCAGATCTTGAACGCAGTCTCATCCGTATCTATTACGGCAAATGCACCAGGCCAGAACTCTTGTCCGTACTTCAAACTTTACAGAAGATTGCTAGCCATTATTCCTCTATCAAATCACCCTCTGATGTCGCCTTTGACTCGCCACTAATAGTCAATGCCATCGTCTCCCTGCCTAAGATCCTGGACACAGTCATCTCCTACCTTGATCGCATTAACCTATATGCAGCCAAGAAAGACGATAAATACGGCTTCTTCAGAGAGGAATTCCATACCGAAGAAATTCAAGATCACCAGATGGGAATAGCCCACGTCGAGCACGAACTCGACGAACACCGCGCTGTCGCCGCACAAAAGATTAAGCAGAAGACCGTTGAATATGTCACTGTCGCAGGCATCGAATACCTCATCGCCGTCCCCAATAAGGACATTAAGAATGTCCCCGCCTCCTGGAGCAAGATCTCCGGCACCAAAGCCCTCTCACGCTTCCACACCCCTGAGGTCATCCGCCTCATTACCGAGCGTGATCAGCATCGCGAAGCCCTCGCGGCGGCCTGTGACAAGGCCTTCAAGGACTTCCTGGCCGAAATTGCTGCTGAGTACCAGCCTCTCCGGGATGCTATATCCGCCCTCGCTACTCTCGACTGCCTCCTCTCCCTCTCCAAGGTCGCCGCTCAGCCAGGCTACAGCAAACCCACATTCCTCCCCTCCACCTCCGAGCCATCCATCTCCATCTCCCAAGGCCGTCATCCCATGGCTGAGCAGACCCTAGAGAGCAGCTACATCCCTTTTACCACCACCCTCGCCCACCCATCTACATTGGCTCACCTCATCACTGGCCCCAACATGGGCGGTAAATCCTCCTTTGTCCGCGCCGTCGCCCTCATCGTCCTCCTCTCCCAAATCGGCTCCTTCGTCCCCGCCGATTCCCTCACCCTCACCCTCTGCGACGCCATCCACACCCGTGCCGGCGCAAGGGACAACCTCTTCGCCGGCGAATCCACCTTCATGGTCGAAGTCTCCGAAACAGCTCGCATCTTGCGCTCCGCCACCCCTCGTAGTCTCGTCATCCTGGACGAACTCGGCCGCGGCACCAGCACTCATGACGGTGCCGCCATTGCTCAGTCTGTCTTGCACCACGTCGTGACCGAAACGAGATGCCTCACCCTCTTCATCACTCATTATCAAAATCTTGCTCGCATTGCAGACGGCCTACCTGGCGTCACCAACGTCCATATGAAATTTAATGCACAGAAAGGAGAAGATGGCGAAGAAGAGATTACCTTCTTATATGAGGTAGGAGAAGGTATAGCCCATCGCTCTTATGGACTAAACGTCGCTCGTTTGGCCCGCATACCTAAGAAGGTGCTTGATATCGCTGCGGAAAAGTCAAAAGAACTGGAAAATGAGATGAAGCGACGAAGGTTACAAGGGGCATGCAGAACGCTTGCCGAAGTCGTACAAGCAAATCCGGATCAATTAGATCATCTGATTTCCTCTATTGAACAACTGTAATGACTGGGCTCTAACAGCGAGAAAGGGGTGATGTTTGTTTTGTAATATCCTTCATAGCTTTTATTTGATACGAGATCTATAAAGAGCGAAAGTCTATTGTATTTATCATGTGCAAATAAGAGAAAGTACCTATGAATCTTATGAACGCCAAAATTGTTTCTTTGTGGTCTAATTTGCGTTCAGCCACTAAAAAGGCAAAATAACTCTTCAACGAGGCTGTCTTGTTCAAATTGATTATGATTGCTGGTAAACAGTCCCTGTCCCATATGAAACCCAAGTCAAAGAAATGATTGTAGAATCGCCATATGCCACCCAGAAAGAAGTTTTGTAAAAAACACCCACCCTTGTACCCGCAGTCGCCAAGAAGAAAGAATGCGCCATCAGAAAGCAGTTGTCTCTATAATGCAATGTATTATCACAGCCTAATGACAGTCGCCCATTATGGTGATCATAGGATATAATAGAGCGTGGCCAGCTGAAAATGACCAGTCGTTGAAATAGCGGCCGCTCGGTTGCATGTGGTTTCACAGTGAAAAGCAGCATGCGTACGAAACCTGTACCAACATATTAGCGACTAGGAGATTAAAGGTTTCTCCATTTCCAGCTTGCCTTGTAAAAATATACCGAGAATAACTTCTGAAAGGTGTTTTGTAACTCGAAATTAGAGGAACGCCAAAAAATAAAAGATAAAAAAAATACGCCGATAATATCCCCCAAAATACCCCAGATAGACGCATGTTTAAAGTAACGGAAGGAAGGCATATTTTATCAGCATGTAAATAGCTGGGTCATGTCAAGGAGACATTAGAGCTCTAATTCGTCGTGTCGGAGCTCTTCGTTGATATCTACGCCATTTTCAGAGCCTTGTGACTCCCAAATACCGTGTAAGGGATAGCGTGATTCTTTTTCGTCGTCAATATTGCCATCATCTAGAACATCGCAGAGCTGTGGCTCAAGTTTGATGCTTGCAGTGGATTGAGATTGGTCATGGTTTTGGCGCATCGAATGGGCGGCATCTTGATTGCGATTTATCGATGTAAATCCCAACGAAGACATGCTTTGTGCAGAGCTCGATTGACCGCAGGACCCAAAGAAGAGACGATCTTGCGAGAATAGCGGATTCGCTCCGGGCATATCAAGGAACTGATTTGCCGCTGCGGCTACATCATTAGTACTAGGATTAGAGAAATCATCCATCTTTTGCTGAGCATGGTGGCCCGAAGAAAGACGAAAATGGTCATGGCTAAGACCATTGAAATGGTTGCTTGAAGAGAAAGGAAAGCGCGGTGGGTTATTATAGATCGATGTTCCATTCAGAGAATATGATAGGTCCGAGTGGTTCAGAGCGCCTGATAAAAATGATATTAGTACTGCACAATCAGACTCAGGAGTTAGGAGGTAGGATGTCTAACCCAGCCCTACATGTGTACCCATGTTGAGATAAGGCTGCTCTTGACCTCCTCTACCTCTCGTAAGCTCCCGTGCTGAGAATGATCTATCTGGTATATCCTGCGATGGCGGCGTGGGGGACACAAGATTAGAGTGTGATATCGGGTTCAACTGGTGCAACCCAACTCGACTGCGTAGATCAAACCTAGAAGGCAGAGAAGAGTTAGTACAACATTTGGACTATGTGAAGAATTTCCCAGATTGATAGTACCTTGGTTCTCTGTGGGATGAAGCAGACAGCGATCGATTATCGTAGAGGCCTATGTCAGATCAGTAACGAGATTTCGGGGATCGGAGGCATGCATACCAGTGATCGTATCTTCATCTCGGAATATGTCGTGAGAACGTTTAAACTGTCCAAGGGGTGTAATATCGGAGCTTGAAGTCCGGCTGTACCCCAGAAGCGGCTTAGAACCTTTTTCTTGGCCAAGATTGCTGCGTGTGATACGACGGCTATTTCCTCGAGTAATGTTGGCAGAAATCTCGGCCAAAGGCTCCCCTCGCTTCCGTCGAGGCTTCGCTACCTTTTTGGGCGGAGTCTCTCCAAAGTTAGTTGTAAAATCATGAAAAGATTTGGGGCGTGGAGACCAACCGCTTCCTCCTGGTCTGGCACCGGGGAAGAGCTATCGTACACATCTTTGATCCTTTCAACCTCAAACTCGGCCGTCATCACAACTTGTGTGGGCTCAATGCCTTCAGACGTTCTCCTCATTTTCTCAATGACAGATTTGGGCTTCCTCTGGTTGCGAGTACGCTTCATATCCTCATTTGCCAAATCCATCTTGCCCATCCCTGGCCAAACTTGACCTTTCAGTGCCATCATGTCGGCCGATCCGAAAAAGTCGTCTGGAGTATCGTTTTCATTATCGGATGGGAAGAATCCTGGATAGACGGGGAATTCTAGGGGATATTCTTCGCGCTCATTCTTTACAGGAGTGTCGGACTCGGTTCGCTTGAGTCTTCTCTTGGATTGCTGCTATCTCATTTAGTATGCCAACGTAGCTAAGTCGCCGGGCTCAAACCCCCCCAAAATATACCTTTGAAGAAGTGAGTGCTGTTGTAGCCCCCCTAGCTCGCTTATTTCTTGCAGCCTCTTTCAGCTGTTTGGCCTTCATTCTCTCAACGAGCAGCCCCTCGATGCCATTTTCTTTGTACCACTGCTCGTACTGCTGAAGGGAGATGGAGGCTGAAATATCCTGATGGGCCTTCAGCTTCGTCTGAGTTTCATGATGAAGATGGCCTTTGGAGGCAATATGCGTGAGGAGGTGCGATACGTCAGAGAACCGGGGTGTCTCAGGGCAAACGCTGCATAGCAAAGGTATTTGCTTGCTACTGGACCCAGAAGAACTGCCCGTTGTAACAACCGACGCCATGTCCTGCTCCAATCATTATTAGCCATGGCCGTTGATACAAGACTATTCGGAAAATAAAACATGTTGCTTCGCAGGCGCAGTTAATTTGTCTGCAATTGAGAACGTTGCTGAGTGGCCTAACCTATTCATGACCCAGAGGGCCGGGCTGAATCCAAGTGGTGATGTCGGGGCAGGAAACAGCAACAATAATAGCAATAACAGCAGCGAAACGAAGATGCGGTCTTGGGGTAGCCTCAGATAGCAAAGAAGCAATGGTAGAGAGCGACGTGATTCGGAAAAGGGCAACTGGGTATGCAGGGATTGGAGGGAAGAAGCAAATGGGCCACCAGGATGCAGAAAGATCCACACAAGCTCAGTTCAGATGGAAAAGAAGATTGGGAGGTAGGTAGCGGTATGGGTAGGGTGTGAGTAGGAAAGGGAGGAGAGTTCGGTGAAACGCAACAAGAAGCATAAACAGAAGTCATGAGGCTCACTATTGGATAGTAGCCGTCCACATCGGGACATGGCATGATGATCGACAGCGTCTGAGGCAGCAGCGCCCCAGAAGATTGTGTCCATTGAGGCAGCTGGGGCATTGCGTGAAACTCTAGGCCCGGTTCGCTTCCATCCCACGAGAGCGGCGAAGGGCCAGGACGAAGAGAGAAGCCCGAGAGGCGTCGCGAGTTCTGTGCCAAGAAGGAAGAATCCATGATGTCGATGCCGCAGCTGCTGCTGAGGTCGTGTCTAGGCAGTGTTTAGGCAGTGTCCAGGCAAGAGCCTCGTTTGGTAGGAGTCCTTTGGCTACCACGCCGCAGAAACGCTGCTGCTCGATTCTTGGAATTGTGGTGGATGGAGGAGAAGACGAGCAGCTTCGTCCTTTGAATATCAGTTTCCTTCCATCATGCATGGATAAAGGGCCAAAAGATGAGGCTAGCCCTTCTTGGGTGAAAATATTGCGTAGCCGTGGTCTTGCATCGTGCCTTCCTTCTTTATGGAATCCGTTGCTGATATCGATACGGCACCTAGAAAAAAAGATGGCCAAACAGGTACCTAGGTACTAGTAGTACATTATATGAATGCAAATCATCTTATTTAGTAGTTGCCCATATCTACTTAGTAGTTACTAAGTACTATAAAAGTAGGCGCCGGCACTTGTACTCTTCAGTGTTTTCCTTTATTTTGCGAATGCATCATCCCCTATTCTCTTCTTGAAGTAGCCTGTAACACCTACCTACTACGTACCTGCTATTTGTCTCACTGCTGATTTTCTTCACTAACATTACCCATTTAATTATATCATCTCAATCAAATTATAGGCTTGGCAGGTGATAGGTTGTAGATTTATGGCGCTGAAAGTATTTTTTGGTGGTTATCGCAATGCAAGCTATTTCGTGTTGCTGAGAAGAGCCATAGCAATTTACGCTGCACAGTATAATAATATCCGGATACGAATGCGTGCGTACAAAGACTTTTGATTTACCGTCTACAGCGTGATTTTGTATACAGGATATAGTATTAGATGTAATACTAGTTGCCCAGTTTTTGTGCCCTGCTTTGGATAGATACCTACTCTTATTCGTTTCTAGGGTAATGCTAATCCAAGGCTATACCACCTCACCGCGCAAAGGTTATTGAAACACAAAGCATAACCAATACATGTGTCGTATTTATGTTGGATATTACAGGGTAACTGCTACTTATGGGAGCAAGTAACCTTTTCTCCTTTCCCGTAGTATTATATTTTCCATGATGCCGTTGCTCGATGCCTGTTAATGAGAATCACCTAATAACTAGGTAGTGCGAGGGCAGTTTGTCGATATCGCAATCTATCAGACACGGCAAGATATACTTTGAAGAAAAAAGGGGGAATCTTAGATGGACAATTGTAGTCCAATACCTTTCATCCTCCTCACTCTCCTAGAATTCTTGCCACAATCTTCTTGGGCATGCAGTATCTCGGATCCACAGGCTCCATGCCGGGGTATCCAAGTAAACTCAGCCCTGCGGTGCCAAAGCATGTATGCCAAACGTCCACCATGTCACCGGGCCGGTCGGAAAAGCCACCGTTTTCAGGATCCTGGCAGCCCAAGATGAAGTCTATCAACGCCTGGCGGTCGATCCAGTGCACGCGATCGATAATCTGAAGACTACTCAAGACCCACCAGCTATAGCAAACATCTTCCTTCTTTTCAGGTCGGCCGTTGAGTCCGCCGCCAGGAAGCTGCCTCTCGCTAAGCCAACGGCCGAGTTTCTCATGGTCCACGAGATCCAGGCGCCCTGCGATGGCGAGAGCAGCGACGCAAGTAAAGATCTGGGCAGAGTGGGATTCTGCCCCAGGCTTCGCTCCATAGCCGCCATCAAAATTCGCACAGGATACGATGTGTGATACGGCTTTGTCAACGTCGACCAGCGACAAGAGACCGAGGAGGGACAGGGCGTTGAGAGCTGCGTATAAAAATCTCGTGTCCTCTTCACCCCACTCGTCGCCATAAAAGCTTCCACTATCAGGATTCTGAAGGTCCGCTATGACTGTGAAATATGTTAGCATCTTGCTGGTTATGCACTCAAGAGACATGCCCGTCAACACCTACACTTGCCAACGATGGCCTTTCCCTTTCCCCGAGCTTCCAGCTCTTCAAAGCCATCCACCATAGCGAGGATCTGTACCGCACTTACAGTAGAGAGGATGTGCGCATCATGCCCAGGGGCAGCTCCAAAACCGCCATTTTCGTGCTGGCAGGACAGCACAAAGTCGATAGTCTCCTTGCGCGGCAGAGCTTCAGGATGGCTGAGAAAATGGAGTGCACATAGGCCCCAGTATGCACCGTTTAGCCGCAAGTGCTCTGTCATCCAATAGTCCAGCTCATCGGTTTTGGTATCCAGAGTGAGAACATATTTCACATGAGCATCTGTGGCCAGCTCTGCGCCTTTGGTATGTGCAACTGCCTGTGCCATGGTGATATATTGAGTGAGTATTCCATGGAGGCAACATGTAGCTGTGAAAGTGTGGCTTCAGTGACGCAGTTGGAAAAGTTGCTTACTAATAAAAGCCATCTTCCCTGCCATGATACTAAGAACTATACGCGCACAGCAAAATGATAGATGCCTTGGTGGTAGCAAATATTTAATAGAGACTAAATATATATTTCATCTGCCAGATGTTTTCTCATTCTAATATCCATCTTCATCTTTTCTCCTCCTCGTTGGGGGTGTCTGGTTGAATGCTACAGGCGCCTGATCTGATGGGTGCATGTGCGTGTACACGGCCCTTTATATAGCCATTCTAACTTGTGGCCAAGCGTCTATTGTCATGAATCTGTATGGAGTCGTGCATGTCGGATTATTTTACTCAAACTAGTTATTATAGTCGATAACGTTGGGCAAGGCCATCAGCGACTAGGTACTACTAGGTAGGCAATAAGAGTGGCTATGCACTGATACATCCTGTTTGCGGCTCTGTTTTCCGCATTAGGTATTACCGCAACGGCATTTGTTCGCGTTGATGAGAAAATATGCGATGAAAGACTTGATATTTACTGTTATTATGTAGAAAGAAAATGCAAACTGTTTTACTAATACTTTTAGATCAGGGCTCGCTAACCATTCATGCGATTTTCTTGCGCCGAGCTTCGAGCGAAGCCAGAATCAAGATTGTTCGATTTAACGAAGCTGGCAAAAGCAGTAATCAAAAACTGGCCAAAAGACATGCAAGCTGCGGTATTGAAGACCTGCGTCTCGTTTCAATATTATTCCATAGCGTAAATCCGGAGGGTAAACAGGGCTGGAATCAATAGCATATAGTAGCGCATGGCATAGCTGCGATGACATTGCTATAATATATCTTGAGCGCCTTAAGCTCAGATGGTAAAGTTGCTAACCAAAGGAACTGTAAGGTGTTAATGTTAGTGGAGCAGGATTAGGTAGTATAGACGCTTCTCTTCTAATTTTGGGTATAATAATATGTTCCTTGTCCAAATTGTTCCGCCGTTCCTTCAGCTCTTTTGGTCCCATCATTGAGCCAGTAGAGAGAATTGTGACAAAAAAGCTGGTCTGGGCCATTTTTGGTCGAATCCATGCACAAGTAGTCTCGGCGGCCGCTTGCTTGTAAGATTTTAGAGAGAATCCACTTTAATGTGTGGCAGCCAACAAATCCACGAACTATAGATCTGAACTCCAACGTAGTACTACTAATTAGAATAAGAAAACAAATCCTTCATGAGCGCATAACTGACCCCTAAAGGTCAACACCTCATGAAGTGAAGAGAAAGCGCCGAAATTAGAGACCACTTATGTTTGTTTGGACTATAATTAACCATTTCGCGTAAGAGTGTCTTACAGTCATTCCTCATTGCTTATGCTGGCACCGTCACGGTCTGTCTGCAGCTCTCTCGATACCGCCGTACCTATATATAGGTGAACTGCCTAATATCCCCCAAAACAACACGCTAGTGCTGACGAGGCTCGAATGATAGTGAAAACAGGGAATTGCTATTCAACGCCCTAGCCGTAACTTGACGGAAACGTCAGTCTACTCACATCTATATATTTAAGAAATATATAATACCTAAAAAATGGTAAAGGCAATGGAGGCAGCAGAGGCAGTGCAAGATTGAACTACATGTAATTGTAATTGTATGTTCGGGTGGCTATGTTATTTGAGTTGTTGAGTAATAATGTAAAGGCACTTACAAGGGCCTATGTATAAGTCACTCCACCGCCGAGTACTTTCGATAATCAACTCTAAGAAAACGTTATATGGCTTGTAAACAGCTGAAGATATTTACTACGAGCACAATACATTATAGACATGCTAGCAAGTATGTCATAGACAATAATTCAAGGCTTGCAGTGCTCATATGGCACGTTATAACCTCTCAACCAGGTGAAATATTCGGGCAGTCAAGTTGCTCCGGCGCCATATCGTTTAAGGAGCCGCATGTCTTGATACCCCTGGTTGGGCCGAGCCGCTTAGCTGGCGGTAGGTTGTGGAGCAATACAAATAAGCCTGATGGATGGTATGGAATATATCTAGCGCAGAGTATATTCATAGTCTGTATTCTTTCTTTCTTTGATTCTCATCAAGCCTCAAGTTGCCAATGCTACCGTGATATGATGGTTGGTCTCACGAGAGCTCTGGCTCTGCTCGCCTTTGGCGGTACAGTGCAGGCGTCGCCATGTAAGTCACCACCCCAACTTGATAATCTCTTCAAACCAGCCATTCTTTTGAGTCGACTCTCGTATTTTCTCATGTGCTTTTAGTCTCGTTAAACGGAACTATTACCCAGCCTGTGACGTTGCCAACTACAATACCACCGAGTACCACTGCGTCTGGAAACCTTACATGCGGCACTATTGAAGTCAGTGTTCTTCAAGCTGTTGCTGTTGCAGCGTATTCGGGTCTTTCTAGGGAACCTGCTTTGCAATGTCAATGCATTGGGTCTGTGAATTCCTGGCTGGATGCAACAGACGCTCCTACTCGGACACTTACTAGGACCATTGGAACTGGGGTCACTACTTTCACGGAAACTCTTAGCAGTACTACGACGGTAGTAACAACAGTTTTGGATTTAACTTCAGTCATCACGAATACGGGGAACTTTATTGAGCCAGATACCAACCTGTGGTATGGATCTGCGACATCTCCATGTGTAAGTGGGCCTAATTGGCATGCCGTAATGTTTCTCTATGTTCAAGACGCTAATGCGTTCTCTCTATTCGCTTCTAGTGTTACAGCTGCACAATTCAAGCTTCTACGGTGGAAGTGTTCTACTGGACTGACGGTATGCCAAAACGCAGGATACTCTTAAGAGCGTGAACTTGCCATATTAATACTGATACAGCCACCGAGACGCCTGCTGTCACAGCTTTTTCATCTAATGGAATTTTATAGTAAGTAAATGCAGCGAGTTTCAGTCTATGTTCTTAACATGGCTAATATGGCCTCGCCATAGCGAGTCTCCATCCATCTATATCGGCTTTTCTTCCCTATCAGCATTCGACTACTGCGGATTGGTTGGATCAGCTTATGCGAATACAACCATCGCATTCGACCCAACAGAATTATCAACTCTACTGTTCACTGGAGTAGTTGGCACCCAGGATGTTGTGACTGCGGTAACGAGTGGCACTGTCATTACTAGTTAGAAACACTCCCGACGGGTCTGCTGTGCTTAACACAAAAGATCTAGAGAGAAACTGTTCGACAATATCGGGCTATTCATATATTCCCGGAAACCCCTCTAATGCTGGTTTTCATATTACTCCACGTATGTTCATGCTGATCGATTTTTGTCTTCTCCGGTTTCTCTTTTGAAGATCTACATATGAGTTGGTCACATCCTTGCTGACTTTGCATTCCTTGAATAGCTGACCCTTGTCATCCCACGATTGTCATTCCCGATAGAGTCAGAAGTTTACAACCGGGCTGGGATGCGTGTCTTAGTGATGCCATCGGAGGGTGAGTTAAGATGGAATTCTGCCTGTTTAAAGCATATTCTCACAAGGTGATTGTCTCTTTATCTAGGTTCTATGATCCTCCTTCGGCGCTTAGCCCCGTCTCTGCGCTCATACCGACGTCTTCAACGCCTTCTCAGGCGTCGACAACTCCTAGTCCACCTCGAAGTACGACTCCCGCCCTGCCTTCTTCTATTCCCCCTCCCCCTCCTCCTCAGACAAGCTCGCCGCCGCCTCCTAAATCATCTCCCACGTCTCTGCCACCACCGCCTCCTCCACCAAAATCATCACCACCTCCTCCTCCTCCTGCCCAGTCTTCCTCGGTACCCCCTCCGCCACCACCCCCTCCTAAATCATCATCTGCTCCTCCTCCCCCTATTCAATCAGCTTCGTCAGCTTCACCTGTTTCACCTCCACCGGTGACACCTCATTCTTCAGCACCAGCTTCTTCTGTCCCCAACAACTCTCCATCTTCACTTCCGGCATCTGATACCAATTCTGAAGGGACCAACCCTCCCCCTGCAACTACAGCTGGTCGCGGCACCAATGGCCCTCAGCCTTCCAGTTCTCCTGCTTCCAATCCCTCTTCTCCGGGTAGCAGCAGCGATACACCGCCGCCACCACCAACGGGGGGAGACAATAACAACGCTGGTGGTGGAAGTACAGAAACTGGCGGTAGTTCATTGAACAGCACCCCGTCCCAGACTCAAGATCAAGATGGGGGTGGCACCGGCTCACCGTCAGCTCTGCAGCATGCTGGAAAGGGGAGTCAGCCTCCCTCATCCGTCATCGTTGTCGGTTCAGCTACGTTTAGCAAGAACTCTAAGTCTGAGTTCGTATTTGGCTCTACGACTTTGATCCCCGGCGGGCCTCCCGTTTCTTTGGGAGGAACTACACTGTCACTGCCCACTCCTGGGCCTTCGGCCACTGCAGCTGTGTCCGGAAGTTCTGGCGCAGAGAGCAGTGAGACTGGAAGTAATACCACAGGAACCGGCTCAGGCGCTGCCGGCGAGACTGTATCCAGTGAAACTGGTGTGCCTGGCTCTCAAGAAACCTCAGCTACCAATGCGGGAAGCTCAGACGGAGAAGACTTTGGTTCAACCAACACAGCATCAGCTGGCCTTCCGTCTACGTCGGTGACTACCATCCCCAAGAGCGAAGCAGCCTCTGGATTGTTTTCAGCTGCAATGAGAAGCATCAAAGCGGTTGGCGTTACTATGCTTGTCGCACTCTACGTCCAACGATGAGATAACTTGCTTTTGTAGAAGAAGTCAGATGATGATACATAATGATGGAAATGAGATAAGAATAATATGTATGATACACGTTGAAAACATTGTTTTTCATACAAGAACTAAATCCTGTATGTACTAATAACTCGCATCTTTTACATAAGGCTCATCGTTATCATTCGAAGTGTTGATGTGTTTGGCGCCTTATACGATATGCCTGCGAATTCTGCCACCTCCGCATCTTAATCATGATGCGCGCTTAATCGATTACCCTCTGATAGCAGCGGTAGCATCCAACCCTTCTGGGTGTCATCGCATGCTGCTGAAGCTACGGCTTAATACTTGGCGCCATTCATCAATTAGGAATGGGTGTAACGCCGGATAATTGAATCGCATGGCCACCGCTGTTGCCCAATAGCGGCGTCCGTTTACGTGGTCACATGAATGGCATCTGCAGGCTAAGAAGCAAAATGATGCATCACTACGGATGTTCTGGCTGCCTCTGCGGTAAGGTATATGTACCTGTACAACTCGCCAGCTGCTACCTACTACTACTACTACCTACCTACTACTACCTACTAGGCAGTACCTGTATATCGTGATAATATTAGGGGCAGTAAAGAGTAGGAGGCATGTACTTCGTATGCAGTAGTAATAATTTCTTTCCCTTCGTTTCTCTTCGTTCCGTTTTTCTTTTTTTAGAAAAAAGGGGGGGTGCTTGCTGATTTGCGTAATATGCAATCTTCCAACTGTTCCTCTCAGACTTGTGTCAAGCCTCGTGTTATCGGCCGGATTGGGATCCATCTGTGTCGTACAATGCCCTAACGTCGCAGTGATGACGAACGACTGCCATGTACTGGGTACTCACATGCCATCCCGGCACTACTACAGTGGCAACTCGGAGTGCTGAGAGTTTAAGTTGTTATATTTGACACGCGGGTCGCTTGCATCACGTTTTGCATCAGAGGTACTTTAGCGCAGTGGCCACTCCATACATCCTGTTAGCCCTCAGTTGGTGCATCATAGACTTGGACTTCAGGTTGCTATTGCATAGTACTAGTATGTATACGATAGCGCCGGATAGACGCCAATACTATTATCCTATGCTGTAAGACATAAAAAGCGCTCCAAACAATATACGCGAATGCTGCGCAGGGCTAAGCTGACATGTTCCTGAGTCGATGTCTGATATACAGTAGCCCTGCAAGGGAGGTATCCGTCACATCGAAATGCTAGTCCCAGCAAGTACCACCGTCCTTTGTACAACGTGCTTCCTTCTGGGGGCAGGAGGAGGTGGAGCAGCCGCCGCTTACGCAGCCAGTAACGTGGGGGCAACCCCTGAAAGAGCGGTTCTTTCCCGGGGCCACCGAGGCGTTTCAGATACGATGGCGCGCGTGCTCCAGGAGAGAAAGGGAAAGCTGCGACCACTAAACGCTAGGTGCCTGCCCCGTGTGTTACTGGTGCTTTGGCGCTGTGGCCTTCTAAATGCGGTAGTCGCTGTCTAGCAGCCACTTGGCTCCGTTCTTCGTGGCTTCTTGCCAATTGCGCTTCCGTACCTGGCGCAGTTACCAGCGCCTCCACCCTGACGCTATCCGTTTTAGCCAGGCCAGGCACCGCAAGTATCGACATACGTGCCCCAGAAGGGATTGTTTAGGGCATGGGCTGGACCGGACCTACCTGCTTTTTTCTTTTTTTTCTCACAATCGCAGTATTACGAGTTCATACAGTACAGTACATGTAGTAATCTGAGTGAAGCACCACCCAGCCAAGCCACTGACGCCTGGTTGGCGCTCCAATACTTTGTAAATCGGACAATAAAGTACACAGGGGCGTTTGATGGCCCCGGCTGGCTTTGCGTTTCATAGATCCCTAGCAACACACGGTCTCTAAAGTACCTAGTATTAATGCCTTGCCAAAGAGACAGCACCAACAGATGGGATCAATTAGTGCCATCTCTGCAGGTGTATTCTATCCTCCCTAGATGAGATTTAGCCTTAACCTAGGGAGCAGGTGGTATCATCTGAGTCCCGCTACCTTACTACTGCCTGTCCTCTGCGCCTTAGCACGTATTTGTCGCCAGCGGCAACAGACAATGGAGAAAAGAAAGAGAGAGTCCAGGCTGGGGCCCAAGAACAGCCAGTTTGCTGAATCTCCATCCATGGCTTAATACGCACCTATTTGGAGGTACCTCGCGAGCAAGCACGCACCCACACCAGACACTCGTATTCTCCTCCTTTTATATCGTGTCTTGGGTGTGCCTTGCGCGCACGCTGCTTGACTTTTACACCACACACGATCCACGACTACGAGCCCTATCATTTACCTGTATATGCCACGAGCACCGGGGCCCTACGACCATCGCAAGGCAAGTAAGTACTGGTACGCAGCGCATTTGCTCGCACTTAGTCGATACAAGTTCGCCCCCTCTCCCTTCTCCACGGCCTGGGACACCGGCTCGCCAAGCCGATGCTGGGAGCGACAAGCTGCAGTCCATCGTTCGTCTCGTCGACCCCCACCGGCCTGCCCCTTTGCCATCTCCATCGTGGATTTCCAACACTCGCGGCACAGCTGAGGCACAGCATCGCCTGCAAGATCCGCCTCTCTCCTGTGCATTGCGTCTCCTGACGCCTCCTGCTCCTGTTCCCGCCTTGCTGCTGCGCTGTGCGCGCTCCGGAGTCTGACCGTCGCACGTCGTCTCCTATCCAAGGGCCAAGGGCCCCAAGGCCAAAGCGCCAACCCACCCCTAGTCGCAGGCTCAGCAAGCAAACCTCCCAGGAGTGCCAGCCAGACCAAGGCGCCGCTGCTGCTGCACGCCTCCATCTCATCCAGGCCAGAGCGCTCGACACTCACTGCCGGGGTTGCAAAGATGGGACGCAAGCCCACGCCGCAGCCGCTGATACTGGCAGATGCCAGCGCTCTGGATGCCGACCCGCCGCAGCCCTCTGCCGAAGCAGCATCGCAAGCCGCCGCGTCGCCAGTCGACTCGAAATCGCCCAGATCGCAGCGAATCTCTCCCTTCCCCATCAGCAAGTTTGCCGTTCACAGAAACCGGCCGCCGAGGACGGGCAGGTCGCCAACCTTACAGCCACAGCCGCCACGCCCTGCTACTAGCACCGGACCGTCAGACGAAGCCAGCCGCAACTACCAACAGCAGCAATTGCTGCAGCTGTGTCGCGCCCAAAACGCCCGCGATGATTCAGACCTGCTGCAGCCCTCGCCATCGACTGCTTCCACCCCAGATCCTCCTTCCGCCGGGCTGCCACCCCAAGAACTGCGCCAAGCCATGACGGGTGGCACCAAACAGGCCAAGCCCAGCTTCTTTCAGTTTAACAAAGCCCCCAAAACTCCCAGTCAGCCTCATCACGCACACACCCATCAGCACACAGAGTCGCAGAGCCAGCCAATGCCGAAAGCAAGTGAAGGGGGCGAAAGGGCAGGCCACAAAGGTAAGGCTTCAAAGGGCGAAAAGAGCATGCAGGATCCTTATTATAACAAACATCAGGCTGAGTGCGTACGCCAACAATGGCAGTGCGCGCTAGCTTAGCACCTTTTCCCTTGCATTACATCCTTTCATGGCACACTTATCCATTCGCAGGCGACTGTTTTTAATTTATCATAAAAATTTTTTTTCTTTTTAAATCTTGAAGGGGGAGAAGAGACAAGTCAGAAACTTTGTTGCTAACCGTTTGTCATCTGACTTTCTTAGACCCGATCAATATCGAGAACACCCAACAGAAATCCATATCTTCTTATCCGTCACGCTCTGATCTTTCCGCTTCATCCTCTGGAGACGCTGAGGCACCGCCACCTTTGCCATCTGCTAGGAAAAACAAGTCCAAGTCGTTTGCGCTCCTTGGCCGCAGTAAATCGGTTCGCGACAAAGAAAACGGTCGCCATAAACCCTCCCCCGCGCAAGTACCACTACCAGCCGCGTCAAGCAACCCCCCACCTCCTGACAATACCAACGCTTCCAATTCTACCAATTCTACTACCACTGCCGTTGCTCAAGCTGCGACAGTATCGCAAGAGCGAGCGCCTAAAGACGACGGGATGAACTCCCATGGTCGAGGTCGGCCTGAGGACCGAACGGCCGGCGGCACCTCTACTACTGCCGCCAAAGATGCTCCTCGAGAGAAGGAACAAAGAGCCCATTCCTCGTCAATACGGGAAACCAGCGCATCAACCTTTCTCAGCGGGCTGAGATACTCGTCGACCAGGGCTGCTGACATAATTAGCAAAGGTCTGTTTGGAAAGAGTTCGCGAAGCGGCAGCACAACAGAAAAAGAGCTGGTGATAGACGACGAACATTATGTGTTGAAGGTGATTAATCTACCCTTGGTCGAACAGACACGTTTAACTCGAATTTCAAAACGTTTGGAGGACTCGCGAGACAAGACAGAGTTCTGGATGCCAGCATTTCCGTGGAGAGCCATCGATTATTTGAACTATAAGGGGACCGAAGTTGAAGGTCTTTATCGCGTGCCTGGAAGCGGGCCTCAAGTTAAGAAGTGGCAAAGAAAGTTTGATGAGCGTGCGTTTCCACCACATCTTGTTCTATTGAGAATCCGAGCCTGGCTAACACAAATGTCTGCAGAGTACGATGTAAATCTCTTTGAGCAAAACGACCTCTATGATATCAACATTGTAGGCTCCATGCTCAAAGCTTGGCTTCGAGAACTACCTGACGAGCTCTTCCCCAAAGCGGCCCAAGAGCGCATTGCTCGCGAGTGTCAGGGTGCTGAAAAAGTCCCCCAGCTGCTTATCGAAGAGCTCTCGAATCTTTCCCCGTTCAACTATTACCTGCTTTTTGCCATTACGTGCCATCTCAGCCTGCTTCTTGCTCACTCTGACAAGAATAAAATGGATTTCCGAAATCTATGCATCTGCTTCCAGCCGTGCATGAAAATTGACGCCTTTTGCTTTAAATTTCTGGTTTGCGATTGGAGAGACTGCTGGAAGGGCTGCAGCAACGAGGCCAAGTTCATTGAAGAAGAGTACCGAATATTCGACCAACCTCCGCCGCGGGGCCTTGCTGAAATGCAAATTCCCAACCAAAGCGATGTCGAGCATGCAGAAAAACCAGCTTCGTCACATAGCAATATGCCATCGATCCAAGAGACAGGCGAACCGACAGAAGACGTGGGTAAGCACCAAAATCAGTCATCCAAGTCCAACAACAGTCTTTCGTCTCGTCGGTCATCCATCTCGACGGCCCTGAGCGACCATAGCGAGGAGGAGGATAACGTTAGCGACATGTTTGGCTTCACGCATTCACAAGCTACTACTGGAGCCGGATCCCGAGAACTGCGTCCTTTGTCTCCGATCCAGCCTCTATCACCCCTCGGCTTCTAAGAAGTGAGCCGAGCTATAGCAAACCAACAAAACTATAAAAAAAGAACAAGGAAAAGAAGAAGAAAAAAGAAAGGAATAAAAAAAAAAAAAAAAGAACACCTCGCAAGTCTAAATTCACATGCAATCATTTACTCCTTCGGCAAAGATACCCAGCAGTTATCATCGGCGCCGACTTACGACATCACGCCGTTTATGACTCGTTTTTGTTTCGTCTCTTTCAGAATTTAGCGCATCTCTTAACACTAGAACGTCTGGTCCGTCATGGACTGAGCGCCCTTCCTGTCCTTTCTCAGTCACTGTGGTGTGGAAAAAAGATTATATATCTCGAGACGGGCTTCAGGGGACTCAGTGGTCCTCCCACTGCTTTCTCTTGTTTCATATGTGCCATCTGCCTCTTTGCATTTTTCGGTCTGGCTTTCCTATATTTTCCTATTTTGTCTTTTCATCACCCTACAGCAATGTCGCGACGACACTTTTCCCAGGTTTATTTTCTCGATTCTTAATTGCAGATTATTGCATCATCGAAACGACTTCGGATTTCTTTTTAGCTATTCAAAGACTCGACCGTGGAATATCGTATAGGCCAACATTTTCTCAGACCATTCTCCTTTGTTAAAAGCTAGGCCGTATGGAGAATTGGAGGCTACATATAGAGATTATGGCTGTTTGTGAGCCTTTAATTTTCCTTTCCCCCCCCCCCCCCCCCCCTCTCCTTCTATCTCTTTCTAGCTTGATTTAAGATTGGGAGTATGGACGGCAGTGTAAGATTAGAAGGGGTTGGTGGCTCTAAAGCTGCTTGAGTAAAGATGGAGAGAAGGAGTGGCCGGAATTTTTGTTGTCTTCTTTTATCTTTGACAACCTTTGAACCATTAGGGATTGGGAGGGAATCTGGCGAACGTGAAACAAAATTGTTTGCTGCTATGCTAGCTTTGAGGTTCTCTTGAACATCTATATAAAAATGTGAATGTGAAAACTTGAGCAATCCTTCCTCCAATAAGATGGATAGATAACGACTAAGCCGACATGTATCTTGATTTCTCTTGATGCAGGATTCTTCTTAAATCCCTCCCAACACGCCTATAACGCCGTAGCCATGTCTGACTGACTTTTGATTATGAATAGACCCTCCAATGGTGGAATAGCTGGATTCATGTATTGTGTACCGTCGTCTCTCGTCTCCCTTAGGCTTTCTTGCCCATCTTCTCTGCGGCGTCCCGCTGGTTTTTCCTCATCTTCCTCTCGTTGCGTTTGATCCTCTCGACGCGCTCCCTCCGTCCATCGGCCCTGATGCTGGTGCCCTCTTTCCGCGCGGCCTCCTTCTTAGGGTCAACCTCGACCAGCCAGTCGTCCTCGCCCTTCTTGTTCAGGCCCTTGTAACCCCACTTGCGCTTCCACTCGCCCGACTCCTCGTCGTAGGCCAGGTTGCGGCGCTGCTCCCTGGTCTTTGCCTTGATGCCCTTCTTGGCGGCGAAGCGCTCCCACTTGGTCGGCGGCTTGGGCTGGGGCACGGGTTTCTCGCGGGGCAGGCGGGTGGCGGGCGCGGGCAGCGTCAGGAGGACGCCGTCGCTGGTGGACTGGAGCGGGCAGGTGGTGAGGAGCTGGTTGATGAGCGACTGGGCGCCGTCGCGGGCGATCTCGGCGAGGGACTGGTCGATGGCGGAGCGGTCGAGGATGACGGGGTTGGGGTCCTCGGCGAGGAGGTTGCCGAGGTCGAAGGTGTAGGGCGTGGGCTTGTCGACGACGACGGGGAGCTTTGGTTTGGAGATGGGGAGCGCCATTGTGTGGAGGATGTCCGTATTATTTTATTTATATGGTATATTTTTGGGTATTAGGAATTGGATTTCTTGTAGTGTCGAAAAAGTGAGCGTGATTGGTTGGCAGGCGTTGGTTCGCCTTCTTTTATTTGGAAAAAAAAAAAATTCGAGGCGCAAAGAAAGAAGAATGGCTCTTGGATCACTCGCGTCTGCAGCCAACTTTTCTTGCGACGCTTCTCAATTTTTTTGATCGATAAGAAAGTTCGATTAAGCTAGTTTGCCTGCATCGGATCAGCGGCTTAGAATTTTCCGGCCAACGACAACCTTGCTGCTGTCCGTTTTAGCAGCGAAGCGTGCAAGGTACCTTTTATGTACCTTTAGTGCAATTTCCGTATTGAGCGGTACTTTGTCAGTTCCTCCTGCCACCAAGGTGCATTAGATTTTGAGATTTTTGGCCCAGTAGAGCAACTTCGAGCCTCCAAAAACGTGGGGGATTAAATCGCAAAAGCCAACGCCGCCGCTGCTCGGCCTCAATGCGGCGACAGGATATATAAAGGCCACTTATTTATTCATTGATTTCCTCCTTTCTCTATTTGCTCGTATAAACATCATCCATCATGGCTTCCGCACAAGCTCTGCGGACCCTCGCCAGGCCCGCGATCCCAGTGGCGCCTCGCATCCAGCCTGTCATGCGATCTCTCGTGGCAGCTTTTTCCACCACCAGCTTGCTGTCCGCGGCTCCTCCCGCCGTGAAGAGTCGCAAGGATCTACCGAAGAAGACGAAGAAGACATACAAGAAGAAGCAGAACATTGTGCCTGTCAAGAAACCCGGCCCCGGCGAGCGCAAGGCCTTCCGAAAACGAATCCAGCTCAGCAACAACAGCGCCCTGCCTGTGACTGGCATTGAGAACCTGGAGGCGCAGACCATGGCCAAGGGCGAGAGCAGCGGCAAGATGTTTGCCATTCCGGACCAGGTGGTGGATCAATTGAGAGCGTTGGAGGCGTTCAAGACGACACAGACGTGGAATCTGTTCCGGAAACCCCACGTTCTGGTGCGGAAAGAGACGGTGGAACTGATGAGCAAGCTGGAGGCTTCGGTAGAGAACAAGGAAGCTTTTAAGTGTGTTTTGACAGGAAGCCGGCTTTCGGGGAAGAGCTTGACCCTACTTCAGGCCCAGTCGCATGCGCTCCTAAACGAATGGGTGGTGATAAACATTCCTGAAGGTATTTCTATCCTCGATGAGATGACTTGGGTTCACGATTGAGATTGAGAGAGAGAAAAAGTATGCTAACTCACTGGTTTTTTCTCATCACATTAGGCCAGGACCTTACAAATGGAAACACAGAGTTTTCCCCCATTCCCGACACAGAGCCCATGCAGTTTGCCCAGCCGGTATACTGCCTGAAGCTGCTCCAAAACATCTACAAAGCCAACAAGGCAGTTCTAGAGAAGACGCCCCTGAAGATGGATTGGTCTCGCCTAACGAGTCTCAAGCAAGGCGCCACGCTGGCTGACCTGGCCCTGAGCGCCAAGGAGAGCGAATTCGCCTGGCCCACGCTGTCGGCCCTGTGGACAGAACTGACACAGCCCGGACAACCCCCGGTCCTGTTGACTCTGGATGGCCTCGCCCACATCAACAAGGTCAGCGAGTACCGCGACCCTTCGTTCAACATCGTCCACGCCCACGAGCTCGTCCTCGTGCGCATGTTTGTCGACGCCCTCTCCGGCAAGACGAAGCTCCCCAACGGCGGCGCCGTCATCGCCGCCACCTCCCAGAACAACACCCACTACCGCCCTTCGCAGGAGCTTGTCCTGTCCCAGCTCGAGGCCGGCCAGGCGGGCCGCGAGGTCCCCAAGCCCAACGCCTACGAGCGAAAGTACGACGACCGGGTCTACGACGCGCTCAAGAACAGCACCGTGCTCCGCCTCGAGGGCGTTTCCAAGGACGAGGCGAGAGTGCTGATGGAGTACTGGGGCGCGAGCGGCATGCTGCGCAGCGTGCTTGATACGAGGGCTGTGGCGGAGAAGTGGGCTTTGGGAGGACATGGCATTGTGGGTGAGATGGAGAAGGCTTCGCTTATGACGATGAGGATGTAAATGAGGAAAACCCAAAAAGGAAGAGGGGGAATATGAGGGGGATGAACATTAGGAGGAAGAAAAAAAGTAAAAAATGCGTTGTATGAATATGTATTATATATTATGCCGCCCTAGAATATCATTAGAGGACAAATGAACATTGATGGCCTTAAAAAAAAGACTTCACTAGCAGCGGAATATTGGATACCTATGCAGTTCATTAGGTACTATATATTTTATTTCATTTAGCCTCTTACAAGATCTAATCGCAAGTCTACCAAATGCATTTGGTCAGTTCTCAACACCCTCCAATTGTGACAAAAGGGGGTCTCCAAAAAAAAAAAAAAATAAATAAAATAAAATAAAATAACGCCAAACCAATCGCAAAAATAGTTCCAACAATGTCATCGCTTTCCTGCAAAGCCATCCAACCTCTTCTCATTAGCCCTTAACTTTTACTCTCCTACACTTCCATACTGTCCTCTCTCTCATCATCCGCAGTAACGAATACTAGTCTTGAGCCACCGCCAGCAGTTTGCCAAACCTAAATAGAAGAAACAGCGTTAGATTATGAAGGGAGAAGAATGAGAAAACAAGCCGATTGAAAACACTTACGTCCAACGTGGTATATTCCTCCAGGGCATTCAGCCACTGGTCTTCCGTGAAGCCTTTGGCAATCACTCGTTCCTTGACTTTCCTCATACTGAGTTCCACACCCAGCTCGTCATCCTCATCTGCATCGTCAGGACGGCAAGCACCTGAATCGGCCAAAGCCTTGACAAGATTGTAGATCCTGCTGCTGGCATTAAGACCACGCCGAGGACCGTTAGCCTCAGTGTTCAAGCTGTCCTTACTGGCTTCGATCAACCGCAAGGCCTCATCAACGTCATCTTGTGTGACCTGGTTGCTGAAGCGCAGACGAGCGAGAGCTTGGGCCAGACGGACTACACCAAGCAAAGTACGAGGTGTGGTATGTGTGAACTGCTTGCCCTTCTTCTCTGCTCGCTGTTGTTGGTCTCGCAGGCGAACGTATGTCTTAATCATGTACTCGGAGACAGACTCAGGGACGACTGGTCGATATGTTCGAGCCTGGGCGACATAAGATCGCACTTCGTGCGGGGAGAAGACGACATTGTCGGTGCCAAGGTCGGGATGTCGGCTGTTCATGTGCACGTATGTAACGTGCTTAGCAAGCTGCTCATCGGCGTCTCGGGTAGGGGTATCGAGGATCAAAAAGAGGATATCGAAACGAGACAGGAGTGCAGCAGGGAGGTTGATGTTTTCAACGGGAGAGATGCGAGGGTTATATCGGCCATAGACCGGGTTAGCAGCAGCGAGGATGGAGGTACGGGCGTTGAGGCTTGTGGAGATGCCGGCCTTGGAAATGGAAATGGTTTGCTGTTCCATGACTTCGTGGATGGCAGTACGGTCATTCTCGTCCATCTTGTCGAATTCATCGATACAGCAGATGCCGTTATCAGCCAGCACAAGAGCACCACCTTCCAAGACCATCTCATCTGTGACTGGGTCTCGCATGACGGCAGCGGTAAGACCGACGCCACTGCTTCCACGGCCTGAAGTGTAGACACCACGAGGAGCAACTTTGGAGATGTATTTCAGCAGCTGAGATTTGGCAACACCAGGGTCACCCATTAAGCAGATGTTAATGTCACCACGAATCTTCATACCGTCGCCCATCTCCTTGTTGACACCGCCAATGAGTAGAAGAAGAAGAGCCTTCTTGATGTCCAGGTGGCCGTAGATCTCTGGGGCAATGGATTTAGCGAGCAGCTCGTAAACTTGGCCCGACTGTCGGTATCGATCAATTCTGCGGACCAGCTGTGCATCGACAATCATCTCACTATACGCCTTCTTGTGCTGGTGAATGTGGTGAGCCTCGAGGTACGTATCAGTCATGAGACCAGCTCTCATAGCCTTGAAGCCTGTGTAAGGCGTTGGTAAGAAGATTCCGGAAATGTCAACTACATCACCAGGGTTTACTTTTCTGACAAGACTGCCAAAGCAGTGAACGGTAAGTGATCTAGGAATCTGTCCAATAGGAACCTGTTCAGCCAACTCCTGAACCTTGACCTCCTGGAATGGTAAGAACTTGGAGGCTCTGGATGAGGGGTGCAGCTGGCCCTTGGCCTGGTTCTTCTTGCAGTCAGACGAGGGGCACATGGTCAGGGGCCCGAATTGCTTGTCAGTAATAGGCTGAAAGATTTCACAACCGCAGCGGTCACAGGTATATGCGCTGACTTGCACAATGGGCTTGACATCGGAAACGCGCGTGGCAATAGCTCGGATGGTGATGAGGTGGCCGAGGTGCTCGCCTCGAACGTGTCGGACAGCCAACGCCTTGGAGATATCCTCCCCTGTGCTAGTCCGAGGTCTGAAGACGAGAGTATACCGGCGCGTCAGCTCGGCCGGAAATTTATCCTCAGCGGTGGTGGGATCTCGTTCTGCCAGTTCGTCGAGTTCCCGATTTCTAGCTTGTCGTCGGGCCATCAAAACATCTAGGACATCGTCTTTGAAGCTATTGAGTAAAGTCAGCATCGTTCCCCTTCCCACCTCTGCATATGGAAATATCCATACTTAACCTCTTCGCTAGGCTGCGGCATGATATTGTCTACCGCCCTAGCCATAATCTCGACGTAGTGCTTTGTGTTCATCTCAATTGAGTCCACAAGCTTCATGGACGCATCTGTTTGCTCCTCCCACTAACTGCAATCAGCATGCGGACAATTCACAAAGCAAGCAATCCCTATTCCAACTCACAGTAGCTAAATCGTCGAGGTCAATCGCGAACTCGTCGAGCTTGCGGTTGGCGAGCAGCTGCAGCATATCGTTGTACTTGTGCTGGGGTGTTTTCCTCTTGGCCCTTTCCTGTTGGCGGCGATCGCGCGTCTGCTCGTCCTCGTCCATGAAATCATAGTCGTCGCTGAGTTCATCTTCGTCGATTGTGATGTTGCCAAGGGCGGTGGTGAGGGTGTGCTCTGGCGATGTCTTGAAGTCCTTGAGAAAAGATTCGAACGCCGCTGCATAAGATTTAGCCTTGCCACAGCTCAAATGGTCCACCAGAAATTGTGCCTACACTGCTGGGACTCGTAGTTGACCGGCGCCTTGAACTCGCGGAGCGCCATTTTGCGTGATGATGCCCGATTGCCAACGCTGGTGGGTTTGAGGCTCTTGCGATGCGAAAAGAGGAGGGACTCGCAAGAATGCAAAGCAGAGGCAATGCGATGCACAAATTGGTGGGCTGGGAAACCAACTTGCAGGGATGCGGGTGCCTCGAGGCTGGTTAGTCAGGAGCTGGATGGAGAATTTGGCTGGCAATGCAGCTAGCCTTGTGCTCAGGCTGGCAGCGTTGGAGAGAAAAAAAAGACACGAGACAGACGCGCGACGCGTCTGCAGAGCCAAAAAGCCAATTAAGAGGTACGTACCCCGCGCCGCGGGCATTCCAGCTGACAGCCACAGCAGCTCCAGCCTCCAGCCGCAGGTTTGCTAGCCGGTCGGTGGCGGTGCTCTCTCTGCTGTGCCTTGGTAACTCCAGCCGCACATGACTCTTGCCTCGGCATTGTTGCCGGTTCCCCAGGAACGCGGAATTGCTTCCAGCTAGCAGCCGAATCGGTGCCCTTTTTGCGACAGCGACTGTTCATGGTCTTTCCCCTGACCTGACAGGACGGAATTCTCCCCAATTCCTCAACCATGGCTCCCAGAAGGAATGCGCAGTCTACTGCTGCCGAGCTGTCGCTTGTGCATCTCAAGAACTGTCTTGTCAACCTGCCCACTTCATTGGTAAACTTGCTGGTCAGCGTAAACACGGTAGGTCACTGATCGGAGAGAGCGCCGCCCTTCTCTTTGTCCTCTTCGTCCAACACTATCTCCTCAGCATCGATTGGCGCTGTGCAGCTAACTGTCTTGTTCCCCTTGTAGCCCGCCCAGAATGTCATCGTCGAACTCTCCTACCGGCCATCTCCCAGCGCGCAAGCTGCTGGGGCGCCCAAGGAGCAATCCGTGTTTGTTGGGTGGACGGGAATGCCGAGCAAGAGGAAAGCTACCCAGATAGTAGGGAGAGACGGGCTGGCCAACTCGCGGAGCTCAACGCGGGATCAGGAGATCCAATTAGTCGAGATCGACGCGACGTTTGCGAATACTCTCGGCCTACCGGATGGCGAGAAGGTCATGGCCACCGTTCACGTCGACCCTCCGATGGCACACACCATCAACATCGAGCCCCTGACGCCTGAAGACTGGGAAATCATCGAACTACACGCAACATTCCTCGAGCTTAATCTACAATCACAGATACGAGCGCTCCCCAACCCAGCATATGTCCCTACCGGCGGCGCGCCCGTGCCGCCTCACCCATTGACTCTCCATTTATCACCAACTTCTACGGCTTCTATCAAGATTATGACTCTCGATCCCGCGCCCGCAGCTGACGTGGCCTTTGTGAAGCTGTCTCCCAACGCGGAAGTTATTGTTGCGCCGAAAACAAGAGCAAAAGCTACGCAAAACGGCGGCGATCACCGAAGTGTCGCAAGCACATCCAAGTCCAAACGAAGCGGCGCCAGCACTATTCGAAGACGAAGCGCCAGAGAGGAAAAGAAGCCATCTTTGCTGCTCCGTGCCATAGATAGGGCCATGTGCAATGAGTGGTTCGACGAGGGTCTGGTAGAGCCTGATCTCTGCGTCTGGGTGGATCGCGACAATCTCCTGAACAACGATTTCAGGGGCGTCAATTACGTTGTAGTGGATGTCCTGAAGCCTGCGGGACTACAAAAGCCACAACCAGAAGACGGGTCTGGCGCGATCACCAGCAATGCATCCTCCAAAATCGTCGCAAAATTGAAGCCTTGGGATGACCCGCCTAATGGCCAAGCTGCAGCGTTGTCAGCACCGCTATGTGCTGCGCTCGGGTGCACAGGCATTGTTGGAGGCGTTGTCAAGATTCAGGCCGCCCCTCAGCCTCTCGCCCGTGGAGCAGTCACACAAATCAAGGTCTTTCCCTTCGCAGCAGGCTCAAAAGTTGGCGAAGGCCTGCGATTCGGAATCGAAACGAAGGCCGAGAAAGAAGAGTCCACCAAGAGGTTTAGGCACATTTATTCGGGATCAAAGGGATCTGAGGGGCTCCTGCAGGGTCCGATCACCGACGGCATTGTTGTTGACGTATACGACGGTCTAGAGGCTCCACAAGGATGGGAAGGGGGAGTGATCAAGTTTGAGTACAGCTCAGATACTACATCCCAAGAGCAGAACAAGAACGCGGCCCTATGGTTAGCTGGCGTGGATCCCAAAATCCCAATCGACTTCCAGCAACCAGTACCGCGACCCCCTTGGATTTCCGAGACCGACATATTCGAACTCCAGCCGTCTCACGATGCATTGCTCGTCGGCATCGACTCGTTGCTCGCAAATCTACAATCGCATCTTGCTCACATGTCCTCTGTCTTGCTTACCGGAACCAAAGGCGCTGGAAAGACGTCGGTAGCCAGATATCTCGCTATGCGACTTCGCGAAGAGACTCTATTCTATACAATCTACTTCTCGTGCCGCAAACTAGTAACCGACGAAGCGAGAATATCCACTATCAAGGAAACCCTCAATCGAATATTCATGCTGGCTAGCTGGGGCGCAAGGTTGGGCGGCAAAGCCGTTGTCGTCCTTGATGATCTGGATAAGCTCAGCCCGGTGGAGACGGAACTCCAAGTAGGAAACGACAATGGACGAAGCCGTCAAGTCAGCGAAACAATCCGATCTGTGGTACGACAATATTGCACCAAGGACAGCGGCGTCGTGCTGCTGGCAACAGCAGAAGGCAAGGACACTCTCAACAGCGTTGTCGTCAGTGGTCACGTCGTCCGCGAGATTATCGAGCTGAAGGCTCCTGATAAAGATGGAAGGCGAAAAATCATGGAAGCTATTGTCAAACAGAACGCCGTAGCTCAGGGCGATGCTCCGGCTCAATCGAATGACGGCAGTCGGCCAACGACGGCTAATGGCACAGAGAATTCGGAAGAGGCCAGTGACTGGCTTCATGGGCACGATTCCACCAACAGACGAGACGATGGCGCAGCAGACAAGACTGGTGGTTTCATACTAGACGCTAATCTGGATTTCCTCGACATTGCCGGTTTGACTGACGGCTATCTGCCAGGAGATTTGACGGTCCTCATCTCTAGAGCAAGAAACGAGGCCATCATCCGATCCATCAGCGTGGCCCCTGAAGACACCATCGGAGCAGTCCATCTCGGCCGTCAGGATTTCGACAAGGCCATCAAGGGCTTTACCCCGGCTTCGTTACGCAACGTGTCTCTGCAGAGCTCGACCACGACTTTCAAGTCCATTGGAGGCCTAATGGAGACGCGACAAGTTCTCCTAGAGACCCTGCAGTATCCCACAAAATACGCCCCCATCTTTTCTCAGTGCCCTCTGCGACTTCGATCTGGTCTGCTCTTATATGGGTTTCCCGGCTGCGGCAAGACACTCCTAGCCAGCGCCGTTGCGGGAGAATGCGGCCTCAACTTCATTAGCGTCAAGGGACCCGAGATTTTGAACAAATATATCGGTGCCTCTGAAAAGAGCGTGCGAGATCTCTTCGATCGAGCATCGGCTGCTAAGCCTTGTGTCTTATTCTTTGACGAATTTGATTCCATTGCGCCCAAGCGTGGCCATGATTCTACTGGCGTAACTGATCGTGTGGTGAACCAGCTGCTCACACAGATGGACGGTGCCGAGGGTCTATCCGGAGTGTACGTCCTGGCAGCTACATCTCGGCCTGACCTTATCGATCCGGCTTTGCTGCGTCCCGGTCGTCTTGACAAGTCGCTGCTCTGCGGTATGCCGACGCTGGAAGACCGCGTGGACATCATCAAAGCCATGTTGCAGAAAGTCAGGCTCTCGCCCGAGCTGACCGAGTCAGACGAGGCATTGACGGCTATTGCTCAGCAAACAGAGGGATATTCCGGTGCCGATCTTCAAGCACTGGTGTCTAACGCCCAGCTCGAGGCCATTCATGACGTGCTTGGAGACATGAACAACCCAACGTCGACAACCCAGAAAGGGAAGGGCGGCAAGGGCGCTTCATCAGCCACGAGCTTTACGCAGTTCCGCTACGGAACTGATGAGGAGGCATCAGCCCCTCAGGCAGCCAAGAGCAGATCTGCTGCGCTGATAGAAAACGCAGCCATCATGTCTAAGCTGGATCAGATCAAGCTCGCGCGACGAAAGGCCAAGGAAGCTCGTAAAGGCCCCGGCGCCAACAACGATGATGACGGCCAAGGCAAAGAGTCGGCTGACCAGAGAGAGGTGGTGGTCGGACGAGCTCACCTCGTCAAGGCCCTTGGCAGCACGCGGGCGAGTATCGGCACGCAGGAAAAGGCGAGGCTGCAGAAGATCTATCACGAGTTTGTGGTGGGCCGCAGTGGGCAGATGAAGGATGGACAGGGGAGTATGGAGATTGGAGGCCGAAGCAGCTTGATGTGAGTGCGGCCTGACGAATTTTTAGTACAATATAATAGGATGGATATACAAAGTGGGTGCATGTATATATAGATGGCATGTTGATTTGAAAATTTTCTCGGTTTCCAAAGTTAGCATTAGAAGAATGACGACGGCATAGATAATAGTTATTGTAATCAGTATGGAAAGATGGACAGCATTTCTGAATAGCAACCAGGTCATCATTCGTTTATTCATATATTTCATTTCCAACATCCCCTAAACAGCCTTCATTGCTCACGGATCATAAACATCATTCATTTCGACGTCCCTGGCAATCCATTCCTGGACCAGCCTCAATATCCTCTCGTGGACAACCTCGGGCGCAGCAACAATCCCCCAATTCGCCGCCAGCGTCTTGCCAGCGCCAAAGTCGATATCCTTGCCCTCCAAATCCGTAATCTTGCCGCCTCTCTCCGTGTACACCAGCTGCGAGCCCGCATGGTCCCAGATGTACGATTTTGAAGGATCGCCCTTTCTCCCCACGGGGATCCGAATCATGACGTGGCTCCCCTCCCCTTCGCCAATCATCATGGCCGCATACCGCGCATGCGACGAGTAGATGTCGATGCCCGGGAACGGCACCGCGCCAAGCTGCCTCGCAACCCCCTCCACGAGATCGAGGCGGTTGGACTTGCTGGCCGTGCTGTCGACGAGCCGCAGGTCCTCGTACTTGGCCGGCACCGTGAAGCGGCCGAGAATCTCCCCCAGCCCGAGGCTGTAGTCCAGGGGCAGCCGCCGGTACTCGGCGCCCTCGCCGCGGATCGCAGACAGCATGATGCCGTGGCCCAGCCGGTCCGTGGCAATCTCGGACACAACGCCGCCGTACTCGAGGCTCAGGTTCGGATAGCACACCACGCCCAGCACCTCGCGGCCGTCCTCGACCAGCGCCAGCGACACCGCGTACTGCTGGCCCCTGAGGAACGCCGCCGTGCCGTCCAGCGGATCCATGACCCAGAACCGGCCCCTCGGCGCCGTCGCCCCCCGGCCGGCGAGGTCCAGCAGCTCCAGCAGCTGCTCCTCCGACTCCAGCGCCGGCAGCGTGGCATCCACCGAGTGCGCGTTGGCGCTGCGCCACTCGACCTCGCGGAAGTCCCTGCTCACGGCGTTGGCCAGCTTGAACACCGTCGTCCGCAGCTTGTCGTTGGCCCGCAGCACCGCGGCGTCCTCCTCGCCGACGAAGCCGTCGTGGGGGAAGAAGCCGTGCAGGGCCGCCATGATGAGCGCCTGGGCGCCAAAGTCGGCGAGGGTGACGGGCGAGGCGTCGTCCTTTGCGATGCCGGACACGCGGGTCATGAATCGCTTGGTGAGGACGGCGGCGCGGAGCACGGCGAGCTCGGCGATGTATCTGGTGAAGGGGAGCGAGTGCTGATCCATGGCGGGCGGATGATGGATGGATGTGTGTATGTATAATCTGATATATGGGGTTATGTAGTAGTATCTATAGGCAGATAGATGAACAGAGGCAGCGGGTTTTATATGGGGATGGCAGATGAGTCGTGATATGTAATGCAAAGCAGAGCACAGCCAAAGCAAAGCAAGCCAAGATGACATGCAATATGGAACGAAATGAAGTAAAATAAATCAAACGATCGCTCTATGCAGAATGAGTGATTTAACGTAAATATTTCCGAAGAGAAGAGAATATCCAGCCCCTTGCCCAGAAGAGAAGAAGAAGAAAGCAAGGAAAAAGAGTAAGAAACGAGAAAAAAAAAAGATAAGAAAACAATGGGATCGACAAAATGCCATTTTTAGGCACAAAGTGGTGGTAGTCTCATGTAGTGTCACCACACCACCACTATCGTGGCTCATCCACTTATACGGAGCCACACCGAGATGGACTCATACATGCTCGCCTCATCGCCATCAATTTAATTTTTTTTCTTGTTTTCTTTTTCAAATTCACTCCTACATTCGTGCCTAATCACCTGCATGCAGCAACTGAATAAAGTAAAAGATACACCACGACAATTAAAAAGAATCAGCAACAAGAAGGCTTATTCACAGATACTTTATTCATCTATCTCTCTGCCTCGAGGCCCTTTTTTGTTGTGTGTGCCTTGGCTAAAGGTCCAAACTAAATGCCCTTATCCATCAAACTTGTTCCAACTTACTACTCTAATTAACTACCTGTAGAACAAGATAAGGGGGGATAAGAAGAAAAAAATAGGGGGCAAATCAAATTCCCCTAGAAAAAAGGGGGCGCTGAGAAAATAGAAGACGATGAGAAGAGAAAGAAGACATATAGCCGCTCATATTACACTCGTTAAAACCCCAGAATCTCCGCCCTCTCCCCATTCCTGTATCCGGAAATGTTTGGTACAGCATGTACTTTCATCTGACGAATGAGCAAAATCCATATCGTCGACAGTAGAATAAAAACACAATTCAAATATTGGAAGAAAAAAGAAAAGATAAAAGCCATAGAGGAAAATAGGGAGGGGAAAAGAAGAAGAAAAGACAAGAATAATCCACTCGTCACACCAAGTCAAACAATTCAGCCTTGTGAAAATCAGCTCAGCGAGCAGCGGACCCGAGACAGACATCGAGGTCGTCGGAGAGCCGGCCGGCCGGTATAAAACAAACTCCTCAACGCGTGTCGTCTTGCTTTCTCTTTTTTTCCATGCAAATCCGGGTATGTTGTTGGAGCAAAGTCTTTGTGACTAAAACCATAATGCCACCTATTATTACCAAACGCCAGACGATGCAAATAAATGTCAAGCTCTTTTTATAAACTTGTCGCACACAAATCTAGAGGCCAACCCCAGATTTTTCTTTTTTTTTTTCTTTTTTTTTTTTTTTTCGTTCTTTTTTCCCCTTCTTTAGCCGCAGCTGCTGCCTCTGCCAATCAATGGGCAGCATTTGTACCATTAACATTCGCAGCACTAGATTTAGAACCCTCCGCCACGTTGCGAGAATGAAGCGTACGATACATGGTGCTCAATCGGTCACCTGTGACCCTCTTACTGGTATCATCGACCGGCCAGAGAGCTGCCAAGAAATCCCTATCACACATTGTTAACTAATAAAACATGATGCTTGGTCTGTGTCTCTTGCTACTTACCAAAAGTTGTTTTTAAGGCGATCATCTGCTGCAGTTGCTGGCAGCTTATCATCAAGGAATGATCCTATTGCTACCAGTTCGACTTTGAATATGTTCGCGCGCTCCTTGCTCGACTTGACGTTGTCTTTAGTTGTTGAGAGAATTCTCTCAAAGTTCTGTCTCACTGGCTTCAGAAGGAACCAAATCATCGCATCATTGTCCATGGCCCTTTGGTCTTTATCATCGCCGATGCGCCTTAGCTCATCCAGCCTTCGGAGTGCCTTCTCTCTACGCTCATCCACAGGCCGGGCTTTATGGTCGCGATCCCGGTCAGAGCGATTGTGGTCGCGATCCCGGTCGTGATGGTGGTCTCGATCCCGATCACGGTGGTGTTCGCGGTCTCGATCACGGTGGTGGTCACGATCACGTTCCCTGTCGCGATCACGGCGGTCGTCGCGACGGTCATCCCGACGGTAGTCATCACGCCTGTCGTCCCGGCGATAGTCGTCACGACGATAGTCATCGCGTCGGTATCTATCATGGCGGCGATCATCATCATCACGGGACCGTCGCTTCTCTATTCTATCGCGATGTTCATCCCCAAGCTTACTTGACCGACGAGGATCATCAGAGCGGCGCTGCTTGGGGCTGCGACTGTCTTCGTGAGATGGGTACTTCCGTTTGAAATCGGGTCTGGCCAGCCCACCATCCTCTCCAGAGTTGCGAGGTCGCTGCTCAGATGAACCGTGATCCCTCTCACGCTGTCGTTTGATGCTTGTGGTAGCAGCTGAAGAATTGCTAGTGCGATGGCCGTTAACCGAATGCAGCTTCTTGTTGTTGCGGTGGTGATTCTCCACAGCCTTCTGGGCCAATCGATCATTCGAGTGTTTTGATTGTAATACAGAAAGAAGGTATTCAGATCGGCGTACCAGATGCACCGCGCCAGGGGCCTTGAGCTTGTCGTTACCTTTTGATCTTTCCTCCTTCTTGCCCACTCGGTGTTCTTCCAAGAAAAGCTTCTCCTGCATTTCCAAGTCGGAATCGTCACGGATTTGAGCCCATGCGCCAAATCCGTGCTTGTCAATACCAACAAGAAGCATGGCATCCTCCTTCGCTCCCCAGGGGCAGCTATAGTTAGCGGCCTTGGTGGCGTCGGGCACCCTAAAGGTTTTCCAATCTGTGTGGCCGCGAATCACTTGGCGAAGAAGTTGCAACTGCTTGGGCCGCTCAATTGCTGTCTCAGCATTGACCTTCTTCAGCTCGCCAAAGTCAATCAGAACTGCCTTCTTGTCCTTCTTTGTCAGCATCTTGCCAATCTTCTTCTCTTCTTCAGCAAGTTTAGCGCTGTTGTCATCTACAGCCTGCTGGGCAGCCTTGATAAAATCGTCGAGAACCGACTTGACAAAGTCAGGATCTCTCTCTTCAAGCTTGGCTTCCTGAATGATGTCGACGCTGCGATGTTCCATAGAACCGAATCGAAAGTAGGCCTTGATCAAATTTCGCTGTTCTTTGTCATTCAGCGGGCGCTTGGGGTCTCTCATCAAGGCGCGCTGTTCTTCCTCTTCTTGTTGTTGTTCTCTCTGGCGTTTCTTAAGGCGGTCGGCACGGTCTGTTTCTTTGTTACGACTCTTGATGGTTGCCCTTCGAGGTGCGCTCTCGGCCGCAATCTTAGCAAGATAATCTTCATGCTGCTTCTTTTCCTCTTCAGCCTTAATCTCGGCGAGTTTATCTGCCGGAATGATCTGATCCCAGTCAAGGTTGATGTCATCTACTTTAACATCAGTGATCTGCATAAAGTTATCCCAGTCAATGCCACCGCTGCTTAGGTTGATCTTGTCATCGACCTTGGTCTTGGTGACTTCAGCATTTTCGAGGATAGAATCAATATCGAGCTGCTCCAGTCGCTCTTGGTTACCGCTCTGTTCAAACATTTTGGATGAGCGCATCTTCAGAACCATTTGAATATCTTCAGACGTAGAAGGGCCATCAATCTTGAGACCCTTCTTGTTAAGCTCTTCCTTGAACTTGGCTTTGCCATCATCGGTAACGCCAGCCTGTATGGTCAGATACTCTAGGAGAAGCTTGTTGCGCGCACGCTCCAAAACTTCTTCCTCAACTGTCTCTTTGGAAACGAGACGGTAAATATTGACTGGTCGTTTCTGTCCAATGCGATGAGCTCGGGCCATGGCTTGCAAATCTGCTTGAGGGTTCCAATCAGAGTCGAAAATGATGACAGTATCTGCAGTCATCAAATTGATGCCAAGACCGCCCGCACGAGTGGAAAGCAAGAAACAGAAGTCCTCGCTATCCTCTGCATTGAAGTGGTTGATTGCCATGCGTCGCGGGCCGGCTGCAATGGTACCATCAAGTCTCTGGAACTTGTAGCCTCTTAGAGACAGGTAGTCGCCTAGAATGTCTAGCATTTTGACCATCTGGCTAAAGATCAAAACTCTGTGTCCGTCCTTTTTCAACTTGGACAGGAGTTGGTCGAGCAACATCATTTTGCCGCTGCTAGCAATCAATCCTTTGATTTGGTCCTCGCGCCGCACGCTGCCAGCCAAAACTCTCTCTTCAGCCCCGGGAAACATGTACGGATGGTTGCTGACCTTCTTCAGCTCCATCATGATGTTCAAAAGAGAATTCTTGTGACCATTGGTGGCATCGCATAGTGCTGAGTAGTTTCTCGTGAGGATGTTCTTGTAATAGTCTAGCTGTACATCTGACAGCTCAACTCGGATAATCTTCTCCGTCTTGGGCGGCAGATCAGATTCAACTGTTTCCTTTGTACGTCGCAGGATATAGGGGGCAATGGAGCGATGCAACTCTTGTAGCTTCTCTTGGGCATCAGCTGCGGAAAGTGAATCCAAGTCCTCATCGATGCTGACTTTTCCGGGATTTAAAAAGTCAAGAAGGGCAGAAAGCTCCGCTAGGTTATTCTGGATGGGTGTTCCAGTAATGAGAACTTTGCAAGGTATGCCGAAGCTCACTAGGCGCTGATATAACTGAGACTCGCTATTCTTGAGACGGTGCGCCTCGTCGACAGCCAAAACCTGCCACTTGATGGATTGAAGGAATTGCCAGTCTTGCAGAATAAATTCGTAAGAAGTAACCAGGACGTTGAACTTTGGCTTCTTTGGATTGCCTCCCACAAGGAGCTCGTTCTCTCGGATGATGCTTCGGGCATCCTCTGGTCCGAGGTAAACCACGTAGTTGATGTCTGGTGACCAGTTGTTAAATGTGTCGCACCAAGCAGGGATAACGCTAAGCGGAGCAACGACAAGGGATGGCCCTTCCTGGCGTCTAGCATTGCGCAGCCAGCTGAGGAACGAGACTGTCTGCACCGTCTTACCCAGACCCATTTCATCGGCAAGAATAACGTTGTTGCTGCGAGTCCAGTTCAGGCACAGAAAGTTAAGTCCCTTGAGCTGGAATTCACGAAGCTCACCACCAACAATAAACTCGGGCTGTTTCTCCAGCTTGGTCATCTTGGATCGGGTGTCTGGATTCGTCTCTTTTCGGTCAGACAGCCAGGATCTTGAGGATCGATCAAGGAACTGGTCAATCTTGTCCTGGAACAAAGGACTGATTTCCGATGCAGACTCCCAAGTGCATTCTTCGTAGGTGAGCCCCTTCCATTTGACATAATATTCGTCACCATCTTCTCCGTCTCGAACGGCAACGACACGCTCAACTTTTGTGTAATCTTCAAGTGCTTCCTCGTCTCGCTCACGATCAAGGAAGAACTGCTCTTTTGTCTCTGGGGGAACATCGTCTCCAAATCGAATATCAAGCTCTTGGTCAACAAATTTTCTAAAGTAGTTTTCAACCTTGCGAAAACCGCGGGTGTTGCGGAGAGCATCCAGAGACTCCCATGTGTCATGCAGGTGTGACTTTCCCTGCCACTTAATAAAGTATTCAAAGTCGTTGCGGGTCGAATCGTAGGCCAGCTCGTGTCCATCTCGGAGCCTATGTTTGACCACTTTTTCGACGTAAGGCGAGTCGTCGACATAGTCCGCAACGTAGTATGACGCAGCAAGTTCCGCGTCTTCCTCGTCCTCCTCTTCAAAATCGCTCTCTTCGTATGCGCCTTGCTGCACTTGCTGCGCCGCGCGCCGACTTGACCACCGCTTCTCGGCAAGGGCCAAGGCAGGCTGCATCTCTCGCTGTAATCTAGCTTTTTTCAGCTGACTTTTTGCGCGAGCTCCGCCATATGTATCAGAGTCCGAGTCGGAATCGTTTGTGGATGGTGGCAAAACGGGTGTTCCCCTTTTTGAGGCTGCGATAGGTACGGTTAGTTAACAGCTCTTGGAAGTATACAGGGGCTTAGATGGGCATGAAGACTAACATGTGAGAGAGCTTCCAACCCGGCGACGTTTATTCTGTCGGCGACTTGTTGGCGCAACGTCAGATTCTGATTCCGATTCGACCTAGACAAGTCAGTATGTAATGCGACAAGACAATAGAGTAGGAGCATGTGACATACAATTTTACGCTGCTCTCGAGGTCGAGACTATCACAACGAGGTCAGTCACCACCAAATAAATTAAGAGCATAGAATAGATGAGCGAAATAGGGTCATACACTTCTCCGAAGGCCGTAAAGTTCTGGATTTGCCTTGATGTATTCATCTTCGACAGGAGCTTTGCGCTTGGGTGCTCGAGCCGAGTCTGACGAGCTGGCTCGACCGGCTGTGGCGTCGTCTTCTTCGTCTTCGTGATCGTCTTCGTCGTCATTACCATGCTGGGAAGGCGAGGTGGCTTGCATATCAAAGTCGCCATCTTCCGACGCGTCAGCTACGCTTGATTCTTCGCTTTCTGACATGTGGTGGTCGACATCTGCGTGGTTCATAGCCTCATCGTTTGAGGCTTCGGGCTCGGAGGGAGAAGGGTGTTCGAGGGGACTGTTGGGGGCATCCAGGCCCTCGGAGATGTCGCTTTCGTTCTCTTGTTGGTCGGCGGCGGCTGAGAAAGTCATAGAGTCGTCCGGCGACAAATTCCCATTAGAGGGGTCCCCTTCGCTGGGAGAGGACATGACGATGATATCCGCGAAGCTGGACTTCTGAAGAAACGACGGCAGTTAGCACCATAAATCCCGGATTACGCGTCCTCCTGAGCGAACAGGCGGTGAGAGAACAGTCTGGCGACACTCAATCACCAGCTATAGATCCAATATTGCCTTGGAATCATGAAGCAAGGCGAATTTATAGCATCCCACGTGTGTAAGTGCTCGCAAGGCTGAAGGGTATTGGCACAAGCAATTGCATGCTTAACCACCGCCCGGAGGCCCATCTGGGGGCTCTGGATGCATCGGCATCACCGGCAGCGGCCAAATCCATCGAAATAAAACACATCTGCCTCCAACCCGGGCTCCAGAGAGTCGGTATATCGACGCGTTCAGGTCGTCTCGTGGCTGGATCGGCGGGCAGACGCAAGGCAACAGGGTTGCAGGCAGTAACAGCGAGTGCAAAGGAGACGACAGCGACTTACCAGTCATCAATGAATGGTCCGCAGCACCAGAAAGAATGTCGACAACCCCCAGGCTCGTTCGGAAGAGTCTGGCGATGTTCCGGTGGCGGATGGGCGACGAGGGTTGAGGTGTGAAGGCAACGGCCGGAGGTCACAAAAATGCGCTGGTGGAGAGAGGCAGGAAAGAATTGGAGGCAACGGGGCGGAGGGCCGAAGGCTCGGCCGGCGTGTTTGTACCCAAGCCTTACCCTGTTGGGGTGGGATGGCGCTCTGCTGACTGCTGGCCTGACCGCTGAAGAGGGCCACTGAGGTCACGTGGTTCGCTGGAACCTCAGAAAAATGGCAAGTGTCGATTGTTGGCAATGGTTATTGTTGATATTGGGCGATTATTCTGGTGATGGAGGATCAGAAACGGCGATTATTCTGTTGGTTGAGCACCAGAAAATAGAGCATGAGGATAGTATGGGATAAAAAAAGATTTTGGTTCTTGTTTATTCGGATTTCTTGAGAGAAACAAAACAAATTGCTATCCAGCACATGTCCTTTCTCCACCGTAAGATATTTTAACTTCAAAATGGAACTATAATATTCTCCTTGGCTCTAAAGTCGTTTTAATTTTAAATAGCTACATACCTAGGTATATATTGAAATATTAGCCTCTTGATTTACCTTTTCCACGGTGGAAGGAAAACACTATCGTCCCAGAGCGATTGCTAAGTCAGCCAAATCACGATACTTAGAGTTTCTATATAGCGCCACGGAATAACCCTGTGCTTTTTGGGGCTGAATAGCTGAATACTATCGAAATGAATTACTTGTAACGATGCTGATAGCATTGACAACCTCAATGTTGCCCTGAAAGTTATAATCCTGTAAAGTTTAGAGACAAGGAAGTTTGAATTCAATTCATTTGATACATGTATTGGCAAGGAATCATCTCGAGAGTCATTTAACTCGGTTCTAAACAGTACGTACCTCCTCAATTCTACAATCCATCCAGATATTTAATCTCCCCAAGCACGCAGCTGCTATGTAGTGCTAGTAGACACCTGGCTATAAGGTGGTCTAGTTCTATGTCGGCAACACTGGTATACATCTCGACTTCGGTCATAGATAGGTAGTGAATTGTTGGCTAAGGTGGTTATTGGAGCCTCCGCTGCCCGACTTCTCATCACCGTAAGCCTATAAATTGGCAATTGAGTTGCGAAGTAAACTATACGATTCGACCTGTTGAGACCAAGTGTAATGCAGATGGTATCTTAGAATCATACCTTCACTCATACTTTGCTTTTATCTTCTATATAGTTTATACTGGGACTCTGGCTCGGAGTCAACTTAGAGAGCCATCAGCCACACATACTAAAAGTGCCTATAGTTTCCAGCTACCTTTAATACTACTCACACAAAAGGCGACTCTCAAGGAATTTATGTGGTACAATCAGAGATGTAAACACTCGCTCTTGATGGCCATATGCAGTCTTTCTCAAAGCTTAGCCACTCATGGACAGGACAAACGTGAAGGTCTCAAAACAAGAATTTATTATTGCTACCAGGTAGCTTATTCAAGCACGTACCTACTAGAGGCAGCTAAGACAGTATTCTTCCCTCTACAGTGCCCACTGTAATGTGTAAGCCAAACTGGTACCCAACTATAACAGAGCTGCTTTGGAGAGCCCAGTTAGCGGCGCCAGCATAACGAGGTCTCTCTGCCCGCCAAATTTGCGGCGCCAGTACATCTGCTCAGCTCAGGTGCTTAACAGCCCGTCTAGCTGCCCGCTGCAGTTGCCCTGCCCCGCCATGCTGGCGATTCACAGGGCGAGAAAAATTGATGACCACGCCTGGTCTGTCCTTTTCGCCGCGAAGAGCTAAAACTTGCCCACCCCGTCCACTTCTGATTTTTCTTTTTACCTTGCACCCCTCGCGATCCAGCTCATCTGCATCGCCGCGTTGCAGATCCTGTTCAGCAGCCGCAACTAGGTCGCAGCGTCCACGTCCAATCCATCGCTACCCTAGACGGACCGGTTGATTGCCAGCAGTCGTCGCCATGTCGGACAAGCTCACTCGGTACGTGTCGACGAGACGATGTAGACGGGCTGAACTATACAAGCTCGTGACACATGGATATAGAGGAATTACTGCTAACAATTTTGATACAGTATCGCCATTGTCAACACTGACAAAGTTCGTGCTCTCTCTCTGTCCAAATTCTGCCACCCCGCGAACCACCCCGCCATCGCTCGATTTTGCTGACCCAGGCCCCTCCAAACAGTGTCGTCCTCGCAAGTGTCGTCAGGAGTGCAAGAAGTCCTGCCCTGTGGTTCGCAGTGGAAAACTTTGCATTGAGGTCACTCCCGAATCTCGCCTCGCCTTCATCTCCGAGTCGCTGTGTATTGGTTGCGGTATCTGCCCCAAGAAGTGCCCCTTCGACGCCATCACCATCATCAACCTGCCCACCAACCTCGAGAGCCAGGTCACCCACCGCTATGGCCCCAACAGCTTCAAGCTCCACCGTCTGCCTATGCCCCGACCTGGCCAGGTTCTCGGTCTGGTCGGAACCAACGGTATCGGCAAAAGTACCGCGCTGAAGATTCTCAGCGGAAAGCTTAAGCCCAACTTGGGCCGCCACGACAACCCTCCCGACTGGGAGGATGTGATTAAGCACTTCCGTGGCTCTGAGCTGCAGAGTGAGTGACAATTCTACAGTCTAACAAGATTACTTGTTTAACGCAAACATAGACTACTTCACTAAGCTCCTGGAGGATGATCTTAAGGCTGTTGTCAAGCCCCAGTATGTCGATCAAATTCCCAAGGCTGTCCGTGGCCCGGAGAAGAGCGTTCGCCACCTTATCGAGAGCCGTGCCACCCTTGGAAACACCGAGGAAGTGACCAGGGTTCTGGAGCTGAACCACATCATGGACCGAGACATCACTCTGCTCTCTGGTGGTGAACTTCAGCGTTTTGCCATCGGCACGGTTTGCGTCCAGAAGGCCGATGTCTACATGTTTGACGAGCCTTCTTCTTATCTCGATGTCAAGCAGCGTCTGAGCGCCGCCAAGATGATTCGCTCGCTTGTCCGCGACGATGACTACGTCATCGTCGTCGAGCACGATTTGTCTACTCTCGACTATCTCTCCGATTACGTCTGCGTTCTCTACGGAAAGCCCGCCATCTATGGTGTTGTCACTATGCCTTACTCTGTTCGTGAAGGTATCAACATTTTCTTGGACGGTCACATTCCCACCGAGAACTTGCGATTCCGTGAAGAGTCTCTTACTTTCCGCCTTGCTGAAGCTGCCGACGACTTCGCCATTGACAGATCGCGTGCCTTTGCCTACCCCAAGATTGAGAAGACCCTTGGCAACTTCAGACTTCGTGTTGATGCTGGAGAGTTCACCGACTCTGAAATTATTGTCATGATGGGAGAGAATGGAACCGGCAAGACCACTTTCTGCCGTCTCCTCGCTGGTGCTATTAAGCCAGACAGCAAGAGCTCTGTCCCAGACATGAGAATCAGCATGAAGCCCCAGACCATTACCCCCAAGTTCGAGGGTACTGTTCGCCAGCTGTTCTTCAAGAAGATTAAGCAGGCTTTCCTGTCTCCTCAGTTCCAGACTGACGTCGTCAAGCCCCTTAAGCTCGATGACTTCATTGATCAGGAAGTTAAGAACCTGTCCGGTGGTGAATTGCAGCGTGTTGCCATTATTCTTGCCCTTGGTATGCCTGCGGATATTTACCTCCTTGACGAGCCCTCTGCCTACCTTGACTCTGAGCAGCGTATTGTTGCCTCTCGAGTCATTAAGCGTTTCATCATGCACTCCAAAAAGACTGCCTTCGTTGTTGAGCACGATTTCACCATGGCCACCTATCTTGCCGATCGTGTCATTGTCTTTGACGGCCAGCCCGGTATTGATGCCCACGCTAACAAGCCTGAGTCGCTTCTCACTGGCTGCAACACCTTCTTGAAGAACCTGGATGTCACATTCCGTCGTGACCCAACCAACTACCGTCCCCGTATCAACAAGTACGGCTCACAGCTGGATCAGGAACAGAAATTGGGCGGTAACTACGTAAGTAACATCACTCTTTGTTTCGTTCTGAATTTTGACTATCGAATACTAATACCTCCTTTTCTTTACAGTTCTTCTTGGAGGAGAAGCCCGATGAAAGTGCTTGAAAAGGGCAATCATGATCAGAACTACAGACCTGATTGCCATGATGCATCTCCAGATGTTTGTAGTATCCATGTTTCTACTTCGTTCGTAATTTGCGGAGGTGGGAGTGATCATGAATCTGGGCTACGAACAGACGGCGTCAGCGAGGATGACGACCCAGATGAGTAACAATGGCGACGGCAGTCTACCCCCTGTTGTCTGGTCCTGCGGAAATGTAGTAAAATTGAAAGCGGTGTTTTGTGGCAATATTGATTTTGAACAACTATTCATCACAATAATGCTGCTGACCCGGAGCGAATCCGCAGATAGAGGGACAATGGATCAAGCGTGGTGACTGCCGTCAGTTTCCTACCTCGCGGGAAACATTTTATTTATTTAACAGTTACATGCCTGTAGTTACAGAATAAAAGAAATTGAATTGGATCGTTTACAAAATTGACATAATTTTTTTTTTTTAAAAAAAAAAGCTGCACTAGAGGTATTGCCTTTGAGATACAAACCGCCACGCATAAAGAAAGACGAGGTAAAAGAGCTTTAGTTTAAAGTTGATATTCCATGAATTAATAACAGACAGCTATATGGATCAATAGATGGAGCGATTCTCGTAAAAGGTCTGCCCTGACTACGATGTTCCAGATCTGATCATCTGTGTGAAGCTACATGATGTTGTTACATTGTGGGAATTGTGTAGAGAAGCTGGCAAAATCCGGGGATATGTGCGCAAGGAATTACTAGCCAGACAGTAAAGCAACAAAAAAATAATTAAAGGGGGGCAATGAAGTAGTGACCGACTCGGTTACTCTTCAATCTCGCCTTCTTCGCTGCCGCTTCGAACGTCCTTGGCTGGCTCTGGTTCTGGGGTCCTGTTGCGGTGACGTCCATCACGAGGGGGGGTGCGCTCACGTGAACGATCTCTTCTGAGTCTCTGTGCAATGTGTGAGAAAAAAAAAACATGTACTAGGGACAATTTGAATGCTCAATGGGGGTTTATAATAGTTTACGAACCTTTGAATCCCTGGAATCCCGACGAGCGTAGTCGTCTTCCTCTTCCTGACGACGACGCCGAGGGGCTGCTGGGCGTTCATCTCCATAGGGGAGTTCGTCATACGAACCTCGATCAGCACGACGGCGATAGAGCCGTTCTCTCTCGTCTTCCCTGTCTCTGCGCTCGCGGTCATAAAACGCATCATCATCGCGCCTAGAGCGAGGCGGACGGTCCAGGTCACGTTCTCGGTCACGTTCACGATCGCGCTCGCGGCGTGATGGCGGAGGCGATAGGCGACTACGGTCAGTTGTCAAAAGGTTCTCTGCCATGGTCGACTTGCGATGGTTTCGCTCGCGTTCAGCAATCGCCTTTCGCCTATCTGCCTCATATGCATCGGGTTCTGGGCTGCGGCTGCGCCGGCCACCACGCCCGCCGCCGCGATGTGAACGATCGCCGCGAGATCGATCTCTTTCACGTCTCGAGACGTCTCTTTCGACGGAAGCCCGGTCGTGGCGTCGATAGGCACGATCGGCGTCATCTTTCTCGCGTAACCTGCGGAGATGTTTCTCAAAGGCACTTCGCCGGAACTCTTCGGAAATGACGGCCTGGAATTCTTCTGATTTCAGTAGTCTAGGTCGTACCTTGTCATATGTATCGCTCAGTGCGACTGGCGGCTCTAGACGCTTAATGTACGCACGAAGATCATCAATAGCCCGGCGCTGCTGCCGGTCGGGCTGTCTATCATCTTCACGCTTCGAGGCACGCTTCTCGCGCAGCTGGTTGGGGAAGAATGTTAGCATGCCGAAACAGAAAGTCATGTGGAAGCATATAACTTACGCGATCGAAAATGAGTTTGAGAATATCACGATCAATGTTAGCTGTACGGTGATCATCTTTCATGATGGATAGGAACTCCTCAAGATCACTTGTTGGGGTGAGATCAAACCGCTTATCCTAATGTCCAGCAGGTCAGCCTTCTGAAGCAGTGCAAGGGGTTTACTGGATCGGGGAGTCTTACTTCAAGGACATCAAGCACATCATTCTTAGGGCCACGGAGGGATCGCTCTTCCTCTTCTACCACATCCCAAAAGAGTTCTTGGGGAGTAGATCCGGCCTGGCCAACCATGTTGAGGTAGCGTTCGTCATTTTCAATAAGAGGAACAATCTGGCTCCACTTAGTACCAGCGTTGATCTTGCCATCTTTGCGGAGAGAATCCAGCAGGGACTTGAAAGCATCTCTCGCCGTGCGCTCTTGGCGGAATTTACGACTCTTCTCCTCTTGTTTATTCTCAATAAAGGCTCGTTCCAAACCTTTCATATGGTTTTGGAAAGCGGTCAAGATGTCAAATTGACTGAGGGTTTGATACTTTTCATTTTCTTGGAGAGTTGGGGTGGAGGAAATGATCTCCCTGGCATCCGCCCAGCGAGTGTAAGCCTCGAGGTTGAGCTTAGGAAGCAATTCGATCAGGCCATCCATGGCACTCTTCTTTTGGCTAGCCTGCTGTTCCTTGTGAGTCTTCTTCAGTCCGATGATATACTCCTCAAAGAGCTGTCGGCGCTCGTCCTCATCGTTGGTGGACCGGAAAATGGTCTCCCCTTCGATCATGGGTCTAGCGGTTTTCCATCGGGTGTAGTGGGTGATTTCAGGGTGCCGCTTCAGCATCGTTTCGAAGTCAGCACGCAACTTGGTCAGCCTCTCTTTGGCACGCTCTTTGTCTTGGAGGATCATGTCCTGGCAGTACTTCTCGAAAGCTTCTTTTCTCTCTTTTGGATCCCTAATTGCACGAAACTGCGGATCTTTGGCGATGACACGAATTGTTTGTTCCCAATTCCAATCTGACTGGACGCCGCTTCGTTTCAGCAGCTTGACGAATGCTGCCTCGGCTTCTTCTTGAGAGGAATATTCCGGATCATTCGTGGCGGGGACGAAGGCCGGCTGCGCCTTGGAGTCGTTTCCATATGATATTTGACGAGATTCGGGGTACGGTTCGCGGGAATCGCGAGTATCACGAGAATCGCGGGAATCGCGAGAGTATTCATGTCCTGTAGCTGGATAACCGCCACCTTGCGAATATGGAGTCTGGGGAACGGGATTGCTCGGCCCACCAGTCGAACCCAGAGCTTTCTTGTATGCTTCAGGCATCTCCCAAGAGCTCTGCTGTGTCTCGGTATTGTACCAATACTTCCGGCCACCCTCTGCGGTATACTCTTTCCATGGCTGAGACTGGAGAGCGCGCTGCGAAACGAAACAAACACGTTAGACAAGAGCAAGAAGGTGACGAGATGGATGACGCCAAAGAATCGTAGAGGGGAAGAGACGTAAAGAAGAAGAAGACTCACCTCTGCCAGACTCATCATCTCTTCTGGCTTGGTCCATTGCGTCACCTTGGTAACGTTATTGTAGTAATATGCTCGACCCTCAGGCGTCTTGTGTTCTTGCCAGGCCGAGGCCGGCTGCGGGAAGGGCGGCGCAAAGCTGCTCATTTTGCCGGCGCCAGATGTAGTGCTTTAAGGCCTTATAGAAGATGCTCGCGATCAGGTCTTGGCCGTGTCTCAATATGCGCGAGCGATTGCGATGGCTGGTCTGGCGTCGACAGGAAGCCTGACTCTGGTTCGGTGCTAAATTTTGTAGCGACGCAGCAATTGCGCGAGACACGCACCTTTGCTGCGGTGCACGGACCAGCGTCGGGGAGATCGTTATGCAACTAACCGGACTCTGCAAAATCGGGGTGCGCCTCAGCCCCTGTAATAGCTTATCCAGCCTCTCTCTCCACGTTGGAGCTCAAGTGAGCCTGAGCCGGATGGAGACATACTGGCGGGCATTGTATTGCTATTAGCTTTTATAATTTATGGGAAGAGGAGGAAATGGTTCACATTCTGATGAGATCTATGAAAACAAGTATTTTTTCACCTTTTGCTCTCTAATCCGTCATGTCCATTCGCATTACTGTACCAAGTCCCGCCACAACCCCTGGGCTGCCGACACCCCTCCAGCTATCCATAAACACCACCAATGCGGCAACGGAGCTCATCAACAACTCTTACCTCACGTATCTCGTCCCATCCGAGACAAACATAAACCTAGAAAATGCCCTCGAGGGCTTTGATGGCTCGAAGCCGATACATGAATTGATTGAGCAAAGAGATACGTTATTCTTCGGTAAGGAAGGGCCAGGCTCACGGATCTCACCGCCCATAGTACGAATGTCGAACATCACTAACATGGAAGAGTATCTCACGTTAAGACGAGACCGTTGACGTCTTGCTTGTCCTCAAGACACCATGGCTTCCGAGGAAAGAGCTCGACTACCATCTCAGCAGGATAAGCATATCTCTGGAAGCACAAGTGGCCAACAGTAGTCTGCCCGGCCGCGAGTCGCCCAGTGCCTCGGAGAGCATCTTCAGCGGGAGGCTGCAGGAGACAAAGAACCCTTTCATAATTGAGGAGGAGATCAAATACGAGAGTGGTGCTGAAGAGGAAGAGGAAGAGGAAGAAGAGCCGCCGCGGCATGTATATGCCATGTGGAAAATGCCCGTGCTTCTCCTGAGGCCGCGGATGCGTCTTCATAGCCCCTCTGTCGTCTTCTCTGCATCCGCAAGCCTCGATCCAGATCTCTGGACGGAGCCGATCGCCCCAGATGTCGGCTATCTCACCAGCGGGATGCCATCCGGCCTCAACCTCCTCGAGTCTTTCAGCAGCGACTCTGCTCTCAACGGCGTCAAGCCGCGCCTATCAGCGTTGCGGGTATCAAGAGTAGCCCCCGTCACGCGGCAGCAGGACTTCATGACCCGCCTCCGCACGCTGCCGCAGCTGAGCATCAGGATCTTCCCAGTGCTACACACCAGGATACGCTTCTCCCGCCCCAGCACGATCCCCCTGAGCCCAACCATCGTCGCCCTCCTGGAGATCGACTTCACCTCCCACTTCAACTGCGAGGCGCTCCTCAACAACATCAGGCTCTCGACCCCCAGCGGCACCGTCGAGAACCTAAACGATGCAGCCGGCCTCAGCCTCCCGCTCAGCTGCGTCTCGCATGACCACATCACGTTCCTCTACCACATCAAACCCAAGCAGACTGAGGCCAACATCCCCAGAGACACCTCGGCAAACCTCGAAATCTCCATCTCGGCCGCCGTCCACGTTGTCCCTGGCATCTGCACCCCAAGCCTCAGCATGAGCTGGACCACCGCCATCGACTTCTCCCTCCCCGTCAATCCCAGCTTCGGCACGGCCTCCGAGTCCGGCATCCAGCGCTCCCACCGGCCCACACAGCTCTCCATCGGCAGCGTCGCCCAGGCCATCAATCACCTAAAGTCCCCCTCCGCGATCCGTCCAGACGCCCTCCCCTCGCTGGAAGCGTCCACCAACCGCACCGAAGCCGTCGTGCCCGACCTCGGCATCACCATGTCTTTCACCGCGCCTTCCCACCCAGTCCACCCTGGCGACATCTTCTCCTGGACTGTCTACGTCGTCAACCGCACCTCCTCCGAAAGAGGCGCTAACCGCCCACCGCGCAAGCTCGCCCTGGTTGCAGTTCCCAAGCGGCGACGCAACGAAGTCCGGCCAATCCGCCCCCTGTCAAGCAGCGGTCGACGCCGCGGGGAGAAGGAAATCGCAGACGCAGTCCTGGACGAGAACGTGCTCCACGCGCTACAGAAGAGCGCCGTGGTCGAGTCAACGGAGCTCATCTGCCTCAGCGCCGATACGCGAGTTGGTCCCGTGGCACCGGGCGCCTGCCATGTCACAGAGCTGCAGTTTTTGGCGTTGCGGGAGGGTATTGTTGGGCTAGAGGCCATTCGGGTCGTCGACTTAGGGTCACAGGAACACGTCGATATTAGAGATTTACCAACCATGATAGTAGAACCAATAGCAGCGGCTGCTTGAACTTTAGATAGCAGCTCATATGTGTTGAATTTTTTTTTTTTAACATCTACTCTATTTTCTGCTTCTCATAATAATATGCACAAAGACGTTGATCCGCATTTGTATAAAACATTTTTCTTTTCATGCAACTGTACCTCAGATGAAACATCATGCTTAAACGCCATTGACCCCACGCTCACGCATCCTTTGTTTTTTCCTCTTCAAACCAAAAAAAGAAAGAAAGAAACGGTAATAATCCTCCGGATATAATAATACTATGCCTGTAATGCAACTTCGCTTGCCAGAATGTATCAAAATTTACCATCTCATAAGTCATCAAAGTCATCATCCCACCCAAGTCTCTCAAAAATAGACGCGCTCTTCTTCTTTGACTCCTGCGCCTTTCCTTCAGGAGTAGCATATAAATCAATCCGCTGTTGTGTAGTTTTCTTGATTGGTGTCTCCATAATTTCAGGAGCGTCATATCTGCTTCTCGGAGGCTTACCCACACTGTCCGTAATAACAAGATCTTCAGATGCCGCTTTTCTTTGTGCCACCGGAGAGGAAGGAGGATACGCTGACGGCTCATTCAACGGCCGGCGTATGAAGCTAGGCTTGGCCGAGGTCTTTATCGGGGTATCGTTTATGGCATCCGCCACAGGAGAAGGGCTGCGATTGTACAGTTCCCGGAGAACAGGTCGCTTGCCTGTGGAAGGAACAAAGGGTCCCACGCTCGACGGGGGATTAATTCATCAAAGCTCTCTGTGGCCTTTTGACTCTCAGGCTTGACAGGCATCATGTTCTTGAACCGGTTATTTGCTGGTGTAGCTTTGACTTGAATGGTTGAAGCTAGAGCGCTCCTTGAAGCCGCCTTTTTCGGTTCTTGAGAACTTGTTAGTATTTCATCTACAAAAAGTTTTTAGGGTGGAGAAACAATACTTTTAGCGGCAAGACTGGCAGATGTTCTACGCTCATCTGCCTCAGCCATTGCTTTGCTCACAACCTCCCGATTAGGCTTCCTCAGAGCTGAAATAGCCTCCCTGAGTTCAGCATCAACCTCCGCCTTTTTATTGGCTCTAGCATCAAACAGGTTGTTCATGCTGCTACTTCGTGACAGAGACTGTGCCCTCCTCTGCGACTCAGTAGAGAGCAGCGACATTGGTCCAGATGGATCTAAGCTTTCTCTCTTGATACTCGGGAGAGTCGTAGAGGTGGCCGACCTTAAAAGCGCAATGGCGTTGCTAGGACCTCTTGAAATACTTCTTCGATGCTGCTGCTCAGTGGAAAGTGCTCGCTGCAAAGTCCTCCGAGAGTTTAGGGGTTGAGGTCGTTTTGCCGCAGCACCAGGTTTCTGATCGCGTGTACTCAAAGGCTTTTTCACAGATCTGGTTTTGGAAGGGGCTATGATCACAGGACCACCAAGCTTTCGGTTAATTGAGTCACAAAGGTCAGGCAGGCGTGCAGAAAAGCTGAACGCGAGTTAGTCTCAAGTGATTATTCAGAGCTGGGAGGAATACCTACAAGGGCATAATGACATCAACACAGAAATCTCTGAGGGGTTCAGAAGACGCCTTCTTATCTAAGCTGCCGTCCAGGGGTGTCTGTAGAGAAGGGCTATCTTCAAGTAGCAACTGCTCATCGCTTGCAGTAGACTGCCAGATAGTTAGGCGATCGGCGTGGACATCCAGCAGAACCGGAAGATTATGCTTGTTTCTTTTTTTGGGCGGAGGTTGTAAAGCGCTCTCCAGCAGGTCTTCTGAATCAGCAGCTCCAGGTAAAGTGGGCAAGCTGACCTCACCAGTGTCGCCGGTAGCCTTTAGGGGTTCCAGAGCAAGAATCTCCATAATGACAATCATTTGCAGCTTTGTCTCTCTCGTCCGCAAGATAGAAACAAGAGACTTGACTTGTGACGGAGTAATAGGAGCATCATCGTTGGGTTCCGGCTTGTTTGCAGCCCACCATCGCATAACGCTCTCATCTTCAAGCGGATACAGCCCACTTTTACCAAGCTTCATTCTTTTGGGTTTGCGTTTCCGTTTGCGGCCTTCATCAGAGCTCTCAATTCGATCCTTAAGCTTGGTGATGATTTCTGGTATTGACTCGCGATATTTTTTGTCGATTTGAACTGTTGTGAGAATGAGGCTTTTCAAGAAGTCTATGAGGTCATTCATATCCAGATTTGACTCCAAGTCCAAGTGGAATGTTGACCGAGCTCTAGACAATGGTCCTTTGGCAAAGTACGCTAATGATCCCTGCGGCAAGCATGAGCAAGAGTAACAGCAAGGCAACCCGATACTGTATTAACGTAACATACCATGGATTTGTACAGCGCATCAAAATATTGGGTTCTGATGCCTTCAAAGATATCGTCTGCTGACTGTTGCGGCTCGGGTTCCCTACCAATTGCCGCAACCTGGCTGAGAGCGGCGCCGTGATTCTTCTCTTCAGACGTTGGCAGTGGGACTTGCTCTAGACTCATATCTGGTGATGGCTGCTGTACCACCAAGGCTTCGGGCTCCGGCGGCTGCTCTTCTTTTGTTACGTGTCCGACAGTCGATACAGATTGCGATCTCACGCGTTTCCTCATCTGGGACTGGATGGCTTCGATCGCGGCCCTCTTCTTCTTCTGCTCGACATGCAGTTGAGGGGTCGTAAGTGCATCGACCCCGTGGTGCTCAGCTCGCTCACTCTTCACCGGATAGAGCTGCTCATATCTAACAGCTGTGGCCTTCTGCGCCAAACTTTCCAGGTCTGCCCATGACCCCAACTTGCAAATTACATACAGCCCGTTGGACTGTCGCTCAAGCGCATAAGTCGTGCCCCTCAATTCGTTCCGCGCAATAAGCACAACGGGTGCCGGGCCCAGGCGACTCTCGAGATCAAGAACATGGATGTACGATTCGTAAAACCGAGACTGTGGGAGGTCGCCGTTCGAAGCTGCAAAGTCTATATATGCCAACGGGAGGTGCTCTCGCGGCAGAAGCATCAACGGATGTAAGACGCGGGGTGGGATATGCAAATTAGGCGGATGCGGCTACCACAACGAACGTAAAGAATCAGCAGCGCTCTCTCACTAGCTATGGCCTATTTTCCCAGAGTTTACCTTTACCGCAATTGACGGCTTGAGCAGCTGCTCCATGGTGCCTTTCGCTCTCGACTTGTGCACATCGCGGCCTGGCGAAGAAGCTCTATGCGGGTGATTCAAGCTTCCTTCGGAAGTGGGCGTCAAGATGCCAGACCGCGCACGCGACGCGTCTTCATAGACGTCGAGCAGCGTGGACGAGGACATGGAGACGAGCTGGCAATCAGTCACAGCTTGGCATTATTGAAGGAGGAAGGCAAATCATATAAGGGAACGACACTCAAAGGGAAAATGCAAAGGGAGCTTCACACAGTTCAACAACGACTAGCATATTGAAGGGATGTTGTTCTGCCCTTTCTTCAATGGGAAGTGGTGGGGCCGTGCGAGGCGCGTTTGCGCGTGCTCTTTCGCTAAACACAGGCCGCCGAAGCTGTGACGTCGTTGGACTAAGGTCTTTACTCTTTGTACTATTTTTTTTTTTCCCCCTATGGTACCTAGGTAGGTACTTCAGTACAGGACGCAGCCCTGATCCCCGACCCTAGCAACCATCTGTAAAATACATACTTTTATGCTTTTTTATGCTTCTTCTTCTTCTTGTTTCCCTCTTTTCAACTCTAAATTGGGCTGCATGGGCTACAAATTCCTAGTTGCCAGGCGAAGGGAATTGATTTGCCGAAGCTTGTTTCAGCTTTTTTGCTCGTGGCGTGGAACTTTAGCGCTGTCCGTTCAGCTGGTTGACCAGCTCCTTGAACCTCGTGGCAGTAAGTCGCTGATTGGCTCTGAGCCGCAATTGACTTTGAGGCGCGTCGGAAGTCAGAACATCTTTTCTGCAAATCGCAAGATCGACTACTCTGGAGATAGCATGGAATGAAAAGGCTTTAGTTGAGATGCCGACGAGCCGAATTCACGTAAATCGGTACTGCTGCCATCTCCTCAACTAGAGCTGAACCAAAGACTGGTAGGATAAGTACATGCAGGTAGAGAGTACACCCATATACACACATCGCGAAGGGGCGCCATACAAGTCATCTTGGAATGTTCGTAAGTATAGTATATGTAAGTAGATGTTTTTCTCCTGCTATTATTCGACTACAATAGGTATTATCGAAATAGCATGCATAGTGAACCCATCACTGTCCCAACTGCTTTCAGCGTCCGGGGTATTCCAGCTCCAGTCCCACGCCAAAGCGCCAAGCATTGACACAAAGGTCTCTCTAATGGAGGCGCAAATCATTCAGAATCCAACCGCACCAGGGCCATGACAAAGGAAATCCAAAATAGGGAAGAAGAAAAAAAAGCCTTTCCATGATGTTTAAAAAATACAAAGATGCCATACCGCTCCTCATACAAAAACCAATGCTCATATACATGCCGAATGCTAAGCAATCTTGACAAAAGAAAATAAGAACGAAAACAACCAAGGGGCAAGGGGCAAGGTTGTTTTTATAGTGTACAGAATTACTGATGGAGCTCTCAAGTGAAAGCATCTGTGGCAGGCTCGCCTGTCCACATCAGAGCATGCCCATGGACGACTGGTATGGAACGGCAAAATCTGAAGACGATTCGCCGGCATTCGATGAATAAGGCCAGTTATAATCTGAGCTGTTCGTATAGCCAGAAAAATAACCAGCACCCATTTGGTAGGGAAACATGGGAGTTGTAGGCTGGCTGGAGCAAGCTTTGATACTATCGTAGTCGGCGGCCGTTGCCTGAATTGACGTATCAAGATCGTCCGAATAGCCAAAGCTGCCCATCGCATAGGAGGTGCCGTTGCCGTTGAACGCAAAGGTCTCTAAAAAGGCCGGCGTCGCCGGGGGCGTGCGCAAGGTAGGATCCTGGACCAGGGCCGACGAAGAGTATTTAGTAATTAAGGGGAACAGGCCACCATTGACATTGTGTGACTCTGCGACGACGGGAGTATTAGGGGTTGGAGGTGCCGCTGATCCTGCAGCCATTGGCGATCGGTTTCTTTGAAAAAAGGGGCTCCGTGGTGTGGCAGAAGACGCAGATGACTTGCGGACTCTTCCGGTTCCTGACGTAGAGACAACTCGGCGCATTGAGCCAACCTGTTCAGAGCGTCGAGACGCATCAAGACCAATTCTTGAGCCACTCGAGAAACTTCGAGAACCATTGATTGACAGCTGGGGGGTTTGGCGATTGCGGCGAGAAGCAATGTCCGTCGGGCAAGGAGACTTGAGTCGCCTATCCGGGCTGTTCGGAAGAGCAGTCTGGTCCAAAAATGATGTTATCCGCTCGAGGTCCATGTCCTGGAACTCATTGGCATAATTGTTGGTAGCATCTTCAATGGAAAGCATGGTGTCCAGGGCCGACGCATTAGCGAAAGACATGCTTGAATCTAGCGCCGAGACATATTCATGCTCGTTTTTTGAAGGGGACACGGCCTCATCGGCAGCGTCATCTGTGGCAAAAAAATGCTGCTCATCTTCCGCATCGTGGAACATGTGAGAAGATACAGAGCCAATGTGTGGCGTCACGGGCGACGTGGCCTCGTAGGCATCAGTGGAGCTTTCGGATGTAGTTGAGAGCTGTGAAGGAGCATCTGGGGACTGCTCTTTGGTTTGTGAGGTCTGTCGCGGCTCGGGAAAGGGGGCAGAAGAGGCGCCTAGGCTGCGTTTGCGATCTGAACCTTCGAGGCCAGTCTCTGATGGATTGGTCCCTTCTTTCTCAGCTCGCTGCCTGGCTTCATACTCTCGAATGTTGTTTTCCTTCTTTTCGCGAGCCCTTCTGTTCTGGAACCAGTTCTAATAGACGATTAGCAAATTGTTATCCTTCACTTTCACTGAGGCAGGTGTAAGTACATTGATGCGTGCATGATCAACCCTCATGCTCTCAGCCAACGCCTTCTTAGTGCTGCTGTTTGGCTTGTGGTTTTTCTGGAATTCAGACTCGAGAAGGTCCACCTCTTCTTTTGAAAGCCGTGGCTTTGATTCTGTCGTCCGAGTCATCTGCTGGTGGTGAACAAGATGGGTATGCTGTGCCTGGTATGCCTTCATGGATTCCGCAAGCAACGAATAGTCTGGTAGCTGGGCATATTGTGTGAAATCGTCAGTGGCAGCAACGGAATAGGTCCATGCTGGCCACTCTGATTGAGAAAGGTGAACCATGGTTCCTAGTAGGGACCGTAAGAGGCGAGAGAGGGGGCGGTTTGTAGACCTGACGGCCACTGGGAATACAGTCCGGCTTGAGACTTATGTAGTCGGGCTAGTATTCAGGCTGCCGATTACCTCTTTTTTAGAGGGAGCAAACCAATGGGGGCGGCTGCTGGACTGGAATCGAAAAACGATATCCCGCGAGACAGGAGGTGATGACAAGAGGCGGCTCCCGGATCTTTAAATACTCCTTGGTCTTGAATGTAATATCGGCAACTAAGGGGAGCGGAGGAGATGGGAGAAGAGGGATTCTCGGGCTGAGAGCCGTTGTCGATGACGATATGAAGACGATGGTGAGGAAGAGGAAAGAAGGAGAAGGGGACTTTGAGACAAGGGATTATACTGAGGTCGTCTTCTTCAACGGGCTTGTCAAGGGGATCTGGCGTTGACGGCGAAAGCGGATAGAAACACTGAGGGACAAGATCCGGGACAGATTTGGAGGGGCGGAGGAAGATACAAGTACTCGCTAGAGAGGCCCTTGATATGCATCTGGAAACTCGGTAGTGGTGTTGTCGACCCGCCGCGCATCGCTGTGGCGGTTTTCATCCCTCTGCAGCCATGGTGGTACGAAGTACATGCGCCGTACTCGGTACTGGTGAGGGCATCACCCTGGTCAAGGCGAGACCAGGGTGCGCTGAGCAGGGGTTTGGAGCACCGATACCCCTGGCCTCCAGGGCGGGCAAAAGGCGCTGCAGCATCAGCACACGCAGCGACGGGGGGTGCATCAGCTGCAGGCTCGCTGGGTGGGCCGCAGCTTGGCGCAGATTTTGGCGCCCAGAGCGCTCGCAGCACAGGCCCAGGCTTTTGGGCCGGAGCACAGGCTAGAGCCACCTGGAGCAAAAGCCACCCACAGCCCTGGCCCAGAACCAAGCAGCCAGGAGCTCGAGCCCAGCCCGGATGCGCATGGCCTAGCGCCTAGAAGGGGTTGCAGTCAATCACAGAGCGCTTCCGAATGCCGCCAGGTTGCCCGTGGATGCAGAGACTCGCAGCCGCAGCGGTGGCGCCAGCGTCCAGCGTGGGCGTTCGCCGCGATGGGAGCCTGCGAGTCGCTGTCGGTCAGTGCGCGCCAGGCCCACGGTGGGACTGGGGAAGGATGCCAGCACAGGGAACGGAGAGGAGGCGAGACGAGGCCCTGGGCAGACGGCGTCAACGTGGACGTGGATGCAGGCGTCCTTGGCCGTGAGCCTTGCGCTCCAGCAACGTGGAACCTGCGCCTGCGCCGTACTGTATGAGCGCAGGGAATACGAGTGCTATACCCAGCTCGGATGGCCTGGAGGAGGCCCGGCGGGATAACGCGATGGCATCCCGCGTGTCATTCGCGGCAGCCAAGGAGGAAGACGAGAGAGACGAGAGAGACGAAGAGGGCGGGGGCACGCCCATACCGGACGCGGTCTGTCCTTGATGACAATCTTACTCGGTGCAGATACCCTTCAACACTAGGGAGCTAGGGAGGACAGGCGGCCAGAAGACGGCCTTCCAGTGTTGAGCAATTCCAGTATAGCACCAAGACAGCTGAGGAGATGCAGCCGCTGCCTCGCGCTCTGTACAGGTACAAGCTTAAGCTCGGGTCTTGCCTCGGCGCAGACGCTCTCAACAGGTACCCGTGCTCGCACCACGCATGGAGCATGTTGAGAAGCTTCATCGCGGCGCTTCCCAATAAGAATCTCACGACCCAGGCGGAGAGGCGTAACTTTTGTCAAACATGCGACGGTGTGCCCACACTGAGATTCTGGGCCTCTGCAAACCTACCCAAACGCTCGAGCCAAAATGGTGTGAGATCCACCGGCAGCACCACCAAGGCCACTGCAGCTCGCGTGCTGTGGTGCAGCGAGTTGCAGCAGACCTTGTCCTTGTCCATCCCGGCCGTCGGTAGGTCCCAGGGCGTCCGGCGCTGCAATTGGACACCGCACCGCAGCCTCCGTCGACGCAACTGAGCGCGGTTGGGATGAACCACCCACCAGGTCGGGGAGCTGCCGCTAGGCCTACCACAGCGCGGTAAGAGAGACGGCTGCGCTGTTCTGCTCTGCTGCTCTCAGTGCTGCTCTCACTGCACTGCAGCGGGCACTTGCGCCGATCCAGGCGGCAGCTACCTTTGCTTGCTTTGGTCTGCATCTGCATCTGCGCCTGCGTCAAGAGCGAGTAACACAGCTCCTTCCTGCTGCGGCTGCCTCCTGCCTAACGGGTTAGCGTTGCTGTATCGCTCCTACCAACTCTGTACTTGCTGTAAAAGTACGAGCCTGCTGCCCAGTAGCTGCGATTAATGGAAAGGGCTTGAGAAGGTTTGAAAAAATCCCTCTTTTGGGCGTAACGTTCGTCGGCGCGTCATCATCCGCAGCCAATCTGCTTACTCGGTCGTTACCTAATCTACACATCTCTCCCGTCTCGTCTTTATCGCTGGGTACCTGGCACTACTGTACAAATATCATCGTGAAAAATCTCGCTATCTGTGGTTCACGAGAAGCTTCATTTCACCTAATTTGCCCGCTAAGTCCTCCGGGGTTTTCCATCTTCTCTTACCAGTGTGGCCACCGCACCTGGCCCGGACTGGCCCGGTCGAGCAGGTCGACTAGATTGTGCTCAACCTCTGCACACCACCACTTCGCCATCTGCCTTCCGGAGCCTGCGCAAATGATGCCCACGCCCTCAGGCTGCCTGTGCTAAACCTCTTCCGAGACAAGCTCGCCACGCTCCAAGAGGCGGCAGTGACTGGACGTGATTCCCAACTTTTCCTGCCATGGCGCTATACCCCTGCTGCCCTGATTTAGCCATGATGCACAGAGCCTAAAAGAGTTTCTGTGTGGATTTTTTCTTCTTCGCAGTTGAGGACATGCTCCGGCACCGTCTTGGGGGGGGGGCCAAAAGGCGGTTCGAATGGCATCATGGCTGTATGCTAGGGCGCCAAGCGTCCAGAGCTGAGGTACTTGTTTCCTATAAGAGCATTCTATTTTCGTTCCAAGACAATTTTCCCTTGCTGATGAGGCGATGACGCTATTCATTGGATAATAAAATCAGTTGCCGCCACTGTCACACAGCATTCAGCCTCGTCGTCAAAGTACATCGCAGCTCTCATGATGCGCACGCATACACACACGGGATTGTCACCTCATGGCACATCCACGCTGCCTATCCTATCTCGACCACACGCATTTCCCCTCTCTGGCAGCCAAAGTCTTTGCCCGAAGCAGTTGGATCGACCTCTCGGAGCGACCCCACCGTTCCGAGGCCCGTCCTTCGCGGAGCTTTGCCTGTTTCGGGACCATCGCACACAGCCTGTCAATCCTCGATCCTTGCAAGCTGCTCTACCCCAGGCAAGCAGGCCCAAACCCAGATTGAGCGCCATTGCTTTTGCCAGCCCATTTCGCTTATTCGTCACGCTGATTTGCCGTACTGATTCGCTGTCAAGCCCAGCTTCACAACCGCAGTCACCCATCACCGCCAGGAAATAAGCCGCATTGACTTGTCTGGTCTGCCAGATTGGTACGCCCAAAGTGCTTAGCTCACCAGATATTATCCTTCCTCCTTTAAACGGCAGCGTGTAATTAGCAGCAGACATCAAATCAAGCCAACACTGAACGGTGGGGGGAGGCGCCACGGAGTTTTAGCGCTCCGGTATACGAAGGTTCCCTCGGTCCCGTCGGTGCCAGACACGATGGGTTATAACACGATAAATCTCAGGCCGTTGAAAATCCATTCTTTTTTCTAGTCAAATGCTACAGCATATTTCTCTGCTCTCTGAGAACACGAGTCCACCCTCACGATACAGCATCACCTTGCCTGTGCAACCTTCAAGCGCAGTTACTTCTTATTCCTAATTTCCAAGAAATGACAAGCTGCGCTGTCTTATGCACTATTACAAGGTGACGGCTAGGTAGCAGCGTTACCATACTCGTAATTTATTACTGACATAATTGCTCACATTGGGTTATAGGATTTTTGCCATCAATGTGATACGATCAGTAAGGAACGAACAATACCGCTACATTCGCACAACACAGAATACTCCGCATTGTCATACCGTGTCTCATTGGCGGTGTGCTCAGTGCGCAAAGCTGACTAACCTCAAGAAGCAAGGTCTTGCTTGTTAAATGAAAAATGGCGTCCTCAGCTGAGAAAAGCAAGCCATTCGCCTACCAAGGAGCGCCACCTCTAGCTATATCTGATCTAGCGGTCGAAGGCTTCTGTTATAGCTCAGGAGATGATGCGCATCACAGTCGCTTACAGAACGTGTCACGGCGCTCAGGCCAACAGCAAATCTAGCTATTACACCCCACCAACGCAGTCCTCCACCTCAACCAAAACGTGTGCCAGCACGAGAGAGAGTAGGTGGTGAGAAAAGCAAGGCACCTCTTCCTCCCACCACTCTCAGTACTACTAGGTACTTCGTAACATATGTATGGCAGAGTACCTCAGACAACGCTCGCCTTCACCTAAGCTCGAGCTCACAAGTAAATCTTCCAGAGTGTACACAATCCAGGGCAACTGCATGACTCCTTCTCTTTCGGCGTACATATTGCGCCATGTCTTGTGTTCAGAGATTGAACTTCAGGCTTCATTACGCGGGAAACACCGCCATTATAAAAATCGATGCTACATTCCCGACAAGAACTCACGCAAGCCGCATATAGGCGGTTTTCACCAAGACTGGCCCAGTTGGATATACGAATGGGAAGGAGCATCGTCGAATATTGATTGACATGCGGTTGGTTCTAAGCGTGGTCCATGAAATGAGACAAGATAATAATAACTATCAGCCTTACATCGGTCCCGAGAGCTTGGAAGTGATGGGGCGCTAATCGCCACTTCTACCCAGCCGTTGTTACACTGAGGGCCGAATATGGGTAGGCGAATAGGCTTAAAAAAGAGAAATCTGTCCCGGCCGCGGCGGCAGTGCCGAGCAGAACGGTCTCGGCCCAGAGATCTGGGTGCGCACTTTGCTATGGTCAAGAATGGTAACCAGGGTGCCGATCAAGACAGGCCACGCTTTTGGGCGCGAACAACCCCAGGAAGTATGTACAGTACAGCAAGCAATCGGCTATCAGTCTATCTGCACTCCCCCAGGTTCCGACTCTCAGTGAGACATGGTGCAGTAGGCGCTCCTAAACATTTCACCCTTATTTTTCACATCGCCTTGTTTGCCGTCTTCGGCATGGTTAATCTGCTGCCGCAGCGGCTGGAATCTATTCAAAGAATTCATTCCGTACGCAGATAACACCGCGTGGCTATTAGCGTCTACCACCAATCAGGCTTTTTTTTTTTTTTTTTTTTCCCTCTCACCAGCCGCTACAGTTTAGGCGCTGCAAGCAAAGCTAGATGTTCGACTGGCGTCTAACAACGGCCCGAGGAGTCAAGACTGTCAAAGAAAAAGATGGTATGCCATTGGTAACTTGGGACGAATCAGGAGTCCCGGATTTAATAGGCAGAAGGCGACTAGAACAAATCGAAAACATCGAAAACATCCCTTCTCAACTCGTTGACAAGGCGCTTTGGTTGCAATGGGCGACACTGGGTCAAGCTAGGGCCAACCATTCGGCTTCCATCCAATACGGGATGTGGGAGATGAATCTCGGGTTGTTGGGGAGTTACTCCACTCAGAAGAAAAGCAATTTGACAGCTGAATCGAGACCAGCAGGACGTTGTGTCACGGTTTGAGCGTAAGCCGCGGCTGAGCCCCGTCTGCATCCAACTGCTCTCTGGCGAGGCCTGGCCCAGCCCTTTGGATCGCTGGTCTATTCCCAAGGCTAGCTGCAGCCTTAGCTACCTCAGTAGTATGCTACAGGCTCGGAGCAATAACACGTACTAACTACCTAGTACCTGGCAAGTCAGGGACATGCATATGGCTGCAAAACTGTATGCCCGTAGGGCAGTGGATAGCCACGCTAAGATGGCATCTAATTGTTTTACAGGAAAGGGGAGTGAATGGAAAATTGGCCAATCACACATCTGTCACATATAAAACTGAGCATTACAGGACGGTACTGGCCAGAAGTTAGGCGATCGATTTCAAACTGGGCTGCAGATCACATATCACTGTGATCATGCTGCCAGATCGGGTATGATAAACATTGTAGAGGTAGACTGGTCCCTCCTGTCCTTCCTGTGCCAATGGCGTTCAAGTCATGGATGTGGGAGACCAGAAAAGCTCGCCAAGCCTGAAATGGTGTCTTTTTGCGTCAACTAGGCGAGGCGCGACACACACCCCAACTCTCCTTTTCGAGCTGTCGAAATATGGCTGAAGCAAAAGCCACACGCGCACACCCTCACGCCCCGCGCGCATCAGTTCAGCCATACACGGAGCACTAGCAGCGGTGTCGACCCATTGGTCAACTATACGGCAAAAAATTGCATTATACAGGGAATATGATAGCCACAATCCGCGGAGCATAGACGGCGCATGATGCTACTGTAGACCGTTCGGGTCTTAACCAAGGGTTCGGAAGCCTAGCCCCACCAGAGATACATCGATCGGTCTCGATCATTACTCTTTGACGCAGAGGAAAGTCAGAAGGGGAAACAAGCTTCGACTGATCTGCTCGCTAGGCTTAAAAAAAATTACATCTTACCAGCTGAAGACCCTAGCTCGTTGGCCTAGTCCGTCTTTGCCGCAAAGATCTGGACTGCAGCCATCCTTCGCACAAGCTACGAAAGGCCAATGCTGGCTTTGCAATTTCTTGGTGCCATGTTACACGGCCACTGCTTTTCAAAGAAAAATAAAACGACCCCCTTATGACTTGTTTTTCTAGGCATAAAGTGCTACTGGAATTGCCAAAGATTTTTTTCCTCCCCTAAAAAAAGCCCCCCCCCCTCAGGTAAAAGCCAACCGTTACCCCAATATGAGACAGTGGTGTGTTTGAAAGGATGTAGCTAAAATATGCAGAGAGGCGCTCCAGCAACACTGTGGATCAGACCTAATCGTTGGCTGCGGGAGGCTTGTCCAGACATTGCTGCGAGATATAGTAGGATCAATGAGGAGTCGAGAATTCGCCCAGTCTCTTTTGGCTCGAAGCAATGAACAAATCGATCAATCAGCCTCAGCCTGAAAGAAGCCTTGGGAAGAAGCGAGAAATGCGGTTTTACTCCACTTGACCAAAAGCAAGACGTGACCTTGATCATGTGAGCAGAGATAGGGACCGCAGGCCGAACTCGGTTTGTCCTCAAGTCATTCTGCATCTGCATGAACTGACCGGAGCAAATAGAGACATCCAGATTGAATGGAGCAGTGTACGAGTAAGTGTCATGGGCTGGGCTGTTCCAACCGTAGCACTCCCCGCCAGGACTAAAAGTGGCGTGAGGCTGCAGATGGCCCCAAACGGGCACCACAACGCGGACATTATACTGTGTTGGATGTTCGGCAAGAAACGCAGAGCTCGCGTGGATCACCTGGACCAAGATACGAGCAACGATGTACTATCTCGTTCTCTCAATCTTACTTGGATGGGTTTCATACCAACCGATTCACACGGCGGATGGGTGGGAGGGAAATGCGGGGTCACCGCTGCGGAACGGCTACTTATCAATTCGTGCACGATTTTCGCACTTTGGGCCTTGGCCATTCGGGCATCAACATGCTAGTAAACCTTTGGGCTTTCACAATATGGCTGGCGCAGACAGAAATGCTTGTATATATTCGCTACGAATTACAACATGCACGGTCTTCGTCTTGTTGAGCCAAGCAACAGCCACGCCGGGCATCTGATTTGGTATCCCACCTGCAGTACGGCTGGTCCGAGACTTCAACAAATCGGGCTATGGGTGGGGGGTGCTCTGTCGAGGCCTCTAGGGGCGTGAGCATTGGAAAATCAACCAAAATCCCCGCAGCCGGACGGGGAGATTAGTGCAGTCTTGGGGCCCGCGCGGCCACGTGGATGGATCCGCAATCCCTGTCTCCTAAGCTCTCGATCGAGACTTGCCAGTGTCGCTCATTGCCTTGTTGAGCAACTGCGATACGCCATCAATCTTTTCAAGTGCCTGGCTGATCGGGACAGCCCAGAGCGCTAAGAGACAGCTTCACAAGCTGCCAAGATTCGCTGCGGCACGACCCTCATCTAAGTTTGTTTTCTGTCTTATTCTTTTCTTTTTCTTCTCTTTTATAACCGAAGAGTAGTAGCCCCGGTTCGGTTGTACCTGTGCAACCCACAGCTCGCGCTCCTATGTGCGGTGTTCCGGCGCATGCCCCTCGGAGATGACAGATTCTCGTGGGTCGCGATTAAATGCACTTATTACTCCTGCGGAGTATTTCGCACACTCACCGTCGCATAATCTTGCGTTATGGTATCCCTACATAAATGAAATAGCATCAACTGCATCCATTGCATGTTCTCGAATCTGCTCAGCTTTGAACTGCAAGCCTCCGGAGATTTTAACGAGCACCACCACCCAATGATATGCTGCAATTACCTAGCTCTGCAGAGTGGATAGTGGCGCAAGGTGTTCGGACACTCTGCTTTTAGCCCCATTAAGTTTCAAGATATCCTTCTGGATAAAGATGCAGCGCAGGAGGATGGAGCATGGGGAGCGTTGTCAAAACGAGCTAGTCGAAGAGATACAACTCGCATCCTAGCCAGTCAAATCGCTTCCCGAGGATTTTTAGGCTCCCACATGGCAAAGGGTCATAGCGTGCACGATAGATGGCGCGAGGAGACTAAGAGAAAAAGCACAGAAGAAAAAAAAAGAAAAAGAAGGGAGTCAGGGAGATAGGTAGAGAGATAGAGACCGAGACCGAGAGAGAAGGCCCCGCATACGGCTAGCCTACGCCAAATAACGGAGCCATCTCCTTTTTTTGATTTGAGCTGTGTCTCTCCTGCAGGATGAGAAGGCGGCTTACACGGGACGGCAGACTTGGGGTTACTTCAGACGCCAATACGCCTCTGCCGCAGGCAGCCGCGCAGACATCTGACCAAAATCAGCATCACGGTACATGGGCAGAGCGTGCACCAACCACCCACCCAGCGGCTACTTCATATAATGGGTGGGCAGCGTCGTTGATTTGGCGAGGAGCCTGAAGCGGCAGTGCCCGCCTAACCGCTTTAGTTTGGGCTGACGAACCTCTTCCATTGGCCCATGCCGAAGAGCGTGCCATTCCACGTGTGCCTGATATTGCCCTGGCGCTTCTTCCGGCTTGGCTGGTTCCCCGATGCTACTGCACAACCGCCACACAGGCCCTTGCCCTTACGAGCACAAGCAGGCCCGGGATCTCCTGAGTGTGGGGATATGCCTCATGCACCATGTTGCAAACAGTACGAGTGTGGTGGTGGTGCACCTGCCTGGGCGTTTGGCTCGGCGACTCTAGTTGGATGCCGGGTAGAGGCGATTTTGACTGACCGACCGTCCTGCCGGAACAGTCTTATCCTCGAGCAGGGGTATGTTATTCACAGAACCGTATCTCTCCAACTCATGACAACGCCCCTCTCCCCCCCCTTTCCCTTCTCCTCTGCTTTTGTCGTTGCCGGGGCGGAGGTGTTCCGTCGGACGGTACGGGTATCATCAGGCAGTGCAGCGGGGGAATGCCTCTGAAGCATGTCAGACAGCAGCTTGCAGCCAAGACAGCATGTAACCCTTTTGGAAGCCGAGTTCCGCTGCTTGTATCGGCTAGAAAATTCAGTTTGTTTATCATATTAGAAGAAGAAAGAATAAACAAGCGTCGCAGTGGCTCTCGCCGTCTATAAGTGGACTCCGACAATGCGAACAGCTACTCATACATATGCAGGAGCGCGGGCAATGACGGCTCAACCACTGCACAAGCAATCACTGCAAAAACCTGTATCAACGAATCCATAAGCCTGAAGAATGACACATAGCCGAGAAGCGAGTGATGCTGTGGTTATGTTGCCCCACGAGGCATATCAAATGCGTCAAGATACGGCATTCCGGCATAATTTAGCTTCAGAATACCGACGGCCGTTCGGGACTTCGGGTGCAGGGTATGAGATTGCACGATTCTTGTTTTCGCCTCGCACGGAACCTTGCATAGGACATCATCACGTTACAGTGCTCCGTACGACTTAGAAATAAGAGAAGATCTGCGGCATGCATGTTACAGAGGAATCGTGGCTGGGTTCAACAAGCTTGGCGGGTGAAGTGCTGACAGTTCTTCAGGTTGCACCGCGCTGAACATAATTCCAATTCATCCGATCGCCAGACATCATTGGGCACGCTGTGAAATGCCTCCTAGCGCCGCAGTAGCACAAGTCAGCCTCATCCCACGGGCAGCTCTTTGAGCCTGGCACTATATGACCTAGTCTTGCCCGTCAGCTTCGCACCCGAAGGTCGTTCCGTAGACGTCGTCACACACAACCCGAGGCTTCTGTGTGCCCCTCCTGTCCAAGGTATCGGATCAGTTCACAAGAAGGCAATGGAAATTAAGAGAACAGATGTCGTCATAACCTCTCATCCCCCGTCGTACTGCCCCCGTACCTTGTCTTCCTGTAGTATGCGAGATTTCCAAAGGTGACGATGCTATGGCATGCTGAATTTTTAGTTTCTACAAAGTGCACGACACTAGCAAATCGACTTCTACAGTAACAAAGCAGATAGCAGAGAAAGAGGGTCCCGCAGAAGGAGCCATGTCAACCGGGCGCCAGAACCCCATCTCAAATGCGGTGCCTGCACATGTCTGCCATACTTGGCGCGGGCGCGCATGACATACAAGCAGGTCCTTATGTTTGCCTTGTAGTGCCGGCTTACCCTCTCTTTCCGCTCGTTGTTCTCGTTAAGAGTTGGACGTATTGTAGGGACATATCGTAGGTCTTGTCGTGGTGCTGGCGGTGCTGGCGGTGCTGGCGGTGCTTGGTTTTGCCAATCTTGTAATGCAGGCAGCACGCACATGTATGTTATACTGTCGGTCTCACAGATTCGCAGGGCGAACGCGGTCGCGGTCGGACGAACTTTTTCGTGCCGTTACGCAGCATATCGAGAGGCGATCGCGAATTGAATATACCGCGCGCTTTCACACACGCCTACGTACGATCGCAATGGGTTCCTGACCATGCGGAGGGCGAGCTGAAGGATAATTTGTCAAAGACAGCTCCCACACCCTCCAACAGCACAGACTGTCTCAAATCATATGGTGGCACGAAGCATTGTAAAGAAGGTAGTGTGGTTTTACAAGACAAGGAAACTAATGACTCTCTCTCTCTCTCTCTCTAAAAAAGGCTAACCATCGCAAGGTGAGAGGGAGGTGTGCTAAGACATTGCGGGAGATGTAAGTTCACTAGAGCATAAAGGTGTGAGACATGTTCATTTCCATGGCCATGGAATTCGAAGGTGCTACAACCTACTCAAGTACTACACACACTCTTCATACAAGGTTACGGAGTAGGTACTCGTAGCTCTGCTACCTACGCAGTATTTCCTCAGCTCTCAACAGGGCCGATCGATCTGAGCACGCGCAGTGGATGTGGATGCCGAGGCTCCCGTTGTTTCCCTCACAAAGGGCTTGTTTTGTATGGAATGCTAAAGTTGGTTGTCTATGACGTTGATTAATTGTGGTATTTGACTTGAAGTTGCCCTCTAAAAACCCCTCTTCCCCTCCCTCTTTTCCAACACCGAGAGCCGAGCTCCTCTTTCTCACGCTATAAGCTTACTCAAGACGCAGCGCGTTTGAAATCTCGAGCGTCATTTTCCCGTTCTCATGTTTCACCACCCTCACGCTCTCGAGATCCTTTACCACCCAGTCAGGCTCGGCCCCCACGACCTGTTCCACAGTGTGGCTCGTTACCAGTCCCAGGACCTTGCACCCGGCAGCCTTGCCAGCCCTGATGCCGGCCGGGCTATCTTCAAGGACAAGAACCTCCCCGGCCTTGTCCTGCAGCGCGAGCTTCTCCAGGCCAATGCGGTAGCACGTCGGATCGGGCTTGCCGTTCTCGACGGCCTCGGCAGAAATCAGATGCTCAGGGGTGCTGAGTGACAGCTTCTTGAGCCAGCCTCGGACGAGGGGCTGGGTGCCTGAAGTTACAATGGCCCAGGGAAAGGAATGGGAGATGATGGAAGAGAGGAGCGAGCGAGCGCCGGGGATCTCGACGGCGTCGTCGGCGTATCTCTTTGGGAGCTCGGCCTCCATCTTTGTGACGTCTGTGGGCAAATGTTAGAAGATTTTTCGTACTGATTAGTTACAGAGCCCTCTCTTGTCAGATGAAGTAGGTTTCTACTCGCTTGAAGAATATCACCCAAGAAACAAGTTGGTAACGTCAAGACCAACGACCCCCGGGAAAACGTGTGTCACGTAATACTTGCGGCATTATCCACTTGGAGAATGGCTGACAAGTAAGCTGACCATTAAAAAAAAAAAAAGCAACTCACACTCCCAGTTGGCCTTTTCAGGTGCAAGAATCTTTAAAATGTCTATACTCCGGCGACCATGGGAAGTCTCCAAGATGACTTCAGGGGCGACACCAATTTCCTCACCGACTCTTTATCAATGTCTCAGCAAAATTCTCATCTTATCTGTGCAGAGTGACTTGCGATTTGGGATGAAAGGGTAATAATTACGCATTCCAGTGTTTGACAATTGCTGGGGTAGAGTCGATGATAGTTCCATCCATGTCAAACAGAAAGCCCGAAAATGACACCTCCTGGCTCGGGAGGCTGTAATCCGGCTGAGATCCCATCTTGTCGTTCTAGTGGCGGACCTGATGCAGAAAAAAGGCTTCTGAAATGGCGAACACAGTGTACGATGCTATTCGTAAGTCACAACGATGGGGGTTGATGAGCCTGAGCGTAGTTGGCCAGGGTCTTGGGCTACAGATATGAGGAGGTCTTATATAAACAGATCGCGAAAGCTTATTTAAAAGGAAGTCGGATCTTATTAGAATGTCTAGATTGTAGCCCCCACGTGGCAATTCCGCACTTGCGGGGCTTCCTCTCAGAGTTAGACTGGCTGTTAGAGATTTTGACCCGCAGCAAAACTCGTTGCTGGCAACGCCAGTGGATTGAAGTTTTCAATGACTCCTCCTGGGATGGTGGCAACTACGATTTTGCGAGTTCCGCCAGAACTTGATCAGATTTTGCGGAGTAACCCGAAACTGAAAGGCCAATGGCTTCTTGTTTATTCACTCCCATATCGACAACACTCAGCGGTCAAAATCTCTCACAAGAAGAGTTTAAATCAAGTTGGTTTCGTAGCATCAGGCAAGCGTTTCCGCAGCCGAGGACTTGAAGTATTTCTCTACGGCACCGATGGCATCGTAATTGTAGCACCAATCTCTTGTCCCCTTGTCCGTGATGCCACCTGGTCCAAGCCGTTGACCTGTTGATTTACATCTTTGAACGAAGTTGCCTCCACCAGTATCAATTTCTAGCGGCCAGATCTCATCCCTGTGCGAATGGCCAAGAGCTTCATAGAGAACTCCACGCTCTTCTTTACTCGAAGTATGTAACGAGTCACCCCCATGCAAACTGGCCTCTTGCACAGCTTCAGCCCTCGGCTTCCTCACCGTCTCGAAAGCGTGCAGTGCATGTTTTAATCCCCGCCCATCTGCTTCGCTGGAGAGAGAAAAGCTGGATCCAGGAGGACAAGCAAGGTCCAGGGCGGCTGCAAGGGCGGCTGCGTCCTCGACGGCGATGCTGACGCCCATGGACATGTAAAAGGCCATGGCGTGAGCGGCGTCGCCCATGAGGACGAAGCGGCCGGATTCGTGAGCCCAGGAAGGCAATGGCGGCACGGCATATACAGGGTAATTGGCAATCTTGGGCGTAGAAAGGTCTAATATGCGTTGAACACTGCCGAATATTCTGTTAGTGTTGGAAACAAACACAAGGAATTGGAAAAGAAAAAGAAATCATACCGGGGCTCGAAGTCTTTGAATAAGTCTCGGACTATCTCTTTGCATTCATTTGAGGTAAGATCCTTGGTGTTGACATCATCCCGGTGGGTAAGAACGATATTGAGCAGAGTGGCATCTTTGATCAAGTATGTCATGCACGATATCTGTGGAGCAACCCAAAAGTTGGAGCTGCGAGACTGGAGATCTACTAGACTTGAAGTCGTTGGATCAGCTTTGAGCTTTGAGACTTCGGTTGTCATGCGAAAAGCGGCCCATCCAGTAGGCAGACTTCCAGGATTCTTATTCCCCAAAAGCTGGGATCGGGCGAGGGAGTTGATTCCTGAATTAGCCATAAAGGTTAGTCTGTTATACCGAGCTCCTTGGTTTTGGCATGGTGGAAATGGCAACCATTTTCGACAATTACACGCACCATCGGCAGCAACAACAAGATCGGCTGTTAGCCTTTTGCCATTTAGCAGCTGGACCGCACCATTGGCGAAATCATACTCGACGACGTTGCTGTCTAGGAGCAGCTGTCCGCCGGCTTTGATGGCGTGGCGATGCAGGATGTTGTGTAAAACGGCCCGATGAACAACAATGTACGGGGCACCGTACTGAGATTCCATTTCTCTGATTCGAACATGTCCCAAGAGATTGCCGCTACTTCCATCCCATACATGCAGATTTTCGGGAATAATAGACTCCGCCAGTAGATCTTCTTTGAGGCCCCATTGGAATAAATACCGTAGAGCTTGTGGCGTCATTTGAACGCCCGCACCCAGCTCGGCAAGCTGAGGGGCAGCATCGAGAATTGTGACTTGGTGGCCTGACTGGCCGAGGGCAATGGCAAGCGAGAGGCCCGCGATCCCTGCTCCGACGACTATAATGTTCATGTCTAACAACGGGTGTGACTGATCAGAGATGGCATCAAGAAAGGCGTATTTACTGTACGTTGCATGCTACCTATACAAGAGCACCGCCAAAGGTCAGCATTTTGCTTATCCTCGGTATGAATACGCACACTCCCTTTCTTACTCCCTCTTTTTAATCATTACTCACAAGTGGATTAAGATACGGCTACTGCCTTCCAGCTCACCCGGCCCTAATAATAGTAGTCTGATGAGCGGCACGATATGGTGAGAAATGATGTGGGCATAGCAAAGAACATGAAGCCAAGACCGAAGTTTGGATTAGCTCCAACCCCGCGGAAGACTGCCGGGGGGACGGGGAGGGAGGGGACTTTTTCATGCCGTGTCTCTTTTTCCAGGCTTATGCTCGAAGAAGAAGGACGAGGGATACGGGGAACTGTGACGAGAAGATAACGCGGAGCTCGGTTGGGTCAGCACAATGTCAGACTGGTTTGTTTATTCGATTGGCTGATTGGTGCGGGTGGTGAATATATGTGTACATGCATCCATGTAGGTTATGTACATGTAGGTAGGTAATATTGACTTGTATAGTCTGGTGCATCTGGGATGTCGTATAGCAAACAGTCAGTCCTTGGATCTGCCCTGAGCCATGCTTACTGAGTAACTCGGTAATCATACGAGAGGGTGTGCTTTTGTTTTTGTGATGGCTTGCTTGTCATGCTGTCGAGGAGGGCATTTTACAGGCAAGACTGTGTTGCGCCTGTGCTTGTTTGCCACCTCGTGTAAACCCCGCCAAGTACAGCAATCAGCAAAAGTCAAGCCTACATGTATACTCTGCGTATGCTCTGCACATGTCGTGTATTACGACTTTTTCCAACAGTTTCGAAATGAAATGCTTTTACCCGCATATTACTACCGAGTAGTAGTTCTTATACTACTTCCGTAATAGGCACGTAAATGTCTACATACAAGCCCCTTCTCGGTTAGCAATCCAAGATGCAAGCTGTATCCGGCGTCTATAGCGGGCGCTAAAAGGCTACCTAGTAGGCAATACTCGGCAAATACCTTAGTACTACTTACATATACTGTACCGGCTTGCACGCACTGCAGAGCTCCGCAATGTATTGCATACCTACATGTGTAATACGTGTACCTACCTACATTGTAGTACTACTAAATCTTACAGAAGGCGCCTCTGCCACCGTGCTAATACAGCGTGAAAGAAGCATCTGCCGCAGCAGGCTTGCATACACATCGATGGATGGATGCAATACCAACACAGTCCCCAGCTCTTGGCGGCAACGCTCCCTTAGTGCGCTCTAGCTGTCCATCCCCCGCACCTTGGAAGGGCTGCGGGTTATTAATGGCGTGCCGACATGTACATACATGTACCGACAGCGCCAACAGCCCGCCACACGAGCAGCAGCCAGATAGGCGTGCTGTCTGTCGCATTAGCAACTGTCGAGACTGGATATCAAGGCCCGAGTGCTGTGCCTGTGTTGCGTCGCACCGGCTAATGCCCTGTACCTGATCTATAGATAAGCAGTGCGTATCTACCTCGGCGGGTTCCGAGCGAATGCCTCCTTCTGGGCGAGCCTCTGCCCTATTCGCTGAGGCGTTGACCTAAGCCGTGCCCGTGGCTTGTTGGCTAAGGATATTAAGGCAATCTCGAATCCTCTCCCACGGTGACGTTGCTCACCACCTTTGCATCATTTCCTGGCCTGCGCGCATCTTGGCTGCTGGTGAGCATACGCTGCCAGTTCTTGGGCCGCGGAACAAGCATCTGCGCTTCTTCTTGGTGATATACCTGCCTACCTTGTATGTAATATATACTACTACATCTATATCATATCATGGGTTCCCAAGTGCAGGACGAGTTCACAGTGCTGGTCACTGGATTCCAGGTTTGTGTAACCGACCGTAGCGACTTCTCCTCATTGCACATTCCGGATGATGCTGACGGTGCTGCTCCCAGCCTTTCCGGGCTGAATATCCCGTCAACCCGTCGTGGGAAATCGCAAAGTCTCTGCCGGAATACCTCCCGGCGCTGAGGGCAAAGGACCCCAACTCACGATATGCCGTCAACACGCCGCCCGTCCGCATTGTGGTGCATCCCGAGCCCATCCGAGTCAGCTACAAGTCGGTCAGAGAGCTGGTGCCGTCCTTTTGGGAGGAGACGTATGCCGGCCGCAAGATTGATCTCGTCATCCACATCGGCATGGCGGGGCCGCGGCCCATGTATCAGATTGAGAGCCGTGGACATCGCACAGGGTACAAGAGCCTCGACGTCGATGGCCGGCACCTCGACGCACTGGAGGGCGAGCGAGGCGAGGACTGGATCTGGCACGGTCTGCCGGATACGCTGAGGACCGACTTGAACTTGCAAGACATTTGGGAGCGGTGGCAGCAGCACAGCTCGGTAACATCACCCCATCCTTTGATACCATGCCTTGTCTTGTTGTCAATATCGGCACTAACACGAAACTGGACGTGTGCATGTTATATAGATTGATGCGGATCTCCGGATCTCAGATGACGCTGGTCGCTATCTCTGCGACTTCATCTACTACTCAAGTCTGGCAACCTGCTATAAACAAAACAAGCCGAGGAAAGTCTTGTTTTTCCACGTGCCTGCGGATCCTGCTCAAGGGATGCTCAAGCAAGGACAAGAGTTGGCCGTCAATCTCATCCGAGCCATAGTGGAGAGTGAGGTGGCGGCCCGTGATCAGGACGCGGCGTAGGTAGCACTTATTTCTGGTTTGGGCAATTAGTAGTGCTTTCTGACTATGGTATAATGGCGTTGAGGGCTTGTCTTGTTGAAACAGCAAAGATGAACGCCCTTGGCTGAATATGGGCACAAGGAAAGACAAGAGAAGAGAAGGATATATTCGGATTATGGCGACTTTGGCTGGAGACGGGCTTGAGCGAGGTATCCTGTGAGAAAGAGACCAAGTGTTAAAGGGCCGCCGCGGTACTCCATAGGAAGCGACATTTGATTCTGCTATTTGCAAGATGTTGATTGAAATTAATGCAATTCGCATTTTCATCATACGATTTGATGTATTTGCCAAGAGTAGACGCCGACGCTCATCACAAATGGTCGCCGTCTGGTCGGACTCCGGAAGCCAGACTCAAGTACCCAAGTACCTTGTATCTTGTATCCTCGCCGCCGGGCGGGGCTTTTCGCCGATTTGGTCAGCCTTTCTCGGCCGGCGACTAGGAGCGCTGTCGGCCACCGCGGGTTTAAAACTGCTCTTATTTATACCTACTTGTCTGTTTCTCTTTCTTGCTACAGATCATCAATCCCTAGACTCTCTGATGAGCGTTTTATAGAGGCCATCTACTCTTTTCTCATTTCTCTCAATTTTTTTTTTCAAAACCGTTTCACTCTTCAAACAAACAAGTAAAAAGCTCTGCCATCATGTGTCGAAAGGCCGTTTGCAGCACTTGCAGTAAGCACGCACGCACTCACTCTTATCATCCCTCGTCTCACTTTTTTTCCCACCACAACTTCTCCCCCCCAACTTTCCTCATACAAGGACCGGGAAAAAAAAATAATAATGTGACAATGGATTTTCATACTCACCAATCTCTAGACAAAGCAACTTGGTGGGGTTGCGGCAGCCACATCCCGGGTGTGCTGGACTCGATCCCCGAGGAGGACCGATGCGTTTGTGAGCCCAAGGTTGAGCGCGACGGCAAGCAGTATCCCCCCATGGCCAAGTCTCCCAACTGACTCGTTGGATGGCTTGCGGGTGCGGTGTTGCGGCTGAGGGGGAAGAAACCAGGGTGGTCGGCGGAAGGGGTCGTTGAGGAGGATTTGGATGGCGTTGGGCGCGGGCATGAAGGTGGGAGTAAGTAAGAAGGAGTTGTTGGCGGCGACGATAGTTGTTTTTTTTTTCCGGGTATCAGATGCTAGTATGAAATAAAGGACTTGATCGAATTTCAAAAGTAAAGAAAGAAAGTCATCGAGATGAAAATGATGTGCTTTAGACGCATGCCTCTGCGAGGATATCAAAAGCTGACACAGCTAAACGTTGCTACATACGCCCGGATTGTATCCAAAGAAAATCCACAAGTAAACCAAATATCTAACCTTCTTGGACATAACTTCTCTAATGTAGCTCTCGAGCAGAGAAGCTAATGCCTCATCTCCTCCTCGCACCTCCAGCAGCGCCGCCGTCTCCCCTCTCCGCCAGACTGACCACCTCCTGAATGCCTGCCGCCTCTTGCTCCTCTTCCAACGCTGTAATCTCCTCACGGCAATCCCACCACTTCTCCTCGGACAGTTCAAACGCCTTGGCCTTGATCTCCTTAATGGCAAGCGTTTCTGGCTGGATGTTCTTCCAGCGGAGGTTGGTCATGAGGATCTCCTGCCACTCTGCCGACGTGCGGACGAAGAACTCGCGGCGAGATTCAAACGGCTAAGGAGATGATACAGTTAGAGATACAAGTTGCAGAAAATATATACGAAAGAAAAATGGGGTAGCAAAATAAAAGAGGGGGAGGGAATTACTCTTGGATGGGGCAAGCCATCATCAACCGATGTGGCGGTCGTTTCAGTCTCTTCTTCTTCCGATGTAATCGATGGTGCAGGTGCCTCAGAAGAGATCTCCGATACTTCATCTTGCTTCTTCTTACGCTTGCTTGCTGTATGAAGCTGCTGATAGGGTTCGTCCTGTTCATCCTCTTCCTCGTCTTCCTCATCTTCATCTTCCTCATCATCCTCTTCATCTTCATCATCCTCGTCCTCAGACTCCTGATTTGCCTTGGTCAGCACGTCATTCAGTTTTACACATAGTAGCATCTCTCTATCACTTACAATCCAGTCTTCCACGGGCTTGTTGAAGATTTCCTTGTATCCGTCCAGCTTCACGAGGTCAATGGCGTAGAGATCGTCAAATGTGAACTCTCGATCCCCCTTTTCGAAAGTACCGCCGTAGATGTAGAGCACGTCGTTCTGGACCGTCAGCTGAGCGTTGAAGCGCATATGCGGCGGCTCCATAGAAACAGGCATTTCTCTAGCGGGCTTCTCCTCCTCCTCCGGCTCCTCAAGCATCTTTTCCAACTCGATATCATCGGCATCCTCTAGGGAAGTCCCAGCTTGGAGCGCCGCCAGCTGTCGCAGGAGCTCCTCTTCATTCGCTTGAGCCCGGCCACGTCTACCGACTCGTTGTTCTGGCGCGTTCTTCTTCTGCTGGCGTGGCTTTCGTGCAGCGAGAGGCATGAATCTGTTTCTCTCGATATTCCACGCAAACAGCTGGTTGAAAAACTCGCTGTCCATTCCCTCCTCGCTCTGCTCGACGTCGTGAACGCCGCCGAAAAGAATACCACGACCCTTGTGGAATGCCATGGTCGCTCCGGCACGAGAAGGTGTAGGCGCATTAGCTGGCTTCTTTCGCTTCTCCCATCTGACTGTAGGGGGTGCATTTGCGTTTCCTTCCGCTGGGGGAAGAGACATTCTGAGGAAGTAGCAATCTTCATGAACCTTGGGGAGGAGGACGTTTTTCTGCCCCTGTGGTTGGCTTCCTTTCTTTTGCTTCTTGAGCTGTACCGTTGCCTTGACTCTCGAGTAGCCTCCGCAGAGGACAGCACCTTGCTCAGAAGGCAATAAAGTAAATGAAGACCGGGCATCGGGTTTGAGCTGAGCAGGCGGAAGAACGGGGCTATGCCAGACGTAGTTGACGGTATCGAATATCCACAGGTCCGCGAGGTATTTTGTCTGGTTAGATGTGTCCTGGAAGCCTCCAAAAAGGATAATATACTGCTTCCAGTAAGTCATCCGGTGTCCGCTTCGCGCTGGCGGGCTCTTATCCTTGCCCTTGACCTCGATTTTGGTCCATTCCCTTGTGGCGGGCTCCAGCCTCCAAAAGTCCGAGTAGTGATGGAAAGTACCCTGCTTTGGAGATGAAAATTCGCCTCCAAATAAGTACACGTAGTTTGGATTCGACGATCTCGTCCAGGCATGGCCAGATCGCGGGAGAGGTGCGTTGGGAGATGTCACGCAGCGCCACTCGTCTCGGTTGATGTTGTATACGTGCAGGTCGTTGAAGAACTGCGCAACGGAGCCGTTGAAGTACTCTCCTCCAAACAAAAGCAGGCTGTTGTTTTCATGAGGAGAAGCTAGAATGGTAGATGCTGATCGAGGCTTCGGCGGCCCGTCAATAACCGTCTCTGTGATCTTCAAGAATTGCTCCTGTTGGCGGCGGTACTCTTCCAGCACCGCATCCAGGTCGACATCCTCAGCATCACTGCCCTCAAGCTTGGCAGTCTTGTTTTTGATCTTTTTCTCCCCCTTGCTGGCCTGCTTGGCAGCTTTCTCAGCCTACATGAAAGGTCTGGTCAATAATTGAACAGAGTATTTCATGGAGGGGCACTTGGAGGGGTAGTGATGGATAGAGATTTTCTAGATTGATAACTACCTTCTTCGCCTTCTTGGCTTCCGAGCCCTTCTTTTTATCCTTGGCCATGGCGGGAGTATCTTATTTTTATAAATAAAACAGATGCTATAGCTCCGGCTCAAGGGAATGAAATGAAAACAGTCTTCTTCAAGCGGGTCGCGTTGATTGGTAGCGAGGTCTAAGAAAACCCTGCTACAGTACGTAAATATTTTACAGACTGTGCAACATGGTCTTGGTTGAATAACGCAACAAACAGCATTTGCCACGAGTGTCACTCTAGAATGAACTTCACAAATATTTTTCAACCGCAAAGTAGATTGAAATAAATGTTGTTGAATGTAAAATATACATAGATGCTCGGGTATAGATAAAAGTTTCTTTGCTTATACACTGATGCAAACGCTTAAAATCATGCATGCATGTTGTAGATGAAAAAGATGACGAGTTATTCCTCAGATGTTGGTGGAAGTTCTCCCGGAATATAGACGCCCATGGCCTTGCTGGCCCCCTCTACGCAGTATTGGATAACCTCAAGCTTTTGCCCCTCTGGTGCAAGTTTCGCAATCTGGCGAATGTCGCTTGTCCTTGGAAGGAACAGCAAGTGATCCATTTTCTTGTAGGCTTCGTGTAGCTGGTTCAGGCTATATGGCTGCATTGTACTCAGATCAAAGATCTCATCGGTTCTATATCCAGGCCCTCCCCAAGGGGGGCTGGCAAATACCGTAGTGGACTGCAAATCAACCCTCAGGTCTGGATGCAGCTTTTCTGGTGAATTAACAAGCTGATTAACATAGTCAAAGCTGTCGCCAAGGACCCAAGTGACTACACCTGGATCGACGCCGTACAGCTCAGCGTTATGCTGGGCGCAAGCAAGCGTAGCAGGGTCACGCTCGATAGAAATTATTCGTTCCCATCGCTCGGATAAAGCGAATGCAATTGTATTGCCACCAGCGCCACCAAAGGCATCAATCAAGGTGGTTTTCTTTGGATCATAGTGGTCCTCAGATAATTCATACGCAATTTGGCTGAAGAAACTTAGCGAGGGCTAAGAGAGAAGAAAACTCATTGGACACTCACTTTGCTACCGGCTCGGGTGTGACGCCAAACCATGCATCATCTGTCATGTAAACTCCGCCATCATAAAATGAAAAGATGGAGTATCTTTGACTGAAGTATCTAGTAGACGAATTAGCGTCCTGAGTAGAGGCAAGCTTTTTGGTAACAAAGAACAAACTTTTGGAGGTCCCAGGGGACTTCGTGCTGGCCTGTGTAGTGATGACATTTATCTGTCAGAGGAAGCCTTTCTGTCGGCTTTAATGAGAAGTCGGAAGGCTCCACGGCATCGATGGCGCCCAGGCCAGCCATATTGAGGTCCAGTGCTGCTTGGCTCTCTTCTGCTAATAATTTTGTCAGGCAGGTCACATCCTCCCTTGCCTGGGGATTCTTCTCGAGGACTCTTCTGATGATCTCCCATGCAGCTTGGGGAATCTGACTGGCCTGCGGCAAGAATAGCTGTGCAGTTGGTGCATCGATGAAAGGACCAAGGGTATCTCGCGCAAGTTGTAGCTCTATGGAGTTTACCGGTTCAATTTCAGTTGAAGTCATTTTGCGTTCCAAGAATGTATCTAAAATCCACAATCCGTGTCGAAAATGAATGAAATAATAGAATGAATTAGATAGTAAGAGCTGATGAAATCTGAAGTAAGGCGCGTGAACAAAACTTCGCAGGTCGCGCGTGCGCCGAAGCTGGTTATTATGTCCTGAATCTCGACACTTGTTGAGTATTTAATTGACTAAGAATTAAAATTAGACAAGTCTGAAGGCATAAGATAGCTTTTTTGATGTTGACGATGGAAATATGTAGGACGACAGGTGAATTTCAAGACAAGGCTGAGAATGTGGTAAGAATGTTAGTGCACTCGGGTCCACCTCTATTCCGCTTTTTAAGCCACTAGCGCCTTGGCACTTATGCAAGGCTGTCGTCTCAAGGGACAGCTTGCGGCAAGCTCATTCTTGGTGAGCTTAGACGTCACTCTTCTTTTTCAATAAACTCACAGCATCGGATTCCCAGCTATTCCTCTCTCACATCACAGCTACGCTGCTTCATCCACCAGTGATACTTGCATTCTAGCTTCGCATAGCGGCGGGGGACATTCCGGCGATCATGTTTAACGCACTTAACCGGTTCATGTCCCGCCTGGATGGCGATGCCCCGCAACATCAGCACGATCGCGACTCGTTTGGCTTTCAGGTGCTGCGGAACACGAATCTTGAGCTACCAATTGAGCCCTGGTTTGATTATATCGTTGGAATTAACGGGAGGCCAATTGTACGTACCAACGCCCTTTGTGATTGGTGGGCGACCTGGTGCTGATTGGTGCAGGATAATCCCGACCCAAGCTTGTTCGCCCAGGAAGTACAAAACTGCGCCGGCGGAACTGTGACTTTTGGACTATGGAGCGCAAAGGTAAATATTACTTTTTGAAGATTAAATGCTAAGAGAGAAGAGAGCGACGAACTCTGATGCTATTCAAATAGGGCCAACGCACAAGAGAAATGCACATTCCCGTGCCCGTGGATACCGCATCACTAGGACTCTCTCTTCAGTTCGCGCCCATCTCGCTCGCAGCCAACATTTGGCATGTGCTTGATGTGCCAGCTAACTCACCAGCCGATGTTGCTGGACTGTTACCTTACAGCGATTACATCCTCGGCAGTCCCGAAGGCGCATTACATGGTGAAAGTGCCCTTGGCGAGCTTGTCGAAGACTTCATCGGGCGGCCACTCCGATTATACGTTTACAACAACGAATACAACGTCGCGCGCGAAGTCACGATACAACCTAGCCGAAGCTGGGGTGGAGATGGAGCTCTGGGGTGTGTTCTGGGCTACGGCGCGCTGCACCGCCTACCAGCTCCATTGAGTGAACCCGTCAACGCCCCCGGCGAAACGATGTTTGACGGCGAGTTTAACGAAAAGAGAGGAAACGAATACATCTCAACAGAAGCTAGCACTCCGCCGCCGCCGCCTACAGGAGGCGACTTTTTAGTACCCGCCCAGATAGTTGATTCAGCGCCTACGAGTGCGCCTCCACGGGGTGGGACGCCGCGAGGTGGAAAGAAGAAGGAGCGTCATGTTGCTAACAATAATTTTATGGATGACTACCTCAGGGAAGAAGAGCAGAAGAGTATAGCGCTAGATAATGCGCCTAAGAGCAAAGGTACAGGTTTACCACCACCTCCTAAAGGAGCTGGTGGTCCACCAAAGGCCGAGCCAAAGGGAGATGAAGCTGATAGTGGTGGAGCATAATGAGCATTCGAGTTTGTTTTGATATATTTCTGTCAATAAAAAAAGATTCCCTACTTGCTTGGCTAGGATCAGATTGCTTTTTCTTCTTTCCCTCTTGGCAACCTCTCCCGAGGATATAATTGAGAAAATCACCATGCTTTATACGGCCCATGCCATGTGCTTTATTGAAGTCGCTATTCCACCGCACATTCTCTGCATGACAGCTCTGTTCCAACCGCTACTCTAACCGCTGCTTAGTTGATGAAGTTGACACAGAAGAAATGTAGTATCAGGCTGCAGACAACGTAGTCGGCAAATGCTCTGCGCTCGCATGTTAGTACAACGACCATGACGCGCATACATATACATTTTCGCATATATGCTCTGCTTGGTGGATTGAATTGGAATATATAAGTCGTACCGTTCAGGAGATACCTCTGGGAAATCGCTCTTGTTCGCGGCCGCTGTTTGTATACGTAGCGAGACTGGCTCTTGTTAGACCTCTTTATCGACGGCTCGGTAGAAAGCGAGTATGAACACGTACTTGTCAAAACAAATTGTCCAACAGTAGCTCCGAAACCCGAAAGGAAAGCATTGAAAGGCTGCGACGAAGCATTAGCATCATGTCAGTCCTCCCAAAAAGCACATCGCTTAGCTCTCCTGCTATGCTACGTACGTAATTGCCAGCCAAGATGCAGTAGAGGAATTGCAGTGCGCCCACGACGGCGATGAAAACGAGGAACACGTCGATGAGCTTCGTTCGCTGTGGGGTTTCGTTCATGTAATACTGGTAGATGTTCTGCAGCACCTTGTCCCAATTCGCCGGGGTGTTCTTCGCCGATGTCGATGCTGGCTTAGGCTGAGCCGCAGGGACAGAGCCCGCGGTTGTGGTGTCAATTTGGGTGGTCGCAGCAGCTGAAGGGGCCGGCTGAGCCGCGTTCTTCTTGGGGGCCATGGCGGGCGGGCTGGGGCAGCTTGGAGAGGGCTGGTGGGTTTGCTTGGAGAGAAATGAAGGTCTTGGTGATATCGATATTCGACTGCTTGCAAGCACCTAGTCTGGCCAGTTGGGTACTTTGGTACAATTGCGGCCACGAAAGCTCCAAACAGGTCGGCGGGCTGTGATTGGCTCGGGATCCTGGAATCCTGGGGGCCCCACCTGCCTTCTCGTCAATCACGTCAATGCGTTTGCGGCCTCACTCGATTCCGAGCGCCGACGCCCTCGGGATATAAAGACACTCCATCTGTTCCGTCTTTGAGGATTGAATCGAGCTCGAAGCTTGAGGCTGAGAAAAAATCATTCACAACTTTTCGCAGCAAAACAGACTTCATCATGGTGAGCTATTGAGACTCAATTGCCCGGCGTAGAGCTGTCGATTCAGCGGGGCGCAAAGTCACTGACATCTCTCTACTATACTAGGCGGCTACATCTTCCCCGCTGGCGACTACGTCCTTTATTCTCGGAACCGTCACCTTCGGCGGCGGTGCCATTGGCTTTGCCAGAACTGGCTCTGTTCCCTCAATTGCCGCTGGCTCGCTGGTTGGCATCTTGTGTATGTTATTCTACCAGTCTCAGCTCGAATCACAACATGGACGTACTGACCCAGCTACGTGTCTCCTCAGATGGCGTCGGCGGATATCGCACTGCCACTAATGCCAGTTACGGCGTAGAACTTAGCTTTCTCGCCTCCGCCATCCTGGGATTTTCATCGATCCCTAGAGCAATCCGCGGCAGGAAGCCCGTTCCTATTGTGCTCAGCGTTATATCACTCTTTGGCCTCTACACCTTTGGCAATGCGCTGCGCCAGGCTTAACTTTGGGAGAGCCCTGGCGTAGCTGTGTAATAGTGGATAGGGATAGAATGTAGCTAATAAATCTCAGCAATTTGTTCATTCCCAAACTAGCGCCAAGATTATTTGAAGTGGTTTCTTTCATGCTTCGTGAAAAAAAGATCGTATATGTATATTGATAACATGCAATGGCTATTCTTCTTGCCACTAGTTTGCGTTTTTTTGTTTTCCAACGCCGGTCATGAGTAACATAATATGGCTATATAATACAAGCAAAGAGAAGCAAAGTTGATATGTATAGCAAGGAATAAAGACTTTTATAGCAAGGGTTGAGTTGAGAGAGCGATATGATGGAGAGCGCCGTGGTGTATATATCTTTTAGATACCCAACTCTCGCTGTTGTTCCTTGAGCTTATCTCGCTTTGCTCTTGCGGCGGCCCTGTTCTCGGCTTGTTTTGCGGACCGCGCCTCTCGCAGACACTTGTCTACCAGTCTCTTCTCATCGTTGCAAGCACCAGTGGCTTTGTGCATGAAGCCCTTTGCGTGGCATTCCTCAAGAGCGGCAATAATCTCTTCGCAAGCTGGATACCATTGTTAGACGAAAAGGCGGAGAAATCATTTCTTCGAGCGGCATGGATCTTACGAAGAGCGTTTAGGGTGTGCAAAGGAGGATGCATTTTTAATTGATCGTAGCGCAATCGCAGATTTCGTTTTAACGTACGTTTTGTAGTGGAGCGAATCGATTATTTCGTTGGTGGATGTTGATCTGGAGAAAAGCTTGGGCGGCTCGTCTCGCTGGGGCTTCCCACTAATAGCGATGCCAGTGCCGGGAATCAACCGGTGCTGAGGTTGCAGTGGCGCGGGATAGCCACAGAAACTCAACCTCGACATCACGCATCACTGAGATAGCGGGCCTCTCTCTTCGGGCCGCTGTATCTTTTTCTTTTCCACAGTGATAATCATGTCATCATCACAGCAGGTTCCTGCTAAGAAGCAGCAGGGTATGTGCTCATCATATGGAGATTTTCCCCCCTCGTCCTACATCTAGCCCCTCGCCTGCCTCTCTCTCTCATTTTCATTGTCCTAACGGCATTCCAGATCTCCAAACAACTTACTCCAATTTCAAAAATACGTTACAGCAAATTGCTTCAAAAATCGGCGATATTGAGCAGGAAGCTGAAGAGCACAAGTTCGTTTCCCTCTTTCACTGGCTCTCTCTTCTGTTCTTCCCCTCCCCTATTTTGGAGCTTCATGCATCGACTTTGGCCTGCCCGCTTTCAAGCCATGTCTTACATCTTCCCTGTCCATGGCCCCCATCATTAAGTCTCGCTGTAGTTCTACCTATCACCATCACACCGCTGACTCGGTTACCCTTTTAGGTTGGTTCTTGAAACCTTAGAGCCGCTTGCGGAAGATCGAAAGTGTTTCCGTTTGATCAATGGTGTGCTCGTGGAGAGAACAGTGAAGGATGTGGTGCCGGCACTCCAGACAAATCAGGAGGGGCTGAAGAAAGTCCTCGATGATTTAGTAAAGCAGTACAAGAACAAGCAGGATGAGTTGGATAAATGGAAGGTTTGTTCATTCCGTATCTTTTTCATGAGTGTCAGCAACCAGCTAATCTTTATGTGCCATGTCAACAGAAAAAGAATAACGTCCAGGTAGTGCAGCAGTGAGACACACAACAGCTTATCGCATTTAATAAAAAAACAAAGAAAGACAAGGCAACCACAGCCATATCAGTTTTCAGATTATCACTCGTGCAGTTACTAAGCAAGAGCCTAACCATCTACCAGCGCCAATGCAGAATCCATCCTCCACGGTCGACTTCGGATGTCTTCGATGCATTGCTGATTTACGACATCAACATCTTGGTTTTCGCTCCACCATTCAATCTCATTACGCATTATGATTCAGCCATACGTGGCCATGCCCCCTTGACGATGCATAAAACAACTCTTGGCGTTCAAAGGATCCTCTTAATGCCCGGCTGTTCAGCCCCTCGGAATTCATCCCTGTGCTGATGACGCCTCAGTGCCCAACGACATGCAGCCTCAACTTTGCTGCACATGAAGATTAATTGCTTCTGCATGCAAGGAATCGTGGACGCGATTCTGAGTGTCTTTTAATAATACAGCCGGCATGTGTAATTTGATGGATTCGCAATCCTGAGGAGGCCCGGATGCGCACAAATCACTTTACATTGCCAACAATCCTTCCCAACGGAAGCACCACGCCAACGCTGGCCGCGATGTATATCACACCAGCGGGTATATCCGTCACCGAAGCTATATTCCCATGGCTACCTAAAATAGTATACGCCTATTCATGCACCTTTGCTTTTGGACATTTTGTCACCAACGCACACTTGAATGCAGCCGTAGTACCCAGCATGGAAAATTTCGTTGCCAAGTGGCAGGCCACGGCGAAAGCCTTTTTCTCACGAGCATCCCGACAATGGAGTGCTGCCACTCTCCTCCACTCGCCTCATATCGATGCTTAAGAATCGTACTCCGTACACACGAAATTTTTAAAGGACGTACATATACGGAGTACATGGAGACCCATCCACAAAGTGTCAACCCAGCTGAAGAATGCAGGAGTGGGGTACTCACTTCACTGTCCATCTTTTCCCCCTCCTTCAACGGCTCGTATGTTTGCTTGTGACACCTCGTTCGACGCTGCGTCCTTGGAAGAAGCGTGAAATGGTTTCTAGAATGCTACGTCGCTTAGCCGGAGTTGGACAGAGAAGCCTTCGTGCAAATGAAAGACAGAGAAAAAGGCCGCTAGGTACTAGGTGTATGCATCGATGGGGGCTAACCAACTTGAATGTGCCTTGGGTGACCATTGAGGGCTGCTAATAGCTAGTAGCGGATACTGACATGAGGCGATTTCTGCGAACTGTAACTGTGGATGCTTCAAGTAACGGCTTACCTCGTGTGAGTATTACCGCCCATCTTGGTGCTACCACCTCCACCGACAACACTGCACCTACTGTGTACTTGCTGCCATTAGGCATTGCCCACATCTGCCATGCAACTAGATGCGCGACTCTCACTCTCTCTTTCTTTTAATAGACACATAAATATACAAAAAAAAAAAAAAAAAAAGATCCAGCCGATGGAGGATAAGAGTGCAGACGCAGGAAACTATCGATTAGGCTTAGTTTGACTGCGGCATCCAACCCCGAATAATTTCAGGTGCTAGCAGTAATATATTACGTCGAGGCGATTATTGTGTGCATCGATGGAACACATACTATTTACACGCATGTCTTCTGCTTTGTGCCCAAGCCAGTGCTGCTGGGCTTCAAGCCAACTCATCAGCCATCCATCCATCAAGCAAGCAAGCCGGCTAGCCATCAGCCATGCGCAGGGACATGGGCAGTACGAAGGGCGAAGGCTTTTTTCCTTGCTGCCCAATCAGTGGACGCATCTGTCTTTGATAGAGTAAGCTGCGATATGGCAAGGCACAGTGAGCGACCTAGGGGTATCGTTTCGAGCTGCTTCAAACGAGCGGAATGGCGTCTTTTCAGAGGTTACCACAGAATGCATGGAGCCGCCTCTGGCGGATCTGTACCTGGTTCATAATGGACCAACAGGCTGGCTGTTTGGAGCCGGAAGCGTCACCATTGGCCCAAACAGCTGCCCAATGCTCGAGTAGCTATCGAGAGCCGGGTCGTGGTTCGCGGTGTTCCGGGTCGGTCATCAGCCAACCACTGGGTAGACATTGAAATGCGGCCCAATGACTTGACAACTCGTGTTGTTGGGGGCCCAATACTCAGCCACCGGGTTCCTGAGGGAGAGGCTTGCTTTAGCGGGCGCTGGCCATGCCCTGCGAGCCATTGTCAAATGAGCATCCGCAGGAGCCCACCATCTCAGCGCCGTCGTCGTGGGCTGGCTTGCAGTCCTTTTTTGCGGCGGCGGCGACGTCACAGCCGCGAGGCTGGTCGCATCGTGGAATATTGCAGGCCGGGGTCGTTGGTACATACAAGGAGCACCGCTTTTCTTCTTGCTTGTAGCAGGGCAGGGGTAGCGGGAGTTTTATTTCTGACTTCCTATGTGTTTGTTGATATCCATTGATCTAGTTTTCTCCCGATGGAGGTAACTCAGCCATCCGAAGGAGTTGCAGGCTAATGATACCGCGGATAGCTGCTCAACACACCGCCTCTGACGACTTGGTGCAACCCTCTTTCGACGACTTGGACGAGGATCCTTAGTCCTGGGCTGCTGTTGGCCGCGAGTAGAGCTCGCATGAGGTGCCCTAAACTAGGATTATGTCAAGCTACTTGGAATAGGCGTGTCTGTGGTCTGGTGATTTGCGCATGCGACTCGTATATGTGTGGTGGGCCTGTATTCTCGAGTGAGATTCTGGCGTCAAGCACCATGCAAACACTGTTTACTGATGAGTTAGCAGGAATCCTGTTTACCGAAGGCCCATATTGCCGCGTGTAGACAAGATACCTGCGCATCTCTACGCTTTTCTCGAAGAAGAGAATAGAAAGAAATGCAGCTATCAATCCAGAGGCACTCCGTGATATCAGATGTTTACTTTGCGCCTGATGGGCGCAAAGCCTCTCTTTGCAGCTGAAGCTTCCCACAACAGCCCGTAATAAACAGTACCGCGCCGTCAAGTAGCCGAGTACGCCTAGCTCAGCTTCTGGATACATGCCCTGCTAGCACAGATCGAAGAGCTTGAGGTAGCTTGGCTTTGGGCAGTGCTGTCCTCTCAACGCAGGTGGTCACTCAGCGTGCAGTTGGGTATGGGGCGGTACCTTGGGCGATTGGTTCCCCTCATTTATCGATAAACCCGTACGGGACTGTCACTGCAGCAGCGCCCATCCAATACCTCGTCTTGGTACAGGGCTAGCTGCGCAAAGTACCACACTACCTCTCTGCCAGGTTCCCGCTGTTATTTCGGCCGACAACATCGCGCTGCTGTCGACCACTAGCCTCGTCCTTCTTTTTCCTCTTTGCACTCCACATGCAAATGCACCCACGCCAGCCGCATAGCAAACAGCTCAATACACCCTCCTGTGCGCATCCAGCAAGCCGTAAGACGCTCCCTAGACTCCCCCGGCGAGCATCTCGTCCTGACGCAGTTGGCAGACCCGGAACCCTGCGCTATTGTGTAACTTCGCCGCGCCACCGCAGTCAGTCTGTTGCCGTTTGCAGGCGCGAAGACCTCGTCTGTCCAACGCGCACTCCCCCAGTCGCCAAACCTCGTCACTGCCGCGGCGTCTGTCGTCCGGGCCGGAGACTTTGAGACCATCGAGATCCTTGGGCGTTGCGATAGCTAGAGGAGAAATCCCACGCTGAGCAGCAGCGCTTGATCCACTCACGCCCTCGTGAGAGCATTGCTGGGACATATCTGCCTTTGTTTTGTCCCCCTCTCCCAATCGACTGGAACCTCTTTGCGATTGCGGGCCCTGGTTTCCCACCCCTCCCCCTCCGGTAATTCCCCTCCAACCAGGCATATTCTCTCCCAACTGGCTTGCCAGCCCATACATACATACGCCAAGCGAGCGTCATAGCTCCAGTATCCTTCAGTCCAGGGCAGACCCAAGCCTCCCGCGACCTAGATCCCTTGTGGGCTGTGACGATTGACGCATCTTCCACTGCACACGCCCCTCTCGACGTATCGGGCAAGCATTACCTCTGCGACGTGGCCAGGGGGACACATCATCGCGAAACCTCCCGAACTGTACCAACCCGAAGATTATACAAGACGCTAGCAGCCGCTGCAGGTAGCCAAATATGTCCGACTCCCCTCAATCTCCTCCAAAGGATGTCGACCAAGGTGCACAGTCACCCGACGAAGAGCAAATGAATGATAACCAGGATCCCCACTCAGCCGGAGGGGCTGGCTACGAGTTTGAAGGTGTTAAGGAGCAAGACCGGTGGTTACCTATAGCCAATGGTATGTCTTTATCGTCCCCCCTGGACCGCCATTCTCGAATCATGATTGCTCGCCTCATGCGTTTCGATCTGTCCGTTTTTTTTCTCTCAGCCTTGCATAGCTTCCTATGTCTCATTCTTCTTTCTCCAACGTGTCGGAGGCATCGCGGGCGCTCAAGGCCGACAAATCTGATGAGCTAGATGCTAACATTCGCAATTTTGCGCCAGTTGCCCGAATTATGAAGAATGCCCTTCCTGATAATGCCAAAATTGCAAAGGAGGCAAAGGAGTGCATGCAGGAGTGTGTTAGCGAGTTTATCTCCTTCATCACTAGCGAAGGTACGTCTATACCTCTTTGGCTTTTCCCCGAGGGACTTGTTTCTACATGGAAATGCTAATATATCTTATCTCAGCATCCGAAAAATGCCAACAGGAAAAGCGCAAAACCGTCAATGGAGAGGATATTCTATTCGCCATGACTTCCCTAGGTTTCGAAAACTATGCTGAAGCTCTCAAAGTGTATCTGTCAAAGTACCGCGAAGTAAGCACCTTATTCTACCATAGTTCTTCTTGGAAGAGCATTTTTTAACAGAGCGATGTGAATCTAGCAACAAAATCAATCGAACCGAGAGCGCGTCTTGGAGAACAACAACAATAACTGGGGGAATCCCATGATCCCTGGCGAAAAAGCTGAGCCTGGCGCAGCCGGTGCCGAGTATGCCGCTCCCGAAGCAGCGAATCCCGCTGAAGGCGCTACCGACCCGAACTACATGTACGCTTCCCATGCCGGTCATAATGGAGCAGGTGCTGGCGAAGGCTACTAGAATGCCTTTGCTGGTGGGCTGAGACTGGGCTAGTTGACAGCTTAAGCCGACGGCAGTTGGTTGAGCTCCTCCTCCTATTGTCAGAGATTATATAGGCCTTGGTCTTCGAGGTGACTTCTGGATCTCGCATGACTACAGGGGCCATAGCTCTCATCTCAAAACGCGACATGTAAAAGTATCATTACGAATACTTGGCTTATCTGACTTGGAGTTTACAACATTATCGGCGTATATGAAGTCTCAAAGGACTGGGCAATAACGAGAGGAGATGAACTATACAATTCGCTACTCTCTTGTTAAAATGTATGGAATCAACTTTTTTCTTTTCTTTTCTTTCTTTTCTTTCTTTTAGTCCTTGGGCTTCAGCTACAGATGGGCGATCAGACAACTAGATTCTCCCCTCGGAGCTTCACCTGTCGACTCAGGAGCGGTCTTGAGATGCGGCACACGTCTTTTTTCGGCAGTAGGGAATTAAGGGCTTGCCAAGCAGGATAACGGATATGCATGTGGTCCAGATTGTGTATTTATGGAGTTGGAACATCGGATATGGTCTGCTACTACATTACAAGTATGTCCATTTTGCACAGGGCCTCTCCGCATCAACGCTCGTGATTCGATTGCTCATTGATGACGTACGTGACACTTATTCAGCCCCTGCTTAGGCTGTTGGCGAACTGACCTAGTTCATGCAGCCACTTTTGATAAAGTCAAATGCCTGTCTCTTTCTGCAGTCACTGTCTTTAGTAACTCGCCTGCCGTACGTAGTGTAGTCAAGTAATACTGCATTACGGTGGCGTTGGTTCGATTCATTCGTAGCCGTTTGTATGACAGAAGATGAGAAGAAGAAGGGTCTCAAGTCAGAGATGAGCTGGGACAATCACCGGGTAGCACGACACTGCACAATATAGATCGATACCTCATACACATAATAGGTACTACATCTCCGAATAATGTCCAGATTTATGTATACTCGGTACAAAGTACTCCGTAGTGGCGCAAAGAGAATTCCAGACTCCGAAGCGCCGCACGGACCAGCCGAGAGTGCTGCCTAAGCCGACTTGGCTGCGAAGCACGTGCGGAGACCCCACCTTGATTGAAAATCTTCCCTGCTACCCATTAATGTGCAGGAAAAAAAAGAATCCATGTCGCCCAGCATTGACGTTGCCACGGCTGTCTAGGGTTCTCTTCCAGCATCACTCATTCACCTGCGTTTCATTTTACAATTATCCCGTATCCTTACAGCGTGGAGCTCAAGTCATGGGCTTCAGCTTGTCCGCGAGATTTGTCGTATTCCTAAGAGCTCCGTAGCTGGGTATGGTTTTTTTCCACATTTTTCTTGCATTGCTAGATTCCCCGTAACGAACGTCACGACAAACCGCCCTTCATTCTCGCCAGCGTCTCGCTGTATCCTTAATCATCATTCATCGACCCTCGATATCGCCTTCATGCGACCATTCACTCCAGCCCCTCGAAGCCTCACTGGCCCTCTGCCCAGGAATACTCCCCCGGTAAAATCTATACTCAAGCCCTCTTCGCTTCTGGGCCGCAGGAAAGACCAGCACGACGACCTGCTCAAGGAGAGCCCCGAGGCTCAAGACACGTCCAACAAACGGCGCAAGGTCTTCTTCGACGATATAAAGAATGTGACGTACGAAGTCGGCCGGCGGACCATGGACGAAGTTAAATTAGAAGTGCGGATGGCACTGGAGGCCCATCTGCGAGGAGATGACGGCCAGTACGACGGGTTGAAGGAGATGTTTGCCAACGACAAAAAGAGGTATCTACCGCCTATTGTCGGAGAAGAAGAGGATACGCTGAAGCCCCACGAACTTCAGGTTTACCTCATGGCGTTGACCGGTTGTATTCCTATTCTGAAGAGCAAGGACTGCAATGGTCTGGTGAAGGCGATCCTCAACTGCTCGTGGCTGGGGCGAGATGCTGCCTTTGTCAAAGTATTTACACATTTTCTCGCCGCCCTAGTCAGTGCGCAAGGCTCCTATCTCAACCAAGTTTTAAACATGATTGTGGGCAAATTTCACGACACGCGTCCCTCCGCGTGGCGAGTCCCTGATTTCCCCGAGGTCTCGCGTGCCACGATGCGTGAGAGGCTGCATTCGACCCTACAGTACCTTCTGAAGATGTTTCCATCCGCCATCTCAGTTTTAGAAAACTTGCTTAGAACCAAGTTTCCGTTCCTAGACGATTCGATGAGAGTCCACATGGCCTACATCCACAACCTCCTCCAAGTCAAGGAGTACGTGCCTGATCTGGCGGAAGATGTTTTCGATATGATACTCGATCGCGTTGTCAAAATAGATTCACAAATGCAGCTGGATTTAGAAGACACGGATGATGACATCACAGCCGCCGTCATGTACGCACTGCGCGAGAACGCTCAAGAAGATGCGGGAGGCTGGGAGGACGAGGCGGATGATGATAGTGATACCGAATCCGTTGACAGCGACGACTTGGATTATGATCAAGAGGCCGTTCGGATCAAGACACTCAAAGACAGCGTGGAGAAGATGGACTCGATGCTCGATACCCTTTTCGGCGTCTACACGCCACACTTTACAAACCCCGGGTCAGATAAAGCATTTGACATGTTCACGACGATCCTACGCGAGTTTGATCAGATGGTATTACCGACATACAAATCACGGCACACACAATTTCTCATCTTTCACTTTGCGCAGCAGCACGAGCGGCTGACAGACGCCTTTTGCGGTCAGCTCATCGCCAGCGCCTTCCAGAGCAACACACCAAACATTCTGAAGCAGGCGGCCGCCGCCTATCTGGCAAGCTTTGTTGCTCGGGGAGCCCTTGTTCCGCGCAGCCTAGTGCGCACAATCTTTATGCTTTTGATCCATCACCTGGACCAGTATCGCCGGAAATATGAGCCCCTGTGCCGCGGTCCAGATCTTAAGCGATTCCACCCCTACTACAGTCTTGTACAGGCTACCCTCTACATCTTCTGCTTCCGCTGGCAAGACCTGGTGGTGTCTGCCCCGGAGTTCGTCGACCCTGAAGACCCTGCATCCTACATTGGCCAAGACCTTGAGTGGATTGGGACGGCAAGGAAAGATCTTTCGACGCACATATTCGGCAAACTCAACCCATTGAAGGTCTGTGCACCGGTTATCGTCGATGAATTTGCCAAGCTGGCACACCGACTCAATTTCATGTATGCGTATCCATTAATCGAAAGTAACAAGCGCATTCGATTGACACAATTCTTGTCATCAACTTACTCCACTGGAGGTGCCCTACGAGACTCTGGTTTTGATACCCAAGAAGAGAGCTTTCATCAGCTGGACCCGTATTTCCCATTTGACCCATACCAGCTGCCGGTAAGCAAGCGGTGGCTTGCTGAAGATTACGTGAACTGGAAATCAATACCGGGTTTGAATGCGGAAGACGATGAAGACAGCGACGATTTCGAAGATGACGAGGACGAAGATGCCCTTGAGGACCTTGAGGAGGGCACCGCTACTGATAGCGAGGGCGACTACTCTGAATAAGGGCCCCGATAAGCGATTATAAAAGAACGGATATACCCAAAGCTCCATGTGATGGATGGAACGTTTGTCTATTTATTTGGAATCTCTTGCACATCTCAGAGTTTTATCTATGAATTGCTATTTTAGGAACGGCTAGGGCACACCTACTATTTAGGACAAAAAGGAGGAGGGAGGGGGCTTGCATCGTGCTTATTTACGCAAAGAGCATATGGCCTGGGGGTGTTAGTGGCATTCCCTTTTTTTTTTTTTTTGGCATGCTGCTAATGCTGTTTTCATTATATCACTTATAAGTCTTTGTCTTGTTTTTTTTTTTTTTTTTTTCTTTAGCGAGGAGTTGGCAAAAAGGAACAGTCGATTTTTCGCGCATTTTGATTTTGAGTTTATCGCATGATGCATGCTGCAGCAGTCGTACGTAGCGTTGGTGCAGGGAAGATTTGAATTAAATGAATAAAAAAGTTATCTTCTTCATCCTGTTGAGATGCGCGTCTCTTATCCTATGCTTCGGCTATACATATTTAGCAGCTGTTGTTGTGCTATAAATAGTGGGAGAGGTAGTATTCGGCTGTTTAATATTGTCTACATGTTAGAAAGTGGGAGGAGGTGAGCGGAGACAGAGGCTGTAAGAGAATTATTTCAAATACTTTGCATGACAGCCCGCTTGGATATATTTGCCCGAGGGTTGCAAATACCACACTATATTCATTATTGTTAAACTCGAGAGATGAGCGCATAGTATGTTTAATCGTTGCGACGCCATTCGGAGCTAATGCTGCAGTTCTTGCACAAAGCGCTCCAACCTTATTAGAAATTTCGCTTTTTATTTCTCTATTCTTAGACGTCGGTATAATCTATTTTCTCCTCTTTAGAAGGATCACGCCGTTCTGCTTACCAAGGTGCCTATCTTTGTGTTTATACCCCGAATAACCATGACGGGATATTTGGGTTTTGTCGGCATTTAGCGCTTTTGGTTCTCCGCGAGGGGCAGGTACCGGGTACCTACAGGGGACTATCGGCATGGGAATTTGGCATCCAAGGAGTAGTAGTAGAAGTGCTACAAGCTTAGAATTTCAGTGCTATGGCAGTCGAGCCAGGCACTGTATGTTGCATGTACTGTATCAGGTAGTCTGCGATGGCGCTAAAAATCGTCAGCAGTAGTACTCCGTACCTTCGCCCACTACAATTTTACATCCAATGGCAAGGCAACGCTAAAGTCGCTAATCAGCGACTTCACTCAGCAAAAGTCAGATTGCCCAGCACCCGCTGAAGCTCCAGTTGTAAGCCCAGAAGCAAGTGATGCTGGGGGCGAGATTCAAAAGTAGCAGGTACCTCGAACAGCCCGCGTCCGGCAATTAGCGGTTTCAGCGCTGACCCGAAAACGAGGCCGACTAAATGCAAATCGACAGCTTGGCGCCGTTTTCGATAACCTTTCAACTCTTTGCTACCTTGACCACGTAATTGCTTAGCTCGTGAAGGTCGGAACCTCTCCCCCCTCCGCACAGGACGGCAGCGCGCGACAGCCATTCGGAGATTATTTTTGCACCTGGCGGTCGATTGCTCGGAGCGCGCACATACGCAACAAGCAGCAGCTCGAGCTTGTCTTGTCTGGGAAGGCGAGTCGCGACAAATCCCCAAACAAGGCTGAAGGGGGCGGACTATCACGCTATTCATTCGCTTCTCTGCGTTCTGTCTGTGTCGCTCAGTCGACGCCCCTAGCTATTGCCATCTGCTGCCACTGTCGGTGGCGCCGCTTGCATTGTCGTACAAGCCGTTGTTGCGATTGACTGTTTGATTGGCCGGCGCCATGGAAGCAGAGACGGCAGACTCAGATCGGCCCTCGTTCACGTCCTTCTGGAAGCGAGTGAAGCAGAAGGAAAAGCAGGAGGGCGACGGCCACAAGAAGAAGGGCAAGAAGACGGCCAGTCCAAGCTCGGCCGGCGAGCTGCAGGACGAAGCATATGCAGAGGACCAAGAAGCAGATCGAGATGCTGGTGAGTGCAGCTGACCCGACGCGTTTCCACATTCGACTCCCCGCCTGCATGGTCTATCTATTTATGCTTGAATTTGCTTGTTGAGCCTTCCCGAGCCGCTGCCCCAGTCGTCCGGATGCATGATTCCATTGTTTCCTTCGCGTGGCGGCTAAGCAACCTGCTGGGATATGGCACATGGCGAGAACCAGCCTGCGGGCGGCATCCTGGGCGCTGCACGGGCGGCTCTTGTATGATTCCAGCGAAAAGGGCAGCAAGGGACTGCCAGCGGCACATCTTAGGTGATCGTCCTGCTCTCGGCGGGTCTGTGTGCGGCTGTCATCAATTCCGGCCGTCCAGGAGCAAGCGCTTCGTGATTTGGAATAGCCAGCGTTGCTGGAGAAGTGCGGCCGACTAGCGTTTGTGCCATCTCAAATCATTCCTCGGCAGCGCAGCCATCATCACCTTTATAACCTTATAAGGGGGAGCCAGTCGCTTTATCTCAGCGCAAATTATGCCTTGCCTCTCACTCTGCCTTTTCATTCGCACCTGCTTTGTGCCCGGCGCTGCTTTGATTCCATTCATGACGGCCGGTCCCACTTAAAGTTTGGAATCTTACACCTGGGCGTTGCGCTTCAAGCCATATTCTCTACTGCACTACTTATCCACGCTATGCCTTTTCTTTGTCGTCTTTCACCGTCTGGAGAGGTTGCACGTTCCAGATCCCGGGCTCAACGTAGGAGGAACATGGACGCTGAACTAAGACTTGTGCGCGCAGATGAAAACGCTGGCAAGGATGCCGATGCCAAGGACCGCGCCCAGCTTCGACGAGCCCAGGTCAGGAAGGCCCAGATCCAGCACCGCCAGCGAAAGGCAAACTATGTCAAGCAGCTGGAGCTGGACGTGTCTCAGCTGCGAGACCTCATCACCCAGGCCCAGCAGGAGACATCGCAGATGCGAATGGAAAACGACGGCATCCGAGATCTGCTAAGGAAGAGTGAGCAGCACCTTCAGCCCAAATATCCGCAGGCCGACTCAACGTATTTCTCAAACGCAGGCTCTCCTGGCACTCTTGTGGCTGGCTTGTCTGAGCTAGACACTCAAGAATGGCTCGGTGGCGGACAACTGTCAGATCTGGACCTGAACCAGAACCCCTTGATGCCTTCGACCTCAAACGATGCGGAAATGTTTGGTCATATCAACATTGATGACATCACAGTGTCACTGGGCATTCATGATCTCTTGGGCACGCCTTGCTTTACCATCAACTCTTCCTCTGGTGCCAGCATACAGACCTCTGCCAGCCCGCCTCCTCCGCCTAGCTTTGAAAGCACTCCCCTAACACCTCCCTTGACCCCTCAACAAGAACAGACGGTGATCAATTGGATATTAGCGTAAGTTTCTCCGTCGCAGATGCAATCCAGTCGAATACATACATTCTTCAGAGCACGACTGACACAGCCCAGACTTGAAAACATTTGTTGGGACCACTTCCAATCCACCGATTTCCACAACCACGTTCCTGGTGAACACGAAGACTCTTACAACCATGCTCTCACCGCAACTGCTCTCTTCATGAATGCCGCACCTGCTTCCATCTTCACCGACCGCCAAGTGTTTACCGCTATAGACCCTGCCACAACACAAGCACCCACCTTCCACTGGCAAGCTAGCGGCATCAACATCAGCTCCCTCTGGGCCCTGGCACAATTTGAGCTTGATCCAACTGAGATCTCTCCCGTACAGATTTGGTTCGACCTAGCGTCCAAGTATTCCTACGAGCTGCTATTTTCGGACGGCTTGTTGACGGCCTTGTTGATCGAAATGAGGCCATTGATAAGGTGTATCGAGTTCGGCGCGTCGATACAGAGGCAATTCTACGAGGATGTGATTGCCAGAGTTCTAGGACCGCCTGCGGTGGTTTAATTTTGATACAACTTTTTTTTTTTCTTCTTCTCTTCTTATTTTGGCTGGATGATGATGATTGATAGTGGGACAAAATATGTGGTGGCGTACTGGTAATCTTTCTTTTTGGATTGATGGTGTACATTTATCTTCACGCTTTTCTTTGAACTGGAGTTCTGATGATGGCTGTTGGTTGTTAAGAAATACCTGAAGTCTTTTTTTTTTTTTTTTTTTTTTTTTTTTCATCATTTGAAAGTGGTAGAAAATTGGAGGTAGCACTCTCGATGGCTTTGGCCAAAGTGGAATAGCCGTTAATGGGCCAGGAGATTTGGCACAGTCTGTTAGGATATCTGGATATCTGTAGTAATGACAGAGTGTAAATAGAGAATAGGAGGGAGCGGTGCTGGAATTATTACAGCAAGGATACAAAAGTGAAACATACAACGTACCCATAAAATAAAAACTCGACTTCAAGTCTATCTATCTACAGACTATCTACAAATTTATCTCATACTCAAGTTTGGCCCCAGCCATATGATTAAAAGGGGAAGAAGAAGAGGAGGAGGAGGAGGAGGAAAAAAAAAAAAGAAGACAAAGTTCACCCATTTTTACAAAGCTTTAACCATACTACGATCATCAAAAACATCCCTCAACAGCGCCTCCACGCAGGCATCTCTATCCAGCGCTCCCATAGCATACGTCGATTCAAAGGCGAAAATGCTGAGCTGCCCAAAGAATGGCCTAAGAACTTTGGCAACCAGCTCATCCTTTCTCTCAAACCTAACATCGTCGCTGATGCCACCCGCCCCGAGGAGCGGAAGACGGCGTGGGCCGTTTTGATTAGTCGCCATCTGGGCCATTATCGTTGCATCGTCATGGCCCGCAATGGTGGTTGCGCCGAGCTCTTCGGATATTTCGTCGACCAGAGCGACGGGCTGGTACGTAGATGATCTATATACCGCCTCAATGGTATCTGTCACGAAGAGCCACTCGTGCAGTTGGAAATCATCCGGCGCAACGCAGATGAGCAGGTCGAGCAGCTTGCAAGCCTGCAAGATAGCGGCATTGACATAAATCTCGGATGCCGTGCTGTGATCCGGGGCCACGATGGACGAAATGGCCGAGTGAATCTCGGCATTGACCACGGGCCATAGCCTGGCGAGATGGATTGGGCTGACCTTGAGCACCAACGCTCGGATGACCATGTATACCTCTGCTCGCGTTGTGGATGATGGAGATGATGTCGAAGTGGCCCCGAAAAGCTCAACCACCTTATCAAAGATGGCAGGGATATCCGTAACGAAAGCATCTTCCGCAGAGGCAAGGATCAGAGTAGCGATCCTCCGCAAGTTAAGCTGTGTCTTTCGATCAGCCTCTAAACGAGCTGAAGTGGCGCCCACCCCGAATACTATTCCCGCAGTAGTAGGTGCGCTGATGCGGCCAACTATTTCTGGGATTCTATCCTTATCCGTCAATGCCCACTGCCGCAGCAACGGTAGCCAGTCATTCTGAACCAAAGCGAGGTTCATTGCGAAGAATTTACTATCGTTGAAGGCATCGCTGACATCCTTCTTCCAAGTTTTCTGGTTGTTTGGTAGCCTTGAAAGTTCGTGCAAGAGCTTCAGGGTGCTCGAGGAAACCGAATCTGGGAATGTCTTGGAGCGGAAAGTCGGACCAATAACATTCGTAGATATCGTTGCAGCTGCAGAGAGAACTCGATCAGGCTCAAGGAGGATTTTGGGTAGGTTTGGAACGATGGAAGCGAGAATGGCCACAACATCATCAGATCTTTCAATGACACCGGGAAATGTGCCGCGACGTTCAAGCTCGCCCTTAGCAACTTTGGTTCCTGACGTGCCGTTCGAATTGCTTGAATCAGTAAAAGTCGGCCTCGTGGTGAAGAGAGCAGTGAGAAGCCTTAGGAAGAGGTCCTACATCGAAATCACCGGTTAGCCAATGTACCTTTACGAGGCAATCGCAAATCAAGGAGACAAAAGCTAATATCTTACCCCTAATTCCCTACGCATCTTCCGCTGCTCACCGAAATTGGTGTTGTCGACTTTCTCGCCTAAGATGGCGGCAAATTCAAGAAGGCTAGGAAGCGTTTGTCTGTGAGGGAAAGGATTGTTCAGGAGGTCCTTCAAGAACGTTATGCAGTCTTGCCATATTTCATCCATGGCATCGTCATCCAGTGACCTGGCATATTCAACTAAGAAGACAACCAAGTCGGCATCCTGAAGTGAAATTGTCATTGTTGATTTCCGTGAGGGTTCCAACGCAGCAGGGTTCGTACGACTGTATATCGAGTTGAAAAGGGCCGGCATCGAGTGTTTTGGCCTTGCAGCATCTAAAGCTGCTAAAAAGCTAAATACGGTGACATGCTCTGCAGCGCTCGTTGAGTTTCTCCATACATCAATCACGGTCTCGAGACTTTCGAGAGTCTCCGCCGTGAAAAGGTGTTCAAGGAGACGCCTTGCCCGATTCCGCATCCTCAGAGACGTATAGTTGAAGGACGCTGATGAATTGATGTCCTGTGTAGTGGTTTCATCCCCCTGTCCCCAAGACCAGATTGAAAAGCACATTCGTACAGCATCTTGGAAGGCTAAATGAACGGTCAAGCGGTCATTTGCCGTGGCGCTTCGCGATTGGGGGGAGTCTGATTGGAAGACGCCTGACACCATGCTCCCAAAGATTGATTGAGGCTGGTCGGGGCCTTTCAGAGCCAGCGCTTGAGCTTCTTCAGCCAGCAATTGATCATGTGCCTTGGCCAGGACTTGTTCTAGAGCGTTGAGAAGGTAAATTAAAGTAGATTCCGGTGTGCCAGCCTCACTCTTGATTTCATATGATTCGTCTTCAAACAAGGTTCTCAAATGAGAGAAGGTAGCGCCTATTTGTTTGCATAGGGTTTCGACAAGGGGTATCAAAATCTGAAAGATGGACTGGGAATAAAAAGGCAGACATCTGCTTAAAAATGAGACCCAAGTGTCTAAAACAAACTGGCTGTTTGCTGAGCTTAAACCTGACTGTAGGCACTTGAGTAGCTGGGGTGGCATTATCATAGGAGGGGGCGCCATGTCGCCGGAAGAGATGGATAATCTAGTTGCATGCAGAGGATCCGCGCTTGATCGTCGCTTTTCGGCAATTGAAGATATAGCAAGCTCTGTCGCCACAGCATCATGTAACTTGAGAGCGTCAAAGACGACGTCAAGCAAAAGGACTTGCACATACGGATCCGTTTTTCCAATGGAGATTGACAGTCTATCAATGAGAATATGATCAAGATTCAGATTGAATAGAGGAGCGGCGTGATGGCTTGTGAGGAAGTGGTGAAGAACGGTCAGTGCATAACGATGCAGCTGGGAGACTCTGTTGCTCAGGTCATCGCTAGTAGGCGCAATTGCATCGCCAGTGATGCAGGCCATGCACACCCGAACAAAATAATCCTGTAACGTAATGTCGTCTTCATCTCCACCAGCTAGAAATACGTATTAACAGAGATGCTGGTATGCGCATGAAGTTATAGAATACATACTGGAAATTTGCACCTGCAGCGTATCGTTGAAGGAGAGGTGCTTAGATATAAGTACTGCCCCTGAAGTTTCTCCTGAGTGAATTAGGACGTGATAGAGAGTCCGTAGATAGTACAAGCAGAGATCTATGTCGTCATCTTCGGTGAAAGCGAGGCGGTTAGGTAGAGACTTCTCAGCTTGAAAGCCTTTTCCAACTTCGCGAAGAAAGGGTATCTCTCCAAATTTCATTACGAAGAGTAGAAATAACCTGTGTTCAATACTTAGCAAGAGAAATAGCAAATGTAGAGAGCTATTATGAATAATTACCTGTCAATGCCAACCATGTTACTGAGCCATGATTTGACAGTCATGAACAACTGCGTCCTGTCATCTAACAATCCGTCAAGCACAAGGAACAAAGGTCGTGTCAATATAATCTCATAATGATCAGTCCCACTTAATCTTTGGCCCAATTTTGCTTCAATTGTAGGGATCTTTGGCCCTCGCCGATCGGATTGAGTATCTTGAATAGTATGTGACCAAAGAACACCGAAAGCACGCCCAATATCTGCACCATCGCCAGAACTCTGGTTCACTATGATACTCGCAAGGGCGGCTTCAACATCACGACGAGATAAAGAAATAGCTGCCTGAAGCTGCCAAAGACATCGGACCGTTTCCACGTGATATTTAGGCTCAGAAGCTGCAAGATATGACCATGCATGGCGAACTAGAGGGTGTACAAGCTCAGACAACTCCGGAGTTGAGATTCGTTCAACATAATGAAGCTGCGTGATGAGATGTAGAATTGAAGAAAAGTCAGAAAACCTCAAGGGTCGTTTCTGAGTCAGTTGTGCTTTTAAAGATGACATTAACATCTTCTCATCGAACCTGTAGGTTTTGGGAACTTTCAACAAAATGAGGAGTAGGATTTTGATGTGGAAACTCAAAGAACAAGGCGAATCCTGTTCGGCCGCGTCATCAACAATATATTTGACTGCTTTGGCCAAAATCAGTTCTCCAGTTTCTATTTGAGAGAAAGGTATTGGGGAAGCCTCAGGATTTCCTTGCCCATGGACGTAAAAATCTTGGATTCTTTTCAATAAATCTTTGGCTGACAGCGAAGTAGAGGGATCAGAATCTTTCTTTTGGCTGGTTTTGCCCTTAGTAGGCTCTGCGAAAGCCCAACTTGGCACCAGTTCCAAGAGAGAAACGACAATGCTGAGGACTTGCTCTTTAAGAGATGAATTAGGGCTATCCGACAGACGAAGGGTATCTTTTCGACTTGCTGCATCTTCTAACATGGCCAAAGCGGCGAGACAGGCAAGAGGAGCATGGATTGTGCTCATCTCGCCATCATGCACATTGAAATGGGCAATGATAAACTTGACCAAAGAGAGTTTGCCGCTTCGATCTTCACTGTTAGCCTTCCCAGAGCTAATAGCTTGATCCAGAAGTCCAACGAGTTCGCCGTATATCAGACCACCCTCAATACCATCGAAAAATACGCTTGCGCTGCGTAGAACTTCTGTAAACTCTCCCTTGGCCGGGCCTTGATTCTGAAACTGCCGTACGCTCTCCACCACGGGAAGAAAGATGTCCGGTATCACCAGTCCACCAACTTCCAACTTGTCCATCAAAGAAAGACAAATTCTATATGGGCGGGTTCGTTCGGCAACTCCACCGTGAGAAGTATCTTTGATCATTTCAAGAAGAGCTTTTGTAAGGGATTGTAGACCAAACTGCTCGAAGTAATTTGTTCGAGAAGATAGCAGAGCCTGCTGACCATCTGAGGCGCCACCATGTAAGTCTGGGTTGTGTTCATTTTCGTTGCCTGCTGGCTCAGGGCCGAGGAGCCATGCCCATAATCGACGATTTAGACTCATATCTCTTCGGGTAACTACTCCAACAGCCGCTCTCAAGAGAAGTTCCAGATCACCAGGTTTAACAAGAGATTGTAACACTTTGGAATTAAGTGGGAGATGTGAGACAAGCAGATCAAGAAAGCCACGCTGTATCAACAGCTGCTCATCAGAAAGCCCACTAGCAAAACATCTCACCAGCAAACCCGGTTCTGGAGAGGTAACAATAGCAACAATCTCGTTACTATAGTTGCCTTGGTCTGCATCGTTTTGGCCATTTTTCTCGCTGGATGTAACGATAGATGAGTCCGAGCCCAGGACAGGCAGATTTCGAACCAAGTAGGCTAGAGCACCGGCACGGCGGCCATGGCTTGTAACAGAGGCCAGAAAGAAGCATTGCCAAAAGAAATCGTCACCGGTGGCATGTTGTTCCGTGAGAGTGACGCTATCTGCTGGTCGGATAGCATTCTTGAAGCTTCCCATCAGTCGCATAGTTCGATCAAAATCCTCGCTAGTTTCATCTTCTAAACCAGGTAGCAGTGCCAATATTATTGATTTCATAGCTGGACGTAAGGACCTGGAATCGACACCCGTAAAATGGCGCTCAAGAAGGTCGAGATATGGAGACCGGACGGAGAGTGATGCAAAAGAGAGGGTGGGTGCCAATCCAGGAAGGTATAGAGGGAGGTCTCGAGAGAGCCCATCTTTCCCAATCGTTTCAAATACATAATTATAAACTTCGAGCGCCTTCTGGTGTACACCCGAGGGTAGAGACGGGTTTAAACATTGTGATAAACGTTTCGCGACGGTAATCTTGGAGGGAATAATAGTGCTGGCGGGCGGTCGAGCTTGCAGGCTCTGTCCGAGGAAGTCAGTACGTCATGTTGCAGAACGATTAGGGTTGTGTTTTGGTTATATCTAACCTTAAGGAGCCTGTTGAGGAAGGATATATAGTCAGCCCATTCCTCTAGAGCTGTTTCGAATAAGAGCAACGCCTTGTCGACTCCAGCAGCATATCGACGGTATGCCTTGTCCTTAACCGGGGCATCTCCTGGAGTCTCTAAATCAGCTAAAGGACGAAGAAAATCCATTCCCCAATGAATCCTACCCACCTCCGCCGAGTTGGTTCCTCCATTGTCGTGGAATGGGCGAGTCCCGCCCAGAGCTCTCTGGCGACCCGGAGCGTACGCCAGGACCCAGTTCAAGCGCCATTATGCCGGGCTAATTGGTTCATGGGTGAGATCAATGACAACAGCGTTTGGAAGTCGGGAAGCGAGTCGCATAGCGGCGAGAAACAGCTGTAGCTACAATGCAGCTGCTGGACAGCTTCACGATGATTCGCCAGAGTTGAAGTCGTCCAGAAGGCTACGTTTCAGTGGTTGCGCCCAAAACGCGGGAGTCGACAGAGCTAAGGTGCCGACATACGTAGCCAACCCCACTATAGGTGATTGATTGGCACCGACTGACGCAAGGCTACAGGCCCTGGCGACCAATACGTACCGACCACAGCGGACCAGGCAGCGCCACAGTTGATCCAACACCTTACTTCGGAGCTCTTTCGCTTCCAGTTTCCTCCACTGCTCTGTTCGATCCGCCTCTCGTCGTCGCCGCGACCAAAGTGCAATGGCATGATGGATGGCAAGGCTGTCTCGATAGCAGCAAGACCGCGCAACCCTCTAGATCTTGCTAGATGAGTGCCTATTAGGTTCCGCCCTCCTTGAAATGCAACAGAACTGCGCACCACGATGGGACAGGAGAGCGATTCCCCCGTCGAGGAGCAACCCCCTCCGCTCCCACCTCGACCACACGCGAGCAGCGTGAGCAGTGCGGTAGACCCGAAAGCCTTTCAGGCTCAAGCGACGACTGCTATAACATCGTTGGATATCCAGACACTGTCCTTTCCCGACGGGACGCGGGGAACATTCTCCACGCATTCCCGGTCTACATCGACACCCATAGGCAGCGGCTATACGTCTCCAAATCCCCCCCGGCCAAGCAGCTCGGGGGCTGAAGGCGACGATGCCGCCAGTATCATGAGCTTTGCGCCAACGATGCGCCCGGCGGGAGACATTGCCAGCTTGTTGACGTCCTCGCTGAGCAAGAAGAGCGCCGCATGGAATCTGCTAAAGGCGCAAGCGGCAAATGCCCAACCATTTGAGAAACATTACAGAAGCGCAGATGATCGACTCGCCAATTTCGAGAAGGAGTTTGATGCGCTTCCCGATGAAACAAATGAGTACTTCAAGGACGACGAAAGGTTGGCCATTTGGCGCTCGAAACTAAAACAGTACATGGTCCTATCCTCTGCCGGCAAACCCATCTGGAGCCGACATGGAGACCTCAATCTTATAAATTCCTCCATCGGAGTGGTACAAACCATCATATCTTTCTACGAAGGCTCCAAAAACCCCCTCCAAGGTTTCACAGCTGGCAACACCCGGTTCGTGGTATTGACTCAGGGGCCACTCTATTTTGTAGCTATCAGCAAGCTTGGGGAGAGCGACTCACAGCTACGTGTACAACTAGAGGCCTTATATATGCAAATCTTATCAACCCTCACGCTACCTTCTCTAACCAACATATTCGCGAATCGACCGTCCACCGACTTGCGCAAACCGTTGCAAGGAACCGAAGCTCTGTTGTCATCGTTAGCGGACAGCTTCACGAAGGGCTCTCCCTCAGCATTGCTAAGCTCATTGGAATGTTTAAAGCTGCGCAAATCTCAGAGGCATACAATTAACAATACATTTTTGAAATCAAGGGCCGACAAGCTGCTCTACGGGCTCATTGTTGCTGGAGGCAAGCTTGTCAGCGTTATTCGGCCCCGGCGCCATTCTCTTCACCCTAGCGACCTCCAGCTCATATTCAACATGCTCTTCGAGTCGGAGGGCATCAAAGCTGGAGGTGGCGAAAACTGGATTCCACTGTGCCTGCCGGCCTTCAACAATAAAGGGTATCTATATATGTATGTCAGCTTTTTCGAAGGGGTGTCAGGCGAGCAGGCGACGGCACCCGCTGCGGCCGTGGGACAGCCGGTGGGCGAAGAGATTGCCATGATCCTCATCAGCGCGGACAGAGAAGCATTTTTCAGCCTCAAGCAGATGCGAGACGACGTCGCGCAACAGCTGGCAAAGAACGGCAGCCTCGCCATCATCCGAGATGCCGCTCGTGCTGGTCGCCCCAGCATGGCGCAGATCGCGCCAGGAAGCCCGATTTGCCATTTCTTGTTTAAGTCGCGAGCGAATGTGCAATTCTGCATGTCAAATCTAGAGCCGGCTTTCAGCCATCCTGTAAAAAGAAGACGTCTCATGACGGTATATCACGAGCTCCATGCCTCGACACACGCAAAGAATGCGCATCTTAAGATTTTACAATGCGTAAGCGATGACTCTACATCTCTTGCTTGGCTCACTCCTGCGTTTGAACTCTACTGCATTGGTGGGCCTAATTTGTCACGAGCGGCAATGGCGCAGGGCGCCAATAAGATTATGCAATGGATTAAGAGAGAAGAGAACCGGTTGTTCATCATTGGTGGCGGTGTATTTTGACACCTTTTTCTGAGTTCATAAATCATTATCATACAAATTGCAATTTGATCCAGCCCCCTTATACAGTGCCACTGCCTTGCCTCGCATTCCTATCAACGGTAATGTTAGTGACGACAGAAGCCGCAGGTTGCTCTTTTTTCTCTTGTGTCATATCAATTTGTTGTAGTTTTTTTTTTCTTCTTCTTTTTTTTCCCGATTTTGTTCTCTGTGCTTTGTTCCTTGTCACTGTGCTTTTTTCCATTTTCGGTCCCATTTTAAGTCGGCTTTGGAATTTCAGCCACAGTGATGATTGTTGAAGGCTGAGTGTGATTGTTGCGTTTGCCGTAAGCCGTCTCCATTGGCAAGGTGCTCATCCTCCTGGAGCCCCTACTTGGGGGTGGTTGTAAATCAGAAAAGCCTTCGCCAGGACGTGAAGGCCGCTGTCGTTTAATCGTCAATGAGCGCTTGGCCCATTGCAGCACCTTGTCGTTGACGCTCGCCCGGCGCTTAGGCAATTGCACCCAGCTGTCGTCATAGCTTCGCTGAGGCGGCGGTGGAACTTTGTCTTTGCTCTCCGCAAAGTAGGACGTCTTAGGAGGCGGGGGGTCCAGGAAAGATTCGGAAAAGGGAGCATCAAAGTCCTCGTGGAAACGAGGGCTGCGGATGGGGCTGCGTGACTGGAATTGAAGATCCGGCTGGCTGGCGGCGGGCATCAAGAGGTGGAAGTCGGGTTTGCGTGAAGCCATGGCGAAGGTGGTGTATTATGTCTAATGCTGACTGTCAAACGAGCGTGTTTATCAAAAGAGTGTGAGGGTTGAGAACGTTGGCAAATAAATTGCAGAGAAATAGAAAATCAGGTCATTGACGCAGACGGGGCGAGATATATGGCCACAGCAGGTATGATGTTGGCTACAGGGAAGAAGAGCTCTCTTATAAGTGCTACGAGGTGCTCAAGGCCTAATCTCCCTGGAAACGCGCCGCTGGGAGGTTTTTAATCAAAGTTCAGAAACCCGGCGGTTGACGAAATGAAAAAACTCTATAATGTCTCTCGGAAGGGCGGGAAGGAGAAAAAGAGACGGGCGAGCGAAGGGAACAAAAAAATTTGCCCTATGCCTCTCCGGCAGTGCAGCCAACGAGCAGCGCAGAAATTATTAACAGATGCAGCTAATGGCCCGTACCACCAAGCGTTGAAAGGATTGCCGCATGTCATTATCCACAGTGCCCCTGACTAGAGCGCGTCGTGCTGGTGGAGTTGCGGGGGGCCAGCCAGTCAAGATCCGGAGATGGCCTGTAGGGCCCCTCTCCAGGGGCATTGCGGCGCTAGGGTTCAGGCCCGGTAGCGGCCGGCAGAGTCCAGGCAGGGCACGCTGTGACCTTGAAACGGTGCTGAATGGGTGGCCTGGACTCGCACTTGTGATGCCGAGGGAGCTGCGTGCCAAAGTTTAATGGGCTCTTGGGCCTCTATTCGAGCAGCAGCTCGTGTTTGCTTGGGATTTGGGGGGGGGAGGTCTGATTGCTTTCGTTTTTCTTTGTTGCTGGCTGTTGCCGTTGCTGTTGATCTCGCTGCTGCAGGTCCAGCAGAACAGAGTGAGGTTGGCACATGTCCTCAATTTCGTTGGCCACAATCCCACCGCTTGTACTGCCCATCTCGTTTTTAATCTCCGATCATATTTCTAGAACAATGTCCCGGACCTAAAGAGACCCAACCGCTACGCTATCGTCGGTACCAGTGGTGCATACCGTTAGTGGTGGTTCTATTCCGTGGTAGCTGGGCGTGGCAGGCTGGCAAGGCAGTTTAAAGATTGGAAGGGGGCCTTGCTGGCGAGGCCACGTGAGCCACATTTCGGAAGACGCTGCATGGGAAATCATTTCGCCAAAGTGCACGCATAAACGAGGGGAGAGTCACCTGTGCACGCCCACTACTCCATAGTAGTACTAAGGCGAAACGGCAGCATCCAAGCGGTGGGAAAACAAAAACACGACAGAGTTCAGCTACGTCTCGGATAAATGCCAAGCCTGTACCGCAATTGGCTGGAAACAGACCCAGTCCTGGTTCCTGGATCCCGCGCCTGCGAGGCCAAAGCTATCTGCCATCACAAGATACGACTTCAGCTACTCGTGATGGCTGCAGACAACAATAGCGTTATGGTTGATATGAAGCAATGACACCATCTATTGGCACCACGTGTCTGTGCTATGACCTCATTAGCATGAGTACAGTTTGCATGGACTGAGATATGAGACTACAAAGAGCAATGATGCTCAGCACTACTAGCAGCGCACAGTTGTTATTCGAGGCCACATGATAGGAGCAACGCTTTGAAGCCTCCAGTACCTCAGCCATTCTCCCGAGGCAACACCAACGGCTCAAAACTCTAAATGACACCTCTGGAAACTACAAGGCTAATGGATGCCAGGTGCTTGTGGCAATTGGAAAACTGCATTTTTATCTGCAATCTACCGAAATAAATCAATGAGCTCATCTTGCATCTCTAGGGTAGTGAGTGAAAGGCTTGGTGCGGCCCATGCTCTACGAAGTACCTCGTACACTTTGTGATGAAATGTAGTCCTCGGTCCTTTTCAGCGACGATGCCAAGTACTACTAATATTTATCATCCATATCTACTAATCGGCGTCCATCTATTTGTAGGCGGCAGCATGTATTTCGCAGCGCTATATGATGGCTAAATGAACGTTCTGACCCGATTACTAGGATTTACTTATTGGACGACCTGATAGAACGCAAAATATAACGCCATGTTGTGTATACGTTACCTTATTCTCACGGGCAGGTACGCCCGAGTGCCCTTGTATGCGCCACGCATTCCAGTGAAAGTGATTCATCGCGGCTTCCTCCTTTGCTCCTTCCCACCGTTGCTTTGTATTCCATAATACCAGATGGACCTTCCATTGTGCATCGCGTCTTTCTCGCCGAAATGCCGACGCCTAGGTAGGTAATCAGGCTTCCTTGCCACGATCCATCCTCTATATCTGAAAATGTTTGTACCAAAAGTCCTGGTCGCGATCTTCTTGGAGTTGGTTTACAGTTCTCGCGTTCTGGAAGTTTTTGATTCGCAGGTATCGACCCATCGTCTTTGGCTTTTCTGCTTCTTGTTCTATTCCCCGAGCCCGTCTATGTTATTTTAATGTGTATGATATTTTCGTCTTTCCCTTCCCATCACAGCCAGGATTTGCCTCGTTTCTATGGACGCTGCTCGATTACGACAGAGATCTGCCAGCCATTCTTCGCTGCGCAGCCAGTATCGATATCAAACCAGAATGATCAACTACCCCAATCCTCGTCCGCCAGCTCAAAGGCACCCGTTACGCAGAGTCAACCAGAATTCCGCCCTCTTACGCTCACCCGGTCCCTTAGAGAGCATGCTGAAGACTACCACCGAGACAGGTGACATCGGCATCTTTTCTATCAGGCCAAACTCTTCTTCAGCGCCCTTTGATCGACCAAACAGATCCATGTCGCATCCCAGAGATGTGGATTTATTGCTTCCAGCACGCTCTTCGGGGTATGATGAAAACTACTACTACCATCCAGATGACCATAAAAGACTGCGGCCGTATCGCGATACGGCTTCTGAAATCATTTCTCTCTATGGCTCTGAAAGTCAGCACACTCAACTGTCCTCACCAGCGAGTCTTGAAGATGACCCCAGGTCGTATTCAATGACTACAACCAGTTCAAAACGGATCCCTTCCCAGAAATCTACAGGTACATTACAAAGCCAATCCAGCGGAAGTGGCTTCCAACGTCCAAGATCCCCTTTTCCTTACCCGACCCGATTGAAGCGCCCCGGAGTTCGCCCCGCTTCTCCAGCTCTCAGAGATAATGGGGATGTTGACTATAGTAGGATGGTTGAGTTAGAGCGCTTTTCTCAAGTAGGTCTCCAACTTGGAACTTTTACAGAAATCTCTTCATGACTGACATATTTCGTGTTTGCAGAGAACTGTTCATGGGTCATACAAATCTACTTATATCCAAGGCTCTCGACGGCCACCTCCGCTTTCAATTCGTGCAGAAGTCAATAGATCAACAACTTCTCTGCCGTCAAGGCCACTGCACTCGCCTCATTTTTATGTACCGGGATCTTGCCAGGCCAGACCGCACAATCCTGCCATGGTGTGGGCACCCATGCAGCCAAATAGAAATCAACCATGTCCCACGGATCAAAGCATTCGGTCGGCTAGTCTTACGTCCATCGTTGAGATGTATGATAAACCAGTAACTTCAAATTCAAATTGTGCGCCTCTCCGATCGACCGGCTCTATTTATTATGACTACAGTGAACAATTCGAAGACCGGCCATCTTGGGACATTGACGTAGATGTGCCGCTTCACCCTATGCCACAGAGAACTGAAAATATTCGTCAATCCCTGCTACTAATGGACGATATCCAAGGGCAATTTGATATTGGTGAAAATGATTCAGACTCGTCAAAATCCAATATGCAAGAAGCTGAGAAAGATTTGATTGAGCCTTCACACTTATCAATCACTAGGAAACGCCATTCTGAAGGAACAGAAACAAAGCAGCTGACCCTCCAAGATGAAAATGGCGCCACGGATATCACAACTTCCGATTTATTGAATTCTATTGAAATTGCTTTAAATGCCTTTTCTGAAAAAGAGCAAAGCCAGCCACTAGCTGTCTCGAATGAAGCGTCACCAAACACAGAACTAGATACCGCTGAGATGGGTTCAGTGATGAGCAATCCAGCTTCTACAGGATCAATATCGCCTCTGACAACGTCTTCTGATATCTTGAAAGCCAACTTTGATATAGTGGAAGACCTTCGAAGCCGGCCACCGTCTCAAACCGGCGGTATCTCAAAGTTAAGATATTCACTAGATCCCGCATTGTCCGACTTTGCCTCTGTTTTATCATCTTTTGACCGCATAGGAAGAGTGTCAATTTCGAAAGACAGCGAAGTCCAATCTATCGACATGGAAAACAATGAATCATCTGTATTCCAGCCAAACGAGGCGGAGGCACCTGTTTTGAAGAGACTGAGCGAGTGCTCGCTCTTACCGTCCACAGACAAGTCTGGTACAGAGGAGAAGGCGTATCCGAAATGTCACCGACGACATATCGCAACACTGATGATTAGTACGACTGGTGCCATCTCAGATGACATTTCCAAAAATAGCTCCAGGCGAGAGGACGGGTTACCAATTCTCTCACCAGAGCCCATTTCCCCTGCACGCGAGCTTAGGGTCAAGGAGAGTATTCCTCAGCTAATGAAATCTTTGCCTCCGCTACCGAGAGAAGCTGGGAAACTCTCAGGCTATGGCACTGTAGGCTTATTATCATTACCTAGTTGCTCTGGGTACGAACCTTTGATGCCAAGCAAAGACGAGCCTTCGGGAATGAACCAGAGATCTTTGTCAGCCGTTCTATCACCGACCTCGCAAAACATCCAATCAAAATTCAGCACAAGGGCTGTGGCATCACCTTCTTCACCCCGAATCATTCCTGATGCAACATGCTCCGTTGCAGCCAGCAGGCCAGTGTATAACGCCTTGCAAGATTATGGACATACCCCAGCGGGTCGGCCAGCACTCAAGCTCAAAGCGTCACACAGCCAACTCGACCCGGTTCGGCCCAGTCAGAGCGGGCTTTCTCCGTATAACAATCGATTGAAACAGTGCAACTCACTCGCAGAGTTGGCGGCCTGTCCTAAAAAAGACGTAGTGGATGAAAAAGTTGACACGGCTATGGGTGGCAAAGCGCAGGTATCGAACTGCGAACCCAACAGTGACAATTTGGTGATAGCAGACGAGACGTCTATCCGCTTTCGGCCGTCTTCTCAGCCGTCAGATCAGTTCAATATCCCTTATCCACCATCGCCCATCAAAACTGCAGTTCACTCAAACCCTATTACACCAATACCTGGGACAGCCTTGACCGAAGCGCATAGCTATGATATCAGCCCGAGTGGACCACGTGGACTACGAGGCAAATTTCCGCTGCTTCGGATGCAGTTTGCTAGCTCACAACGATCAGCTATCGCATCAAAAGACAACGGATCTATGCCTTCTTTGGGTATGAATAGACTCTCGACGCTCCCCACCGCAGCCGGTAAGGGCACAAATATCACATATGGGGAAGGGGCTAGTAATAAATATCTGCCACCTCTTCCTGAGATGAATAAAGCAGAATGGCGTATAAAGAGGTGGGCGCGAGATGCTAAAAAGGCTGTTCGGCTATATGTGAAGAAAGCACTGGATCGATCTCTCAAAGCGAACACATGAGTAATAGAGCCTTGCTTAACTAGAGCTTGGGCAAAGTTCTGAATGTGGTGGCCGGCAACGTGCACAATCTTATTATTGGGCGTGTTAAACAGGGCAAACAAAAACATACAGCAAATATTACAATAATACTAATGGAGGCCTTCGACCAAGAGAGAAGGAAGGACGATGGAAGGAAAGATGAGATAGGGTATGGAGTTCCGACGGAGGTTTTGTAGGAATATAGTCTAGTTTGCAGAAATACTTGGACCAGTTATGCCTAGACGCTTAAGCTAATGTACAACCATTTGTTAGACCTTAACATTATAGATTCAGATTTCTTTTCGCCTTTTTACGCAAAAGGATTTACGAGGTACATGCATTCATTCGAGCGAACTAGTGTTTTGCACTGAAGGCGGAGGCGCAACTCCGTCTCCATCAAGGCGATTCCAAGACTTAGCAGATGCACTAGATACGCAGGTGTGGATCACCATATTCTGGGGTAAATAGCTACAGGTTGATAAATGGAATTACGCATGCTTTGCGACGGATCATGTTTAGAACTGCCTTTATATATAGCCCTTTAAACATCTACTCGGCTGCCAAAAGACTTTAATGATTTGGTGCGGCCTACGCCTAGAAGCACAAAAAGAAGCAAATGATTCAAACTTCGATAATAACTGGGCAACAAGCCCGACTTGCATCACGAAGCAATGCACACACGACATCAACGTCAGGCCTGGCACCTGGATATTTACAAGCAAATCTTATTATCTTGCCGTCACGGTACGCAAGCGATTTCCGCAACCTCTGTGCTAGAAACCCCGTCCCATGCCCCCTAATCGCCGAGTCTGCAACCACCGGATGCGGTGACGCGGTGATATCCCATATCAACACCCTTCGCGGCGATGAAATTCTCGGTAAAGGGAGTGACCTAAGGCGAGACGCACCGCGATATATGGTGTACAAGGATTCGAAGTTGGAGAAGAGCCACTGCAGCGATATTACAGAGGAGTGGACGAGCGATCATGTTGCGTTTCTGATCGGCTGCTCATATTCCTTTGAGGCTGAGCTGACTGCGGCTGGACTCCCGCCACGACAACTGGTGCTAGGGAGGAACGTGCCCATGTATAGAACGACTCTACGGTTGTGTCCGTCTGGGGTGTTTCGAGGAGCCACGTACGTTGTGTCTATGAGGCCGTACAAGAGACGGGATATCGAGATGGTGAGGAGCATCACAAGGAGGTTTGGGGCTACACATGGGGAGCCGCTGGATTGGGGGTGGGAGGCGGTGGAGAGGCTTGGGATTGAGGATATTGATGCGCCAGAATGGGGGGATGCGCCGATGGATGGAGATGGGAAGCGAGCGTTTGGACGGGCGAGAGCCGAAGGTGGAGGTGAGTGTGAAGACGAAGAGATTCCGGTGTTTTGGGGCTGTGGAGTGACGCCGCAGGAGGCGGTGATGAGAGCCGGGCTGGAGGGGGTGGTGATGGCTCATGCGCCGGGACATATGCTGGTGTTGGATGCTCGAGATGAGGATATCGCAAGGTGATGAGAATTAGTGGTGGTGCTTGTCACTTGAACCAGCCATTGGGATTGATGGCGGGTTGATGGCTTACAAGTTTTGTAAGTCACAATGCGGCGGTGATGCCTTCGTCGGCTGCAAGCACTCTACTGCTCTTTACCTTCACTCAGCGTATTTGATTCGTCATTACCATCAATGCATCATTCGGTTACGGCCACACCAAGATTGATTTTTTAATAACATCGAACTCTGCATTACATGTCGTATCTACCCATCTATCCGTCCATCCATTCAATTCGACAAGCTTGTGGGCGGCACCACTATTAAGCGACTTAGCGTCGGAGATGCTGGCCGATGATGAGGAGCATCGACCAACAGGAATCCAGCTCCTCAAGTGGGTGCTTCTGGAGTCCATCCCCGGCGAGTCGTGCTGATTTATAGCGCTAACAGAGGGCTGAAGGAGCGCCATCTTGGGATATCTGAATCGTACATCTCTCACATGTCACGTTTTTCTTTTTTGGTTCCCGCCTTGTCAACTTAGACGAACACAGATTGACAGCTAGTGGTTACAACTGTCTGCACACTATATTAATAGTAAATATCTTGATATATCTGAGCGCAATCGCTGCCAATCTGTCTATTAGGCGGTAATAACGGCGCACGATGGAGGAACCCCTCTTAGGAGACTCCGTCAAGACGTCGTAAGTCTCAAAAGGCTCAGCCTTTTTAAGCCACTACTAACACGCCAGACTACCAGCTGTGAGCGATGCCGTCGTCGTAAGGTCCGTTGTGCATTCTATGTTATAAAATCATCTCAAGACTTTTGAAACTTACGCCTTGACTATTCCGTGCTGTAGATAAAATGCGATCGAAAACGTCCCTGCACTAGATGTGCCAAGGCGGGGACCGAGTGTATTCTCCAAGGCATTGGAGAAAAGCAGCGGTAAGTGGAGGGACGTTGAGAGAGCCATTTCCAGCTTACTGACGACAGCTCCGAACAGTCCTGTTTCGAAGAGCTATATTCAAGCCCTCGAAGGCCAGATAACCGCGCTTGAGCAGGTCATCCGCAAGCTGGCCGTCGCGGACAACGCTGAGCGAGATCAGATCATCTCGGATCTATCCTTGACCACGGGAGCTGCTAATGTCTCGTCATCGGATGGCGGACAGGCTGATCCCAAGTCAGATCCGAGCCTTGCGGCTGCGCGGGTTAGGTCTGGTCAGCTGAGGCGACTGCGAGGAGACAACGCGGCTCAGTTCTTTGGGGGAACAAGCTTACTGCAGATACACTTTTCAAAGGATTCTTCTTCTTCGTCTCCCGCTGCGGCGAGTGCTGTGGGCATAGAGTCTTTGGCCATATCGACAGAGGGCTCGAATGCCAATAACAGTCAAAATATTGTTAACAACAGCGTGGATGTGGGCGATCTGTATGGCTACCTCGATGACTATGGTCTTCAGAGTGCGACTTTCCAGTACGAGCCCCACCATGAAACTTCACAGAAGCTCATGTCAACCTTCTTCTTGGAGATTTATCCATACTACATGGTCGTGTACCGCGAGTATTTCTTGAGAGACTATGATGTCGGGTCTGGGAAATATTACTCCGACGTGCTGCTGTACTCGATATGCGCCCTGGGAGCGCTGCAGTACGACGATATGCTCAGCCTCTCCGACGTCTTCTCGAGCCAGGCTCAGACCCTCCTTTATTCCACCCTCGACAGTCCTGACCTGACGACTCTCCAGGCCCTCGTTCTACTTGGTTATCGCGAGATTGCCGTTGGCCGAGCATCCAAGGGCTGGCTGTTCTGCGGCATGGCTTTCCGCCTCGCACATGAAATGGGCCTCCATCTCGACCCGACCAACTGGGAGGGATCTACCGAGTCGATTGGTGACCGAGAGATTCTGCGGCGAGTCTACTGGGCGGCCTTCATCGCCGACAAGCAGCTCAGCCTCTATTTCGGCCGGCCTCCAGCTCTGTACCCTGGCGAGTCGGATGTGCGGAATACCATCCGGCTGCAATATCCCCCTGGTTGGCAGGGCCTCCTTGAGACGTATATTTGCAAGGGAGCGTCAGCAAACGAGTGGGACAATGGCGTTGCTCTCGTGGGCTCGTTCATTTACAGGGCAGAATTGTCCAAAATTATTCACGTCATCATCACTGACCTGTTTGAGAATCGGAGAGGAGGTGCAGATCCAACCATTATCGCGACAAAGACGCGGAGGATACATGTGTCGTTGACCAAGTGGCTTTCCAATCTGCCCAGCTTTTTGCACTGGAACCAATGGACGGTTGGCCAAGTGCCTCACAACGTTTTACATCTTCAGTGAGTTTTTTTTTTTTTTTTTTTTTTGTAGTTCCCTCTGCATTCATACAAGTCTTCCCAATGGCTGATTATCGCAAACTTCTATCAATAGCATGATGTTTCACACCATTATGATAATTCTCCATCGACCACCGTCGCATATGTTTGAGAAGCCGGGCATTGCCGAAAGCGAAGACGTGGAAATCTGCTACGAATCTCTACAGGCAATTCTACGTCTAATGCGAACTTTTTCTCGCTACTACCGCTATAGATCATTACCGTTAGATTTCGTGCACACGCTCTCCACCGCCGCAAGCACAATCATGATGAAGCGCTTCCTCCAGAAGGCGTCGTGGAGCGACCCGGACATTGAGCGTGCGCTGTCGCTCATCACACTGGCCATGGACGAGATCCAGAACACTTGGCCCTGCGTGCGAGAGGTTAGGGACGTGCTCCTGCAGGCGCAGCAGACACAGGCGACGATGCCACCGGAGGATCCTCTGGATGCGCCTGATCTGATGAATGGGCTTGAAGCGAGCGACGATGATGGATTCTTTGCAAATCTAGGAGACGGCGACATTGGCACACTTCTCACAGACGAGTTTTTGAGTGCGCAGCTCCCTGGAATGGGACTGGAGCCATTTGATTTCAATCAGATGTCGGGGCCTTCTTGAGGAATAGGCCGATTACGTTAGGCTTTCCATCTTACTGAGAAGGCCAAGTTTCTTTTTACACAACCCTGCACCACGCCATCTTCACCTCTTACTTGGACCCATACGAGCACCATAACCACGGCATGTCACTTGTGGAAAAAGATTTATTCCGCGAAAAGACAGTTCATTGCTGCTCTCGAAAGATCCATGTCAAAAGACTCTTGGGTAATAGGTACCATTACTGACTTTACATGGCAGCGTCAAAAGTGATGGATCAGGCATAGTTGCTCAGATAGCCAGGAGGATGATGCCATGCGGAGCCGTGCAGATCTTTGCGTTAGGGGAGAAGGATTCACCGCTACGTGCGCTGTCAAATGAAGCTGTCGAAGTTTTGAGCCATATGCTACATAGTAGTGGACGTGGCTTTGGTGGATATCCCATGAGACGGACACTTGCTTCATCGTTGGAGTGTGACACACGGGCATTCCGCACCGATGGCTTTGAAACAAAGTACTATGGAAGAACAGTGATAACGTATCTCACCTAATGTTTTTGTTTTATGAATCAAATACGAAATACTACGTATGAAATATCGCGTATTAGCAGTAAAATTACTAACACGCCGATGAAATTTGCATCCCTGCCGTATGCCCCAAACGGCGCATGGACTGTATAGGGACTCTCACTTCGTGTTTTTATATCCTTCTTCGTCCGCCGATCGTGCCCAAGCACCGTGTTGAGACCGAGAATGCTCAGGGAGAGCACCAGGCTGCTAAATATAGCAACGGCGATGTGGCCGAGCCGAGGCCCTGCAAGCCCACAGACAGGGCAAGGGCTTGATGTTTGTTTCGCTCTTTGAATGATGTCTCCAAGTCAGGTTCTTTCCGTGAATATCGTATCATGCTCGGGATTAACCAGTCGATGCGAAAGATGCCGCGATGAGTGCATGTAGAGGCGATGCCCATCCACGTGATGCTTTTTGTGTTGGGTGATTACATGATTACCTGGATAAGGAGCTGGTGCATTTTTCTTGCTTAGTTCAGTAGGTGTCCGTCATGCTGGCTGGGCTAAAAAAAGGAACACTGGATGTTTTGACGGGGACGCGAGGCTTATTTAGGTGCGATAGTTTATTATTTGGAGACGCTTGGGGAAATTGGGTTGATGCCATTGATGGCGCGATTCATGCGCCGCCGCTCTGGCGTACAAGTACTTAGTAGTAAGTATGTGAAGATGATGTCCAGCCGCACATGCTACGATGCGGAGGGCCAAGATCTCGTGCGTTGCGCAAAGCAAGGGCCGTGTTGGAATCAACACCGACATCCATGGATGGCCGGCAAATCCAGGTGCCCTGGGCTTTTACCCACCGGGACTGGCATCTGGCGTGCCTGTCTCTGAATGGAACTCGCCCTGACAATCGCCCCGTCCAGCGGCCCCCTGTCCCGGCAGCATTCTGCATGTCCATGTAGCAAGCATGTCGGCCAAATCCGTAGCTTGACAGCCCCGAAAGCATCTGCCGTGGGTGCTGTCTGGATATCCGTGCGTGTAGATGTGCCACGGCTCCGAGGAATAGGCACTGCAAGACTGGCCGGAGATGGACTGCATGCACAGTACCTCGAATGGACGAATGGGCAGAGCAGAGACTCAGCAGTCCCCGCTGGTTACTCGGCACCAATACCAGTATTGCTCTTTCATTCTACGATTTTTCCAAGCAGGTATCAGGCAAAATCTGGTCATCCACTGCATCGTTGCTTGTGAGAATCGTGTTGCCCTTTTGGGTCGTCATCCTGCTAGGGACCTCCGCTGTTAGCCTGGCTCCAGCGCTGCCCAGCTTCCACTGCGGGTGGCATTTTCAGCGCTAGCAGCGTGGCATGGGGCGCATTGCGGACGCTAGAATCCGGAGCTCAGCTTCGACAGTCGGAGCCTTCCAGCGACGCATGTACTGTGCCATCCGGTGACTGGCGTCAGTGCGCTGCAAGCGGAGTACCTGTACATGCAATCTGCAATAGCGGCCGTGCTACTCCCGTACAAGGTAGTCGTCCCGACTTACTAGAGGTCTCTCAGCCACGCTTCCTCCTCATCAGCGCTCCCTTCTTATTCTGTTCGCTTCTCGTTCGCAGTCTGTCTTGTTTTGCTGCTATTGCTGCTGCACAGTCGTTTGCCCGTCTTCTTTCAGCGACACAGCGAGTTCTTGTGGCCCTTTTGGACATGCCACGCCGCATCTGAGACTGCCCATCGATAGCGGAGCAGCGCCATGGACGACGCCTCGGCGCCGGCAGAGGCGCGACGGTCCAGCATCGAAAAGGCGCCCCTCGTCCTTGATACACCCCCGCCGTTCGACGGTCTACCAGACGAAATCATCGAGCAGTGAGCATAGCAACCCCCCCCCTCCCTTTTGGACTGTAGATGGCGTGGGCATGGCGGTTCGGGGCCAGACAGTAATTTTGCGGATGGAGATGGAAGTGGACGCGGGAGGGCAGACGAACAGCTGTGAGACCAGAAAAGAAGAAGAAAACTCTGACGGAAGCCCCATAGGATACTCCTCGCCACGGATCCCAATGGCTTCGCGTCTCTTATGACCCTCAACCGAAAATGGAGAGATGTATCTCAACGCCCGCACGTCTATCGATACCACCTCGCACGATGTCCGTCATATGCTTCGTCCCATCACAAGCTGCCGAGTGCCGACGTCGAAAACTTGCCCAAGCTACGGCGGCTGTTTGCCAGTGAGATCAAGCGCAACCTCTTCGAATCCTACGTGCGACCGAACGTGACCGTTTTCAAACTCGTATCCAAGGCAATCAGCTCTTCATCATGTCCGGGAGGAGAAGGCATGGCGTTCACCACGTCGCCAAATGGGCATCACGTATTGGCGTATAACTCATCCAGGCTGTACCTTATAAACGCCCAAGGATCGGAGATCGACATAAAGCGCGAGTTCAAGCTGCTGCGGCGCCCGGTATCGGCATGCGTCTCCAACGATGCGAACCTCCTGGCTGTTCTCTCCAACGAGATGCAAGTTGACGTTTACGATCTGACGCAATCCCCACCCAAACGAAAACAGTCCCTGATTCTCGATAACGATCCGAGAACAATTGCGCTGTCGCCCTGCGGCACAGTTCTTACCGCGGCCTATGACGGCGGCATCGAGGTCCAGTCGCTGAGCCGCGGGGCGTCTCCCACCGAAAGGCGTGCCGTCAAGTGCGATGCAGTCGACGCTTTGGCTTTTTCCTTTGATGGCACGCAGATTCTCGGGACAACACTTCACTCATCCCCACCGAGCACGGTCGTCATCACCGCACCATATTATGATCCCGGCGCTCTTGCAATGGACCAAAGCGAGGAGAACCTCAGCGCAATGTGGACCACGTCCATTCTATTTCCCAACTCGAGCCGAGACTGTAGTCATGCCGTGCTGTTGCAGGATGGAAGCCAGGAGGAGGCTGCTTGGGCATTTGCATACGATCGCAGCTTCGAAACCTTTCGTGCCGTTCGAATCGATGATTTGAGAAACGGCACGACGCATTTTACTGGCCCGGTGCCCAAAACAGCCTCCCAGGCCAAGCTTCTTCCTTGTACGCTGCCTTCGGCTACATACCATGGTGAATTGGTGTCTGCTTGCTTCCACGGCAACGAAGTCTGGATTTACGGAGTACCCGAGGACCTGACAGCGGTGCCTGATGCTTCTCTAGCCGCCAGTGATACTTCTGGATTGGCTAGGAGGAATAGCGCTCAGAGCCACTCCTCGCGATCTCCGTCCATCAGGACACAAGAAGTTGTTGTGCCCACAGCTGCCAGTGCCAGAGTTCCCCAGTGGCAGATCCTATGTGATAAGTTGAGAAACAACTTTGTGGCAGGGCACAAGACGTCAGAAGTTATCGGCGTGAGCAATGTGAAATGGGTTTCGGGATTTGGCGATACATCGCTCAAGGAACGACTTATTGTCACTGCTACAGGAGTTACAGGGCCTAGGCTCGTTACCGAAGATGAGGACTTTGACTTCGTTGATGGTGGCAGAATTGCTCTAGTGGATTTCGGCTACGCTTTCACTGACGGAACCGAGACAGAGGTGACTATCGAGGTCGGAAGTGACGATGCCGAAGTTCTCGAAGAGGAGCAACGTGATATAGAAACCGACGTTGCTATTGTGCGACGAAGGACAGTAGCCCAGCGAGGGGGGAGGGGGGGTTCACGGAGAGCCAGCTTGATGCGTACTGCAACAGTCGCCGGGATTCATACTTCTCCTACTTCGTCTTCTCAATACATTGTTTCACCCATCTCACCCATATCAACTCGAAGCGCCGATGACGACGATCCCCTAGTGCCAAGGACGATGAATCGAAACCCTGTCAGCCGCCCGATCATTCAAGAGCCTATCGACGACGAAGAATTTTTGTCGATTGAAGAGCAGGAGGCCCTGGATGCCCCATATGCCCACTCTAGTCCGCGATCAGGGACAACTCTGCGCCGAGCAGCTACAGTGGCCGCTGCAAATCGTCGTCTAAACCCGCGGACGGCGGATGGCCGGCCCATAGAATACCGCCGGGCAGACGGTAGGAGGGAACACCCCCATGAGAGTGATGCGGATAATTGGGAGCCACCGCCGCCGCCTTATCAGGCAGAGGATCCAGGCGATACACCTGCCTTTCTGCGCGGCCGTGCTGTGTTGGCGTCTGCCTCGATCCCAGTGCAAACTCAGCCGTACCTACCAGTACAGATGCCTCAACCACCCACTTTGGCGATTCCACCAAGCTTTCAGCCGATCCCAAGTCTCGGGCCCGGCGTTGATGGTGTTGATTATAGCGGATCTGCTCATGCGAGATCCGCCAGCGACTCAACAACTGTGGTAGGCAGGCTACGGATTGATGATGGCGTGCCTCTACCCTTATCAAGCACATCTGGACCACTAGATCATGAGGATCTATATGGAGTATCTCCCCCAACTTCACCAGTTATGTCCCACAGTCAAGACGGTCGATCTACGGCCTTGTCGCGGGATTCCATCACGCCACAGCCTACCTCTGTGACATCAAATTCTTCCACGGGGGCATATGAAGGCAGCCCTGCCGCTATAGTCCCTATGTTGCATCCTGAGTTTGATTTTGGTGGGCCGGGCCTGGGGCTTGACACTGCGTCGATTTCAACAATGGAGACCAACGACGTCTCTTGTCACCTCTTAAGGAGACCCTCTAATGCGCAAACCTGGCCGATGGCTGCTCCGGAAGAAAGACGCGACTCGAATGCTGAAAGCGAAACAGCGAACTCCGCGTTACCACCAGCCCCTAGCTCGGACCAAATGGCCAGGCTCATTAGGAGGGCCAGCCAAGGAAACCCACTTAACCTATCGGGTAGCCTGCTTTCAGCGCAGAGCCCCCAGGCACAGCGACCACAGCCGGTCGGGGGCTCTTTGACCTCCACGGCAAACGAGCCTGACCCTGAAATCGACCAGCCCCTAATTATCAGCACCCCGGGAGGTGTAGGCGGTATCTTCGATCCGCCAGGGCGCAGAACGTCTCGCCGGGGTGATATGCCGATCGTAGCGCCTGTGCCTAGACGCCCTCGCGCGACAGGCGGCTCTGCCCTCCCTCCCACGGTAGAGAGACTGGAAACGATCTCCACTGGCACTGAACCTCCCCTAGAGGGCACTCTCGCCTTGCCGACGTGGATGAGGGGGCCACCTACCTCGCCGGGCAGGCAGACATCGAATATAGTGAATAGACGGCCCAGCCGGGCTGAGAGGAGCGCGGCCAAGAATATGCGTGATGCGAAGAAGCGAGGCTGGAAAGCGAACGCCAAGAAGAGGAAGGACGAGATGAAGAGAGTTACTGCTATTTTGGAGGAAGATAATAACGGCAGTGTCTGGGTGGACGTGGATGCACCAGCTGCTGCGAAGGACCATGATAAAAAATGCAGCGTTATGTGATGAAAAAGGGAAAATAAGCTTGTTTCTCCCTCTCAAATTTCCGCCATTTCCTTTTTTTTTTTTTTTTTTCCTTCCCTTGAAGAACACACTGTCATTTTATGGAATGGTTGGTGTTGGCATATAAATGAGCGGGCCGTGCGAGTTTTTTTTTTTTTTTTTATTTTGTTGGTATTTTCTAAGAGAAAAAGAAATCCGTCTGCTTTCTGTTTGATATATAGTTTTGCGTTGGATATAGTCCAGACAGATACCAATATTGGTCTTCGCAACAGCTTTTTGTTTTGTATTTTTTTTTGTGTTTATTTTTTATTGTTTTTTTGTTGAACGACTATCAATATCAGCAACATAGCGTGTGGGAAGATTGTTGAGAGAGAGAGAGAGAGAGAGAGAGAGAGAGAGAGAGTAGGTGGAAGAGGAAAAACAGGGATAAAATTAAAGGGGGGAGGGGAGTTTGTGCACTTTCGTTAAGGAAAATGCTTGCTCTTTATTCTTGTTTGTTTTTGCATGGGCTTGATTGTATATTGAAGCGATATATGTGTGATATACATATCAGGGGAGAGGTATTGTTTGTGTGCATTTTTAGATATATACCTATGCATACACAGCTGCATTCGTTACTAATATATACCTAGCGAGAGAGCATGATCTTGAAATAATTATATTGATCGCGTTTGATACTACTTTTATCGTGTTAAACCCAAATTTTATTCCTAATATGTATGTGTGTGATGAATTATTTTAATTGGTCTTTTTTTTTTTTTTTTTTTCATTCTGTATACAAATTATTAAAGCCAACCAGCAACATATTAACCGCCACAAATACACTTCAGGGCCATCAAGGCCCGACCAAGTCCAATCTTTAAGAACCAAATAGATAAATGACCTTCCCATGTATGCCCTTCCCATTGGGTACGACGAGGTAAATCCACCCAAACAGTATGTCAAATTAAGCTGCTTTTGCTGCTGACTCCCCCCTCTCGCTATCCATAGCTCGTGGTATATGCCTGCACAAAGGAGATAGGAAAATCGTTAAATGGATCTTGAACATCCATTGGTATCACTCATTCTTGTTGAACAAAGGAAATAAAACAAAAAGCCAAACCCTCCCACTCTTTGCCCTCTTGTTGCCGTTATGCACATTTTAACAAGCAGGGCGCCAAAAAACAAAGGGAATTCGTAAGAATATGTAAGAAAAAGGGGAGGACTAAAACAGATACTTGTCGGTGACAAAGGGAACATGTCATCATAGAATGTTTAGATGATAGGACACGCAATATGGTCGACTTCATATCCGGGCAGGAGGCATGGGATCATGAACGACGTAGGGATGTCCACGTCGTACATCATCAAGATCAGCTTCCATCATGAGATCTGTAAAAGTCGTTCCTTGAGTTTGACGCTTATCATAGCTGCCTCTCATCATAACAGGGTCGGCAAATACATTGATGCTCTCACCACCACTAGGCTCCCTGGGAACATTCTGCGGGTAGACTCGTGTGCTGGAAGCTTTCATGGCCCTGATAGGAGCTAATCGCGAACCAGACTCAACGACTCCTGTACGAGCATTCAGCTCATCTTCTGAGCATACGGACGAGTGGAAATTGGTAGGCGAGTGGTCTGAAGGGTTGGGCGAGTCGAAGGGATTCGGGATAGAAAGGCGCTGTGAGTGTCGGTTCTGGTAAGAGATCCTGGGCGGTCTCTGGCTCACAAAAGACCTAATGGAGGGAGTTTTGCGGATAAAATCAGCTCGATAGGAATTTGGCTGCAGGATAGGGTCAGAGATGACACTGCCTCCTTGTATACCAAGGCCAGGGCCAGGGCCGAGGTGTTTGATGTTTGCCTTCTCAGGGTATTCACTCTCGCTGTAGCGGTTGCGGCGGCGGACAAACAGGAACGCGATAATCCCTAACGCAGCCAAGACGGCGCAACCTCCGACAACGCCAGCTACGATGGAGATTGTCTTTGGGTTCGAAGCCTTGGGAGCCGGGCTCGCAGTCTCCGTGGAAGAGGAGTCAGGCGATGAAGTGGTTGACGGGAGGGAAGTCTCTTCTGCGGGCGGTGTCGCTGCTGCTGTGTTGACTGGTGCAATGACGAGCGAAGTAGCAGGCGGGGATGTAGCTGACGCAGGAGCTGATGTAGCCGATGCAGGGGATGTTGGCGAACCAGACGTGGGTGATGTTGATGTGGGCGAGCCAGTAGCTGAAGAGCCGGCACTCTCCGGGGATTTGCTCTGATCAGCGTCTTTCTGGCACTGATTGCCTCCAACACACGAATATCCAAACGGACAACAAAGATTCCCGCCACATTTCCCCAGCGAGACGTCGAAAACACTGGTTTTGATTGGTGATTGTGAGTTTTTGATTGGATCCTGCAAACTGATATCGCAGGTGATGGGCTGGATCTTTTCACAAGTCTGGCCAGTAGGACAACATAGCGCGGTTGTGTTGCCGGCTAATGGTAGGCAGGTTGTTCCTTGAGAACAGCAAAAGTTGTTGGGTAGACTCGCAGGACAGGACTCTAAGCCAGCAGCGCACTGAGAGTCTCGGACGAAGAGGGAATTTGTAGGCGAGGCTGAGACAAACGAAGCCAATGCTGAAACCAGCAGCAAGAGGCGAGTGAACCGCGGCGCAAGGGTCATTATAATACTCGCAACAATGACAACTCCAGCTAGGCACACCTATGTTGGCGGTTTGATGAGCTGCTGTCCCGAAACGAAGACTCGATATCGTCGGCGGATTTTTTGGATTTTTTGGGGGGTTTTTTGGGTTGTTTTTTCGATCGATTAAGTCAGAGATAGTTGAAGAATATACGTTGACAAGGGGTTGGCTTCCCCAAGGAAAATAGAGTTCCTTCGTAGCAACACAACTATTGACTGACCAAGCAGTCGTCTAAGCTGTTGAACGAGATTTTTGTGTAGAAGAAAGGAAACGTCAAGAAGCAAGGTTAGAAGATGAGGCGAAGGGTGAAAGAAAGATGAGCTGAGCTGTGTGTGTGTGTTTGATCAAAGAATGAACCGTGTGTGTGCGCTGTCAAGACAAGTGACGCACATACACCGAGCAACAGGAAACAAGTACTGAGTGATGGTCAGTGTGCTAAAGAACGTATCATAAACAAGCAAGCAGAGAGGAGGGATACTGTAAGGCAAGAGAAGAGAATGGGAGAGAAGGAGGAAAAACGGGTAGGGCACGAAAACTGGATATGGATGAAGTCACGTCTGGATATGAGAAACACTCTCGGACACTGATTACGATACAAGATGCACGGATAGGCGCGCATCGGATGACTGTGGCATGCTCAACTCTTCCACAAGCGCGTCTCAGAAACAGCATCATTCTGGCTGGTCCTTGATCAAGCTCCCTCCTCGGCGGCATCCATGCTGCAGTCCTGTTCATTCCATCGAGCACGAGCATGTTTCAAGGCGGCAGTGAGAGAGTCCAAGGAGTCCCCAGGCTGCGCGCCATATGCCGCACCGCCAGCGAGTGAATGCTGGCGCCAGGCTGTCGAAACAATGGCCCGGTGGCCTCTGGACGATCCAGGACCAGTCAAAGGGCGGCTGCTGGACGGCTGCGTCACTCGACACAGGCTCTTGCGGAGGAACCGCTGGGGAAGCCCAAGTTTGCGTCGTGCTTCTCGCTGCTCATGGCGGACTGCCCAGACGACGCACGACCAGCAGACTGACAGGTGGCAATGGCCAGGGCGGCATCAGATGGCCGGGATTCTCACGCGATGCTGAGCAGCAAACAGCAAACGACTGGCCGGCGGCCCACGGCGCAAGATGGACGATGCGTCATGGCTGGGCCCCGATGCTGGGACGCTCTTGGATGCCCTCTTGGGTCTCCCCGGACCATGGCGCGATGCGCTGTGCGAAGCAGAGACTTGGACGCAGACGCAGCCAAAGACGTCGTCGATGGTGGATGGTGGAGGTTTCAGACACGAACAGGCGGTTGGCGCTCATTGGGCGAGGCGAGAAACGAAACGGAACCGATGCGTTAGGCGCCCACTGTAGCCGCCGGGCAGGCGCTGTGGAAGTAGGCAATACGCTCCACTGCTTAAGGGCCACAGGCAGCCTGCTGCGGAGCATGTACTCCGTATTACAGCATCGGGCGCTTAAGCACGAACAGAGCATTGGCTGTGTCGAATTGATCAACTACACTATCCAACTACAACTACTGCCATGAAGATACATGTATTCATATCAATACATACATACTCTGTGGCAAAACTCAGCCAAAGCGGATGAAACAATGGCAGCAAAACGAAGCGCGGAATAATGACATCCAGCTGCAGTAGCAGTGCTACGTCTCCATCTACTCTTGGCCATCGGGATCCCGATTAGTGATGCAGCAGCCCAAAAGAGGAGCAGCACAATTCGCCAGACAAGTCCATCGGCAACGTGCGCTTTGCTTCGAATCCATATTATGCAACGTTCATTCACCTTGCAAATAGCACACGTAGTTGTTTAGACAACCATGTTCAAAGCAAGTTCACGCCTGAACAGTTTACACATGTCAAATCCCCAGCAACAACAAAACACACTCAATAGCTCACCCGCTATTCAAAGCTCTTGATTCCCTCGGCTCTCTCGCCTCTCTTCTCTCTCTCTCTCTCTCTCTCTCTTTTTCCAGCCCCCGCCTCTGCCCAGCACCACTCCAGATACCACTCTACGATACAACTGCCACCCATCCTGCTGCTACCTTGGGGTTGCAAAACATCCACCCGACTGTCTCTGTGCGGCATGCAGCTCCGTGTAAAGTCCGTTCGTTGCAGCCCCCATCTTGCCGAATCCGCATGCGGAACTACACAAGACTTGACTACTTTACAATTTATAGGAGGTATGGGGAACAGGGTAAAATAGAAAAGTGAGAAATACGACCAAAACAAAACCAACACTAATACAACGAGGATGAAGAAGACTGTCATCGTCATATACGGCCTTGTACTTGTAGCAGCAGCAGCAAAATCAGGTAGCAGTACATACATCGTCATCTTATCGCAGCAGAGGGGACATCTCCGAGGATTTGGGCGGGAACAAGGTCCAGCAATTCCGATAACATATCACTTTTTTTTTTTTCCTTCTCCTTCTCCTTCTCTTTCTTCTTTTCTTTTCTTTTTTACCTTCTTACTGCACTCCCCAATATTTCCCGTCTTACCGCGTTTTCCCCTGCCCTATATACAAGACAAGGTAAAGAAAAGGGCAGTGTCCCACGCACTGTCCACGTCCACGGTGAATGCAACCTTTTACTTTTTGATGGAGCGCCATGAAGAAGTATTCGCTCCATGTTCCTGCATGCATGCTGCACTCACTCTCGCTCTTCCTTGTGCTTGTAGAATTTCCCGTTTTCACCCTCGCGCTCTGCACAATACGACATTGCGTACATCCAGCTTTTATATAGGTAGACAAGCGTGTACTACCTAGTCTAGTTGTTATAAAGCTGGGCAGCCAAATAGTCATTCGGCCATGCTCATAAATGCCCAGACTGACATTCCCTGGCCGTCGCCCAGAGAATGAAAAGCCCCAACTCCAGTTCTGTATTTGCCTTTTTCGGCGCCATCTCTTCCTCTAACGGACAATCCTTCGGTTCCTTTCTCTCCGTATACAAAGTGCTACTATGTATGTACTACTCGCTGATGTGCACCATCAAAGCACCCCGGCAGATGATCATTGATAATCTGATGGGAGTACGGAGTACATGTCGTATTATTGAGTCAACAAGCATTGTTTCTAGATATCTGACCAACAACGCCAACACATCCATCCGTCCATTCAATCTCAAACGCAATACACTCTCTGCAACCGTTGCCCATGGGCTCCCTCAGACACACCCATCTAGATCTCTCTTCCAGCTGGCTCCTTACACCGACCCGTCCTTAGCCTAAGCTGAAAACGCGACAGCCACCCCATGTATGCATCAATAGTCACCGCAATAGTCCATCATGCGGCCAGTAGATTAACTCGCCATGCCATTCCACACAACAAGTAACCCTCTCTCGTACTGTATATTGGCTGTACAGCACCAGCTCAGAGACCACATTGGGCCGCACCGCCACTACTGGCTAAGCCCCCAAATACGTGGCGACTTTTCTTTGTCCCGTCAACAGCAAGCAAAATTTACAAACCGGCTCCGTACAAGTAAACAATTGGACGATAGAAACCGAGAAAAAAAAAATCTTCATACCCTGTCTTTTGTTTTGTTTTTTTCCGCCACTGCCAGCCCAAAGATCCATCTCGCTCCATCTCTCCTCTATTCCATCCGCCCATCTCCTCACAGTGCAGTAACGAGATCCCAAACGACCGACCCGCCCCAAAAAGAAGAAGATAAATCCAAAGTGCCAGGGTCAAGTTAAAGTGGCCACACAATTACTGGCATCTACGGCTCCCGAGGCATGCACACTGTACTCACTCGCTCCATACAGTATGTATACAACCTCTCTCTCTCTCTTCCTCTCCCCCCCCCTGTATCCTCACACCCTCCCTGCCCGCAAAGCCTGGCTCCAGACGTATCTCTCAACCTTTTCTTTTTTGTCCTTTCCCCTCCCCAGTCCAGCTATTCGCCTGTCATTCGATTCCAATCTCAGAGCTTTTACTGTACGTCTCTCTCTCTGTTTTTCCTGCCCCCTTGTTTTTATCCGGTCAGCTGATTCTTGCAAATTCGCTTTCGCTTGGACAGGGGGAGGTCATTCGGTGAGACTTGACAGGTGCCTGAATCCTACCACTAGGTGCTATAACATCAGGTACAAAACAAGCAAGTAAACAATCAAACAAACCAAATAAATGCCTGTAGAAAAATTCCCTCCGTATAAGTGGAGGCAGCACCACCATGGCCTCCAGCATAGTTCAGTAAAGACTGATAATGAATAATAATAATTGCTTTATTTTTTTTCCATCTGTCCGGTTCCAAGCGTAAAATGTGCACCCTCTATCTTTCTATTTTCCCCATCTCTCTCTGTCTCTCTCTCTCTACTCTACTCTATACTACCCAAAAGTTCCCTTTCCCCCCCTCCTCAGGGAATCCCTTCCTTTTTCTCCTTCTTCCGCCGTTAGTACCACCCTCCATCTCCCACCGGCTGCATCTTGCATATCCCCAACCAAGCAAATCGTCTAATACACAGTACTCTGCATATGCATATCTTAACATAGCAGACCAAATGCTGACAGCCAGCTCCAATCACCATAAATAAATATAGTATAATTTATATACCGCCTTATAGAAATGAAAATCTGATGCTCTGTTCCGTGCATAAATCAAGTTTATAATAATGCATCAACATCATTGTTCAAGCCATCTCCCTCAAAGGCCTTTGTCAAGAAATGTGTCATGGAGAAGAAATGCATCATGTAGAATTAGGAATAACCATCAAATTGGTATTTTTTGGCAAGTTCAATCACCTCAATGTAGAAGAAAGATGATGACATATGCTATGTATTGCCCAATTGCAACTCCGCTATTCTTTCGATTTCCCCGATCCCTACCATCTCACTCTTCTGAATCTTCCGTGTCCCAAGGACCCATAACAATGCTAAATGCTTCATGAAACCCAGCCATGGAGGCTATCCATCCTCTCAAGAGCTTTGGAAACCAAAAAACTTGAGACATAAAATACACACGTGTTACGCCGAGCCCAATGCCAGCCTGGTATATAGTATAAGTATAGCGAGTGTATTACCACAACCTCGCAATTCAAAGGGAAAAAAAAGGGGGGGTGAAAAAGAAGAAAATGGGAAATGCGTCACTCATCACCGTCTACCATCCAGGCAGACTATCTCCAAAATCTCGTTAGTTCCTCCAAGTATCCAAGCATTCAAAGTATCCAAAGTGTTTCCAAGTATCAAAGGCTTCCCCAGATCGCACTATCTCTGTTTAAATCCGCTATGAGCTCTTGCTTGCCTTGCGGCTTCCTCTAATAATCCCATGCCAGTTGGGTATGTATGAATAAAGGGGTGAAGATTCCAAATCTTCAAATGGAAAAAGAATCCTAAAAAATAAGAGAAAAAAAAATAATAATAGAGAAGAAGAGATAAAATGGCAAATGCCTGCTTTGCCTTTGCGGCGGAAAAGGGAAGAACATGGAGCCAGTAGCTACTTACGCAGGCTCTGTTGCTTTGTCGCACCTCAAAGACCAGCTTTAGAAAGATACGGCCAAAGCTCGCCTACATGAGCAGGTACTCCATGTTCTGCATCCGCATCAGATCTCGCCAGTGGAGATATGTCTGCGCCACGTCTGATCCGGCGCTATCGGGCGTACCTTGCCTCGACAAATTGTCATTGTGAAGCCAGAGGCCACGCAACACCATCACCATACGGCCAAAAGAGCCACAGCTGGCCTGGTCGCCAAGCTGCGCAATGCGATCCTCAAATAGCACACGAAAGTCGGAGCCGGGGAGGCTGATTGAGCCGCACAAGAGGTAGACCCAGACCAAGCTGCTGTCGTAACCCTCAGGTCCAGAAGGAATAAATTGCAATACGTTTGTAAGCTTGTCAACCAGACTCATCGGCGAGGGCTGATTGGGGCTGAACCCAGGCACCAGACTGCACAGGTAAATACGAGCCGCAAGGCGGAAGGCAGCCGTGATGTTCTTGGAAAGCTGCTTGGGCGACAGTGTGCCATTGGCATTGTAAGGCATCTTGGGTGTGAACTCATTGACCTCGGTGAGGCTAATCTGCTCGCCTAGGGCAGACACGTGTTGGCAGAGGGTGAAGTCATCCATGCCATCTCTCTTGAGCGATTCGAGGCACGCAATCTCAGAGATGAGATACATGACTCGGTCCTCGCAGCCCATCAGCTCTCGCAGGCCCATGTAGGGATTGATTTGAGACAGATGCTTCTCGCGGTACGTGTGGGCAAAGGTAGGAGATGTTCCCTGCATGGTGGCGCCAAGGATGTCAATCCAGGCGGTCAAGGTCATGTTGAACGGGGTCTGTGTCATTGGCGTGGCAGGGTCCAAGACTTGACGGGGCAGGTCCAGCTTGGTGACCAGGTTAATGGCGGCCTGGAAATGCTGGTGCCACGCAATGTCAAGCAGCTCTTCACTGTCCGAGCGGCCAACGACACACTGGAAGAAAATGAGTCCAAGAGTGGCCTCGAGGATCTGCTGGTAGTTCTCGTCTCGCTTCAGGGACTCGCAAAGCGACCAGATGGTCGCATAACGATGTCTCATGATGTCATGATCAAGGTCTTCGTTAGGGCCAGCCGACAAAGATTTAAGGTGCTGAGCTGCGATGCTCAGACAGCAGTGAAGATAGGTGTTGTTGGACTGCAGCGCGGGGAGAATCAAGTCAGATGCAACTGAGCCATGCTGGTTGGTCTCCAGAATAGGGAAGATGGTTGGCAGCACGAATTGGATGAAGTGGTCAAACAGACGCTGGTCGTTCTCATCCAGCTCAATCTTGACTTGCCTTGAGTCATAGGACGGTCCATGGGCAAAGTCGAAGAAGTTGACGTTGAGCGTCTCCTCAGCCAGCGACTCGCGGCGCTCTTCATGAACATGCTCGATCCAGCTTCCGGGAAGGGTGCCCGCCGGCAGGACGGTGCCTGCTGGTGGAGGCGGGCAGTAAGTGCTAAAGGTCGAGACTTGGGATTCTTTCAATGTCGGTACGTCATTGATGAACATTTGTCGCTCCGTCTTGACATCAATCTCGTACGGTGAATAAGAGCCAATCATGAAGTCGGGGGGCAGCTGAGAGTTGTAAGAAGAGTAATCGGGCTGGTGCATCGGGCCGTTGAAGTTGAAGCCGTTTGAAAAGTGGGAATCTATAGATGCAGACCTGTTGCGGTCCATAGGGTCGGTGTATGTTGCAGACGATGGCACGGAGTGTGACAAGCCAGGGGGTGAGGAGGAGGCAGAGTTTATGGAGGCGTGCGATGACTTTTCCGAGAGCTTCTTGCGCTTGATGATGCCCTTGATGTCCTCCTTGTGTTGCTTTCGCGCATCGTTGTTGCTCCACCACATGGGTCGCTTATACTCGCATTGCAGACCAAGGTGCTTGCATGCTGTGCAAAGAGGCGAGCCCTCGTCGCACTTCTTTCGTCTTAATCTGCAGGTGTAGCAGCCTAAAGGGAGTCGCCGTGTTAGTCTCAGAGGGTCACATTATGGCAACCTCTTTTTTTTTTTTTTTTTTTTTTTCCCAGAGAAAGGGAAGAAAAGAAAAGAAAAAAAGCGGCAGGGCAAAAAATAAAAAAAGAAAAATCAAACTAAGAGAAAGCCTGATGCTCAAGGCCTGTGAAACCCAAGATCAAAGGCTCTTCTTTCTCTCTCTTCATGTGTAGATGAACGGGGCAGCTGGTGTAAGAGTATAAGTATAAGCGGCGACATACCTGTTCTTGAGCGGCGATGCATTTGAGTTCCTCGTCGCGAAGCGCCATTGTTGGTCTTGGGAGCCGTCTTGGCCTTCCCAGACTGTGAAATCGCCATGTGTACGGAGTTCATTGATGCTCTTGACAAGATATTTTGGTGATTGGGGGGCAGGGTAGACATTTGTAGCTTGCGATGCTCAACCACTCGAGGTACCTTTCTCTGCTGCACACCGCGACCAGGGGAGGGGTGTCTCTGCACAGTGAGGCAGGGGTGGGTGTTGATACTGTGCTGGGCCGGGAGATGCTCGCACTGTACGTCTTGTCTTGTGGGGCTGGGCAAGGAGCGGGACGAAGAGCAAATCCAGTCAATGCTGCCGCTTTGGTGTCCGGGGGCCAAGTCTCGGACGATGGGCGCGATAAGGGCCGGGCTTGGTCCGTATCAGTCTGTTGCCAGGCAGCGTAGCGGAGTGAGGCTGTCGTGCCAAAGTTGGGAGCTCAGGCCCGGCGTTGAAAATATTAAATTACGTGTCTGTGATTCCAGATCTGAGTGGTCGGTGTAAGTCGTGGCGGGCTGTCGTATCAAACAACGGCGTCGCTTCGTTTGTCCGTCAACGGAACTTTGTAAAATTGCGCGAAATGAAGGTTGAAATATGTTTGGGTATGTGTAGAGAATGACTGGATCCAAGCAAGTCCGGCTTGCTTTTCACGGGAAATAGTAGCGATGTCTGGTCAGAGGAGAAGAGAGGAGAGCGGATGGGGATGGGAAATGGGGTTAAGAGAGAGGGGGGAAAGCCTTTTGGCAACAACAACACTTGGATACTCGCACCTTTACTCCAAGAGAAAGAAAGAAAAAAGAGGGCTAAATTCGAGAACAACAGGAAGAGCCATGACTTATATCATGGCCGCATTTTGCACGGCCAAGTGTTGAGCTGGCACGAGCGATTCCGCAAGGGAGATTTTGCAGCTCGGATTGCTATTTTTAAAACTAAAATGACACTAATTATGTCCATCTGAGAACCAAGACGCTTGTGCCCAGCTCTGCGCTTAGGACAGCCAATGAGCGCTGTGTAGCCGCCGAGGACCGCTGCTCCCTTGGGCAATGGAGGGCGGTGGATGTGCGGATGAGCAGCACGTAGCGGGAGAGCTACTGACCGGGGTTGGACCAACCACAGAGACGGGAAAATTCCTCCTGGATGCCTGTCTGGACCCGCGAGGATGTCACCCACCGAACGCCAAAGCGGAAAGAAATGGGCGATGCCACTTGCAGCAGTAAAGTACGTCCATGTATGTGCATACATGCACGCATGGCCGTCGGGGCCGCGGTCAAAAGCCGTTCAGACAGGGCCCAAGGGCTAAAAGCCTGTGGTCGCCAGACGCTTGGCCTAGCTTGGGGACGAAGGCTTCCCGAACGACGTCCTGTCTTCACGAAAACGTGTTGGAGAGGGCCAACACCGAGTCCCTGTAGCCGGTATCTCGTCCCCGGCGGGTGGCCGTAGGTGCTCCTGCGCACCCCATTGTGCGCAAATGTGCAGCATACGAAAGTCGCACTTGTATAGACGCTGGGTGACGGTGCTCTGCACTACCAAGAAACGTAGTCAGACATGCGGCTGTAGTTCACAATGCTAGGACTTACAGGTACGAGGGGCTACATCACAGTACGAGTGGATGCAGCTAGAGAGAAGCTCCCAGGCCAGGGTGAAGCTGTCGGGGTTGCGTTGCTCTCCATCATCTATTGGGGGCCTAACCTGCAGTACTGTACATAGTATGTTTATAGTATGTTCATATACCAGTGGCATCTGAATAAAGCAGGCCGCAGATCAAAGCCCCTGCTCGAGCACTGAGGGTGTGCTCTTCATTACCAGGAAAGCTTGGAGTCTCTGCGGCCGTAGTCCGTTGACAGCAGTGGATATTTGCATAGATAAACTGTGACAAACCCATGAAACCGAGAAGCTTGCGAATCTGCAGAAATAGATGCTCCCAGAGATCAGCATTCGCACGCAAAAGCATTCAAGGTGTGTGACTCTCTGCGACTGGGGCCAAGTGCAGCCATCCGGCCTTGCTGTAGCAGCAGCATTGTTGGTGCGCCAATATCTACCTGCTTGTTTGTACATACTGAACTGGTACTAACTTACTGTCTGGCAGCGCAGAAGCAACGCTCGCACTAAGCAGGCACAGAGCCGTGGACGGTCAATAGCCGAGTGGGATGAGGAGAAGGCCGGGTACACGCGAGTAAGGTGACCTCACTCTGCATCGGCAAGTACTGCACAGATATCTTGGCCAGCCAGGCAAGTCATCCGGCACAGAGCGCAGCGGGTCGCAGCAGCGCAGGGAGCGATGAAGGGCAAGAATGGGAACGGAGAACGGGGACGCAGCAGTGGCCGGTGGGCAGCTGGCCGACCTGTTCTGTTCCCCCGCAGCTGCCGAGCACGAGTACTGCGGTGGTTCGTGCCACAAGTACGAGTACACGGGCAACTGCAGCCACACAGCGTCAGGCGCATGTACTCTGCACTACTAAGCGATCCACGATACAGCACTCGCAGTCGCAGTACTTTGTACGATTATACATACATACGAGCTGCTGGTACAGGCAGGCACCCACAGAAACTTGAGCGAGTCGAGCGTTGACAAGGTGAGGCCTGCTTTGTGGCGGCAGAGTTGCGAGCTAGTGGCTTGGGCGCCGCGTGCAAAATCTCTGCCGGCCACGCTGATTCGCCAGACAGCTGTGACGAAGTGCTGGCTCGTGCATGAAGCGGCAGGGGCCGCGGGACCAACCGACTGTAGCGCCAACACCACGCAGGGAGCTATCCCTGCCAACAGACCACCTGGGGATCGAGATTGGCTCATTTCTGCTAAACGGCATGGAGAACTAGCAGGGCTCAGATGGCAGCAGCGCAGCCAATCGCAGGCGCCGGGCATAGCTGCAAAGCTCCGCTGCGGGGCCAAGTCCGCACGTTTCGACCGATCTTCAGCGAGGAGAAAGAACGAGCAGAGCAGAACGACTTCCTTCTCTGGCCGTTTCGACTCGTATGGCTGCCTGAGTGAGTGAATAAAGACGGCAAGAGTGGAGCGTCTCCTCATGCGAGGTAGCATTGGAGGAAGGCAGCTTGCTCTACTTGTACTCTTGCAGTCTTTTAGCTGATGGAAATGAGATATCGCATTTGCCTAAATCGGCTGAATTCGGTGCCGCTTCGCCTCGCCAGAGAGAGGAAATTTGCTGTGGCCCAAGGCAATAAGCAGTGTTATAGAAACGTGTTGTTTTGCATCTGCCTCTGCCTGTGCTAATCTAAGATATCAAGTGACAAAGGGGGCTTGGTCTTGACTTTGAGTCGAGATGGATGTCTGGGCCTCCTTTGTCCAGAGATTTGAATGAGACAAAAACGGCTCTGGTAGCATTTGAAAAATGACAAGTAATACTAGGTAGCAGTTATCGCCAAAGTAGGCAGGCGGGCAAGACCTTCCCTGCTCCTTTCCAAAGTCAATTAACCCCTCACTTCGGCCTTTTTTTCAGGGCTAATTTTGGCCACGGATCGGTTCATGGCCTGTCGGCGCTTACAGCAAGACAAGCTGTCATGACGCGGCAAATCACACTATTGGCGCTATCGCCCAGCACGTGTAGGCAATGGCCGTGTTGCAAGACCAAGAGCAGGTTGCTATTTTTAATTTAGCCCACAATCCTGCGTCTCTTTTGCAGCCTTGGTGATTCTGGCCAAAATCCTTCCGCTGCGGACTTTTATCAGATGCCATATCAGATTAGTCAAGGCTTGCGCTTGTACATCTGCGTCTGATCTCGGCTGTCGCGAGCTGTTAAGCGCCGAAGCCAAGGTGTGTCCATCCCACTCTGGTACTGCATTCCGATACGGCATGCTTCTCATGGTGCAGAATCGCTTATTCTCGTCACATCGTTGTCTCGCTTCTTCAGTTCGTCTATCGCGGGAGTATAAAGGCTGATGGGCTCGCGCCCGCCAATTCTCTGGTGTATCACTCTCTTTTACGTCTTTACTTGTGTTCATCTTCGACGTCTCTACGCAATACTTCGGCTCTCGCAGAAGCCCCACGTTGTCTCCCACCAACAGCTGTTGGGTGGTGCCTCATGCGGCATTACTCCGTCGCCGCTGCATGTCGTGCATCACTGGTAACTACGACCAACACCACTAGTTGTGGTATTTCCAACTACGACTACTAAACAATGAAGTAATAATAGCAACTGCATTACAAGCTCTAAGAACTCTCCGGGCTCACGATTCGGACTTGTAATGGCTTGCAGAACTGAGAGGATAGTATTACTGTTCAGGCATGCTACAGGGTACTGCGTACACGGCACTCGCTACTACTAACCCATCTACCATCGAGCCTACCAGGTATCTTAGCACAATGACTCCTCCCATGGCCTGAGGGCTAGGATCGATATACCGTCCTTGCGCAATCTAGCTCTAGTCCGGGCCACCGACTAATATGTACAACCCCTCACTCTTCGATCGGCTATTGATAACACCAGAGTGACTCTGGAGTCCGACGCCAGCTCCGGCGAAATGCCTCTCGCCATTGATACGTCTATCTTGCACCGATGTGGACATTGCGGCCAATGTTCCTACAAACGCCGTTCTCCTCTCTCCACCGTAGCAATTAAAAGGCTAGCTCCGGGACTATCATTTTAGCTTATAACCAGAAACTCGCGCGATCTCGACACATATGGTAATGTGGCGTTCTCCGTCTACAGCTATACTAACACAAGTGCCATTTCACGTAAATGGCAACTGGCATCTACCTTGATGCGGATACATACGCCTCTGCTAGTGGCTTAGTGCTCAGCGCCGATTCAAAAGGCCGTGCTAGCGCATAGCAGCTTCGAGTCAGTCGTGTTCTGCCGCGAAGAGGAGTACGACTGTACAGGAGCACGGATAGTAGGGCAGCTTCTCGCACATTCGGGAAAACAACATTCGTCCGAGAAAGTCGATTGATCAAATCCACAATACGACTTTTGGAGTAGCAATCGCCCAGTTCCAGTAGGATCACCCTGTATTTTTAAGATTGCCGGGTGACTTGTAGTATTTCACAAGGAAACAGAGGGGGGTAAAATGACGGCCCCCCAGGAACAAAGCCGAGATACGTGAGTGGAAATCAACATGAACGCAATCTTTTTCCGAGGCATGCCAGGCCACATCCCCAGATACACAGTATATCCCTACGGAGTACAAAATTCCACGACGCCTTATTACTACTATCTTAGTGAGCGTTGTAGTGGATCTCTCGGGTAGTGTGCTTCCGAAGCCCTTGAAAATTTGTCTCTGCGTGTGCTCCATGCTGTCGTGCTTGTATTATGGAGTTGATGCTTGCAGGTTTGAATGCGGTAGGTTTTAGCGTTGCCAAGCTGAAGCTGTGATCCATTCTTCTCTCTGCAAAATACGCCATAGAGCTGGAATCACTCCTCCGTATACTGCTCGTGCTTCTGCAAGTACTGAAAGTAGGTATACTCGGGAGTCGGTCGTGATGATAGGCCGATCGCATTGGCTCGAGTCACAACACACACCAGTTCAACTAGGCTCGTCTATGCTGTGGAACTTTGGGCATATTGCGCACCATTCATCGCGCAATGAAGATTGGGGCGCATCAATTCACGGCCATGTGAGCCTTTGAGAATGGGGGCTTCACGCAGGTAATTGGCCGGCCGTCTGAAGCTCTGGTGTTTGAAGCCAACTAATCGACGGGATGAATGGAAATGAGCAATGATGCCAGCCAGTGGTCGCTCATCTTTCCCTGCTTCCTGATTGCTGCTTGGTGTTTTAGTGGCTGGTGGCTGGCGGCAGTAGCACGAGGAGCTTCTTCCCCCTCACAGCCAAGAGGCCAGACCAGGGGACTGATTCCTGTGCACTTATGTACGTCTTGCCGCACTGTGACGAGCGGGTGCTATTTCCTAGCTGGTGATCATCAGGGTGCTATCAAAATTGGCCTAGGACCCTGGGTGTGGACTCTGCAGCTGGAGCCATCACACTATTCGGCCGGATCGGATAGGCTCAGTGCCTACCTGCTCGCATGGGGTAAGCCGAAGGATTTGTGCTTGTTCACCTGCTTTGCAGCCCTGCGAGCTTCCTGCAGCCCTGGGCCGCGGCATGTCAAAGAAGCTCTCCTGTGTGCCTCCGTTCTCGTACAGTACAGTACTCACTCCCACTTGATCTGCTCTGCCGTTATGAACCTACGACGGCCCATCCGTCCTCTAGCGGCGACCTAGCGCCGTTGGTAAAGCCGTTTATTGAAGAAGAATCGGGCCAACATTCCCCGCGCCCGTACGGCCTCCTCAGCTTCGCAGCTGTGTGAGACACCACGGGAGGAAGAGAGGTGTTCGACATGGTTTCTTGTTTTTCCTCCCGGCACGCCGCACGCCGCACCGGCCGGGGGGGGGGGGGGGGGGGGCTGGCAAAATTTTCTTTTTCTTTTGCGTAATGCGAGCCAGCATCGCGCTCCCTGGACTCCCGCCTAGGCGCAGAGACAAGAGCTCCGTTGCACGATAGACTTGTCGGTGAGCAGCGACCAGGCTCAAGGCATGATAGCTTCCTGGTCCGTGTGCATGCTAGTCACTATCTTGCCGGCGCCGTTCCGTTGCCTGTGGTTTCTAGATGCAAGGCATTGGCGGAGACGGGGGGGCTGGAGACGGGAGCGAAAGCACTAGCATGCGTCTTCTTTACTTTGTTGGCTGCTAGCTCTGGAGGCGGCGACCTCTGACAAGAATGGCTGCGAGCTGGACTGGTTTGAGCTTCGTACCGTATAATCCGGTGGTTGAGCATCCAAAGCTACCTATACAGTAGCAAAGTCAGCTACAATCGTGCAAATCAAGGCGGGCTGTAAAGGCACGTTGCAGGGCACGTCTTCTGCTCGCCTCCATCCTGAAATGACTCCACGAGGGCGAATTGATGCGATTGATGGAAATCTGGCCAATGGGCAGCGCTGAGGCCGCTGTCGCGCTCTGATTGGGCCTCGGTGGTAAATTTGAGCCGTGCCCAATTGGTCTGCGTGACCTCGACAGCACGTGGAGTCTCTATTTTCGCCGCCTTCGGCCCTCTGGATTGGCTACATTCACAAAACACCACTCTGCAAATTTCCCTCTACTCAAAGTCATCCATCTCGTCCGTCCTTTTTTCCTCGTTGCCTGATGCTACGCGTGCCGCTTGGCCCCGTTCCATCCCCGACCCCGTCCTGCTCTCCAGCCATCAATCGGGCATAAGGTAAGACATACATGTGCGCTACGCAGCTTCGCTCTCAGCGAGGAGCCATTATCGTGCCATCCCCTCCCCCCATCCCTTGCCCTTCATCTGCACTCGCAGCGCTAGTCGCACGAAATGCCTCTGCCGGCCTGATAGTCTCATGCACAGTAAAGATACAGTATGCACAAGGGCCCTGGCAGAGCTGCTCGTGGTGGCTAGCCCGGACCGCATCGCATGATGGCCACCCCCCCCCCCCCCCCCTCTCCACGGCCTTGGCCATTCTCTTTCGCTCTCGTTTTTCCCTCATCAATCATCTTGGCCGTCGCCAATTGGAGCTTTCCGTCCCTCTCCTTCTCTTTTCTGCTGGATACGATGTGGGGTAACGGCTGGAAAAGCTGACTTGATTCCGAAAGAAAGATCGGCTCCCTGGCCCTGGCCTGGGTGTCACGTCGCATCTCTCATCTCTCTGCGTGGCCATTGTAGGCCGCTAGCGTATCTAGCTTCCCTGGACGACACCGGCGGACGTTGTCGTGATACCCCATCACAGAGCACGGTGGCTTGCAGGCCGTGGAGGAGATACTAGTAAAGGTAGTTGACTACTGCTACCACTAGTACTAGTATTTGCCTAGCAATACGACTACTCATTATCACTTCAACAATCTGTAGCACGAGCAGCTTGTTTAGAGCTAGCTGCGGCGGACGTGATCAAGGTTGCGCAAGCTCCAGATGCTCATGATGCGCGAGAGCGGCACCACACATGGAATCGACAAGTGCACACTGCATAGATAGTATGTGCATGGTTGGGCTCAACATGATTGACCGCTGTGTGGCCGAGAGACGTTTTGTTAGCAGGCCACATGGCTAACCTGTGCCTCACTCAGTCGTTATTGTGCTAGCATTGCTAAGCCGGCAGCCGAGACTTGCCATGTACTCTATCGCAATGAAGTCACCGCTGCAAGGGTAGAGGAGGCAAAGACAAGCACATAACTGAGATCTGCAGTCCGTGCAGACCGAAGCAGACCGAACAAGGCCTCGACGCGCCCAGCTACCTGCATATGCTTACATCTGGCCCTTGTCTCAAAATTGGGTTCTTATGGATGTCACATTCATCAGTGTGACGAGGTCTCTGGCGTTTTCCACCAACTCCGCAAAATCAGAGAACAAAAAGTCACTTGAATCGCGAGCCGGACCGTTCCACTAGCTCGCCCGAGCTCATCACAACGCGAACAATGTGATGTGATGATCGTAGCTGGAAAATTTCATCAACCTTTCGCCCTACATCACCAACCCATTACCCAAAAAGGCAATCACACGGCAAGGCGTCAAAGAAGAGCCACGGTAGTAGCCGCTAGAGAATCCTTTGGCCAGTTTGGTGGGGTCTTATCACACTGACAGAACCAACACGCATGTGCTTCCCGCTCGCACTTACATGGAAAACAAGACTACACAAGAAAATTTTGTAGAGGCACAGGAACATCTAAAGGATTGTCGTCTTTTCAGCGTGACCGTTTATCAATTTAGCAGCCGAGACAAGTCTCAAGCCACCGGCTGGGGCCATTTGCGCTAGAAGGCTCTTCGGCCTCACCGACTTGCTGCATGTATCAGTCCTTTTTTAACGGAGAATGTGAAGGACAAAAAAAAAAAACGTTGGGTTCCAAGACGGGTCCGGGATGGAGCTTTTTTTCGCCTGGTCTGCGAGGGAAAGGCTCGTTGAGTCACGAGGCCACAATGACGCCGTCAGATCTTCCACCGCCTATCTTCTCTTGAATGATCTTTTGTGAGCTCGTTGGGCTCCTAGTCCTTGTCTGCCGTGTGGTTTGTTGGAGACCTCGCGATGCTGACGGGAGCGACCCCCGGGCCGGTGATTATGTTGTATCTCAAAATCTGAGGATGCCAATGCCACCTTGATGCATTAAGCCACCGAGGCTTGACAGGTTTACCAGAGCTCGGGACACGTACAGTTTAAGCAAGTGTCTGCTTCTGCAATTCACCGTGCCTGCGAGACGGAGCGGGGATACATGGATTCTGGACTATGACAGAAGCAAGACAGATATGATACCTCACCCTTCTATCGTCTACTGTCTCGCAGCACTGGAAGCTCTTCCCATCTTCCCGTGCATACCAAGGTGCATGGACTGCATTGAGAATCCTTGCTTGTGCATAAGTAGTCCGCCATTGTCGACCAGGGCCTCCCTCAACCTTTCGTCCGCATCCTAGTCTGCTTGCAAAAAGATCACGGCGCCTAAGCGCCGGCTATATTTGGACGAGTACCGGCGTCCAAGGTTTTTGGCCATCCAGCAAATCGCATGGTTCAATACCCTGCGCGCGGCTCCACATATGGAGCTTGTGCGGCAGTATCCATGGGTGGCCAAGACAGTTGACTGGTTGGAAGAAACGACACCATCTGCGAGTGTTTGGCCATCTGTCCAATTGTTCTCGTCGTCTTCGCGCCGCCGTCATGGCAGAAAGCGCCAGCCTCTGGCGCCAATAGGAGCCAACATTGTCGACTCTAGCACTGCGGCCAGCTGTGTCACCCTGTTCTCGTACAGGCCTGTGCTTTGAAATATGCGAGCAGCGCCCTGCCTCCGTTAGTATTGTAGAGTGCTGTGGGACTTGCTATTCTTGTCCCCCGCAACGTCCTTTTGCGAGCCGGATCGGTGTGTGCTCATCACATCGCATTACAGACTAGCTCTGGTGCTGACTACCGGGTGGTGGTCCCTGGCTCAAACGTGCAGTCGTATGCGTGTTTTCGCCCGCAGGAACTCACGGCCGGTCCCTGAGATGCGACCTTCGGCCGCTCTCATGAGGAATACTTATCAACCGTTAGCCGCCCACCGAGATGCAGAGTCCTCTTGCCCCTTTGCGACCTCTATCTCGTTTATGTGGCATCTACTCCGTATCGAGGTTTTAATTCCCTTGCTTGGTCGTTTCTTTTTTGCGTCTTTGGATATATTGTTACATTATTGAGTTGCTTCAATCTCTCTAGAAAGATTGCCGGCGACGGCTGCATCGCTAGAAGCAACTCTACTCTACTGCCTTTGGAGAGCCACCCCCTAAGCTTACCTTTGCTGCTTCCATGTATTAAACAAGCCATCTTAGCGAATACAGAAAAGAGACAGCACCGAGTGCTGAGAAACATGGTACGTGAGCAATTTTGTTCTGTTTTACTTTCCCCAACGTCATGTCATTCGGTCCCGTCACTTACCTGATATCCCCTAGAATTACACATCCTTTCAAGCCGGCGAGAGCCGCACATACCAGGAGATGCGCCAGAAGCCGGCTCCTCGGGACACCTTTTTTAACCTCAAGCATGAGCCCCAGCAAATTAGACCGACGTCAGTGGCTACAGAATTCGTTGATACTGATTGGGATGGAGAGGAGGATGAAGTGATCAGTGAGCCGGAAGATAACTCACCGCGAGTGAGCTTACAATCAGTAAGTGGCCCATCTTCTTTCTTTGAAAGCGAAAACTCGATCCTAACGTCGGGTTCTTGTAGTCTGGGCAGCCTAGTTTCACAACCCTTTCTTCGTACGACGAGGCCCCCACCCCCCGTTCAAGCAGAGGGCCGCAGGTCTATCTAGAATATTCTCCAAAACAAGTAGAAGGCCCTCGCGGGCCGCACCTCTTTCGATTTCCTGCCGACCAGTACATGAAGTATCCGGCAGAGGAAGATGTCATTCTATCACTGTCGCCCATGACTCCGCAAGTGCCTCGACAGGTTGCAGCTCACCAATTATCTCGCCGGAATAGCCCCTTCCAGTACACTGATGAGGAGCTCGACTCATCAGAACTGGCGTCATGGACTCCTGAGATGGTGGCACAGTCGATGCTCAATGCCGGTTTAGAGCTAGCGGTCTCGGACCGGTTCATTGAAAATGACATTACCGGAGCTATTCTGATGACGTTGAAATTTGAAGATCTAAAAGAATTGGATATTTCTTCTTTCGGAATTCGAACAAGGGTATGGCATCAGATTCAGGCATTGATGGATAGCAGGCCTGCTTCGCCCCGAGCGTCGACTCCAATTGAAGATAAGCCGAGCCGCGAGGCTAGGAAGGCGATGAAGAAGGATAACTCTGGTTCAGTACGACGCCACGAGAGCAAGCGCAGACAACGCCGCGGCGTCAATGATCCCATTACGCCAATGGAGTCTGTATCCATCATTGGCATCGAACAAGTCATTCCAAAGCCTCACAACTGTTCCAAGGGCGAGAAGTGCTCGAAGTGGAGGAAGCAACAGAGGATCATTGAGGAGTTCAAGGCATTGAATCCCCACATCGATATCAACACAGCTAGTGGCGCGGTTGTCATTTATGGTGACGCAGGAAACCCCGACACGGCCAGGGCCTTGGATCCCAATGAGACGATTCGGCCATTTTCTGATTCGGTTCCCTCTGTGGTGGCATCTTCTGACATCCTCGGCCCCGGTGGCCTACCACCTCTTCAGTATCTCCAGGAAGCGACTCTTCGGGGTGTACAGGCTCGCGATCCTCAGGACAATGTCCGCCAATTCCTCAACTTTCAGCAGACCAACCAGATTGGCGCTGAAGTACCGCTGACACCCCCCTTTGAAGTTACGCCGCCTGCACAGCCTCATCAAGGCTTGCGACGTCTGCCGAAGCTATCTATCCCAGCAAAGCCTCAGGCTGCACGACAAACAGCTCCTCGGGCATCTGTTTCACAGCCCACACAGCAGCAGCAGCAGCAGCAGCAGCACGGATCCTGTCGCTCTTCTCCTTTGCAACAAGAGTTCATACCATATCAAATGGACAAGGCAGATCCATTGTCACCCGACTTGGAAACTGCTAAGAATCCGTACCGATTTGGTACTCCATTCTCTGAGATGGATGTTCCAGTCACTGCCGTGCCCATTGGGCCTGTTGCTCGTGATACCTCCCAGTCGGTGCCTCCCGATATGAACTACCGAGCCGCTCCCACCGCTCTGGGTCACACTCGATCCCAGTCGCGAGCCTCTGCACGTCGCCCGTCATTCCCTGTCCTTCCAGCCTTGGATGAGAACCGGGCTACCCGTAACTACCATAGGACTACTTCGCCGAAGACGGCCTCTCCTAGAACCCCAGTCCCCTCTCAGCAGTTTCAGCAGTTTCAGCAGCAGCAGCAACCCTCTCAGCCCTCTCAAGCTCCTCCTCGCTTCCACTATCCCTGGTCTCCTGCTGATCGTACTACGTATGAGACTGCTATTCCTCCTATGCCTTCACTGCGCCCTGGCGATTCCCAGGAAGCACCTGCCGCCATGTCTACGAACGGTATCAGTTTCCAAGGCCCCATGAAGAAGCGCAAGATGCGCATGCTCCGTCATGAATGGCAGGATGGTTACTTTACCTTGAAAGGAACCCGCCTAAACATGCACAAAGATGCCCAGCAGATGGATCGTACACTTGAGTATGTCGATATTGATGACTACGCAATTGCCTGCTCTAGCCTAGCATCTACATCCAAGCTCTCTGCCGCATTCAAAGCTGTCTCAATTTCACACAACCGTGAAAAGAGCGATCCTGTTGGCGCTTTCAGCTTCCAACTCATCCCTCAAGACAAGAATGGAGCACGTCTTCGTAAGCGTGAGAGCTCTCTCCAGCCTAATGCTTCGGCCGAAGGTGTCAACGGCACTGGCAAGACTCACCACTTCGCCGTCAAGGGCCGTGATGAGCGCATCGACTGGATGCGAGAGCTCATGCTGGCCAAAGCACTGAAGCAGAAGGGAGATGGCTTTGAGATCAGTGTCAACGGTAATATGATTTAAGCTACATAAATCAAGCTTCGATCCTTTTTGATGACTTTTTCTTTGTCTTTAACGATTGAATGATTATGACCTGTTTCCTTTATTTGTTCTCTTTATCAAATCTCTCCCTTCTCAATCTTCTTGATTTGTATTCTTCTCTCGCGTGTAGCAAAGCACACTCAAGTTGCCTACGCTCATGCTGCCCCTTTTCTCCTTCTTTGACTTCTCTTCTTGCATAAGACAAAAATCCGGTGTGTGTGTGTGTGTGTGTGTGTGCGAGCGTGGATTCGCAGCGAAGGATTTGATATCCATTTTGTTTCTGTTTGAGGGTTTAAGATTGATGATACCTAGTTTATATGTTAGAAACCTTCCTTCAAGGGATTATGATGACGTGGAAACAAAAAATAATTTCTTGCTGTTGGTTTGGAGATTTTTTTTTTTTTTTTTTTTTTGCTAGTGGTAGCTGGTTTATATAAAATGCGGAAATAAAAGAAAGAAAAGTAGCATGAATTCTGGTGCACTTTTGATGTGTATTGTGAACATTGTCATAAATTTATTTATTTTTGGTGGCTGTAAATGGTATAGTTAAACGCGGTATTTGTAGGTTTGCGTGAATAAATGATGCTGGAAGAATTGATAGACCTTTGTGATTAGGATACTATTCTGATGACAGGCGGTATGTGAGAAACAGTATATCAGAGCAATAATTAGAGTATCATATGTTATATATCGAATACATGACATAGGGTCTGGTAAGCTCTTGGAATTGAAACTGATGGGTAAGAAGCTTTATTCAAAAAGATCTAGGGTATGTGCTCTTCTATACATTTCCTTCAAGAAGCTCTCTTCACCGGTATAAACTCAATAGCAAACGCTCTCCTCATTATAACGGCCATCTCTACGTTTTTACTTTTGTATTTTTAGATAGAGCATAGTAAATATATATATAGTACTTTTACACTATCTTACATCTATTCCAACCGGCCCACCTCTCATACGATACTTTCCCAAATTATATCGCATGTGAGGCAGGGCTTGCCGGCCATATCTCTTTTGTTTTTGGTAATGACATATATACGTAAAATTTCGCTCCCCCTCCTCTTTGCTTCTTTTATCCTTTGGATTTTTGTTTCCGTCGTCTTTCAGCCTCAGCCTCAACCTCCCCTCCCCTCCCTCTCAGCCCCCCTCTCTTTTCAAGGAGATGTTTCTGACATGAACTCGGGGCGCGCTACGCCAGACCTCTGGTGCACCTTCTCCCAATCAATCAGGTTCCACCAAGACTCGACAAAAGCAGCCTTTCCACCGTTACCACCAGCTCCAACGCCCCAGTCCAGCAGCCAAGCATGCTCCCAAGTGTTGAGACACAGCAGCGGCTCCAGCTCAATACCTCCAGGGGGCAAATCGCCAACTCTCCGCCTGGCACCGAGCGCCTGGTTGCTGTAGTACTGTCTCGCGGAGCCCTCGTTTCCAACAGTGTTCATGTCCGTGGACTGGACCCTCCAGTGGGCGCCCGGGTAGGGCGATCCGGCGAGGTACGTGGGCAACAGGCGGTAGTCGCCGGGGCCAGCCTTGACGAGCCACAGGAAGCCAGGGCCGAACATGGCGGAGGCGGTGGCGACGAACTCGCGGCGCAGGGTGTCGATGGAGGAGAAGGAGGCCTCGAGCTCGCGGCGAAGGTCCTCGGGCATGGGCGTGCCGTTGGGGGCGATGCCCTGGAAGAAGAAGTGGTTGTTGTGGGCCATGGAGGCGTAGTTGAAGATGGCGGCTTGGTTGGGTTCGCGGGCGGTCATGAGGAGGATGGTTTTCATGTCGCGGTCTTCGAGGTCGGTGCCTGATATGCAAAGTTAGCAAAAAAAAAAAAAAAAAAGTCCTGCGGCATCGTTCGAGGAGAAGATTTACTCACCAGCAACCATGGCATTGAGCTTGTCCAGCATCAGCGTCATGTAGTCTGTCCACGCAATGGCGAAGCCACCGGCGCTCATCAGGTTGGGCACGCCCTGGGAGTAGTCGTGAGGCAGCGCCGGCACCGAATGCAGACTCCTCCGGGCAGCATTGAAGCCGGCGCTTAAGCTGGGGTTGAAGCTGGTGGTGGCTGCGGCCGATGCGCGCAGGCCCAGGCCCAATGCCTGCTTGGGCGTCCGTAGCAGCCGCGTGCGGAACATGGTGGGCTGTGCTGTGTGTGTGTGTGTGAAAGAAGAGAAGAAGAAGCCGAGGAATTGGGGGGGAGAGGGCCAAGATCCTGGGCAAGATGGTGGTTTGCTATACTGGTCGTGATACTCGAACTTTTTCCCGCCAACGCTGGTTGATTGGATTGCCCCACCACTAGTGAGAGAACTGAGCAGAGCACCAGCCTCACGGCGCCGAGCCACAGGCTGGGACAGGCACGGGGCGGGTGGCTGGTGGGCTCGTATAGAATTAGGGACGGAAAAAGGGTTCGGCCGGGGGCAGCCTGACAAGCAGCAAGTCGAAATCGAAGCGTCATCCGAATCCCCGCCGCTGCCTGTGTCAAGCTGTCAATGTACCCGGTACGTAGCGCAGGCGCCGTCGTCGCACCTTGTCCCGTACGAGGGGCCCAAGTCTCAGGTACCCCAAGTGCCGTGCCGTGCCCAAACCCAAGCGCCGTTGTGCTTAATCAGTGATGTAACCACAGGCCCTTCTGGCTGGCTGAGTCTGCGCCTCGTTCGAAATTTCTCCCTGTTTGATGTTTTGTGTTTGATATCCCGGTTGTTTGTTCATCTCGTCTTTTCCCGTCACTGCGTGCAGTTTGTTTAAGCGTAGACGCATTGCGACCCTCCCTCTTGGCCTCGCGCAAACTAAGACTCCTCTCGTGACTCAAATTGAGCTGCACCAACATCGGCTTCGAGGCTGTCACTGGCTGATCATCCCCCCGTTCCTTTCCGCAGTAGCTTTGAAGGCGCACCGCCACTTCAGCGCGACGACAATCCGCTGACCTGGCCCTCTGTCTCGCCTTTCTTCTTCTTGGTCCTCGACGCCTTTTCCCCCTCGTCTCCTCTCTTCCATCTCCCACGGCATGCAGTTTGCTCGTGATGCGGCGATAGGCGTCGACGTTCCTACTCCCGCAATCCTCACAGCCATGGCGACTCTCTCCACGTCCGTCGTATCGTCGGCCTCGGCCACCGCGACAGCCTCTCCCTCGAGCCCCTTCCACATCGACTCCTCGTCGGGCGAATGCCAGCTGCTCGGGCCCTTCGCCCTGGTGGTGCAGGCGGCGCTGGGCGGCCTGGCGATGCTGTCGCTGGTGTACAAGCGGTGGAGGGAACACCCGCAGCGCCCCGTCAAGGTCTGGTTCTTTGACGTCTCAAAGCAGGTCTTTGGGTCGGTGCTGGTGCACATCTCCAACATCTTCATGTCCATGTTGACCAGCGGCCGCTTCAGCATCAAGGTCGAGCCGACCGTGGTGGAGAGGCTGGTGGCGAGAGGCGACGATAGCTACGTGCCGAACCCGTGCTCCTTCTATCTGTTGAATCTGGCGATAGATGTAAGTTGAGCTTTCTCTGAAATCTTTGACTGCTGATTGCTCATCATTATCTAATCCTTTAGACCACCGTTGGCATCCCCATCCTCATTGTCCTCTTGCGAGTCTTCACCGCACTGGCGTCCTTCACGCCATTTGGCAAACCCAACGAGTCTATCCAGTCAGGCTACTATGGAACCCCCCCCAACGCATGGTGGTGGCTCAAGCAATCCTTCATATACTTTGCCGGTCTCTTTGGCATGAAGCTATGTGTCCTCGTCATCTTCATCATGATGCCGTGGATCTCCCGCGTCGGCGACTGGGCGCTCGGCTGGACAGACGGTAACGAAAAGCTCCAAGTCGCCTTCGTCATGATGATCTTCCCCCTCATCATGAACGCTCTCCAGTACTACATCATCGATTCCTTCATTAAGAGGAAAACGACAGACCACGAGATGCTCGCTTCACAGGACGATGATGCCGATGATGACGACTATGAGAGACGAGGTTCGAACTCTGGTGCCATCGGTCGAGACAGCGAAGATGATGAGACTCCTGTCAAGATTAATGGACGGTCGCGCAGCAACCTCGGCGGAGAATATGACCCCGAGGTGGATGGCGACGCCCCGACAATTGTTGGCAGCAGCTCAAACCAACCCAATTCCAAGTCTAACAGTGTCTCGGTTGAATTATATCCAAAGGAATAGTAGCGTACTTCTCTCTATTCGCATTGCCCTATATGCTTGTACATAACCGCCGATACCACCACCACCACCACTACCCGAAATCGTTTTGCAAATGGACCTTTCTGGCACGGATTCATGATACATTCTGGCGTTTTTTTTTTTCTTTTCACCTCTCTTGGAGTTTCACACTGATTTTGTTTTGGGTTTTCACTTCTACCCTTTGTCGGGTCTTCATGTCATGTAGCGCTTATAAAGGATAGAACGGGTGGGTCTTTTGCAAGAAATACATCGCCTTTTTTTTTTTTTTTGCCCCCCAATTGGAACTTTTGACTTTGACTTTATACTTCGGGCATTATTTGATTCTACAAGCTACTAGTGACTTGCTTTTTGTCCTTGCCTTCATCAAACGTGTTTGGAAGGCGAGAACCTCAACACAGCTGAAGCTGGGCGGATGGTTTAGTGGTATAATTTTCCCTTAGCATAATGCAACCTACGAGTTGCATCACCGCCTGGGAAAGGTCCGGGGTTCGATTCCCCGTTCGTCCATCAAAGTATCTTTCATTTCTTTTTTTGCCCTTTTCTTACGTCTCAGGTTTTTTTTCTAGCTGTTTGTTTGTGGTTTGACATGCACTGTGGTAGGTAGCATTGCTTTTGACCTTGATCTTGCACGTGAAAAACTCTGATGCTGAAAAAGTGTTATGAAACCATCCGGCAAGCCAAAACAATAGCTGGGATGCTAACCTTCACACCAAAGAATTGCAATACATTTAATAAACGCTCAGATCATGTCTCGTGTGAAATAGTTTCTTCATCATATATAGTTATGGTATCTCCAATAACTTTAGGTCATGCATACAAAAAGCCCCAAACCATCAATCTCACCCATTCACGCCTCTAGAAGAAGAGAAAATGGGATTAAAAAAAAAAAAAAAAAGGTCCAGGCAAGTATGCCTTTCCAAGAATCATAAAAAGAAAACAACCCAAGTAGTCATACCCAACCAAATGTCGTCATAATGTGAGCAGTAATATAAGCACCGAAACACGAGGCTATACTAAAACAAAAAAAAAACAGAACGTAACTGGACCTCTAACTGGTTGTCGATATGCCCACTAGAAACGCCACGCAACAAAAATGCCCTCAAGATATATATGGTACACCAACATACATGTCATGTAGATAGAACCGAATTCAACATGAGTTTTCGATCATTAAGTGGAAGCACCTCTTAGATACCACTCCAGCCCTGTGGAGCCGGGCTGTAAGGCTTGAAACCTGGGTATCCCTCGTGCTCCTCATGTTCGTGGGATTCGCTGGGGCGCCGATCGTAGTTTGGCTCGTCCTGAGGTGCTGGACGAGAATAACCCGAGTTGAAGTCGAATCCACCATTGTTGGTGATGGGAGAGGCCTGGCCATTATGAAGAGTATTCTGCGGCCCAGGGGTATACGTCCTGTAAGGCACTGGCTTGTTTTGAGGAGTTATGGAAATATCATTGTTAGGGCCTGGAGAACGTCTCTGGTTCAGACTAGGGCCAGGAGACTTTCTCATGTGCGGATCAGTGCCATAGGAAGTTGGCGAAGTCTGTCCATCAAGCTCATGAGGGGCTGTTGGCATACGTGCTGGCCCGGGCGTCATCTGTCTTGGAATGCCATAGTCATGCTGGTTGGTGATGGGCGACTGGTGTCCGGGACTGTGCATACCTGCCGTAGGGGCTGCGTGGTCGTAGGGTTGGCTGGCGCCGTATCCATCTGCGACGTGGTTGTCATAATCTTGGTTAGGTCCATTGTAGTGTTGGTCATGCATGCCGTAGGCTTGGTCGTGTCCGTTGAATCCTTGGGCATGTCCGTTGTAGCTCTGTTCATGGACACCATAAGGCTGCTGCTCGTGGGCCCCGTAAGCCTGGTCATGTCCTCCAAAGTTCTGCTGTTGCACTCCATAGCCTTGATCATGTGCGTTGTAGCCCTGGTCATGTCCGTTGTAGCCTTGATCGTGTCCGTTGTAGCCCTGGTCATGTCCATTGTAACCTTGATCGTGCCCAGCAAATCCTTGATCATGTGCACCATAGGCTTGGTCGTGAGCTCCATATGGGCTGGCAGCGGGTTGTTGGCCGTAGGAATTCATGTAACCAGGAGAGTTGTTCTGCTGCCGGTTGTAAGGGTCATTTCGACCCATAGACCTCTGCTGTTGCTGCTGTTGCTGCTGTCCTCTGAATCCAGGGCTGTTCATGTTCTGAGGAGTAAGAGGCTCCTTCTTCGGCGGCAACGTATCCATTTCGACCTCCTCTTCCAGCACAATCTGCTTGGAGTTGGCCGTTTCCCAGCTCGGCATAGCAGGGAGGGCATCGGCATTATGCTTAGAGACGTCAAATTCGGCATACTGCGGAGGTCCATGAGACGCTGGCGTAGAGAAAGCAGGGGCCGTCGAGTGCGATGGCATATTAACGACCATGGGTGCCTCCTGTCGGTATCCCCCGGACTGCTGGGGAACGTATGGCGCTTCGAGTTGCTTGCGAGCCGCTCCGCCGGGAGCATCGCAGCATCCGCAGCAGTTACCGCAACACTTGAGGCAGTAGCAGCAACTGCAGCAACATGACATTCCCAGACAAGTGCATCGAACAATACAAATGATAATACTTAGAAGGATGAGACCGCCGATAATCATGAGCGCAATAGCAGGCCACCTATAAGAGGAGGAGTTAGTAATGATATGGGTGAGGTGACCACGTTACGCGGGGGTTGCGACACATACTTGCAGTAAACGTGGGCCATGCACCCATTCCAGCTTGAAAAGGCTTGTTTCACGTCTGAAATCTTATTATCAGCATCCGCGACGATGTCCCTCCGGACGACTTCGGTGGCGAGACTCCTGGCTATGGTGTCTTTCACAGTCTCCCACAGCCCGCCCCGAAGGCTTCGGACCATAGCAACATCGACGGCAGGCATCGTGTATGATTTGGATTGGTATCCTGTGAGAATGGACAATCGTTCGTTCCTTCTCCCCAGATATGTAGATGAATAAAAATCAAGTTGTGTTACTTGTAACTCTTAATGGATGTCGTCGGTTGTCAGCTTAAATGGACGTCCAAGTCATGCTCCAGCTGACAGGGCTTCGAAGCGAAATTAGTAACACAAAATGCGGCTCAAAATACGGTCGTCGGTCGTAGTAAATCTTTCGATTTTGGATTCGATCGTAGAATGATGAGATGATGAAAACAATAGGCTGAGCTCTCGCGAAGAAAGAATGATGTCGCACACCGTATCGCTTGTTACACCACCAAGGACAAGCGTGATTCTTTACCCCTTGAAATGATCGTCAGAGGGTTATGGTAGCACAAAGGCTAACTTCTCTCTGCAGGCTAAGGATTGTGAAGACGGTTAAAACCGGCAAGTAAAAGGATTGGCTTTTAAAGCTCGCGCGTAACGGCGAAGCTCTTAATGCGTGAGAGAGTGAAGGGCTGTGCAGTGCAGCTGAATGTCGCTCGTCAAACGGGAGAAGCAATGTTATCCAACAGATGAAGCTGACGAGGCGCGCGTAGACTTAGAGCGCATACGCTGTCCTATCTCCGTGGCTGTATCGTCGTCGTGTTCGTTTCGTCTCTGTACTCCGTTCCCAGTAATATAGAGATAGTATTGTAATGAAGGACGGAAATTTGACAAGATCAAAAGTCCAAAAAGAGGGAATGTGTGTGGCCGTTTGTGCGGCTGGCCATCAAAGCAGGAAACAGGAAAAAGGAATGAAGCCTGGGAGGGCAGAAACGACGTTGCAAAAGCAACCAAAAGGAAAGGCTTTGGATATGAAAAAAAAATATCCAACGGGAAAAGTTTGCAAGGTGCAGGGGAGACACAAGAGAAAGGAAAAAGAAAATTAATCTGCCATCGTGCCGCATTGCCTGGGTACAACAGGAAGGGGCACCTGTCGCTCCAGCTTTTTATCACGCATCATGCACGTTAAGGACCACGTTGAGGGTCCCTCGTTAGTACCGTTTACTTTAGGCCCCCTACTTCTGCCTGCTTCTAGAGCCTCAAATTCTGGTACCGTTACTTTGGGATGATCTTAGTGCTGCGAAGCATGCAGGGGTAAGAACGGGAACGTGCGTTGCAGGGGTCGCGACGGCTGGCCTGCTCAGTGGATGGTTTTCTCTGCTGGTGGTTAGCGGTTGCAGTAGCAGTACCTGTCAGGCAGCTTCTGGCCGCGAGCTGCGCCGCGTACAGGCTACCGCTGCCGTAGCACTCCCTGCTTGTCTGTTCTGCGTCAGCACTCCGCAAAGCAAGAGCTCGCCATTCAGGTACCCGAAGGCGGCGACATCGTCTCGTAATCTCTACCCGCGCCTCCAGTCCGCGCCACCAGCACTTGATACCGATGCAGACAAGGGACGAAAGCCAAGGATCCACTTGTCATCACGCAAAATAAGCATCGACAAAGCGGAAAGCGAGAAGGGAAGGGCAGAAAAGGAGTTTCAACGTCATCGGCGCCGGCATATCGACGTCTAGGCACAAAAGGATAACTGACAGGCGAGAATGTTAAATGGATCCATAAAGTCTTGCGTGAGCCAAGAAGGGGAATTGGCACCAGAGGATCCCAATTCCAACGGGGCCGCTAACAGAGATGGTCGTGGGGATGACAATTTAGACCCTCTTTTTCTTCCTTCCTTTTCCTTTTCTTTGTTTCTATGCATTGTGTATCTCTTTTTCCCTAATTCTGCTCCCTTGCCCTAACGTTTTTTCGTTCAACAAATTTAGTTTCGTCCCTTCAGCCCTCATCCTTCGCAGCCTCAGCTCTGACCCCAAAGGGCTTTAGCTTTGCGGGCCGTTGAACCCGGCCAGTGCTTTTGGCGCAGACGCACGTCCTCTTACACAGCCTACTATAACGGTCTGAGGCTTATCGGCTGTGTCTTGATTGGGCCAGGCAGGAAGAAAAAGAAATGTTCAAAAGCCACAGCTGCTCTCCCCCTGAAGCGCTGCATCGGCGTGAAAAAAAGTTTGTGGCTAATACGTAAAAAGTGCTGATAGCAAGTGTTACTAAGTTACCCCTACTGCTGCTCTAAGTGGGTGTCTGAGACCTCAAAAAGGAGAATCGTGAATGACGCTCCCGTTGCTAGGGAAATAGCAGCAGTTAAGATCAGTTCTTAAAGAGAAAAAATATATATATATATGGACTAATTCGCTTTATACTCCATTGTAAAGAGAATTGCTAGGGGGAAATGGTGTTGCAGCCGAGATACTATATATACGTAACTGGTCGAGACATTAAGTTTTGTGGAAATGACCACTCAGCACGCAGAGTGCAAGCTCACGGCTGCAGCACGGCTATCGATACTTCTATGGGCTCGCAACGCTGTATCAATTGGAGTACTTGGGTATGCAGAATACAGAGCCTATATACGAAGTGGCACAAAGACGGGAGTGTGAACTAATATACCTAGGTATGGACTCAGCATCTGATGCATCTTAGCCGCCACCGAGTAATCCCCGCTTCTGTGGCAAGAGGAGGCCTCCAAACACCAACAGTCTTGGCTTGTATCACTGCTAAGACACTCGATAAAATCTCGGCGCATCATAATTTCGTCTGTGTGAGTGTCAATGCTGCCAAACCACAAATAATTACTGGAGAATGCAACACACATATCAAAGCCCAATAATCAGGCGTCAATGAAATTGTACTAAAATTAAAGAGAAATATACTACTGATTAGTATGGCTCGCTGCGATTCAGCCGCAGCAATCAAATCGTGCTAGCTTGGCGCCATCTCATCGTCTAGGCATATCATGTACGATCACAGCCTTCTTCCACTTCGTAAAATAAAAAGCAAATTTGGATATCAATCTCCTCTTGTCCCTACCGAAACGCCGGGCCGACCCTATTCCCGTTTATCTTTCTCTCTCTCTTTTTTTCTCTTTTGATTTCTTTTCGTAAACGCAGAGTCAGATCTCAGCTTTCTTCATTCCAAGTCACAATGCCTGCCTATTTTCCTGGAGGTGGTCCCACAGGAGGTTGATATTCACCACCAGGGTGGTATGCACTCTGAGGCTGCTGTACGCCGTATTGATGGCCAGTGTTGTATCCGTCATTGGTATGGAACGTGGTGCCTGTTGTCTGGTTGCCCACAGGTGGCTGGCCGTACGGTGGAGGGCTGGTATAGGCTCCGTATCCCTCGCCGTAGGCAGGCTGCTGATAGCCGCCTTGGTTGTATCCAGACTGGTAGTTGTTCATCTCGTGGGCGTTATTGTATTTGTTGTTGTTGTTTCCAGCAGGTTGGCCCTGGGGAGGGCCGCTGAACCAGCCGGTCCCGTACATGGGCTGCACGCCGCGCCTACGGTTTCGTCGTGTGATGCACCTATTGCGAAGTGTTAGTATTAATTATGATGAAGGGAAGTTGACTGTGCATGGACAAGGGAGTAAAGCGATGATGGAAGTGAATCTTACAGGCAGCTGGATAAGAGAATCAAGGCGAAAACGACGGCGATACCAGCGAGCACCCATCTGCCCCAAAAGTACCAGCCGCTCTTGCGGCGACATCCGATTCCATCAAAGAAATATCCATATCCGCAACCGTCGTCTCTAGCGAAGATGTCCACGGTCGGAGCCATGGCTGAATAAAGTAGAGGTAAAATGCGAACCTCTAGACACAAGTCGACGGGGGGCAAAGTTCCGACAATGTCAGTGAATCGCTAGATTATCGTGTATCGCTTTCCGCAGGAATTGACTTTCTTTGGTGGCGAAACGGTTTCTGTACGAAGGCGAATGTAGATGGAAGATGAATGGGCAAAAGAGCAAAAGAAGCAAAGGATTTAAAGGGAGAAGGAAAATAAGAGAAGGCGGCTAGGTTCCGAGGGATGCCCAGAGTTTAAAATTCGTGGCCTCAGCCTGCGCCCTGCGATTTTCTGTCTGACTTGGGCAAGTTGGCGCGGGCGGGCAGCTGCGACTGCGTTGGTTTGCGATTCTGTATGACGTTGGAATCTTGGGCCAGTTAGGAATCAGACGACGGGTCCTATCCGCCACCTTTTTTTTTTTAGACGCAAACGCTATTGGCAACGCAAAGCGCAAGGTAGGTACCTGTAAGCAGCTTAAAGCTAGTAGATAGTACTGCCAGGCGCTGAAGTACTAGAGGTATATAAAACAAGGGACGCACAGACGACTGTGAGAATAATTGGAGGGGAGCGTGTGTGAAGATGGAGAAGTGAGAGAAAGCAAGAGAGAGAGAGAGAGAGACAGCGGAGGATGACGGATCCCCTCATGCCATTATATGATGTTGTATAAATGTCAGCCAAGTTGTGTCCGCGTTCATGGCGCATGTCATCGCCAGCAGCCAAGCCAAGCAAGCAGCGCCACCGCACCCACCCGCCACGCCAGCATTGAATGTGACTGTGACCGCTGGGGCCCAGAAAAATGCCCGTTTCCCAGCAGCACTGCCCACTGACACAATGCCAGCAGCAGCGGGCATTAGGGCCCTAGCGCCGGCGCTGCTTATTGCTGATGCTGGTGATCGCCGCTTTTTGGAATACTGGTTCCTCCATACGTGATTTATTCCAGGCAGGTGTTTTGTTCTAGCAGGGCGAATAGCAGCCTGGACGGCGCTGCGGCCAGCACAATCCGCCTAATGCCAGTAGTGCCTCGGCAGGCAACCAAGCAACAAAAAGCATCCTACTAACCACCCAATCTCATCGTCTCGGCCACGCCATCGGCGGAAAAGCTGCACCCGACGAGAACGGACTTCGGCAACAGACGATTTCAGTCGGTACTATACTTGCCTGTCAGGACAGCATTCCACGCGCAGCCATGTACCGCTAAACTCACACGAGCAATAAAGTTGATGCCTCTGGCCCTTGTTCGAATGCAATGGCTGTGCAGAAGAATCCCTCACCCACCAATCGGCGCTCTCTCTTCAGCTAACAGCTTTCCCCAGTTCCGTCTAGTGGATCCCAAAGGCTCCAGGTGGCGTTGCGCTGGAGAAAAGAAGAATAAAGACGGGGCGCCATCGAATCGTATTACGGAATACGGAATACGAAATAAATGCGCAGTGCATGGAAATCCTTCATGGAATCTCCGTCTCCGGTTCTAGAAGGAAAAGGGAAGAATTATTGACCCAGCAAGGAGCGCTGGATTCGGGTCTAAGCCCTGCGGAAACCGACAAATTTTCGCTCTTCCCGGGGTTTTATTCCTTATTTGAAATATTTGGTGGTTTTAGAATGGTCTTATTGCTTGGACTAGAAACCGAGAAAGAAAACACAGCCATCGAGGTACATTTGAGTTCCATAAACATGGGAATATATTTGCGGTCATAAAGGTTTCATACCCCATCGTCAACCAAGAGAGTCAAGTATCTACGCAAAATGCTGCAACCTCTCACGATAAATTAGGAGGATAAAGGTTTGTGCAGTAATTAGGAATCTGTTCAGCATAGGTACATAAATTGCCCGGATACCTTAGTAGGTAGTAGTAGCTAGCAGTCACAAAGTGCGTCACTTTCTATTGGAGCCAGCTATAGTCCGCTGACACAAAGGCACCATTACAGTAGCGAGACAGATGTAGTAGTATTATTGTATAGATGTATTCTCTTTGAGTACTACGCTATATAGGTATATAGCGATAGTAATAATCAGGATATTGAAGCTTCATGGGCAGCGTCTACATAAACTCCCTCCTTTGTTTACAATCTTACATATGGTGCGAATGTACCGTGCGACCCTCGTTTATCACAGGGAATTATACACCAGTCAAGGAAAGCGCGTGGTGTCAAATCAACTACCTAATATATTATGATAAAAGAGCCAATCTACTTCTACAACATAATACCACTATAGCAGGGTTATCGACAAAGATGTTTTTTTTTTTTTTTTTTTTTTTTTCTTTTTTTTTCTTTTTTTTCTTTTTTTTCTTTTTTTGGTAAATATCCAGAGATTTTTTAATAAATCACTTCCACCGTACCCGGCCAGGTGGTTGCATAAGAGTATTAAACTGGCAGAGTTTATACAAGAATAGGCCTCAAAGCAAAACCCATCTTCAGTCGGTTACGTCAATCCGGAATTTTTCGGCCCTCAAAGCCCTTTGAATTCACCACTATTCGAGGAGCCAGCAGGAGTCACTCTAATCAATTAATATTACTCTTCTCTATCGGTGGGCGAAGATATTTGACGAATAGACGGGTAAATATTCGATATGGCATGCTGTTGGGTTGCTTTATTGTATTTCAAATATCGTATATCGTACAAGAGCTCCAACAGTATCCATTCCAAAGTTAGGCAGAATGAACAACCAAACAACAAGGTTTGTTACATCTTTTCTCAAAGAAGAAAGACAACAGCAAAGGAAAACATAAGAAAAGAATAAAAAAAAAAGGAAAAATCAATATGCCTAGTCAAAGTCGAAACAATACTCCTTTATGTAGCGACCAGGCAAAAAATACGCCCTTTCTCCCGTAACTCCGTGCTCAATTCCGCTTGCGTAAAAGGAGAGTGGCTACAAGGTAAAACTATCCTCTTGCCGCGACATCAAAAACCCAAGAATATCATCCAAAGGTACTAAAAAAAGGAGGGTATAAGAAGCAAAACCCATCTTCCCCATACCGATCAAACCGTGGCTCCCATCGGTTGAGCTCGACTCGTCCATCCGTCATTTAATATACCGTATAAATTTTAAGGCGTAGGTCATTTTGACAAAAAGAATGGTGTATCATTATTTGGTTTCGTTACCCCTGCTTCTCTCTTTTCTCCATACAGAGAGCCCAAAAGGAAAAAAGTACGAAACAAAAGAAGAAAAAAGGACTCAAAAAGAAGCCTGCGGAGTAAGTTCAAAGGTCCCAAAATTGGCCGTAGCCCGATCTATTGCTTTGCGCGCAGAGCAAGAAAAAGAGAGAGAAAAAAAAGGTAAAAAGTCGCCGGTCGACAGCGTTGGTATCTTAAACCTTGGGGAAGGAGTAGCGGTTTCGTCGCATTTCGTCGGCCTTTTTCATGTTGAGTTCGGCAAATTGCTGGGCTTGTTGGCGTTGAGCTAGAGCATTGATCTTCTCGCGCGCTCGCATGAGGCTGCTATTGTCCTGTTGCTTGAGCTTGGAGCGAATATCGTAGAGGGCCATGAGCATATTAGCTCGCTCAAGGTCCTCATCGTACTGAATAATATCAAGCCACAGTTAGCTCTGGAACTGACAAAAAAAAAACCCCTCTCTATAACACCGTGGCGCATCTTACATTGGATGGTTGAGGTGTGCCCGGGGTAGAGTTGGCGGCCGAACCAGACTTTGGTGAACTGATGAGAATGCGCCGGCCCATCTTGTCGAATCTGGGCTGCGCGCCCGCTTCGGACGACCATGCGCGCCTCAGGCCAGATGAAGGCCTTTGTTGTTGCTGGGAAGATGTGTGGGTGTCGTTTTTAATAAGCTCGGTCTGAATAATGGGAATGTTGGCATTGACAATGGCAGCGGCAGCCTCAGGTTCCTATTGATGTGAATGCATTGTTAGAAAAGAATGAAAAAACAAACAAGACTCGTATATAGCGATTTATTGAAGATCATTGTTGGGGAGAGTGGCAAGGGCATCGGGAGTGCAGTAAGATAAGACGCAGTAAGACATACAGCTGCGCCGAGATTGCTCAAGTCGGCGAGGACCTGTGATAGCTGTAGGCTCTCCATTTCAATGCTTGGCAGCGAAAATTTTATCAGAGGGTCTGTTTCTCTATATCTGTCTCGATGGAGGAGGGGAAAGAGGACGAGGAGGCGGGTTCTAGTATGTCGCGATGCGGTCGGTGGTGTTGGATATTGGAGTTCCTCTTAGCGGGCGCATAAACGACAGAAGATCGCGTGTGCGAGGAACGGAGCAGCTGGATCGGTAGAATCAAGTATGGCTGGGGAGCGGGATTTGCAGCTTGACGGCGGTCAATAGGTGCAGTGTTCGAGGAGTAAGGAAGTCGGAGAGACAGCAGGTCGAAGAGAGGCGAGAGGGATGAGCGAAAATTAAGAGTTCAAAGGAAAAAAGCAAGAGGAGAGGCCAGCTGGACGGCCAAAAAAGTTAAGAGCAAATCCAGCGCCGCTGAAAACAGGAAGCCTAGAGCGGGGATCCGGCAAGCTTGCCACCGAAAGCATCCTCTCCCAAGAAACTGGGGCTTTCCAAGCAGGGCCCGGCGCCTGTGCAGGTCAAAGGCCCGCTAAATCCCCCTGCTAGGCTTTGCCTCTCCACAAATCCCGCGCTGGGGGCATCTCCGGGGTACAGCTAGCAAAGGCAGTTTCAAACGCCTATCAGATACATACTGCGACATCTCCTCTGTAGGCAAAGAGTTCGTACTGGAACAAGGACTTCCTGCACAGTCCCGGAATATCCCCTTGGACCCTCTTCGTTTCCAGCAGATCCGATGGTCATCTTCTCATTCATTATGTGGATCTGAATCAAGTGCATCCAGCTCCAGCAAATGATCTTGGATTGGATTACTAAACCTATATTCGTACTGTGCCTACCTACCTACTACTATCTTGGCTAACAGTGCCCAAGGTTAGGTAGAGACAGTACAAGGTAAGATATCTTAGTACTGCCTTATATAGTACCAGGCGTTAAGGGCGAAGAGTATACGAGCAACACCACGGTGCAGCGCTGCGGCAGGGCGGATATTCGCCCAACTTCCTAAAGGGCGTATTACCAGTGAATCTGACTGACCGACGCGAGAGGCTTCAGGGGGATGCCTTGCTGCAGGATTACTCCCGTGCGTGTGCGAGGATGTTTTGGTGAAGCAGCACCGGCGGCACGAGACCACTTGCCTGTGTACAAGGAGTACGTAACTCGTACAAGTGCGGTACTTGCGTAGCAGAGCAGGGAGCAGGACTCTGCAGCGGCGGCATCGCACTCGCCCAGATGTCTAGTTAGTACCTATAATAAGAACGGTCTCAGGAGTATAATGTTAAACTGAAGCTTTAGGCTTTAGCTGGACGCGCACGCTGGGCCTGGAGACGGACGACAATGATTTAGCCAATCTCGTGTTCTTCTTGTCCAACCCAGACATGCAATTCAGCCACCCATTCATCCAGCCATCCGTCCATCCATCCATCCACCCGGATCGCTCGCCAAAATGCGGGTGCTACAACTGATGACCGATCACTTCACCTACCCCAACCCAAGCAACCGCAAGCTGGACTGTTTTTTGCTTCTGCTCCGAATTCTTCTTCGCCCATTTATCCGGCTCCAGGGCAAGCAAGCAAGCAGCTTCCCCTCACGCATCTCCTGCTCCGTCCGTACCGCCGCACCGCACCGCCATGCATAGAGCATATGCATGCACCTGCGCCGACCCAATGGTTGATTGCATGAAATTCCTGCTCATGCGCCATCTGCCCATTCCTCCCGCCATTCGCTCGCTCGCAGGTTTGAGCGAAATATTTGCACCGCCTAGGTAAGCTGCGAAACCCTCCGAGCTCCCCTTGCGCTGACATCAGCCATCTGCAAACGCTCGGACAGCCAAGCTACTTCGATGATGGCACTGTGACGAGAGATGGGTGGCCCTGGCCTCCTACATAAGTTTCTTGGGATCCAGATGTGCCAGACAACCACTAGAACGAAATCAATTATTCACAGCGTTACTAAGTATCAAGCAGCCAAGCGATCGTCTTATCGCGCATCTGATCTCATCTCATGCATTTACTGTACATCATTGCATGTCGTGCAACCCAACAAACACTCAGCTTACTAGAAGGGGGGGAAAGAGAATCACGTGTTACCAATACTGCTAAATGCTCCTCATTCCTCTATGAAATGACTGGAATTGTGAACCAGCTTAGTACTAACCCACCTAGTAGGTACCTGTAAAGTGTAGACCTTTGTCCTATTCCCAAGTACTTCTAGACTTCTAGCTACTGCGCGAGTACCGCTCTGCTCTTGCAATGCTCAAACAACCTTCAATCGATGCTGAAAAATAAAACAATCTGCACAGAGCTTTGATAGTCGTCGGATGATCCAACTCGTCTGCTGGTCCACATTTATCGCTGAAATGCCAATTATTACACCGTTGCTCCAAAGGTACACGTCATACTAGCCAAGGGACCAAGTATGTACATCTTCTCTCCAAAGCTGCTTGAGCCTATCTGTTTCCTTAAATTCGTAATGAACAGAGAATACCGTACTACCTCGTGTTTTTCGACGATAAGTTCAAAAGTTGGGAAATAAAGAATTTGGCCAATTAAAATCTATTATTATCGTCGAAGTTGCGAGGGAACCGCAAAAGAATATCGTTGAAAAAGCGAGGGAACCACAATAAATGAAAAATAAGAGAGTTTGATTGGCCAATGAAGCTCTATAATGGATTTTAATTGGGCTAGATTTTGATTTATTGTGGCTCCCTCGCCTTTTCGACGATATTTCATTGCAGTTCCCTCACAACTTCGACGATGATTTATTGTGGAGAAAACAGGAGCTTTGGCCAATTGTATTAGCTAGAACCTCGATTTATCGTCGAAAAGCGCGAGGTAATACGGAATTAGAAGGGGTGCATGCAATAAATGGTATCCCTTCTACATTTCCATGTTTGTAGCTGAACCAAGCGGTTGAAATCTCATCTCGGTAAAGCTGGGATCAAAACATCTAAGGATCACGAACCGTACTTGTAATTGATAATTCGTATAACGCACACTTTGTATAATCTTACTGAATAAACCTATAACCAGTTCCCTGCTCTGCCACACGCCAGCTGTGCCATTGTATAGGGGGGAACACCTTTTTGTATGTTTGTGGGTCATCTGTTTGCCCGGTCCAAACAGCCCGCTTGAAAGCACTCTTGAAATTCAGACAACCATTTTTTTCCTTCTCATTGACTCTTAGAAAAGGCCTAAGCCTTGGTAATTCTGCACACCAGATCAGAGCCATCAACAGAGTCGCCCTCCTTGACTTGGAGACTGGCCACCTTTCCGCTGTGGGGCGCTGAGATAACCATTTCCTATAATCAAAGTTAGCAACATGCGTCTTTTAGTCTTAAATGGTAGGGGGAAAAGAAAAAGAAAAGCTCACCATCTTCATGGCAGACAGAACAGCAAGGGGGTCACCCTTCTTGACTTCAGAGCCTTCGTGGACACGCAGCTCAACCAAAACACCAGACATAGGAGCGCCGACCTGGCTGGAGTCACTAGGATCAGCCTTGGGGCGGCTAATGTTCTCAACAGCAGCCTTCTTGTCAGCAACGGTAACCTGTCGGACTTCACCGTTCATTTCAAAGAAGACTTCGCGAAGGCCGGTCTGCTCGCTCAGAGGACCGATAGCAAGAAGCTTGAGGATGAGGACCTTGCCCTTCTCCAGTTGTACGTTAAACTCCTCACCAATCTCTGGTCGAGATAGGAAGTATCTGGTAGGCAGAACTGAAAGGTCACCATACTCAGCAGTAAACTTCTTGTAATCCTCAAACACCTTGGGGTACATGACATGGGAGGCAATGTCACACTCCGTAACAGGTGCTCCGAACTTCTTGCCCAGCTCGCGCTTGACCTTGGTGAAGTCCACAGGGTCGAGGAAGAGACCAGGGCGCTTGTCGAGCTTCCGTCGTCCGCGGAGGGCATCTGTGCGGAGAGGCTCGGGGAAGCCACCGTAAGGCTGGCCCATCATACCCTCCAAGAACTCAAGCACTGAGCCGGGGAAGTCGAGCTCGGAAGCGCGGGCCTTGACATCTTCCAGAGACAGCTTGTTGGACACCATGAACTGGGCGAGATCGCCAACGACCTTGGAAGTAGGAGTAACCTTGACAACATCGCCAAGCAGCTCATTGGCATGCTCGTAAGCCTTCTTGGTCTCGAGCCACTGGGATCCGAGGCCAAGCTGAGAAGCCTGGAACATCATGTTGGTCAGCTGACCACCAGGAATTTCGTGCTCGTACACCTCGGGATCAGGTCCAGCAAGATGGGCTTCAAAAGGAGAGTAGAGAAGACGCAGTTGGGACCAGTAGGTGTCCAGAGCTCGGACTTGCTTGTGATCCAAGCCGGGGTCAAAATCGCTGCCCTCCAATGAAGCAAGGAGAGCATTGATGCTAGGCTGAGAGGTCATTCCAGACAGGCTGTCTGTGGCGGCATCGACCGCATCGGCGCCGGCCTGGGCACAAGCCACCATGGAGGCGACACCCGTACCAGCGGAATCGTGAGTGTGAACGTGGATTGGCAGATCAGGGTACTTCTTGCGAATGGCACCAATCAGGAGTGTAGCCGCGTGTGGCTTCAACACACCGGCCATATCCTTGATACCCAGGACGTGGATGTCCAGGGCAACCAGCTTGTCAACCAAGTCCAAGTAGTAAGGCAAGTTGTACTTCTTCTTGGGGTTCAACATGTCACCGCTGTAGCACACAGTTCCTTCCACAACACCACCAGCCTTGTGGACAGCCTTGATGCCAACTTCCAGTTGGTTGATGTCGTTCAAGGCATCAAAGACACGGAAAATGTCGACTCCGTTCTTCTTAGCCTGCTCCACGAAGTGATCAATGGCATTGTCGGGCAGCGAAGAGTACGCCACGCCGTTTGCGCCACGAAGCAACATCTGGAAAGGGATGTTGGGAATCAGCTGTCGCATCTTTCGGAGACGATCCCAAGGATCCTCGTAAAGGAATCGGTAGGCCACATCAAAAGTAGCACCACCCCAGCACTCTAGACTGTACAAGTTGGAAAGCGCATGGCTGGTTTCCTTGGCAATGTTGAGGAGATCAATGGTTCGGACTCGGGTAGCCAGCAGAGACTGGTGAGCATCTCGCCATGTAGTGTCCATAAGAAGACATCCCTTGTACTCGCGAACAGCCTTGGCAAAGGCCTTGGGGCCCTGTTCAACGATGATGTTTCTCCAACCCTTCTGGCAAGGCTGGCTGACGTCGACCTTCTCACCAGCAGAAGTGAAAAGCTCGGGGGGGATGATTTCGCCCTTGAACTTGGGCTCGCCAATCTGACCCTTGATAGAGCTACCGTTGACAGCGACATCTCCAAGGTATGCCAGCAGTTTCTGGGCACGGTTCTGGCCACCCACGAGGTCAAACAGCTGCGGGGTATCGTCGATGAAGGTCGTCCAGCAATTTCCATCAATAAAGGTCGGGTGAGTCAGAAGAGAAGCCAGGAAGGGAATGTTGGTCTTGACACCTCGGATACGGAACTCGATAAGAGCTCGCAGCACCTTTCTTCTGGCAATCTCATAGGTGCTTCCCTGAGCAGTACACTTGACCAACATGGAGTCGTAGTGGGGAGTGATGACAGCTCCAGCAAAGCCGTTACCACCATCGAGACGAATACCGTTACCACCGGCGGATCGGTAAACCTCAATCTTTCCGGTATCTGGTCGGAAGCCCTCAGCAGGATCTTCGGTAGTGATACGGCACTGAATGGCAAAGCCACGGGTGGAAATTCGGTCCTGAGTAAGACCAAGCTGAGCCAGAGTAGCGCCAGCGGCGATCTGAATCTGGGCGGCGACAATGTCGATGCCAGTGATTTCTTCTGTAATAGTGTGCTCGACCTGAATACGAGGGTTGATCTCGATGAAGTAGTAGCGGTTCAGCTGGTCAACCAAAAACTCCGCAGTGCCTGCATTGCGGTAGTTGACGGACTTGGCCAGCTTGACAGCATCGTTCAGGATAGCATCTCGGACTTCCTGAGGGAGGTCCTTGGCCGGAGCAATCTCGACGACCTTCTGGTGTCGGCGCTGGACAGAGCAGTCACGCTCATACAGGTGGACAATGTTGCCGTGGTTGTCACCGAGCAGCTGGACCTCGATGTGTTTGGGCTTGTCGAGGAAGCGCTCTACGAAGACAGTGCCGTTGCCAAAGGCAGACTTGGCCTCGGAAGTTGCTCGCTCGAAGCTTTCCTTCAGGCTCTCGGGGTCGCGAACAACTCGCATACCACGGCCACCACCGCCATAAGCAGCCTTGATGATGATGGGGAAGCCATACTGATCAGTGAAAGCCTTAACCTCTTCATATTTCTCAACAGCTCCCTGGGTTCCAGGGACGACTGGGACACCGGCAGCAATGGCAAGCTTGCGGGCCGAGACCTTGTCGCCAAGAGCATCAATCACATCTGGAGTGGGGCCGACAAACTATGAGGCATGTCAGTGTCTGTTGAAGATAAGAAAAAAAAGCACTGGCTGCAGAAATTGGGTAGCAGCCGATGCAAGCCGAAAACTTACAATGAGACCGGCCTTCTCGACGTTGCGGGCAAATTCAGCGTTCTCAGACAAGAAACCGTAACCTAATGAAATTAATTGATAAATGAACGATGCTTGGGCAATACATGTATATAGACAAAGGATAGAGAAACCAACCAGGATGAACCAGTTGAGCGCCGTGCTCAACAGCGATCTTGATAATCTCGTCGCCGGCGAGATAAGCTCCGACAGGGGTGTACTGGCCTCGCTTGCCAATGACGTAGGCTTCGTCGGCCTCTGTGGGAGAGCAGTCAGCAAAAGCAGTCAGGCGGCGGGGTGCATATCAGGGTCGCAATATACTTTGGCGATGCATAGACAGTCGGTCCTCATAACTTGGAGAAAAAGTCAGCTACGTTGCGCAAAGGACATGTGAAAATTGGTTTTATCGGGGCGCTATTCACCTGAAGACAGCGATTGTGTGTAATGAAAGCTCGTGGGCCTGTAGGAGGGGTAAGTATGCGCCCGAAGTCGGCACTGACGGATGGAGGGACAACTGACTGTTCTGAAAATCTATTCGCGACGCGCAAACCAAGGTTAGCATCACTGTGCCGCTCAGAGAAATACATGGGTTAAATCGAGGCCGCTTTGCTTGTTCAACGTACTCTGATGGCTGGTATGTGTTAGCGAGCTCAAGCTGCGACAGGTGGATGGCGGGGTTGTCTCGACTTACGGATTTCACCACGGTTGGCAACTGTTTAGCGTAGCAGCCAAGAGTCAGTCAGACGCTCTCTTCTGCGACCTTTTCCACGCCAATTGGCTCCGGACGGATGCCTCAGACGTCGCAACTCACCAAGGATCTTCTTCAGATGCATAATGCTGGAATTGGCGCGGATGTGGTGGATGGTCTGCGCCTCCTTGGGCTCATCGACGTCGTCGTCGTCGAAGACATCGGTGAAGGTCAGCGCCTGCTGAGGGTGAGGGACTGGAGTGCCTGCCATGACGGGCAAGACGGGCTCGAGCACACAAACAAGACAGAATATAGGCTCGATTTAGGATATGAAAGAGACAAAAGGAGAGCAGCTCAGCACAGAAGAGAGCCCGAGGGAGACGGCCGGATGCGCTGCCTTTTAAGCAAAGCAGAAGCTCGGCCAAGATGGATGGATGGGGGGGCAGGAATTGACGGCGGGGCAGCTGTCGAAGGTGGGGGGTGGGGTGCTGCGTTTAGGGAGGTTAGCAGACACTAGAAGTTGCGTCTCCAGCGCCTGTGACAGTGCAGGCACTAGCTACAGGTACTGGCAACAGGCATGTAACAGTCAGGAATACTTGATGTGACCGACTTGACTGCGTCTAAACTGGCTATCTGGACTTATACTGTGTGCCTCTTGCGTCTGTTCGGCCCAGCAGCTATGACTAAGGGCCACCGCAGCACAAAGGGAGGTGCCAGCGAGAGAGACGGGAACTGGAAAGAAGAGAGCAAATCTTTTTTTTCCCCTTCTTTGTTCCGAATCCAGGACGACGGCAGGGAAAATCTCCGAAGTGAGCGCGAGGAGAAGCGAGGGTGGACCGAGCTATACGCTCAATCTTCTCTCTTGATGTACGTCTGTCCCCTTCTGCCGGTGACACACGCCCACTCTGGTGTGCCACATGGACACATGGCCCAAGGCCGATGCATCCTTACGTTATTCAGTGCATTGTGTGCTCTGCCCTGGAGCACCGGGATTGGCGGCGTGGCATATGGCGGCTACGGCGTTGAGGCAAAATGAACCAACATGTCGGCGCATAGTTTGAAACTAGGTTGATGATCTGCCCTCAGCATCTCTGGCCTCTTGTCAGCTGATACTCAGTCGGTGAGGCAGCAGACATAGACCCCCTCGTTAACGCTGGACGACTATATGCCTAGAACTAGTAGGTAGCAGCTAGGCAGGTAGTAGTTGGCACACTTCCTGTCTGGTGGAATGAGGTTTGGCTGCAATAAGCAAGAGGGGAAGCTCGCCGTATAAAAAAGACTCTGCGCCCCAGCCGGCCAACCAGAAAAGTTACTTTTACCGCAGCCAATTTGTCTGGGAAATTGATTATTTTTTTTTTTTTCTCATTTTTCTTTGTTGCTCTTTTTACTACGTACAAACAGTCACAACGCTTATCAAGTGCCAGCTAGCCCGCGTTGCCATCCAGAAAGTCATTCCATTACATACCAGATTTTACACCCGCTACTTGGGGGCTAAAGTCGATTGTTACCATGTATCACCATTAGCTTGATGATACCAGCTTAAACGGGCGGAGCCTTCTTTTTCTGCCAATCAGCGGCCCAGGATAACGCAGCCTCTTACAAGTTTGGCGCTGTTATATTAAGCTTCGTTCCCAGAGCGGGATGCCTTGGCTCTTTTCTGCTTCGCTGGCTCTTGGAATGGACTCCGTACTGCCACAGCGGGCTTCCAAGATCCGTACCCACCAGCAGCTTTTGAGGCATAATATCAGCCGCAGTTGTCGCCCGCTTGGAGGATGGACTGCCAATGCATTTTCCTCCGGGGCCAGAAATGCTTACCGCCAATTACTGCCTTAGGTATTCTAACACGATGTAGTCCGCAAAGCAGGCACCTAGCGAGATCTGAATCATGCCTTGCCTTGCATTACATGCACTCCATACCCCATACGCGCGCGAGATAGATGACGCTCGCCGCGTCTTACCAATCCCGCCATCGCCCTTGGTGCATGAGCAACCCCTCTCGTCTCTGCACTCAGAGAGAGGCCAGGGCTGGTGCCATAACCGAGGATCAGAGCATTTTGCCTGGCAGCTGCGCCTAGATGCGGCTGATGGCAGGGTGAAAACACCATGCAAGCAGGGCTCAATCGGAATATCTCGACACGGCTTCACTTCGTCGAGCCCGACTATTCTCGCCCTTCCACGTGCTGATCATCCGTTGCAGCACACCAGGACACATCGTGGGCCGCCCATGGCCGTGCTGATGGTGTCTCTCTCGGCTCGGAGGAAGGGCCCGTAACGTAATTGGTCTTCGTATCGCCGGCCCGAGGGTGTTGCTGGATCCGAAGACGGATCCGTCGCATCTCTGACCCCGTATTTCCCAGCTGGTTGCAAGGCCGATCTGGCAATGGCGGCACATCTTGCAGGTGGATGTACTCCGTGTGCGTGTGTTGCTCGAGATTGGGGAGCTAAGATCTGGAAGGGAAGGGCCCCCCAAACTTGGGTGCTGACGAATTGGACACCCCGCCAACAGGTAGTTCGAGCTCGGCGCGTCAAGCCGACTGGCACTATTACTCTATATCGCGCGCTCATCGCCATCTAGCGCTGGGCGCCCTGGATAGTGCATGGCGCCCTCAGTCGGCTTACTGGCTTCTGCTTGGATCTGGATGGGGTTGTGATGAGCCAGAGATCCGCCGCTCTAGCTGAGGAATTTTCTTCTTCTTCTTTCATGTCCGGCTCTCGCACGCCACTGACGGATAGTGTGCCTGACTATCTCGCTCAAGCCACTCTGATCGCCCCAGTCCAGCAAAATTGTAGTCATCCATCTGCCTCTTCTCCTTATTCCCATATTTTGTCCGGTCTCTTGTTATGTTACTCTTTTTTGGACGACTTGTCATTCGTCAACACTACTGCTGTAGACGAAAGCGAATTTTCTCCGACACCGGCCGTGGCAGGGGTCTTGATCTTGTAGACGCAGTGAGTCGGACCTTTGAAACCTTTGAAGCCTCAAACAATCCAATTCAGTGATTCTCCTCCGTTGCGTAACAGATATTCCTCGCTTAATTAGTATCACAATGTGTCAGCTATCCTCATCCTTGTTAAATATGCAATACTATACCATAGTTATCCTCGGTTGCGAGAGGGCATTGCCATCTCATGCCTCTTGTATATTACGCTAATACGCATAAATCCAGTGGTTTGTCAAGTTAACCCCGGCTACTAAAGGAAAACCTCGGCAGTCCACTAAACAACTGCCGTCAATTGCAAGGCGTCCCTGAATCGCATCTTCCCAATTTGCTATTTCCAAATTGATAAATATTGATATGACTTGGCCCACATGACGTAAAGCTCAGAGAGTCCCTGGTCTACTAAGTGCTGGCCTATCAGGAAGCAGATAGGGGCCGAGGCTCTGGCTTCAACAATCGCGTTGCCATTATGTTGATACCTCGTGTCTCCTGGATAAAGACTAATCTATCATTACTGCTACATTTGCATTGTGAATGGGCTGCTTACAGGCTGCAAAACTTCGTTTTCCCGACAAGAACATGATGAATCAGTGGTTAGGTGCAAATAAATCTCCAAGGCTATTATTATTTGTCCAAATACCTGAAGCTTCAGATCTCTTCTATGAACTGGCTCGGAGATGCAAGTGTGTGATACAGCAGCTACAGGCTTCAGCAGACGGGAAAGTCTCTGCAAGCCATCGAAATCCTCCAGTCTTGAAACTTGGCCTCCTGAGATGAACTTTCCCTTCGACGCTGATCTACCGCAGCGCTAACCTTCCCTCCTCCTTTCCTACGACTTTGCCCATGCTTTTTTAGCGTCTCAGTTCCATTGCGCACCAACTTTCTTCCAAGTTGATTATTTGCTAGGTGCTGTCTCCTTGCCAGCCTCGACACCCTTATCCAAAGCCATCTTCTCCTTTCCACCCCAGTGGTGGTATGACAGGTATCGGTAGCCCTGGGTGAGCTGGGCGCATGAGTTGACAACGTGGCATCCGAACAGGAGGTAGTTCTTGGGAGAGACAGCAAGAGCGTATCGCATAAAGGTCATAGAGTAGACAGTAAGGGCGGCGGTCATCTGTCCGGAGATCCTATATAGAGAAACAAAAAAAAGGTAAGCAGTTGGCCGGTATCGGCGGGGACGCAGCTCGGAGCTGAAGGAAAGCTTCTTACAGATCAGGGCTCTTCTGGGTATCCAGCACAGCAGCAATGGGAATGCCAAAGTTTGAAACAGGTCCCCAAAAGTCTGTTTTCGACAATTTATCAGCTTGTGGCTCCTATGGACAGGTATACAACAAGCGCGCCAGCTTCCGGCCAGAAAGGCCGCGCCTGGGCAAGGGAGCACAAGAATTCGGGCAAAGAGCGCAGTGAAACAAGGCAATAAGAGCTTGACGCGAGCAAAACCAGGACATAGTTCCCCTCAGTCGCGCTCAAGCGTCTTTCGTAGCTTCAGGGCGAGGATATTGGGTGGGCTAGTACTTACGAGTTGTGCAAACATAGCTCAACACCGGGTTGGACCTGATCTTGGCGTTGATAGCCTTTGCGAGCGCAGCCATTTTGAATAGTCGTCGGGAGATGCGTAAAGTCGTGGGAAGGCACGGATTGTCGCTGCGGCGCTTTTGAGGAGGCTGGAACGCAAAGAAACTCCGATCTCGTTCTTGTCAGCGGCGTTGATTTACCCTTGTCGGCCAAAATTTGGACACCGAAGTCGATTAACTGTGATGTCACGTGCCCCTGGCTCCAGTACGCAGCAACATGAGCTACAAGTTTGAAACTTTGCTTTTGGTCGTTTACAAAATATTTGATTTGCTTTGCGACATGAATTATACAAAAATTATTTTTAATTTTACACATCTTGGACGATCACGTCTACAGGAAGTGACAAAAAATGCGAAAAGAATTACAGCTATAACAATTATTTCAGATGGAGAAGTCCAGATCACAAATCCGGCCCACAGTACGAGATTGCTTCAATTCCAACATGAGTTATGACCAACCAGAAGCTATCTCTACTCTGAAAGTAAAATTGGGTACGCTATAGAACGAAAATATTATCAAGAAGATGGAAATAGTGCAATTTTATTCCCCAAACCCATATATTTTCTTGATGATAAAATGAGAAAAAGGAGACGTTACTGAGGCAAAATTGACGCCACAGATGGCATCGCAATAATCTTCACTATACTATTTTGCTTTCTCTCTAGCCAATTTCCTTATTCCGTCTGCCAACCATGATTAACCATGAGCTTGCCTTTATATCATAATCAAGCCTAACAAGTCCCTTCGCTAACCGATATCTACCAAAGAAATAATACATCAAGAGAACACTAACTACATCCCACACGGACAAGGAGAAGAAGAAAAAAAAAAAAATCTAAGAATTAAATCAAAGACAATCCATCAATTGACTTAGACTCCTGGAACAGAGAAGCCAGCGGCCTTGGGCCAGTTACCAATCTGCCCTGGGTCGCCGCCAACGCGGACATAGACGCCCACAGCCGGGATACCTCCGTCCAGGATAAAGAACATGTACCAGGTAGGAGGGGCAATGTACTGGCTGGGAGGAGCAGTAACGGTGCAAGTGGTGCCGGCGCAAGAGATGTCAAGGAAGAGAGTGCGCGCTCCCATGGAGTTGCCGTGGGTGCTGGTGACAGAGCCAAGCAGAGTGGCCTGAATGGCACCATTCTGAGCAGGGCCACCAAGGTTGACGGTGATACTTTGGCCGTAGCTCCAGTCCTTATTGGTGACGGTGAATGAGGGACGAGGCTTGCCGTTCTTGAGGTAGGGTGGAGTGAAGGATTCAATGCGGTACTCTTCGGGGTTGACGTTGTCCTGGGGATCTGAGCCGGAGACGAGAACGCGGCCGTCGAGAAGGGTGATGGCCTCGGAGTGGTACATGCGAGCCACGGTGGTATTGGCCATGACGGTGATACGGTGGCCGAGTGGCTTCTGGGGGTCGTAAAGGAGAGCATTCAGGTTAGGGCTATCGGCGAGGCCGAATCCAGCAACACCGTGGTGAGCACCGTTGAGAATGAGATAGGTGCCGTCGGGAAGAGGAGCCATGCAGGATATGACGCGCTGAGAAGGCATACGCTCAATTGCCCAGGTTGCGTTCTCGACATCGGGATAGGTGCTCACGCAGTTATCCAGAGCATAAGAGGCACCCTCGGAGGAGCCACCACAGATAAGGACACCAAGGGGCTCTGTGAAAGGGGCGTGCATGGGCAGCAGGACAGCAGATCCCTCAAGGGGGTACGTTCGTCCAGCCATGGGGTTGTTGACGGCGCCGGGAATGTTGGGTAGGACCTTGATGGTAGCAAAGGTGTTTTCATCCAGAATACGAGCCTCGTTCCAGTAGGCTACGAAGATGCCTTTGGAGGGCAGGACGCTACAGAAGGGATACAAGTTGTTCGGATCGGTACGTTCGAGCCAGTCCATGTAGAGAGGCGCAGTACCAGTGTAGGGAAGAATCTCGAGGGTGGGGATAGGAGCGCCGTTGGAGCCCTCTTCGCCTCCAACGACGAGAACGGAGCCGTTAGCCATGTTCATGGCAGTTGGGTACCAGCGGCCGTCTTGAAGCTTCAAAACATCGACATTCTCCTGCCAGTCGTTGGTGCCGTTGACGCCGGCGGAACCATCTGGCGTATATAAACGGACACCATAGGTAGAATCGCCAGACCATCCTCCTACATTGAGCTGTCGACCAGCCTTGTCAGGGAGAGTGACACCGCCAGAGCAGAAAATGTCAGTCTTAACGTGCATCTCTCTCCAGGCAAGCTTATACTGGTCGACGAGAGTCAGGTCGAGCTCATAGGCACCCGTGGAGTTAGGCTCGCCAGTACCCCATTTCTCAAGGAAGACGACCTTGCCGGTGACGGCTTGGGTCACCATCAAAGGCACGCAGACGCCACCCATGAGCTGCTCATAAGAACCAGCTGCGGCGGTGCCAGCTGCAGGGAAGCCCCAGGAGTAGAATGGGGTTCCGGTGTAGAAGTAAGTACTGAGGCGGGAACCGCCGCCACAGATGGCCGAGGCGTTGCCCGGGCAGGGAACATTGCACTCTGTTTCAGGCCTCTTCGTCGAACCAGCGGTCTTGATATTCTCCGGGTCACCACAATAGCACTCTTGGCCGTACTCCAAGCCGGCAGCCATGTAGCCGTACTCACCACATGCGTTAAGGCATTGCTCAGGGGTCATGGTGTTGGCGAAGATGTTCTGCCAGAAGAAGGTGTGCACCTGGTTGATGTTATCCTCATAGCAGCCTTGGTAGGTCCAGTTGCCCACTACCGGAACTGGTGCCGGGGGTGAGAGGACGGCTGGCGTGCCCTTAGAGATGATGGTCATTCTGTCGCCGCCACCACAGATCTCGGAAGAGTCGCCTGCGCAGGGAGTATTGCACTCGGTGGAAGAATTGGCCTTGACACCGCCGTTGACGATGTTGTTGCCGCAGAAGCACTGCTTGGAGTACTCAGCACCGGCGATGGTATAGTTTTGAGAAGCGCAGGAAGCGGCGCAAGACTCGAGGGTCAGGTTGGGGTCGTCGGGGTTCTGCTCATTAAGAATGCGGCCGTTGACGCCGTCCACATAGCAGCCATAGCTCTGCCATCCCTGTGGGAGTCCCGTTGGCTGCTGAGTGGCTGAAGTGGTGGTGCCTGATGGAGGAGACGATCCTGAGGAGCTACCCGAGCCCGGGGCGTTGAGCGAATAGACAGACAGACGATTCCCGGCACCGCAAAAGTCACAGTCGTTGCCAGCACAGGTCATGCTACAGTCTGATGACGTAGTGAGCTTGGAACCAGCACTAAAGGAGTTGCCGCAGTAGCATTCTCTGCTGTACTCGACGCCAAAGTACGTGTAAGCCGCACAGAAGGTAGCACAGCTCTCCAGAGTCATGCCATCATCCGCGTATGTCGTGGCCGCGAGAGCCCGAGCCGATGTGCCCTCAGTATAGCAGCCGTACCAGTTGTATTTGCCTACCAAGGCGGGCTGGGCAGGACAAGTACCTGTTTGCACGGGTTGGCCTGCAGTAGTTGTGGCAGTTCCAGAGCTGCACGATCCATGTTAGCATCCCTCCAATACGAGAGGATCAACTCCGCAGTCCTAGCTTCTTTCACCAGATTGTGCCTGTGCTTACCTGCTGGAGCCATAGGTGTAAAGGTTTAGTAAGCTTGGTCCTCCGCAGTACTCGGTACTATTGCCATTGCAGGTCATTGTGCAGCCACTTGCTGCTGGCTTGGCGCCATTGGACAGAGACTTGCCGCAGTCTGCATGCCGGGACAGATGCTCAACTGGTCAGCTAACTGGACGCGGAGAAAAGGAAATGAAACGAAACAAAGCAAAAGCCACACGCTGTCACTGCGTCTGTGTGATCCATTCCGGGAAGGATTGGGGGCCACTTACAGCATTCTCCGCCGTACTCGACGCCAGCAAAGGTATATCCCGCCGCCTTACATCCGGACGTACAAGCAGCCACCGTCATTTGCGCATTAGCAACGCTGCCGAGTTGATACGTCAAAGCACGGCCAGTGGTGCCCTCGCTGGCAGTCATATGTTAGCAAGGCTAGGCCAGCTACAAATCTTAGAATTGAGTATCTCGTATCGTGAACTTACGCATAGCACCCCTGGGACACCCATCCATTGGGGCCGGGATTGACTTCAGGGCCAGTGACTTTAGATGACTTATACAAGGTGAGACGATCGGGACCACCGCACGCCTGGGTCGAATTACCGCCACATGGAGTATTGCAGTCCGTGGCAGTGGTGTTTGTGCCGCCCGTTGCAAGAGTGGTACCGCAGAAGCATTGGGTATAGTACTCTGTTCCAGCGTAAGGGAAGTCCAATCCAAAGCAGTAACTCGTGCATTCTTCGTTAGTCATGGCAGCATCAGTGGTAGACGCTGCGCTAATCGTCCGCCCAACATCGCTATTGCTCTGATCAGCATATATGCAAGCTTAGAGTTTGCCAAGAGAAGTAGGAGGAGCGCCATACATGAAGCATCCCTGATACGTCCAGCCATTGTCAAACGAAGCTGGCGCGACGAGATCCCGCTTTTGGAGGATCTGTGCGTGACACGGTTTTAAGGAAAGTAGAGAGATCGACAGCAGCGAGGCTGCCGGGGAGGGCTTCATGGTTGCCGTCTTTGTGGCTCTCGCCAAGGGAAGGCAAGCAGCAACAAGAGATAGCAATCAGCGTATCAGGCCCACGCTCTCTCTAGACCGAATGAGAGCTGGCTGTTGGCTGATCAAAGAAAGCCGTGAGAAGGAAGAGGCAGAAAAACAAAGAAAACGGTCAATTGCCGCGGACAATGCCCAGCTTCTTGTACTCCGTGCATGGCCATCCTGCCTGATCGTGGCCCAGGAACAGATGAGCCTACCCAGCAAGGCTAATGGGGCCGGCGACTTGGCATAGCTTGCCATGCTCCCACCCACAGCAATAAACACCACGGCCGGGATCAAGACTGTGATGGTCAACGCGGGCCAGAGCTAGGCCTGGTCCCTCGTGGACTGTGGTTGTGGTGGTCCATGATGGGAGGCGCCACTCACACGGACAGAGATGCTGGATCCGACTAAGAGCAAGCGTTGCAGGGGATAGTTGGAGGGAATAGGATGGTGCTCGTGCACACCTCAGATGTTTGTACGTGCCATCTACCTATTACCTGTCTTTCAGTATCCAGACGCAGCGCACAGAATCCAGTAGGGCGCCTATGCAGGCAAGGGCCACGCCCCCCTCGTCTCGATCAAGGACAGGGTTGGTCAGCCGGATCCAGGCGCCGTCCAGAACTGGCATGCAGCCTCAGGCAAGGCACCAATATTGGGACGGTTTGTTTCAATGTTCTCACTTCTCTCCTCAGCCTGCTAATTGCTCAATTAGTCTGCAGCCGGCCGAAGGCAGAAAAATGAAACAGCAGCAGAAATAAACCTTCTACGCCCGTGCTAGTGCTCCAGCCAGGCTCTTTTGACAGCTCAAGCAGATGCTTTGCTTGCTCTATTTTCTGGTTCTTATCCACAGTCCCTGGCGAGCAAAGACAGCGAGTAACGCCGTCTCGATGAACTACACCCGTTGAGGCTGCGGGTAGTGGGGGAGCTGGTCAGAAATACGAGGCACGGCTCGGTACTCCGGCCATCCATCCCCATCCTCGACGTCCAGGCTTATTACTGGTCTAATCGTGCATCAAAGCGTTGGCGTAGCAGTATGCCTTTGATGGTGCCTAACAGTGTACCACCCACAATGGGAACAAGTTGTGCTAAAAAGGGCTATATTGTGTCGTAGCTGAAAGCTCGGTGGTACGACTATTTGATCATCCGGCCATTGATGGTTTATTACCAGGTACTCCATACTTACCGTGCCGATGGTTTGCATGGGGCATGTTCCCAAACGGAGATCCTGCAGCCAGGCAAGGAACTGTGGGTGAGTGATAAGCTCTTGATTTCGCGTGACATCTTATTTCCCCCTCGCCCTCTCTTTCTCCCTGCCGCCACGGCTTGATAATATTGGTCAGTCGGCTCAATAGTATTTGTTCACTCCATGGGGGCTGAAGCTGACGAACCGACCTGGAAACCTCAGGTGCTGAACGCCACCGTAATATCCACGCGCGAGAAATAGCAATTAGGACGAATCAAAGTTTAGGCTTAGATCCTAGCCTGGCCCTTGTCTGATCGCGGTGTGGAACGCCTGCCATGATCCCCGTGCCGCCGAGTGAGCCGATAGCCCGGCAGAGAGATTTGCTTGATCTTGCTGCGAAACCAAGCTCAGACCGTATTACCGTATTTACCCGCTACCATTGACGCTGGCATATGTTAAACTTTTCATATTTCTTTCACAAGACACACCGGATGAAATTTGGCTTTGGCTACCGGGACTTTTGGTGCGGCAATTTACCAACGCCGGTCAGTATCTCGTGAGGGCTGCGGCACACATACACGAACGATAAGACACTTCGCCGCTAGCTTGCGGTAGGGGCTTGGCCGAGCTGAGGTAGCTCAGGCACATTTGCCTGTTCAGGGTGAACTAATAAGTAAGAGCAAAGAAGAAGCCAGTGATGGAATGGCCGCTGGCTGCGCGGATGGAAGGCCGGGCTCGATACTGGTACATTGGCGTCGGCAGCTAAGTCGACACCACTTGCTAGCGTTAAAGCCGCACCAAAGCCAGACGGGAGGATGATGAAAGAGATTGGCTGCTCGCTCCTATACACGCAAAGCACGCAAGGTCGCAGCTGAGAAAGGACAACCAGCAGGGTTTGGTTCGTTGACAGGCGTCTAGAACGTGACATGTCGTCGGAAAATTCAACCCTTGGGATGTGACCAAACGTTGGCGACTTGCTGCAGCCATACGATGTATCGTAGCATTGGTCCAGCCTCCATGACATCTCCCGGATGCACTGAAGGGATGAGAGGAATCGTTTTTACAAGCCGAACGACCACCCCTCCACCAAACTAGGTGGACAGGGGGTGGCTGGCCAAAACCAAATAGACGCATGCCGTCCGCTGGTACGAAGGAATAATGCTACTGCTGCTGCTACTGCTAGCTGCTGATATCGCTCCATACAGCTTCGTACTCGGACGAGGCACCGCTACGGGCATTCACTGAGCAAGGAAGCATGGCATAAACCCATGCTGACCTAGATAGACTTTACACGGCTTGGGTCTCGTCTTGCGTCTTGCATCGTGCGGCAGCACAAGTACTACCAGCTAATGTGCCATGCAAATGCCAAGGGCGTTAGTACTTGTGCTTGACCCGATATCCAAATTAGAAGCCCTAGAATAGGCCGAGCCGAGAATGGAGCAAAGTGCGAGCTTCCAGCACTGATTTTTCGCCCAGGCCAAACCCCATGGGGACGCTCGCCTCTCAGTCTGCAGAAGCAAGTTGATAAACACCTGCCAAGTGCTTATTTGCGCAGAGCAGCTATCCCGCACACTCCGTCTTGGCAGCTTTGGCGGGAAAGGAGGTTTTGCTGATCCTCCTCGACTTACAAACTCTATATGCGAAATTGTAAGCACCGTTCCAGACTAATCCGTGCCCGGAGTGACCAAGGTGAGAATTTAAAAAAAAAAAAAAAAAAAAAAAAAAAAAGAAAAGAAACAAGCATAATAGAAGAAAACAAAAGAAACGAAATGAAAAGACAAAGAGAAGAGAGCAGTCATATTCGACCGCTTACCCGTAGCACCTGCAGTGCTCTTCCAGGATCCCCCTTGGCGCCACAGTTCATGGCCTCTTTTTCATGCAAACCGACCCGCCACCAAGAGCACAGCGACGGTGGTGGTGCAGTTTGTTTGTTTTTTTCTCTCTTCTTTCTGCTTGTGCATGCGGTAGCGTATGCATCCTACATGTACGCAGGCCGGTCTAATAGGCATGTATCCACCATTCTCAGCGTCCTGGGATACGAACAAGCGGAGGAGAATTGCACGATAACTCATGCAGGGTCAGCTCAATGCTACGGTTGCTGCCCGTCGATATGAATCCGGGGCCAATCGTATTCAACTCTGGACAGCTCTTTTGGGCAGAGTGTCCCGAGACCACAAGGTGGAAGAGAAGGACAACCAAGCCATTGGCACGTGGAATGCAGGCTCAGGCGTGGACGGTGCCTGCGGGACCTTGCTTTGCTCCATCTGGCGATGCCAAGGGCGCAGCATACTGTGCGAGCAGCCTGCATCTCGCCAGGATGCCCTTCTCCTCCTCTCGCTCAGGCAGCATCGCTCATGCATGGTGTCCAGGTCGCATCTCGTATCGGCGAAGGCCAGCGGTGGTCGTACGCCAGCGAGACCACCATGAGCATCCCGGAAAGACCAATAGGCTACGCCATACCGCCAACAACTTGCCGTCAATCCCACCCTCGGAGGGTCCCAGCCGATCTCCTATCCACGCGGAATCACCTGCTAGCGTCTTCCATCGCGCCAGGGAAAAAAATCAGCCGCAACTACGGCGCAAATAATTCCCAGCACAGTCAACAACTTATCACTTATCAAGCGCCCTATACAGTCGAGGCATCCCTGCCAACGAGTGCTATCGCGCGCCAACCCCTGCCAACAACAAGGCATTATCGTTGGAGCCAGATGCAGGCAATATGTGCCTATTTATATATTTCTACGCATACGGAGTACTCGTACATATATCCTGAAACTGTATAGCTACAGTACTGCTTCATGCCGGAATTACGCCTCGGTTCTACATGAATGGCTGCTATAGGTTGACTCGTCTGATTCCGGTCGGTACCACATTCGGCTCAATATTGCCCGCTTTGGGACAGACCAGTGAAGTTTCGGATGCAAAAAGACGCCACCAGCCCAGCGGCCTCATTGGTGATAACAGTCAACATTTGTTGATACGTAAGAGCATAAACTAGCTAGCACTGCTACTCTAACTAGGAGTATTCCTGCGCTCGCTAATGCAGGGTGATGAATCTTCACAGCCGCTCCTCTGGCCCCCTTGTGCCTACCGTGCCGGAGTCAACGACTAACACTGCCGCCACCGCATGGCCTGCTCATGAGCAGCAGCAGTCTGCTTTGCCATAAATGTGAAGTGGCTTTTTTGAAAAGGTCACAAAGGGATGGCTGTGGCGTATCTACCGAGATGACACGGAGTCAAACTGAGCAACCGTCTACACTCAGCCGAATAAACTAACTTTGTCGATTTTGCATCAAGAAGAGCCCTGATCCTGGCGTACGCACCCCCTTACCAGCCCAGCGCCTTATCACAAGCAGAGAAACTGATAAATACTGTACTGTACAGTACAGTACAGTACATTGATTCTTCAAAACGTGGGGGAGGAATCAAGTGATCCTACCAAGCCCGTGCTGCATGCATAATTCCAGAGTGTGTGTTGCTTGACACTTTTTTCCCCTCGGGGAGCACCAGCGCGATTTGGATGTAGAGTCATTTTGCTTTTTTGCTTGTGAGATTTGTAAAATAATTAACCTCAGCTCAAGCCACATTAATATAAATCCATCAGGTGATGGTGACGGCGGTAGGACGAGATCACACCGCCAGAGGGGGGGATGTTCAGCCTCAGTTTGCTCCCCTGTGTCACCCCCCATGGGGATAGAAACCCCGCGAACTGGACATTTCTGGAGCAACTCTTTCGAGAAGTGGCTGGCTGGCGAAGCTTGGACTATGCCTGATTGCTACATACACATACACATACACACCGTAAAGATTACAATAGCATGCAGTAGGATAATCTTGAAAGGGTTACTAGATACCAGGTGCTGCGAAGATGCATATCGTGATGTCGATAAGGCGAGGCTCAAAACAGGGACTCTTGGTGACGGATTTTCTCATCTTCATTTGGCTAATGCGACAGGCAACTCATACTATGCCACAGTATTTGTCAATAAATACCTACTCAGACTAGCAGGACGAGATGACAGCCCCTACCAACTCTGCTGCTTGCGTAAATATATAGGCTTTAGGTGCTTTCAAGCCGCGTCGCTACTTGTTGACTATAAAACCTAGCTTAATACCTTACTACTGCGTTCTTGTCTACAGAGAATCTGTACTCCGCGCAAAGACACCAGGCATGAGGCCGCTGTCCAAAAGTAACCCAAAGTCTTATGTAAAAGCATGCCTTTATATGTGCCCACCAACTCGATCAACGCACCAGTCACATCAAACGAGGCAGGTATAGTATTATTGTACATGTTTTTTTGGTCCTTTTTAGTAGTAGTATCAATCAGGATATTGGAACCTCATTAGCTGTGTCCAATGTAAAGTGTCCCCTTCCCACTCATTCACGGAGCCTTATATCATGTGTACATGGAGGACGCTATATTGAACAACTCCCCTTTTTCCTCTCTCTTCACCCACCTGGCCCTTCTCTTTTTTTTTTCTTGCTCCTTTACTCAAAATCTCACACACTTAATCTGTACGCTTCAAATCCAACAGCTAGCAAGTCTGCTGCTTAGTATACACGCTTGAAGGGAGGGACAGGCTTGCACTCATTCTCATCCAGAGTGGTGGAAATGACCTTGCGGTATGTCAGGTCCACCTTGCCGTGAGGCTGCTTCTGGAAGCTGAGGGTGTGCTTCATCCAGTTCTCGTCGTCACGATCAGGGAAGTCCTCGCGGGCGTGAGCACCACGGGACTCCTTTCGGGCGGCGGCGGCAGTGGCGGTTTGAACACTATGATATCCCATGATTAGTCACGTTTTCATTACATCGTTGTTGTGTCTGGATTCAATGTTCGGCACTTACGCGCAAGTCAACAAGTTTCGCAACTCAAGAGTCTCAACAAGATCAGAGTTCCAGATCATACTGCGGTCCTTGATACCAACTTGGGAGAAGGTCTGGTCGACCTCGTTCATCCTGCGGACACCCTCATCCAAGCTCTCCTGAGTTCGGAAAACGCTGACCTCGGTCTGCATGGTCTTCTGCATGGCCAGGCGGATCTCGGCGGTGCTCTTGGGGCCGTCAGAAGTTCGCACCTGGTCCAGGACCTCAATGTGCTCAGCACCGGCGTCGGCAGCGAGAGGCTTCAGCTTATCGCCAGGGTTGAAGTTGTCGCGGATAGTGTGGGCAACGGCGCGGCCGAAGACGACCAGATCCAGCAGAGAGTTGGCGCCCAGTCGGTTAGCACCGTGGACAGACACTGAAGCAGCCTCACCACAAGCAAACAGACCAGGAACGATCTTATCCTGACCATTCTCATCAATGGTAAGGACCTCGCCAGTGTATCGGGTAGGAATACCACCCATGTTGTAGTGGACGGTAGGCAGAACAGGGATGGGTTGCTTGGTGACATCGACACCGGCGAAGATACCAGCGGTCTCAGAGATACCGGGGAGTCGCTCGGCGAGAATTTCCGCAGGCAGATGGCTGAGCTGCAGGAAAATATGATCCTTCTCGGCACCGACACCACGACCCTCACGAATCTCCATGGTCATTGATCGGGAGACGACGTCTCGGGAGGCAAGATCCTTGGCAGTGGGGGCATATCGCTCCATGAAACGCTCACCCTCGCCGTTGAGCAGGTAACCACCCTCGCCACGAGCACCCTCGGTGATCAGGCAACCGGCACCATAGATACCAGTGGGGTGGAACTGAACGAACTCAAGATCCTGGTTAGGCAGACCTGCACGGGCAACCATAGCCATACCATCACCGGTACAGGTGTGGGCAGATGTGCAGCTGAAGTAAGCACGTCCGTAACCACCGGTGGCCAGAACAGTGTTGTTAGCCAGGAATCGGTGCAGAGTGCCGTCCTCCTGGTTGTAGGCGAGGACACCACGGCACTCGCCATCCTGCATGATCAGGTCAATGGCGAAGTACTCGATGAAGTAGTTGGCGTTGTATCGGAGAGACTGGCCGTAGAGGGTGTGCAGAAGAGCGTGTCCGGTTCGGTCAGCAGCAGCACAGCATCGGTAGGCCTGGCCACCCTTGCCGTACTTTTGGGATTGACCACCGAAAGCTCGCTGGTAGCTATAGAATAGAAATATCCACGTTTAGCAAATGCCGTGTTGAAAGCCAGAAGAAACACCCATTGCAAAAGAAACTCACATCTTTCCGTCCTCAGTTCGGGAAAAGGGGCAGCCATAGTGTTCAAGCTCAATGATGGAGGCAGGAGCTTCACGGGTCATGTAGTGGATAGCGTCTTGGTCACCCAGCCAGTCGGAACCCTTGACGGTGTCGTACATGTGCCATCTCCAGTCATCCTCGTGCATGTTTCCAAGGGCAGCGTTGATACCACCTTGGGCAGCTACCGTGTGAGATCGTGTGGGGAAGAGCTTAGAAATACAGGCAGTCTTGAAGCCAGCTTCGGCGAGACCCATTGTTGATCTCAAACCAGCTCCGCCAGCTCCCACAACAATTGCGTCGTACTCATGGTCCTAATAGTGGTAATGCATGGTCAATTGACAAGGTCTTTTGCCTCGGCCCGCTGGCCCGGAAGAGCTCTCAATCGGATGGGGGACGACATACAATAACGGGGTATTTGGAGCTGACAAAGGGAGAGGCCTCCTTTGCTCTCAGCGGTCCGTTTGCGATAACACGGGCTGTATTTGAAAAGGCCCATTAGCACATCCAATCCCATCTTCTCCGTTCGCCCTCAATGTTGGATTCCGGATTTGGTTCCGATCGTAAATTGCACATCGCGGGTCTGAAAATGGCCTGGACCTACCTGCTGGTCGAGTAGATGAGAAGGTCCTCAGCTGAGTCCGTGCCAGCCGGGAGAACTATAGCAATCCTAACATCAGCAAGCTGCATGAGACATAAAAAGAACAGGCCAAGAGAGTCACTGCTGCCGGACCAGGTAGCTGCAACCCCCCGGCAATCCGTTTTGCGCGCAGGGCAGTGCGGGTTTCGCAATTCCATCTTGCTGTCATTTTGACGTACCGAAGAGCCAGAGGCCAACTTCCTCAATGCCATAGAAGACGCCATTGTGAGCGAAGCAAGAGATCCGGGGTCACCAGGTTGCGTCCGCGCAAAAAAATTGAACAAAGCAATGGCTGCGAGCTCTAGCAGTAAGGCGATGCTTGGAGGCTCGGCAGCATATGTCACGTTTTCGTTAGATGGGGTCTTCGGAACGGCGTGTGTCGGTCCTCGGCTATCTGGACCAATAAGATGTTGTGTATTAGTAGTGGGCTCGGGATTAGTCAGGATGCTGGTGAACTGCTAAAGGACTCAGCTGTTACCTAGTAGTTCCACTAAAATGCCTGTGAAAATGCAAAATCATGGGCTTTTTTTGTATTTGCGTATACCTATATAAAAACTTTCATCATCAGGTTTAAGCTTTTTCAAAAAAAAAAAAAAAAAAAAAAAAAAAAAAAGAAGTTTTTTTGCTGGTTCTCTTTATATAGCAATAGCAGGTTAAGTACTAGGTAGTAGTAGTATGTATATAAAGTACAGGTTCAAATTATACCTACTATATAAAGATACGCCTTATTACACGCTTTTTATTTGAATGCGTAGTGTAGGTAGTCTTCTTTTTTTTTTGCATTAGGTGACCTTGTCTAAGCTTGCTTTTCTTTTTCTAACTTAATGTCCATTTTTGGAAGAGGGAGACAGAGGATTGCTTGCTCAGGAGGACTACATAATGCAGCACGATGTGTATAGTCTGGCAGTGTGTCTCTTGGAACTGGGCCTATGGGAAAGCTTTGTCTGCTGCGAAAGCGATACAGGAGCTCAAAGAGGCGATAAGAAGCGTCCATCGGCAAGTTTGAGACTTGAGCTGGACAGTTTCCAATCCCAGGAAGAGGGATCACTCAGGGGGGGGCCCAGCAGTCCTCCTTTTGTCCTCTCACAGTCCTCCCTCATACGCCTTCTATCTACAGTGTCGTCAGTATATTACCAGTGCCATATAAAAAGTCGTCGGTAAATACTCGAATACCTGCGAAGCAGCACGTAGACGCCGAGGAAGCTGCTTTTACACTAGCTGTCAATATCTATAGGCCAAAGAGACCCAAGTTGTCTACTACCTAGTGCTTATATAGCAGACGCTTCAACACTTCACAGGGTCTTGGTATATTGCTCTATAAGTCCACGAGGTCTATCCTTACTCAAATTTACGCAGTCTAATCAATCTAACGACTTGAGAGTATTGGCTTGGCAGTCTATATCGCTAACATTATATTTTCGCTCGTCACAGTGGCTGCAGTTGCTCGATTTGCCCTCTGCGGAATATCATGATCTATTTTAATATTCACCTCAGGCAGGGTTTCTCTCTATCACTGCAACTATTATGAAACAGTCGCCTCAGAACCACATCTCATACCACTGGGTGCGTATAAGAGAATCTCTGTTGCCTGGCCATTAAGTCTTAATTTGGCGGGTTTCTTCTATGCCCAAAACGTCGCATAACACTAAATGTCTATAATAAAAAAACTCGGCATTATCAACGCCTACAGGCCCGCGCCTCCTAGATTTGAGTCAAAATTATCACAACCATGGACAAAAGCTGGCTGCCGTTGCAGTATTAGGAAGGCTGACTCCATTGTGCTGGTACGATGACTCTTCCTAATTTTACTTTGAAGCGCCTGGATTGGCCAATTTCATCTTCTCCGCATTCCCAAGTTACGAAATTGAGCATGAGTGACTCATATTGCTAGTTGCAGGGCAAAATGAACGCCTTTGTCAGCAGCCTTTTTTGCGTGAGGCTTTGCCGCTTTGCCACACCAGCTGCGCGCCCCACTATAATTCGATGAAATTCAAAGATTCCATCCATCGAATATCAAGTCCGCGAGCGCAACATTTCTTGCTGCATCATCACAGCTCGCAGCTCTATTTTTTCTTGTTTGCTTTAATTCCGTTCTCTTTTCAGTCTGTCAGAGCTGCTTATACCCGTTGTTTTGTCGATAGCGCGATATTGCCCGGCTTGGATCCCCAGACTCTCATACATCTGCCCATTCAGCCTTATCAGCATTGCATGCACCAAAGCGATCAAATCGCAGATCGCGCCCAAAGAAGCTCCTGCCAGAGCTCAACCGCGGCCATGCCGGAAGGCGAAGCCTCGCAAACTCAGAACCCATCCCAGAATGCTTCCAGAGGAGCTCCTCGAGCTCGTAGAGGCAGAGGTCGTGGCGGCAGAGGACGAGGAGGACATCATCATGGCGATCAGACTCAAGCAGCTCAAGGGCAGCCTGCCCCGCAACAGGCCAGCTCAGCGAACTCATCTACTCCCATGCCCCAACAAGAACCTGCGGCTTCTGGAAATCCATCAAGATCGTCTCGCGGAGGAAGAGGCCGAAGAGGGCCGCGGCAGAGCGAACGAGGTGGCGCAAGACACAGTGCCCCTCGAGCTCCTCTGCCGGGCCCGTCACGGCGATTTGGCGGCCATCTCACAGTAGAAGTCGATGATGCAGACTCAGAAGCTCCCTCATTAAGTGCAGAGGCTCCTGAGTTTGTCCCGGGCCAGCCGGTGTTGCCAAGGGCGTAAGTAGCTTGATTTCAGTGTACTGTCTCATTTCCTGTAGCCATCCAGTTGCTGATAACCCTCTAGAATGCCAAGAAAATCTGAGGCATCTAAGCAGACCGAGGTTAGGCTTCCAAAATCTACGGCTGCAGACCTCGGAACCAGAATCCACGAGGATATCAGCAACGGCAACTATGAGTGCACCGTATGCACAGATGAGGTCCTTCGGAAATCTCACGTGTGGTCCTGTAACGTGTGTTGGACAGTAGTCCATCTCAAATGTGCTAAAAAATGGTATCAAAATCAAATGAAGCAAGCTGCTGAGAGGCCACAAACAGAGCCTCAAACGGAGAAGTCGTGGAGGTGTCCCGGCTGCAATTCCAAATTATCCGATGAACCAGGCTCCTACCACTGCTGGTGTGGAAAGGACGTCAGCCCAAGGCCCTCTAGTACCTCGCTTCCTCCACACTCTTGCGGACAGACATGCTCAAAACCCAGGGGAACATGTCCTCATCCTTGTGGTCTCCAATGCCACGCTGGGCCTTGTCCGCCGTGTACCCTTGTGGGACCTACGCAGTCTTGCTTTTGTGGAAAGAATACCTCCCAGAAATTATGCAGAGAGACCGATTATGAAAATGGCTGGAGCTGCCAAGAGATTTGCGGCGACCTTTTGCCCTGCGGAGAGCACTTTTGTCCGAACCCTTGTCACTCTGGACTCTGTGGAGATTGTGACCTGAAGGTAGACGCAAAGTGCTACTGCGGGCGTGTTGAGAAGAAGGTACCTTGCTTCGAGAGGCAAGAAATACAGTCATCTTATGATGTTAAAGACGGTTCATGGTTCGACGGCTCCTTCAGCTGCCAGACACCTTGCGACAGGAAGTTTGATTGCGGCACTCACAGCTGCTCTGAAACTTGCCATCCCCAAGATGAACAACCGGCTCATTGCCCATATTCCCCCGATGTGGTTACCTGTTGTCCGTGTGGCAAAACACCACTCGATGAACTCTTGCAGGATCCGAGGCAAACGTGCGAGGACCCCGTACCTCATTGCGAGAGAGTTTGCGACAAGCTTCTTCCTTGTGGTCATACGTGCAAAGCAAAATGCCATACCGGCGATTGTGGATTCTGTATGGAAGACATTGAGATTTCTTGTCGATGTGGGAGAACCTCATCTACATCTGTTTGCCACCAGGGAAATGTCCAACCACCATGGTGCATGAGAACATGCCAAGCCACTCTGAGCTGTGGCCGCCACAAGTGTGGTGAGCGCTGCTGCCCAGGAGAGAAGAAGGCTGCAGAGAGGCAAGCGGCATCCAAGAAGAAAAACCGACAGCCAGGTGATTCTGTCGTTGAGGCCGAGCACATCTGCATCAGGACATGCGGGCGACCGCTGAAATGCGGTAGCCACGACTGCCAGCAGATATGCCACAGAGGGTCATGCGCAAGCTGCCCTGAAGCCATATTCCATGAAATCAGCTGCAATTGTGGCCGGACGGTGCTTCAGCCACCGCAGCCATGCGGGACTCACGCCCCAGAATGTCGGTTTAACTGCCCAAGACGGCCAGCTTGTGGGCACCCGCCTGTTGAACACAATTGCCATATGGACGACATATCTTGCCCCAAGTGTCCGTTTTTGGTGGACAAGTGGTGTGCTTGCGGCAAAGAAAAACTGAAAAGCCAGCCTTGTCACCTCCAAGCGGCTCACTGTGGACGGCCTTGTGGAAAGACCCTTAAGTGCGGGTATGTGACATTTTTTACCCTTGGCTGTCTTCTCTGTGAACTGAAATTAATTGACGTATACTGACACGGTATTTCTAGGCTACACAAGTGCCGGAAGCTATGCCACAGACCAGGAGAGTGTGAAGACAGTGCAAGTTCCAGCCAGACTTGTAGCCAAGTGTGCGGCAAGACGAAGCTATTCTGCGATCATGCTTGCCAGAACACTTGCCACGGCCAGACCTGTAAGTCTAAGTTGAAATCGGAATGAAAACAGCTCCTAACAGAATCCTGCAGCTTGCAACGAATCATCTCCTTGTACGGCCAAGACCGTCATCACTTGTCCCTGCGGTCACCGCCAACAGGAAGTGAAATGTCTTACCAGCAGCTCTAATCCTACTCCATCTCGGCCTGACCTCAAGTGCGACGATGAATGTCTCCGCCTAGAGCGAAACAAGCGTCTTGCCGCGGCTCTCAACATTGATCCCACGTCTCATACAAACGACCACGTTCCGTATTCTGATACTACTCTTCGGCTCTTCAAGGAGAACTTGGCCTGGGCAGAGACCCAGGAGCGCGAATTTCGTGTATTCTCCAAGAGCCCCAACGAGGCACGGCTGAGATATAAACCGATGCCTAATCACCAACGACAGTTTCTACATGTATTGGCGGAGGACTACGGCCTGGAGAGCAAAAGCGAAGACATCGAGCCCTACCGTTACGTCGTCGTCTGGAAGGGCTCCAAGTTTGTCTCTGCACCAGCCAAGACTCTCGCGCAGTGTGTAAAAATCCGAGAGACTCAAGCGGCAGAAGCTGCTGCCACAGCGGCGGCTAATTCAAGAGCTCCTACTCCACCACCCGCCATCATCACCGAGCCGTTCAACGCTTTCCTTCTCACATCTCCTCGATTCGGACTCACCCTCGAGGACGTTGAATCCGCTCTCAAATCCGATCTGGCAAGCCAATCGTCAGCCTTCAATTTCACCACAACCTTCCTGCCTTCAGACGAGATCCTCATCCGCGCCACGGCGCACTACTCCTCCTTCCTGACGCCCACCGCTGTCGAGCAGGCCCTTCAGACGCTGAAGCCCCGTCTAGACGGCACCATCAAGCGCCTCGACGTTGCGGGCAACATCTTGCTCTGCCATGTCGACGCCAACGAGCAAATCTCCCGCAGGGAAGATATCAGCAGGAGCGACGTCTCTGGGTGGAGCGCTGTCGCCGGTCGCGCTGCGGCCAAGAGGGACGACGCGAAGACGGAGACGCCTGCTGCTTCTGCGAGCGGCAGTTCTGGAAAACGACTGCTGCTCGGGCTGAAGAAGAAGAAGGTGGAGGTTAAGAGGGAGAAGTCTTGGACGGAGCAGCTCGGTGGGGATGTGGAGTGTTGAAGCTGATTTGCTTTGACTCTGCTTTTATTTTTATTGTTGTGTTCGATTTGGAACAAGATATATATGTATATATATTAGATGGGATAATGAATCACCCATCATTATGAAAAAGCTGATGTAGTATCAGTATTGATGGTTCATCAGCTTATTGCTACAACAAATGGCATGTATCTTGCATGGAAATTATTATAGTATATATATAAAGGTACGAAAATCACTAGAGAAAAAAAAACGATTAAATAGAAAAAAAAAAAAATTATAATTATGTATTAACCTTCTCTCATACTCCGTATATCCCCATCTATAAATAAACACCTCTAATGGATATGCATCGCCATCTCCCACCATAGCTCGAGCCCCCCGTTCTATAATTTTTTTTTGTGTGGCCGTATCATACATGGAAATATGCTTTATATGCTACCTACCTACCTTGTTCGATGCAAGAGTAATAAAGAAAACGAGAGAAATAGAAAAAGAAGGGGGAAAAACAGACACTGAAAAAGAAGAGAAAAAAGGGAAGCCAAGGCAAAGCCACCCAATGAAAGAAATCGCTTGCAGCACGCGTTCATGTGAAAAAGCGTGGAAGAAGAGGGCGTGTCTATAGATGCGCCCGTCACTGGTGGAGCAATAAAACACACACGCACCACAAAAAACAACAGGCAAAAAAATTTTGTGTGCTGAGTAGCCGAAAGAGAAAAAAAAAAATTCGTTGCACATCGAATTATGTCCCCTCTCCTTCTTCTCGCCGGATGAAGGTGTTCGAAAAATATCAAAAATGCAGCACGTTCGGGGGCAGGGTATATGTATATCACGCGACGCATCTCCCTCCACACACACGCTCTCCAATATTATCGTCACATGGGCCACAGGAACCACCTACAATCCCACGCTTGGCCCGTCTTGCCTGAGGCCGCCCTCTTTTCTATCTAGTTAGCACCTCTCCATTCAATGAAATCTACGGCCCATCAATGGAGCCAGCATGCAAAATCAAATCAAACGCTCAAGGGCCCTGGTACAGAGCTCCCCTTGATGCAATATAAATCGCCACGCTCCACAAGGATATGCCTGCTCTGTGTCATGTCAACCCAGCGAGGCACAGTCTTATAACTGGCTTTTGGTTTCCGTGACGGGAGCATCATTTATGGAGTCGGCTATGAAATCTGAGATGGCTTCAAAGTAGCCCTCCTCTAGCACGCTCGAGTTGTGATCGCCACCCGGGAAGGTCTTCCACGTCTTGCTGAAGGAGGTGGAGACATTGTAAAGCTGGGTCATATGACTAGGTCTGCAGTTGTGTTCCTCTTTGGTTAGCTTTGATATCAGGTATATCAGAGATAAGAGGGAGTGTGAAGAAATATTGGTTGGTGTGGGATCGATCAGGGTTTGATAAAAAGAGTTTTTAATCAGGGCCACGAATGGCTCAGATTTTGTGGGTGATGCAATTTGTTCATCATTTTGATCCCGAAAAAGGTAGATGTGATGGACGTAGCTTGAGTATAACTTACGGAATAATCTCATCTTGCAAACCGCTAAGGAACAAGATGGGAATCTTTGTGATGGAAGGCAAGGTTGCCTCGCTGGGCCAGACCTGGTGGCAGAGCAGCGTGAAGTATTTGGCAGGTGGAAGAACGGAAGGGATCAGTTTGCGCATGGAGAGAAAAGTATTCTCCAAAATCAGACCCGCAATGTCGCCCCGTTCTTGGTTCTTGGCCACTAGCTTGATGCTGACGGCTCCACCAAGGCTCTGGCCGTAGACAACGAACCGATGATGCCTCGTTTCCGCTCGCTCGCGCAGGTAGTTGAGTCCGGTCTGGGCATCGATCCCCAAGCCCGACTCGTCTGGTTCGCCGGTGGATGCGCCGTAGCCTCGATACTCCAGCATAAAGACGTTGCAACCAATCATGTTGATGAAGACGCGGGCGATGGGCAGGCGGTGACCGATATTGCCTGCATTGCCGTGGAACATGATGATTGTGATGTCCGAGTTCTTGCCGCCACGGGGGCCGCGAATGTAGTAGGCCGAGAGCTTCTCGCCATCGTCGGTGGGGATGACCAGCTCTTCAAAGTCTTTGATGCCGAACTGTGTAGGACGCGGGATGTCGGTTCGTGAGTTTGTCGGCATATGAGAAGGATAAATGAGCGCCCTGCCGTCAGTCGTGGTTAGCTCAGCTCAGGGCTTGGAAAGAAATGAGAGCGGCATGATAGGATCCAGCGCGGGCTGGCGGATTGGGGACTGCGTATTGGGGGCTGGAAATTTGGAACTCGTAAGCTGAACATGACGCACTTTTGTTTGAAGTAAAGGAGGGACGTGAGGATAGCCGCAATGCCCTGTGAGTCGAGGTTCGCGGTCAGTTTTCGCCAATGCAAAGTCGAGGCACTCCTCCTGCACCGTCGCGGGCTTGGCTTACTGTTGAGGCCAGAGCTGGCAGACGCATGTAGCCTGCAGCCGAGGTCAGGAAAGAGGCGGTCTGGCCAAAGTAGCCGTTCATCATGTTGTTGTCGCTGCGGTGGTGGTGATTATGATTGTTGTTCGTTGAGCCGGGAGGGGGTGTGTTTGAGTTTGAGGTCATCTTTCCATTCTTGGGAGAAGGTGTAGTCGAGCGGCGGATTGAATATCGCATGTGGTCCCATACCCAAGCCACAGCAATTCAGCCTGATGACACGACAACATGTAGTCGGGGAAAAAAAGAGGGTCCGCTGGTCTGCGCAACAAGCAAGGCGAATTATAACAGGTATTCGAAATCAAACAGGGAGAGGCGTTGATATTCGTGATTAATTGTGTTCCCTTTTGCGAGACGCCGTGGGTTCAGCGCCTGGATCCGTAATTCTTCCCTTGATCCCTGTTCTGATTGATCCGTTTGCGCGAAAGTTTGTGTCAGGGGTGTCGGATAGCCAACGTCGTCAAAAGATTGGAAAATGCAACAGGAAAACAAGACAAAAATTATATAATTAAACGACAGGTCAGCTTAGTCGACGTGGAGCTGCCGGCGGCCGCTGGATGCAAATGCAGATGCAATCGAATTGGATGCCAACTGTGCAGATGCAGATTGGGTGTGCCGCTGCCTGGAGCAAATGGTCGAATCGTGCGTCGTCCTAAGGCTGCATCGTGGTTCTCAGCGTCCCGTTGGTGGAAGAGAGAAGGTCGGTGGACTGAAGAAGAGAAGCAAATTGAAGCAACGAGGGAAAAAAGAAAAAAAGAAAAAAAAGGAGCGTAAGGGAGGGTGTGAGGATCCGAGGATTGGTCTGAGGATCAGAGAGAGAGAGAGAGGATGAAGAAGAGAAGGAGGACGACGACCAGGATAAGAGAAAGGAAAAGAACGAGAAAAATTCGACGCCAGATCCAATCTAATCCAGGGAGAGCAAAGGACGGGCCTCGGCGGGTATAACGTGCCCCGTAACAATCTTCCAATCTGATAGTCGTTAATGAATTGGGTTAAATGGAAATGAGCTGGCCGAAAATTGAGTGGAAACGCTCAATCTCCGCCAGGCGCGAGCTGGTGGCCGGGCTGCCCTGCCGTTGATGGGCGCGCCGAGCGATTTACCGTCATTTCATTACAGCGTTTATAAGGGCCATTGGTATTAATAGCAGCCACCAGCCTTATGAATATTGTTGTTATTATTGCTATCAGCCACTAGGTATCCATCGTGATGCCTTGCCGATCAGAGCAAGGAGAGAGAAGAGGCGCTATTGCCATGGAGGAAGCGTTTTGGAAGGCAGCGAAGACGACGTGAGGATCTCGCGGCCCGAAGAGCTAGAGAGCGCTAGATCTGGGGGACCCGGGGTTCTGGACTCACTAAAGCTTCTAGCAGCTGAGAGCTCAGCTACGAGAAGCAGCGCCATTATACTGGGTCTCAATGCCATTGTCGCGTGTCTGCCTGGTGCTAGCAAAACAATCTTCATCATCCAACCGGTCAATCAATCGATTGTGATAGGTGGCACACAGAATGACAGCTGTCTGCCGCACTGCATGCTGCATAGCCCTGCCGTATGTATGTATGTGCGTCCGAAGAAGGTAGACATGGATATGGGTCGCTGCGGATATGGGTATGGACACAGCCAGCTCTGGATATGGATATCGCCACAATTGATGATGGATATGGATACCTGTACGGCCGCAGCAGCACTAAAACGGGCCTGCAACCGGGCCTCAACAAAGAACTCTACAGGCGCATCAGATACCGGCGCTGCTGTGCGGTGCTGTCCTGTGCTGTGCTGCAATGCAGACGCTCTGCATCATGCACTTCGCGACCGGCTGCAGCCTCAGCCTAGCCTCACCTCAGACAAACAGCTGATTGCTTACGACGACCGGCGATGGATGGATGTGTCCATGGCCAGCAAGCATACTTCTGTGCATCGACCGCAGCAAGCGGTGTCAGCTTCCATCTTCGGCTCGAACCCAGCCATGACTCGGATGAAGCAAATCAGACTTACCCTACGCTGTTTTCTGCACGGGCAGTGGTAGCACTGCAGGGTTACTGCGCGAGGCGGTTTACATGACAACGCCACATCAAATCGTCGATTTCGCAATCTTGATCCAACATACGACGCACAGCATCCATCTGCCGTCTTCCAATCAAGTGCTACTGATCTATCATTTGCTGTCCATGGCCAATGGCTTATCTGGCACCGCTACATGTAGTATTTCATGTATGGCCAGTTTCAAGATGCCATCATCAGTCACATTCCAGAAGACGTTGGCAAAAGCGACGAGTGCTAGCGGTAATACCTAGCAGTAACAGCAGGAGCACCAGCCGAGGTGTAGACTAGCTGCGGCTGCATCTCCCGGCATCCCTCATCGATTCTGGGATTCTTTTTTTTCGCAACCGGCTTATGCCCTTGGACCTGCATAGCCGGAGGCAGCGGACAAAAGATTCCGTCCGTATCGAGGAGGTGGCAACCAAGAAGAGGAATTACAACTCAGCAGCAGGGGAAAAAAAAAAAGTGACGAAACTCAGAACAGGCACTGCAACGAGGTACACACTTGGTATTACCTAATCGTACAACACAGGAAGATAGAGAGAGACGTGATACATGGTAATATCAGTAAGACACCTTATCTACTGTTTTTACCGACAGCCCATACATATGCGATAGTAGGTATTACACTTCATTTTTCTAATCTTATACACGGGCCATTGACCTCATTCATCATCTTACATCGCCGAGCCAGGCTGAGGGATTCAGATTTGGGCCAATCCGCGCTGCTCTCGCCGGGGTCTGAGCTCTGAAACGTTGTGACAGCAGATCTGGGGCAGCGCCATTCCTGGCCTGGCAGTTCCAATGGCAAATGTCTCTCGCATCGAGCGGCAACACGAGAAAAGATGCAAAAATACTCTTGCTCTTACAGAGGTAGGTATGCAGATACGGCAACTCGGGTCCGTTAATCACGGCATACAAGTGTATAATTGCCATGTGTGTATGAGGCACGCACTCGTATCTAGTAGGTAGTTGATGATGGTGTTGGTGCAGCGCCACCACCGCGAGATGCCTGTAAACTGGCGATCTCATGGTTGTGAGTAGACACCATCCGGCCCTTGGTCCTGAGACACGCATGATGCAGCCATGCATTGCATGCCTCGTCCCCTCCCAGAGGGCCAGAAACAAGGCATGCGGTGCTTTGTTTTAGTCCAATGCTGCTGCTAGCATAGGCCGGAGCATCTCCATCCACCCACCCAACTGGCCATCTACGCATCTAGTCGCCACACGTGCCGCACATCTCATTTTAAATCCTACATATGACCTCTTTTTTTGCTACGGAATGTAGGTGGGCAGTCGGCAGTGGCGCGAGGAGCGCGTGAGGCGGGATAGCGAGAGAACCCGGCCCAGAGGGATGAATCAATGAATGAGCGCCATCGCGTGTTGCTGTTCCAGGCCAATATAGATGTCGATATCACGACTTGAGACATTCATTGATAAGCCCAAACATTGAACCCAGCTGCTAGTAGCATGATGGTTCTACTACTACTGATACTTAGTAGTCATACTAACAATACTACTACTGTAGTAAAGGCTGCGTACCTGTATTAGCACGAGTGGCATTATCCCGGCATTACGACCATTGCTGGTGCTGGTATCACCCACCAGACACAGCACGCGCCTTGTTTTTTTCGTCCCCTCCCGGAACACCATCCGCAGTCCCGCCCTCGCTGTGAAAGGATAAGGGAAGAATATGCATGCACTACTTTAGCAGCAAACCTGGCTGCATATTCCCTGGGCGCACGTAGCGCTGATCCGTGATGGGCCGGCAAATGGGGTCGTCGAGGCACAAGCTCCCAGAGCCTTGAAGGCCTCTCCCCCCTTCACGGCGCAATGCAAGATGGGAGACGCGCATCACATCCACGTCCTGGATTGGGCCGTCCCTGCGTCGACGCAGCAGCAACAAGTGGTGGATGGGGACATGGGCTGCGGTCTCGTCTTGTCTTGACTCGTTTCCCGGCGCTGACACGGAGCCGGTTGGGCGTCTCAAGTGGCCAGGCGGATGGGGGTCCGTTGGCTCTTTGGTTTGGGATGCTTCAGGTTTTGCTTTTTGCGCTGATGTTGGCGCTCGCAGCACAGGATGGGCCAGTTAGCGGCTGCAGCGACGCCGCCAATAAAGGGGGGAAGCATAAGGTTTGCGTTTAAAACCCAGAATCAAGGGGAATACGGGCCAGAGAGCGGTGACGACGGTGTGTTTTCTTCAAACAGCAGCTCGCAGCGCTGCGTGTAAGTATGCAATGCGCTCGACAACTGATGCGGCCCCCATGGCTCTCTCGCTGCTAGTTTCGCATAACAGGTTGGTGTTACAGCTGTGGCGGCACACACAAGCAAAGAGACCGCCTTTTTTCTCTCTCTTTTTCCTTGTCGAGCCTTGCCACGCTGTAACGGTCGTCGTCATCACCGTCGTTTTGGGCAGCTACAGAGCGGCAGTCTTGGTGTTGTTCGTTTTTCGGTGATGAAATCGCAAACCACGTCGGCGCACAGAGTCATTGTCGCCTTGGCTGTTCCCTGCCAACCGTTTGCTGCTTGGGCGGCCAGCAGAGCCCCAAAAGTCGCCTTCGCCGTCGGGCTGGCCCGTTACGACAACTCCCGGGGCGTGGCTTGCGCTGCTTAGCTCATGTGACCGCCAGGGAAATGAAGCTCTTACAGCCAATCGTCGCGCTGCCTCACCCGAGTTTCGACTGGCAGCGCCTCGGTTGCCGGGGCGTGTGCGTAGCAGCGAGATCTGGACTGGGGCATTTCTGCTTTTGCTTCTCGCCGTTCACCGCAGCAAGGCAGGTTTTTTTTTTTTTTTTTTTTTTTTTTTTTTTTTTTTTTTCCACTTCTTCTTTGCTTTTGGCTTTGCAATTTTTTTTGCTCATCCCACGCTTGGGACGCAAGGCACCAATAGACAAGCCCTAAGGCACTGCCTGATGCCCAACAGGGATTGAGATGACCAGACAGGACGAAGACGTGGAACACGAAAGGAAGAGAAAGGAACAATGTTGCATGTGCAAGGTCTCTCGCCGACGTCGTCGTGCAGAGGCACAGGCAGGGAGAAGCAGAAAAATCGTAGTTGCAGCAGCTAGCCGCTTGCCTTGCCAGAGGATAAAAACAGACAGCAGACGCCGGATCCAAAGCTGGAGGGTAGCATCCACCATGGCATCCCGTGTCTTCCAACAGACTGAATAAAGCCCAGCAGCCGGCTGACTACCGTTTGCAGTCAAGTGCTCTTTTTTTCGCTTTCTCGCTTCTTTGTTGTTGCTACATCTCGCAGCGCTCTTCACTGCCGTTTGAGCTCGCGGCCCTTCCCAAGGTTTGACGCTTCCCCGGCGCTATCAACCGCTATCAACCGCCATCAGGCCCTGGCCGAGTCCCCCTCCACCCCTCTAAATCGCCCCTCCATTCCCCATTGCCCGCCCGCCATTCCCTCCTCCCGTTCGTCGAGGGGCCTATCAGGTAATTTTCTTCCTTCTTCTCTGCCAATTTTTTCCTTCCTCGCTCTTCGCACGCCCTCAAATTCTGAGACGCATTCCTCCAACAAAGCGCTCCCTTGCGTCTCCGCGAGCCTTTACGAGACGCCACGAAACACTACGAAGCCGTAGTGGGCTGCATTCTTTTTGATTCGCTTTGTGCGCTGCCTGTTGTTGCTTTGCCGGACAAAAAAGAAGAAAAATTCTTGCACGTCTCTCCACCACGACCCGCGCCAACAAGGCCTTGCAGCGCAAAAAAAAAAAAAAAACCAATCCAGCTGGAAACGCCCGTCTGCCTGCCTTGACGCTGCACCTCAGCGTCTCCATCCTCTCGTCGTCGAATCGCACCCCCGGCAAAAAAAAAAGCAAAACAAAATAAGAGGCCGCGGCCACTCACAATCCAGGAACCGGCCAACTCTATCGCCGTCCAATCAGTCGCGCCGCCAACATGGTTTCCTTCTCGTGCGAGGTACGCACTAGCGAACTTACATGCTTGTTTATGCCCTCCCGCCTTGTCTAGTCCCTTGTTGTTCTGTCATTCCCTTTTGTGGCGTTGCGCTGGCCCCCCGGTCATCTCTGCTTCCTCTGCTGTGCGCAGCATGAGATGGCCCTTGATAGCCTGACATCACCTTTGCTTTGCACACGCCACCCTCCTAGTCCCGCAGCTCTTCAGATGCCACCACCACCCTCTGCGCCGTACGAGCATTTCGCAACAAGGCGCCGCAACGCTATTTCGAGCTGCATCCCTCATGCCCCGTTCCGCTGATCCCCTCTGGTCCACTCGGCTGTCTCTCAAACTCCCCTCCCCCTCACCCCCTACCCTACGCTTCCTATATCCATCCACAGCTCGCATCACCTCGTCTGCATTGCACTAGTCTCCTTCTCAACTCCCGAATCCTCGACTTCTTCTCTGACTTTGTTTACATCTAGGCGTGTGGTGACGTCCTGACCAAGAAGAAACTTGATCCTCATCGCAGTCGTTGTCACGGCGCAACCTTTACCTGTATTGATTGCATGGTATACTTTCCCGGCACCCAGTACCGTTCGCATACTGTAAGTCTCCAGCTGTTTCCTTGACTCGGGGGGAGCTATCGCATCCTTGTCTGGCCATGCTATGCTGTTTGGCAAGCTAACATTCAGTCAGTCTTGCATGAGCGAAGAGCAGAAATATCAAGGCGCATTATACAAACCAAAGCAGAACAAGCAGCAGCAGCAGCAGCAGCAGAAGCAACAGCAACAGCAAAACCAACAACCCAACATGAACTCGCGCCGTTCAGACATGGCAAACACACTGGCCCTGCAGCCATTCGTGGAAGACATCGGCGAAGATAAGGAGTACGAGTCGTGGCACGAGTACGAAGTCCATGACAACCAGTCTCCTCCCCCAAGGGCCCCAAGCCCTCCAACTGCCTCCGGCGATGAACACGTCAACGTTTTCGATTTTCTGGACAACTCACAAACCCCAACCGCCTCCAACGTCAGCCGCCCTCGAGAGCGAAGAGCCCCCGATACGTCCGACGCTACCTCTCTTGTCCGCTACGAATCAAAGACTGGCGAGCTCCTGGAGCCTGCCGCTCTTATGGACCAAGATAAAGAACCTCTTGTACAATATGGAACCGGCCCTGTGCCTACCTCTTTCGCCACCCCTCACGCCAAGACTGAGCGACGAAAATCAAGGGAAGGCGATCTGAAGAAGGACAAGAAGCGGAAGCGCTTGCACGTTGACGTCGCTGGCGACCAGATCATGGCAGACGCACCTCCCGTTCTCCATTCCGGCCTTACTGGCGGACTCAAGAACATGATGCGACCCGACTTCCCACCTTCACCTGATTACTCTGGAGATAACATTGCCGAATCGCCAACAAGCCCGCTCAAGAAGACAAAGCACACCCGACACCACAAGAGCCACCACCACCACACAATGAACAACAGCATCTTTGGCATGATTTCTGGCTCTCCACCAAAGGTCAAGTCGAGCAAGCACAAGTCTTCCTCTAAGAAGCACTCTCATCATAAGCACGACAAGAAGGAGCCCAAGCTCATCGAGTACCGACCAAGCTCCAAGGAGGGCAAGCGGGAGAACCTTGACGGGCAGATGATTGTCTTCAAGCCCCGCGCCGACGTCTTTCTCAGCTTCGTTAACAAGGGACCAGAGAGCGAGCGCGGCTGCAGCATGAACAAGGCATTGAAGCGATTCCACCGAGAACGCCAGGCTGTTGGTGCTAGTACTCCCAAGATCAAGGACGAGAAGGAGTTGTGGCGATCACTGAGACTTCGACGCAATGACCGAGGCGAGATTGTTCTCTTTTCTATATAATTCAACAAACAAGAAGTAAAACAAAGAAAAGAACAAAAAAAAGGAAATCCAGAAAACCCAACAAATAAAGAAAAAAAATCCGGCTGATTCTACTCTATAGAATGGAATCTGCTAAATGTTACATGGATACAGGAGTTTTGCCGAATTATCTTGTTTTCTCTGACAGCGTTTTTACATGCTTGGTCGGAATGGAACTGTACCATTATGTCTTTCTATCTGTCATACTATTCTAAAGGGTTATGGATAGACGGGCAAATTTTTGGCCTTCCCCCTTGTACCAACATTATCATTATCATCATCATTATCATCGACATCATTTCCGCAATCTTCTAGCCGAGCTGGCGCCGTCGTGGAAGCAAAACGGTCCCGTTTTGCAGATGACGACTGGGCGACCAGCTGTGCTATGAAGCGGGAGCTTGTCATCCACCTAATCTTGTGGCATTTTACCTTTTATTATTATTATTATTATTATTATTATTATTATGGGATGGAAACTATGGGCATCTGGGAGCGGTAATGACGGAGGACTGAATGATACCATGAAAGAGGAGGCGCTGAAAGGAAAACTATATCTTCTTCTTTTCACCAAACTTTTTTTTGTCTTTTCACTTTTTTTCTCTTCATGTACGATGGCATATGAGGTGGACGATTTGGCTGAGAAGCCTAGCAAGGCATGGTTCTATTTTGTCATAGCTTTTGATGATTTATTTCCCTTTGTCTTATTCTATCCATTTTTACTGCTACTACTACTACTACTATGTACAGAGTATTACAAGTCTAGCATCCAAACATCATCTGATTTGTTTGTTAAAAAAAAAGAAGTTGAAAAAAAAAATTACGATTCGCTCACATCACGCGTAATGGGAGGATATGCTGCACCATGGCCTCTCTTCTACATAGAGGGCATTCGGGCTTTTCTCTGACCCAATCGCCGATACACTCCCAGCAAAAAACATGGCCGCATTGCGTAGCCGAAGGGTCCTTCATCTCCTCGAGACATAGGGTGCATTTCCGTTGCTGGCTTCCCTTGATGTATCCCATGTGCTTTTCGTTTTCGAGATTGAATCTCGGGACGCCGCTGCTCGTGGGGGTATTTGTGACTCTTGCGATATCCAACTTGCTCGCCTGGGGCCCATTGCTGCCCGCGCCGCTTAGGAGGAGGTCGTTGTTGCTCGCGGAATAGGTATTGTTGTGGCTCAGCGAGACTTCGACCTCGCCGGAGTGGAATCCGGCTCTCTCTCGCTGCGCGGCTGACGCCGTGGAGGAAAAGGTGTCGCGCACGTGGAGGAAGGCCTGCACGCCCATTTGGATGGCGAGGAGGATGCCCAGAAGCTCGTAGCCGCCGCGGTCGGGAGTATCAGGCACGGTGCGCGTGAAGACATATCGGAGGGAAAGGAGGCGCTTGGTAAGCTCGTAGTACGTGCCGTTGAAGTAGAAGAGCGCGAGGACGACGGCCTGGAACGGCGCGGCGGACGTTATGGACGAGAGATGCGCAGAGAGATACTCGCATACACGCGCCTGGCGGGACTTTGCCTTGCCCTGCTGGCGCAGCGTGGCCAGGCGGCGGTCGAGGAGGCGGCGCAGACGGGCGCGAAGGGCCGGGAGGATGCGGCCGGCGAGGTAAGGCAGGAGGACGGTGCCGGCGATGTAGGCGGCGCGGGTGCGCAGGCCGGGCAGGGCGAGCGACGAGGCGGCGTCGACCTGGACGAGGTCGCAGTATTCCTCGCCGAGGGTGCGGTTGCCGGGGAGGGTGGTGAGGGCGAAGTAGAGGAGGGCGGCGGAGGTGCGCAGCTCCGGGGCGAGGGAGTGGGCGGAGCGGGCGCCGAAGAGGCGGCGGTAGAGGTCGGTGAAGGAGTTTGCGAGGTGGCCGGTGAAGTAGGCGTCTTTTTGGTGGGAGCGGACGATGTCGGGGGCTGTGGCGAAGGGGTAGGGCGTTGTGGAGGATGCGGATGGGGGTAATGATGGTGATGGTGATGGTGATGCTGGTGTTGTTGTTGTTGTGGCCATGGCTGCTGGATTCTGAGGTGCTGCGAATTCAATGCTGATGTTTGGGTTTTTGGTATTGTTTAACGAGAGGAGATATTCGTCAGGGTAATAGCATATCGCAGTTTCAAAGCGCTGATGATGGAAGGCTGGCTGGATTGGTAATGTTGTTGGAGATGGAGGTTGGAAGTTGGAAGTTGGAAGATGTCTTGGGTAGCTTTCGGCTGTGCGGTAGCGCTGCAGCTGGACCTCGGGACGGGTTTTTTTGGAAGGACCCATGTGCTGTTGCGATCGGCTAGCCTAGAAAATATGCGCCGAAGGAGGTGTGCTAGTGACATGCAATACCTGCTATACTACAGCATCGATGGTATGAATTGCAGGGTAAACGTAGAGAAGACTGCTTTTTGGTCAGAAGAAGGGACAAAATTGATACCATAATTACAAAAGAAAAGGGAAGAAATTATGAAATTATGTAACTATATCAGTGTCTTATTATTGATATGAAGAGGCGCTTTGCTGATTGTGAAAGAAATATGTGCTTTGAGTAACTAACAAGTATAACGAAGGTACTACAGACCAAGAATCAACCACAATTGCTTTGATATATCTACAGATGGCAATTGAATAGACACTTACTAGTAGTAAATAGTTGGTACTGATATGATGCAAGATATGTTATTCCAAACCACTGCACAACCCCGTCGTTTCAATCCAACTCGTATTGACCTCTAAATAAGGTTATGGCACCCATCAACACATGTGTAGCTTGTAGTCTAGGCTGCCTAAATCTTTAGCACCAAAAACGGGGCACAGATTAGATTCACACCACTGCTGTACTGCAACACACTGCTGGTTGCGGCAGGGACCTTTTTCCGCACCTATCCACTGATTAGGGACAGCTTGGTCTTCGCAGCCTCAGACATCATCTCCTTGTTCGCATTGCGTCGACAATCAACCGGCCAGCAACGCTCAACGTGCGCAGGAAGAGCACCGTCGTTTATCCTCCCGCCTTTCAGGGCCTGTCACAGAGGCATCCTCCCTATGTCTATTCCTTTCATGGTCCTTTGCAGGTGCAATTGGTTTGACAAGACATTTCCACCATGGACGGCGATCCTGCCGTTGAGCCCCAGCTTGACGGCTTCAGTCTGACATTTCCTCTGCCATATCGTGTCGGCTTTATCGTCACTCTAGGTTGGTTTTCTCGTGTCCCTATTCGTTAAATCTCCCTTTTGTGTAATGCGCCCATATGCTGACAATCTGTGCTTCCGGCTGGTAGCTGTCTGGGGATGGGGCCTCAACCTCCATTGGCTGCATGCCTTTCGAATCGACGTTCCCTCCTTAATCCGATATCCCGGACGGAATTCGCCGCAACATATATCACACCACTTATCGACATACCGACTCGCCATAGTTCTGTCGGCTCTATTCTCGCTGTCCATCACGGTATTCTGGCTCTGCACCTGGCGCGTGCCGTCCAGGGTCATTGCCTTCGACTGGATGCCAATGACATACCTCGTAGCGATAATCGCATTTTTCTTCGTCCCTCTGCGTAATCTGCCTACTGGCGGACGAAAGCGCTTTCTAGCGACACTGCGACGGGTTAGCATTGGCGGGATTGCAGAGGCCAAGGATGGCAAATTTGGAGACATTCTGCTGGCGGATGTCTTGACATCGTATGCCAAAGTATTTGGCGATGTTTTTGTGACGCTGTGCATGTTTTTCAGCGCGGGAGGCTCCTCGACGGATCATCCGAATAGGAGCTGTGGGGGTACACTTATTATTCCCATGCTCATGGCTGTGCCCAGCATCATCCGATTCAGGCAATGCCTCATTGAGTACCTGAGAGTTCGGCGGGCCCCGTACAAGGAATCTACGGGCTGGGGTGGACAGCACCTGGCGAACGCTTTGAAATATTCTACCGCGTTTCCTGTCATCATCACCAGTGCCATGCAAAGGGGGGTCGGGCCGGACATTGATACGGCTTCCTTGCATCGAGCCTGGCTAGTGGCAGTGTTGGTGAACTCGCTCTACTCCTTCTACTGGGATGTTGCCAAAGATTGGGATCTGACGCTCTTTTCATCAAGAGAGCGGGTATCAAACCATCATCCGTGGGGGCTACGCGATCGGCTTGTCTTCCGCTCAGCTGGCCTATACTACGGTGTCATAGGCCTTGATCTGATGCTACGCTGCTCGTGGTCGATGAAATTGAGCCCGCATCTGGACAAGTTTAGCGACTATGAGAGCGGCATCTTTTTGATTGAGCTGCTGGAGGTGTTTCGGCGATGGATGTGGATTTTTTTCCGTGTTGAGACGGAGTGGATTAGGAATTCCTCTACCGGTCTCGGCGTTGACGATATTTTGTTGGGTGATTATCAGGGAAAGGACGACGATGACGATTAAGCGGTGCAAAAAAACAACTCAATGGAGTGATTAAAGGCTATTTTGGGAGACATCTCACTCTGTCCATGGCAATTGGCGCGCTGGGATGGAATCATTTTTGATAATATCTTTCTATTTATATAGACCTACCTTACATATTATACCTAGTTTTCGTACATATATTGCTCACTACTAGGTAATAGTTTGTACCTGGGGTCCAAAAGGAATTGGGGGCGGCGGACTGCTATGCAAGCTGCAGGCAAGGCTGGCTAATGAGCAGCTGGCCACGCCATCATAGGGATTAGAACGGACGACACGGCCTGGGTGATTGGGGAAATAGAAGACGTCGGCTAAGCGTTCATGGATCTGCCAATTTTATTTATTTTTTCTCCGACCAGGCTGTTGGCCATCGCCGGCTTCAACGGCTAGCTTGAAGCGGCTCTGCCGCTAAGACAATATATCGACACGACCAGGCACGGCAATGGACGGCCCACGCGGAGAAGAATAACGATTTCCGATACGAGCAAAGGAAATGAATCGAGTCCGCAGGCGCGCATTAATACTATGGCGCTCAATGTCCGTTAATCGTCAGCATGAAGAAGTGTAATTAGCTACGAAAATCATGGGCTTGAAAAAGGCACGAGCCTGCGGAGCTCGTTCTCTCAGGACTCCGCTTACAAGGATGGATTCATGGCTTGAGGATGATCCCACTCCCCAATCCACAAGCATATGCCTGCACTCCGTATGTCCGTGACTGCGCACCTGCATTCGCGTCTCAAGTGTGCTTCGCATCATGGACGGACACTTCGGGAGGCAGGACGGCTGTTTTAGAAGTTACAAGGATCATCTCTGTTCTCTCCCCACTCGCTCTTCTTTGGCCCCCTCTTCTGTCTACGCCAAAAAAAAAGCAGCACATCTTGAGAGCGAGCAGAATGAAACCCCCAAAAGAGCAGGACAAGATGCTCAGGCGACGTTGCAGCGTCCTCGTCGTAGAGGGGCGCAAAGGCCTTTGCCCTGCAGACCACGCCCCCGTTTAAGCCCTTGGCGTCAGCGTGGCAGGTTTCCGCTGTGCTCCATTCCGGTCCCTTGGGTTGGGCTAGTCTACTGACAGACGCTGGCAGTGCTGCCGAATAGTGCAAGGAGGCATGGCAGAGACAAGAGCTTGCATGGTAATGCAGGTAGTCGCGGCATGGATGTGCCCGTCGCAGCGGTGCGGGTCATGGGTACCATGTGCCGGACAGGGGCACCCCGAGCGACGTTGAAAGCGAGATTGCGGTCCAGGCCCAAGGAGCTCCAGGACTCGTATGCTGGGTTGAGCTCGGGGATTACCACCGTGCTGCATAAACGGGGGGAAATGCGGCGGAAGAGCACTTTTTACGCCGTGCAGAACAGTCGACCGAGGTACTCCATATCCGGTGAAGAAAGCAGGAAGAAACGAGGCTTAAGCAGGGTGGCGGCGATTGAGGTGCCGAAAGGATCAGACTGGAATGGTCATGACGCAGCGAATCTGCGTTTCGTGTGGGTGCCAGATGGGACGGAAGGCTGAGAGAAGCAAAGAAGCAACAGCAGTAGGAGGCAGACGATGTCACATGGGACGACACTAGGAAACGAAACGAAACCCCAATGACGCCGGCGCCGCGCATGGGCATCGCTAGGCAGCCTTATCCGGACCGCAGCCCCCCAAGGGTTGTGCAACTTGGCAAAGGATCATGGCTCCTGTCCAGCGGGCCACGGGCCGCCTGGGCTGTCAAGTGTCATTAGCATGGCGGTTTCTTGCCCGTTTTCTATTCCTGCCGCCGTCCTGTTTAGCCTTTTTGTCGTTGACAGGGCCGAGTGGCTGTGGTGTAAACGAGGCACCTCGCTTTGTCTGCGGGCTTTGCTCGTGATTCTCGGGTGCTTGTCAGTGGAGTTTACTATGTTCTCTGTCATGTTTTGTTTTACGCATATCATTTGTCCTTGCCAAGCTGCTATAGTCCAAATAGAAGAGTGGGCAAAGTGCTCCTCCTCCACCCGGCAGTGATGATCGGCCATGCCGGCTGAGACTGCTTATAGTATTCGTGTATCATCTTACTGCTGGCTTGGCTATCCACACCCTTCTATCCACGCCCTATATGAGCTTTTTTTTACGTGGTAGTATATTAGAGGTATTACGTACTCCTACTGCTGAGCCGTATGCCGGACGATATATGCACGCTGTATATGCAGTGGTGTAGATCAAAGTCCATGATTGCTGTAATACTCACGACATGCCTCTTTGGTATCACGTTGTGCACACCACCACAACGGATTACTGCATCTGACGTTCCTATACGCAACCACACGATTGCACGCACGGCCGCTGGATAGCCAGTTATTCTTCAGAGCATCAACTGCTGCCTGTGCATCTCGTCTCTCTCGCCCTCTTTTAGCTTGAGATCGAAGGGGTTGGTAATCCTTGTGGGGGTGGCTCCAAGCACGGGCTCCGTGGTGTGGTTTTTCTGCTCCATCGCTGTCACTGTCAATTTCATACCCCAGAGGCCGGAATACCCAGTTCCACGTGGATTCCTTTGGGTAGCCTGGCCCTGCTGCTGCGCATTGCTTGCGTTGGGGTCCGCCTGTCTTATTATACCAGGTGCGCCCGCTGTTTGGTTCCCGGATCTCTTCTTTCATTAACACTCTTCAACAGGCCAATCTTTGGTTTGAGCTGGAGACAACCTCACCCAACTGCTGGCTTTTGGTTCCTGAAAGTGTTATTCACAACCGAGAAGATGCTCCACACGCGGTCCGTCTCCGATCCGCCGCTCAGTCCAACGACGCTCAGTCCCATGGAGTCGTTCGCCTCGCTCAATCGGCCGACGACGCCTTCACCTGCGGCACCACACAATGCCCAGGCCTATGTGGCGAGGCCGCTTCCGCCTCTGCCTCCTCCAATGTTCAACCCGGGGGCTGTTCCACCGCCTCTGAATATCAGGAAGAGCAAACCACCTTCCCTTCCACTAGGACCGAGCGCGCCGTCTCGCCCGGTATCGAATGAAGCACCACCGCCACGTCGTGAAGCTCGAAGCGTCTCGCCTCTTCCCGCTCCCAGTACCCCCATTAAGGGCTCTAATCCTCTTCATCTTTCGACCATTTCCAGTAACAACTCTAGCCCTGTGCACACCCTCAAGCCGCGGAAATCCAAAAAGGTTCTGCAGCTTATGGGACACGACATTGACGTAATGAATCTTGTTGGCGTTGCTCCTCCGGAACCCAAAAGAGAACCTGTTCTGAGAAGCAGCCGAAGCCTTGAGGGTGCGCCAAACTTGAACGCTACAACTCTGCTGCATCTTCCGGAGGAAAGCTTGATACCGGTTTTGGAGGATGACGACGGCAGAGATAGCATGTCCAGCAAGAAGAGCTCTTGGGGACCGGGATCGCCGCATTCCGCCTCCAGACTACCTTTGGGCCCTAAACACTCTGTCCGACGCCGCCGCAGTGCTAGGATTTTCGATCAGGATGATACTGGGCATTTGGCTACTCAGGAAGAAACCATGATGTCCAACTTGGATCTGAACGACGATGAAGAATTATTAAGTGAAGAAGACATGACAATGGAAGAGTATCACAAGTTTGCTTCTGAGCTTGCCACCTCTTCTGTGAGCAAACCTAGCTACGAAGAGTCACGGCCTACCACAGCGACTCAGGGCAGGCGGTCGTCCATCTTGAGCTTCACACACTCTCGCCTCCGAAGGAAGCCAACCACTTCCGAGTCTCGCCATGGGAGACTGGGCAGCAGCAGCTCTGCCGAAAACCCACCGCAGGCACCAACAGTTCCTGCAGCACCTGAGGTCGAAGACGTCCCGAAGAGCGGATGGGATAGCGACTCAGACAGTGAGGATGATCGCACAAGCAGGAGCATATGGCCCAGAGGCCGCTCTTCCAACAAGGGGAGAGACTCGCCGGCCAGCATGACACGCCCGGATGATGACGCGCGCGGATCGCGGGGATGGGCGAAAGGAGGCCTGTTGAATGTTGGCAAGAGGCGAAAGGAGCAACAGCAACAGCATGCCCCGCGAGACTTTGGCAGCGTGGACGAGAGAAGCTTTGGATAGAGCAAGCGCGCACACATACACACTAAAAGTTTTATTTTTGGCTACATTTCTTTTCTTCTCTTTTTCTTCTCCTCTTTTTTATTTTTTTGATGAAATGAAGGCACGATCAACAAATGGGTATGAATCTATGGACAAGCATGGTGGATTATACTGGGGCTCTCTCTCTCTTTTTCTTTCCTTGTTTTTTTATACACTCTCCCTGTTGTCTGTGTTTCCTCTTTCTTTTGTTCCCCCCTCTTTTTTTTGGTGCATTCACGGAGTTAATGGTCTTGCACTTGGATATCCCCCCCCTTGGTTGGTTGGCAATTCGCCATTGAATTATTTTATACACGACTTTATATACTATATACCACGGGCTGCTATTTTGTATGTTATTGATAGAAAAGATTGGACACCAACGGCCCTTAATACCGAAACATAATACTATCTCATGAATGGAACTTGCTTGAAAAAAAAAAAAGAAAAAGAAAAAAAAAACTCTTTACTGAATCTGCTGTCAATAGTGTCTTGGCAAGCAATATGGAATACATAATAGTGTTCATCCATGTCCTCCTGTTTTAACTCCTGCAGTAGAGTAGACGCTAAGCTTTATGTCGCTAATAAGGCCTAAACAACTTAGCCAGGGGATCGCTCGCGACGGGCCGATAAGGGAAAAAAGAAAAAAAAAATAAGAAGAGGAAGAAGAAACTCCACTGGCCCCGCGGACCGCTGAAAGACGGGCGCCAAGAGGCATAGTCCTGCTATTTTGGTCAATAAGGTGTGGCACGAGCTGATCATTTACGGCAGTTGGTTTTTTGACCAAACGGGCATTTAACGCTGATCATATACAAGTTAGGCTGTAGAGAGAAGGTTGGTGGGTAAATTGATGGGTATGAAAGACACAGCGAGAAAAAAGCGTTGCTGGAGCAAAGAGTGTTGTGTCTTATCCTGCGCCTTAATATAGCATCACAAAAGCATCTGGTAGCATGTATGTTTTCTTTTATGTAACGTGACAGACGTAGACGGGAGTTTCTATTTTTGATATCGTCCTTGTGTTTTTTTTTTTTTCTTTTTCTTTGTTGGCTTGTGGAATGGGGAGAGACGGCGTGACTTGTGCAGGCATGCGGCGTAATGACGACGATGGAGTCGGGAACCAAGGGATGGGACAAGTTGGTATGTTGGTGTGTGCCTTGTATTCTCGTCTCTTTCAGCTTCCATTTTTCTAGTAGTAAATAAATGCCATGATAATTTACTTGTATTCTAAAGTTGGTGTAGGGAATACTACTGCGTCGTTGTATGTGAATCGAAAACCTAGTCCCTAGTAACAACTATGTAGCTCAGCAATCTAGATTGGCGCCATCTCTGGCCACAAGATGCCTTTTTGTCTTCTAGACGAACCAAGACGTTGCTTTGCCATCGGCCGATCAACCGAGCCGACGATGCGAAAATTTCTCTCGAGAAATCATTATTATTACCGTTCTCCCGGGTAACGGAAAACAACAGCACATTTCTCTCATCCATATGAGTTTTGTGTTTTGTCTCAGTATAGGCCAAGTCCCACGGGCGGCAGTGAGAATCCTCGCCTCATTTGTTGGAATGCCGTTGTAGCTAGTAATTTGGCTGGATCTCGATTCATTCTGAATGAGCTTATTCTGCGTATTCTATTAGATTATTCGTCTCCCTGGAAGAAGCTCTCTTTGAAATATATAAACGTTGAGATGTTCTGCCAAGAGGATGCGTTTTTGGAAGATTCATTCTCATCAGCATCGTCTTCACTTTGCATCCGCTCTCTTCAGTCACTCACTATAAGAACCATAATTAAATACCAATTACATAATATTATAGAACAAAAAAAATACCAACAAAATCCACCAAGATGCGTTCCGCCATCGTCTTCACGGCCTTCATCGCCACGGCTCTCGCCGACTGGAGCGCCACGAGCGCTTCGTGGCCCACGAAGACGGTAGCGCCGGCGTCGCAAGATGACTGCGCCAACAGCTGCCAGTACGATTACGACGAGTGCTGTGGCGCTCCTGGAGCCAACCTGTCGACATGCAGCTCTGAATATGCAGAGTGCTTGGGCTACAACTCCTTTGACGGCCAGCAGCACGACTACGAGGAAAAGCAAAAGACCACCACCGAGTGCTCCACAAAGCCCACTGCCACTGCCACTGCCACTTGGGCTTCTCACTTTACTCCTCCCCCTACACCGGCGCCGCCCCCTTATCCCAAGGTGGACTGCAAGCACGTCAAGGAGTGCACAGATGAGGTCGACAAGTGCAGAACCAAGCCGGAAGCCAACCAGGCTGAGTGCTCTGCCGACTACGCCAAGTGCCTCGGCTTCAACCCGTTCACAACTGATGGCGCGAACTTGCTCAAGAAGTGTGAAGAGGAGGGCTACAAGCCTGGCCGCAACGAGACTGGACCGCCTCACCCTAAGCCTCCTCCTGTCATTGTGTCTGGTGCCTCAAGCGTGAATGCATTGGGATTCGTTAGCTTACTTGCTGCTGCTGCTGCCGCTGCTCTTCTGTAAAGGAGTGAACTTGGGTGAACATTTATAGACTTGGAGTTTTGGTTGTTGGATGACAATTGTTCGTGGACACCAGGGGTTAATAATAAACAGCTGCAGTCGCCCACCCATCCATACACCGGGAATGACCTTTAGAGCATAAATATTAATAAATTTCCTTTCCGTTCTCGTCTCGAATTTTCCTCTTAGTGTTTGTGTAATAATAACGAGTAGCTCTTTTTGGCCGAGCCTTGTGCTGTGTAAGAGAAGCACCGCGTCGTCGCATCGATCAGACCCAATCTCAGCAAGTACCGAATCGAATCGAATCGCATGCCCGGCGTCGGCCCGCTCCCTCGGCTGGCCTGTGTCACCCACCGGCTCCAAGGACCCCGCCCTCCGCCAAATTCCCAGATCTTGCATCCACTTTGCGATTTCTCCATTGACAAATACAGCACTTGTACACGCCCTTCCCGACGCAAAGCGTCTTGACAAGCTTCAAAGGCGAATTGGGCGGCAAAAGCGACCAGAGATATCGCCTTTTGCCCATTTCCCCAAGCGCGAGGGAAAAGGAACCAAAACATGACTGCTCAACAACACCAGCTGCAAGGCCAAGAAGAAGAACCAGATTCAGCATCTGCTGCCCGATCCGCGCCAAACCCAGAACCGGAGGTCGACCCCTCCGACACCGCGCTCTCCGAGGCCGAGGTTGCGCAGGTCAAGAGGCACATCGCCGAAGCGCTAGGCGTTGCCAGCCACTCTGCAGACGAACATACAGGCGCATCGCTCTATTATGATGCGTCGACCATGGCGCCGCTGAATTCTTTCTCTCTGGTCAGTTTCTGTTGCTTCTTCCGAGCTAGGGTGGCTGCTTGATGTTGCATCGCTTGCTTATACAAACGATAGGCCGCGCTCAACAGATTCCGTGCATACAAGCCGCCCTCGTTCCCGCTATGGGATAAGTTGCCGGCGCGCAAGCGAGCCGCCGTCCTGGTACTCCTGTTTGCGGACCGATGGGGTGATTTGCGAGTCGTCGTTACTATGCGCGCGGCCAGTCTGCGCAGCTTCTCGGGACATGCGGCGCTGCCGGGCGGCAAAGCAGACAGCAAAGAAGAGACGCCATGTATGCATTATATACACGCCACTTTCAAAGATGATATAAACTTGGTCGGCTAATTTGGGGATAACAGACCAGATTGCGCGGCGAGAGGCATATGAAGAGATAGGACTGCCCATGGACGATGAAAAGATACCCAAGCCGTTTCGCATCGAGCAGCTGTGTTACCTGCCACCGTCCTTGGCGCGGACGCACCTGGTGGTTACACCCTGTGTCGCATTCCTGCATGCCGATCAGACCTCTGCCGATTCGCCGCCTGCGTTGGTTGAAGAATCCATGATCCCTCGACTGGATGCGCGAGAAGTCGCTGCCGTCTTTAGTGCTCCCTTCTACAACTTCCTCAAGGCCAACGACCTGCCGCCCCGGGAAGGCGAAACGCTACCCCCGGGGCACTGGTATGACGGCGCTTGGACAAACTGGAAAGGAGAACAGTGGCGAGTTCACAACTTTTACGTGCCTGTTAACAATCAGAAAGTATCAAGGCCGAGAAGAGGAAGTGCGGCTCAAATAGAGCTGGCAGACCAGCTGGAAGAGAGCCAAGATCACGAAGGCCGATTCAGAGTCTGGGGCATGACTGGCAGAGTGCTCGTCGACGCAGCGAGGATTGCATACAACGAAGAGCCCGAGATGATACACAACCTGGACTTTGGAGATCTCAATGTCATCAGGATCGCCGAGGAAGAGGGTGCATTAGACGAGAGCACCCTCCCGGAAAAGAAAGGCAAAGAAGAAGAGCAGAAGCCTGCCAAGATGTAATGAAACTGTAACTGTCATAAGATCAGGCAAGGCCGCCATGTTAACCTTGAGGCGACCCCGTTCTGTCTATTTTGTATACGCAATAGAGTAAGACGAAGGTTTCATCCACAACGCCATACAGATAGAGTAATTATTGTTGCATGTAAATCAAGCATTTCAATCATTTCGCTTTCTAATGCGCATTTGAAGCACATGAATCTGGGAGCAGCTGTAATAGACCGTATTCCTTAATGGCAAGCATTATCCTTTGTTGCGGACGTGGAATGGCCGAACAAGAGGTAGCCGAAAAACGCACCCAGCGAGACGGCTACCATAACCCAACCGTTATAAGTCATAAATACAAGCCTTGATATTGCGTGTGATGAGATTAGAAAGAGAACTAAGCCGCGAAAATGCCAGACGCCAGCAGGATAAATGGACTCACATGAGCATAAAGGCGTAAAAGTTCTGAAAGGAGTAGAGTAGGGCTTTGATGAGGTGGCCTCGCTTGCTGGCATCTTCGCGGTTTTGCCCTGAGCGGTTGAAATCGGGTGTCTCAGCAACATTATTTTCAACGTCATCATCATCATCATCATCATTATCGCGATAGCCATGCGCAGTCGAGTCTCATGGGTAAGTCAGACTTAGCATGCGCATGTTCATTCGCAGGAGATAGGCCAGTAGCTTTTTTTCACGTAGGGAGTAGAGGTTAAGAGGATGAGTTACTCACTTGGAACAGTTTCCAGTCGCTTCGCCAGAGATGCCTCATAGTTGCGAGACACGGAGCGCAGGGCCTCGTATCCCATGCCGATGAGAACGACTGCGATGAGGGACAAGACAAGCGAGGTGTTGGAGCGGATGTGCCACTGGCGGAAGACGATGCACAGATTGGTGGTATCCCAAGTGAAGAGCATCTAAAATCAAAGGCTTTTAAGCTTGCTGGACATGGAATAGATAGAATGGCGGATATGAGAAAGAAGGAGGAAGAGGGTATCCTTACGCTCATGCTGCACATGTCGTCCATGTCGCCGCCGCTGTGGCCTTCGTGGCCTTCCATGGGGTGCATGTGGTGGCTGTGGTCCATTGCGGGCTTGTTCCTGTGATCAAACAAGAAGAAAATGCAGTGCTGGCTGTAGTTGAAAGAAGTTGAAAGAGCTGAGAGCCGAGATGCGACGAGGTACGTGGTGATACCTGTTGACAGGTACCTGTTTGATACTGAAGGTGCGCCTTTTGTGGGCCTGAAACCAATCAGACACAGGAGGAGGCACAGCTCAGACTGTCCCGTACAGTGCGTACCGCGCAAGATTCGCCGGTATTTGCTGGTACCTGCACCTATGCTAGGGCGAGCCGAGGTACAGAAGCAGTACGGGTGCGCAAGTTATGTACCTGAGGGGCTTGGGTGCTTGCCAAATCTGCCACTAGGGCGGCAATCTCCCTGAGCGCCATGCTTTAGTGGAGTTTACAGCGGGAGCCTCCACTGAGACGATGCATGAGCGGGAGCGCAGCTCGGTGAGGGACCTGTGGAGGATGGCATCAGTCCATGTAATAATGCTTGTTCATCTTATCTGAGTAATGGAAACGGCGTGTGTGGACAGTATCGATGCCATGCATGTTGATGGCAAGATGGCAAAAGAGTGATAGATATAGACAAGGATGAAAAGGATAGATGGAAAGAGAGCAGCCAGTCTTGCAGACATGTTTGCTGTCCCGTAAACTGCAGCTGAGACATGGCAGGTTTTTCTCTTTAGAGGCTGGGCTGATACTGCAAAACAAAGCAAATAGTAAACACTAGATGAATGGGTAGCCAAGCTGCAATCTAGCGAGGGAAAGGTCTCAGACTAAATAGTGCTGTGATTTTGATGTGTTACCGCCGCGAGAGGCACCGCGCTTCTCCCCTCAAGGCCGTTGTCTGCCTTCTGTATGGCTGGCTCCTATCAGGTCGGGCAGCACTCGAGTGACACCGCATAGAATCACCCAAGCCCAGCCTCAGTGTAGCTCAAAGCGGCCCCTTGCATAGAGCCTTTCTCTTGTGTGTTTCTTCTAGAGGATTCCAAGTGCAAGTTACACTCGGTTGCTCTCTTCTCAAAATTGATGTTTCAAGACAAGAAGAGGGGAGAAGGGTGTTTGGAAATAGGAATCTCATGTTTAATACTCCGTACACTCCATCGAGATAATCCGTCCACCATGAACCTTGTTGAGCAGGCGTTTTCCGACTCGCTAAATGATGGAGCCTCAGGTCGGAGTAGCTCGACCAGCAAAGGCCAAGAAAACGTTCGCCGGCCCATTCACGACGACCAAGAGCTATGCAACTACATCTTGAGCACGGTCAAGGCTCCTGATGGAGCTCTCATGATACGGGAGTCTACAATTCCTGGGTCTGGCTCGGGTCTATTTACAACAAGAGATGTTGCAGCGGGCGAGCTAATCTTTACATCGGTGCCTCTTGTGCTCTGTTCGGAGGTTGGTGAACAAATGGAAGCTTGCGACTTTTGCTTCCAGCAGAGGCGACGAGTCATCCACCCTGTTGAAGATCGTCTGCTTCATCCGGGAGAAGTAATGCCAGATGTATACAAATGCAAAGGTTGCAATCTGTATCAGTATTGTTCAGAGGTATAGTTGAAAGCCACACTTTCACGATTAACCTTTTATTCTCTTTTCGCATCTTCATCGTTATTCTCGTTAACATAACTTTGCAGTCTTGCTGGCAACGAGCCTGGGACACTGGTCATTTATACGAATGCGGGCTACTGGCCGACGCCTCACACGATCTCGACACCAGAATGCTATACCGTATCCTTATTTTACTACGCAAGAAAGTGCTGCTCCCGGAGCAAGTGCGAGCCCTCGCTAGGCTTGCACACGAACAAGATAAATACGAACAGATTAGCAACGATTGGCAAAAGGTGAAGGATATTGCCGCCGAGGCCAAGGAGCGGATGAAGAGCGAGCTTGATGGTGCCGATGTTTTGAGACTATATTGCCTTGTCAGTCCATGTTCAATACAAACAAATAAATTATGAGCTGCATATGCAAAGAAGATGCTAATGACATTCTCGTCTTTTTATTCATAGATCCGATGCAATGCTCTGCCAGTTGATCAAACCTCCCGAAATGCTCCTCTGGGTACTGCCATCGACTTGGGGGCAGCTATGCTGAATCACAATTGCGAGCCCAACATTGTGATTATATTCAACAGCACCCGAGTAGAAGTTCGGGCCGTCAACAATCTCAAGGCTGGTAAAGAGCTCTTACACTGCTACCGGGACATTGCATACGACTGCACATTTCGCAACCCGCGCATTGCAGCAAGATATCAGTTCAAATGCCAATGTATGTTTCACCCACTCTATGACTTGATTTCAACAAAGAAAAAAAAGAAGAAGAAGACCAAGTTAGGGCAGCTGATGTTTAACTTATGAAAATGTCTCAGGTGACAGATGCATCCGAGAGTCTGATCGCCACTATGAGGGAGTCAGCCCCGACATAGAAGACCCCATAATGCCCATCCTCGCCACGCAGGGAGACCTGTTTGCGATTGTCGAAAAAGCCAAACTACGAGCACTCTCGTTGTCCAACCCCTTCGACGTAACCCCATTCCTAGCAGAGATTGACGAGCTCTCCGAGGAAGGCTACGCAGGGCGTCGCTGGCCCGACGACCTCGAGCCATTGCCGACAGCGCTCAAGTCTCTAGCAGCGCTATGCGAGAGGCAGGGCGACATCATCAACACCATAAAGATCCGGGTCAAGGCTCTAGCCTTTGCCAAATGCCGAAACAACCTCCCCTACTCCGAGGACCTGGTTGACTTTGTGGTCTCGCTACGGTCCTTCACCATGTATCCGCACCGCAAAGTGCTGCTGGACGGCCCCCTGCCCAAGTTCAAGGAGTTTCAAGACTTCTGCGTCGGCCACATGTGCGCACTGCACGCACTGATGGCCAGGTTCTACGGCGAACAGGGCAGGGTGACTCGGATAGTCCGCGAAATCATGCATGAGGAGATGGACAAGTACCACGGGCCTCGGCCGCCGACGAGAGCGTTTAGGCGCAAGTTTAAAGCCTCGCATGAAACCATCCTCAAGTGGGCGGGGGTTGATGCGAAGTCTTGGATTGTGGAATTGAGCTGATCATGTCGTATATACAGCATGAAGTATTGTACTTGTTTGCTGAAAGATTGATGTCGGAGTTTGGAGAGCAAGCAGACACAGCTGCACGGTGCCATTTGCGTAGCCTTTGGCTGGATATTCACACTGTATTATATATCATTAGCTTGGAGTGCCGGAGGCAAATGTGGGATTGGTACATAGTCAACTACTAGCTAGCTTAGTATAGCTGGGATGGATGGATGTTGGATAGTTGATTGATAAAAGGGCTGGTTTCGGAGGAAACATTCGATTTCTCTACCTTTCTTCGTGACAAATCTGCGTTGTAGCTTTGTAAAGTGACGTTGCACCCCGCTCATATCATATAGCTGTAGTTTTCTTCCAGTGAGTTTCTTTTTGTCCTCTCTCCATTCACATCAACTAAGCTAGAATTTAGCTTTTTCTCTCTCTTTTGTTTGGCTTTCAGTTTAGCACAAGCAATACTGCTTGACAGCTATCTATCTATTACGTAGCTCGCTTTGCTGCCCACCTATCATCATCATAGCTTCGTAGCTTCAGAGTCATACCACCAGCTCCCAGCCTCACCCTCACAACACCTCGCAATTCCAAAATGCTCGGGCCGCCAGTCAACCTGCCCAAGTGGTAAGTTTCGCCATATATAACTACTTGATAACCAAAGTGAGTGCTGTAGCCAACATGTGTGTGCCCTCATCCTCCTAGGCTCGAGGAAAACTCTCACCTGCTCAAGCCGCCCATCGGCAACTACTGCGTCTACAACGATGATTTCACAGTCATGGCAAGTTTATATACATACACACATACATACATACATACATCTCTCTCTCAATCAACATCTTGAAAACCAGAAAACAGCTCAACTAACACGAACAAATCAATAGATCGTCGGCGGCCCCAACGCCCGCACCGACTACCACATCAACCAAACCGCCGAGTGGTTCTACCAGTACCGCGGCGCCATGATGCTCAAAGTCGTCGACGGCTCAACCTTCCGCGACATCATCATCCGCGAGGGCGACATGTTCCTGCTGCCCGCCAACACGCCGCACAACCCCGTGCGCTTCGCAAACACCGTCGGCGTCGTGCTGGAGCAGCGCCGGCCGCCAGACTCCATCGACCGCATGCGCTGGTACTGCGCCGCGTGCAACGGCAGCCTCGCGCCGGGCGAGGAGGCCGTCGTCGTGCACGAGGCGGCCTTTCACTGCACGGACCTGGGCACGCAGATCAAGCAGGCTGTCGAGGACTTTCGCGCCGATGAGGAGAAGAGGACGTGTCGCAAGTGCGGGACTCTGGCCGACTGGGCGCCGCCGCGGGGGTCGATCGCTGATCCCAACTTGGTTGCGTGAAGGGGATGAAGGGTGGTGATATTGGTGTGTAACATGTATACGTACTACTGCTTTTATAAATACCAGCAGAATCATCAACAGACTGTACTCTTCTCTTGGATAAATGTGCAAGAAGCGATGTAGTAACAACAGCAGTAAATGCATAATAACTAGTCTTTCACAAAGTTTCCACAACCTGTCCTGTATCCAACACCCTTCATACATTTATTTCTATATACACCTAGGTACTTACATATATATACTCCCCCCTAAGTCTCCGAAAACTCATACGCCGATCCAGACAACTCAACCGGCACCTCAATCTTGCCCTCCTCAATCTCCCTCCCATCCACCCTCACGCCCGCCCTCATCACATCTCCCGGCACCACGGGCCCAACGCCCGCCGGCGTGCCCGTTAGCACCACGTCGCCCGGCATCAGCGTCATGACGCGCGAGATGTCGCTCATGATGCGCGGGATGCGGTAGATCATCAGGCCCGTCGAGCCCTTCTGCTTCGTCTGGCCATTGACCTCGAGGAACAGCTCCGCGTCGTGGGGGTCCGCGATGGCCGTCTTGGGGATGATGTTGCTCATGGGCAGGAATGTGTCGAAGCCCTTGGCGATGGACCAGGGGAGGCCCTTCTTCTTGGCCTCGTTTTGGACGTTGCGGGCTGTCATGTCGATGGCAATGGCGTAGGCTGTATTTTGTGGTAGTATTCCCGTCAGAAATGAACAATCAATCATACATATATTTCTCATGGCTATAGCTTGCAAGGCTCATCACTCACCCTTGATTGCTTCCAAAGCCCCCTTCTCATCTTCGGGGTGCAGATTCCGCACCATTGATCCAATGATAAGAGCCAGCTCAACCTCAAAGTGCATATCCACGCCCTTGGGCTGCAGACACGGTCCATCGCCAGGCAGGATGATGGATGAAGCCGGCTTAAGGAAGAAGAAGGGCTTCTTTGGCTTTGCGTTTTTCAGCTCTGCGATGTGATCCCTAAGCACAATTGTTAGCTTGCTTTCATCTTTCTTTTCTGTTAAAGTGTATAAAACAAATAGAAAATAAATACATTTCACTTACGCATAGTTGCGGCCAATGCAGACCACCTTGCCGGCCTGCTTCAACGAAGAGGCCTGCGAGGCCACAGTGGCCATAGTTCTCCTGAGACCAAACATGACGGCGAATGGTGCTCTTATCACTCTACAAGCCCTATAGGAATTTATAGGAAAGCTTGAGCAGGATTGGTAAAAGCTATTGCTAGACTGGCCCCGTGCGCCAGCTACTCTCTGGCAAATCAAGTCAGTTGATGAAGCTCAATGCGGGCAAAAAGATGAAGCTGTGCTCGGTTGCCGAACGGCGTAACGGCCGCTAGCCTCGGCACTCAAGCTCACCTCACCCGATTACAGCACTCGAGCTCCCCTAGAGCTCACCCAGGCTACAGCGCACTCCGACTTCGCAGCCTTTCTGTTCGTTATTTACTGCTTTTGTTTCATCATCTCTGATCTTGGCTTTTGTACGGTCAAAGTGACAGATGTGTGCATAAGAATATCCTATATTGTATTATTTTATGTACTCCACTGTCTTCCCTAATATTTTCCTTGATGCTGCAAGCCATTGATGTCTTCTCTCCGCAAACAAATCTACAAAGCAGCCCATCTAGATGCATATCTGCTCCCGGGAATCTCATCTGCACACGACCTCATGCTATGCCATGCTACAGAAGCATGCCTTGCCTTCCTATGTACTATGTACTACTATGTAAAATGAATAGCTTAATCCACTTTTTTGCTCTAGACGCCATGCCGAATTTTGAAAGAAATGAAAAGAAGAAAAGCAACCATAGTCATAATTCGTCAGAATCAGCCCTTGCCCAAATTCCTATTTGTGAGATAGAATACCGTGGCCTCTTAATCAAGCCATGTAGCGGTACATCGACGGCGCTCCGTCTTCATCTGGGCGCTCGAGGTATTCTCGCACTATGAGATCCTCGATTCGCTTCTTGATGAGGGTTACCTCAGGCTTGAAGCGGCCTACCAGCTGAGACAAAACTTCGCTCACCAATTGCGAGTGGCTGAGTTCCTTACGGGCCCTGTTCAAAGGTATAAGTAGCTGGTACATCATTCGTCAAGATTTGGGATCAAAACTTACTTCATGATTCTTACAATCGCTGCATCCACTATATGGGCCCGAGTTTGGTTGTTCTTCTCTTCCGTCGACTTCCGCTCCTCCTTGTCCTCCACTTTGGAAATGGCATTGATGATGGGTGCTTTGATTCTGATCGTCTTGCTTTGGAAAGAGGTATTGAACGAAAATTTATCGCTAGGCTTGATATTCTTTGTCGGCGGATCTTTGGCCAGAACGCGAGATTTTGGCGCTACAGAGATTGCCATAAGTGCCCGTGTGAGGTCTGGCGTTGCAATGTTTGTTTTGGCTTGGATTTCCTCAAATGACAGACTCTCGCCGTCATTCAAATCGTTAAATAGCATCAACACAATCATGCCAAAAGTAGGCACGTTGATCTCATAACGACGCTCTCGTGCCAATGGACCGGATTTCCCCTCAATGGCCGGGAACGTGCATTTGATATCAGCGCTGCCGGTGGTGCCAATCCATGTGAGCTTTCGGCCATTGCGATTTGTCAGATAGAACTGCTCAAAACTAGCTTGCAGCCGTTTGACTTCCTGCGGGTAGGTGCATTGCATCCTTGGTGCTTCATCAAGCTGGACGGAGCGTCCCATGACCTCTTGTGGCCAATAGTTGGTTGTGAGGACATTAACATTCAACTCAACCGTATGGCTCTCATCTCCCAGATTGCGTATGTGGTCGCGATAGGTTGATGTTAGCTCCGCGGACGTGACGAGATCTCTAAACATTCCTTCGAATTTGCTTGTGAATTGCTGTCCCATCTCCTGTTTCATGCGTGATATGATTTGCTTCTCAACATCATGGCTTTCCGACTTGCCATGGAGAAGCCTTCGCGCGAGATGGCGTTGATAGTAGGTTTGGAAGAGATCTTTATCTTGCAAGTAACGAATCAAGACGACTGCCTTTTCGAGAATGGCATCCACTTCATCTTCTGTTTTGCCCCTGATGCCCCTCTTGAGACTATCGTCAATGAAGAGAGAGACGTACTCCGAGCTCCGATTAAACATGTTGATGAAATCGGCGAAGCTCTTAGTCAGTGCAGTTTGAATCACAAGATCATTTTGGAAACAATTTGCCAGCATATGGTCGAACTTATCCTTCAACCGAAGCACGTCGTCGACCCATTTGATGGCTGCGGCAGTTTGTTGTGCGGCGGGATTAAGCGTCTTCACCTTGTCACCCTCTTCTTCGCCATCGGCTTGTGCCGTCGAAAAGTCGGTATTCTTCAAGACACTTTCAATCTCCAATCCTAGTTCCACAACTCGCTTTTGCAATATCTCGCGAAGGGCTGTCTTTTTATCGTCGACCCTCGAGATTAGTGAATACAAAATTTTGAGGTCATCTGTCCTGTCGTTATCAATCATCCACCGCAAGCCGCTGCCTTCCATGGCAAGGAAATCACCCAGGTGGCCCGATATAAGTTTCTGATCCACCACTTGTGATACCTTGGGAAGTGTCTCGAGCTCAATAGTGGTACCGCATCGATCTTCTTCCTCAATAAGCCGGTTTTGAGTGTGTCGCAACCATGTGCTAGCGTCAGATTCTCGTAGCAGTCGTTCGCATTCTCTCGAATAGAATTTTTCGCTATTGCTGAGGAATCGCGGCTCGAAGATGGTCAGATAGAGCTTGCTGCTCTCCGATTCATCTTCGGTCTCATACAGGCAGCTCAGCATGCGACTGCAGCTGCGGATGAGGGCTCGATCAATCACATCTCCGCGCCTCTCCATGTCGATCTGATCCAGCATGACGGAAATGAGAATATCCACAATCAAACTATCGGAATTCGCGTTAAGACAAGAACGTAATATGTGGTCTCGAAATAATGCAATGGTCGTAGCAAAGATGGGCACTCGACGTGGCTCTTGTTGCGTGTAGCCTCGATCAAGATACATGAGGATATCTGCTGTCATATTCATGGACATGTTGTGGTCTTCCCACGTATCCCGTAGGCCTTTGAGAAACTTCTCACCCGTTTGTCTCCGCTCGTTGACAGAGGTCGACGACGAAATGTCCATACCGATATTGATTAGGCTTTTGGTAACCAAGACTTCGATCTTGGGAATAACATGCTCGGCAAACCATTGCTCCTCAAACTCCTTGACCTTATCGTACAAGACCTCGCCCTTCTTCTTAAGCACAATCTTGTAGGCCGCTCGGTATAGCTCTTCGAAAGAGAGGCGACCGCAGCTTTTGTTGTGGATATCGCGCAGCGCTTCCTTGATCATGTTCCAACATGCTTCAAAATCGGATCCCTCGCCAGGTGCGTTTTGCTGCAAACGACGACGATTAGCTGATCTGCGAGGTCGAGGCTTGAAGCGAAATGGGGGAGTGGCAGGCTCTGGAGCTTGAGGAGGCACCTCCGTGCTAGTGTTGGCACCCATCGTAGCATGCTAGCGAAGGGGGGAGAAGATAAAGAAGAGGGAAGAAAAAAGAGGCTGATGAAGACTCGAAGAGCAGCTTTGACAAGGTTCCAAAAACTAGCAGGGTGAGGTGCGCTCAAGGTGCGCCGAGCAACAGCACAGAGAAGAGGGCAGATGCGCCGTGAATTTGGCTTCAACTTACACGCACAATCCGACGAGGTGGGCGGATGCGACCCCGAGCCCCCGCTCCCCCTCGCCCAGAAATCATTGTTGGCTCAGTTCCTCGCAAGATTTCAGAAGAAACAGTCGAGAATGAAAAGGTTTCAACAAACGCTGACCAGCTGTCGTGGGAGCTCAGTCGCCGGACAGAGAAACAACCCCCCCAGGCGTCGCACAGATGGTGGGGGTATTGCAGAGCTAAGCAGCCGGCAGCGGGCAGACCTCTAGCTGGTTGGTTTGGCTGAGGCAGAAAATGATCGTCGAGCTGAGATTAAGAGTTCCTCAAAACGCCAGCCATGTGGCGCCGCCGGGCTCTGTGAATTCTCTGGGCGGATGGACGAAACGAGCGTCTACTAGACAAGATGAAGCAGCTCAGAAGCTGGCTGTGACAAACCACGTCGAATGGCAATAGTAACTCCGCGCCGAAAAAAGAATTGCCGGGGTTCCCTCATCGATAGCATTGTTATCGATAAACAAATTCTGGTGCTGTTTCAGTGGAGGTAAGGCAGCTGGCGTTAAAGTACGGGGTACAACAGCGTTAAGTCCGCGGCAGCTTACAAAGTGCCTGCAGCGCGGTAGATCGGTAAGTATGGAGTACCTGGGTAGCTGTAAGAGCTCCTGGGCGAGCGCTATGGGCGATGCGCGTTCACGTGATAGAATACCTTCGCAGTTTTGTTGCAGAGTCACGTGCTCAAACTAGTTCCTCCAGCTTAACGTAATCAAGGTCCAGCTAATGATGGGTGTCTATTTTTCCGACCGACAATTGGAGGCATCCGCCAGCCTTGCAATATACAGCGTGTGACGAGGCAACGCGCGTGAGGAGGCACTTCGGAAACCCTTGAATCGATCCCACACCCGGCCAGAAAGGCCTCCGCCGTCATCATGAAGCTCGTCAGGTGAGTGATTGCTCCCAATCTGCCATCTTTGGCATGGATTGTCGTATTATCTGCATCCACCAGCTTCTCCATGTCCTGCTAAGCCATGAGCTTCCACGGGCGCTAACATTGCTTGATATCCAGGTTTTTGATGAAATGCTCCAACGAAACGGTGACCATTGAGCTGAAAAATGGTACGGTACCAGACTTGTTATCCTTTCCAGCGCCACGCATCTTCAATCGCCGAGCAATCAATCACTAACTCACCCCGCGTCAGGCACCATCGTCCACGGCACCATCTCCTCAGTCTCTCCCCAGATGAACGTCGCCCTTCGCACGGTCAAGATGACCGCTCGCGGACAGGACCCTCTCGCCCTTGATACCATGAATATTCGAGGCTCAACAATCCGATACTTCATCCTCCCCGACTCCCTCCCTCTCGACACCCTGTTGATCGATGATGCACCCAAGCCTAAGAACAAGGCAAGAAAGGAGACGGACCGAGGAGGCCGCGGTGGCCGCGGTGGTCGTGGCAGAGGAGGTCGTGGTCGCGGCCGCGGCCGTGGACGTGGTTAAGGATTTTAATGGCGACGATAATAATACGACAATAACGGATAGAGAAACCGAGGCACTACTATTATCTTTTTTATTTCCCTTGCTTTAAAGCTGGCCGGGCCGGAGCTCCATATCGGTGGGACAAAGGATCTTTTGTGAACGATACAGAAAAACAAAGGAGAAAGATATTTTTTTGAGTTCAAAGGACTGTGGAGGCGATATCGCAAACTGCGATGGAAACGGCGTTTTTTTGGATGCATTTTACGCATATAAAACTTTGAAGAAAGAAACTTGCAACACATGTTTGGTGGAGGAGGGTGGAAGCGATAGCGAAGGTGGCCGCCATGATATGCAGACAAAAGAAAAATGATTGAAAAAATGACAAGATATCCAAGTATACAAAATGCTTGCCAGTCCATCGTTTTGCCGCCCCTTACTCCCGAAACTCAATCATACAAATCAATGCCCATGTGTATATATCTTCAAGGCGATATGTCTCTCCATATCCGTACAATCTGCAGCTTTTCCCATCCAGCCGTCTTCCCACTAGACCCAACCGTAACAGCTCTCCATTCAGATCCAAAAGTCTGTATCCGGGCTTTGACTTGTTCAGGCTTGTTCTGCGCGCACAGAAGAATGTAGGCGCACCCTCTTGGCGAGAGAATCTCTGGCAAAGCATCTATGAGCCTATCCGTGGTCTCCATGCCGTCTCTTCCTCCAGCATAAGATAAGGAAAGCAAATAAGAATCATCATCAAACGAAGTCTTGGACGGTAAATCTTCCGTAAACGTCTCCGGCCGAGAAGGCATCTCTGAAGTAGGCACATACGGCGGGTTGAACACCAGCACATCCACGGAATGATTCCTCAATGGAGCTGCCAGATCGCCCATCACAGAGCCCAGGTACAATCCGTGTGGCTTCTCATTGCCGCCTGCTTCGGCGACGGAGTCGGCCTGTGCCTTTTCTACAGTCTTGATGGTCGCGCGGCAGGCAAAGGCGTTCATATCGACCCCCGCGGTGAGAATCTGGTTTGTGCCAAAGAGAGTCTTTGCATGGGCGGTGATGAAGGCCAGGACGACGCCGGAGCCTGTCCCGAGCTCGACTACGAATGGGATGGCCTTTGGAGAAGGAGAAGAAGAAGAAGCATCAGGTGAGAAGGTCTCATGCAGGTATTGCGTCTCGGAAGCAGATGAGAGCGTGTCGAGGAGAAGGAATGAGTCTTCGGCGGGCTCGTAGACGCGCTCGTAGGGAACATGAGAGGTATCTGGCGTTGGAAGCATGTTGTTCTTGTACTTATTTTGAAGATGGAAATTTGAAGTTTTAAAGTGTTGTGAGACAAAGGCGTAATGAGAGCTTCATCGAGAATTTTTTTTTTTTTTTTTTTTTTTTTTTTTTTTTTTTTTTGGCAAGTTCACTGATGCTGAATGGCACTTGGTGGGGCCACGTGATGTCATGAAAGACGAGATGAAAGATTGACGATATTTGAAATATTCTGTAATGAATATTGATTGTTGGATAGTTGGGCCATTTTCGATTGAATTTCCCAAATGATTTTGATCTCCTTCACTGTGATGTCCCGTTGCCTTGTTATACGAAGATGTAGCACAAACACACGCCACCGCGCCCAAACACCACCGAAATGAAAAACCACATGAGAATTTCCCAATGCTCAAAATCTCAAGCCGCCCTTTTTTTCAATGGAAAATTCAATATTTCACAAAATCACACATCCTCTCGCCTCTCCCATTCTCATCTCAATAGCCCAGTCTCCTCCCTCTGGATCCAAGCCCCAGTGAATTCCCCAGCCCATCCTCTCCACCATTCGCACCACCCGTCCATCATACATTCCGCCCAAATCACACTTTGGACACGCTCTACTTTTCGTCTTGTAAAATTTCGGCGTCTTCCTGATGCCGTTGCCGCTGCCGCCGCCGCAGAAGCTGGCGCATGTGGAAAAATCCATGTACGGGCCGCAGGGAGTTGCGATGACGGCCCAGATGTGGTTGCAGGTTTTTTGCTTGAAGAAAGTGACGTTGCACATTTTGTGGTACTTTTTTTGGGGGGTGTTTTTCTTAATAGTTACTGGGTCTAGTGTTTCCGATAAATGTTTAATCAGATTATGTTTGTTAAATCCCTGGCTCGGAGGCTTGGAACTGATGATCAACTTCAGAGGCGCTTGGTAATTACAAAAGCACAGTAGAAAGCGGCAAACGAGATCTCTCGAGGTTAAGCTATCCTCTTTTTAGGCTGTGGGAAAAATGAAAAACCAAGAAGACAAAAAACGGACCGCATGCAGCTGGCAGTGAATCAGTCCGAGCCGAAACTTGTATCCCTCACAGTTATCTCGAAATGACAAACGAATTACTGCAAAGAAGAACAAAAGCTCAAATGATTCATATCAACTATCTTCTGGTACGCCTATATTTCCTATCAACGCTCCGATATTCAATGCAAAAGAGAGAAAGAGAGAGAGAGAGAGAGAGAGAGAGAGAGAGAGAGATAGAGAGAGAGAAAAGAGAAGCCTCTAAATGCTCGTGCTGGCGTGGTTTCCAACCAGAGATCAAACATAAAACTCGCTTTTTAAATGCCCCAACAATTTCCAACACAATTTCATTTCCCTTCAAAAGTTTGTTTCCTGTCCTCTAAAAGACGAGTTCAGAATAGTGCCATCTCCCGCAGGCAGCGTGTCACTCTCGTCAACGTCACTCTGCGGCGTAACAAGCCTCGAGAGCATATCTTCCATCCGCGCCATGGCCTTCTCCATCGCCGCCAATCTACTCGCCATCTCTGCGTAATCTTCGCCAGTTTCCGTAAGCGAACTCCGTAGCTTCGGTGGAATCTCAAACATGGAGTCCCGGCGCGACGTTTTTTTCACGGTATTGTGGGATTCCTGCCGCTGGTACTGCCTCCGGATGAGATGATGCGTCAAGTCATCGTCCACAGCAATGTCGTCGTGCACATCATCCGGAGGCGGCACGTCGAACACGGCTCGGATGTACTGATAGGCTGAGAGCTGCCATTTTTGCCAAAACCATTTCCGGGCCAGTGAGCCGACACCCTCAAAGTCGTCTGTCGGCCAAAGAAGACGACGCTCAGCAACGGCGATGAACAGAAGCAAGGGCAGGTTGACCAGACGAACGGTGGCAACGTGGATTTTGTGAAACCATCGCGGGCTGACGACAAACTTTAGTGGCAGAAGAAGGAAAACGGCAACAAGGTTGAAGGGAGGTTGATAAGCAAAGACTGCGTCTGCTTTGACGCCTTCGAGAGTGAGAACGGCCTTTCGGAAGTGTATTTCGGCGGTCGCGTTACTCGAGATGTTGCTAAACGTGTTGGATAGCATGGAGACGAGAATAGTGAGGAAGAGTGTGTTGCCTAGAAAGGCAAATGAGATCATGACAATGGGTCCCAGTAACCAGTGGAATTCCACCTACAAATAGGCCATCATTGTGTCAGCGCACCATAGCCTCAAAAGGGGGTCTTTATTCACTGGGATAAACGCTTACCGATCGGTGAATGCCAGTACCGTCAAGCCCAAACCAGATATATATCATCCACTTCGAAATGGTACTAGACAAAGCAGATACGGCATCAGCAACAGGACTCGAGCAGAACGAAAAGGAGGAGAGCGGTCAGAAACTTACAGCAGAGGGTGAGCTCCCTCTCCCAGCCACAGCAAAGACAGCAAAAATCCAAAGAAGCACCACGCCGAAAGCGCCGTTAGCAAGAAGAAATCTGCCATCATAGACCTCAGCGATAAGAACACAAGATTGTCGGAGAGCCAGTTAAAGGCCAGGCGAGGGACCAGCACAGGCGCCGCCAGTGCCAAGACGTCAAAGGCCTGCTCAGTCGGCCCTGGTAAGCCGGTTCTCAATCCATGAATACGAAGAGAGCTGTAGATGACAAAGAGGAAGATGAAGGTGACATCGAGGAAGGACCATAGGTTTTGCGTATACACATTCCTATATTTAAACATGTCAGCTCCGTTGATGTAATAGCATTCGACGAAGAAGAAGAAGAAGAGGAAGAAGAAAACTAACCATCCATGTGCCAGAATCGTGGCAAACTGGTCCAAGCACCAACCAAAAGCGAATATCGAAAACGCCGCCTCCAGGATCGGAATCTCCCCATTCCTCCGCATAGTCATAACAGAAGCATACAGCGCCAGCAGGATGGTAAACTGGATCGCCTCCAGGTAGTTGCGCGTCCTCGGCACAATAAGGCGATACTGGTTCAACAGCGGTGATTCGCGCGGATCATACAGCGAAATGGGCTTCAGCTTGTAGTGATCCGGGATGATGTCCCACGACGTGGACGGCGTGTAGATGACACGGCCCTCGTATATGGCCGCCACGACCCTCTGGCACGTCGTCGAACTGAGGAAATGCCTGCTCTCCGTCAAGATGGCGACCTCCAGCGCCGGCAGCGTCCGGTGAGACGACCACCAGGCCTTGTCTTCGGCCTCTTCTCGCACATGGCCCGGCGCGTGCTGAAAGGGCTCGAAGCCGGCAACCAGGATGTGGGCGAGCAAGAGCAGCCCCTCTGCGCCGCCGTCGTGATCCTCGCCAAAGCGCCGCAGGATGCGAGTGGCAATGAGCTCGCATAGCGTGGCACGAGTCCAGTTGACGTTTTGCCGGTTGCTAGACCGGGATTCTTCGTCTAGAAACTGTGCTCTGTTGACCAGCAAGCAGTATACTGTAAAGAAAAAGCAATTGTCGGTCAGCCTCTTTTCCCATTTTCTCAGCCCCAGCAGTATCATCTGCATTACTCTTTTTTTTTTTTTTTGCAATTCACATAGAATAAAAACATCAGGCAATAGTTAAAAAGCTTGAGAACCCAAGTATAAATAAGCATATATATATATAGAGTGCCTTACCGATCGAAATATCCCCCAGCTCATAAAACTTATCCACGAGCGGCCGGATGACCGTCACATTAATCTTGACATCCCTCAGCTGCTCCAGCGTCAGATAGTCCTCCACCACGCTCACAATGTCGCGACGGATGCGGTGAATGTTGGTGTATACGGGCAGTTCGCTGTGAGGATCCGTCCGGCAGCTGAAGACGTGCTCGCCATTGTCCGCGCGCTCAGTGGAGAGCCTGTTGAGCAGCGGACGGCGCTCGTCAGGCTCGACGGGGATCCTGAGCCGCCGCCGCCGTTCTGTCATGAGATTGGCGGGTCTGTGGCTCTGGATAGGGAGCTTTGATGCGGCGGTTTGGAGATTGTTGTTGTGGTGGTGAAGGTGGTGATGATGACGATGGTGGCTGATGGCGTTGCAGCTGATGGCTCCTGTTTATTATATAAGGCAGTCTTGTGAGACAAGGGGATGGGGAATTCACTGCGCCGAGTGTGCTGTCATCCACTCCGGCTTTTCAACAGCAATGCCCAAGTCGGAAAATGAGAAAATGTGATTGAGTCGGGTAGGTATATCAAACAGCAGCAAGAAAGCAGCCAGAGTGCGAAAAGCAGTGAGACACACTATTCGCCCCTTTGGCGTCATTCCCGCCGCACCCAATTGTGGGCATTGACACGCGCCTGATTGGACGCGGACCCCCACGGCGATGGGTGTCTAAGCGTCTAAAAAAAGGGCCGGGGGATGAGGCCGTCGATTCGACAGACGAAGAGTCGTGGATAGATCAGGTGCCCGGTTGCACAGCGCAGAGATGGATTCTGTCATGCAAGTTGGGCCCGGATTGGGTTTCTTGTTGCTTTGTCTGATTTGCGTGTTCCAATCGTGTGTCAGACTTGTGTTTGCTCGGTCATCCACTATCCCATCGGTATCCACGACTGCCCATTTGATGATGGCGTTACGTGGATGCCCACAACTACAAGTACATACCAACAACACCAGAAGATGCATGCAATACATCCATCCACGCTTCATCTCGTCTCATACAGAGTGTGTTTGATGAATCTGTTTCATCCTTTCTAATAGGTACGCAAGCACAGCTATTGCTTGCCTTGTAAATACCAATAATAATAAAAAACATAAAATAACTACTAAACAGAAACAGCACTCTTATAGCTTCGCCTCCGCCGGCGCAGAATCCCTCGCCTCCTCTGCCAACACCCACGCAAAGTCTGCCAACAGCCCTCTCGTGTCGGCATGCTGCTTTGCCTTTGCGCTGCTCGCCTGCCGCGCCGCATATCGCGCCGCGATGCCCTGGCACACGCCCGCCAGCTTGAAGATGTTAAACGCCGCGCCCCAGCTAAGCTCCGGCCGCGGGTCGTAGCCCGCAATCTCGGTGTACCACTGCAGGATCTGGTCCGGCTGCGGCAGGCCGGGCGTCTTGCCGGGCAGGAAGCCCGAGCTGTTGCTGGAGACGGACGTGCCGGGCGAGCGGGCGAGGTAGAACTGCGTGATGAAGTTGCACACGTCGGAGAGCGGGTGGCCTATCGTGGACATTTCCCAGCTATATAGATTGTCAGCTCAGCTCCATTACCTGCGTTACTGTGTGTTGGAAAGCACTCACTCCAAGATGCCAATCACCCGAGGCTCCGTCTTGTGAAAGACCAGATTGTCAATCTTAAAGTCCCCATGCACCAGCGTCGCCCTATCCTTGGGCTGCAGCTTCTCATTCTTGAAGAAGCCAACCAGCTCGTCAAAGTGCGGTAGCTGTCCCACAGGCTCCTTTGTCTCGACATCCACCGCCTTGGACTGACTGATGCAAATCGTCGCCCACGTCTGCGTCTGCCGGCCGTAAAACCCAGCTGCCTTGCCAAACTTGTCCAATCCAACCTTGCGTACGTCCACGGCGTGCAGCCGCGCCAGCGTCTGGATGGCCTCCTTCCACAGGGCCGTCCTCTCCGCCGCGCTGGTGACGTCGGGCATCAAGAAGTCCTCAAAGATGCGCCCGTCCAAGAACTCCATGATGTAGAAGGGCGTGCCGATGACCGAGTCGTCCTCGCAGAGGCAGTACGTCTTGGGTACGGCCACGTCGGTCGCTTGGAGGGCGTGCAGCGCACGGTATTCGCGCTCGACCTTGTGCGCCGTCTTGGAGATGAGCTTCCCCGGGGGCTTCTTGCGCATCACATAGCGTTTGCCGTCGGCATCGGTGATCTGGTATGTTGGGTTGGATTGGCCGAAGCCGAACTATAAGAGACAGGTCAGGTTAGCTTTGTCTTTTGTTTATTTTGTTTTGTTTTCAATTTCTAACTCCGCGTCATTTGGATGCTAGACTTGCCTGCTTCAGATCAATCGGCGTCTTGATTACTGGCACATTCTCCTGAAGGAACTTTTCAAACGCCTTCTCGTCGATAGGCTGCCGCACCGCGCCCGCCATATCTTAGTCGTGTATCGCGTGCACTCTTCTTTCGTCCACGCTAATGCAAGGTATTGGGAGAGAAGTATGAGACAAGGCCAGTAATGCTCTGAGGAAGTAGTTCCAATTGATGCAGATGGACTGAATCTAAAGCTTTAAAGTCCAACTCGTCTGCGAAAGTGGTGAAGGACGCAGCTTTTCATGTTGCATCCCGGAATGCAGTAACGAGGTAAGACGGATCCGGTAACCGTCTGACGTGCCGAGGCTCGGTGCTTTAGCACCCCCGACCCCAGATTTTTCAGCCACCCCGAAAGGACCTCCCCCCCCCCCCCTCTCACTCAGTTCCATTCCCTAGGTACTCCGTACAGTACCCAGATGGAAACAAGGCCGGGGGATGGATTTTCATTCTCCCATTGGACAGTGTGTAAGTCACTTCTACTGCTAGTTGGGTAGATGATCAGAGTTCGCCCAATCAAGTGTAACCTAACCTTGCAATACCGAGAAGATCAAAGCATTGTATGTACATACTTTGAACAATACAGCTTAATCCGTCACTTGTATCATGCAGTATTGGTTTCTCCCAACTCCAAGACCCATAAAACGCCAACTCTTCTGCTCGCAACAGCATCCACACATTGATTAGCAACATAGTAGCTTATCCCAACAACATTAACACGCATTTGCCATCGCAGTTCAATGCTCAAAATCGCCAAACGCTAGTGACATATAGGTTACATTGTTTATATATCAAAATGATACCTTCAATTGAAAAAGCTAGGAGAGCCCAAGTTATATCCGGTGACGGACAACACCCTCACCTCTATATCCGCAAGCTACAAGTTTCTTTTGTCCGTCTTTCGTCAAGTGTCCAGACACTTCTGCCTTTCTGTTGTTCAAACAAGCCAAATATCTATCTGTGTTCCACACACAGCCTAAATCCCGTTTCTTTTTTTTATGTAATTGCTTCTTTGTTTCCCAGATTCCATTCTTCTTTTTTTGTATGTTTTGTTTTTGTTTATTTCAAATGCTTTGTTGGTGATTTTGTACCAGGTGTCTCCAAAGGAAGATGAAAAGCAAGGAGAAAATAGGAGAAAAAAGGAGGAGAAAAGAGAAGGAGAAAAAAGAAGGAGAAAAAGAAGAACAGGGAAAAAAAGAAAAGAAAATGCCTCAGTGTCTCAATGCCTCAATGCCTTAATGCACCTCCATGGTAGCCAGACCAAATTCCTCCGATGCCTAAGCCCTTTCGACCCTTTCGTGGTGAGTAGAGAAAGTTATAACATATGAAAAAGTGTGTGGCGAGAAGAAAACAAAAAAAAAAGGGGTATCCATCGTGTCGAGTCATCCATGCATTCTGCCCGCCCAACCAGTTTGCCCCCTGTCAGTCGCCTAGCATCTCGGTTACTCATATTAAGAGCCAGCTCGTTGCCAGACCAAAAACACATCTACTTGAACACCGTTGGATTACCAGTTTCCAAACAATGTAGTAGAAAGTTTGCACAAGGTCACAGACATGCGCTGCTGAATTTCTCAAAATAGAAGAGTTTATGAGATTGTCCACCATTTGCCGGCCGTAAAATAATAAGAAAACTCCCAGTCCCATCCGATGTCTCCACTTGGAATGATAGCAAGACACATCGCCTTCAAAGTCACTGTCTTCATGACTTCATTATAGTAGAAAAAAATTTAGGAAAGATTGCCCAATCTGCACTGTTGAAAAAGAGTTATGAGTGGATACCCATAAAGAAAGTGAATGAGAAGCAGCAAAATCAAGATCAGTTATTAACTGTCGTTTTCCTGATTCCCTTCGACACTATCGGTTGCTGTCTTGGGCTTCTTGCTTGAAGTCGAAGGTCCAGATTCGGATTTACGCTTTGCGTTGGCAACCTCCAAGGGCTTCACCGGTGAGGCGTCATCGCTACCCTCGCCGTCGCCCTTTGTCGATTCCTTGGATTCCATGGCCGCCACCTCCTCCGCTGTCAAGAATCGACCGCCAGGTCCACGAGGTCGGCGCATTGCATGGTTATGCCTGGACTCGTGAAGATACGGCTTACGCCCCTTCGAGGTCAACCTCAATTGCTCTTCTAGGCGCTGACGAGCAACGCGTCGTTTGAGGATTCGATGAAACTGCTTCGCATTGACATATAAGGGCGATTCTTCGACAGCACCGGCAGGCATCTCGGGTGACTGTGGATGCTGTATGGCAGGGGCAGGAGGCATGGGCGGGGGGCGGGGTCCGCCGTGGTTCATCAAGCCCTGGGCGCTCGGCACTCCAGGGCTAGTAACTTGACTCATACGGCGCCCGGGGATCTGAGAAATGCTGTTCATCCGAGGAGATGGCCGGCCATCTTTCTTAGCATTGGGCAGTCGCGGGGAGGTATGAGGCATGCTCGGATCCGAGTGCATGTAGGTGTAGTTGGAGCCGGTTGCCGCAGCTGTGGCAGCCATTGCCGCGGCTTGGATCCCCCCGGGCATGCCATAGGGGACCGTCTGCATGCTCGGTTGAGGCACGCCGTACTGTGGTCCGTACATTGCGTGCGCTGGAGCCTGACCAGGCTGGTGTTGTTGCGATGTGATGATGGGGGAGGTTTGCACGGCGTGTTGGTTGATACCGTGGCTTGTGGGCGACGTGATGCTTGCACCTGCGGCAGAATTCGCGTAACCGGCGTGAGAACTGTGTTGCTGTTGTGGATATTGCGCGTATTCCATCATCCTACAGAAAGGACAAGGACCAAAATTGGTGTCGCGAAGATGTCGCGAGCCAGAATGTGGGGTGGCGCTATCGCGATTCGCCCTATCACAAGTTCAAGACTTGAAGCTAGGAAGACGGGGACGAATAATATCGACAGCGCAACGCTAGGCAAGCTGCTTACAGTGAGTATCGAGAGAGAAGACGCCAGCGACGAATAGCCGAAGCTCGATAAAAATAAAAATAAAAAGGGTATTATCGCTAGCACAATATTTCTTTTGCCTTAATTTTGTTTCTTGTGTTGAAGAGGTTTAAGTTGCGCAATTGCTTTGGGTATTGGGTTGGGCACGTGTAGTTGGGAACTGGCGATTCGATGCTTGGGTAATCGCAAAGAGAAGCGCGCGATGTTCAGGCACCCAAGTCTACCAGACACATGCGTTGGTGAGCTGGCAAGGTGGTGGGATGGTGCCAAGGTACGTGGCTAATGAAGCCGCAAGGCGCCTGCAGGCAGAGTTGTGCTCGCGGGGGCAGAGTGGAGGGTGGCTGAGTTGCCGGGCGCGAGAGAACCACGTGAAGGACGGCGCAAGAGAAAGAGCTGTCTTGTCCTGGGTCTTGTCCCAAGTCGTTGCGACAAGGTACGGGATGACGATAGATGGAGAGGCGCGGACGAAACAGAGCAGTCGCTTTTTCCACTTCCCCAGAGCAGCTCAATCGAGGATTAACAAAGATCTATCCAACCACAGGCGTTAGCTCGTTTGTATATAGGCGAGACGCTGCGAATAGTGAGACAGCGAGAGGTATCCAGGCAGGGATGGGACAGGGGTGTGAGCAGGCAGCGCCAGGGAGCCACACTTGTGATGCGCTGGCATAGTTGTAGCTCATGCATGACGGAATATGCAGCTAGGTCCACCGGGCCAGCAAGCCCACCAACAAAGCCCCCAACCGCTGCCGACACGTCGGCACGCCAGTGAACAAAGGCAAATGAGAGCCCAAGATGGGCGTGTGAAGGGGGAGGGCAACGAGACTGTGCCGATCCAGATAAGCGCCATGAGATTCGCATTAAGAGAGATGCGATGCAGCGCATACGCTTAAAGACGTCAAGAGCAGAATGATGCTTGTTTGCCTCGTCAAAGTCTCCACGACGTTGCCTCTCAGCCCAGTGAGTAGCTTGTCTCATCTGGACGGCAAAGCGGAGAGTTGGGCATAGAGACTAAGACACGCCATGAGGTGGGGGATGAAATCAGGCTGGTGGTGGGTGCTGGCCGTGTCCGGTCAGAGAAAACGACCATTTTGGCCGAGGATGGCAGTGATGTGTGGGAGGGACGGATGGGAGAGGCGAATGAGGCAATCGGGCAGGTAAACTCGAGCCTTGGGCCAACGAAATGGCCTTGTTGCGGAGCTTTGTTCAAGATTCAAGATGTGACGACAGGGCAGATTCTGGAAGTGGGTGCATAAAGAGAAGATGAACTCGCCCGGACGTACTCAGCCCAGTAAACGGGGAACGCTATAGTGGCAGTTGCTAGGGGTAGAAAATGCAAAGAGGCTATGAGGGCGAGGGCTGTGAGACCAGTAGGCGAACTGGGCCGGGCTGAGCGAGTGAAAAGAGTCGGTGTATATGCGTGAGCTGCAGGGCGTCTATATGCCTTTGTCTCTGTGTAGGTTGAAAAACAAATGATGTTGAAGGAAGGGCAGGTACTCATCAAAGCAAACGCGATAAAGACAAAGGGGGCCAGACGAAGAGAAAAACAAGGCAGTGTAGTGTAAAAAGCAAAGCAACAACGACTCGATCCCGGCAACAGGGCGATTCGTGCGCCCCAAAAGAGAAAGGATGCTGCCAAGTAAATAAATAGAAGAGCCGGGGGAGGTCTCTGCAGCTACAAGCAAAGATGACGAGGGTGGTGATGACGGCATCAAATGCAGAATAAAGAAGAAACGAAGCCGAAATTAGAACAAAAGAAAAATACTACGTACCGATTTGACGCAGCCACAGAGAGAGTGCGCGCCGACAAGGAATGGCGTGTCCCTGGATGTGATTTGCGGTGGCGGCTACAGGCTTGTTGGCAAGTATTCCCAGAAGCTGGAAATTGACAGCAACCATGCGACAGAGCGTTGCAGAGCTCTGATTGAATGCTCGGGCAATTGGGAAATGGGCACTGCAGATGCGCGCTGTCACCTGATGACGTGTTGCGCCAATGGAGAGGGCGAAGCTGAGGCTGGCGACGATGATAGGCCTCTGGCGTTGCGAGCTTGCAATGGATGATGAAGAGCCACGCGGGTTGCAGGAAGCTGATTTGCTGGCGGGGTGGACAGGCTGAATTTTTAGGTGAGCGGCGGGTTGCCTGTGCGAGCCTTGCTTCGGGCTGAATGTCGCAAAAACGTTGCTACCGATGCTGACGTCGCAGACCGAATCGCGAGGTGGGGAAGCTTTGCGCTGCTTGCTTCAGCTTTTTTTTTTGGTTTTTTTTTTTTTTTTTTTTTTTTTTTTTTGGGCTGCGCTGCTGTTTTTGGAGCTGCGGGCTCTCTTTGCCGAAGCTGAGGGGCTCCGAGGATCCGGATGCAAGCGGAATGCAAAATGCAAAAACAAAAGAAGAATCAAGACGAAAAGCAATGATGACTTCGCCGTGCAGGTGATGGCGAGTGGCAGCAATGCTAATAAAATGCAAATGCAATGCCTGGGCAGCTAAAACAATAGCAAAGCTTGTCAAGCTTTTTTTTCCTCGACGTTGCAGCAAGCGTGCAAGGCGTGGTCTTGGGCCACCCACACAACACGAGGGGGTCCTGGAGAGCCGGCGATGGCGTGCGTTCACACGACAGGACGGCTTCGGAAGAGCCGCAGAAAAAAAAAAGGCAGCGACTAGGCCGGGTTGCTCAAGGTTTGACGCTGCGGCCTAGACGCTCAATGGACGGGCGTTGCGCGCGGCTTGCCAGCGGATCGGAACGAGATAGTCGAGACGCTGTGAATGGCCCAGCTGGTGTTTCGCTCGCTCCCTGGTGGACGAATCTGATTGCACGCGTGAGCGCGGGAAAGGGCCCTTTTTTTCGCCGTCTTGGACCTCGCAATTGCTGCTGGTTCGTCGGACAGGGCAGGGCGGGATTGATTGGTCGTGGAGTGGGAGGAGGCAAGGCTCGCGAAGAGGACGAGGGAAAATGCGAAGATGTGATTTGAGGGGCGGGGGGCCGGGAGTCTTTTAACACCTGTGACTGGCTGAATCAGCCCTAGAGCGGGGCCTGGATGGTGGCTGGCTTCGGGCACATGCGCTGCCATTGGCTGACAGGCCATGACACGACGCACGGGCCACTGTGGCGCTCGTTTTTTTTTCTCTCTTTATTTCCTCTTCGCCAGTTGCTCGTCCTTTGATGCTTGCTTAGCGCAGAGCGTCTTTGTTTAGGTATTATCCCTTGTCCACGGAGCCGCTCGTACTGGGAACTGTAGCCCGACCACTATGGAGTGTGTACGGAAGAAGCACGGGAGTAAGACTTTGCCACGACAATGCTGGACCCAAGAATATACACGAGGTACACGAGTACTACTAGTTCCTACCTCAGGTACTTGGGACCCTCAACAAAAAAGCTAGCCGAGCTTAGCAGACAAGCAGCGTGCTATGGCGCTTATAAAGTAAAACCTTGGGTTCCTGTGGACAAGTGAAGTGCAAACCTTGTACCCCATGCCTTTTGCCCTTGAGACCGCTTTCACATGTTTCTACGGGATGCTTCGTAGCAGTACACGTCTACATGCTCTTACGTTGCAGAAGCAGGTAGGTAATCTATGCCCATGTCAAGGAGGCATGCAGACGTATTCTCTCTATCCATACTCTATCTAGCATACAGCAGCACTACAAGGACAAAGTGCGAGGTGCATACGAGTGCAAGGACCTACTAAGCTAGAGTGAGTGTGATAGAGGCCCAGCGATTTAGTGCCTGGCACTGCATCCTACCCAGGTCCTCTGAACGTCTCCGTGCTCCCGCGCTTGGTACCCAATAGAGTGTGTACATGATGATGGCCATCGCTTACTGTACAGGCAAATGCAAAGGCTAAAGCTTGCTGCCCTGAGGCTGCCCGTCTCTACCCCTGGCCATTTTGAGTGACAGCTACGAGTACGAAGGTATGTTCGTTATTCCCCTGGCTATCTTGGCTTGAGATTAGGGAATAGTAGATAGTACGTAGTAGTAGTTACTTTCAAGCCATACCACATGCCCATCTCCACAGACAGTAGCAGCGGTGATGGTATGTATTTCCTAGTACGGGCTCCAGTCTCCCCGCCTCCGACAACATCGTCACGCTCGCCCTCGCGCCGTGTGAGTGAGCTGCCAACCCTTGGGCTCCCAGCCCTGTCCTGAGAAAAAGTCATGAATCAGACCCCCATGTCCCTCTCTCCGCTCAATAGTATACCTAATACTATGTAAGGATGCCTCGGACATTAGTGCGATGCCGTGGGAAAATGCATCTTGTGGTGGTGGTGGTGGTGGTGGTGGTGGTGGTGGTGGTAGCACTGCGTGGAGATGGCGATTGAAACCGGCGAGGCGAGTCTTGCCAGGGAAGAGGTACCTTAGTACCTACTAAGTGGCCCAAAGTACATGTACCCTGTGTTTGGACCCCACCTGCAGCCTGCCGTATTGATGCACTGAGCCACGGCAGTATCGAATACAAAAGTAATACGGATATGGCCACTGAGAATGAAAGAAGCGGTGACAGCAGGGGAGGGCAAACGGGCGCAAAATGCATCTCGCCTGTGCGGCTGAAGAAAGGAAGACATGGTCGATATAATGCTACTGTGCGTGCAGTCTCCAAGTAAGCCAAGCAGCCACCAGCTGCGAGGTTGCTGCATCAGGAACGGCTTTAGAACCCAATCAATACCCATGCAAGTTGGTTTCTTTATTTGTGGTCTTTGGTAGATAGATGGCTTGTCATTCGGTATGCCTTTTTGGCCAGGTACGCATTATGATGCTGTCTTAGCAGGAAGCCCAATCACGTCAAGACAGCCAAGATTAATGCTGGCATTCCTTTTTTTAGGCCATGCCTATGATACGCTATAGCCTTATAATGTGGCTGAGGCACTGAATGTACGAAAATACAAAAGCAGCTGTTGCAGTGCTGGACGCGCAGTCAGCGCATATACGCGCCACACGTGATGAGGTGAAGAAAACATGCCTCGTACAGTAAAAACAAGATTTCTGGCAAAAGTCGGTGTGCCCTGGCTTTGAAGTGCATGCGCGGAAATACATATCTACACACACAAAGCAAGGAGTGATGTACGGGTTACAATTACAGATACGCAAAGCACAGAGCTGGCCACGGCGCGGTTTCGTGGGCATTCCCGGGGGTGCAACGTCTGCAGCCTCGTCTCACTACATGGGAAATAAAGGTTGCTTGGGGATGCTGTAGCATTTCCGGGGCCATTCCTTCTTCTGCAAAGTACATGGCTAATAATATGACTTGTCCCGTTGAGCAAATCTCAGCATGTGGAAAGGAAAATCGTGGCGCTCGCCGCGATGTGACGACAGCCCACAAGTCTCGTACCAACCAATCTCGGAGTCACACAGGGTCTAAAACAGCTTGTCACAGGCGTTGATGGCCTCGAAGCTGTCCAAGACCCCCCGTTTTTTTCTTTTCTTTGATTTCGATCATTTGCCCTTCGGAGTAATAATGCTAATAATGCCAAAACCTATTCTTTAGCTTGTCCAGAGAGACTAGACGAGCTGGGCTGGGTGCTAGGTATATCCAGTACGAAGCACTAATGCTGCAAAGGTGGGCCGTCGTTTTGCCTCCGTTGGCTCTTGTTTTTTCTTCGTCTGCCATAGAGAAGAGCAGAGTACCTATTTGGCCTATATCGAGAGACTCTCTCTCTATCTCTCTCCTTCGTCCCTACCTTCTCGTCGAAACAAGCGGGGGGGGCTGGTCATGTAACGAAGCGGCAAATCACGAAAGGCGTCGTATGCTTCGGCACAGCTGAGTGGCTAAAAATCAAGGGCGGCATTTTTGGTCCGCTGTTGTGAGTGGACATCGGGGGCCGCAGGATTTCGGCCTATGTCCTGCTTTAGGCCGTCGGTGCCGGTGAGCCACGAGGTTTGGAGCAAGGCCTTGGGCTCCCATGTTTTCGTTGTCGAGGCCTGACCACCTACCGATTGGCTTTGCCACGCGGTGACTACACCGGATAGTATTGCAGGGGCTCTCTTACGATTCTGGTCTGTCTGGTGCTTGTACGGATTAAGTGTCAGTGGTTCGTACTCGTAGCAGGGCTGCAGTATGGCTTGGTGCTTAATCCTGGCAAAGCGAGAGAGAGAGACAATCTCGCAGCAACGCAACGCGGAGTGGCACCCAGCTTGCCAGCCAGGGTGGGTACCGACCTGCTTCTCGCCGTCTTGAAAGCCTCCAGCCGGCTTGACGAGCCTCAGGCCCCAAGGCAAATGCCAGAGTCCCATCACCATTGCCGATCCGGCTGACCAATAGGTCTGGGCAGCATCATTTCGCATAGACGAGCCCCGAAGGGCTGGACCTGGCGCGTTGCATCACCCTGACATGGGTCGTGCAGAACCGTCGAAATACCACTTCATGTTGCTGCTTTGGTCTCGGCATTGTGGCGTTACTATTACAACCAAAACATGCAGCTGTTTCGTAGCGAATGCATGTACGTACTAGTCTGGCAATGTCGATATGGAGCCGACCCGCTGGCAGTAAATACTATGCAGTACGTACTGTTGCTGGCAGTATGGCCCTCGTCCTTCCCGCTCCATTATCGTGCAGCGTCTAAGCGTTTATTGCAGGGTAGCTATGAGCATCAACCTCACATCTGCGAATAAAAAGGAAAAAAGTAATGCTATAACGCTACCGAGTTGAGACTTGTAGTAGAGAACGATTAGATAATGCAGTAATACAATACATTATAGCAAAAAAAAGAAGCAATCACTTGTCATGTTATCCTTCAACATATTCAGGTACTCGTATGACAACCACCATTTCCGGATGCTAACTTCATGCACAACATCCAACAATCTTCTCATGCGGCTCTACAGTAGCACTGCTCATACGCAATCTTCATCTCTATCGCCCCTGTACATCGACAGCCCAGTAAATTTTATCCCTTTGATTAGCACTTATCAGCCATATGCCACGTTCCACCCCTGCCGAGTCTATTGTCGCTGCAGTATGGAGCACGTCGTACGAAGATCATTGCACGAAGTAGATCATCCCACTTTCCACTTTCCAGGGTTCCCAGCTGCCAGTAAGTTCGCAGCGGAACTGACAGCAAGGGAGAAGAAAAAAAAAGAAACATGGAAACGAGAATAAAGACGTGATTTCGAGTTAAACAGCCTCTCCAATCCACCCTTTCTAATATCCCTGCTTATGGCTCCCAAGCTTCACACAAGATCGATCGAACGCCAAAGTTGGGAGTAAGGGGTATATCCTGGCCATCTGCTGCGAGATGAAAGAGCTCAGAATGCAGCACACAATCATCAGAGCTGAAGAATGGCTGAGCATTAGCTTAACAGAAGCAGAAATAAGGACAGCGTTATGAAGCATGCAAGTCAAGGAAAGATGGCCCTCACCTGAACAATGAGCAAACAAAATAAGGAAATGGTTCAAAGTGCACAATCTTTGCTGATTGCACGTTGCCATATCTAATCTTCCATTAGAAATACTTCTATAGAGGCTAGAAGAAGGGAGCATACACGTCTTCGCCGACCGTACTACACGAGTGCGAGTCGCCATCGAACCTATAAACGTCTCCTTGGTATCCCGGCAAGCTATACAACCACACCTACATCTCCCGAGTTAGCAGTGATAGACTTAAAAAGCTAGGGGAAAAAAACGTACATTTATGGCAGCTGCTGAGGAAGAAGCCATAGCATTAAGGCAAGACAGAACCGTAGACAAGTGCATATTTACAAGGACAGCGCAGAGTTGAGAAAGACAGACACCTGAAGATGTAAATACGTCCCGATTGCTAAATTTGACACTTGGAGCAGGGGGGAAGAAGTATTATAAAAGGACAAGGCTATATGGGTATACAAGGGCATGCAGTACGGATGCTCGTCTGAGGCATACCAAATGGTGTACCGTATCGATCCGTCCTACGTGTCTTACATCGCCCCATGACACCTAAAAGCAATGCTCCGGCTTCGAGTAACAAATTATATTCATTATGTAAATATATTAGAGCCTTTTAATTTCCACCCAATTCGATGGCTTTGTGTCACTCTACTGCAGTAAGGTTTGTAATAGTGTGTCTCGTCAAATTCCAAGACTAGATTCAGATTTGTGTAAGTGGTAGTACAATCACACCATGACTTTGCTCTTTTAGCGACGTGATAGTACCGAGAGATATAGTACTGACCGTTATAATAAGTCGCTAGAAAAATTACGGCCAAATAAAAAAAAAGAGAAAAGAAAACAGATATATCTCTGGTAAAAGATTGTGAGGCTTAATACAGGGGACGAACGCTGCTCACTTAGGTGCAGCGACAAAGAAGCAAATTTTATTCTCTACAATGCATAAATCTCACATAGGTTCCACCCCAAGGATTCCTCAAGCTTAGCTGGTAATCTGTCTTGACCTACGACGAAGCGATAAACGCACAGTTCACGTCGAATGAATTGCAAGGCACCATCTCGATATATACAGCCTTAAAAAAAGGGCATTCTCTGAGATTAATCGAAAAGCGGGTATAATAGAAGACAGTCACGCACACAAAAATAATAATTCAAGTTTAAGCACCATGGCATTCACTCTCACACTCACGCTCCCGGCAACTTTCGAGCTTTGTTCGAATAATTTGGCATAAGTGACCTGCTCTAGACTCTACATCTATCTAGTACACAGTATCTAGAGACACTATTTACATATAGTACTAGGCAAGACAAGAATCTAAATATAGCACATATATCCGTGTGGGTGGCCATGTAAGGGAACTACAAATTACATTTGACAGACGACTCGAAAACCTTCCACCACGACTGCGGTCACAAGACTAAGAAAGTTTGGCGGTGAGATGTGAAGCCGGGGAAAAAGTTTTGATTCCATTTATAACTTCTTTGATATATTTGAGATAACATCAATACGTTCTAGATACGAATGATTGCCAATTGCAGGGTTTTGAATTGTGTTTCAATTACCGCCCAAATAGTATTCACATGCCGCTGATATCGGCGGCAATGCTTGCTTGAGACTTTTATTTCCATTGCATGTGAAATCTACTAGTTATAAACAGACTAATCAATGTTTACAAGCTGGGCTCAACTACTGTGAATGGCAAGGATTTTTACTGTATACTGTCTGGATCCATAAATGGACAGTGCCTAGGCAGCTGCATACACTTCAAAGAGTCATCATGCCACAGCAAGTTCAGCTCATATATCGAATGGCGGTGTAAATATACGGAGTGTTCACTCTCATCTTCCAACTACCCTTCCAAAATGAAGAAAGAAAAAAAAAACGTCCTTCACATGCCCGTAAACAGGCGCTTATCCACCGTCATGAGTGTCTCGCCCCAACGCCATACCTGCGATGAAGGGGTGAGTATATCTGGGCCACTGAGCGTCTACGAAGGATGTCGTATGCTTGAGACTAGTGGGAATAAACAAGGCTCTACGCGAGCGTTAACGCCGAGCCTGTTCAATCAGGTTCGAGGCTGGCCATGGTCTGGAACGCCACGATCACCATTAGGGAATGGGAATGCTGATAGGAGCGCCCTGCTAGTAGGCGTTAAGGAACGGAAGGAAAGGTGTTCTCTGAAGCGTGGTATCTCTAATCTCTTCCGAGGAGAGCCAACAGCTTAATGACGAGGCTCCCCATACGTGGCATGCAGAGTGATGCTCCATAACGGGCCCGGTTTATATGCTTTTCCATCACTCTGACATGCAGCGTCGAATTCTCAATGGTTAGTTGCTTGCCAAAATAAAACAAAAATCAATCCGGGGGAAGTGATATTCAGATGAGGAGGTGTATGCAAAGTAAACAAACATCATGGACGCCCCGATTGTCCACAGCCAGTCTCGTTGGTACACACAATTCGTCTATATCGCTAGGTTGATGAATCCTTCCTCCTACAAGGGTCGAACACGGTGTAACTAACACGACTCATCTATGTCTAGCGTAGCTGTCACTAGCAGGGAGATTCAAGGTTGTGGCAAAAAGTTCGAAGTAGTGGGCTAGATCCATACTTCCCCAGAAGCCAGCTAGATTTGCACAGCTGGTCGTGTCTATGAGTTACCGGCTTTAGTGTTATGTTCGAATAACTAGACCACAGATGCTGGAAACAACTGAGAAAGGCGTGGGTTGAGTTTTTCTGCTCTTTGTTTTGCTTGTACTGATACGCCGACCTACGACGCCTCGTTTTCTCAAGGACTGATTGTCGTGTCTGGACCTTAGCTTGAAGGCCCTGGACCAACATCCTACAAGTATGTACGTAATTTTCTGTTAACGAGCCCGACGGACAAGGGGGGAAAGCATGAAGCTAAATGATGCAGATATGTTGCTAGAGAAGGCGTTCCCTCATTTCCGCGGGGTGCGTTACACAAGCCTAGGCACACCACCATTGCCTAGGCTAGGATTAATAGCTTTGCTATGATGTCGTGGCCCAACTAGAGAATAGAACGTAGCGGGAAGGAATGGGAGACGATGAGTAGGGAGCCTTGTGGAACGAATGGCGTCGGCGCCCACTCCCCTGAGATGGAGGAGAAAGATTGGCGGCTTGCATCTTCATTTTAGACAGACGACTGACCAAGTGTACGTACGGTCCTAAAGCCAAGACGAACAACGCAGCGATGCCCAAGTTGAAGCACGAAGGCCGAACGGATTTCAACGCTTGTATGCACGAGGGGAAAGAAGAGCCTCAAATTGCTTGGGGCACTGCATGTTATAGGCCTTCGAAGACCCACCCAAATTCAGCTTTTCTACCTATGGCGACTCGGCGGAGCCGTTTATAATGCATGTTGGTTGAACATGCCATCGACCAACAGCACTTTTCAGGCCAGAGTCCAAAAGGATGCATCAGATTGGTGTTAGTAGTACCTGACTCAAGCAGAGACTACCTCGGCCATTTGTTAGGCAACACAATCCTGAGGAGGAGTAATGCATGCTAGTATATGCAGTATCTATGCGATGCGGACTCCATACCACTCGTACACCTCCCGAGGCATATTCGCTGCTTTCGATAATGCCCTCATGTCGTTGACTTTTGATGCGCTTATTTTCTTTAGCGGAAAATGCTGTTGAAGCGCCAGAAAGACCCCGAGGCCTTGCGTTTCTCTCTTCCTTTATGCAGGCGTAGAGCGGCGGCGCTTAGGCTGGGGTGTAGTGGTGGCAGCTTCAATATCTAGAAGCATAAGCGTCTGCTAATCCATTGGCGGGGACGTCAATTAGCCCGATTTCAATCCAGAGGGCATGTGCATTTAAGCCCGCGCTGACCGGCTGCAGAAGCGACTGTGGTCGCAGTAAATGGCCGCATTAGACAATGCAATGACAATGCAATATGAGGTCTAGAGGCCTGGATTGAAGGCTAACGGCGCTGTGTTGGCGCCGTAGAGAAGCGTGTTCATATATATGCAGCCTATCAAAAGAAGAAATAGGCTTGGGCCCTTTTGAAAGAGGTGAATGAATCAGAAAGAGGTGGGAAGAAGAGCTGGTGGCCCTGGTCTGGCCTGCTTCGTACGGTCATGCCGCCAGCGCTTGTTGCTACGGTTCCATCGCGAGTGCATATTTGACCAAGAGTGACTAAGCGCCGGCTATTGCCAAAGCTCGATCTGAGGGTTGGGTGAGGGAATGGCGCCGGGACGCACGAAACTGAAGTCGTCTGGAGACGGAGAATCCTTCTTCGAACCCAAGGCGTGAAGTAGTGATTCTCCATATAGCAGCCGATGCGCGCGCATCGATGCATCGAGAAGACGCTGCCAGATCGTGGGGGCTTGCCCGCAAGATGATTGGGAGTGGAGAGACGGCGAGAAGTGCTGCGAGACGCTGGGTCGGATTATTTGTTGTTTTGGTTGTATTAGGACGGGAGGCTGAGAGAAGGTTAATTGGAATCAACCCAGATCCTGTTACTCGAGTTGATCGTGGAGATACCGCCAGGGCGTCTCCCAGTAGCAACATGTATTGCGCCAACAGCTACACCTTGTACAATATGTTCGACCCCCCGGATCGTAATCCTCGCTCGAGATCCCCCAGCTGATTGACGATGGGTTCCAGTGACCGAGCTTTTCGAGCCACCCCCAGAAAATTGTAAAGACGAAATCGGTAGCGATACGCACAGACAATCCCATCCGTCATCCATAACAGCCCTCTATGCTTTGGCAGCTTCTTATTCTTGGCCTAATTTCAGCAGACCCAGTCCAAGTGCTCTCGCCGCATTTGCTCGCTCTCCATGCCCGCATTCTTTGTCCCCTGAACCCAGCGCCGAGCAACGCCCATATTTCGACCACCACACTCCGTATTGCTGCAGCTTTTGCTGCCTCGACTCCGCTCCTGATGCTCGTCTCTGAGCTGGCATCAACCTCTGGGACAGGCGACAAAAATCGCGTCATTCCCCGGTTTTTGGCCCCTCCCCTCCTTGGGCTCAGCAGCCACGCGAGCGGTACTGCCAGCCGAGAGAGAAGTTGAGCCAGAACTGGATTATCCATCGTGACCTGATTCCTGGGAGCTCGACGACGAGGCTAGTGACCTGAATCACCGACCGGGCCAAAGCTTAACAGGTCCCGACCCAACCAAATCCTTCATCACCTCCAGACCCAGCATCTCCAGCCCACTGCCAGCAACTTGCCAACGAGCTAGGGATGTCCGGCCTTCCCAAGCCTCTGGGACCAAGCCAGCAGTTCGCGCGATGCCGTCGGCAGAAAAAGTGTCATTTCGCTCGCTCTCGAGTCTGCCCTTAGCACCGAACCGCTGGCCCCTGGCCAATCAGCTGGACACAGCGGCGGCTCGCGCCCATTTGCTTCGTACTCGGCCGTCGAATCACAGTCGTTCCCGACGACCAAAGCGGCCTAGCAGAGGCGCCCGGAGATCTTCCCCTTGAACCACAAGACCTAGGGCAGGTTAGTCAGTCCAGTTAGCCGTGTCTGTACGGCGCACCCCTCAGCCGAGGACATTCCCAGCTGGCATCGTTTTCTCTGCCATTTTTCCTGTGTGCTTGTTGGGAGGAGGGGCTCTTTTATTGATTTTGCTTCTTTCTGCCCTCCCTTGCAGTGTGACAGCTGAGCAAAAGTCAAGCACGGCTCGGCACCCGTAGTGAGAGGGATGCCTCGGAAATTTGTCGAGGCCAGCTGTGATTGCCCTCTCAACTTCGTCGAGGGCCGGCAGTTTGGCTTCCATGCTGACGGTCTATTGTTGGCAACGCTCTTTCCATTACTGTACATACAGCAGTAGAGCCTCTCTTCTTAGTGCTCGGATAAGCCCTGTGGCTTCTCTGCCGTAGCGGTACATGGTAGAATGCCCTGTAAGGCATGCAGAACGCCTGGCTATGGGTACCATCCCAGTACCTCTCGGCATGCCCTTCAACCCGCCGTCGCCGGCCACGGACGCTGCGCCGCCAAGGTAGCGTCGAGGTATCCGTGCGCACGCCCCTCTGCTTCGTGCTGCTTTAACGGCCAACGCCCCTCTGGTTCCCCCCTTCCCTCAGTGCTGCCTGCGCTTTGAGCCTCTCATCACCATCACCAACGAGCAGGTGCTGCGCAGGCAGAGTCGGTCACTCTTTCCCAGGGAGATCCATGCGGCTCCTCCCTCCTCGACTTCTGCTCTGCCCAGGACTTTCCTCTCTCCTTCTCTCCTTTTCGTATTTTTCTCCTTCAACTTCAGCCTTTCATCATCCCCGACCTATTATTCGTCTATCTCGCTCTCTTCTGTTTGTTCGTTTTGTTTCGGCGGCAAAAGGCCCTTCGCAGCACGGCGCATAATTAATTCATCAATTCAGTCTGGGTCGCAGCCAATTTGCTGCTTGCGCGCTCCCTCTTCCACTCCATCCCCTGCTCCCACCCCCCTTGGGAAATCCTTTCTGTGTCGTCCAATCCGCTTGGCCATCGGTAACCTGCAACAGGCGTCCAGCGGCAGGGATCTTCCAACGCCTCCCACCCAGGCCACCGGCGCATATCCAAAACACAGCCCCTGTCCGAGCCTTACACTGCCTGCTGTGCGTTGACTGGCTCTTCTCAAACAGCCAAACCCAGTCTCGCCTTTGCCGCCAAACCCCTCGTCGGCCGGGGTGTTGCTGTCTCTGACGCTCTCATCTAAGCAACACGCCTCCCTAGAAACACGCCCCGTCCACTGCTTCTGCTCCTCTGGCCACGGCCAACGATCCAACACATTATAACCACCGCGGCCTGCCTTCTTTCGTCCCCCGCCAAACTTTTCTCTGGCTTCATCTCGTTGCTTTACAAATTCTCAACAGCCTTCGATTTAAGAGTACCACTGGCTGAAGCTCTGAAGCCTCAAGGCTTACAAGCTGCCGCGGCTGCTGCTCATCCTTTGTCTTACTCGACCTACATTGCTCAACTCTGGCTAGCACCTACTGCCACCTACCCACTACTACCGAATACAAGCAAAATATAAATCCATCTGCATCTGCGCATATACTTCGACTCGTATATTGCTGCCATCATCCCATTCGGCTCCCGCAGATATTTCAGCGACTACCACTCTCATCATGCCTGCAGTTACAACCAGGCCCAAGCTGGGCAAGCTCTCTACTCCAGTGACGAGCACATTTCCTCCCGACATCACCTCAGCAAACACAGCTACTCCTCGGTCTGCTCTGACTTTCGCCTGCAAGCCAGACCCCAGCTACATCAAAACACCGATCAGTCCACCATTGGCCTACACTGATTTTCTCTCCAAGGCTCTATCACTCAACTCGCCAGCTCTCGCACCGGGCGAGATTTCTCCAGAGTCTGCACCGACATCTGCTGCTAGCGACAAATCGGATAGCTCCTCGGTGGACGAACGTCCATCCCCAGCTTCTAGCGCTGCCAGCAGCAAACCCTCATCGCCGGCGTCAGCAACGGCAGTTCCCCCAACTCCATTCACGGCGCCGCTGCCTATGTCTGCACCGGCAACTGGAGCAAATTGCTTTCCTAGCCTGAAAGTGCCGCCTAGCCCTGCCATTTCTAATCTAGACTCTCCCATGAGTTCGCGACTCATAGGCTCTCCATTCAGCGCTCGGTCGATTCACCCTGTGTTTGATTGGGACGCCGCCCTTAAAGCCCGTCTTGGAGAAACGAAGAAGCAAAAATCCTCGCGCGTCAGTGTGCGACACATTCGTGAGGTAGTGACGAGAACTGTCACTTACACGCCAAAGATGGATCCCGCCCCCAGAGGCAAGCGACGGAAAGTAGAGTGATGAAAGAAAGCGGGAAGGCATGTTTCGACATTCAATTCCTTCACACAACACCTACCATACCTTGCTCCGACCCTGTCTCCTCATTTGCCAACCGCAACGACATCGATCTACGTATCTCTTTAACTACCACCGCACCAACTGTATACCAACCATGATTCGACAACACAAGGTGTTTTCATTTCTTGACTTGATGACTACGTCTCCCTGTGGGAGACAACAAAAGCATGATCAGAGAATTGGAAGGGCGAGCTGCTTCCAATTAATATTTTTTTACGAAACCTTCAGCACTAATACGCTGGCCGCAGCTGAAGTCGACGATGTGATGGTTAACCATTTAAACCTGGGCGAGTCCCAGCATGACACTATTACTGGCGTATCATGGACGAGTGGTGTGGGGAGTTTTCTTTTATTTCCTTTGTCACTATCACCATGCCGGATATCTCCTTTTTATTAACATACTCCTCCTTTTGTGTGAGGATTTGCGAGGGCGGAGGCTTTTTTTCCTTCATGCGAAAGTGTCAGGGATTTTCCTGGAGGAGTTTATGGGCGTTTTCCCACGGACACAGCGCACGACTAACGGGCGTTTCTGCTGCGCATGGACCGGCTCGATACTGAAGCCTGGACTGTGGATAATGGTCTGCTTAAGTCTGGGCGGGGGGCGGCAGAGGGTCAGGCGATTCTGCGTGTGTCACCGGAAGCGGGAACCAAGAGGGGCCGATGGAGGCAGCTTCATTCGTGAATAAGACGAGCAGCTAGCTGCGCATCGTAGATGCCTCCATGCTTGTAACACATATTATATATACACTATTTAGAGACACACCAAAAAAAAATTATTGAACAAAATAATTCACCGAGTGTTGCTTTGCAACCAATCATTCTTGTGAAGACTGCGTTGATTAGCTCGATAATCTCCGACTGTAACGCAAAGCCGAATATGGCAGATGCAGATTCTATTGGCAGCACCGATCTTTTCTTTTCTTTTCTTTTTTTTTCCAGCTAATTTAATGATCTGTCGTTAATAGGATTTACGGCTTCCCGTCTGTACACGTGTATTTGTGTGTGTAGCAATATGGAGCGGCAGCGTATGTGCCACGATGGAAATGTCGGTATAAGTCTGGCACTTGATTCGTGGCTTTCGTATCATGCTCTACTCTTTCTTGCCCTTTTCATCTTCTCCTCTCTTTTATTCACGCAGACGTGCAGATTCACTCTCGGAGAAGGTATATATGAGAAGGAATAGAGTGAAAAAAAAAAAATACAGAGGCCGGGGAGGATGGCCGCAGAGGCGGTCGCATAGAAGTGGGCGCCTATCCGTTACCCCATGTACGTTGCTTCTAGAGGGTATGCTCTGAGTGGTGAATCTGCAGAGATTATGGATCAATGGGATTGGTAAGGTTGCTATACAGGCAAGGCACCTGGCACTTTGCATGTAATATTATGGATGTGCTGGTTGAGTTGCGGTGACTGCTGCTGATACGAAAGGGAAAGATGATGTTCCGATGGTGTAATTGTTATGTTATATGCTGATGATGATTGTTTTGTTGTGCATTAGGGCTTGCATATATACTACTAGAAGAGAGAAGAGAGGAGAGAACTGTGACAGATGGAAGTTATTCACCATCTGTTTGAGTCACTTTTTTCTTCATCGGATATAAGACGTATGGATAGAAATCAGGATGAATGTATGCCTCCACTTCACGGCATCTAAGACAGCATGTCAGAGACATGACCCCCCTTTGAGAGGAGAATAAGAAGCATCACGACGAGTGCCTTTTGCCGCTTGTTTTTTTCCCATTTGATTGGGCGCGTGGTAGATTTATGCTGGACAGTGTTTGTGTGTGTGCGTGTGTGCGGTATGCGCGGTGGGTGTGTCTGGGCCGGATAATGGGCCGGACGGGAAGATGCTTCCCGCTAGGTCACGATGGATGCGGCCGTCTGCTACGTTATTCCTATCGTTTTGTTTGTTTTGTTTTTGTTCTGTTTTATCGAATCGTGGTGCGGTTATTGATTGATGTCAATTCGAGAGCTTAAACGCCGCCTGGCTTCATGTTTTGATACCCGCCAAGCGACTATGTCCACTCTGCATCAGCGGCGGCAGCAGTAGCATCTTACCAAGGGAAGTTGTGGCGTGTATGATGGGCTATCTGCGGCAGAAGAGCAGAATAGAAAGGCGTACTATCTACTCCTTACTGAAATGGCAGCGAGGTTGGAACGAATGAGATGAGACCGCTAGGTCTTGTCTGTGATGGTCAACGCCTTAGACATCTTGATCGAAATCTATCGTCAAGCCTTTCCTGCCGTGTGAGGGCCAAGCTCATCTTTCACACGCCCCTCACCTTTTAGCGGCCAAAGTCCGTTGACGGACATGCCGTCAAAGCAGCAAATGCTCGTACTGTTCTCTTGTTACGCCCGTATGACGCTTGCCATCTGCCATTGCTGTCGACACTCTTCCCTTACTCCGTCCTTGCTCTCTTCCTACCATCCATCTTCAGCGCTCACCCCATCCTTCGTCCTCCGGGCACATCCGCTGTGCTTTCGTGACGTTCGCCGACGTCACTGGCCACACACCCTCTTCTGTCACTCTTGGCCCCCCTGCCCCGGTCTCGTAGGACATCATGGACCTAAAAAAAACCGTACAACAATCTGGGAGCAGCTAAAAGCGGCGTCGTCCCAAGAGAAACGATCCAATTCCGCCCTAGTTCGTGCTAGTTGGTCTTCTAAGCGCCGTTGAGCTCCCCGAGCCGTGTCATTGGCTAGCGTGGATATGGCTGTCACCCACCCGTCAGGTCCAGTGTCTATGATTGGCCGGGATCTAAGCGCCCTGATATGTGGGCAACGCACTGCTCAGTTGCAAGACTAAGCCGTCGCTACAGTCGCGTTCAGGGTGCCTTTCTGCCTATGCTGTGCTGCGCCTACAACCGCACATATGTATGTACAAGGGCGGATATACTGTAGGCAGCATGTAAGGAGTAGCAGCAGTATGGACCCTTCTTGACGTGACATCGTCCAAGTCTGTAGCGAGAATTTCTGCAGCCGCGCTAATTTGCCCGCTTAGCAGAAGCATGGAGGGCAAGGAGGAAATTATGCGCGTTGGAGAGAGTAGAGTAGGTAGCGTCTGGCTCTCAGCTTCGTATCCAAGATTGGGGAACTCAATGAGCGAGTGTGGCTTCATGATTTCAGCTCAGGCGACCGAATATTCCTAGTCATCATTTTCAAGTATTGCTAGCGAGGTCAACTGCCGAGTCACCACACAGTGGTAAATTCTCTTACTCGTGAGGCGTGAGGCCTCTTATCCGTGAGACTAGCACTGGCTCACCGCTGAGTTAGAAACTCTGAGCTTCCATCTCTTTTCATCCCTGTCTATATTACTATTAGTCTGCTTCTCCTTGATCGTCTTCTCCAGCACTCGACTTACTCCTCGCACCACCAAAATATGCAGTACCACTACTCTAGTACAAGGAGCTGTGTTGTTAAGTAGGATTGTGACAGCTGGTCATGCGAGTCACGCTATCTCAATGCCGCCATGTGGTTTAATTGGTCCCAATTTTTCGTCAAACTAGCAAGATTTTCGACAAAATTCTATTGATATGCCATCCTGAAACGAGAGGGAAGCGGGGGGTCCTAGCCAGCATCACTCTGCTGAAACCGGGTTAAGCCGACATTGGAAGAAATATATTGGAGAAGTCGTCCGTTTTACCCAGATGGAATATTCTGAGACAGTTTCCATTGCTGCTAAATTTGGAAACACGCACGCACAATGTTGTGATGGAAGCAGATTCTTCCAATATCACACAGAGCACTGTGGGCCCCTTCCATCAGCATCGGGCAACCAATCCCACGGAGTTTTCATTTTCGAGACTAGCCGTTGCACATGGCAAATCAAGATCATCCCGCTGGGGCACTGATGGCAGGGCTCTTGGTGGAGGGGCGGTCTATACTTGTATGTGCACGCCTCCATCTCCACCATTCAGTTGAGTACCCTCCATCACGATTGGAATTTGCCTTTTCTTTTCTTTCATTCCCACTTCGAGGCATATACTGTACATACCCATAAGCGACTGGGTGGGCAAGGCTAGCCAATTTCTCTGATTTCCTTTGCGACGGCATTGCAAAGAGCAACTTTGACCCCGGCACCAGTGAGAACGTGGATCCACAGCCGCTGCGTGTCGCTTAGCCTGTCGTTTGCACTCTTCACCTCTACAAACATGGCCTCTCCTCTTGCCTTTCCTGGCTCGTCATTCTGAGCCTCTGCTCCGTTGCTTTCCGCCATTCTCCAGAGGATGAGGTCCGGGATGCCTCCACCTCGTTGCTTATATTCCTGTGCCATCACCTTGCACAAAGCGGCTAAAGCGCTACCTTCGAAGCAGCGTACTAGCTCTAGCAAGTCCTCCACTTCAAAATCCCAATTGAGCCCTATCACACTCGTTCGTCGCTCGTGCTCCCTTTCCCAGACCCCACGTAGCAGCCGTTCACCCTCACCATTGGCAATCTCAACGAGTCGATGGTTGATTTCCGAAATTCGAGCAGGGAAGAAGGCATCTGTATGCAAGTCCAAGGGGCAAGTTTGGAAAGCCGTCTGAAAAACGTTGGGGATATAAAGAAACAGAATGTCGTAGAACAAATAGGCAAACAGGGTGCGGATGATGCCCCCTTCAGCATGGTATCCCTTCCACCCCTGTGACTGGAAGTGGCTCAAGCACATCTCTTCCACGGTACATTCACCGCCAGAGTGCGATTCGTCCAGCCAAAGGGTTCTTGTGCTCAGAGCCTGGCCTCCCGACTTTGGTGGGGTATTTCGCTTCAATTGGATTCCCTCAACGGATAGCTCCAAGGGGTCAGCAAGCCGTACATGCCCAAAATCATGCTGAAGACGCTTAGGGACGCGGAGTTTCTTCTCTAGTTTGACTAGTCGTTTTTGTAAGTCGTAGTGGTGTATGAGGTGACAATCCGGATCTTGAAGGCCAGCCTCGCAAGTTGAGACTGCTATTGCTCGCCATCGCTTCTTTTGCTGCTCCAAGCCATGAGAAGTGGGATCTGGATCATGGCTAGGCATATAGTGCTCCTCTAAAAGAGCCTTACGTTGGTACCACGAGCCTCTTCGGGATAAGTGAAAAAGCCGTTGGTTTAAAAGTTCGGTCAACAATTCATGCTCCTTGAGGTAATTTTTGAGCCTGCCAAATACGAATGCGGCCTTCACGATAATTCGAGTATATGAATGGGCGGGATTGAATCGCCTGAGGTACGCACCCTCTCCCAATTCGTAAAACTGGCGCTCTTTCTCGGTTTCTTCTTTGACCAGGGCATCCCACCGGGGATATACCTTTTCAAAAATATCAAGTATATGATGTGAACCCTTTTCATCCAGTGGTCCGTTAGAATCAAGAACGCTGTCAACCTCCGCTTCCATGCGAATCGCGGCCTCGTATTCCAACAAACGAGCTCGAGAAGCAAATATCGTTGAAGATCGAGAGACAATATACTCGGGAAAATTTCGCCTCGCAATTTTTGCCAATATGATTGTCGTCAGTGACTTCTCCGTCCATTCTGTAGATCTGTAAAACACCAAGTGAACCCTTTCGAAGAGCTTGAAGGTCGCTGGAGATATTCGTATACAGGGGCCGACGACAGCAAGAATTTTAGCTAGAAAGTGCTGTTCACGATTGGAATCTTCTCTCTTTACTTTCGCAGCCGCCTCAACAGGACGGTCTGTTGTTCCAGAACCGCTCGAATGTGCACTATTTTGTCTACTGATGCCTAGAGCCATTAGCCCGGCTTGCTGCTGGCTCATCCGACATAAAGCCTTGATCATATCCATTTTACTTTTCCCCTGGACCTTGGCTTCTTTGGCTATCGCCTTGAGCTCATCAAGGTACAGAAGCGATGCGGCTTCTTCGATTGTGTCGATATAGTCTTCAGATGCATCAGCGAACGAAAAAGTATTGCTATCATCAAGTTTTTCCGGCCCAACACCTGATAGCTCAATTTTAACTGGTGAACTGCTTGTAACTTCCAACAATAGGGTTCGACGTTTTTGAAGTGTGTCAATAGCTGTGGCATGATCTGAGATGTCATTGAAATAAGCCAAGCGAGATGACCGATGCCAAGCTGCCGTCTTTCGGAGGAACAGACGAACATATCTGTCTCAATTATTGAGTAGAAGTAGGGCAAGCCGGCGAGGCTACTTACAAATACTGCGCCTCATAGTTGAGATTCTTCCACTGGTTGAAAATGTCGAGCTCTTTGCTACTAAAAAGGGACGATTCTTCTTCCAAGACGGTATCCAGTGTGAGATTGAATGCATCCACATATATCGAGCTCCTCCCTTTGATCCACAGAGGAGCTATTTTCTTGTTTGGAATTTCTTCTCCGGCATTGTTTTGGGAAGATTTGAGAGTCTCATACTCTTCAATAGCTTCTTGGCTGGCCTCAGTTGGCGGCAATGCGTTCTCAAAGTCAGTGACCTGCTCTTTAGCTCGATGCTGGTCTTTTTCATCCGGTAACGTCTCTGCTGATACAAGGTTACTCGACTCATACTTGACGGCAAGTTCAACTGGCTCTTCCGATTCTGATTCAGTGTCCTCATCCCTCTTTAGACGCTTGGTAGGTCTCTCCACTGCTGGCGACGCATTCCGTAGCGAGCGTCCGTTGCCCTGAGCCTCAGCATCTCCCCTTGGCAGCCGTTTCACGAAAGCATCCATAATAACATCATTCCAAAAAATATGAGCATCGCCTCTTTGCTGCAAGGACGATCGCCAAAGAGCTGGTTTTGTTCTGTAAAGGACAAGAGGCAGTTGACGCGGGAGACCCGTGAACCGTGAACGACTAAACGCGAAGTCAGCTGACCCCCTTTAAGTACCAGCTGTGTCCCCACCACAATAGCTTCCTGGAAGTGGCATGGGCAGCTTTCTCTATCCATCTCCAGCAGCTAGACAACCAATTGGCAGCGGCTGCACTCCGTAATCATGGCAGATGAGGATACCAAGACTACTCTAGATGTTCCACAGGTGTCCGTCTCCAACAATGAGGCGCCCCCAACGCAACAAAGCCAAGGGCACGATACCCCCCAGCGAGACGTCGTGATGGCTGATGTGCCAACGGATCAAGCAGTAAGACCGGCCCATATTCTTCTGCCTCATAAAATGGACAACTTTTTTTGTTACTCTTCAAGAGCCCTGTTGATTGGCTGACCGCCTCTAGCAGTCACCAGCACCCGCAACTTTTGCACCAAGCCCTGCTCCTGGTCGCACGGGAACACCAGCGCACGGCTCTAGAGCGGCTTCAGCGCATCCGGATCCTGGTTTTACGATGCCTTCAGAGGCATCCTTACATGGTGACTCGACCCGGCGATACTTGAATACAAAAGTCACTGGCGCTTTACTGGAAGGAATGAAATTGCTGGCTAAGGAAAAGTAGGTTATCCTAGGGACTATCATCTTGCCCAAGTCGACGACTTCCTAACATACGTATGTAGGCCAGAGGACCCTCTACGAGTTTTGGGCGAATATCTAATACAAAAGTCGAGAGAATTGGAAAGCACAGGATGATTTGGGTTTATTTCAAATAGCATATTTAGATCATGGGACGAGGCACGTTGAAGGCGTTGAGGATTTCGTATTACGGATCAGAGATATTAGGATACCCAGAGCACATCTATATCATGAGCAGTCCAATTGCTTTCGATTAGGAGCATTTGACTGCCAGCTTGGTCCTAAAGACCGGCGCAGAAGAATCATAGCTCTAAATGCAGCTTTTTCATATATGACCCAAACTCCATGACCCGAGAAACCTCCACGACCATGACCAAATAACCCGTCGTGTCTTTTAGATTTCGCTATTTAAGCGACGATGGTGCTGGCGGTGGCAGACTCGTACTTCCAGGTGGGGGGAGGACACCGACGGTCTTGTAGTAACGAGCCAGACGGTGGATACGGGACTCGATCAGAATGAGGCGGAACTTGGAGTCCTTGTCCTTGCGGTTGCGCTCAAGGTGCTTGCGGACAGCGACAGCCTAGGGGTTGATTGATGGTTAGTTTTCGCGTTGCTCAGAGATGAGATCAAAAGTTTTCATGCAGCCGCAGTGGTCTCACCTTCTTGATCAGCATGTACAGGTCCTCAGGAAGATCAGGGGCGAGGCCTATAAAGATCACTCTGTCAGTCTAAACCGCACAGAGGCACATGAGATATCTCATGAAAAATGTATGCAAAGATAGATGCACGTTATGCACGTATGCGTCGTTCGAACATCACATTCTTCATGTCGTTCAGGGTTCCGTACCGTTGGACTTGAGGATACGCAGGATTCGGTTACCTGTAGTTCGCGGTTAGCCAAAGTTGCCCATTGAATCTTCTCAGCGGCTGCATCTCAAACGTACCAGTGACAACCTTGACCTGGGTGATTCCGTGAGAGTCACGGAGGACAACACCGATCTGAGAAGGAGTAGCACCCTTCTTGGCCAGCTTGCAGATCTGGTCAACGACCTGCTCGGGAGTGGTCTTCAACCATGAGGGAGCGGATCGAGAGTAGGGGATCGCGGAGGACGAAATGCCCTTGCCCTTGCTGTGAAGTCTACCCATCTTGTCGGATTTGGTGGTATTTGCTGACGATGCAAAAAGTTGTCGAGGAGCTGGTCGCGAAGTTGCTTCAACAGGGAACAATTAGGTCGTGTGGGGGGAGGTTGAAAAATTCGCTTAGTTAGGGCAAAAGAGCGGAATGCGCCGTGCGTGGCTCGTGGTTGGTGGCTAGTGACGCCGATGACCAAATTTGCACTGCACCACGTGATCTAATCGGCGGCTTCGCGATAGCTCAGCATTGCTTCTGAAATTTTGACCCGCAACGCTATCTTTCCTTTCAATCTTTTTTTTCTCTGCCGGCTCTTGCTTTATCTCGGCAGCAGCCACGCTTGATATTCCTGCTGTGAAAAATGCCTACACGATGATTTCAAGAAAGTCATCGTCCGGCAATCACGGCAGATAGTACTGAACTGGTAAGTTGATATCTTTTTTTTTTTAATACACACTACAACAGCACGACGCCTATGTGATGACGCGACACATTTGTTTACTTATTCTGGTACCTCTTATGTTAGTTTGAGGTGGCTTTATGCTATCTCATTCAATGAATGAAAAGGACTTCTGATTTCGGCGCTTTTCTTTTCATCTATTCTTGTCAAAGACCGTTTGATGAGAATAACGCTAATACAAATTATACAGACGATTATAGACTCAAAGTATTATAGCGATAGAACCATAGTAAAACTAATGAGACATGAGATTCCAAATTCGCTTACCATCTGAGATTTGATCCTTTATTCGTTCTTTGCAACCACAGCCAAGCAAAACACGCAAAACACAAACGCCATAGCCTTTTTTTCTTATTTCAAGCCCATGATTTTACGTTGGAACAAAATACGTGGGCGTATATCTGCAACGATTCGCCCTTTAACCAAAGTCCCCATAATAATCCCCATGGCTGCAGATGTGACTGTCACGAGCTATTAAACTACTTCGCCTAAATATTACACTGTTTTTACCAAGCGCCTACTTCGAAGTTTTCCTGCCGGCGGTTAGCGTTTGACCAACTTAAATAGCAGAGACCGGGAAATACTAACCTCTGGGAAATAAGTTGCCACAACGGTCCTGTCGGCAAATTTTCTGCCAGCAAGAGCAGTAAGAGCTTTGGTGGCTGACTCTTCGGAATCATACTTGACGTAGATCTTGCCTACGCCAGCAGATTGTCTGCTACCGCCAGATGGTCTAGGGACTTTAAGCTCCACGACTTTGCCAAATTTGACACACTCATCTTGGACATCTTCGCAAATTTCTGTTTTGCCTTGGATTAGAATGTTGATGGCAATAAACATGGCAAGCTTACTTACCTTCATAGTCGTCATTGTCTATCAGCTCTTCAGGAGTGACCATGTTCAGAAGCTGAATAACAGAGCTCCTCTCAATATCATTAGAGGTTTGAGAGGCGAGGCCACTAATAGCAGTGATGCCCACGTCGAAATTGGCGACCTGGGTAGGTCCAATGCTGGCTTTTGTCACCTTTAGCTTCTTGCCACCGACATCCATCCCGTTTAGGCTGTTCAGAGCAGGCTCATTTGCCGAGGAAGGCTCAAGATATTCGGTAAATGCGATTCCCTTGATTACGAGTTAGCTCATCAAACATTCACAAGACGTCTGCAAATCAAGCCTGTCTCACCCTGGATTCTTCAGTGCTTCGATCTTTCACCAAGACAAAAGCTTTAGGCTTGCCAAAGGAAGCGAGAAGCTCAATAACTCGTTCTTCAGTGAGGAATGAGGGAATGTTGGTAATACACAGTTTGTGCACGGTATCAGGGACGACATTTGATATGACCTCGGGGTCGAAGGGCATCTCGTCTGGTAGAGCAGGCATGACATAGTCTTTAGGTCGGCGAATAGTCAAGCCAGAGCTCACACCATCGGCTGCACCATTCATCGCATCGTCAGCCTCCATTGAAATGCCGTCCAAGGCAAGTGCAACAGTTGCGTCAGTCGCATTTCTGAACTCCAAAACTGCAAACGCTCGGTCTGAAGAAAACTGGCAAAGGACACAAGGATCGGAGCTTTCGATAACATTTAGGCCGTTCAGTTGCAGGTTGAAGAATGAAATCAAAGCATCTTCACCAACGCCACTGGGAACATTGGAAACAAGAAGACGCTTTGCTTGGCGAGAGTTGCTGGCTTTGAGACCTGCGCTGGTGACTTGGCCTCCAGGCTGGGTCATGAAGGCCTGCAGCTTTGTTGGGTCCATTGGCTGCTGGCGAGGAGCACCTGGAAGAGGAAACATTCCAGAAAGCTTGGCTTGCTCAGCCGTCACGAGGTCATAGCCAGGAGGCTTTATATCCCACTGCGTAAGGCGTCGCTTTCGCTCGAGGATAGGGACGACATCCGTCAAATCAGGGGTGGGCTCTCTTTTCTTGGGGGGTGATGGGCTGCGACGCGGCTGCTCTTGCTGTCTTGCAAATCCATCATCGCGCCTGTCTCGTCCTCCTCTTCGACGGTCATCGTAAGGATCTCGCTCTCGTCGGCTAGGTCTCTCGTCATCGTCACGGCGGGCGTCTCTGCGGTAAGAACCTCGGTCACGGTCCCAATCGCGGTCGCCCCGACGGTCGCGCGCCGATGAGTATCTGTCCTCACGTTCTCTATCACGGTGGCTGCGACTTGAAGAGTATGCGTCGACGTCTCCCTCTGTGCGGCGATGGCTGCGGTGATCTGGTGATCGAGAGCGTCGGCGATCACGGTCTCTATGTCGGTCACGACGATCGTCTCGTTCGCCTCGTTCACCCCGTTCGCCTCGTTCACCCCGTTCGCCTCGTTCACCCCGTTCGCCTCTGGAGCCCTGCATCGAAGAAATATTAGATATGGGGGGTAGAAGCGGCAATTGGTATACGAACTCCATAATCTCGGTTCCTTCGCCCCCCATCTTATCGACGCGACACTTGGTTAGCATAAGGACCAATTGAGGCACAGCTGAGAACGCGTGTCCTACCTCGAGACGAGTAACTATCGCCGTTCATGGCTGCGATATCTCTTCGCAAACGGTAGCGATTGAGCGGCTCTTTCAAATTGATGATGCTGAGTTATGTGGTGGAGCAGGAATGTCGATGAAGTCGCTGCAAGATATCTTGGCTAAAAGCTCTTTTATTAATACTTTTGCATCAAGGCGAGGCTGGAGCTTTTTTGCAAGATGTACGCTATGCCACTTCAGTGTTAGCAGGCTATGCGCACTGGAAGAGTCTGCCGGATTATCTGCGGCTAGTGTTGTAGGGACGCGTGAAAGTCCCCATAGCGGTGGCCACTATCAAAGACTCGGCGCTTTTACTGCAGCGCCACTGTTGCAGCACTGTATTCCACTCTGTAGATGCAGCGCTAGCAGAACAATGCTACTCATGCGGCCGCCCATTTATTAGTGCTAATCTATAGCATTTTAGTATTCATCTCATTTTCCATTAATACATAGTACGGGGTTGTTTGGAACCATCAAAGCTGTTATGGCGACGAAACGAGCTGTTGATTGGCGCAAGTTGCCGGTGAGCCTCACCGAACTCTGCATTGACACGACACTGCGATGCGGCCAGTCGTTTAGGTGGCGAAAGCTCAACGACGAATGGTTGGTACAGGCATCCTTCTCTCATTCATCATTAATTAACACGGTTAGGATTTGCACATTACACGGGAGGATATTGTCTTTGAAGCAAGATGCAACTCATTTACACTATAAAGTGACCTGGCCAGAATATCAGGGGCAACGTTCTTCGCCTGGCTCATCCTCCAAAGAGTTGCTACCCAGAAAGGACGATACAGAGGATCTTCTTCGCCATTATTTCAGCCTGGATATAGATCTTGCCTCTTTGTATCAACAGTGGTCGAGAGATGACCCAAACTTCCGAAAAAAGGCACCCAAGTTTACAGGAGTTCGCATTCTAAACCAAGACGCATGGGAGGCGCTGATATGCTTCATATGCAGCAGCAACAATAACATTTCTCGAATCTCCCAAATGGTTAGCCCACCAAGAATTTATTATGTTAAAGACGATTTGCGCTAACAAGCCTCTAGGTACATAAGCTTTGCAAGCACTATGGCACGTTTATTGGTCATATAGATGGGGAAGCCATGCATGACTTCCCTACTCCAGAGTCCCTAAATGAAAAGAAGGTTGAGGCTCATCTAAGAGAGCTCGGCTTTGGGTACCGTGCCAAGTATATCGCAGAGACGGCTCGCATTATTGCCCAAGAAAAACCTTTGGCATGGCTTGACTCGCTACGCAACCCGGATTTTCCTGCATTCAACGCCGTTGCAGTCGTGGATGGATCGCAATCTACCTACAAGGATGCCCAAGCTGCGCTACTCTCTCTCACCGGCGTAGGTCCAAAGGTGGCCGACTGTGTCTGCTTGATGGGCCTGGGGTGGGGAGAATCAGTTCCAGTGGACACACACGTCCTACAGATTGCCCAGCGAGATTATCGCTTTGGAAAAAAGGGGCCTAAAACTATAAACAAGGCCATGTATGATGCGATTGGCGATCACTTTAGAAGCATATGGGGCAAATATGCGGGCTGGGCTCATTCAGTCTTATTCACAGCCGATTTACGAGAATTTTCAGGTCGCATGAAAGAAAAAGTGGAAGAAACGTCGCTTAAAGAAGAAACTTTAGCTTCACCAGAAAACCCTAGAGGGAAGAGGAAAGCGACTGTTGAAATGGAGAAAAGGATACAGGTGAAGAAAGAGGATGATACGAAGGAGAATGTGATTTTAGAAATTGACACAACAATCAAAAGGCGACGCACTAGGGCTCGGCCGTAATAATCCATGGTAATTAATGCGAGGGGGTTTTTTTTTATCAATTTTATTTACAAGTTCAATTTTTGTCAGTTCAACATGAACCGCAAAGACCGGTGGAATAAAAGTTTGCACCTAATCCCAGGGTCAGTCAATAATAGTTGGTTTCCCAGGAGACAATAAAGTTATTCGCCAATAACTCCACAGAGAAGATTGGGTGACTATTTAGAGTCTAATTGAATAAAATCCGTTAGTATATCCATGTTGATTATCTATTGGAAAGAAAAACAAACAAACAAACAAACGAACGAACGAACAAACAAGCAATCGTGCTTTTCCTCTCCTACAAGCAAAGCCAGTTTCGTCTCTATACTTGCCGTATTTAGTGCTGAGGGCGCGTGGCGCGTCGGAAAAAAGTCGGACAAATATTTCCTGGCGGTAGACTTTTTGCCGCTTCAATTTCGAGCTTCGCTTGCAATCCCTATTCGAACCTCAGCCTTCTCAGCAGCACACCTCCATGCGCAGCGATCTCGTTGGGACCACTTCAAGCACGTTAGAACCGGGATGAAGCGAGAAGTTCGATGAGCCAAGATGTCTGATGCCGATTTCGAGACGATCAAGCGGCTCCAGCAGGAGCGCAACGCTGCGGCAGCTTCCACAAAAAGCTCCCGCGCGTTGGCAGCCTCGAATCAACGCAATGACTCGACGAAGCAGAGGCTCACCGACAGCGCCGATAATGACCTGTACGACCGACAAGAAGCCGATAAGTTTGCAGGATACCACACCTCTCTGCCCATGGGAGATGACGATGAGATGGAGGATGGAGACAATACGCGTAGACTCGTCGGTCAATACACAGCTTCCCGTGAAATCATTGACGAGTTTGCCCGCGGCGATGGCGTCGAGGAAGACGATATTCTGGCTGGCAAAGGCGAGAAGAGTAATCGTATCACTGACCGTGAGACCGATTATCAGAAGCGAAGGTTCAATCGCGTGCTCACGCCGACTCGAGCCGATCCTTTTGCCGAGAACAGGCAGGCTGGTGCCGCAGAGAATGGGACGAACTATCGAGAAATCATGGAGATCCGTGAGCTTGAACGTGAGGAGGAGCGTGTGAGGCGGGCTATCCAATCAAAGTCAGCTAATGGTGACGATGGCGATGAACCGAAACCGACACTCGTCGACCACGACAAGGAAAACGCAGAAGCGGGCTCTACGGAAGCTGTCACATCGGTGCGCAAGCGAAAGAAGAGATGGGACGTGTCTTCGACGCCTGCCGAAGAAGAAGAATCCAAGGAAGAGAATGAAACGGCGGCAAAACCTAAGCGGTCTCGATGGGATCAGACGCCGGCCGTTCCTGGCCCGGGTGCCATGGAAGCTCCCAAGAAACGCTCGCGATGGGATCAAGCGCCATCCGCAACGCCGATGGGCAACCAAGGACTCGCAACTCCTATGCACCAGCCCCAGACAGTTTCAATGCCTACAACCTTTGGCACGGACATTTCTGGACGGAATATGCCCCTGAGCGATGAAGAGCTTGATTTGCTCTTGCCTGGCGAGAATGAAGGCTACAAGATCCTAGAACCCCCTCCTGGGTATGAACCCGTCCGGGCTCCAACTCACAAACTGATGGCGACTCCTGCACCCCAGACTGGCTTCACGATGCAGGACCCTGACCAAGTTGCACTTGGTGGAAAACCAATGCCAGCAGAGATTCCGGGAGTCGGAGACCTACAGTTCTTCAAGCCCGAAGACATGGCATACTTTGGCAAGCTGACAGATGGCTCCGATGAAAACGCCCTGAGTGTAGATGAGCTGAAGGAGCGAAAGATTATGAGGCTACTTCTCAAAATCAAGAACGGAACCCCGCCTATGCGAAAGACGGCTCTTCGACAGATCACGGATAATGCAAGGCAGTTCGGCGCCGGTGCCCTCTTTGACCAGATTCTCCCTCTTCTGATGGAAAAGACCTTGGAGGATCAGGAACGCCATCTGCTTGTCAAGGTCATCGACAGAATCCTTTATAAGCTGGACGATTTGGTCCGCCCATATGTACACAAGATTCTCGTTGTTATCGAACCGTTGCTGATTGATCAAGACTACTACGCCCGAGTCGAAGGTCGAGAGATTATTTCCAATCTTAGCAAAGCTGCAGGTCTCGCCACCATGATTAGCACAATGCGGCCGGATATCGACCACGTTGACGAGTATGTTCGAAACACAACCGCCAGAGCATTTGCTGTTGTGGCATCTGCCCTCGGCATCCCCGCTTTACTCCCTTTCCTCAGAGCTGTCTGCCGTAGCAAGAAGTCATGGCAAGCCAGGCATACTGGTGTCAAGATTGTGCAGCAGATTCCCATCCTTATGGGATGTGCAGTTCTTCCCCACTTGAAAGGCCTAGTCGATTGTATCGCGCCCAATCTTAGCGATGACCAGACCAAGGTCAGAACAGTCACCAGTTTGGCCATTGCAGCTCTTGCTGAAGCCTCCAACCCGTACGGTATCGAGAGCTTCGACGATATCCTAAACCCGCTATGGACTGGTGCTCGCAAACAGCGAGGGAAAGGATTGGCTGGTTTTCTTAAAGCCGTGGGATACATCATTCCTCTCATGGACGAAGAGTACGCAAACTACTATACTAGTCAAATTATGGAGATTCTACTGCGAGAATTTTCCTCCCCTGATGAAGAGATGAAGAAAGTGGTCTTGAAGGTAGTGTCTCAATGCGCAGGCACAGAAGGAGTAACGGCCGGCTACCTCAAGGAGCATGTTTTGGACGAGTTTTTCAAGAGTTTCTGGGTACGACGAATGGCTCTAGACAAGAGAAACTACAGACAAGTGGTTGAGACCACTGTCGACATTGGCCAGAAGGTCGGCGTGAGCGAGATTATCGAGAGAATCGTCAACAATCTCAAGGATGAGAGCGAGGCCTACCGGAAGATGACAGTCGAGACTGTCGAAAAGATTGTGGCCAGTTTGGGCGCTGCAGATATTGGCGAGCGACTTGAAGAACGATTGATTGATGGAATTCTTCATGCGTTCCAAGAGCAAAGCGTTGAGGATATCGTGATGCTCAATGGCTTCGGTTCCGTCGTTAACGCTCTAGGAGCACGTTGTAAACCGTACCTACCACAAATCGTCAGCACAATCCTGTGGAGATTGAACAACAAATCAGCTACTGTTCGTCAGCAGGCAGCAGATCTTATTTCTCGAATCGCCATGGTGATGAAGCAGTGCGGAGAAGATGCTCTCATGGGCAAGCTGGGCATTGTGCTCTATGAGTACCTCGGAGAAGAATATCCTGAGGTTCTTGGTTCGATTCTAGGAGCCCTCCGGTCCATCGTCACGGTCGTGGGTATTTCTCAGATGCAGCCTCCCATCAAGGACTTGCTCCCTCGCTTGACCCCTATTCTACGAAACAGACACGAAAAGGTGCAGGAAAACACCATCGATCTGGTCGGACGTATCGCCGATCGCGGTCCTGAGAGTGTCAATGCTCGCGAGTGGATGAGAATTTGCTTTGAGCTTCTTGACATGCTCAAGGCTCACAAAAAGGGGATTCGAAGAGCGGCAAACAACACATTCGGTTTCATTGCCAAGGCCATTGGTCCCCAGGACGTCCTGGCTACGCTGCTAAACAACTTGAGGGTGCAAGAGCGACAGTCCCGTGTCAACACTGCTGTTGCTATTGGCATCGTCGCCGAAACTTGTGCCCCTTTCACCGTGCTTCCAGCCCTAATGAACGAATATCGTGTGCCAGAACTCAACGTCCAAAACGGTGTGCTCAAATCTCTATCCTTCCTGTTCGAGTATATTGGAGAAATGGCAAAGGATTATGTCTATGCCGTCACGCCTCTGCTCGAAGATGCCCTTACCGATCGAGATCAAGTTCATCGACAGACTGCCGCCTCGGTTGTCAAGCACATCGCTCTCGGAGTGGTTGGCCTTGGGTGCGAAGATGCCATGATCCACCTGCTCAACTTACTCTATCCCAACCTATTCGAGACAAGCCCTCACGTCATTGACCGCATCATCGAAGCTATCGAGGCCATTCGAGTTGCCGCAGGTCCTGGTCTAGTGATGAACTACGTCTGGGCTGGACTCTTTCATCCCGCGAGAAAAGTACGGACCCCTTACTGGAGACTATACAACGATGCCTACGTAGCAGCTGCCGATTCCATGGTCCCATACTATCCTAACTTGGATGATGAGACTTTGGACCGACCAGAACTGGCCATTATTCTGTAGTTTGACTACACTACGATATGAGCAATAGCTTGGATGGAATGAATAGGGGTTTCTCTTCTTTTTTTCTTTTTTTCTTCCTTGCTAAGGAAAAGATATGAGAAAGAGGATATACTATGATTTGCGTTTGTTTGAATTGTAATAATGTATAAGAGTGGATTACGGTGGTATGCGTTGGGCGTTCTTTTCATGCTAGATTACCCCCCAAAAAAATGACGAATGTGTTTATTGACTCATCCTATAGCAAGTTCATGCAAGTCGCCAGTATAGCAACAATGTTTTGGAGTGAAGTTTTGCATTTTGAATTTGTGATTTGCCGAGCTAGCCGGACCTTGAACTCGTTGCCTTGGACTATTTGCTCTTCCAGTGTTCTAGTCAGACATTCCCCCCTCTCTCTCTCTCTCTCTCTCTCTCTTTCTTTCTCTCTCTCTCTCTCTCTCTCTCTTTCTCTCTCTCTCTTCTTTCTCCGTCTGGCATCTGGCATCTGGCATCTGGCATGATGATTTATGCCGAAGCAACAAGATAAGTGGCGTTCATACACACATATTTCCATCCCTTTTTGACAAAAGAGTGCAAAAGGGGTCGTTTCAGGACGAGACATTTCAGCTACGCAAACGGGCAAAAACATGTTTTCTTCGGAATGAATGTAAAACTCGCTCACCTTGCGGCCCCCATCGGACTACATCATGAGACAAAAAGTTTTTGTCTTGCCTCATTTTGTCTCATCGGATATCCATATTTCGTGCATGCCGTTTATCGTCGTCATTTACATTTCAGAGTCGCTACAAGGACTTACCCTGAAACTCGGATGATGCATTCATTCCATCTAGTAAAAGAAGAAAGAGAGAGAGAGAGAGAGAGAGAGAGAGAGAGAGAGAGAGAGAGAGAGAGAGAAGAGAAGAGAAGACACTTGCATAGATCAGAAAATTTTATACGTGAGAGATGTAGAGTAAATGAAGCGAAGCAGTAAAAATAAGTACAGACACTTATATATCATGACATCTTCATATGATAGATATACTTTCTATTTTGCCTAGAGCTACCTTTTCGCAAGTGAGAATTTCACTAGTATAAGAGCAACACTAAGGAAAGACTGGTGTCAATTTCGGGCCGATAGAGGACCAAATCCAAAATGAAGACCAGAAAAAAAGAAAAAAAGCTTTACGTACAGAAATCCAAGTCGCTGTTAATGTACGCAAAAAAAGAAAGCTGCCCACTATCAGAGTCGAACTGATCACCTTGTCATGTCAAGTTGTTTACTAGTGACACGCTATACCGCTTAGCCAAGCGGGCTGAAGGCTTCTAAGTTGACGATCGGTGCCGCATAGCTAGCTCATAAACGTTTGCTGCTGCTGCAACAAGCATTCGTTTTTGCACCATCGCTCTGGCTACGGCTTCGTTCCGAAAACTTCAACAGCAGTCTTGCATCTATAAATCAAAGCAGACTGGGGAGTAAATGGTCGACGCTACTTCTCATTGCTCGTCTTTATCTCTCATGCCAATTGATTGAGTGTTCCACAATGCTCTGTATCATAGACGAACAGGCTGTCGCCATCTCGTCCGCCTAATCTGCTGTGCATCATCTAAGTCACTCTTGGCTCGCTCACCCAAAAGTGTCTCACTTACATGGTAAGTATGAGCAATTCTCATTCTCTCAGCCCTTGCGACTTCGCCTGCCAATAAACTAACAAAATACGAAATACGCCAGCGGAGTTGACAAAAGAAGAGGACAAACAAGCCAAGCCAAGACATGCATGCATGCATGCATGCATGCACATAAGCACACAATGTTACACACAAGACACCGCCAAGATAGAAAGACAAAAAGCCTATTGCCGCAAGATCGAAGAGTGATCTTTGCTCTCTCGCCATACGGGTCCTTCTTCGCTTTCTCGCCCTCACGCTCTCTTTGGCTCAATGACAACTAACCCACTCCTGCGCAGTGTGCATGCTGCGATGCATGCGTTAAAAGGTGATTCGTAGCCCCGTCGTGCAGTAGTGTGCGGCAGCCCCCCCGATAGAATAAGCAGTGCGTGCAGCTAGATATGCAGGTCTGAGTTCGCACCAAAGAAACCAAGCAGCCATTTCCCTTACACAATCGATTTCGTTGGCTGGATGCTATGTGGGATGATACTAGTATTAGTGCAAGCACTTCGTATATATGACCCCAGCAAAATCACAAGCTCAACCAAAGAAAAGACCAACAGAAAAGGCGGTCGGGTATCTTGAGCCGTGCAAGAACGGGTCTGAAATCTCAGGCAGTACACATGGCAAAGTCGTACTCATGGTATCCTGCGCACCCCATGTAGTTACCACTGCCAAGCACGTCTGCGGATAGTTCATGTAGGCTGTGCAAAAGTTCTAATGTTTCACTCTAATGTCGGAAAGGATATGATTTCTCCTTTCCTATACGGGCGCCGCAAAAAAAAAAAAAAAAAAAGGAATGACATGTGCTCCATAATCAAGCGACCAAAGAACCAACGGCATCTGGCATCTTTCTCGATAGCTGGAATGGCCAGCTTCTGGACGCAGGGATAAATGACATACTGCCCCTAGTCGAGCGAGTCTTGCTTGATATGATACTACCGAGCTCGTCCATGGGATCTGTGTTGTCTAGTACCGCGGCTCCTCACCCCCTAGGTTCTCCGAGCCCATGGCATTGGTTAGCAGGCCTGGATTTTTGGGGAGGGTCAAATTATCAGTAGCACAGCGTTGTCGTGGAAGCGGACGACCCAACGCCACGGCGGCGGAGCAAATGTTGTCAAAGAGTCTGGGAGGGATGAGCCTTTGCGCAACAGCAGCAAAGTCGCACAACAGCAATCATCCGCCTGCTGGAAGGCAAATCAACGACCAACCAAAAGGGGCTGCCATGTCTCGCCGTGGACCCGGGAGTAGGATAAGACAATGGTTTGCTCCGGCAACGCTGCCCTATATCGTCCGAATCGGAAGCAGAGTGGTAAACCCTGCGTACCACGCTTCGAAAAGTCCCGGTGTCTTTCAGCGATATTATCTTGACTCCTCTTTTGGGCTTCCTTTGCCGTGGCTTCGGACTGTACAAGCATACAGGTATACATGCGGTTGTGTTCGCATAGGTGAGGACCGCGTGCCATTCATGTATCCATATGGGCAGTGCCTATGCTGAACCGTATCTAACAGCTGACCTGTGTTAGCATCACTTATGGATTTAGAATCTGAAAAATGACCCCTTTGGTTAGCTAGAATGTAGGACAGCGAGATCACCTATATAATCCTGGGTATCTAAGTACTGTTGGGCTTGGGTCAGATCTGTGCACATTTCTCTCTGAAGCGCCATGTTTGCTTCAGAAACGAAGCTCGTCGGTTTGAGCTCACGGGATATTTATCTCAAAGTTCATTGTACACTCCATAGCAGATGCGTGGACAGATGCTATCCCTTGTAGGACTCTACTGATGCCACCAGTCTCACAGCCTTTACACATTCTCACACAACGGACTGTGCTGAGAGTACAGACACAGCACTGGCCTGGCGTTACCCTCAATACATACTGTGCATCGTGGGGCGGCTGCACAGTATGGGCAGCGGGTGAGAAGTGAGAGCGCAGCCAGGGAGCAGAATTGACGTCATACGCAGCAGCGGTCGGTCGTTGGCCGAGCATGCAGGCCGCACGAATGTAATCCCTGAACCAGGCGAGGGCAGGTCAGTGAGGGCGCAAGTTGCAAATCGCAGTGCTTTGCAAGCAAGTGTGACAGAAGACGAGGAAAACGAGATATAGGTAGAGCCGTTTTCGATTCAAGATCACGAGGAAACACAGCCCAAAGCCAGGACTTGCTGCATTGTCGCAACGAATCCCTGTACAAGTGTCAAAACCGTATCGCAGCCCAGCGATAAGGGACCGTTCTAGAACACCCGTCAAGGTAGATCTGACGTTGATCGTGGCCTCTTGGTTTCTTGGCCGGACACCAAGGGAAAAAGAACCTGAAGATCATAGCCACCGAACGAGTCTCCCACACGTGTTTGCAGGCTGATCTCTCTCCACCTTAGACTCAACTTTATTTGCACAACAGTAGAGGCTGAAAATTTGGTGCTGGTGCAATAACGGCGCTACATGCAGTTCTGTATTCGCTGGCTATCCCGACCTATGGTCAACGAGCCCGAACTGCGCAGTAAAAGTGGGCAGTCACTTTCTTGTAGTAAAAGCGAGATTAGCTATACCTATATTACATATTGTTGAGCTGCTTGACAGGATGATTTGTAAAGACTGTCCAGAGCGGTGTGAACTCACAGGCGTCTGAGTACGCATGCGAGCAGCAGGACCTCTGTATTTCCTACAGATCATACTGCAACGGAGCCAGCCGCCGGTCGCCAGCACTGCGTTGTACAGTAGCAGTACTCCTCCGCCGCTTCCGCCGCGTTTTTGCGTGTGCGTGTGCAAGAGGGGACATGAACACAGTGATTGCTGGGACACTGACCACTGTACCCCCAAAGCACCTTGTCCGTGCAGTGCCGGCAACAATGCCAGTCAATACACAAGGGAGAGGGAGCTTTTCTTAAGCGATATAGATACAAGTCCCGTCTTCCCCACCCTTGTAATGACGAAACCTTGTGAGGATTCTGTGTTGTTACTGTATTCCATATGAAGAGCTCCCACGCACTTGCAATGGAGAGGTGGTATAGCGTCTGCGTGCTTCAGCACCAAGACCCGAAATGAGGGGGACACGGCAAAAAGGGGGATAAGATAGAGCAGATATTGTGGATGGACTATGTGCTCCCCTACCTGTGCGGAGTATCACTCTAAACGGGCTGTATTCGCACACACACTCTTGGGCACACGCCATCTCTCTATTCAGTATGCAGCACGTCTGCGCTCTGGGGAGCGCACAGATTGTCAACAGCCTTGTTTGGTCGGCGACCTCGTGGTCCGCGTGCTCACCGGTCTGTTAATTAGGGTTCCGACTCTCTATCGCTCATTGGGGAGGGATACTAGCTCCGTCTCCAAAAGTAATTTCCCCCGGCCCTAGGGACTGAGAGTCGCTGTTGAATGGCTGCTGGAGATGCTCCAATTAGCAGCAGTACCCACTCGGTATGCAGGCATAGATAATCTGGTCGACAAGAAGAAAATACGAAGTTGCAGTACTAAAATCGTACATCATCAATTCCAAACATCCCTATGGCGCCTGCCCAGTGCTCTACAAACGATCCAGAGATTTCGATGATAGCGGCAAGTGGCCAAAACATGCCTAGGACGGTTTGGTTAGCTGGTGAAGAGGGTTAAAGATGCCACCATCGTATGCAGCGGGCGGAGTGGCATTAGCCGGCACCCGTTCATCTGCCGGTAATGGCGCGACGATCGTCGCCGCCAAATATATCGGGTATCTGGTAATCTCAAGCGCTTGCTCGCTCCATGTACTACTGTAAGGCAATATACAGTAAATTGCGTGTCACCGTCTTCGCATGCTTGTCTGCTGTAATTTGACCATCTTGCCTCGCCATGCAGACGCAAATAGATTCTGTTTATTGCTGATACAGCCTGTTTCTGCAAAGGGCCGACTCGTTCGGCGCAGTCACTCCCTGCTTAATCGACAACAAAGCACTGATTTGATTTGCAGCCAGCACCAACTTGAGGGCGATTGAATGTATCGGCTTCTCCAACAGGTACAAGATTTGCGCCTGGCTGCCGGCCGTTTAGGATTTTTCTTAGTCTCATCATTTGCTTGCATCACACGGTGAACACTAGTCCCTTGCTACTCGTGAACTGAGTCAACTTGGGGCCATTGAACTGAAGAGGCAACCCGACGTCGAGCGGCTCTCTGCTCTTCCGTCCTCGAGTCCGACTGGCATTCGCACACACCGATGGCACTGTGCTGTGAAGTGGAGCAAGGCCACCCTTTTGTAGAAAAAGCGAGAAAAGGGATCTCTAGCCAAAGTGGCGCGTTTCATATGTCCCAATCCGGCCTACCGCCTCCGCACCCAAATCCTCGGTTCATGGGAGTTGCATGGCGGGCCTCGTAAAATATGGACGTCGCCACTTTGTGTGTGACCCGGAGAGCCCATGGATCAAGACGCAGTGCCGTGCTCGGAGCGTATATCTGCCTACTGACGGTTTCAGACAGCACCCAGAGTCTCACTTTGACCGGCGGACACACCTTGAGGTCACATTAGCGACACGTTGAGGGAATGTTCAACACAGTGGCTGAGAGAGGAGGGAGGGAGAAGCTGAGAAAAGAGAGAGAGAGAGAGAAATACCACATCGTAGAGCTTTCTTGTGACTGGCAACTGGCAAGGGAGCACCTGCCACGCTTGCCTTCCATCTCCATCGGTGCTGGGGGGCAGGTGCCAAGGGCCGCTAAAGCGGTACTTCAGAATGGCATTTTTCTTTTTCGCCCACGGAAGTCCCAAAGCAGCTGGGGCCAGTGGGGTCTACTATATTTTTGCAGACAGCGGAAAGATTTTGAGATTCATGTCATTTCGATGGCGAACCTGATACACTGTACGAGCACGACGGTGTTCCTGGTCTAGCAGCCTAGGCGCAAGTTAATTAAAGATAGAATCAGACGGTGTTATTAGTATAACGGAAAAGCCGTAATAGCAGCAGTCTAAAAACGAACAGCGGAAGAATAGTAGGTACTAGTCTCCACAGGTAACGGACCTTTTTGGCTCTTTTTTCCCTTGCGCAGAATACAAATCACCTGGAGCGGTTTTTCCGAGTGTAAGTAAACGTAAACGCTTGCCTCGTCCACCTTACTCGTGCTGTTTGTGCGAGTGCGGAGTGCGATTATGCTTTTTGGGGGCGTCTTGGTAGTGGTATTAGCGGCCTCTGTTGAAATGAGATATATGAGAGAGTTTAAGCAGGGAGTGCTAGGCGAGTTTTTCCATTCGAGAATACAGGCTAGCCCAGAGGTTGGAGTATCTGGCGTAGGTAGGTAGAGACCAGTGCTCGTACATATGTGTACGGTAACCAATGATTCCTATGCCGATACATGTACCTGATAGAGCATCATAGGCATGTCACTCAAGGCGTACAAGGCAATATGGCCTTTTTTCTTCCCCTTTTCTTCCCTCATTTCTTTCTTTCAAGCAAAGCTTCTTGCCTCCCGTTTCTTTCTCTCTTGCTTCAACAGGTGCCTGCTGGTGTTTCTCTTGTGCAGCCAACCTTTTGAAGCAGTGCTCATGTGACACTATCACTAGATTACACTACTACCACTAAGCAAGTCTGTGGTTCAGCACCGGCTATTTGCGTATCCCTCCCTCGGCGCTTGTGAACAATGTAATCTTGAGCCGCAACATTAGTACCGACGTTTCCCAAGGCCCAAAAGTCAGCCACAACCAGGCTGGCGGACCATATGGGGCCCTGTTGGCTAGGATTATGTGTTAGCGAGTGCTTGGAGAAGGACAAGCAACATACTACAGGCGTAGTGGCCGGGGGAGCATCGAAATGATGGAGCTGCCGCAATGTGGGGACTCCTTTTTTTTCTTCCTTTCTGATGGGAGGCTAGCAGCTATGGAGTACTCGTAGTGTAGTGCTTGTAGCGGCGGGAACAGTTTTTTTTTTTTTTGTGAATCCCTGGAGCGGTCATGTTAACACCGATTGCGGGAGAAGCGGCTGGTAAGGAGATGGCCAGCCAGTAGACATGGGATCCAGCACAGTATGTGCAAAGCTGCTGGTAGCTTAGAGAGCTTCCTCTCTCCTTTTCCTTTTTTCCATTTGCCTAGATTTTGCCCATGACTGGCCCCAGTCGAAAGCTGAATTGAGGACCAAAAAAGGGAAGGAAAGAAAGAAAAACGATCATCCCCATCTGGCCATTAAAATTTAGCTCCCTAGTATATTTTCCGTACGAGGTTTCAGCTGCCAGCATTCCTGCGTCGGCCTTCTCTGTTGGTCATAGCTAGATTTCATGCTACATAGTATCGTGTGTCAAAGCAGCTTGAGCTGGTAGGCGATTTTTATTCCCGGCGGCAGCCTGCAGCCCTGGGTCAGCGCCACTCCCAGCGCACTGTCCGTCAACCCTAAACAGGATGCAGGGAGGGAGAGGGTCTAAAGTGACGTATATGGGGACAGTGTGGAGTAGAGACACTGTGCTTCCATCTGGGCTTTTATTCGGGGGCATTTGCAACAGGGAGGCACATGTATGTAAGCGGCGAAATCGCTGTGTGGACGCACACGGAAATACATGCACTATTTTCATACTATCCTGATGCTATTGGATGCAACAGAAAACTTATGAGCGGCGAGGGCTTCCGTGCGAATAGGAGTTCAGATGCACATCCGCCTGGCAGGGATGCAATTTCATCAAATTGGCCACCACGAATCCCATAACCTAAATTTCATCTGGAACCGCTGGCACCAGCCCGTATGCTGGTAGTGGCAGGTAGTTTAATGATGGCAATGTCGAGATGCCGAGTAGCACATGAGCCGTCATAGATATTAGAGGCACCGAGGTATAGTATGGAGCACATGAGCCGTTTTGCAACGGGAGGGAGGGGCTTGATTCCGTTACATGCCTGCTTCGATAAGCATGCTATAATACAACACGGCCCAAAAAAAAACAAGTACGCCTAGAGGGCGTTGTACAGCGCCTGGCTCATGTCGCCCTACCGTCGTCTAAACTCAGACAGGATAGGATAACATAGAAAGCACGAAACGATGAGGACAGACCTTTGGTAGTGCAGTGATGAAATCGGTGGTGGAGATATGCTTCGCGGCGCCGTTTGCTGTTACGGGCGTTGGGTTTCACATGTAGCGTGGTCGTGATGTATTTCTCGAGGCTGAAATATAAATAGGCGTGCCAAGGCGCAGCATAATGACGAAAGAAGAGGGCCAAAAACTTGCTTGGGGTGCTGCAAATGTGATGAGATGACGATGATGGGCCCCGCGTCCGTTCTGGGACGATGGGGAGAGAGAGAGAGGCGCTTCTATCTCCTTGGTTGGCCCTGTGTCTCATCAACACATGGGGGGGGGGAGGATGCTAAAGTCGTCGAGATTGGCGCGGGGAAGCATTCTGGCGGCGGCAGCACTTGTAGCACTAGGCAGAGCGTCAGCTAGCTAGCAGGCAGGCAAAAAGTAGAGGTGGTGTGGTGATGGTGGAGGTTATCGTGATGAGATCCACCCAAACGGTCATAGGCGTACGTCAGGGTTTGCTGTTAGTGTTGCCAGGCCGCTGTGTTTTCTCACCTCAGAATACCCGTTGATGCCTTGATTTCTGGTAGCACATGTAAGCTACTTTAGAGTCGAGATACATACAAATGCTTGCTCTGCAGGTTATGTGGTTGCCTACAGATGCGGGCGCCAGAGCTGAGCTGTGGCCATACTCGATCGTCGTTGCTGCACTCATTACAGGGTATGAGGTATGTACTACGGCCTCCACAGGCATATGCAGGCCAGTGTAGCTTCAAGCTTACCCTTGAACTGCCGATGAGGAGCTATACTTGGGATCTGCTCAGAAGATGGGCTGCAATAACACGAAACAATAGGTAGAACGACAAGAATAATAATGAGAAACTAAACCATACACTACATGACCTGCTCAGTGACTCGATTCCATCTACATACACTTCCTTGCCTCCCTCGCCAGCAGCAAACGTCCTGCCCTACCTGTGCTGCGTCCTTCGTTGTCTGCCGTACAGCACATCACGTACGCTCTAATCGCCGTCCAACCTTTTTGTTTCCCCTTCTCTTTCTTTTGGTCTCTGCCCCCACCCACCCCGGACGGCGTCGACGCCGCCGTGTTTCTCCCCCTGTATGCCGTGCTAGAGGGGGCCTTTACGTCAGGGCTGCACTGCATCGACACCCGGCCGTCCGCCGCCAAAAGCGTGTCCCCACCGGGCCGGGCTGGTCCCCTGTCGTCGCTCCGTGTTCCGCACGGGGTCCGTACGGAGTACTCCGCTGGTACTCCGTACGAGGAATTCTGGCAGCCAGCGCAGCGCTTGAAAAGTGCCATTCTTACCCTGGCGTGCGCCCTATCCGATACGGCCAGGCTAACTCGACTAGCCAGATTGCTGCTTGCAGTGTCGCATCCTCGAAAATCCTCAAACATGCCGCCAAAGTGCGCGTATACAAGTGTGCACGGTTATTGTCTCGGTATGCAGCACTTGGTACTTGCAAGTACTAGGCATAACACGACCGATACCCTGTACAGAGGAGGCGATATTCTTCCCTGTATTCTATAAACCTTCTTTGTCCCCTGTTTGTTTACCTTAGTACCTATTTATATTTCACGTACTAGTATGTATACATTTTTGTTTACTTTCCCTCTACTTGCTGGTTCTTAACTTCCAACGTTTAGAGCCATTCAAGTGCCAACTTTCATATCCATTCTGGTACTAGCGGAGAAGAATATGTCCTTTAAACACATCTCAATGCTGCCTAGCGCCCTGTACTAGCAAAGCAGCTCAAGGTAGCTACTCCCTGTCGGTACCTTGCCTCCATATGATTTCCATCAATGAGCTGTATTCCAAGGTGTGCAGCTCCCCAGCATGTACTTGATGTATTGAATCACGTATCTGATATTTTCACTGCTGGATATGCAGTTATACTCATCTCCTAAGAAGTACCGTGCGTAGGATAAATACACGTACACGCTCATACATAGCCCGCACATTTCGGCACAGCAGTCTTGCTCCTGCTCTGCGCGCGCTGTCCCCTGCATAAAATCTCCTTCGCAGTGCCGTCTCCTCCTCTCTCTCTCCGCAGTGGCGGCAAAAGCCCCCCAGCACCATCATCCACTCCCACTTGCACTTGTCGCTGTTGCAGGCCCCTGGTTAAACTGCCGTAGCCTTAACCAACAAGCATTTTTCGCTCTGTCGTTGGCTCCACCCGCAACTCTGAGCACAATCCCTGCTTTGGCTACCTACAAGCATGAGGCAGAAGTATACAGTGTGAGACAGTGCGGATGCCAGAACCTCAAAAGGTACACGAGGCACGCACATGCCAGCAGGGGATGCGCCGCGCCCTCGTACTCCGTGCTGCACGCGGCCGCCTTGCACCCACCGCCGCGTACGGAGTACATACGAGCGGTACACAGAACAGTACCGCTGGAAAGAGCAAGGCAACTTCTAACTTCTTTCCCTCCCAAATCCTCCACCCCCCACCACACCCCTCTGGTCGTGCCTTCCTAGTCCCACAGATTGCATCTCCACCCCCCTTTCAGATCCACGCTGGCTGGCTTGTCTCTCGCTGTCGACATCATGGCTCCTGCTGGGCTGGCCCGGGTACACACCAGGCCGATGTCCATACTTGTAAGTTGCTGCCACTTGTATCAGCTTTTTGCCTGCCACTTGCATTCGTCTTTTGCATCTTACTCGTGGCACATTTAATCTCCTCTTTTTTCCCCTTTGGTGCTGAATCGCCTTCATTCCTTTCATCATCATTGCAATTGCTGCTCCCTGAGCTAGATACCCGCTTGTACACGAACGAGTACAACCTCGAGGTACCTGTGGAAAACCCTCTGCACCAGGCCCTGCTGCCCTGTCTCAAACTTGCCACAGAGCACAAGTACAGCATCGGCTACCTATACATATACATAGAAGTGGCATTTCTCTTTTGCCTCCTCTTGTGTTTCCCGCCCTTCATTCACCTTCATCAGCGTCATCAACACTACCTACCTTTATTGCCTAGACAGTGAAAAAAAGAAACGAGAAAAAAAAGAAGAAAAAAGAAACAACAAGCACAAATCAATCACCTGGGGCCATACCCATACCTGGACATCTGACCCCATCGCCTCGATCAGAGACATTTAGCTGCCAGGGCAGCACAAACGCATTCGCATCTGCCCACTCCCAATCTCGTCCCCTGCCCGCCGTCGTCTGCAAACTTGTTTTTGTCCTTGTCGTGCCTCTTTGCTCCCCAAGCAGCGTCATCCCTATCACTCTGCCAGCAGCGTCTGCTGTCCTGTCTCCTCTTCGTCTTCTCCATACTCTCCACCGCGATTTGGCCATAGCACAGCTCCATAACGGAGTATTGGTGGTTCCCTGTGGGTTTCTCCCAAATGCTCGTCACTTAATTCAACTAGCCTGCAGCCCACCCCGGCCGGTTCTTCTTCCTAGGGCCAAAAGCATTACCCTACTTCATCGCAGCAACCCTGTCGCCTCGGGCTTTACGAAAGGGACATTGGCCTGCCGATCACTTTGGACCACACAGCCAGAGTCGTCACACCAGGCCAACCTGGGACCTCCTCTGGCATCCCGCTAAAACTGACGCACGTCAATTCACTGACCCGAGGACACACTTAAGACTTCGCTGATCCCACCTTGGTCCTCCCGACAAATCACTCCCAACTCCAGACGGGATCTTCTTGAATTTTAGACTGTGCTACCGACTTGGCATTCTTCTAGTCGGGATCCCGCATCTGATCAACAAACCTTCTTTTTGCTCTCCCACGCAAACACACCACACGCAACGCACATCACCCAGAGCTCTGTCTCTTGTCCTTGAACCTCGTGTTTATCACTTACACAAAGAGAAGAGAAGGAGAAATTCACAGCCACAACAGCTCAACACCGTCAAAATCACACATTGCACAACACTCCATCGATCAGCCCAGCACTACTCCTAGCATATCTTCACTACATACATCATGACCATGACGCTGGACACACCGCAGCAGCAGCGATTTGGGCCCGTTATGAACTTTGACTACCCTCCTCACGGCCAGCCACCGGCCTTTTCAAATCCGTGGTCCTCGTCACCCTCTGCCTCTCAGACCGCTGCGGTAGCAGGAAACAGCCTCTACGTTGGCGGACCGCAGCCACCCTCTCTCAGTCACAGTCTCGTGGGCAAGCCTCACACCGCGCGCGCTCCTATCACCAGCGCACCTCCTTTACCGTCCTATGGCTCATTGCCCGTCGCTACATCCGGAGCTGGTAGGTTTCTCACTCTCCTCGTTGAGCTCAGATATATATGTACATGTACAGCTGCTCATCTGTCTTATCACCAGATCTCCTCAGTATGAACCGCCTTCAGACGTCTTCTGCTGCCTATGCAGACGCCACCTACGCCACGACAGCCTCTCCCGTCCACGGCCACTTTGCACCCCCTTCAGCTTCTGCATACGACACCATGGGCTATGCACCGGCCCATGTACGACCTGCATTTGGTGCCATTGGCCACGAATCGGACGCCTCGCGCAGATTTTCTCAACAGTGAGCCAAGCCTTCCTTGCTACTGATGAAATTACGTGACTGACATTTTCTTCCCCAACAGCGTCCATGCTGATGACCGAAGAGGCTTTGCTGAAGCTCTTGATGCAAGCCACGGCATGCTGGCCATGAGCCAAGAGACACCCAGAAACATCTATGGCACCCGCGACCGAACTTCCGTAGACTCATACGGCTTCCCGTCTACTCATTCGACTAGCTCCTCCATCTCGTCGTCTGGCAATTTCAGCTCTTATTATGGAGATTCTGTCTCTGACTACTCTACTGCCGGCTCAGATATCGAATCTGTCGGCTCAAGGACACTGCCTCGACCTCAGGGCATGATGTCATCTTCAGTCCCTCCCGCGCCCCAATCCATGATGGGCCAATTCAGCTCAAAGGTCTCATCCAGCACCCAGAAGAAGCACAAGTGCAAGGTTTGTGACAAGCGGTTCACACGACCAAGCTCACTGCAGACTCACATGTACAGCCACACTGGCGAAAAGCGTAAGTATTTGAAAAAAAAAAAAAAAAAGATTGTTCTGGATACACATTGGCTAATGAACATTATCAGCATTTGCCTGCGAAGTTGAGGGCTGTGGTCGCCACTTCTCGGTCGTCTCAAACCTTCGACGTCACCGAAAAGTCCACAGAGGCGACGCACGATCTGAGGCTGGTTCGGAAGATCACCACTCAGATTAAATCTGGCCTTTACCCTCCAGAACCGGATCTATTGATTGATTCCGGCTGTATTAATACTCTTTTATGACTGCGGCCTTTGTGAGGCCAAACCTTCAACAATTTTTTTCAAATCACCACCTCCCGCGCATGAACCATCTGTAGCAGCATAGAAGATGCATGAGATGTAGCTGCGGGAGCATGGGAGTTGAAAAATCGACTATCATTACTAAAGATTTAATTGGTACAATACTCAGACTACGACTTCATCTCACGACACCAAATTAGAGGATGCGGATCCAAAAGAATTCAGAGGTTAGGAAGGGGATTTTTTTCTTTTTTTCAAGAGATGGTACGGCTATGCACATGAATTTTCACACTTGTCAGGGATACCAGTGCGTTGCATTGCGGGATCACATCAAGGGGCCTCTTTGGCTGATGTGATGTTTTCAACTGTTTCGTTTCTTTTTCCTTTACTTATATTTTCCTTATCTCATTTCTTTTTTTTTTTTCTGTCATTTTCGTTTTCATTTCAATTTTTTTCTACCTTGGTTGCTTGCTGGAATGGCGACTCTTTTTTTGGGCTACGAATCTCCTGGAACGATGGGATACACGAGTCTTTCCAGTCTGGCGTTTTGGCTGTGGGGCACTTTTACTCAAAGGGATTTTTTCTTTCTCAGCATGGAATTGGTGCTGCGTCCATCCTCGCCAGCCTTTCATTACCCATTGCGGATGGAAGTAACTTGGGGCTTGATATCATCGGCACAAGTAGGTGGGATGGAAAAGATGGCAACTGTGCGGCTTTTTCGCTCTTGTTTAGTATTGTATAAATAGGCCTCATTTCGCGGTGACGATATACCCATTCGATAGCACTGTGAGTCTATTGATGAATACATGAAATTCATTCTCACCCACGTTTTCTCTCCTGTTCCCCCTTGTTGTGAGCTATATGTCTTGAAGCTCTTTTGAGTAGGTATGTTTATCGACAGAACACAATAGTGCATGGTCCCTGCCGATCACTGGGCCAGCTACTTTCACACGACTCATGGTACAGCAAGAGTTGCGAAGAGTAGTAGTTAAGGAGAGGTGGAAACCGGTAACAGAGCACACCTGGGCTTCTTACGACGACGATCCCGGCGAGGATGTCCCAAACAGGCGGGTGAGGTTTGGCGGAGGCGCCGAATCATATGTGATCACGGGCTTCTCTTGCGATTTTTCGTATTGACAGCCGACGGAATCGACACATAACGTGCGGGAGAAGCATTCGTCCCTGGGGAACTGGCAGCTGCCTAGCTTCGCGCTTACATGTAAGCTCTCTCTCGTTCCTCTCTCTGTCTATGGTATGTTTGCAAGCTAGAGCTGAATTTACCCTACGCGGAGGAAAAAAGTGGAAAAAGGAGAACATGCATACGCGATATGTAAGTGGAATGGAGCATGGATGGCGATGGACTGATTTGAAATTTTCTCTCCTTTTTCTAGCTTCTCTCCTTTTAGCAATCACCTGATAGCTAGCTATCATGGAGATTGTGTAAGGGATATCAGTTGAAGCTAATACTACTAGCAGGACTTGTTGACCAATATATGAAATTACTTGAGTGTATAATGATTTTTGGATGCATTGAGAAGAGCACGAGTTGTTCAGAGGACGATCATTTCCTCAACCTGGAATAGAACGCGCGTTTCAGAACCGAATATCATTGCTGGTTATGGGATAGGAGGGACCCAAGCAAATGTTGTCAAGACCGGACAAGCTTTGTGGGGTTTGAGAAAGTTGTTACTTGGCTACATTCCGCCAAGCCAAAAAATTGGAGATTATATGCAAGGGTGATGGGAATAGCAAATGGGTTGTATGGATGGGATATTGGACAAGAAAAGAGGTCCGTTTTTGGGGGCGGCATGGGGTTATCTGGCGGCTGAAGCGAAGCGAGGGTGGCGGATTTCTTTTCCGGAAACCCGTTGATCGCCTCTTCCGTTTTTGATAATACTAGGAACTTTGGGTGTGGTGGGTATAGCGAATTTTGTTTTTGTCTTCTTTATAGTACCTGCAAGTGTGTTTGAAAGAAGGTGTGGTGATATCGAGATACGGCGGTTGGACGGTGCCACGAGGACGCTGCTCTTTTTGAACGTGACGAGGAGGAGTGAAGAGAGGGGAAAAAAGAAAGAAAGACGGGACCAGATTTGTAAAGGATCGACAATGGCGTTTTATACTCTGTTTATGGAACGGCAGATGCTGCTGTTTGCAGATGCGCTGATTGTCAAGATACCTGGGTTCTACGGCTAGAAATGGGGTATGATGACTATGTATATCTCCCGTCCTTTGGGTTGGGGAGGAGAAATGCCTTTTCGGGTGGTGATATGCAGAGGAGAAGGCCAGAATTGGATTTAGGCAATGCTGCCCTTGAGGGCTGATGTAGTACATGCTGCATAGTCTAAACGGATATCGGCCAGAGAGAGGCTTTGCTTTTGCTGAGCCGCGGTAGGAACAGCACACACACACACACACACACACACACAACATTGGGGGGGCATATGATACTGCTGTTTACAGTGAAGGTGGGAGGAGCTACTACTAGTATAACCCAGATTATGTATGATGACGGGCATGAGCAGATGATGGTCCTGCGGTGAGAGGGAGTTGGTTCACAACTATTCTGGATGAGGATCGCGATGCCCCGTCTATTTTGATTTCAGCCGGTGATGGGAAGAGTTGGGCTTTTCTTTCGAACGTGCGTGGCGTTACGACGTTATGATGCGCTTTTAACAAACGTTATACGTTTTTTTTGGTATTGTGACGCCGTCTTCTCACGATGATGTGAGGTTAGCTCAGCCTCGAGGGCCCTGTTCAACACTAATACTAGGTGGTCCAGAGTAAAACAAAAAAAAAAATGTGCTGGGTCGAACCAAAGTTCCAAACGTTACTAGAAAACGAAAGAGAAAACAATGATGCCGTCACCGTTTTGAAAATCCGGTTACTGCCCTTTGAAAAACCAGCCACCATGAAGGTGGCGTTTGATATATGCACTTTATTTTTTTGGCGTGGCGTTTAGAGAATTTTCTTTGGTAGCGGGAATGGCAAAACGGAATTTCCTTTTTGGGGACTGTTAAGCGACGAGTTTTCTTATAGTACATTATAGTAACTTCTTTCTCTTCGCTCTCGGTGTTAATTGAAAAAATAAATAATCGGAGAATATATATAACTTTTCCCTTTCAATGGAAGGGGCTTTTTTTTTCCTTTGTTTATTTTCTTCGGGTTGGGTATTCTGTACAGCGGCCGATTACAGCGTATTCTCTCCAAGGAAGCACGCATCGGCGCACAGATTTGTCACCCGCATGAGTGTACCATTATAATGAATTGATACAAGACATCCATCACGGGAAATGCTATCAAATAGTTACAACCAGGGGGGGGACAGCAAGCTACCTACACACTGCAAGGTGCGCAAAGCATACTGCACTGGAATCAAAAGACAGGGCAAGGAGTATACAGTGTTTCTCCCAAAGGTGGTTGGTGTGGGCTACAACCTTGTTGGAGAAGCAAGTGAGCAGGGATCAGGGGGCGTGCGATTAAAACAAGCTTTCGTCGGCGGCCTGCTACTGTATACGCTGCATGTATACCAGGCCGAAAAAGGGGGCTATTTTGCAGGTTCTCGCACCCTGGCCGCGAGGTGACGTCTGGTGATGCCAAGTGATGAAGAGGTCTTGACCAGGTATCTTTAATCTTATTATCTTCTCGGAGGACATATTGGAGGATTATGTATATAGATGGCTTGTAAGCGAACAGCCGTTTTGCGGGCTTTTCTCATATCGAATTAGTGGCGTTGCTGCAGCGAGAGAGAGCTAGAAGCCGCTAAGCACCATGGCTGGCCACAAAAATTGAGGGCTACCACAGGTCCTATACTCGTACGTATATCATACGAGTATTCGCACGGCTACGAGGTCTCACTTGGGGACTTTGATAATGAAAAAGCCTCGTACTCGAAATTACTACCTTCTGTAAAGTGCTAGAGATTATCGGCAATGGCGCTCTCAGCTGCAACGGCTGCTACCTTTTGCCCTACTTGAAGAGGAACGTAGTGCTAAGGAATACGATGAAAATTCTCCGCTGCATGCCCCGAAAGGAAGGCGAAAACTTCTTGTTGCGTCTCCGGCTGTGACGAAATGAATGTCACTGGAAGAGGAGAATGGGCGGCCGGCCAAGGGTGTCATGGCACAAGTAAGGTATAAAGTAAACAGTGGTAGGTATAGTAGGTTATTGTATGTATGTATGTACACATTACTTGGGCCAATCTACGGGTTACTAGCATCACCCTTGTCGAAAGGCTGAGAAAGAACTGGGTACGGCGAGATTTGAAGTAAAACGTTAAGAGAATCAAGCATTTAACGGAGTGTGGGCCTAAAAAGCTTCTTTCGTTGCCTCCCGCTTTGACCAGGACAGAAAAGACGCGGAAATGGTTGAATAGCTGATACAACCTTCCTGTCTGGGCGGTTTACGATGCTTGCACATATAGCGCTGATAATGATTACTTGTACATTAGTACTAATGTATGTAGATTAATACCTACTTAGGTAGGGAGGTTCCATGAGTAAGCATGTATCTATGTATAGAGAAGATGTACATACAAGTAAGTGCTAGCAGCGACTCTCTCCATCTTTTTTTTTTTTTTTTCCCTTTAGTGGATGATGGCCAATTATACACCGACAGTTTCCGTTTTCATTGTTTTTAGTGCTGCTTTTTTTTTTTTCTTTTCTCTTACCCAAGATTTTTTCTTAAAGCCGTGCTACCGCGAAAGGGGAAGTGGGAATTTTAAAAAAAAAAAAACGGGGGAAGCCAAATCAGGGGAGGGGGCAAGGCGGTGGTTTTTTTTCCCTTTCCCTTTGTTCAGGGGATGAGCATAATAAGATGCATCGGATCGCATCGGATCGTCGTTATCCATCTGGGTTAATGCGGTTATTTGCTGTCTGGTTTGCTGCTGGCGGCCTGTTTGCGGTTAGTATTATATTAGAGGGGAGGGGGTGGAAGAAACGAGGAAATAGCTTAAATGGTTTAAAGAGAAAACAAAAACACGAGCTGGTTGATGCCGAGGCACGGTGGGCCTTTTTCTTTTTCTTTTTGATATCGTGTTTCTAGCAGGCATTTTAACCGCTGTACATGTACAATAACACCAACTACAGCAATATACTAATGCATTTCTCCGTCGTCTCTGTGGATGCCTCTTCTCAAATCCCTTTAACAAAAAGTAGCGTATACGTGGTACTTCTCCACAAGATAACGGGACACCACAAAGAAGCAAGGAGCAAATGAGAAAAACGGCTCTCCAAAAAATCAAAATAAAAAACCGGATTTTCATCCAGTTGGAAGTTGGGCATCTCCTCTAACCTTTTTTTTTTTTTTTTTTTGTTCCTTCTCTGGCCCTCACTAGCAGCCCAAAGCAGGACAGCATCCAAACACAGAAGGTGCGCCTTGTGGTGCTTCTTTCCCTGCCGAAAGGATGTGGATGGAGCAATTGACGTCAGCGGCTGCGGCACAAGGGTCTCTGCATGCGCGCTAAGGCGACCCCACATAGTATGGACCCCGAAACGTCATTCTATGGCGCCGTCATTGGGCGGTTTTCTTCATTGCAGGATTGCGCTTCGCTGGGGGACGCATCTCGCTGCGGGTCTCGGAAAGACTTTTGTGTGTGCTTGGTTGTGAGCGGCGCTGAGGATTGCGGTTTGTCTTGTTCTATGAGAAAAATAGGTACCAAGAATTTACAGCTACCACGATGCTATACAGTACATGCTTGAGGGCGTGGTGTGTATGGCATAGCACAGTGCTGTAAATCTGCAGGATGCATGAATCTCTACACTCCCCCCTCCCGTCCCAGCTCTCGGAACGCCCTTTCTTTTTCAATTAAGATACCTGCTAGCTTCCCCTTTATGCATTTCAGATCTGCCTGTCTTATGCGCTGGCCGATGCGGCTGCGAAACCGCCCCTCGTAGGATATTACAAAAATTAAACCCGTATATTAAATATGTGACAGCGCACATGCACTGTGTCCGCGCGCCGTCCAGCTAAGCAGATTCCCGAAAACGTGCCAACAAAGTATCGCAAGTACCTGCGGGGCCTGCGCACAGTGCGACCCTGAAGAAGCCCCAGATGGAGAGGTACATGCGCTACAAGCTGGAGTGCGGTACTTCCTAACTTTGCGAGTTGCACAGCTCCACCAGAGCTCCAGCGCAGGCAGACAGGCACTGGCATGCGCTGTATTTTCCCAGTGCCACAGCGCCTGCTGGGCCCGCTAGCCAGCCGGCTCAGTCCCCCTAGCGAAGGCGTCTCGTCTGGATGGAGAAGTCGAAGCCAACGATATACTGTAGTTTGGCAGAGTCGCAGGTTTCTTTTAGCTCAAACGGCGCCTCTCCCATGTGCCAGGGCGTTGCCACTGACGCGTCCAGTCTTGGCGGGTTGTCACTACGCTTTCAGGCGTTTATGCTGGTTTAGTACGAGGCGGGTAGAAGCCACGCACTCAGTGGCTGTTCAAGCCATTTCGCTTCGTTCCTTGTTGCTACGGATTCAACTGGCTGTGCGTTTTTTTTTTTTAACCTGGTAACCAATCAACCCACCCGATGATTGTGTGGCGCCGTTTCGAAGGTTTCGAAAACGTGCTCGAAGAAAAAAGAGGGCATTCTTGTAGTTTGTCCCTCTCATCCACAAGGGTAACGAACGACTCAGTACAATTGCTTTTGATATTGTGACGGTGGGTTGTGTATACAAAGAAAAAAAACGTTATTTTATTTTATTTTATTTATTTTATCTTTTTTATCTTAATTTTTTGTCTTCTTTCTTTTCGGCTGAATTTCCCGCTCCCTTGTCCCAAGCCGCCACCCATCATTTGCTCGTTTCATAATAAGACAAAGATGGAATCGGCGAGCGCTTTGATACACAAGCGCACACTGTATTGGACAGTATGTCGTATTTTTTCAACGACACAGTGCAGCATTCCAAAGAATATTCCAAAACATAGGACATCTTCTTGCTCTCTTCTGTTTTGGAACCTGCAGTGATTGATTATCCTCGGTTGTTTTGGTGCAGATACATGCACATACTACTCTGTAGATTGCGTGGCCCGTCCCTCGGTACCGTTTAATCTTCTCCATGGCGGCTAAAAATAAAATCTGTAACACGCCAAGCATGGGGACTGCTTGCCCGTATTTTTGCTATTTTCGCACCACTCGTCGCATGCGTAATTACATTTGGTTTGAAATAGCTCTGCTTTGTCAATTACCGTGTTAGAGTGCCGTCGTTGGTGCAATAATCTTCCTGGCAATGGTGTCTTAATTGTTTAGCCGTGCATTGTTGCTGCCTCCTTTATGGCAACTATTTACTTTTGGTGAAGACAAGAACTAGTCTATGCTTACTTTGTCTGATCAACCTCGCCCTCCTCCCCTTTTGACAGCATTGTTGAGACAAGAATAACCTGATTTTCCACAATCATCGTCCGAGCGAGTCTTACCAACAGGTCAGAGGTCTGTATCATCTCCATCTTTGCTTTGTGTCTCGTATCAGAAAAAGTGGGCATCGCAACGTTCCGCTATTAGCACCACTTCTCTTGTCACATTTTAGAAAGCCTACATGCATGCATGCTTCCATACACACACTTCTCTCGTGTAGATATCTATCTCTCTGGTCTCGTTTCTTACTAAGAATCGAAATTCCCAAGTTCCCGTCTACATTATAAGCGGAAATATACCCCATATTAACCAGTCAGTCCCGGACTCGGCGCGCCTCCCATGACCCCTGCTCTTTTTTCTTTCCTTTTTTTTTTTTTTTTCCTTTCTAAAACTGCTTCGCCCCTTTCGGTAGGTCCGGGGCGCACCCGTATCTAGGAACCAAATTGGAAGATACAGGCCCAGACAAGGCACTCCCCTGGCTAGAGCAGAAAATAATATGTCGCTGTTTGATGACAGCCGGAGATATTCGCACAGGCGGCCGACGAGCGGCTTCAAATCTGCACTACTATCTAGCAAACACCCTAGCTGGCTGACACCGTTAGATCTCACCAGGGTTGATCCTTCTTCTTCTTCTTTTTTCATTCTTCATCACCTTGCAAAGTGCGGAACTAGGATTGAAGCATCATCCCTCCCCTGGCAAAAATAACATGGGTTGGAAAAAAGAAGACTTGAGGAGACCCGCCAGCATAAGCTTTCTAGAATTGAAGTAATCATATAATATCGTGGAGGTGTACTTGATGTATTGCCGTGGAGATAAATTACCAAGTATATTGCCGCAGCTACTACTATTGCCCAGAGAGGCAGATGGGCATCAAATCCCGGGCTTAGCCATCTTGTTTGAGATTACCATCCGCTTTTGGCTAATTGATTAATCTATATAGGTACTCCTCTCCAGTCTCTTCAAGTGTTTCCATACTTAGCCTCGATGTTAGTAGGTTGGCTAACGTAAAGTCGTCTCAGGTGATGCACATGAAATGAAGATGCTTGGCGCCAGCGATAATGAAACCACAATGATATCTCAAGTGACACGTGAAGAAATTACTTGGAGAAAATACGATGGCTCTTGCAACGTAGTAACTGCCACAGGTGAACATAAGTCTTGGAGGCCTATTCAAATGGCGTCATTTCATCCCTTTCACTTCATCTCGGTCATTTTAACAACTGCCAAGCAATTTATCATTTTAGCGGTACAAACAGTAAATCAAGAATATACAAGTATGTCAGTTCTATTTCCGTAGTCAACTCGGAAAGATGTAGGGGTTTTCCTTGGCTTTGTGCCGGAAAATGATGCAAGCTACATACTTCTCTCACGCGTAGACTGGCATTGATACTCTACAAGGAGATCAAGATACTCTTTGAAATTACTATAGGAATAGTTGGGGCTATCTTGGTGTAGTTTCGTCAACAGAATGCGAGTTTAGACTGTTTGATGATGGTTTATAAGGAGGCGCCCGTAAAGCGAAACGAGAGTTGACATTACGCCGCCTTCTCCATTGAGTACTCGCATGCGTACAACTTCTGCAAACTTAGAGATAGTTGTGGTATTTCAAACTCTAGCCATGTCTTACTCCATATATATGTACTCCTAATAGCCTTAAATCTTATCATTTCGATCTAAGAACCCTTCAAAAAAGTTGCAATAAAAGTCCATGCCATCGCTACTTTTGCCGAATAGAAGAATGATGGAAATGGATGTAACAAGTCTACGGGTCAAATCGTATTATAAACTCGAGTATTCATTTCAAACATCCGAATAACATCGTTCTTTCAACACCTCTCGCGAGACGCATTATTATTTAATAATTCTATTCATTGTCAACCAAATCTCATCTTCGCTCACATTATGCGGCTCCTATTCTATCCCTCCCCGTGACAAAATCTCACAGATGGCCTGGTTGATGGGCCATCTTCCATCGTCCCCAATTTAACGATAACTACCCATCGCTTCCCTAAGTTGAGGGGAAAAAAAGATTCAACTTTCCTCGTAGCTCCATTCCAAGATAAGAGGAGTAAAACGCAAGATGACACGATATCAAACCGCAACAATCTTTGTGTCGAAGACTGTCTGAAATTTATTATACATAGAAAGAGTAAAATTTGTAAAAGAGAGTCAAGGAATATAATAACGTGGAAAGAATCCAGGTAATAAAGTCGGACGCAAGAAGCGCCTATGTGGGAGAAATGAAGGGGAAAAGCAGACGGGTTAAAAACAATTAACCAATGGTCATAACGTCGTAAATGTGAGAATAAAAGTTTTTCTTTATAAAGGCGTGAGAAATTAATGAGGGTCTTTTGCGTGAGGTAAACGTTGGCGGTAGATTATTTTATAGTAATCATATACCGTCAAGCGTTTTCTTCGCATTCAGAGAGCCATTAGGAGGTATGGCAGCCCTCTGAGTTGCCCTTTCTCCCTTCGTCCTTTTGGACATTCTCTTTCTTTTTATAAGTCCTTTTGACGTATTCTCAACTCCTATCCAAACGCCAGACACTGAATCAGGATTGTAGGCTGAAAAAAAAAAAATTCGCTTCTGAGCAATTTTTGCCTCATACGTGCGGGGCTTCGCCAGGTCGGCTTCTCTCGAGTTGCTCGAGCAGTTCGCGCGGAGGCACCCGCTGAATGCCGCTTCCACGATCATACATGGATGTGGGTGCTGGCGTGTATCCTTCGCGCTTCTTGCGTATCCGATCAAGAATGATTCCTGAAGCGACTAGGATAAGAATGAGTGCTAGTGCGATGGCGAGGCCGATGAGAACGACGAAAACAAGCGCCAAGTGTTTAGCTGTTGAGTAAAGTATTAGCAAAGAACAATCAACTTTAAATTATGCCACATGTAAATGACAAGAGAAGAGAAAATGAACATACTGCTAGATGTAAAGAAGTTATCTTTTTGCGAAAATATCCTGGCAATGCTTCCAGCTCCAGTATCGGTGCTGGTTAGAGCAAAAGGAAGGTAGGCGGTGCCGTTGTAAATGACGGCCGAAGCCATTCCAACATTGGCAAAGGGTATAGAGCCAGTGAGCATCAAAACTTGCTTGTCGTCAAGAAGATTCGATGAAGCATGAGCTTTGGTTACTGTAAAAATCTGCAGACTTTGGATAACACTGCCCTGAGGAGGTGGCACTTCAGGGCTCTGCCATTGTTTGCCGTCATACTTCATGATAAAGGCGGACCCATTCGGCGAGTTGCCTGAGACCCAGATCTGGCTATTGTCGTTTGAGCCGGCTGTAATGGCATTGACAGGGCCGGGGATCTGAGTAGCGCCTGCAAAGTCCGTCCAGGACTGTTGATCGGCATCGTAAAGGGCAAGGAATCTTGTGTTGGTTCCGTTGGTACGAAGATCACCACCAGCAATCAACTGAGTTTTGCTGTGCCACAGAAAGCTGCTAACCCGCCCAGCCAAAGTGGTACCGGGCCTTGACCATTGAGCAGTGTTGGTATCATACGTACAAACACCAGGGCAGTCCAACGCACCCGCATTCTCAAACGAGCCGCCGGCGTAGACCTCTGCAGTACCAGGCCTAACGCTGACGACAGAGACTGTGTGGTTCCCGCCCAGCAGTGACGCAGGTTGTTGCTTGGAAAAAGACTTGGATTCAATATCGTAAGCGATGAGTCCACCAACACTGCTGCCGTCGACAGTACCGGTGATGTTGCCACCAGCGTAAAGGACGCTTCCAAGAAGAGCAACGGAGGTGAATACCGACTCAGAAGATATTCCGGATCCGAGTCCGCTAATGGTGCCATTGTTTGTGCCATCGATGAGCACTAGGTTATTAATGGTAGAGCCGTTGGGGGATCGAGCTGAGAAGTGGCCTGCGAGAACTGTAATGTTGCTGCTGTTTCCGGTATAGAACGTGCCTGTGAGAACACCTGATGTGGGTTCGGGAGAGAGATCACGTCGTCGCTTATTGCTCGACGATTGCACTCCAGGCTGAATGTTCACTGGGAACTGGCCAAGGCCCTCATCAGACAGGGTGACAGCGCCACTTGCTCCTAGTTGCGAAGACTCCATGGAGCCTGCAAAGAGAGAATTGCCGGTGGTAAGGTTCAGTTGAGAAGCTGTGAGCATGCCGCCAAAGTCGGGGTTCGCGCCTTGTAGATTCTGCAGCCAGTTCCCTTCGGATAACATCCACACCGCAAAGCCGTCAACAGGCACCGCCTCAAATCTGCCAAAAGCCTCACATTCAGAGAAGGAGCCCGTCAAGGCGATGGCATTTTCCGTAACGCTGCTAATATTGACTTGGAATGCCACAACCTGCTCGACTCTACCGTTCACGCCTGCACCCAGTGGGTTCCAAGCCTGGCTCTTGGTGTCATATATGGCCACATGGTTGAGGCCGCTCTTCCCCTTGGACCGCAAGTTCGTAAAGTCTCCTCCCACAAATAAATGCGTGTCTTGAAGGTACATGTCCAGCACTTGGCCATTGAGACCTCCATTGATATCCATAATTTTACCATTGGTATCGATGGCGACGAAATTCTGGTGCGCATCTGAAGTGAAGTTACCGCCGATATAGGTGACGTCTCCCGATGTTGCCAAGGAATTAACGCCGGTATTCTGATCGAAGCTTGCGCCAAGTTGGTTGAACGGAGAATCGTCCAGGCTGTCCGCACTAATCTTTGTTTTGCTCGGATCGAAGTCGAAGAGACCGTTGAGGTTCCCGGTCGAGTTAAGAAGGGTGAACCCAACCTTTTGAGCTACAAAGGTCATTTCGCTCAAATCTTGTCCGTCGAGGGGGGTAAGCGTGACTTTTGGCTTGAAGGTATCTGAGGTCTTTTCAATGTAACCGAAATAGATTTGATCATATTTGTCAAAGTTATTGGTTTGGAAGATTGAAGTAGTGAATTCTGATTGAATAGTGCCAGTCGACATGAGGCCGGTAATGTTAACACGACCTCTGGTCTGGCACGAGCCATCAGGTATGCAGCCAGGGGTATACATGTTGACGGAGTAGTTACCAGATTCGATAATGTTGGGCACGAAAACAACGGATGCAGATTTCGAGGTGATGGGGCTGGAAAGCTGTGCTGTCAGATATTTTGAATCACTTTGTAAAGAAGCTGACTGCGTCCAAGGGCCTGTAGCTGTGGCGCTGGAAGGGAAACTGGTGTTGCAGGACGGCTCGTTGAAAGAATTGATAGCGTAAGAGAAGATGTTATCTTCAAATAATTGGATGCTGTTGAGGCCGGCTCCTTTTCCGTACCACGCTGAAATATCAATCTGGAAAGAGTTCATGCCAATTCTATTAACAAAATGAAAGTCTTGAAATTTCACTTTGGGGTCGTTGCTTAGCGGGCACTGGCTTGTACAGCTGGAGTTTTTGCCCGTGGCAGGATCGATGTAGGTAAAGTTCATGATACCGTCGAGTGGTAAGGCGACGAAGCGGAATGTTTTCGTACCCCGTCCATCTTGATGCGTGTTCCAAAGCCGCAGCTTTGTGGGCTCAAAGCCAAAGTCGAAATTCGCCTGCCAAGTGCCAGGTGTCTCGTCTTGCAGCAACCAAGTCTTACCTGAGCCGCTAGACCCATCAGAACAGACAACACTCTTGGGGTTGTCGAAACCTTTGGTGGTTGCGGTATTCTCGGCCGAGATATTTGCAGTGGACAGGTTGATAGCCTGGCCATCAAGCTTGTTTGGCGCAGTGACATTGCCTAGACCAGTGAAGCTTCCGCCGAAAATAACATGACCATTGCTTGCTTTTGTAATGGAGCTCACGGGGGCATTGAAGCCGGCAAAGGGAAGATTCGTCCAGCCGCCGTCCACTTTCCACGCAATGGCATTTGTCGAATTCCCCCCTTTGAGATTTCCACCAATATACACAATTCCCTTGGAATCATCACACAAGAGAGCGTTGACTTCGCCTTCCAGTCCCACGAGTGGAGTAAAACTTGTTGTGTTCGCATTGTAGATGGCGATGGCCGTTGACTTGATGCCGTCCAAGCTCGTAAAATTACCACCAAGCACCACGCCCTCGGCGCCATCTTTGAGTGTTATTGAGCACATGGCCAGTATCGACGCGTCGGTTGCGGCGATGGGAGCGAGGACGCCATTTGGCGTTTGTGTGAGCAGGTATTCGCTGCCATTTGTGCTCAAGGGTTGTGCGATCTGCTCCTGGAACTGATAGAGTGAGATTCCGTTGAAGTCTCCAGCAATGCCTATGCTCCCCAGCTGTGAGAAATCGAGATTTGCGGCAGGAGCTGCAGTAATATTAAAGGCGGACGTGATTGAGGGAGCAAACATTGCCAGAGACGCAACAGCTGAGCTTATCAGCCGAGGGCGTCGCGCCGGTCGGCGTCGTTGTGATGATAATCGCATGTTGATCTACCGCGGCGCGCTAGGGGGAGAAACCGAATCGATAGAAGGACGAAGGGGGGGCGTAAAGTCGCAGGTTCCGGGCGACAGACGGCGCGAACGATGATCGAGACGTCGGTATCGATGGATTGCGAATGAGCATTTGGGGTGCAGAGAGGCTGGAGTGGATTGAGGCTATCGCATCACGACTTGTTCGATGTATCTATGCTCGACCGATTGTGGAATGAAGTAATGGATTGCGACGAAATCGACGAGGCTGAAGCCGAATTATACTATAGAAAAAAGATCGGGTATCGGAGGGAAAAAACGAGTATAACAATTAATTTCAAGCCGAATCAGCAGGGCCGGGTATCCTGTATAGTAAATGCTCTAGCAGTATCTCGTCGCCGGCGATGAGTGATGATGGACTGAATTTTTGATGGAGCGAAGGCGAAGAGGCTGGTTGGGCAGGCAGAGGCATGAAAAGCACCAAGAATGCGGGAAATTGCTGGCCGCCGCTGTTATGGAGCAGCTGGAGGGGGGTTTAGCCTTATAAGGTTAGTGGCATTGGGCGGCGACAATAAAGTGGCTTCAGGGCGGTTTTTAGCCTTTAGGTGCTATAAAATAGCACCAGGAACCGTCTCTTTTTTTCTGCCTTTCTGCTTTGGGCTGGACCTGAGGCTGCGCAGCGATTCTCTGCGATAACGCAGCAAAATCAATGAATGGATGAAAAAGTGACAAAAATGTCAATGTTGGGCGGTGTGGTGGGCCGGAAGCGAAGCGAGATTGTGCTCGACGAGATTGTCCTGGTCTGACTGAGTACAGCGTGAGCGAGGCTTAGTCTGCGGTGACCGCGTGTGCGAGATCGTAAAAGCTTCGAGTAATACTACGGCAAGGTACGGCGTGGTGCAACAGTCCGAATCTTCGCTGGTGAGTGAGATGCCGAGGCCAATCAGGCGCTCGCTTTGTGTGGCAGTGCGTCGTGCAGAGTATCACTGAAGTTGAGTGCTTCGTGATTGATGAAGCGAATGCAGGTACGAGCACTATCGTGAGATGAAAATGTGGGTATACGAAGTATTACAGGGGGAGCAAAAAAGGAATGGCAGAAGCTCTATCGGTGAGCTTCAAAACAAGCAATAAACAATCAAAAAGATGGACGATAGCCCTCAGCTTCGTGAACGGCAGCGCTTTTGTGTTGTTCCCTCGGAAGAGAGAGAGAGAGAGGCAAAAACCACAGGCGGAGAGATACCCCTGGCGGCATCTGTGATTGCGAGATGCATCGGAGCACGGTTCTGCCTACGGCTCGCTGTGCCGCCCTGCGTTCCTATTTGCGGGATGCTTCGTTCATATCATGCCAGGGGCACAAAGCGTCGGTCCACTCTTGCTTGGCCCCGGAATCCCCCCCAAAAAAAGACGAAACGCAGTTTACCAATGGGGGTTGATGTGAAGCTTTGTTTTATTTAGGCACTGCTGCTTAGCTGTTGAAACTAGCCGTAAAAACACACGATAGTTTGGCAGATAGACTACTAATTTTGAGCTGACACGGCACCATGAACATAAAGGAAGTTTCCTCCTTGGGGATGAGTAGTGGATAAACTGGTCTGCGGAAGACAGCCGAAAATAGTCGTAGCACTCGCCGGGATCGCCAGATGCCCTTGATAGAAAATGCTATGATTATAAGCGCACAGCTATCAAACTCATCACACCCGCCTTCGCTTCTGCGCCCTTGCTGTTGGCCAAAGCTCAGAAGCTATGGCTACCTCCATCGTGTGCCCATGTCACCGTTGGCTGTCCGTCCATATCTTGGCTTTTCTGTTTGCTGTTGCAAAGCCAAGTCTGTGCATGCCGCTGCGTTAGCACCCAGCCGTCCATCATACCATACGATGACAGCTCAGATCTGTTTATGCTCTGTGGATTAGTTTCGGTGCTGTCTCACATCGTCCTGCCTGATTGTCAATGGAGAGATTGCTTGGCTTTGAATTCCAGCCTCGGCGATTGGCATACAAGTGAAATGTATATCGTACCTATGAAAGCATCGTGGCTATAGGAAGTTCAAGCATGGGGTAGACCAAACACTCGAAACACCCGTTGCCGCAGACTCAATCTATAGATAGATGACCCAAAACAAACAAATGTGTGCTATGACAACCAACCAGTGAGACCTCAGTCATTTCTGCGGAATACAAAGTACTTACCATCGCAATGGCCTACGCTTTGCCTTGCTGCGACGCCCACCTTGTCTTGTACTCCCTCGGACTCTCATAGGTCTTTGGATCCCCCGCCCACATTCCCTTGCGTTTTCTCCTTGCCTTGGCCTCAGCCTTCTCATATCGCTGCTTTAGCCCCCCAAACTCGCCGCCGCTCTTTGCCTCGTATACGGTGGCCAGTCCACTCTTGATCATCTCGAGTCCGACATTCCTGCGGAACAGAAACCTGCGGACGTAGACAGTGGCAACGATCCGTTCGTATTGATCTGTCTTGTAGATGTATGCGCGCACATTTCGGTGCAAGATGTAGTTTCGGAGCCACTGCAGGGCTTCGTCCGAGTAGGGTTGGGCTGGCTTTCCAAAGTGCGCTCCCTCTGGCGCATCAACCGCGGCAATGCGGATCGGTATCTATATATATGCCTCTAAGTTAGCAAATGCCCAAACATATTTGGTGAGAGGAGGGAAGAGAGAGAATCCTTACAGTCCGCCCTTTGAGCTCTTTCCTTGACTCAGGAACCTTTCTTAGCCACCCCCAGCCCACAGCTTTCCCACCAGGCGTGTGGAACAGATGGAAGTTGTCGCCATCGCCAACACTCGTTACTTTGCCGTATAAGCTCCGATTCCGAAAGAAATTCGGCCGTACATAAGCTGCTCCTGGAATTCGCCGCAAGTAATTCGCATATAGCTGCAGCGCGGCGAGGCCTACGAGAGAAAATCCAACCATGGGTGCCCATGCTTTGGCGGCTTCTAGAGGCCCAACCTCACTGCTCCTCAAGGAATCTGGCCATGAAACAGGCCTCTTCTTAGACTGGTCCTCATGATCCGTGCCTTTGCTGGGTGCTGAGGCTCCAAATGGCCATACCATTGTATTTGCGACCCGTAGGTCGGCTTGGCATCGAGAGTGTTTGGTTTAGGGTCCAAGTTTAGAGACCGAGCTGGTAGCTTGGGAAAATCGCTTTATAGTGGCATGTTCACTGTTACTGTGGCGCCCCAGACTACTTGTACGCTCTGCGCAGTGACATTAGACTGCCTGCGAAACAGCGGTACCCTAGACCGATCAGATTGATACAGCACCCTTGTTAAATTCAAGCATAAGAATATAATAAATAGTAAAGAAACTCAGAAATATTTATTTTTTTACGGAAAATTCCAGGGTTATGGGCTATATGGCTCCTATCATCAAATTCATTGCCTACAATTATGAACCTCACCACTCGCCGCCTCATCCATGTCAGAGGCCGCATCCGCTCAACAGATGATGCCCAATTCTAATTTGGCTAGATAGAGAGAGAAAAGTCTATGGATTGCGAGAGTCTCTTCAGCTGCTTTGCACCTTGAATGTCCTGCCGCTAGCCGTCTTCCTCTCTCGTTCTTCGTTATCAGGACGCGCACGACGCAGCACTTTATACACGTTAGCAAATACTCCGTCACTGTAATGACATATTGTATCAAACTCACCTTGCAGGAAGTCTGCGGTTCGCTTCCTCATTCGAGAGTGGATGTATGCCTTGGAAGCTTTGATGTGGTAGTGGAAGTTGTCTCGGAACGTCTGGATATGGGAGATGACGGCTGCCATTCTCTGGGGAGTCAGGTGCCTTGGGAAGAGAACTTCGGGCAAGTTAGTACAGTGAGTCTAATCAAATCTAGGACCTTCTTACCGAAAGTAACGTATCCGATTTCACCGGAGCCGGTGTCTCGCACTCCAGGAACGCCCTGCAGCTCAAGTGGGGGATCGTTTCTGAACAGCACCTGGGGTGCATTCTGAATAGCTCGTCTTCGGGCATCGACAAACTCCTGAATAAAGACCTTTCCGTACACTCTATCGGTTTCCTCTCGGAAGATGGTGCTGAAAATGACAGTGACACGATCGTGGCTGGCCTTTACATAAATGGCCTCCTCCTCTCGGTAGTGGATGGCTTTGACCTCTCCTCCCTCCATCACACCCTTGGGGGCCTCCTCTGAGCTAAATTTAGATGCCTCCTCTTTCAGCTTGTAGTGCTCTTCGTATGCTTGCTCGAACGGCGCAGCCATGGCATGGCGCTTCAGTAAGGCGAATTGCATTGCCAACGCGTCGCGTTCCTCTATATTCCAAAGTGAGCTCTCTGGTTCCGGGGCATTGTCGCTGGAGATTAAATCGGCCTACCCTTGGACTCTGGTAGGTTCTCTAGGTCAATCAGCACCGAGAAGTCGTAGCCAACTTCAGCCGGAACAACGTATTGTCCATATTCGCGTTGGAGAACCTGCTCAGCGCCATATTTGGCCAAGTCCTTGAAGCATCGAATCTGGAGGGACAGTAGAATCTTCGTCTTCACTTCAGGAGTCGAGATGTGGAACGTGACGCCGTCGAAGTCGGATACGGTCTGGTCGATGTGTACGGGCGGGGCACTGTGCCGCAGTCAGCTCGGCTCGTCTTGAGAAATTGGAATTGGGCTTGTGCATACCCCGAGAACCGTTCGGTAAGCACCGACTGAATGAGGGCGTTCTGGTAGTCGAGAAGAAGCATCGTGGCGGCTGGTGTCGTGGAATCTGCTGTGTCCTCTCCGGATCGTCCTGGAGCTTGGTTGACGACTCCGACCCCCGTGGTGGGGCTAAGCTACGTTGCTGAAGACGTCAAGCTGGGGGCAGCGCACCACGTGACGGAGCAAGCTAGAGCAGTAGCGCCACCCCAAGCCCATTATCGATAAGCTCTCGAAAAAAAATATCCCATCTGCGCAATTGGCTAGCAGCGGCATGTAAATGCAAGTTTCCTTGGTACGAGCAGAAGCCGGCATTGGAGGTTGAGAGACGGCAGCCATGGTCAAATCATACCTGTGAGTCGATTTTATTGACATGTGCGCGCCTAGATACACGTGTTTTGACCATTGAATAGCAAATACGAGTACGCCAAATCTTTTGGCACCATCCTCTCCGGCTCATCGAATCTCATCTGGACATCCAAAGATCGAACGGGGACTGGCGCAGGCCAAGCCATTACAGCCGCGAACGAGGAGGTTTTATGCTGGGATATCAAGAAGGGCGAGTTAATCAGCCGATGGAGGGATGAAAGGTGCTCTTATTCCGCCACTGCCATCGCGCAGAGCGGCGTGGATAAGGACATGTTTGCCGTGGGATACGAAGATGGAAGCATTCGTATCTGGGACAGCAAAATCGCCACTGTTATAGTCAATTTTAATGGTCATAAATCGGCAATCACACATCTTGCCTTTGACAAATCCGGAGTGCGACTTGCAAGCGGTTCGAAGGACACCGACATCATTGTTTGGGATCTCGTTGCAGAAGTCGGCCTGTACAAGCTTCGAGGACACAAGGATCAGATCACAGGAATCAATTTTTTGGAGCCCGAGGCCAAGTTGCAAGATGAAGACGGAAACCAAGCCATGGTGCTCAACGACGAAGAGTTGTCAGATGGGTTCCTTTTGTCTACCGGAAAGGACTCCCTCTTGAAGCTCTGGGATTTGTCTTCGAAGCACTGCATAGAGACGCACATTTCACAGACAAACGGCGAGTGCTGGGCACTCGGTGTCTCCCCAGACTTGAGCGGCTGCATAACTGCAGGCAACGACGGAGAGCTGAAGGTGTGGTCCCTGGATGCGGATGGATTGAGCTCCTCTGCTCAACGAGTAGAAGTTGTCTCCTCTGCACAATTTTTGCAAGACCGAGGAACCCTTTTTCGACAAAACAAGGATCGAGCGACTGAGGTTATTTTCCATCCTCAAAAAGACTATTTTGCTGTCCACGGCTCTGACAAGAGTGTCGATGTATGGCGCATCAGATCAGAATCTGAAGTTCGAAAAGGCCTGGCCCGAAAGAGACGGCGAAGACGTGAGAAGCAGAAGGATGCCAAGCCTCAGGATGAAGAAATGGAAAATGGAGACGATACACTGGACGATGTATCAAAAGCCGATATCAGCGATGTCTTCGTCCAATATGTTATTCTGAGAACTGGTGGCAAAGTCCGTTCGATTGATTGGGCTCTGCCTGCTGGGCAAAAGCAAATCTATCTGGTAGTTGGAACTACTAACAACCAGCTGGAGTATTACAGTGTAAATCCTAAGGAGAAGAGCGATAAGAAGCAAAAGGACGACATCCCAGATTACACCAAGGCGTTTTCAGTCGAGATCCCGGGGCACAGAGCTGACATCCGTGCTCTGTCACTGAGCTCAGACGACAAGATGTTGGCATCAGCATCCAATGGCTTGCTAAAGGTTTGGAATATCAAGACTCAGACCTGCATCCGAACATTCGACTGTGGGTATGCGCTCTGCTGTGCCTTCCTTCCTGGAGACAAGGTCATCGTTGTGGGAACAAAAAATGGCGAACTGCAATTATTCGACGTTGCGTCTGCATCACTCCTGGACAGCGTCGAGGCACATGAGGGAGCTATCTGGGCGTTGCAAGTCCACCCTGATGGACGGTCTGTTGTTTCCGGAAGTGCTGATAAAAGCGCCAAATTCTGGGACTTCAAGATTGTCCAGGAGCAGGTTTTAGGAACGAGAAGGACAACACCCAAGCTTAAGCTCGTCCAGTCCAGAACGCTTAAAGTCTCCGATGACATTCTCAGTCTTCGATTTTCACCTGATTCCAAGTTGTTGGCGGTATCACTTCTGGATAGCACAGTGAAAGTGTTCTTCGTCGACTCTCTCAAATTATACCTCAACCTTTACGGACACAAGTTACCTGTGCTAAGTATGGATATTTCCTATGATAGCAAGCTTATTGTCACAAGTTCGGCGGATAAGAACATTAGAATATGGGGTCTCGACTTTGGTGACTGCCACAAGGCTTTGTTTGGCCACCAGGACAGTATTCTGCAGGTAGCATTTGTCCCTCACAACTCTGACGGCAACGGACATCACTTCTTCAGCAGCGGCAAAGACCGAACAATTCGATACTGGGATGGAGACAAATTCGAACAGATTCAGAGACTAGATGGTCACCACGGCGAGGTGTGGTCAATAGCCATGAGCCATAGTGGGAATTTCCTTGTTACTGCTAGTCATGACAAGAGTATTCGCGTATGGGATGAGACTGACGAGCAAATTTTCCTTGAGGAAGAACGAGAAAAGGAAATGGAAGAGCTGTACGAGAGCACTTTGACGGCCTCTTTGGAGAAAGACCAAGAGGGAGGCGACGAAAACGGCGAAATTGCCGCCGCAGGAAAGCAGACCACAGAGACATTGATGGCTGGTGAGAGGATAGCTGAAGCTTTGGAGATGGGTATGGCCGATTTGAACTTGTTGAAGGAGTACGAAGAGGCCAAGCTCACGAATCCTCACGCTATGCCTCCTCAGAGGAACCCCGTTTTCATTGCTCTCGGAAACATTACCGCAGAGGCCCACGTCATGTCTGTCCTTCAGCGTATCAAGGCTTCTGCTCTGCACGATGCTCTTCTGGTACTTCCATTTGCCTCTGTCCCCATCCTTTTCACATTCATCAACATTTTCGCCATGCGGTCGATGAACATTCCCCTCACATGCCGAATTCTGTTCTTCATGTTGAAGACGCACCACAAGCAGATTGTTGCCAGCCGCACGATGAAGGTTATGATGGATAGCATCCGGGCCAACTTGCGAGCCACGCTAAAGAAGCAGAAGGACGAGATGGGAGTAAATATCGCCGCATTGAAGGTGGTGGGCATGCAGATCCGGGATAAGAGCGTCAAGGAGTATGTGGATGAGACTTGGGAGGAAGAGAGCCGGGAGAAGAGTGCCAAGAAGCGAGCCTTTGTACATGTCGCATAAGAGGAAGCGAGATCTGGCCTTTAAAGAGAGAGTAGTAGTTTTTGCATATATAGATTCACCGCGAAACTTGGGCTATGTTGCGGGGATACGAGGAGTCATTTTTCTTGGTTCAAATATTGATACAATAACAAGTTATTAATCTACGCCCCTCGTTCCAGATAATTGTGACGAATTAGTAGACGCATTGAAATTTTCGCTTTTTGGAGCAGAGACTTGAATGTTTCCAGGATTTCATGTTCAAGTTGCCAAGTGCTCTTACTTACCTGGTAGCGGAATTTGATGAGATGAGCAACAAGACTAAGAACGAAGAAATACTATTCCTTTTCGGTGTTTAAAGCAAGTGTCTTAAGCTAATCATTATTATTATTTATACCTTCTGGCCCCAAATTTGATACACACGACTCTCTGTCTACTCTGTATTCGAGTCTCTCACTAATGCTGCCTTGAAATCTAGTATCACGTGACCATGCCAAAAACGCCGCCTTCACTAGAACTTGCTGTGTGGGACTTCTCACAATGAGCTGTGACGCTTTCACTCAGATAACGCCTTCGAAGATAAAACGGCAGCCCGAAATTCAGAATCCAAAAAGCGAAAGATAAGAGGATTCTCGTCTCCATTGCCATTGTTTGAGACGACACTGCTCATCTCTCAAACAACTTGCCGTCTATTCGAAACTCTTCAAAAAATATTGCCCCGCTACCCAATCCCAGCTTGAGGACAGCTGATTATCTACCGCCATAATGCTTTTCTTTAGGTGAGCCTCTTGGAGCCGGATCCGGAGATCTGCCCCTGCTGCATGCCACGGGAATCATTACTCGAGGTCAATTACTGCCATATGGAGACAAACACTAATCTTGCTGGGGGAGGACAATAGCTTCTTCAAGACACTTATCGACCATGAGGTCACCGTGGAGCTCAAAAATGATATCCAGCTCAAGGGGATTCTGAAGAGCGTGGACCAGTACCTGAACATCAAGCTGGATGACATTCAAGTTGTAGAGGAGCTAAAATACCCTCACCTGGTATGGGAGTCCTGTTGCTCCCTCTTTATCCGCTGAAAATGCATGGCTAATCCCATTGTTTCCATATAGAGCTCTGTAAAGAACGTTTTCATTCGTGGATCTGTCGTTCGATATGTCCACCTGCCAGCGGCATCAGTCGATACCCAGCTGCTAGAGGATGCCACACGGAGAGGCAAGTATCTTGAAAAAAGCAGAGTTGATTTATCTAGAAGAGGGCTAACCACGTCCGCAGAAGCTGCTGCTCAGCAAGCCAAGGCAAAATAATAGATCTTGGTATAGGCGCGTATTTACCAGCTAAGCAAGAGATGGTTGGCGTTTGCATACGATAAATCATGTATTCTGGATCGGAGCATCGGAGAATGGTAATATTTACACACTTTATGGTGCAGGATCGCCGGGCTTGTTGCAAGTATAAAGCAGTCATTTGGCGTTCCTCATGACATGGGCATGGGCATGGGCCATCAGAATTTCTCCTGGCATCATTTTTGGACGTTTTAATAAAAATTTTATGATATCCAAGTCTCTAGGCTACCACCAGGCCCCGCCTCCCTCGCCAGCTTTTCCTTCCCAGAGCTGAGGGTTACTTTTCTGTTCATCATCTTCCCCCTCTACTAATGGTCTCACCAGCCCTCCTTTCCTCCTCTCTGCCATCCACCTATCTATCCAACCTTTCATTCTTTTTCTTGATTGATCGCTGCCTACATTGACAGTAGGAATTACTTTATCAATTCGCAGACTCATAACGAACATGGCTAGCTCACGAAAACTGCTGTGTTCAGAGTACGGAACACCAAAACACAAGGCTTCCTTCGTGCTACCTCTCTGAGCCACAAGATCCTTTGCCCCGAACCTTGTCCTCCAACCTTTACCGTGGAGAAGCTGTTGGCTAGATATGCTGCTTGGCGGAGTATTGGCTCCAATAACCTTGCCATTGCCTGGCCGAAAATTCCAGCCGCTTGGTCGAAAACCAATAATGCGACTGAAATGTGGCCTATAACTATCTAGATATTCCTGCAAAGTTTCTGCGCGGATCTCCATGAGCATTTGCATGTGGACTTGGGCTTCGATGGGATCAGAAGTCAGCAGCGCAGTTAGTTCTGGGTCATCGAGCTGCTTGCATATCTTTATCTTCGCCGCCGATGCAAAGATTTTGGAGCCAAGAGCTTTTGCTATAGCCACACAAATCCTCTCCTTTCCAATAGAGTAAGTACCGCATATTACTAGAAGACGCTGCTGTCGCTTGGATTTCGACTTTGACTGCGCACCATCGTCCAATGGCTTATCACTTTGGAAGTACTTGCTCACGGTGCCCGTTCCAGCGGATTTTTCTGACCTTTGCCAAACGTCGTCGGCACAATTTGGGTCAGGAGACATTGACGCGCAGAGGTCAGCACACGCTTGAATGACATCGCCTTGGGGAGGGAAAGAGTATCGTGGATTTAGGTATGTCGTATCAAGATAGCAAATGTCAATTCGCTGTTGCCTTGCTTTGCCCGATATTGAATCTATCACATCGGGCTTGAGTAGCGGATGCCGAACATGTTCGGGACAGGCCCGGAAATCACCACAGTGTAATATCCGCTTTGTTCGTTTGTTTGGTCCATTTCCAAACGATTTTTGGAAGAGAAATAATGAGCTCCCAGGACAGTGATTGGCAGGCATCATGGTAACCGTTGCACCTTCAGTTCCAGGAATATCATAAGATTTCTCAAATTCTAGCTCAACGACCCACTTGGCAGCAGTCCGGAGCTGTTGCTTGACCAAGCTCCCGGTGACCTTACTGCAGTAGATTGGACCGTGTCGCCAATTTGCTGTTAGGCCGACGTAGTGGTCACTGTGGAAGTGACTCAAGAAGTAGGCCTGGCATCCTTCAACAGCGCCGTAACGGAATGCATCGACACAAATTGCGAATCCAGGCATGATTTTGTAAAAGGGACAAGTCCGTTCGTATGCCGGCCGACCTCGAGACGCGGTCTCTGCGGCTGCCGCTGTAGCCCAGGCCGAATCTTCCGCATTGCCAGACATTAATTTAGAAAAGGCGCTCTTTGGCTTGTTCTCTGTATTCATCTCAAGAGGGTTCGCCTGACCCGGTCTGGGGACGGCAGCTCGAGCAAAGCGTTTGCCAAGCTCCACAGCCTCTACTTCAGGGATTTCGTTTGTTACGGTATTATCCTTCGTAGGCAGCGGAATAGGATTGCCATCGAGACATGAGTTGACATGCCGAGAAGCTTCGTCCGCAGATATGCCGAGTAAGCTGCCAGAACAGATTGGACAATTTTCTACCAAGGAATGATTATCCAAAAGATCATCCAAATCGTCACCAGGGATTCCGGCCTCTTCGGCTTCAAGGCGAGCTTGCTCCCGCATGAATCGCATCTCCCGCATCTCTTCACCTTCAAACTCGTCTAAGTCGAAATCGTCCATGTCAGCGAAATCCCCCAGTTGGTCAAATTGGGCATCAGCCGAGGTTTCTTGCTCCAGCGGCGGCGGTTCATACTTGTCATTGCTGTCTTCGGTCTGCGTAGTGTCACGAAGTGATTCTGGCTGGGCAGAGGGGGGTAACGGTGCGGCGTCTTTTGAGTGGTGGGATGGTACTTCTGGAGCGATGCTGTTGCTGTTGTTGTTATTGTTGTCGTTGGCATCTTCATCTTCGCTGTCAGAGTCTATGACGAACGGGGTCTTAATCCGAGGTCTAGGCTTCTTGGACTCGTTTCCATTTTCAGGCTTTATAGGTGACATCGTGTTATTGATGGTGGATGGTTTGTCTAATGTATCTGCCGTTTCCTTCTTTGTTGCTGATTCGATGGAAGCATTTTCGCTAATCCTCCTCTTTTTACTTGGAGCTTCAACTTCGTTGTATCGGGTTTCATCGTCACGTCCATATAGATCCTCCTTCTCAGCTGATTCCGCAGGTACCGCACCAACGAATAGTGAATCTTCAGGCTTTGCAGTTTTCTGGAAGAAGTTAAGGATACTGGTGTTTGGCTTCGCGGCAGGCTTCTTAGCGAAGCCAGAGCTTGCCGTTGATTTTCTCGGCGTATGAGACCGGTTAATTTTTGTAGAAGCGACCATAATGGCTGATACTGCGTCAAGGCTGAAGCACCATACTTTTCTGAACGTGCCGTCATACAAGGCGGGACACGTACATTCACGATTCGCGTTGGAGGGCTTGAATGACTTCGCGTGGTCACGTGCATACTAATTACTGTGGCGGGGTGTTGATCTACACACCTACACGCTCTATTAGTACTTGGCCGGGGCAGATGTCAAAGAGCTTGATACAGGAAATAGTTGGCTCATGAAAGTAGTAATTTGAAACTCAGTTTGATCAATGCATTCAGGAGAGGTTATGCATTCATTGTACTCCCAATGCAGTTCATCGTCAGCTTAATGGTGGGTACATGGCTGGCATGAGCGTATAGCACTCAATCACCTACATCACTCTCTACCGGCTGAAAATAGGCCCCGGTGTAAAAGATGTCCCGCCGCTGGAAATGCATAGTAGATATCCCGAATGTCTAGACACTGACGTTGATTAGTCAATTCTACGCAACTCTATTAATGCCGTGCTGTCCCAGAGTCCCATTCATAATTCGCCGTGATACGCCCCGTGATTCCATGTTTCAGCTGGTAGCGCCCGCCCAGGCCTCACACCTGGTTTGTTCCAGAGCAGGGAAATTAATTGCGCTGCCGTCTTTCTACAAGCACATATCACTGCGCCTCGCTACTCAACTTGACAACGGCGCCAGCGAATCGTTCTGCTGTTTTTGTCGGCATTGTTTGTGAAGCCATTCATTACAATCGACTCTTTATTGCCCAAGACATCTCATTGTCTTGTATCCATCATGTCTTGTGAGCTGCCCAAGCCAAGGTAGATCCAGCTCATAGGGCTAGTTGTGACTGACACATTTCACAGCGTGGCTCAATACCACCGCGACATTACAAAATGTAACAACTCTGCCTCCAGAGGTTTCACCTGCCAGAGCCCTGGAAATCATACAGAATCACAAAATTCACATGCAATGCGACCCTCACATGGTCAAGTTCGAGTCCATCCCTCAGCCATCAAAGGTTGTGACTCCCGCTGTTCCAACGGACCGAGGAATTGTCGCTGTAGCGGAGCCTGCGTATTACTCGGTGACAGACAAGGTGCACACGCTGCCTGCGGGCCTTTGGGATTCCAATGTTGAGAGTATAAATGAATTTGTGACCCTGGAAAAGGGTGTTTTTGTGAGGCTCTACAGCCCACTCAACGTGGTGATGGAGACGGTCTGGACTGTGAAAGAAAACGGTAATGGCGGGGTAGATCTGATCGAGGACGTGCTGATAAAAGCGTCCCGACTGCTGGTTGGCACGATAAAGAATATGTGCAATACTAACTGGAGAACCTTTCATGGCAAGATAGTGGATATGATGAAGGAGACGGCGTCATAATCCGGGGATAGACAAGGGGGTATATCACTTAGAAGAATAGATATTTGGCATCGACTGAGAGTAGCGGTAGAACTAGGTGATATGACTGTCTTTTCCCGCTTACTTACTTGGAGATGGATATACGTGGCAGTGAAGGCCATGATGCTGATAGTCGAGGCCATTCTTTGGACATTGTTTTTTCCCTTCTTTTCTTTTGTTTCAACCCCTTATAAGCTGGCCGTGTGGCATCTTCTCTCCCTCACTCTTCATTACGCACCTACTAACCTAACCACCAATTCAGCCACCCGAAGCCAGCCACCTGAAGCAAACACGGAGAGAGCGCCATCCGTGCTAAAACTGCTAAAATCGGTAGTCGCGTTCCGCCATGCGAAATGAATGGCTGTGGTTGCCCGCGGCTAAACCCCGCGTAAGAACTGCGCCTCACACCCGCTCCCTTGGGCTTATCGGGCATCTCTCGAGACTTGGACTTGTTTGCATCTCATCTCACTCGTGACGCCCCGGTCATCTTCATCTGCGGCATCTTCATCTGCGGCTGGGGGATCCGAACAAGGATGGCTGCAGCGCGCGCGGAATATCCCCTCGACGAGTGAGCACCGCGTGTGTCTGGACCTTTAGTGCGAGAGCCGTCCGTGCCCAGCCTCAAAAATACATACATGCCAAATCTTGCTCTTCCTGGAGATCGACATCCTCATCCAAGGCCCAAGTGGGCCTCGCCTGCAACATGTCCCTTCAAGTAAGATGGCCTGACGTGTCAGGCACCAAGCAGAAGGCTCTTGAAGATGCAAAGAAGATGCAAAATGCCGTCGTCGAGACCTGCAGTAAGGCCGGCAAGGAAGCCCCGCAGTATGAGCTTCAAGAGCTCGTGGGCAAGGGCAGTTTTGGACGGGTGTACAAGGCGACGGCCATCAAGACCGGCCAGCTGGTCGCCGTCAAGATCATAGACATTGAGGAGAGCGACACTGTAAATCCCAAGCTGGCCGACACCTACGCCGACCTGCTCAAGGAGATCAATGCCCTGCAATTGCTGAGCGACAGCGGGGCCAAGAATATCAACCATGTCATCGAGGCGTTGCCCGTCGGACAGTCCATGTGGATGGTCACAGAGTACTGCGCAGGTGGCAGCGTTGCGACTCTGATGAGGCCGACAGCTCCCGGCGGGCTGTTGGAAAAATGGATTATTCCTATTGTGCGCGAGGTTGCCGAGGCTATTCACTGGGTTCACGGCCAAGGCATCATCCATCGCGATCTCAAGTGTGCCAATGTTCTTATTACGGAGACGGGCGATGTTCAGCTGTGTGATTTTGGAGTTGCTGGCGTTATTGAAACAAAGTTCGACAAACGGTCGACATTTATTGGGACTCCGCATTGGATGGCGCCCGAGTTGTTTGATAAAGAGGCGTCTTACGGGACCGAGGTCGATATATGGGCGTTTGGCGCCATGGTATATGAAATTGCATCTGGCTTACCGCCCAACGTCACTGCCGGGATTGACTTTTCGAGGTTGGGCTCGCATCTAAAGCATCATACGCCTCGGCTAGAGGGCGACCAGTACTCGGCTGGATTGAGAGATTTGGTGGCCTACTGCCTTCAACACGACGTCGCAAAACGACCAACGATTGAGCAGGTGCAGCTCCATAGATATATCCGTAACACGGAAGAATCGCATCCAACGTCCTCTCTTGTCCATCTTGTCCGGGCCTTCAAACTTTGGGAAGCACAAGGAGGAGACCGCAGGTCGCTCTTCTCCGCTGGTGGTGCCCAAGGTCTGGCTGATCTCTCGGCTGCAGTCTCTAATGATGAGTGGAACTTCAGCACAACTGCAGCATTTGACCAGCACGTCTTGGACCAAGGAGATGCCCAGGACGTTTATGACGTGTACGGATCAAAGGTGGATTTCAGCCCTGAGGGGTATGATGAGACGTCGCGTCCGCAGAAACCCAAGTCACGGAGAAGGCCACCGCCACATCTTCCGTCGGTCAAAGCGCCCCTAGAAAAGATTTTTGATCCCAATACTATATCAACGTATGAAGAAAATTCCAGAGCATACTATAGTCAGCCATTTCAGGCTCCTATATCGGATCTCCCCCTCCGGGATGAGAGCTCGCAGCCTTCTGACGTACGAGAGTCATTGATTGATCTGGATGTATCGCTGCACGGCGGAGAGCTCTCGCAGTATGTCGACATGGACACCATCAAGCCTAGCGATTCGCAAGCATCATTTGACTATGACTTTGATGATATCAGCTTCTCTAGGGCGCCGATGAGCGACCCAATTGACCTCAAAAATAATAGGCGCACTCAGGATTGGAAATTCCCTTCAATGGCTCCTCCCGCAACAGTAAATCCGGAGGAATTCAAATTTCCGCTGCTCAGTAACACTCTCCCCCCACCTGATGATGGCCGGCCCTCACTTCTTCATCACACTACCGAACCGTATCAACATTCTTCTACTTTCAGTGAACTTGCACCAACCCCTTCAGTTGACCATCGTGCTTCAGTTGGGAGCTTGATAGATCTCGACATGAGCTTCGCCGATTCATCAACAGACTTAACCCGCCCCTCAACGTCCTATTCGGATGTCGGTTCCATCAGCGGTTCGGAGATTGGTGGTACAAATCCTTTTGAGTTGGAGAAACACGCCTCGCTCTACGTGATGAATGCTACAAATCGCGAGCCCTCTATTTATATTTCAGATGACTCTGAATATTCACACGTGCTCGCGAGCATCCCAGATCTCTCTCTGGATGAAGGATCAAAACACGACGAATCCCATATCAGCAAAGAGAGCAATGTGTCAGCATTCAGTGACAGCCGGCCATATTCTCTGAGCGACTTCGCTGATATGGATCCCGAACTGCCTCCAGAGCCAACTCCTGCTCCAAGCACACCGCAATATCCACCATCTTTGCGAGACTACTCTCCGCGCAGTCGATCTCCGCATAGCCAATCTCCTCCTGTACAGCGTCCCCGACCACCCCTGCGAAACCTCGATTCGTCTCTTCCCCCTCTTCCAGTAACCCCTTCGTCAAAAGTCATGCTTGGCCAAGCTTCGCCCGAGGAAATACGGAAAGAGTTACGTCGTATGGCTATGAGTCTTGGAGATCATTTGACTTACGTCAACTCGTACATTTCTACCCTACCGGTTCGAAGAAAGAGCATACACTATTCGCTAGATCCAGAGGGTGGTGCGATTTGAGACTTACAGTGTTTGGGAGTTGGAAATAGCGCTGATGCGATGCGATCAATCAATTTCTCCGAAAGAAGAAAGAGGAAAAGGTAACAGAAGGTAGTTATATGCTAGAGATATGATTTATCTACTCTTTTTTGAAAGAGATGTATATTAAACAGTACTTATTCGCTTTGCTACAAATGGATGAGTTTGAAGATATCGGAATAGATGTTCCATACTATAATTGCAACGAATATTGTTTTTTTCCAAATATATGGATTGGTGTAATTTGTTAATATATTATAATCATTACCTACTCTCATCGCATATTTGCGCCTCTTCATCAGAAACCAATCATATTGCCCAGTAATAGGGCCTGGTATTTCTCAATTGCCTCTCCGAGCTTAATGAGAACACCTGCTGACAGCATCTTGACCTCATTCTCCTCTCCGCCATCCTCGCCTCTTATCCTGTTAAACACAGCCGAAGCCCATTCTCGCGTCTCCACGACTTCTCGTCCCTGTGTTTCGCATAGCCTGCGCATATCGCCGTCGTTGACCTCCAGCAGCGATGCCATGGCTACGAGCCAGCCCTTCAAAGCGCCCATGTCATCTTGTGTATGGGTCCTCACGGCCAGGAGTAGATTCCACAGTTCGGACGTAAGCTGGGGGAGCGAGAGCGTTGAGGGGCCTGCCGCGTGTATTATTATACCTAACGTTTGGAGATAGAGTGCCAATAGGGCGGGATTTAGAATGAGGGGCTTGGAGGATCGAAGGGCCACCTGGAAGTGGGCAGTAAGAGGGTAGAAGAAGGAGTCGGCAATGAGTGCGGCAGTGGTGTTGGGGATTGAGCGAACTCGGGGCTTTGCCTTTGTTTTGGATTTGTAACGAGCTGTGAATGTTTGGAGTTTGAGGATATCTGGGCCGGTCGTTGCGTCGGCTGCCTTGGCGGCCAGTGGCTCCAAGAAGGAGGATGTGAGGGATTGCGTTATTGTATCTAGCGCTGTGGAAGGCAGCGCCTTTAGCTGGGATGGAGAATTGGCCTCGCTTCGTTTGGTTGAGTCTATGTATAGCTGTTCAATCTTCTCTGGTAGTCTCCTTGATGGGAAAGATGCACTAGACTGATATTCAGAAGTCTCAAATCCAGCGAGCTCTCTAGCTGACAGTCCGATGGCAACAAGCACTTGCGTTCGCTGGGACAAAGAGTAATCGCCTTCGAAGAAGGTCCGTGAGAACCAGGGGGCCATGGATTTTGGTTGAGCAACGATCAAGGCCATCATGCCCTGCAGTTTTAGATCATTGAATTCTTCAATATCGAATTTATCTTGGAGTCCGACGAATAAACCGGCGAGCTCATCTGCATGTGAGCTCACTTCCGTACCAAAATTCGCCTTTCTTCGAATTAAGAGAGGTGCACCCTGTAGAGCTAATTTCTGTTTATCGTATGACTCCGTGTCGCGAAGATATAAGATTAGATCGCGGATGTATACTGGAGCCTTTGGTTTGTTGCGTTGAACCAATGTGGCGTCGTCATCAGAATCTTCTGGATCAGAAGCTTTGGCATATGGAACAAGGTCTTCTTCACTATCGTCTGAAGAACCGATCTCTTCTATTATAGCTATGGGCTTAATAGTTGAAATACTGGGTTCGGACTTCGGCTTCGGTTTGATCTTGGGCTTTTGGGTTCGTTTTTGAGGTGGTCGATTCTCTTTCCGTACTGATAGTCCTGTAGCTTCTGTCTTGAGGATAGGCTCGATAGAACCGACCTCGTCGAAAACACTGGTAAGAGATTTTAACCATTTAGCCTCTTCGGTCTCTGTTTCGTCCATGTGGAAATCCAGCTTTTGTGTTTTATCGTCCATGAGAGTTGAGAGGGATTCTCCAACAACTAAGCCCAGAAAACGGGCTCTGGCTTGAGTTGAAGCTATCCGATTGGAGATCGCGGACAGGTATGAACCTGACCTTACAATAATTCTTAGTTTGATAGGAGATAGTCTGGAGATATATCCGGCACTGAGGAGCAACACTTCCGTATGAACTAAGAAGAGGTTAGCATGTTTCTGTAATCTTGGCTATTTGGAGTATTCATACCATTTTGTTGTAGTATGGCTGCGTGCTTGATATATAGCTGATCTCCAAACTGAGATAAGCTCTTTTCGAATACGGTTGTAATGCCGTCTTTATTTTGAGCCAAGAGTGCGAGAACAGCTCTCCTGATACCTACAGAATCACCCAGACCAGCGCCAGAAGATGAAGTGCACCAAGCAACGAGATGATTGTAAAGAGTCTCATTGCCCTTAATGAGTGTGCTGATGATGCCAGCAGCGGCAGAGATGATTGCTTTTGAAGACGGTTCGTCTAAGTCTAACCCATTGAGGTGCTGAGCAAGGTATTGTAGCAGTGTGTTGATAGATTTTTTGGCGCTATGGGGTTGGGAGAGGCAAACTTTGGCAAAGTTTTCTGGATCACTCCCTTTTTTAAGAAGGAGACCATCAATAACCGTCTTCACAAGAGTTTCTATGACAAGTAAGCAAGACGTAATGAGGTCGGCAGCCATGAAACATACCCGAATAGCCCAATGACATGCCTCGCTGGAAGAGGTCTGAACAGAAATGCAAGTCGCTTTCGCTTTTTGTGTGTTGAGCCCAGGCTATCAAATTATATGCTACCCATTGCGAAAATTTGGTTCCATCCGTTATCCATGTTGCGCTGGTGCGAATGTTTTCTGATCCAGTAATCTCAATCGCTTCAGCAGCTGTAGATATTATACGGCCACTTGTAAGCAAAGACAGGAGCGCCTGAGATTGCACTTTCTTCGAATTTCCGGAACTCGATCCTCCCGCTGAAGCTTCCCACAAAGTCCGGATAGCACCATTACCGTCCAAAGCTGATGCTAGCAAATCGAGAAATATTGTGATATGAAGCACTAGATCTGGCCGCTTAGATTCTTTGCTCGCTGATTTGTGCTCCTGAATGAGAGCTCTGAGGTGAGTAAGAACCGCGTTCAGTCCGGCAACACTTTGTAAGCATCTAATAAATAGCTGTGCGTCGTTATGAGAGCCCTCGGTGCCATCGTTATCCCCGCCTTCTTTTAATAACGTCCAGTAATTCGAAGCAATCTCAGTCACCAGCACGTGAATTATCGCCGCGCTTTTGGGGCCAGGCACGTGGACATGGAAACCGCCTGGCTGCTTCTCATCTTGAGTTAGGTATTTCAGAGCCTGAATAAGCGAATCGTAGTCCGGCTGGTTTCGAAGAAGCTCCAACGCCTCGTCAGGCGAGTCCACTTGCGAAGTCGGTAATTCTTCGACCACTTTCTTAGTCGAGCCACCCTCAGACAGCAGCGGTTTGGCGTCCTCCCGGGGCTTGAGGTAAGTGGTGCTGACTGGAGTCAGTAGCTCACCCGTGGCTGGTGCCGTCCTCTTGGTCGCTACCCTGCCCCCGTGAAAATATCGCAAACCGCCCTTCATGGCGACATCTGTAGAGCACGCAGATCCAGAGTACTGGTAAAAAGAAAATGTTGCGACCTCAAATGCAGGATAGGCAGAAAGACGCTGGCCGCTTAGAAAGACCCAGAGCTATGGCATGGTGGGAGCCTAAGAACCCCACCTTCACCTGACCTCACCGAGCCTCACCGAGTCGCAGCCAAGGCAGCTCCTCCCGCCGTGCCCAACAGCTACAGCTAGCTTGCCGTCATCCTGCACTCAGGCTTCTTCTTCCAAACCGCACGCCCGCTCCTTGTTGCCCGCCGTCTTTGCTTGCTCTCTAATCCCGCGTCCATCGCCATTTGCTTCAGCATGAGTGTCGAAACCCAGAGGGCGGCGCACCTTGTCGCTGACAGCGAGACGATGCGATGGTCAGTGCCCGAGACCCGGTGATGCGCCATGCGCCCAGCTGACAGGCACATGCAGGAAGTATCTCGACCAGATCAGACGCAACCCGGGCCCCTTGACGGATCCGATGGCGGTGGAAGAGGAGTTTCTGGCCCAGTTTGAGAAGTTCAAGATCTTGTATGTAGCTCAAAAGACGAAGCAGAGTGGAAGCAGACGTTTGGCTGACCTGACATAGGGTGATGTTTGTCCTACCTCGTGCGGATATTCCTTACCTCAGACTGACGGCAGCTACAGTGGTGCAGGTGGTCTGGGATGCGAGATTTTGAAGAATCTGGCCATGTCCAAGTTCAAGGATATCCATGTAATCGATATGGGTGAGGCGAATTGCTGCACGCGTCGTAACCGTCACTCGAGCTAACGTGGATTACGGCGGGCAAGACACCATCGACATCTCTAATTTGAACCGACAATTCCTCTTTCGAAAGTCAGACGTGGGCAAGTTCAAGGCGGAGGTAGCAGCGAGATTCGTCGAGCAAAGAGTAAAGGGCGTTAAAATCACCGCTCACAATAACCGCATTCAGGACTTTGACGACGAGTTTTACAAGCAGTTTCAGCTCGTCATCTGCGGCCTGGACAGCATCGAAGCTCGGCGGTGGATCAATGCTATGCTAGTCTCCATCGCTGAGGAGGCAGAGGATCCCGATGGAATCAAACCGTTGATCGACGGCGGCACTGAGGGCTTCAAGGGACAGGCGCGAGTTATCCTCCCCTCAATTACTTCGTGTATAGAGTGTCAGCTCGATATGCACGCTCCCAGAGCTGCTGTCCCTCTTTGCACTATTGCCTCTATTCCGAGACAGCCGGAGCATTGCGTCGAATGGGCCCATGTCATTGCCTGGGAAGAGGAGAAACCCTTTCCTAAGCTCGACAAGGACGACCCCGAGCACGTCACATGGATCTATCAGAAGGCCCTGAAGCGCGCAGAGGAGTTCAATATCCCAGGAATCACATACTCGCTTACTCAGGGAACGATCAAGAACATTATTCCTGCCATTGCTTCAACAAACGCCATCATTGCCGCTGCCTGTTGCAATGAGGCATTCAAGATTGCTACCAACTCGGCGCCATGCCTGGGTTTCGAGAACAACTACATGATGTATTCTGGCAACGACAGCATATATACCTACACGTTCAAGCATGAGAAAAAGGAAGACTGTCCAGTCTGCGGCCGAGAGGCTCGACCCTTGGAAGCTGATCCCAACATGACCCTCCAAGATTTATTGGATTCTCTGGCCCTTCGTCCCGAAGCTCAGCTGAAGAAACCATCCATACGTGCAGAGGGGAAGACTCTGTACATGCAAGTGCCGCAAAGCTTGGAGGAACAGACCAGACCGAATCTGAGCAAGTCTCTCAAGGACCTTGGGCTCGAGAATGGACAGGAAGTTGTGGTTACGGATCCTGCATTCCCTCTTGAATTCAACTTTTATTTCAGGTTCAAGGCGGCGGAGAGCTCTTAAGAACTTCATATCAAGATTTTTCTTTTTTTTTTTTTTCTTTTCTTTTTTTTTTTTCTCACTCAGTATTCTCTGACACATGAGGTGTTTTATTTACGGATTGGGGGGTTTTCTCTTGGGCATTTTCCTGGCGTTGGAGACATGACGGGCCATATCATTGCATCTTTGTACATGGGCGCAAAATCGAAACAAGACAAGACAAAGCAAATAGCAAATAGCAAATAAACAAATGGATCCTAAATCTTTTATTCTTTTCCCTTTTTTACTTCTTTATTTGCTCATGAGAGACAACACGCAAAAATATTATAAAAAAGCATGTGTCAAAACATATGTAGAATGCAGCTAATTACCATGCCCCCGATTTATATACAAAACGCCTTCAACCAAAATAAGACCAATCACTGAACCATGTTAATCACCTGCTGCTCCAACTTTTTGCACTTTAGCTTCAAATGCTTCACCGACTCGAGGAACAGCTCATCGCTATCCCACTGGCCCGTGCTCTCAATCGAAAAGATGAAGTGGTCTCTCCTCCGGCCGAGCTTGACCTTGCCCTCAAACTCGGCATGTCGCAGCGCCTCTCTGCTGACGGTGTCCTTCATCGAATCCTTGACCACGGCCTTGAGCTCGCCCAGGTGGCCCTCGTAGCCGCTGCCGGGCTTGCTGACGTCTTCCCTCGTGACCGTCTCGAGGCCGATGACGCCCTCGGGGAAGCACTTTTGGAATTTCTTGGCGTCGGCGCCGAGGATGGGGCGGGTGATGTGGATGAGCGGCAGGAGGCGGTAGGAGGCGGTGGCAACGGGCGAGAACTTGGAGTGGTCTGCGCCGATGCCCTTGTGCATGTGCATGGCCAGGTTGATGGTCTGCTTCGGCCGCAGCTTGGCGATGAGGATGTCTGGGTTCACCGGCCGGATGGCGTTCTCGCCGTCAAAGTGCTCGGCCTGCCTGCCCGTCGGCACGAAGACAATGTCCCTTGCGTAGACGTGCGCGTGGTTGTACGCCTTTAGCGGGTCGTTCTCGGTCGGCGCGGCGTCCGGGTTGACGGTGCATGTGATGTTGAGCTCCAGGCGCACCGTGTTCCAGTCGAAGCTGTTTGCGTACGGGTCCTCGCCGGCCTCGGGCTTCTTGTACCATTTGAGGAAGTTGTGGATGCCTTCGCGGCCGCCGTTGAAGGGGATGAGGCCCAGGCGGTGGGCGAGCACCTCGTCCTGGATGACCGAGGTGTTGTTCTCTATGAAGACGTCTTCGATGGCCAGGGTTGGGATCTCGGCGATGAGGATGCGCCGGAAGGCGTTTGCGAGAGAGGCGTCGATGCCGATGAGGGAGAAGGAGGCGTCGTTGGCCTCGTTTCGGTGGAACTGGATGGAGAAGGCGGATTGGAACTGCTCAATGGAGAAGGCGTGGTCTTCGCCCGGGAAGTGACCGGGGAAGTCTGTGGAAGAGACATTGGTGACTGTCTCTTTGTTGATGCCAACCGTCTAGACAAGGAAAAAAAGATTTCGTTCCATCAGCAACCCATCCATGAAGTAAAGCTAGCTGATTGTCATTGGACCAAAAAAAAAAAAAAAAACTTACATTTCGGCGTAGATGCTCCTCCGCACTGGGAGCAGCATGTCGTGAAGGCGCCATTTTCTGTCAGTCGGGCAATGGGGAGTTTGGAATCGCAAGAGGTGCTTGTTCCGCTGCTGCTGAGTGATCCAGGGAAATTTTTTGGATGCGATAACGAATTGGTGATAGATAGCAGAGAGCGAGCCCCGCCAAGGTGAGCCAAGGTGAATGAAGGAGCACCTGCCACTAAACCCTTTTTGCACTGGTGCGTTTTCATTACATCATCTTCGCAACGACTGAAGAGCTACAAGCAACTTGACTATGTTGTTGCTCTTGAGAATGGCATCAATCAAGAACACAAATCTCATGATGCCGCTGTTGTCTCTAATTCCGTCTATTTTGGCATAGACATAAAGCTACATATACTGCACCGAGGAAATTATATCATCAAGTTGTTGCAGCACTATAGAGCCTGATATACACTTAGTGAGATGGCAATCATGTTTATATGTGTAAAATTCATAACCCATAATACATTACTTTAGCTATACCAAAGTCAAGCTTCCATGTCGTGCTATTTAACCTGATAAACCGTTTGAATTAACCTAAATATCCACACTCCATATCAAGCGTCACTACTACATTGGTAGTGTGGCCATTTGCTCCAATTCCCTTTTTTTTCTTAATTTTTTTTCTACCTTTCTCTTTTCACTCAATATCTTCCATATTCCATACACTGACGCCTTTCTTCTGTACGCTTTCTTTCAATCTGGAGAGCACTGCTTGCCGCTTGGCTCTCTTGTCCATAAGATCTCCCTTTTCTTCCCTACTGAAACCGCTGACCTTCTTTCGTGGTGTATGCATCGAACTGGACACAGACATGACACTCCCGGATAGGCTTCCAGACAGGCTCTGGCGGAAATTGCGAGATGGGGTCGCGTCTGGAGCGAGCAAGATGCTTCTCCTTGCCTGCGACGTTCGGAAAGGAGATCCATCCCTACTAGGAGAGTCCAGTCGCATCCGTCGCAGCTGTGTTTCCAAAACATCGACATCTCCACTACGCTTCTCTACCATGCTCGTCATCTTGGTGATCGTCTTCATCACGGCTTCCACAGTGGGGACGTTTGTAGACCCCCTGCCGGAGGCGCTTGAGAGGGATGCCATGCGAGCCTTGAGAAGAGTCAATGCCTCCTCTGCTTCAGCGAGAAGTTTTGAAAAATTCGTGTACTCCCGCCTCAGTTCATTCTGCTGTGCTTGCTGCTCTGCACTAAGAGGAAGTGACCGCGCAGCGTCAGCCTGGTTTGGATCCACTCTCGCCATGATAATCCTCTTCAGATCCTCCTGCTTGGCTCGGAGCCGGTGCATATCCCTGGCTAGGTCTTGGCAGGCCTCGAGTTTGTCGCTCAGGTCCTGTACCCGACCATCGTCCAGGTCGCCAAAAAGCTCAATATCGAGAATCTCCCCAAGGTCACCAATTTCACATAGAACCCAATCATCGGGGTCTTCGAGATCGTCTGGGGTTCTTCCGTCTGGAATGCGGTTATCGGTATGGCCCTTTGTAAAGGCTCTTACAGACCGAGCATTGAGCCCAAGGGTATCAATCATTGAGTTAATATCTCGGTAAACAGCTTCGACCTGCGCAGGAATGCTTTCCTGGGCTGGTGGCGCAACATTTGAATGAGCGATAAATTCATCCAGGACCAATTTGCCTTCAATTTCAGACGCGAGGAGTCTTTGCACACTTTCATCCTCTTCGTCAATCAATACCCGACCCTCTTCGGCCTGTTGTCGCTCTCGTAACTTTCTTGACTGCGTTATGAATGCATCTTCAGCAGCAGCCTTATCTTTGCCTGCAGTAGTTGATGCAACGAGTTGTGATCGCTTAGGTCCCAGAGCCTGGGAAGCCACACTCGGTGCACTGGCAGATCTATTCGCATCCGACAAAAGGGCACGGTTCCCCACTCCGCCTCGCAAGGGGCTTGGTACCCGAGGGCTTGGGGTGCTTGGTTGGGGAATCGCGGATGCGCTCTGGCTGAGCTCCCCAAAAAGTGGTCGTGGTCGTTGCTGTTCCGGAGTGTGCGTAGGGCTGAGGTCTTCAGCTACATCAATTCCACTACCCTCAGATGCATTGTCATCTAATTCGCTCTCTTCTTCCTCTTCTTCTTCCCCTTCTTCCTCTTCTTCCTCCTCCTCCTCCTCCTCCTCCTCTCTCTCCTCATCTTCCTCTTCCTCTTCCTCTTCCTCATCTTCAGACTCTGGAATAGGGGCTCCGCTTAATTGGCTCTTGGATGAAGCTGTAGGGAGCGCGAAGCTCGACGGTGACGCCGAAGCTGCTGCTTTGGAGAAAATGCTTGCCTTAGTTGGGTCAGGAGGCAGAGGAGCGTCTTCGATTACTGTTGGTTTCTCCTCCGAAGGCTTGGGGATACCAGTCAAGAAAGGATTGGGTTTCGTTGTCGTAGTCTTTGATGTGGTAGTGGCGAATGGGTTGACCGTAGCTGCAGCAGTTTTATCTGAAGAGAAGAGGGTGCTCTGCTTAGAGGTTGTGCCGCTTCCAAAAAGGCTAGAAGCGGTAGATGTGGTGGATGAGTCTGAAGAATCACCGATTAGATAAGATGATTTGCTTGTTGTATCTGGAGGAAGAGGTGTCTCGAATATGTCCCCACCTTTGCTTGCAGGAGCCTCAGCAGGCTTTGAATTACTTCCAAAAGACGCAGACCCAAATGTTCCAGAATTAGCAGGTTTACTTGACTCAGTCTTAGTTCCAAATAAGCCACCACTTGCTGGTTTGGGTGTGGTGCCTCCTGATCCAAATAATCCAGTTCCTGTAGTTTGTGGAGCATCCGTTTTGGCACCAAAAAGTCCAGATGTAGCGTCAAGTTTGCTTGGTTGGCCGAAAACTGAAGCAGTGCCAGTGGTTGAGGATGGGGCACCGAATCTCGCCGGTGCGGGTGTTGCTGATGGGGTTGTAGATCCAGCTTTCGGAGACTCTTCGGAAGGTTCGCCAGTATCCATATCTTCATCAGGGACCTTGCTTTCGGCATCGTTGAGAGCTGATCCAAAAGCCGATCCAAACATTGACGATCCAGAGGGTGCAGGTGCTTTGTTATTATCTTCTTGAACGGATGGATCAGGCTTGAATGAGCTTTCTAGTTTGAATGGAGTGGACCCAAAAACACTACCGGCTGGCTTGTCTGGAGTGGAACCAAACGCACTTCCTGAAGCCTTTGATGAGAAGGCAGTGTCTGCTGAACCAGATCCGAATGCACCTCCAGTTCCAAATGCGCTTCCAGTTCCAGCCAGCTTACCACCGCTGCCAAAGACACTAGACCCGGTATTGTTAGTATTGCTACCAGCAAGAGAAGCAAATCCCCCTTGAGAGGCAAACCCGGCGAACCCTCCAGAAGAAGCGGGCGCAGAGGTTTGAGCAGTGCTTGCAGCGGTGCCTCCAAATGGGCTTTGAGAGGCTTTATTCGCAAAGCTAGCAAAGCCCGATTGTCCAAAGGCTGGAGTGGAAGCTGCTCCTGCTCCTGCTCCTGCTCCCATACTGGCGCCAGCAGAGGCCCAAGGACTAGCTCGCATACCTAGCTGGGACGATTGACCAAAGGCGCTTGGCTTTCCAAATGCGGCAGCTGGTGCCGCCGAGCCAAAGGTACTTGATCCAAAAGCTCCTCCACCACTTGGTGTAGCAGCAGCGGCTGCGCCCCCTGATCCCCATGGAGAAGCTTTCTGGCCTAGCTGTGCCGAAGATCCAAAAGCAGGAGCAGCTGAAGTAGGCGCGGAAAAGGGTGAAGGTGATGAGCTAGCAAAGGGCGAGGCTGAAGCTGCGGCTGGTGCTGGTGCTGACATTGGTACCGCATCACCTTGAACTGCTGTCAACCCCGGATAGGCAGTGCCTTTCTTAATAGAGTCAGTATAAATGACCCACCAGGAGCAGAGTACACCTTCGTGAGTCAGAACCCAGAATCCTGGTAAAGGCGTAGGCGATTCTTCAAGCTCTTCATCCGACGGAATAGGCTTATAGACTTTGTCCTTGCTAGATAGATCCAGGGCAATTCCGATGGTGGTCGAATCATCCATGGTTTCAGTCATTGGAAGGGTGGGTCGCTTAGAGTCATCGAGTAGTTCGGTAGTTGTAAAAACGCCTGTGATGGAGTCGGCAGGCTTATCGCTTGCAAGAGCGCTTTTGGATCGGGTCAACAGACCGATATCAGCTGTTGCCGTAGATGAAACAATAAGGAGATCCTGAAGATCGGGAGGGAAGTCCCTCAGTCTCAGTATGGTATGGTGGGGTATCTTTTCAGATCCAAATGGGTCAACAGGATCCGAAAGTTTTTGGTAGGTGAAGGTTGAGGGCAGTTGGCGTGTAATGATGTGATAAACCGAAGAAGGAGGGGAGTCGCTAGTTGTATGAATGGCAAGGAAGAGGTTATTCTCAAGCCATGTGAGTGATGATACTATTCAGTTGTTAGCATGAACAGGTACTTCTTTTCGTTTCTTCTTGAACTAATGATTTTACCGTGACAGTCGCCCAAGTTGGGAGGCTTAGGGATATCGGCTTTGCCTTCTCCCTCAGGAGTCATTTGGTGAATAGTTCCATCAGCCAATCCGGCACAAAGCTGTTTGCCTTTTGAGCTCCAGGAAATACAGCTAACTTGGCTCTTCAGCGCGTTGCTGATTTTCCGCTCCTGGAGATTTGCAATATGGAGATTGCCGCCATTGGTGACAATAGCACAGAGCTCTGGGGCCATGGGATTTGGCACCAGTGACCTCAACGCTTCCCCATTCGTAGATAGCTCAAACGCAGAATTGGAGGATCCCTGGAGAAGGCTCTGCACTTCGTACACGGCAAGGCCGCCGCCGGATTCCGCTGATAGCACCAGGTAATTCTCGTCGGCGGTGAACACTAGCTGCGATACCCGCATAGACATGGGGATCTTGAGCTGAGGCTCGAAGCTTCGAATATCCGAATCCCCATTTTTGGGTCCCTCGAAGGCTTTTCGAATCGACTCAGTTGTGGCGATGATGACTTGGTCAGGGCCGGCGGCAGCAACCAGGCCTCTCTTTGAGGCAACGCTCAGGAGCGAGGACGTAGGAGTAGGAAGCGACTCCCAGGGAGAAGTAAGGCGAACTTTGGCATCGCCAGCAATGGCCAGGAAGCCAAGGGCCTATACGTAAAAAGGTTTGCATGTCAATGGTCTGATCATCACTTTTGGTTGCCCATTCAACAGAAAGACAACAATAAAAAAAAAATTGTTGCAACGAATCAAACAGCCAAGCAAGAAAAATATTGCTACTCACCTCGGTTTGAATAGTATCCAGGTCTGGGCCTGCATTGGCATTTCCCGCGCCCCCATTCATGGTGTTGTTCGAGGCGTTGAACCCAAAAGCCATTGTCGTCGCCTCAGAAGAGCTCCGAATCTCGTTTGCAATCCGACTCGTAGATGGACATGGGTCTGCGGCGCCGCGCTGAAAAGTCCCGTCGTCGCTGGAGCTCCCGCCGGCAGAAGCTGCGCCTGGTTCCGGTGCCCAATTCGGAGGCAGAGACCGCGAGAAGGGCGAGGGCGCGGCAAAGAATCGGTGAGGCGAGAAGACGCGTCGGTTGCTCTGCTGCAGCGGACTGTGCAAGAGTAGCGATTGGAGGTGCAACGGGAACTGCGCCGTCGGCACCATTCTCGCGACCCTTGCATGCGAAATCCAACTTTTTGGGAGCTCTCTGGGTGGAATCACGTGGGTTCACAGAGCTTGAGCCAATGGCGCGTGCAGTTGCGCTCCATCTTCTCACAGGCGAGGCTGCTGGCCAATCAGAAACGCTGTCAGCTGTACCAGGGGGGGCCTTTTATAGAGGGGAACAGCAGCACTACAGGCGGGAGCTTGTACCTTGTGCGCTGGATTTCAGTGCTCGGTGACTTAGCCCAGCCATAGTCGTTGGCAGCAAGGTGCCTAAAGGCAGAAGGCAGCTTTTAGCCTCGTCATCAGCTACCACTACTGGCACTACTATACTCAAACATCGATCATCTCCAGCCTGCGAGCTTCACTAAAACGAGAAACCACAAAGCATTGAAGCGCCACATATGATACAGCGAATGCTGATGCCCCACGGCTATTAGACTTGCAACCTGGTATACACGAGAAATAGACGAGACCAGCACGACTGGTCGTAAAAGCACCACAGCAGCCTCAAGATGCCGGGCTTCGACTTCTCCAACTACAACCGCAATGCGGCCCTGCACGCCCGTGGAGTGCCTCTGCCCAAGGCGACCAGCACAGGAACAACCATTGTCGGCTGTATCTTTGACGGCGGCGTTGTGGTGAGTGAGAAAATTCCTGGTCCTCCTGCTGCTGCTGCTCTTCTGCATGATTAATCACCCCTCCCCCCCCTCTCCCTGATATGAAGCAGAGAGCAAACATCCCAAACCCAGGACATCTGGCTTACGAAACCCAACAAAACAGATTGCTGCTGATACCCGAGCCACCTCCGGCCCCATTGTCGCCGACAAGAACTGCGAGAAGCTTCACTACATCTCCCCCCAGATCTGGTGTGCCGGTGCCGGTACCGCCGCCGACACCGAGTTCACCACCGCCCTCATCTCCTCCCAGCTCGAGCTGCACTCCCTCTCAACCGGCCGCAAGCCCCGCGTCGTCACCTGCATGACCCTCCTCAAGCAGCACCTCTTCCGCTACCAGGGCCACATTGGCGCGTACCTCGTCGTCGCCGGCTGCGACCCTACCGGCACCCACCTCTTCACCGTCCACGCCCACGGCAGCACAGACAAGCTCCCCTACGTCACCATGGGATCTGGTAGTCTTGCTGCTATGAGCGTCTTCGAGACGCAGTGGAAGGCGGACTTGTCGCGAGATGAGGCTGTCAAGCTGTGCAGCGATGCCATTCTGTCTGGTATCTGGAACGATCTGGGCTCTGGTTCCAACGTCGACGTTGCCGTCATCACCAAGGAGAAGACTACCCTGCTACGAAATTACATCAAGCCCAACGAGAAGAGCGCGAAGCTGCAGAGCTACCGCTTCGAGAAGGGCACCACTGCCGTCTTAAATGAAAAGGTCATCAACAAGAGCGATCTTAAACGATATGTCACAGTACACGACTTACCGGTTGAGGGCGAGAAGATGGATGTTGATACCTAAGATGAGAAGGAATAGCGGGCGGTTATGACGTGACTTTGTTTTATCCGCAAAATAGTTAACAGACTAGAAATCAAATAAAATTTCAAAGCTATGATAATGATACAATGTTTCGAACCCATTCAATGAGAGAAAACGAGATTGGAGAGATTTTTAGTCCTGAAATTATTGGATTATCTTTGCTATCACCCTATTTGTCCTAGATATGAGACGTTTCCCACGTCGTCTTTTTGGATATATGAACAGCCAAACGCCCGGCAAAAAAAAAAAAAAAAAAAAAGGTAAACCAACCGCACTCTATGCGGGCTCGGTTTCAAGAAGAAGGAACAAAGGAAATGTAATATATGTACGCCACAGACAGTAAAGCAAAAATTCTTCTTACAAGAATCAAGAACCAAGGCTTCTCCAAGAAGCAAGCTTGGAGCAGAGTGTCCCAAGAAAAGGGGCTCATCGAGCCCCAGCGTGCTATCAAGAGCACATCAAGGCCAGAAAAAAAAAGCAAAGAACAGAAAAGAAAGAAGTGAAGACGAAAAAAGAAAAGATATAAGCCCGCCTACTCAAATGCTGAGAGTAAAAACAAAGAAAGAAAAAGAACCAAAGGGGGGGGGGGGGGGGGAGAGAGAGAAGAAGGAGAAGAAGAGAGCAAAAATGGGCGAAAAGGAGCAAAAGTGGGAGAGGGAGAAAAAAATAAAAACCCCAATATTGAAGCGAGACAACCGAATCCTAAAACTCCGTTATAGATGGATGGGACGAAGAGATTTCATCATCATTAGAGTGGCCCGTTTATGAAGCGGGTTTTTTACCAAACATTGCCCGTGAGCGCGATTTGCTGCGGGCTCGAGCCTTCTTCGGGATATCTGGGGCATCCTCGTCATCCATGTATTTTGCCTTATGGATCCTAAGAAACGATTAGAATTAGCCATGACCGATAAGTAACAAGCAAGAGAGAAGGGGAGAGATGGGCCATACCAGCTGTTTCCAACCATGCTCATGCCCTTAGCTTCAGCCATTCGGTAAAACTTGGCACTCTTCTTCAAGTTCTTCTTGCAGCCGATTCCCTGAGCGTAGCAGAAACCAGCTTCCGCCAAAGCATCGACATCACCCCATGCTATTTAAATGGTTAGCGGGACGAGAACTATAAAAAAAGTAAAACAGTTAGAAGTTTGCCAGTTTCAACTTACTGCCAGCGATTTCGAAGCAACGCAGCGCGAGGGCTTTGTCTTGCTCAATACCCCATCCGTTCATATGGCTTACGCCCAACTCGTAGATGCTCAAGGCAAATTGTGCCTTGTGGGTTTTATTTTCAGCAATGTTGATACGCTTTCCTTCCTTAGCCATCCCCTCATCCTCTGCAACCTCCCCACTTGCCATATCAGCTGCTTTCCGTAACCACTGCACGCCTTCTTTCTGATTGGCTTTCATGCCCCAACCATGGCGACAAGCAAGAGCATACAGAAGCATGGCTGTTGGGTGGTTGAGTCGAGCTGCATGACGGAGATGATAGGTTGATTCGTTTAGAGAGCCTTTCTCATGGCACTCTATTCCCTTTGCAAGGTGCTCTTCAGCTGTCATCTCCGCAGCAGTAGGTGCAGGCGCAGGCCCGGCGGTGCTCGTTGTTGATCGGACGGACATGGTCGGGCGTACCGTATTAGCAGAATCGCTCGTACCAATCGAGGCAGGTGTTCTACCCCTAGGTGCTTCTCCGGCGTGCATGGTGCGTGATCTGCCTCTAGGGGCATCTTCGGCCTGTCGCCTAGACTCATTCGAAGGTCTAGGCCCACGGCTAGAGCTCTCTGAGCTGAGCTTCCCTGCATCGCTCTGCTGTCTTGTCATCGCGCTGGAGATACTGGCAGCATCATCCGGGATAGTACGAGCAGAGCTAGACGGCCGAGTGGGAGGTGAGGGTGGTGCAGCCGCTTGAGGCCGGTTATCTGAAGACTCGGATCGCTGAATTGACTTTCCTCGAGGCAGAACAAACTTTGAGTAGACATATGTCCCGTTGTTGCCGTCTGCTGGCTGTTCCATAAAGGCTTCACTGTGCATGCTTATCGGAGTCTGGGCCGACTCATCAGCCAGTATAAATGATGGCTGGCTATCTGACGAAGCCTGCCGGATGGGAGGGTCAAAACTGGGGGTTCCAGATCTGCTCATGGGCCGAGAAAAGTTGAAGGCGGGTCGAGGAAGCGCGGAAGATTCAGAAGCAGCAGATGGAGATCGTTGGAAAGAAGGCATAACAGACGATGCCATATGGTGTGGGAGAGCCGCGCTACCAGAAGACAGTTTTCGAGAAGGCAGCGACTGAACCGAGCTGGACATGTTACCAAACGAGTCCTCTTCTGTCGGCACAGGAGAAGGCAAAGCACTTGGAAAGCGTCCTGGGAAGAGGCTTCTGGGTGGTGCCAGGCCGATTTCGTCAAGGGAGCTCTGTTTGAATCTCCGAGGAGAGGAATCCGAAAAAGCAGAAGAGAAAGACGAGGGCTGAGGACGGCCAGAAATAGGGGATTTTGTTGATTGGCGATCAAGTGGAGGAAGGATATCGTTTTCTAGAGGTGATGGGGATCGATCTTGCCGTGCCCCGAAGTAACTATTTGCATCATCGCGTTGTCCCAGTCGTCGGCCCCGAGCATATTCAGGAATATCTGGTACATCTGGTAGATCTTCTGGCACAGGAGGCGCGCCGTCATCGGGTGTGGCGGGAATTCGACTCATCCGCGGATGCATAGATCTTGGCCGTTCAACTTCACCTGAAAAGGCGTCTTCCACCAGCCCCAGTCCAGAGGAAGTCGGGGCAGGGGATTCATCACGCTCAGATGCCGAGTCCTGGGACATGGATCGGAAATACTCTGACCGGCCCTGGATGATCAGAGGGCTCTCAGCCGTCAGAGGGGGAAGTCGGCTAACGCGATTTCCATCTTTGTTGGTAGTTTCCTGGAGCTGTCGAGCCAGCAGTCGACTCTGCAAGGCGAAGGCATCCAAGGGAGAGAGTTCGGGAGGTGCTTCCCCGGCGACATGGAGGCGCGGTGATCGCAGAGGTCGGGAAGTAGTAGAAGCGGCAGAGTTGGCGGAGTGGGATCGCAAGTCCAGCAAGGACGGGCGATTGGTCACGGCGTCTTTCATATTGGTCAAAGCCCAGGTCCAGCGGGTTGTGTGTTGAAGGGATAGCAGCGAATGCGCAAGCGCCAAGGGTGCTAAACAGGATAGATAAATAAAACAAGCAGACTCGGAAATGGGATCATCAAAGCCTGGGCGGGGACGCGCAGAATCCCAAAGATAAAGACCAAGAAGCAAATGGCACCGCGGACTGGTTGGGCGTAGGCGATTCGCGTCGCTGGTGCTGGTGCTGCGCAAAAGCACGGGTGCAGGTGCAAGGTGTTGTGGCGGTGCGGCGATGTTCTGATGACCAGGCCAGCGAGGATCAATGACGATTCGATGGTCGTGTCAGCGTCGGCGTCGGTGACGGGCGGCACGAAAGATCCGGGTCAAGCAGCAAAAAGAATGGAAAGGACAAAAGAGAGTCAAATACGAAGAGAAGGCGAGAAGGATAGACTGGGGTGAGTTTGAAAAGGACGAATGGAAGAGAAGCTGCTGCGCGATATCAAAGGCTCGCAGAGGCTCCCCGAACAAAGAGGTTGAAAGGTGCTGGCCCCGGGCAAGGTGGTGTATGAAGTAGAAAATACGGAGCACTTGTGTGGGATACGGAGTAACGGGGAAGATTCGTGGTCGCCAACGTGCGTTTCTTGTCACACGAGGGGCCCAAAGCAGACGCAGCAAGGGCAGAAGAAGAGAAGCGAAGAGAGAAGCGAAGCGATCACGACACAGGAAACGAGGCGCTCAAAGCACAGAAGCAAACCCGCACAAGACGCACGGCAATGAGGCTCGCTCTGGTGGACGCCTCCCTTGGTCGGCTGCCTGTCTCGGCGGTCTGAGAGGCGAGCGTCTGGTCTGAGGAAAGGAGGAGGAATACCTGCGAGCGAGCTTGGAGGTGGATGGATACGAAGCAAAAGGAGGTTAGGAGGCCAGTGGCGGCCCCCGTAGCTGCGGCCGGCGCCAGGTACTCTGTACGAGCTCGCGCAGCCAGTTGCCGCCGGCGGACCAAGTACTGCGCTACCGGCACGGCTAGTGGCAGAGCGCACGAGGACTAACCCGAGATGGTGGCTTGCCCTTTAGACTTCAAGGTACCGAAGCGTAAATGCTGAAGGTTCAGGATCCTCTTTTCTTCCTCTCTCTGTGCCGTTCCCCTTGGTGTTTGATGGGGGGCAACGCTAAAATAATGGGTAGCTACCCAGGTAGGACCTAGTAGGATTCGTGGGAGCTATTACCTACAACTACTACCTAGTAGACTATACGGAGCAGTAGTGGTGCTGTAGACGGGTGAATGATGGATGAGTGTGAGTGAGTGAGGGAGGGAGTGCACGGCTGGCTGGTGGCGCTTCCTAGCACCGGCGGAAGTGCCTGTTAGGCCTGGCTGGTGTATGCAGGCATGCAGCACAGCACAGGTACCGGGCTGCAGCTTGATATTTCCACTCGAGGTAGGGTCGAGATGGAGATTGTATGGTGGGAATCTGCTACTTGGCACTATCGCTTCGTATTGGTAGGTATACTTTGTCGCTAGCAGATAAGCGCAATGTATGCGCACGGCTATCTGGGTTGATTGAGCCATTGCCCACAGTCCATGTGCCCAGAAACTCACGGCCGCTGCACCCACAAGCTCGTATAATGGGTAGAGATCTGTTGTTGTGCCACTAGTACTGCTACTTGGACGCTGTAGGTTCATGTATGTATGTATGCACCACCGTCGCCCTTTCAAGACATCCATGAATACCGCAGCGTTGTCCCCCCGGCTCTCGTGGCTTGATGTTCCTGGCCGGTGGCTAGCACCACCTGGGTAATCTCGGGCAATCTCCCCAGCGTGTGTCTGGCCCCAAAGAAAAGGGCCTGCAAGCCATCAGACTTTCGCTACGATGCGACTTCACCCCCAACAGTTTGCAGTATACCTGCGTAGGACTTGGTATCAAGACGTCAACTGATCTGGTCTGGCCGGAAAGATGTCGTCACACTGCTCTCAATTAAAGCCACACCAAACACCTGCATGCGTGCCCTTGTCTCCCTGCCGTACTCGCAAAAGGCCAGCCACGAGGCGGCTATACGCGCAAGTGCCAATATGCCTTCTCCCCCCCCAGAGCCGCTCCAAGTACCGCTACAGGGACTGCTACAGTTCAGGCCACCGGCCACTTTGGGCGAGGCTCAGGGACCCTTGGCATATAATTGGGCGCACCGGCGACAGCCATCGTCTGGGGTGCATTGGGCTCAATAAATTGGGAGCAGCCACGGCCCTTTTTTTTCTGGGGACTCGGCCAGTGAGCGTCGGCGCTTTCATCATTTTAAAACATGCACGACGAGGCTAAATTGGCCCATCCTTATTTCCTGCATGCAGACTAGCAAAGTGCACGGAGTACCTCGGCGCGCATCCATCTCGACAAGCTTTTACAGCACCAAAGAAGGATTTCTCGCATTGCCAATCGTAGTAGGTAGTGCCTATCAAAGTGATGGCTGCGATGGGCGATGGATACCGCGCACTGATGCTGCGTTTTTGCTTGCATGCCCACTATCGAATCGATGCCCCTCAGTGGCAACAGCAATAACGCATAAATCTTACGCAAGCAGCTCAGCTGCGCCGTCGTCGTCGTGGCAAACATTTGCTTCACGCAAGCTATCTGTGCTATAAATAACAGCCAGCTAAGTAGTAGCTACCTTGCTTTGAACAACACCATCGTCTGCTCGCCTTCAAGCTCCGTAATATGTGCTCCTCCGGCCCATCTGCTGCGGTCAGACTTGGCTCTTTGTTCGCGTTCTTAGTGCCATGTTGATGACAGTGCCGAGTCATTTCACCTTTGTCCATGATCCATCGTGAGGATCGCTTAGCAAGGGGCGGCACAAAGGGAACATTGATTGCGCAGATTGCAAGGCCCAACTTGGACCTCCCACCAATAGCACAAAATATCATGCGATTCCCTTGCTGTAATACATACGTATCTGCCATCACTTGGCCCATGCGTCTTCGCTGCTGCATATGCACGCGATGCGCTGCTGCTGCTGCTGCTAATATTAACGTCGGGCTCTTTGACGTGTGCCTCTGTCATCTTCGTCGCACGTCGCTTCACCCACTGATATCGGCAGTGCATGCACGATGAGGTCAATCACGGTACACCGCTTCGCCATGCATGCTCCTCATCTCTCATCAATTCCAAAGCCGCGGAGCTTGGATTCCATCTGAACCGCTGTCGAAAACAAAACAAAGAGCCGTTTCTAGCGTCGCAAGCTGTCACATGCGGGCTCCGCCACAGCAACGGATGAAACAGCAGTGGTGCAAATGCCAAAACACAGGGCGCCGCATATGATTCTGAGACCGATGCAGGGCGGCTGGGTCTCAAGAGACGCTTGATGCAGCTCTCCCGATGCTGGCAGCAGCTCGTAAAAGACACGACACTGCCGCTTTTGCTGTCTATTACTACCGACTGCTACAGCACGGTAGTCTCTTGGACCTGGCAAGCTCTCTTGATGGTCACGAGGCCACAGCCGAGTTCCGGGATTTGCTGCCGCTAGCGGTGCCTCTTAGTTTGGCGCAAGAATCCACCCTTGATCTATTTATATCATTTTGGATTTCCGGATGGAATATGTTTGTATTTCCAGCACGGCAGTCTTTTTCCCCCATGCTGATAAAGCTGTGCATTAGCCATTGCCAGCTCATACCAATAGTATCTATACTTGGAGTAATAGGATCAACCTAATTCAAGGCTGTGACACAGACGCACGCTCCGTACTCCCGTGCGGAATGTTTTGGGCGCTGTATAGCCGAATGGATACTGGTACTGATGCCTTCCATTCGCGGGACAAAACTGGTAATATGTACAGAATACTAACAACACAAACTGCAATAACACCTTAGGTGTATCCAAACACGCGGCTGACAAAACATCAATGACGGTAGAGTTGCAAACATATTTGGAAATGCTAATCACTGCGGCCAAGGTCAAATTGGCTCGTCCTTAATCATCATAGATCGATCTATATACTTTCAATGATCCCCTTTTCAAAACAAGAATAGAAAAAAAAAAAGATATTCCATCCAGAACGCCAATGGTCCATACGCCTCAAGAGGCCCTGAGAAGCAATCTACAACGGGACGTCTTTGACCATGCTCTCTCACATATCCTTAGATCGAAGCTTCTTCAGCCTAGTGGCACCCTCGAACAAGCCACGGTCGATAGCAGCAGCAACCGTCAGGGTACCGCCGACAATCGCACAAAGTCCAGATAGAAAACCAAGGAAGGTCTTGGCCCGCTCTTCTCGGTTAATAACTTTCATAGGGGAGATGTCCTAGGTGCACAATGTTAGCTTTCAAAATTACACGACAGGGTATCCATCTAGCGATATCACAGGTGCTTACATATGAGAAGAACACGCCGGGAATACCACCCTTGGAGTGCAGCCTTTCAGCGTGACCCTCCTTGGCATCATCACCTCCCATCAGACTTCGTTTGTGGCTTGTAACGGAATACTGGTGTGTCTCGACACTGCCATCAGAAGCGTAGGCGGACTTCTGCTCCCAGCCAAGTGGAAGATACGAGGTGGGGACAATCTTGACAAAGTACATGTAGTTAAAGTTGGGATCGCTGGTTTCCTGGTGGATTCCGTCCAGAGGATTGAGGTGGTGGTTGGTCCACGCAACCCTGCGGCCCATTCTCGCAATAACTTCTGGTGGCAGCTGTGGTCCAAATCGCAGAGAGTGGATGATATGAGTGAAATCGTGCGGCTTCATGCCATTGGGGAGGTCCCAGTAGTTCTTGAGATCGTGGACGTGCATGTTACCATTGCTGAAGCTTCGGCCGGGAGCAAGATGGAAGTTTCCAACGACCTTGTTGACCTGCAACAAGCCCTCAATACGGCAACCCTCTTCCCTTTGCTGGTCCAATCGCTCCGAGTAATGCTCCCTCTCGCACTGCTCCACACCCTCGCCTCGGCCAAAGGCCCACGACGCCTGCGCATAAGCTTCTCGAACCTCGTCACAGGTATTGCAGCAGCCAGGCTTCTCAGCGTTGGCCGGCGCAGTAGCTCCGTAACAGCCACCACAGTAGTCGGGATTCAGGTGCTCGGCCTTCTCATGCAGCTGGGCCAGCGAGTTGCTCTCAATCACGCCACCGCCCCGTGAGGGGGGCTGCAGACGAATCTTGGTAATACCATGAGCGACACCATGCTGCTGCTCACCAGAAACGTCCATGACGTCCAGAGTCAGCAGCTCGCAGGGCATGTTGGGAAAGGTCATGTTAAGATGAATGTCCATTCGCTCGCCTTTGTAGTCGTATTAGTCCGGCATCCCAATGGCACCAATGCGCAGCTAGGGTTCCTTCACATACCTCTGCCTTTGTCCACAACCAGCTCTGGGTGGACCACGATGCGCCGATACGAAGACCATTCTCCCCAAGACAGGAACAGCACAACCAGCAACGACACAATTGTTACGATTCCGCCGCTCGTGGTGCGGATCCGCGCCTCATCCACCGTCTTCGTAAAGGCGTCGAGCCTTGTAAATCGCGACTTGGGAGCCATTGCGAATGTGCAGCCGGAAACGAGGTTGACGAGGTACCAGCCAACAGGTTTGCCTGTGCGAATAGCGCAGCGGAACTATCCCGTCAAAGCGCAGTCCCTAGGGAGAGCTCGCAGAAACAAGAAGCAAGCGGATGGATCTCTCTCTCTGCAATTGCATCGATAGCGAGAGACCATGAAGGAGGACGGCGGCGCAGAAGCGGGTGGCAGAAGCGTCGAAATGTCTTGAGGCCACCTGTCGCAACTACACCTGAAGCTGACTACTAACCAATCCCACTTGTACCTGCTGCATAGCACCTAACCCGGGGCACAGGCGTCTAGACTCGCCGCAAGGCCCTGGGCTAATGCGGGCTATAGTGGCCAGGGGGTGCCGCCGGCGAAACCTCGGCTGGCAGCTGCCGCAGTGCTCCATTGCCTATTCTGGCGCAGTGAAGGCTCGCAGAGCATAGACTTTCAAGAAAACGCGAAGCTCTCTCGACCATCTCACAGCCTCGTCATTGTCTGCTCCCGCCAACCGCAAATACCCATTCGCGCTCCCTCTGGTTCCTCCCAACTCATTCGAATTAAGCTATCGAAAGCTCATATACGACGAGATACATATTGTCGGAAAAAAAAAAAACAACAGAGCACTTGCCATTCGGAATCGCGATAGCATCATACGTACCGAATCATCAGAACGCTGCCTGAAGGCTATCCCAAATCTTCATCTGAACCTCTCAGACCGCCAATATGTCGACTAGACCTCCTTCAAGGGTCGTCTTTGTGGGAAACATCCCGTACGGTCAGTCATGGACGGGCCAATGGGCTCAACTGATGCGCCCATCCAACTCGAGCCTATGGCTAACAGCGGCACTCTAGGCCTCTCTGAGGAGCAAATCACAGATATTTTCAGCAGCGCTGGAAAGGTAGAGCGCTTTCGCCTCGTCTACGACTCGGAAACTGGGCGGCCAAAAGGGTTCGGATTTGCAGACTATCCCGATACCGGTTCGATATGCCCCGATCCAACATACTCGCCAACAGGCCAGGCATGGCTTAGCTGACCATATTCTCTCGTAGACTCTGCTTCCTCGGCTGTCCGCAACCTAAACGAATATGAAATCATGGGCCGAAAGCTTCGAGTCGACTTTTCGAACGAGCAGAAGAGCACCGATGATGATAGCCAAGTATGTTTCTGCCCAACCTCTGCAGGAGCCAACCTTTGCTAACTAAATAGACACCTGGACAGAATACTGGTGCCTCAAATGGCGGCGCTGCTTCGGGATACAACACTCAGTCAACACCCCTTCCCCCACTCCCAGCTGGAAAAGAGATACCACCAGGCTTGACTTGCACCGATGCCATTTCAAGAACACTCAATACCTTGCCGCCACCCCAGCTATTAGATATCCTAAGTCAGATGAAGACTTTGGCCACATCAGAACCCCAGCGAGCGACAGAACTTCTTCAACAGGCCCCTCAGCTAGCCTATGCCGTCTTCCAGTCACTACTTTTGATGGGTCTTGTGTCTCCCGAGGCTATCCAGTCTGTAGTAGACCCGAACGCGCCACCTCCACCCGCCGCCAATTACCCATCGGGACCCATTGCTGGATATCCTGGCATCCCTGTCGCGAATCACACACCACCGGTCACCGCCATGCCGTATGCACCTCCTCCGGCAAATAATACGGGTTATGTTCCTCCAGCGGCGGCACCACCTGCAGCAGCTCCTCCAGCTATGGGCCAAGATCCAGATGCTCTGATGCGAGCAGTCATGGAGCTTCCCCAGGCTCAGATTGACATGCTTCCAGAGGCTGATAGGCAGCAAATTATGGCTCTCAGGGCTACGTTTGCTGGCCAGCGACGCTAATCGTACCAAATATCAACGACGCACTTTTGTTGAATATGCATCGATTGCCTCGGGCACGAAGCACATATACGCCGAACCAAAACGTAATCGCTGATGATGAATGCATTGATTACACCGAAATATCCGAAAGTTTGGGACGCCTTATAGACTTGCAACCTCTGCATGTAACAATAGCTCCCACAAACGACATCTGCTGAGGCGACATTGCGTCTCTATAAAAAGATACCATGCGCATTTAGCCCTTTTAGAAGGCTTATGGCTTTGACATAACAACTAAATCAGGAAGACGGAGAAGAAAAAGAATATTCATGAGAGGGTGGATGGGTGCTTCACATAGTAGCGGCTACAAGACCAGCTTCGCAAGATATAAGAGGGAAAAGACATATCTATGGAATGTGACTAGATACAGATTGCTTTTTCGTAGCCTTCAAGGGATAGGGTTACAGGATATACTAATTACATGTTGCGAGGAGGAGGGTGTTGAGAAAGGGTCTTTACTATATCTCTGAAATGAAATCGAATAAAACAGAGGCAGCTACAATACAATAGAACCATTCAATCATGTTACGACGGTCGGTCGAAATTACGTAGTTAGGTATGTATAATATGAGCATGGTTGCGTAGACACCTCATCCAGCTACAGCTACCCTGGATGTCTTTACACTTTTTCCAGATATTTACTGCTAATATACTTGGAAACAACGAATATGAAACAAGTGTAAACACTATTTCAATTTTTTTTTCTATCTATCTTTTTTGCGTGAAATTAAAACAAGGTGCTGCAGTTGACAATGAAAAGAATTGAACGTTTTCCTACTCGTGATGTTTAGACATAGCACCCACCCCCCATATTCATGCCAAGTTTTGTCACATAATTTGCTACAAGAAAGATAAGACGCTTCTTTTTAAGTAACGACTAATACTAATGCTAACTAAAGTAATACTGCGATAAAAATACCTACTCAAAAAATAGTTTACTCCATAATATGTAAATGCAAGCGCGTGCACGGGTAATAGGGGCGATTTCATATATACGCCTTCGCACCCCCTCCCATATTCTGATCCATGGTTTCCATTCTGATCCAACTGTATGCCATGAGACAAGTAAAAAAAAAAAGAAAAAAAAAAGAAAAAAAAAGCACGCCCGTAACGCCTTCCTTCCTTAGTCAGGTTTGTTTCTATGAAGGGATCCCTCAAACAATGTTATACACCCTCTTCGCAATCCAATAGCACGCCAGCCCGAAAACAAGCAAGCCGGCGGTGATGCATATAAACCAAGTTAGGTCACCTTCAATGTCTTGCCCGGGTACCCAGACATTCATTCCCCAGAGACCGGTGATGATGTTCATGGGAAGAACAATGGTTCCCAGGACTGTGAGCTTGCCGAGCACGTCGGCGGTCTGCTCTTGTCGCTCATTCATACGAATATTGATCTGTGCGAGGTAATTACCGTGAGATCGAGCCAGTATCCTAGAGAAAAAGAAGTATGTTAGCTGGCTCAATAATGCCAGGAAAGACACAAAAAAAAAAGAGGCGGGATTTTGCATACTTTTCATAGTGACTAAGATTGGAGGTCATAGTCACAATATGATCCTGAATATCGCCAAGATATAAGCCAATTTCTGACCTTGGAGCAACCTCCCATCGCTCGTTACAGCGCTTTGCGAATCCCTTGATGACATCCGCCTTGTTGCCCAGTAACCGGTATAGACTCATGACCCGTTTTCGACAATCTCCAACACGTCGAAGCATGTCACCGCTCGAATCTGCAATGGTCGTACTGTCGTCGAGTTTTGTAGATTTTTCATCCTGCAGTCGCTTATCTGACGATGTGTGCAGCTGCAAAATAGCCTCGTCGATTTCGTCAACCTCATCCTCGATATTCTGAATGAGAGGCTGGAAGACGTCGGTAATATCGTCAATAATAGCATATGAGATCCAATCGGAGGAAAGGATCAGATAGTCCCTCAGTTGCCGTATTCGCCGACGGACATTGGCCGGATGTGGAGTGGGCGAAAAATGAAAGCTCAAAACTCCCTCGCGGAAGACGATGACGTACATGTTGACGGGCTCCAGAAAGTTTTCGCTGTGGATGTCCTGGTCAAAAGTGCGGTAATTGACAAAGTAATAATGTCGAAACAGCTCGACCTTTTCACGAGCCTCTTGTAGCATGACATCTTCCGCCGTTAGGGGATGGATGCCAAAGGCTTTTGCTAGGACCTTCATCTCGTCCTCAGTCGGGCAGAGTATGTCAAGCCACCACACCGGTCTCTCCCCATATCTAACCGGCTTTTCAGAAACTTTCGGCACTTCTGTGTTACTAGTCTTTGGCGCAAGATGATTATCGGGGGATTTGTTTCCACCACGAAGGGAGGCGGACCTTGAACTAGTATTGGTTTCACCTCGAGCAAGCGGTGACATAAAGTCATCTCTCCTATTGTCAAAAGAGGCTTGCCGCGTAGAAGGCTTTGTATCGCCTTCGAAGCCTTCTGCGGAATATCGCGCTTTGGATGGCTGGGAGACGATGTCCTCCGATTCACTCTCCTCGTCAGACGACAATACGCGCGGCTCGGGAATGAATAATTCCTGGAAATCGCTGCCTTGCTGAACGAGCTCTGAGATGGTCTGGCTGTGGACTGTGCTCTGGAATTCTTCGTTGAAATAGGTAAATCTGTAAGGCGCTTCTTCATCGGTCTGAAACCAGCCTTTTCGAACCGGCCGCAGACGACCGTTGATGAGCTGTGGTTCAGTGATTTTCTTGACTCGCCGCTCATCGCTGCGATCTTCCTTTTCGTAGCGCATCCAGTCTTCTAACACAGACAGGTCTGGCCACCGACCACGGCGACGACGTGTTCTGTACCGCTGAGTCTCATATCTGATCTCATCATCGCCCATATCGGACATGCCGGGCCCAGGGAAGCAAACGTCGCCGGAAGCTTCAGGTGGTAGCCTCATTTCCATATCAGGTCGATGTTCACGACCCTGCCCGGCTTCCGAGAGCGCCTCGTCGCCGCTCTCCATGGCGAGCTCATCTCTTATCATGACATCGCCAAAGTTCAAGTCCATCCCATCCGTCGGACCAAAAGTCGGGGAGCCAGGAATAGAGGGTGGGTGGTTGACATCGTACTTGTCTTTTGTGCTGAAAGCTGTCTTGAGCCTTGCCCTCGAAGATGCACTAGAGGTCCTGCGACTTCGATTTCGGTTCAGGCGTGAATCGCTTGCGCCGTAGCTGGAGACGCCCTGCTGCGATCCCGGGCGCCTTGCTGCCTCTGCTAATAGCGGAGAACTCTCGTCCCATCGACCGGCAGGGCTTTCGTCGCCGCTTTGGGCCGTCTGCATCGACCGAAGGCGACTGGCGCTGATCGACGAGAAGGGGTTCTGAAAGGACCCAGGCCCTACGATCGTTGACGACCGCCGCACACGCATCGGATGCTGTTCCCTAGAGAGGAGAAAGGACAAAAGAGGTTACATGGTGGTCTACACAGCAGAAAGGGGATGTAGTCAAGGTGATCACGAGGGTGTCGCTTACCTGTGGTCCAGTAGCGCTTCGCTGTCTATGCTCGTGCCGCTGAGGTTGGCCTGCGCCACCTTGTAGAATCCATTTCCCGACGACTCGCCCAGTTCATCGTGGCTGTCATCATGAAGTATCGCGAAGCTCTTCCGCCTCGATCGCTTCTTCTTGCCGCCGCGATGGCCCTTTCTCTTCTTCGGCGGGCGTTGCGGCAGGCTGGCGGGCTGCGACGTCGGCCCAGGTGACGATGCAGCTCTGGCAGCGGCTGAGGGAGCTGCCCTGCCCTGTGGATCAAAGGGATTGCTGCTGGACATTTTCAGCAGCTTCTTCAAGACGTGGGAAACACCATCATCCACTGCTGCGTCGCTGCGCGATGTTCAGTCGTGACGGCAATGGTAATAATAGGGGGCCGTCTTGTCCGTATTTCTTTTTTGGCATGGAGATTGTTTGTCCAGGGTTGCTGGCCCTGGCGAGGTTTGAAAAGCGAATGCCTTGGATAGTGATGTCAGCTAGACCAGGAGCGAGGTTAGGGAACTCGCCCAGCGGGGGTTGTTAGCGCACAGCCGCTGAATGGCGCATGTTTGCTTGCTGTGGCGGGTTCCGGCGGCAAATAGCGGACAAAAGAGACGAGACAGCGGAAGAACCAGACATGTCTCTGCACAGCCGCGAGTGCCTGGTTGTAAGGGTCAGGGGACATACCTTAAGTATAGGTAGTTATGGATTAGAAGAAGATGAAATACGATAACTAAACAAGTATATGTGAGCATAATTCGAAGATACAATCATACAGAAGCAGAGTTTCGTCTCGGGGCTTGACATTCTGATCCATGCTTCCAAGGCTGCTGCTCTGCTTATTTTGTCGCCTCCCAACCGGCTGCCGTCACCATGAGCTTTTCCGATAAGCTTTTACGTACTAAATCTGCCGTCTCCACAAACAGCTCACCAACGGGCACTGGAATCTCCTCGGAGCAGGTGCTCCAGTGGCTTCTGATCGACGATCTGTGCCAAGGTAGGTTGGTAGGTAAATTTCCTGCTTCTGCTACCTACCTAGTAATGTACGTATGTATAAGCCAGCTATCGTCTCTAGAACACAGGTTGCCTAGACGTGGATGAAAACGAGAAGCAATTTGGTATATACGGAATAGTACTACTAGCAGTAATTAATCTTGAAAACCTCTAATGCTGTCGGATCCTCCTCTTTTCTAGCCCGCGGGCCAATGATTATTCTCCGATTCCATATGCGTAGGTCGAGTGACAACTGTGCTGGTCACCATGCATGTGCTACTGCACATTTATGCTGGTCTCTTTATGCAGCCGCAACACCATTCGCTGCCCCTCCAAAGTCCCACAGCTTCACCAACAGGCTGTCTGGGTTGGTGGCAGGCTCGTCTTGGGGCAAGAAAACCCTCTTGGGGATATGGAATTCCACCACTGGGGCTTTCTTGATATCCTTCGCAATCTCTGCATCGAGCAACTGCATAAAACGCGTTAGTGGGAAAGTCCAAAAGACAGACTGATTTAGCACGGATACTTACACTGGCATAAGAGTGATCGAGGAAATCTTCCATGTTATATGACTGCTTGGTGAACTGCTCGGAGATGATCTTTGCAATGGTTGCGACATTTGGATGATAGTGCGACTGTAGCTGAACAAGCTCCCAAAGGCAACTGTCAATTGCGCCGGTCTCGATGGGATCCGTCTCCTTGGGGTTGAAGGGGTCATCGGCGCCATTGTCTTGGATGTGTTTCTTCAGTTCCGGGTCTTGCACAACTCGATGGATCATGAATGTGCAGGTCGGGTGACGTTTCAAGAGGTTGTAAATCCAAGGGATGACAGTCGCAATGGCGCTTGGGGGTGCATTTAATGAGAGTCGAGTAAGTCTCTTGACAAAGCTGGCAACAAGAGCAGCGGGAAGATGAGTCGAGCCAAGGAAAGTATCCAAGAGACGGAAAAAGCGAGAGCGATGCTTGGAGTGAAGGATATCCTTGTCGAGGAGTGAGTAGAGTTTGGGATAAAATGATGGGTAGTCTAGATTCCGCTCTTGAATGAGATAAAAGACACCGGACAGAGCTAATAGGGACATGGAGCCGCCTGCGTTGTAACAGCTGGTGAGGAAGTCGGATAGAAGTTCGGGTCTGGTAAACCACGGGGCGATGTTTGTGGATATGACGCTGAGGATGCGTTTCCGTTCATCTTTGCTTTGGACAATACTCAGTATGGCTAACCAGGCGTCTTGCCCCTGTCGCTTGTGTTGGATTACCGATCTCAGATTGTGAGATTTCTTTTGAGGACGTGGGATGTAAAAGTCCTCAAGCTCCTCGGCGGACTGGGGGACGCCATCCAGAGCCGATAGCAAAGCAAAGGCCCGGTCGAATAAGCTGTCTGGAATATCATCCTTATCTAATCGCTCCAGAATTGTCCTGTATTAAGGTAAGTATCGTAATTGTGAAATCAAGTTGCCACTGCAGGCACTCACTTTACTGATTTGAATGTGTAGTATCGAATATCGTCGTACTCTTCCACGTATGACTCGAGAAACGCCTTTCTCGCCTCATCGCTATCCGACGTAATCAAAACAGCAACAATGCCCTCCAAGAAAGCTTGAGGAAATGTGTATTCTTCCTTATTGTGAAGATGCTCTCCCTCTGCCTTCAGGGTTCTCATGGAGAGAGTGAGTGCAGTCACTGCAAGATCTTCATCTTTTAGCATATCTTGCAGGAGCGCCTTGTACTGGGAATATTGGTCTTTCAACCAGCCGAAGACGACAGATTCTTTCTCTGATAGGTTTTTCTTGGCGACGAGAGAGCCTTGGGCCAGCAATCTCAGGAAAATCCGACATAAAGCCACCGCGGCCAGTGTTGACTCTTCCTCTGCATCTTCGTAGCGGCTGGCGATGCTGAGAAGTTTGGCAATGTCATTATAGTTTTTCTTGGATTCCAGGATGCCCTGCTCCATGAGGAGAATCTTTGCGCCTGGGTCTTCGGCCTCCTCATTTGATGAACGTCGTCTCTTGGCGACTTTGGTGGCCTTGTCGCCTGTGGAAGCCCTTTTGCGCTTTGCGCTGTCCTGAGAGCCTGCAGGCATGATGGGCTGAAAAAATGTTTCTTTTATGAGCAGAATAAAGAGAGCTGTATTGTCAAAATATTTAATTATTAATCCTTTATTGTGCTTTGAACAGAATGTAGTATTGGGCACGTCAAAAGTTCTTTGCCAGCTGAGATTTGGTATGAGAAGCACCCAGAAATTCTTATCGCAGAAAAGATAACATGAAATTTCACTGAGCCTTGAATCTGTAGCCAATGAACAGCCTGTTCCTTTTTCGTGCCAAGACCGACTTCAATTCGGAGCAAGCTCGGCTAAAAAAATCGCAGCCCAGCAATTTCATTGTTCCCCAGGCCAAAGCAGCTTCCGCATCACGTGACTCCAATGTGTAACCGAACTAGCGCGATAAAACCTCAAACCTCATTCCCAGCTTCCGATCGATTTATATGACAAGGCCGAGATACCCCGTCCGAAATCACCTCACAATGGCGTCTCGCTTGGTACGAAGCGCTGTCGGTATGTGTCGCAGTTACGGAAACCCGCTGACGCCAGGTCCATTGGTGCGCCGAGGCTGACCAAGTGCGCAATAAAACGCAATAAAAATATACAGGCGCTCCCCTCCTCCGATCCTCCATCTCCCGCCGAGCGGCCCCTGCGATCTCTGCTGCCGCTGTGCGATACTCCAGCAACGTCCCCGCCGAGGAGCCCAAGAAGAAGGCCCAGAGCATCATCGATGCCCTTCCCGGCAGCAACCTGATCAGCAAGACCGCCTTCCTCAGCGGTGCTGCCGGTCTCAGCGTCTACGCCCTCAGCAATGAGTACTACGTCATGAACGAGGAGACTGTCGTGGCTGTCTGCTTGTTGGCTGTCTGGACTGGTCTGCTCAAGTACGGTGGCCCTGCCTACAAGGAGTGGGCTGAGGCTCAGAACGAGAAGATCAAGAACATCCTCAACAGCGCCCGCGCTGACCACACCGAGGCCGTCAAGACCCGCATTGAGGACGTCAAGCAGATGAGCGGCGTTGTTGACATCACCAAGGCCCTCTTCGAGGTCTCCAAGGTAAAGAATTGAGAGCCTGGCTAGCGTCATTGTTGCGACAAATGTTAATACGTTTGCGTGTGTAGGAGACTGCCAAGCTTGAGGCTGAGGCTTTCGAGCTCGAGCAGAAGACTGCTCTGGCTGCCGAGGCCAAGGCTGTCCTCGACTCCTGGGTCCGCTACGAGGGCCAGGTTAAGCAGCGACAGCAGAAGGAGCTGGCTGCTTCTATCATCGCCAAGGTCCAGAAGGAGCTCGAGAACCCCAAGGTCCTGCAGCAGATTCTGCAGCAGAGCGTCGCTGACGTTGAGAGTATGTGGACACTATACCCAGCGAATGATTCCAAACTACTTGATACATCTTTTACTAATACCTCTGAACAGAGATCGTTTCTTCTGCCAAATAGATGACAGAAAAAAAAAATTACTAGAGTCTAGATTCAAGGTCCTCGCAATTTTTTTTTCTTTTGTCACGAAATAAACACCCCTGTGCATATAATAGCACCTGTGCAATTAGCCAATCAATCAAGACACTAGTCGATATATATTCGTCTTCAAAAAATTAATTTGACTGAGATGATGAGTGCATGCCGTCCTAGTTACTAGTCTGAATGATGGATAGGGAGGATTGCGAGTGCGAAATATATATAGGTACTCTTGTATTTTTATGGTTGGCGGGTGGAGTTGGCAATAAAACGATTTTTCTTACACATGCACACAAAAAACAACTCTTCTGGACGAGATCGATGCAAATCTTGTCGATCAATGTTACAAAGTAGGATAGTGTATAGATTGAAATGGAGTTGCTGTTATTGTTTGAAGCTATTCAAATTGATACTACTGATATCTACCTAGGTACCCTACCCAATCCAACACTAAGTCAAAACATACACACATTATAAACATAAGTTGGCGATAGATAATAAATACAGCGGTTGGACGAAAAACCGATAATTGACCCTTCCCGGAAAAAATAATAATAAAACCAGTTCCCTGAACATACAACCTAGCCAAGCAAAAGCAAAACACCTCACCACTCAATACTAATAAATTGGCCTTCCTTCTGTCCACTTCTTGCTCTCCACCGCTGTGGCCGGTGAGTCAGCAGCCAGATCTCGCGTCCATCTACCACTCATCCGCCTTCTGCGGGCTCCCTCGCCGTTAATAGGGCCAATCCATTCCCAGGCTCGGCCAACCTCGCCACTCCTGCCTTCTCGTTGGCCGGTACGAACATTGCTGTTCTGCTCAACGACTTTCTTAACTCTTTGCCAAATTCTTTCTCTCTCAGCCACCTTATGAACGGAGCGAAGCACATCATCTCTCAGATTGGGCAAAAACAACCAGGGATCATCTATCTCTTCGGCGCCCAGCTCCTTCTGATTAGCCAGTCGGTCCAAGACCAAGTCGACCAAAGCCGGAACTTGCGCCGAATACAGCAAGTGTTGGCGGTATCGAGCCCGCAGGTAGAAAACGGCCAGCACGACGGACATTAAAAGTCCAATTGGGAGTCGATATCTTGCCAACCCGAGGCGGACGGAGCGCTTGAGCGCACAGGTGATCGGAAGGCGAGCGAGAGAGCTGGACGATAGCTTGCGGTTTGAAAGGCCTGAGGGACCGGACGATCTGTTGGGTCAATCGTGGATCTGATTAGCTGTTGTGTCAGAAAAAAGAAGAGATTAGAAGAAAAAGGAAGATATGTAGAACTTACGTAGTCGTTGCGATCTCCACAATCACTTCTTCGCGAGTGGTGATTTCACCAATGGCAGCCACCCAAAGATCTTCGAATTCGTCACTGTTCAGCCTCTTGCTGCGCTTCCTGCTCACGGTCGACTTGAGCTCTTCTTCAGCAATGGCTGGAGAGCCAACTTGGGCGCCAGACTCATCGACCAACTCGCCACATTCATATTTGGCGCGGCGCTCGCGAAGCTCTTCAATGGCCTTATCGGCAACTGCCTGGACTCGGCGGGCCTTCTCGCCATCCGGCTCGCAGGTGGGTGGAAGTGGGACAAGCCCGCCAAAAGACAGAGGGTGGGGCTTAAGGACGAAGTCGCTGTGGCAGCGAACGGAAAAGTCCTCGTAGCAGTAGGCGTGCGAAGGGCATGGCTCGCACTGAGGCTCCACGAATGGAATTATAAAATCGGGCACTGGAAGATCGGGGGGAATGATCTCTGTCGCTGGTCGACCGAGCCCGCAGTAGCCAACGGCAATCTTTTCCTGTCGATACCAGGCTAAGTAGACGCCGAGCAGAGAGATAAAGAGGACGAAGAAGGGTGTCCTCAGGTTTGTCTTGCGGGCAGGCTTAGAGTGCCTCCTGGGCACAATCTCGGCCTCTCCCCTCCTGGCTGCCTCCTCGAGCTCCAGCTGCGCATCAGGCGTAAATTCCTCGCCGGGATCCATTGACCAATCTGGCGTTCTGTGCCTCAACTTAGAAGAAGACAGTCCCTGAGATCTCGCAGTGGTGGACGGCCGTTCGATGGATAAAGGCTCGATGAACTCATCCTGACGTCTTCGGGAGCCAGGCTTTTCGCTTCTAAGGATCTCCTCGAAACCCGGTCGTCTCCGGCTCGGTGTCTTGATGGCGGGAGAGCCCCTCTGGAATGGATTATCATCACTAAAGACGCTCTCTTCTTCTTCCTCGTAGGGAGCAGCAGAAACAGTAGAAATAGTAGATGGCGGCGCAGCAGATTTCAGCGCACTGTAATAGGGCGTAGGGGCGTAGGGCGTCGCAGCGACCGGAGTGGAAGTGTAATGGGATGAGATGGGCGTGTCTTCCTCTACTTCCGGCTCGTCCTTGATTTTCGGTGTTGCAGATCTCTGAGACTGAGAGCGGCGCGTTGACCTGGGCGCTTCATACTGGGGCGCCTCGTCCTCTTCATAGTGCGATGACTGTCGGCTCACTGAGCGGCTGGCGGTTCGCGAACTGCGCTTCGGCTGGCTTTTGACGGGCGTCTGCGCTGGCTCATCCTCTTCGCGCTTGATCTTGTTCGAGGCCTTTCGAGGCGATGCTGATCGACGCGGCTTGGACGGCGTAGGCTTCAAGTCGTGGTCGTCCCATGCGCCGTTGTCCTCGGCACTGCCCGCATTCACGATGCCCATGCTGGACCGCTTGGCGCGGGCGCGTTGAGCGCGCAGCTTCGGGATCTGCGGCAGAACATGCTCCTCAACGAGCTCGACTAGCTGGGGCTTTTTCGCAGTGGCGGGATACTCGACGTTGTGCGTAACGAGGATCGAGCGCAGTCGCGGAACGGTAACGCTGCGCGGGTCGAAGCCCTCTTGGAGATAGTCGTCTGCGTCGGCCATGTTTGCTTGGTTTCCTGGCCAGCGATTTGTTGGGGGGGTTCAAAAAGACAAATATCTCAGTTTATATGGTGGAGAAGAGAACAAATATGCGATAGAAAAGTGCAATTCGCAAACGGAGCGCCGTGGATACTTCCGCCACTTTGTCTCGAACTTGACGGCTAGCTGGCAATAAAACAGCAGCGCCGCAGCTTTTCAAAACAGTGACGGTGCCCCAGATAAAAAAGCCGGGGGTCTCCAAATGTGAAACTAGTTTCCGGTCTCAACTCCTAGTCGCGAAATTAAAAGGCAAGGCGTTTTATTTTCCCAGACGACGTGCGGCAAGCGAGAATCCGGCTGCATGGGTTGATGAAGTGAAGAAACAAAAGAAGTGCGATATTCTATTGCTGGTGGCCGAAATGTATGTGTGAATTGCTTTCTCGCTTTCTCGCCGCACATACGTAGCGCCGTTGTCTGTGGCAACAACTGGAGCCTTGACGAGAAAAAAAAAAAGCAAGGCCCACACCAAGCTATTTTCTGCGTTGGGGCAGATGCCACATGGCCGAGATCTGGACTACTGTAGGCTGCGAAGCTCTGCCTGCTGGCCGAGTGGCGTGTGCACCGCCACATCGGAGGTTGCGCCACACCCCGCCACAGCGAGTTCCGTCATGCGATGTGGGATGGAAATGCAAGCTTCATGCATGATCCGGAGACGCTTTTGTGTCGCATCAGCCATTGACGGCCGACATTCGCAGCTGCACTTCCACAATGGCGTCCAGCCGAGCTCTGATGGCCAGTCCGCGCTTTGTTTGCCGCAGTTGCTCCCGCCAAGCGCGCAATTCGAATCCTTACCGACGATCCTATGCCACAGCCTCTTCGCAGCCCTCTTCGCAAGACATATACGATGTGGTCTGCATTGGAGGCGGCCCAGCTGGACTGAGTCTTCTCACTGCGCTTCGTAAGAGAGACCATAGCTTGGTACTGAGATTCGAAGAAAAATAAACGTACTAATGGCTTTTATCTAATATTCTAGGCGCCAACCCTACAACCTCTCGTCTTCGTGTCGCCCTTGTTGAAGCGCAAGACCTTTCCAAAACCGCTTCCCTATCTCTACCACCAACCCAATTCTCCAATCGATGCAGCTCTGTTACGCCTACGACAGCCCAGTACCTAAATACCATCGGAGCATGGCGACACATGCAGCGCAATCGCATTCAAGAGTTTCACGAGATGCAGGTCTGGGATGGCGTAACGGATGCGCGCATAGAGTTTGACTTGCAGCCCGGGTTCTCTGCTAGCACAGGAAATGTTATTGCGTACATGACTGAGAATCTAAACATGACATCTGGTCTTCTGAAGCGAATCAATGAGCTCGGAGGGGTTGACGTGTTTGACGCTTCAAGGGTTGAAAAGATTACTCTTGGAGAAGAATCCGAAGAGATGGATCTCAGAGAGTGGCCTATCGTGCATTTGCAGAGCGGCAAGTCTCTAGCAGCACGACTTCTCGTGGGAGCCGACGGCGCCAATAGCCCCGTGCGATCTTTTGCTCGCATTGAGAGTCGAGGATGGGACTATAACAGACATGGACTTGTCGCAACACTCGAGCTAGAAGGGGATGGATGGGGAGGCGAATATCACAAGACCGCATACCAGCGATTCCTTCCGACTGGCCCGGTTGCCATGCTTCCGCTACCTGGAAAATACGCAACTTTAGTCTGGTCAACGACGCCCGAGAATGCCGCCCTGTTGAAAAAGCTACCTGCCAAGGACTTCATTGCTCTGGTTAATGCAGCGTTTCGACTCAGTCCCGTTGACTTGGCTTACATGCACACTCAGGCCACGGGTCAAGAAGAAGAGCTTGCATGGCGAACGCAGCACACACCTTTTGACTCCAGATCAATCCCCCAGCTTGCGGTTGGTGTTCAAGAGGGCAGCATTGCATCATTCCCTTTGAAGTTGCGACATGCAGACACTTACATTGGTGAACGTATTGCTCTTGTTGGAGATGCAGCGCATACTGTCCATCCCCTCGCAGGACAGGGCCTGAACCAGGGACAAGGAGATATTCAGAGTTTGGTCAAGGCGATTGAGTATGCCGTTGCCCACGGCCAGGATTTGGGAACGCAAATGTCTCTCGAGTCATACAACAGCGAGAGATATGCTGCAAACCACGTCTTGATGGGAGTGTGTGATAAGCTTCATAAGCTGTATTCCGTGGGAAGTGGGCCTTTGATTCCCCTGCGGTCGCTTGGCTTAAAGGCTGCCAACGCTCTGGGGCCATTGAAGAATTTCTTCATGGAACAGGCTTCTGGTCGGGGACTGAAGGTTTGATTGTCTGCAGCTCTAGCTGTATAGAAATTGTCTTTCCCGACCCACCTAGATTTCTACCCTTCACCCCCTATGAGTAGCTAAATAACCCACCTGTATCAATATAATATGAATAGAGCATTCAGAAATCGCGCATTCACCACTTTTAAAAAATGACTTGAGGGGCCACCGGACATGAACTTAACGAAATTCTGGAGAGTATTTACGAAGTTCTCCCAGTCAGCTATGGCTACAGACAAAGAAAACGTAATTCTAATATTTTTGCCTTCCACCCCATTCCTTTTACCTGTCAACCTCACCTGTACATCCAAGTTAGTAGATTTCTCAATATATAGTTCTGTTTCATGTTGATGATACGTACCAAACACAAGATCCATAGTACCAATTACAGCGACCGCATCAGCCAACAAGTGACCCTTGGCGACGTGGTCGAAACCACCCAAGTGAGCAAAGCCAGGAGCGCGGATGTGGCATCTGTAAGGGCGCTCACTGCCGTCGCTGACCACGTAGACTCCCATCTCACCCTTGGGGGCCTCGATAGCAGAGTAAGTCTCTCCAGGAGGCACGGCGTATCCCTTGGTGTAAAGCAGGAAGTGGTGGATCAGAGCCTCCATGTTCTCCTTCATGGCAGATCGGGGAGGAGGTGAAATCTTGTAGTCCTCGACACGGACGGGGCCGGCGGGCATCTGGTTCAGGCACTGGTGGATGATGCGCAGTGACTGTCTGAACTCCTCCATTCTGCACAGGTATCGGTCGTAGCAGTCACCGTTGGTGCCAACAGGGACATCGAACTCGACCTTGTCGTAGGCGTCATATGGCTGGTTCTTTCGAACATCAAAAGGAATGCCAGAGCCACGGAGCATGACACCAGTAAAAGAAAGGTTCAGAGCATCAGCAGCAGAGACAACACCAACGCCCCTCAGACGCTCAATCCAGATACGGTTATCAGTAAGCATCTCCTCAGTCTCGTCAATGCGGTCTCCGAACTGGGTAGCCCACTGGTAGATATCATCCAGCAGTCCAATGGGGATATCCTGGTGAACACCTCCAGGACGAACGTAGGCGGCGTGAAGACGAGCACCAGAGACACGCTCATAGAATTCCTATCCAAAGTCAATTAGCCATACCACCCAATTTACGATTTTCTGCTATCAAATTGAGCTAATCGCATACCATGAGCTTTTCTCGCTCCTCGAAACCCCACAGGAAAGGTGTCAAAGCACCAACGTCCATGGCGTGTGATAGGACGGACATCAGGTGGTTCAAGACACGGGTGATTTCGCCAAAGAGAGTTCGGATGTACTTGGCACGGTCGGGGATCTCAATGTTCAGAAGCTTCTCGACGGCAAGGGCAAAGCATTGTTCGTTTGTCATCATGGAGACATAGTCCAAACGGTCGAAGTATGGCAGAGCTTGAAGATAGGTCTTGTACTCGATCAACTTTTCCGTTCCTCGGTGCAGCAGACCGACGTGAGGATCGGCCCGAATGATTTCTTCACCGCTGAGCTCGAGAATCAATCGCAACACACCGTGGGCGGCAGGATGCTGGGGTCCGAAGTTGACAGTGTAGTGTCTGACTTTGCGATCCTCCACGCTGTTTTCGCGCGGCTTTTGGGCGGCGGCGCTCTCGGACTTGGAAGGGAAGCCGTAGGGGTCGCCGGTCAGGTTGAAATGCTCGTCCGTGGGAATAATTCGCGTGCCAGTCTGCTCTTGGCTCGAATACCGTCGGAAAGCAGATGCTGTGAAGGGTCGAGTGGCAAGAGATGTTGTCGCAGGCCGCAGGCATAATCGCCTGGCGCCGGTGCCAACGAGTCTGTGGAGGGATGAGGCCATTGCGGAGGAGCGGCGAGGGCCGGTCGGAAGAGCTTCAAATGCCCAGTAGAGCCTCTAGCCCGAGATCAATGGCTGGTTAGACTGACGATGCTCGCTTTCGGAGTCGTGGCCGTCATGCCTCTCGGAACTGAAGAAACGGGGAAGCTCGCAGGTTCCGTGATGGTGGGGCGCCGGGATATCATTTTTGCGCCATAGCTGGAGCGATTTTGCCAATTGCGGGCTGCTGATTGGACTGCGCGCTGGCGCATCTCATTTATTTACACAAGTACCTGTCAATGAAGCATCAAAGGGACTGAATTGCATGCATTATGGAAACTGTGCAGCGAGGCTTGATGAGAATTTCGAATTTCTTTAGCATTCTGACGTTTCTGCTAGAGAGGCGGATTTGGCATTGTACCATCATTGCATACATGTTTCGCAGCCCAATCACCCTACCAAATCTGTGTTTTATAAGTGCATGTACCTGCATGTAGCTACATACTGCCGGCGTCATGAATAGCTTTCACAGATCACCTTGTTTCTGAGGAAAAACCTATTTTAAGGGTAAGGGACCATAGTAGTGATTCCTTTGTGTATCAGCGGTAGAAGAAAGCGTTCAACCTTCTCGTTATTTGTAGTTGGCATGTGAATTGTACATGTACGTTACAGAAAAGTTGGGGATACATTTGGAACCTTGCAGATTCTGTCACACCTTGGTCACAAGACAACTCATCTTGGTGAAACACAACTTTGAATTGAGTTGTTTGTTGATCTATTAATATCCTTATAAATTCATTGGATATCATAAAACTATCATTAAGGCTGCTCATAAACTCACCGGTTTCCGAGACGCTCACTTGAACGTAAGATGGTCGAGAGACGAGAACTGTTCAACTCAATATGCATTAAGCCAATATTTGAATCAATAAAGATTATTTTTTTAAAATAATTGTAAACTCTTCTCAGAAAGAAAGCACTTATTAAAAGAATTGCAGTGGAAAAGTTGAGTCACGCACTACTTCGCTACTAGTCGGAATCGGCGATACTATGCGCGTGTATGTAAGTGAGTCACATCCATGGAGCCTTCAAATTATAAATAACCACTTGTCAACAATCTTTTGAATATTGGCATGACAAGTAAAAGTTTTCGGCTATTATATCCATCTAAACTGGCTACCAAGGATCAGCCTCTTGGAAGTTGTCACAATGCCGAGAAAAGAAGTAAATCGAATCCTCTCATCGTCATGCCCGCCGAGCAGCGATCCAGGAACCGTATTGGTCGAAACTGAAAGACTCATTATACGGCGATACCTATTATCAGATGCTCCAGCTCTGGCAATGGCTGCAAACCACGAAGAAGTTGCAACTTACATGAGCGATCGCTTCGCCAGCCCGTATACCGTTGCCGACGCTGAGAATTTCATTCAACAAACCTTTCATGATGATGATACAGCAGCATACCCACACTCATCAGCCATCGTCTTGAAGCCAGGATTTCCAGGCAACCCCTCCGCTACTGAACCACTTATCATTGGCGGCATTGGAACACACCATTTAACCGACATATTCTACCGAACGTGGGATCTGGGTTACTACCTTTCTCCGACAGTGTGGCGCCAAGGCTACGGAACTGAAGCGCTAAACGCATTCACAAGATGGGTGTTTGTCACCTGGCCATTATTGAACCGCATACAGGCTCGTACATATGAGAACAACATAGCAAGCCAAAAGTTGTTACAGAAATGCGGTTTCGTGATAGAGGGAAGGGGGAGAGGGGTTGTTGAAAAGAATGGAAAGCTCATGGGCGATGTTGCGTTTGGTCTCGTAAGAGATGATTTAAAGTGAGAAGAGCTCCTAAAGTCTCATAGTTTTGTTTTGGAATTACAAATGTCTGCGGTTCTTTTATCATTACCTTGGGTGTCAGCTGTCTAAAAAATCCATCAAATGCCTTCGCGTCTCTATCGTGGAATAGTAGACCAACCCATTGAATATCGCCCTCTTCTATTTCCTAGATCCTTTATACAATATAAATATCCGTTAAATCGAGTGTTCCCAGCTACTTTCCCCCTGATATGTATCTATATCCTTGTTTAGCGCTATATCACCACTGGACGCAAACAAATCCGCCCAGAAAGGGTCGTTGAAATCGAATCCTGCGTGCTGTACGCCTGAAGTTTGTGTTAAATCTTCAGCCCGTAATCGAGACAGTTGATTGGCATGTTCTTCCTTGTCACAGTGTTCTTGGTCAATCGAAACAAGCAGCGGCGGCCCATAAATATATTGCGGCAAAGCAGCTGGAGGATAGTCGAAATGAAGAACCTTATCGATCTCGAATGGGGCGTTTGGTACTTCTAGATTGAATTCTGATACTGCAGGCACCTGCAGGCCTTGTGCTGTCATAAATTTGTCTTCCACGCCGCCACCCCGTTTGTCACCACGTGTTGCTTCCCGGGTTTGGTAGAGAGCTGAATTGAAGATGTTCAAACGACCATCAATAATTCCCTTTAAAAAGGGCCACTGTATCAAATCAGCTGCCTCTGCTATATTAGACAAGCTATTTGTTGTCCCATATTGGCGACCGTTGACAGTAGCGGAATTCTTCTGAAGGCCCATAGTCCGCTGCTTGCTGTTATTTCCTTGAGAAAGCTCATAGTCGCTTTTCAACCTCATCTTTGTCCTTCGAAACAACAAGTAGTCGCCTTTGCTTTGTGCCCACCATGTTGGATATTCCTTAGCACTCTCAGCCCACAGCTGCATAGTTGAAAAAGCCAGATCTATTGCAATCCAAGAGCATTTGGTACATGTCCTGTATCTGCATCTTTGTCTTCTCAGAACACTTGGTACTGAGCAGCCACAAGCAGTGGTGTTCCAGTTCAGGCTCCAAACAGCGCCATCAAAAGGTTGAATTGTTGCAGAGTCGGTGTTAGTGAATGCATCACATGGTTCAATAATATACCATCCAATGGGTTGAATGCAATGGCTTTGGCAGCAATAAATCTCTTTCGCACCGCACATCTGAGTTCCAGAAGGAATTACGGTTTCGAGAAGGCAAAGGCAGAGATGTCGGAGAGATCCTTTCTTTTGTGCAAATGTTGCTTCAAACGTTCCTTTTGAGTGACTTAATAAATGTATTTCTTCATTGGCAGGCCCAGTAAGTCTAGTTTTTGGAATTGAGCGGACCATTGTTTCTATGTAAACATGACAATAAGGTACTAAATGCTTTTATGTCAAATGTGGTATTGCCGCTCTCTGCATTAAAAAACGAATTGCAGAAAAGTGAGTAGGAAAACAAACAGAGCGAACAAAAGAAATTTTTTTTTATGCGATTCAGAGAAGCGGTCTGGAGTCGGTCAATACACTTCAATTATATGCGCTACGTTCTTGAATGGGATCAACCTGCTTTTTGTGCGACAGTGATTCATGCCATGTTGGGATTCACTCTTCTCGCAATAATTTCCACAAAGCCTATCGAATATAAACGAAATACGAGCTACGGCAAGTTTTCTTGTATTTATATCAATTCCGAATCCAATATGTCATTGTCTATTGTAGTATTCAAGTCTCCATTGTGAGGCTGGGATAATTAATCTAACCCCCTTAGATTTGCATAAACATCTTTCCGCTGCTTCAATTAAAGCGAGGTGAGAAAATTTAGGAAAGAGTTTCCTACATGACCATTATGGAACCTCATCAGTCACCAACTTCCCCATTCTGATCACTCGCTGAATCGATCGACGTTATCGGAACTGTGGTCTCTTGTATCGGCCACTTTTTATCGTTTCCCATTGATTGAGAGCCTTTCTCTACATCTAAATTTTCTTCTGGCTTTTAATCAGAGTTTTTCGAGGGCCTATTGACCTGTAAGCACGGATCAGGAAAGGAGACACACGGGAAGTAACATTGAGAGGAGTTCTTACGCTTGCCAAACCACCCCATATTTCTCATGACGTGCTGGGCCAAAGGCTGGAAACTCTCCTTTGATGAATGCAAACATAATGCCAGAGTCTAAACCATTAATTATCTGAACAGGAGTTAAAAGTAAGAGCAGAGTAGCAAGCAGCCACACGCCTGCGAGGAGACTGGGAATGGTTACAAGCACTTTCATCGACAGTGCTGAGGCATTGGGACTCCAGACAACGAAATCACCAGTGCCGATTAAGCCTTCGACCCAATTTGCCAATTTATCATCAGAATTGGGCGGATATAGTGTTGTATCAGTCAGCACATTGGAGGTAGCAATGAATGCAGCTTGAATAAGACGTGTTAAGTCATTTTGTATGCTGCTGGCGCCGGCATCAAAGGACTGGCCGACGGCGGTGGTTGTAGATAGTAGCGCTGATGGCCCAAGGTGTGTGGCTACATTTAAGATCATTGGTTGAGCGAGGTGAGCTGAAAAGATAAGTTGCACGCCCGGCGAAAGATCAAGACCAGGAAGTGAACTGTTATTGAGTCCCACGACCGTGCTGGTTTGGCCTTTATATGACCACACATTGTCTTCCCAACAGGATAATACAGGCCTCGCACTGCGTACTACATAGGCAGTATCAATAGTTGGGTTTGGAACCGGATCGGTGAGATACCATGGATCGGTACCCACGGTAAAGCTACTTCTTTGGGTAGAAGATATGAGCGCGACCCATGTGGTGTTGCTGGTCTCGAGGGTGCCTTTGATTGAGCTGTTGCCTGGAAAGAAAGAAGCAACGGGTTCCCGACCATCATAAAGTGAAGCCGACTGGTTTGTATTGAAAATAGTGTACCAGTCAACATTATAGGAATCATCGACAGTCGTCTCCACGAAAAGTCGATAATCAGTAATGCAAGAGCCGTTGACACTCAACCTCAGCTCTGGGTATCTTTGCAGCCCAAAATCTGCTCCGGTAACATGATAACCGTAACTCATGCTGATGATGGACTCGCCGTCGCGAGTTTCACCCAGTGTCTCCGGAGGAGTTATCATCACTCTCTGACCAATTATTTCCTTGGAAGAGCCGGTACTACCAACCGCTCGCAGGGCTGACGGGACTTCCAAGACATATTTTGCTGCGGTTGAAGGATTGCCATCTAGTTTTTTTGGAACATACACCGCATTCGGGTTGACTGGGGCTGTGTTGTTGAGAATAATTAGGGGAGGGACGATGATGGATAATGTGGTCTGCCCGATCCATGCTATGAGGACCAGGAAGAGGATACCAATCAACCAAAGGCGGATTTTGTCTGAGTCTGCTCTGGTGTACTTGAACGTTTCCATGAAAGAGCCAACAAGTCCGCCTCTATTGTTCCATAAAATCGGTACGAGCGGATGGAACGAATTGCTTTCTCCATTCTTCTTTCTCCGCCATTTTAAGAGATAGTATAAGAAAAGAGCAATGATGATGGTCCAAAATTGGGCCATAAGAATCGTCAACATGACAGAATAGGCGGAGTTGAGCTGCTTGGCCACCCGAGCTGGGACGGCGAAGGCACTAATGGGTCCATGCTCGCCTGGAAAGCTGAATCGTTTCCAGAGCAGATACGTGTCCCGAGGCTGAGGAACTGTAGTAATGACCATGTTCAAACTCCAGCAATGAGTGTTTTCAAATACTAGTTGAAGCAAAAGACACAATGACTGGGGTGCAGCCAGAGAATGAACGGCTTGACTTTCTCCACCGATAGAGAGGCACCCTTTTCCTTAAGTTTGTTGCTGAGTGCGGCCCGAAATTCAATGCTCCAATCTACGAAAAATTAATATTACACATACTATATTTTGGTTGGTTCGCGCCGATGACCGTATGAGGCTGAATGGTTCAGGGTGTGGTAAACAAATGCGACGTATAGAAGCTGGTCATGCTGTTCAACTACAGCCGCAGCCACTAATGCTGCAATGTGTTGGAGAGCTATTGGCCTAGGTCTGGGATATATGCAGCTACTTCCATTTGATACTGGTATGGACGCCTAATGGAACCAGGATAGGGCCTGCAATGCTATTCACATCAATCAAGGTCTTTCCATTGGCCGCAATATGAAGAGGTACGCGGCCGATGCCCATGATTGTGTTCAATCCTACATGATTGTGCAATAATTGTAGCCCTGAAAAGATACTTGGAAGTGATTATCAACATACTGCATACGAGACGGCTACTTTGTTTGCAGGGTTATTAGAGGCCCATGTTGTTTGACGGGCTATAGGGAGTACTGCCAATTTGTATAAAAGCCTGGGATCTCAACTACACAGCTCTCGTTCCTCAAACATCTTCTCTTCATTCTTTCTGCTTTACTCATCTGTTGTCAATTCCAGCAGCTCTGAATACTCCATGCGCCAACATTTACAAATTCAATAGCTTTACTGTTATAGCGACCTTATTGCAAGATGCGTGGGCAATCTTTAGCGGCTCTCCTTCTAGGCTTGAGCACTTCGGTCTTCGCCGAGCCTCTCATAGATGTGCTTGTTGCATCTGGTGCCGCCAATTTTGCAACCTTCATCCAGTCAGATCCAGATGTTTTAGCTAAGTATCTCTCTGGCCAGATCAAAACCGTATTTGCGCCATCGGATTTGGTCCCGCCACCTGCAAGTCTAGCAAGACGTGCTCCTTCGCCAGCTGATGTTGCTAAAGCGGAGATCCAAGGCTCAAAAGAACTTGCTGACTTGAAAACCGCCAGCGGCTCTAAGCCAGGCTCCGTCATCCCAACTGGCACCGACTCCCCTGGGCTAGGTGGCCAGCCTCAAGTTGTTACCTCTGATACCAGACCTGAAAACGTGACCAACCCGACCAGACGTTGGACGTCTTCGTCTAACCTCACTGGGCCATCCTTGCTGAGGATTTCATCCGGGTTGGGGAATATTGCCAACATCATCCATGCGGACATCCCATTCGATGGTGGGGTAGTTCACATCACTGACAAGTAGGTCATGACTTTGCATAACTCGTGCCATGTAATCATGAGTGTGGAATTTAACATTTGCCATGTGATAGCTACTTCACCCTGCCCGTCTCAATCTCTTCTACAGCTCAAGCGCTTGGGCAGACGACGTTCTCCAACTTAATCAGTGGCAGCAACTTGACCAAGTCACTCGAGAGCACGCAATTCGCCACCGTCTTCCTACCCTCCAATGCTGCCTTTGATGCGGCCAGTGTTGGCCCATCCATCAGCTCATCCACTGCCTCGCTAATTTCCAACCACGTTGTGGGGGGCTTTGCTGGCTATCTGCCTGTACTGAAGGATGGCGCTGCATTAACAACGCAGAAGGGACAAACCTTGATCATTAGCATCCGTAATGGTATATACTATGTCAACGAAGCCAAGATTATACAGGCGAACATCATAACGGAGAACGGCGTGGTGCATATCATTGATAAGGTAAGGCCCTGCAGATTGCAGCGCCATCCATGTATAGTACATATTTACTAACATATTTTTCCTTTTCCTGTCTAGGTGTTGTCACCTCCATCACTACCTCCCCTTTCTTCAAGTGGTATGCTGTCTAAGACAGTCAGCTTTATGTGTGTGATAGGAGCTGTTGCTGGGGCTCTGATGTCTCAGTTTTGATCTGTGATTATGATTTCAGAACCTTAGCGGAGATTGGAAGACACCAAATTAGACAGCGGGAGTAGTAATATCGAGAGGCATCTTGGTAATTGGTTTAGCTTTGAGGCACTATCAATATAAGATCAGCTTAACAATGCAAGTACATGTATACTTAGATGCTTGCTTGTAAATGTAGTGATTTTCCGACACTGTGTAGGACAAACAGCACATACTACTCGATTTGTCAACGATAGTGGATGGTGTATATGCAAGCAAGTCTCAGAAGAGCGTTTAAGCTAGTTGCATTGCAGGGCAGATCCATGAATATCATTTGCACTGCTGGACGGAACATCATGATTGGGTCATCATTTTCGAGATGTTAGAATCCGTCACATTTCAGCTTCCAACTAGACCGTGGCTAGTCTGAGCGGCCCAAGCCTTTGAACCGCGTTAACTTCCTTGAGGATAGTATTGTGCTCTAAAAACGGGCTGGCCCGGCTGCATTAGTGTATGTGATATCCGCCCAATACACCCTCTTGGGGCTGTAAATTATCTTCGTGTTACAATCGGATTAGGAGTGAAATGCATGTCTCAAATTCTTGATTCCCCTCGTAACTGCTAGACCTAGTTGCCAAGAGCACTACTGGCAGGCCCTTACTCCTCCCAGATGCTGCTGTATGCAAGGCAAAAATGCGGTTATGTGATTATACAAACGTAGCCCCCAGTAGCATAGTACACATGTGTCGAATACCACGAAGGTTCGAATTTTGTTGACTCGATAATCCAGCATCTCATCCAACAGCTGCAAGTTGACGATGCAAATGCCGCTGGGTCTTATTGTAGTACCTACACATACTCCCGTAGGTGTATGGCATTAAGAGAGTACTTGCGTAGAGGCATGTATCAAGCATATTATGCCACTCATATTTGAATTACGACTCTGTGCTAAAATGATAGGTCATTTGATATCACTCTTCTCGCCACTGCCTTTTTACTATTATCACGACATCGCATTACAGTCTTGCATGCGAAATCTGGATTCCCAGTCCACCTGTTGTTACGTAGTCTAACACTAAAACTGAACGGAGACTGCTCCGCAGCTTCAAATAGTCATGGACATGCAGCGAAGTTAGCGCAGTGATGCCTGAATAAGCCTACAAAAGTTTAATTGGCAGAGAAAGCGTCGTATCTACATAGATATTGATGCACATACGATGTGTGGACAGACATGTGAGAGGTTGGTAGGCTCTGAGAATAGAGACCCTTTTATAAATGTACTAGGTAACAGCATATTTGTTTGTTTGAATGTGTCTTGATATTTGATATATCACATCGAGCTGAAAACTCCTCTACTACCAAGCAAAATAAGTTGAGAGGAGGCATCCAATGACTGTTTGCGACGTGTAGAGTTGACGCCCAACGACCAGATGTCTTAGTTGTACAGGCAGCAAGGATGTTTATTGTTGCCGAGCCTCATCAGGGGTCTTGTTTGGCGTGCCGAAGCTGAATACAAGTTCGGCCAGCAGGTGGGGGCTGAATCCATTCCCCCGGCACACTTGTAAGCACGCTGCTTGTATGCCATTGGGCCATCGTTACACAGACACCGAATGTGTATCTTCGACCAATCAACATGTATCACGTTGACAAGGAGCCTCACCTGAGAGGTAGGAGTAATCGCTTTGTCCTACCACATGCTCTCGCCACAATCCTACTTAGTTTCAGCTACTTCGCCCTGTCACCGAACAATGTATCGGCCTATCAGATGAATAGCTAGGACTGCCCCTCTATAATGTGACATCAGTTAGCTATATTTATAGGGTATGATATGTGTTTGTATCGTTTGCCCCTCTTCGAATTCCAGCCATTGTGAGAGGGTGTTGGATCGTTGCCGCCCGAAGCTTGGCTGTGTTCACCGCCCGCTATTACACCAAATCTTTGAAGCTATAGTAGACAAGGGGATATATTTCCATTAAAACATACTTTACCTAGAATGTCTAGTTGTAATAAAGAATTTTAAGGAAAAAGAAAAGAGGGGGGGCAACCTGGCCCTCATGAACTCTATGCGAAGAAAGACTACTACTGTGGATAACGCGAGTGGAGGAGATAATCTGCTGGAAAAAGTGTGAAAAGTGTCGTGTTACGTCTATTTTATGAGTTCTCTTATTTAAATGGGATATACATAAGTTATAAAAATAGAATTTCTTTTTCGCTCTTGTTTTCCGTTGCTGTAAACCACAATGTTGGTGAAATATATGTTTGGTACAATATTTATGACACAAAGAAATAGAGCTTACGGTAGAGCCATATATCTCATATAATCGTAAGAATAATTGAAAACAATCGATTCTCATCTTTTGATCGCCTCAATTGCATTTCTCTTTTGTGACATAGGAACCCTTGTATCCCTAGCCAAAGTCATACATTCGACCTTTTGAAACTCGACGGATATTAGGAGAAACCAGATATGCGAGCCCACAATTGGCGATAAATTCATCTATTCCACGCTTCAATCTACTTCAACACCCATGCCTGTCACCTATGGACAATCTGGAATATTTACAATCCATAGAGGCGTTTACTAGTCAGAAGAGAGATACTAGGCTCGATTTTTAAAGACATATGTGTATGAGGAATTACGAATAACTAAATTGCAAAACCACAAAAACATAGAGGAGTCAAAGAAAGCCCCTACCATGTCTAATGTAGATGTTTTTAATAAAATGGCTAGGGGAATTTTACTCTTGCTTTTGTGAAGCGATCAATCCATTGAACACACTACTCATTCCACCATGTTATCAATATGGTTTTCCCAGAAACATGATCCCATCTCTCACAGTTAACAGCAGTTGATGAAGCTCTCTCATTCTACTTATTGCCTAGATTCTATTGAATAACCACTGGGTCTCTTAAATCTCTCAAATTCTCATCTGGGGACTTCTTTTGTGCCATAGATGTGACGTCTACTGAAGACGACCTCTAAAATCAGTTCACTTTTATTTGATACCTGAGTGTTATTTCATCTTCAATCGCCGCGTTCATAATTATTACAAACGACTGCCCAAGGAAGCCAGACCATACATTCTCTAGGTCTTGACAATCCGCATGTAGATCTGTAGTAAAGATAATAATTCCCATATATTCTTCTAATCCGACTATGCCTTCCTTTGTCATTAAATTTTCTTTCAATGAAACGGCGCTTCGATTCTCTCTGACTACGCCAGACAGTAATCGTCGGATTCTTGAGGTAAAAATCTTCATAGAGAATAATTTCGCGAAGGAATATAGGACTCCTATAACATCATGACCTCCTGGCTATATATTCATTTAGTTCTGGCTGTTTTTCAGATTATTCTCATGTGCCTAGATTTATTAAGTATCTCAATTAATACATGCATCTGTAATTGCACCTTCAGCACACATGCGCCCATATTACGGCCAGACGATAAAAAGTGCCTAATACCAGGATTCTAGCTTTTTGTTTACATGCACAGCGTTTAAGTATATATATATATACAACCATCGAGTTATTAATGAAGCTTTTTATTTGGTAAAAATTTGCCCAACTTAGGGTAACTTGGATTTTTAGATATTGTCCCTCAACTCTCTCCACTGCTGCATCTCTTTAGGTAGGTAGTCGCTGACCAGTATTCCAGTTTCTTACTGAAGGAGTTTGCAATGAGTGCCCTGGTTAAATGCATTGCAGCACGCAAATTTTATTTCCATACGGATATTTCTCTCTCTCATTCTAAGTGACACCTCATATCCCACCATGCTTTTCCGGCAATGGTGGAAAAGGTGGTGGTCCAATGTCACCCAAGTTCGATTGCTAAATCAGGCAGCTCCAATCTTTGCTGTTAAGCGTCTGAATGCAAGAGTTGCACATCACATAAAAAAGAGAGTAGAGCCATATTCTGGTCTCACAACACGTTCAAAATGCTTGAAGTCCGCCACCAAAAACGCCTGACGCGCTTTCAAATATTCTGACACGGTGGATGGAGATGCATGGGGGAGGCTGGTAGGTTGATAGGATCAGCAACAGTCATGACAAGACTAAGGCCATAAATGGTAAAATATATGCTGGGTAAGAACACTAAAAGGGGGATTTTAAATTAGTGAACGATATCCTAGTACTAGCATCAAGTGCAATGGATTTGTGTATAGAAAAATGCGCCGCCGTATGCTTTTCGGTCCCCACCCTCCATCAAAACTGGAAGCTCGTTATCTTTAACATGCTAACATACGGCGAGAAAGTAGGATGAGGCGATCCCAAATTGGCAGGCACAAATACAACGTAAGGGTTTATCGATTGAGGTATAAAGAAAGGATGGCTCGTGAGACAAATACGTCCGCTCTTCCACCGATTTTCTCAACAGAAGACGAATCGGTCCTGGGCCAATTGTTTAAGATTAAATGGTGTCCTACCTCCATTTACTGCCCTTTTGGGGTTTATTGTTTGCAGATGGTGTTCACGCGAAGCCATCAAGTGTTGGTGATGTCGCTGATGGAAACAACTCTGTGGGAAACTGGGATTATGTTCCTGGGGCCTACATTATTGAGTATGAACAAGGTCATGTAAGTTGATTCTACGCCGAAGTTGAAAGAGAGAAACAAAACTGCAATTAGTTGTGAGCTCAGTCTAAACTATGATAAAACAGGAAGATGAGGCATCACTATTTAGAACCCTTCATACACATGGACTTCCAGCTTCTAAGCGAATGAACTTGTCATATTCGCTTTTTAGGGGAGCCTCAGTTCAATTGGACTCTATTAGTCTCGATCCTCAGTCCGTATCGACTAAGATCGCATCGCTTGCTCCTGTGAAGAACGTATGGCCCGTTATGCGCTATCAGAATCTCGACATGGGAAAATTCACGTCCTCAAAGGGCGTTAAACACAACCTCGGTGGCCACTTACAGCATGCGTCCAGAACAGCAGCAGACAGCGACACCGGATATGGGCCACATATATTAACCCAGGTCGATAAGCTACACGCAGAAGGATACACAGGCAAAGGTATCCGTATCGGCATTGTAGATTCAGGTGTTGATTACAAGCATCCCGTCCTAGGCGGCTGCTTTGGTGAAGGCTGCGTTGTTGCCTACGGTATGGACTTGATTGGTCCTAATTTCAACGGTACAAACACACCTGTTCCTGGTCCATATCCATATCCCGACTGTCTCGGCCACGGAACGCATGTATCTGGAATTATTGCGGCTCAAGAGAACCCTTTGGGTTTTATTGGTGCCGCTTACGGCGCAACTCTGGGCATGTACAAAGCATTAGACTGCGGAGGTGGCTCTTCCAATGATGTACTTATGGCAGCATTCAACCAAGCGTATGAAGATGGGTCAGACGTCATCTCAATCTCTATCGGAATATATTCTGGGTGGACAGAGGACCCCCTCGCCGTCACGGTGTCGCGAATAGTCGACGCTGGCGTCCCGGTGGTTGTCGCCAACGGCAACCAAGGTCCTGCTGTTTTTAGTTCGGCTTCTCCCGGCGATGGTATGGGTGTCATGAATGTGGCGTCTATTGATAATACAGAGACGCCTTTTCTAGGTACTGAGGCTTTTACGAGCCTTCATAGTCCCTCTGGTAACCTGACTTCTTTCGCTTGGTTACCCGGAACGCCCGCGTTCCCAAATATCACTCTGCCATTATGGGCTGTTACTCCCAATGCTACCACGGATGGAAGCTCAAGCGCTTGTAGTCCTCTCAGTAGCAGCGCGCCTACCGATCTCAGCGATAAAATCGTTCTCGTGGAGTTAGCTGGCTGCGATGATTCCACCATTGCGGAAAATCTTGCGAAGAACAACGTTAAGTACATTATGTACTATAGCAGTGATGATGATCTTGATGAGTAGGTATTTAACATCCCTTTTGATCATCATTATTTTTATGCTAACCGCATTGTTTGTACGCATCAGCGTGTATAGCGTTAGTACCGCACCCAGCACTCTTGGTGCCGGGATGGTGCCTCTACAGCAAGCCGCGATATGGCTAGATCTCTTGGGTAAGGGCACAGATTTGTACGCAAAAATGGTTGATCCTCAGTCTGCCAAACCTGCAGCGACATACTTCCCAAACAATTCCACCGGCGGTTATGTAAGTTATTTCTCAAGCTGGGGTCCAACATGGGAGGTAGATGTAAACCCACACATTGCTACCCCAGGAGGCTCAATTCTTTCTACGTACCCTTTGGATATGGGTGGATACTACGTTGACTCTGGTACATCCATGGCCACACCGCTTATGGCTTCGATATATGCCTTAATCATGCAAGCACGATCCATCAAGGATCCCAAAACGCTCCTGAGCATGGTATCATCAACAGCAAAGCAAACCAAATACTATGATTTATATCAATCCATATTTTACAACGATCCGGCTCCTGTGGCGCAGCAAGGAGCTGGATTGGCGCAGGCCTATGATGCCATTCATGCAACAACCACCCTTAGCGTTTCAAGCATCTCTCTCAACGATACGGACCATTTTGTGAATAGAACAGATTTTACAATCAAGAATGGGGCCAAACAAGCCGTGACTTATTCAATTGGTCATCTCCCCTCTAGGTCTAGAGACACTTTTAAAGCTGGTGTGTCAACGCCATCACAGAACTCCAATTCGAGCTCCGCGGCCGCAACATTAACTTTCTCGGCTACAAAAGTCACGATTCTAGCAGGCGGCTCTGCTAAGATTACCATCAAAGTAGCTCTTCCGCAAGGACTTACTCAAGCAAATTTTCCTGTGTACAGCGGATACATTTCGCTAAATGGCACCAATGGCGAGAAATTGGTTATTCCTTACTTGGGAGTAATTGGAAGCTTGGGCAGCCTTCAGGGTATAGATGCGGGCAATAGCTACATTTATCATTCAACAGGCCATTCCTGGCAACCGGCTCCTAACAACGATACCTGGACCATCCCTTACCCTTCAGTTGGTAGCCAGCCTCCAGCTTCAGCAGCTATTGACTGCCCTGCGCTATATATTTTGGCTAACACTGGTGTGCCTCTCATAAGGGCAGATATCATCCCCCTTGGTGATACACCAGCCAATACCACGAAAATTTTGGGTCTTGACACAGCTGGAAGCTTCCCCGGATATCCTATACAATGGGTCGACGCGAACATTCACCAAACTCCATTTAACGGCGTAACTCAAGAAGGCGTTATATTGCCAGAGGGCAGCTATGCTGTACTTCTGAGAGGGTTGAAGATATTTGGAAGCGCGAGCAATGCTGATGACTATTACATTGTGCAGACACAGTCATTTAACATCAAATATAACTCCACGGCGGCTTAAGTAAATATCGGATGGACCCATACAAAGTATATAAATACTATTTGTATATAGAAATATTATTTGATAGAAATTCTTATTCCTTAAGAGATGATCGGCATGCTCGCCACTTCTGCCACCTTCGCCGTTGGTGCTGTCGCATTATATCTCTCCAAATATACGTGCAGATTTGCAAATTCTTTCAATATTGTAGCATGTACATTCAAATGCAAGACCCATATTTTGTGAAGCATACAATTGTGCGAAGCTGGGAGGAACTTTGGCAGGCACATGCTCCGATTAGAAGAGGACAATGGTGTTATTTTAAATCGCATCAGCAACGCCCCAACACACATGTTCGGATATTTTACGTGCAAGCTAAGATGCAATTTGCAATATAAAAAAAGTAGTGTCGAAGGAACGGCTTTTGCGAAATAGTCTAACGTCGCTATTGGCAACCTTGATGTAGCGAGTATTGCATAGGTAGGTAACATAATAAATCATACTTATCTGTGCTGCTCGAGCATTTCAGTCGTTGGCGTTGCCTAAAGTTATACGTAGGATGCATCCAACTTGTCATATGTTAGATGAAAAACAGTCCCCGCTCTCATCCCCCGAGCTTGTTATCCTTGTAAAGGATGCCTAATCTGACATGATATGAAATGAAAACCAATATCCATGGAGCGAATATCTGAAAAGCTTTAGCTATATGGCCCTAGGAAGCCACTAGAAAATGCGTAAATATTCATCATTTTGCACAGAATTAATGCTCGTCGACTAGCATTATTATTGAATTAAGAAGTGACTTATACGTATGATGTCCGAGATTGTAAAAGCTTGATAATAGAATGATAACCTATAATAGTAGCCCACGATAACGGCGTCTGGCCTTCGTTATCTGCTGAGTCAATGTTTGCGTTGTTATCGAGGAGTAATTTAACAACATTTTCAAACCCATAACGAGCAGCCAACGATAACGGCGTCTGGCAATCAAAATCTGCCGCCTCAATATTCGCGTTGTTATCAAGGAGTAATTTGACAACGTTTTCATGTCCATAACGAGCAGCCAATGATAACGGCGTCCGGTCATCAAAACCTGCCGCCTCAATGTTTGCGTTGCTGTCTAGGAGTAATTTGACAACATTATCATGACCATAACGAGCGGTCAACAATAACGGCGTCTGGCCATAAAAATCCGCCACCTCAATGTTTGCGTTGTTCTCAAGGAGTAATTTGACAACGTTTTCATTACCGTTACAAGCAGCCCACGATAACGGCGTCCAGTAATTGTTATCTTTAACGTTTACATCAATACTCTCATGAGCAAGCAAAACCTTGATGGTGGCAGTATAGCCAGTCTCAGCGGCGTATGATAGTGGTGTCCGGTTAAAGCTATCCCTCAGGTTTACGTCTACCTTTTGAGAAATTAGGTATGCAATGAGGAATATTTCATGAAATTTGACGAGATTGTAGAGAATGCCCCGTTTTCGCGAGAAAATATAGTCTCGTCCAACACTGGGTTTGCTGGGTTTATTTTGGCAGTAGAGTTTATATAAATCGTGAAATGTGGATTCTTCGGGTACAATTTCCGATTGAGCGTCCAAAAATGCTTTCACCACTTCGCGACTATTGTTCACCAACGCCGCAAAAATCGGTGTGCCATAACGCTCATCTCCAATGCCGAAATAATCCTCATCCGAATGAACATTAATGAGGTCTAGCAAATTCTTTTCTGCAAGAATGTAAAGTAACCTTGCCGATTCTGTATAACGTCGAGTATCGTATTTTTCGACTGCGTTGTTGAAGAATATCCATCGCTGGAGAGGAGCATTTTTGAGAAATTCTCTCTGTTGCATATCATTCCTTTGCGCAATATTGGCGTGGTGAAAGAGATTGCGAATTGCGTACCCTAGAAATGGAAACTTCGAATCAATCGAGCTCCTCAACTCAATTGCCTGGGAAACTTTTGGTAAAGATTTTGGCATATCAATATCTTTACTCATCACTTGAGCTAAGCAACATCCCTTAAGAAACTCGTGGCCATAACCAGCTAAATTGCCGGACTCTTTAGACCATTTGCTGTAATTTTCTAATAAGAAACCTCGAACGGACTCATGGATAAATTGAACTTCAGAAGCTCGATTTCGTGTGACTTCAGCTAGACCCTTAGATGAACTCCTCACGAAAGCCGTCATCTCATCTGGTTCTATATCTTCTCTGTCCCAAAGACCCGAACATTCTTTATCGAACTTGAGCTGGACAGCAAAATAGAGCTCCGGGGGTTTGAGTGGGCGAGACGCGAAGAGGATCCATTTGAGACAAGCTTCTGTCAGATCAAGGTTCTCACCATCTCGTGTAAGAATCATCTGAAACAGGTCGTTTAATCTCGGTGGGATTTCTTTAAGACGATCTCGCATCTTTTTGATAGGCATCGTGCTTTTAGAATATTCACGGTTAAGAATATCAAGAACTAAGACAGCCCAAAGAAATATTCCAGAAGACTTCGCGAGAATTTCGTTTCGAAGTGATTCGGCTTGTTTCGACTTGCCTATCCTGAGCTTTGACTTGATGTAGTGTTCAATATCGTCTGTGTGTCCACGTTCGTGCTCTAAAATAATTTCGATTCCCTGTTGGATGGTCACAGTCGGGTAATGCCGGCTAGAGAAGCAGACTCGCAGCCAAAAGGACTTCTCTCTTGCGCTGTCGCATAGTTCCTCAAAGAAAGAAACCATATATGCAACTTGATCTTGGTTACACTCATCAAGCGCGTCGACGAATATTGTTAGCGACCTGCTGCCAAGTTTCTGAACTGCGTGTGCTAATGTTTGCTTCAAAGATTCCTCTTGCCATCTATTCTTCTGGACGGTCTTGGCACCATCAGCGGTCATCCATTCTAAACTGTCTTTTGTCTCTGGAATCTGCTGAAAGAGCTGATGAAGGAGAGAGCGATATAGCCCTATCGTTGACTTCTCGTCGTCGGTACCTCGCGCAAGAAAGAAAAAAGATAGAAGGATTTGTGATGGATGCCCTTTTGCGCCAAGCTTGGCTTCCTCGAAAAGGAATTTCATTAATGTCGACTTTCCCGTACCAGGATTACCTTTAATCCATAGCAGACCGCCGTGATCTGGTTGTTGTGCCATGTTATGCCAGGATATGTATTCGGGCTTAAAGAGGAACCAGCGACAGGTTCCCCTCTGGGCGGCTGTTAGGTGTGTTAGACGCTCGTCAATTTTGTCGAAATAGAGCTGATCTATTAATGACTGTCTCGTATCAGCGTCGATAATATGACTCTTCTTTGTAGCTGACGTGGGCATCTCCTCGATGACGGCGCCAGGCTCTGCTGACTCCTCATTCACTTCCAAAGAGCTAATCTCATTATATTCGTCCGGGGTGCCTTCCAAGCTATTGGTTGTTGCCCTCCTGTGGTTATGGTATGTAGATACTAGGAGCTTTGGAACTGTATTCTCGGGAGAGTGCTCGCCGCAGTTTTGGCGTTTTCTGCGTCTATCCAAAATAGACCGTGAATCCTCTTCATCTAGTCCACGCTTACGCCCGTCGCTCATAATTATCTGTTGTGGCACTATCCCACGAACTTAGACTGGATAGGATGTAGTGAGTTATCTGGTAGTATACGAACTTACCAAAATCGGGCGGTATTTCAGCCAAAACAGCTTTGGCGTAGGCAGCAGCCATTGCCGCAGCGTATGGCTGCCAGTCTTTATTTTTATGTTCGTCTCCATAATCACAAACTCCTCGGATGACGCCGACGGGAATGCAATCCATAGTTCCAGCTGCTTCCATCTCAAGTCCAATAAGATTGTACTTATCCCTCAACTTGTCGCGTTCCCGAGCATTCTTCATTAACTTTTCTCCTGACCCTATTGATCCGTACCACACTCGAACTCGTTTGTCATCTGGCCTTTGATCTCGTTGGACCAAGCGTTCAATCCCGTCTCTATCAAATTGATAGAGCATATCTATATCCTGTCCAGGATCATGAAACGTACCGTAAGAGTGCTCTTTGTTTTGTATGCTTTTGTAATATGGTAAAAACAGGTTCGTATCCTTCGGCTCTTTAAGCTTGATACTACCAATGGCTGATCTGACGATAGTTTCTGTGTTGGCCAATGCATAGCCATGATTTAGAAGTTCAAACCCATCTTTGCCCGTCTCTTTCCCCAAATCGTAAGCTATAAGTCCAGCGCTATTACCCGCGGCCAAGCCAACAAGGATATCGCCGAGACGGATATCGAGCGGCGGATTTCGTGAGAGATTCGGAAGACCTGCTGCGACACCAACAAGCAAACCGAACCAAAGGTTTGGGAAGAAATTCTTGACCTGGCTCGCGAGAGCGGCGGCTGATCCAGTACCATATTTTTGACCAGCGGGGAAAGTTGCAATAATAACATTATGCCCACATACGTCGCCGGCTTGGAAGACGTAGTCATTCCCGGGGGCCATGCGGAAACTGCCATTATGCCTGTTGTCCAAGAGGTGGAGCGCCGCCCGGGCCTCGATCTCCAGTGGAGCAAACCACGCGACAGTGTACGCTGCAGGATCCAATATATTCCTCGAAGAAGTCATGGAAATCAAAGAAATATTAGGATCGTAGTCGGCGCGTCGAGAGGTGTGCGCTGGATTCGCGTTCTTGGGGCGCTGCGTAGCGCTGTCACGTCGAGATTTTGTCGATTAGATAGATGTAGATAATTTTTCTGATTCGTTATCAAATATTCGCTTGCAGGTAAATAGAACAAGGAAAAGGATTGTAAATTGCAAGAGAAAGGGCAATAACCCAATGAAAATGCTATTCGATTTCAATCTTTCTCAGAGGTATATTAGGGACTGAGCGCCTGATAAAAAAAAAAAAAAGCGTCAAGGCTGATCGAAAATATGCCTTGCAGAGAGGATACAAACACCACCCCTCGCAGCCCAAACTTCCGAAGCAGCCCAACCGCGACGAAGTAGATTTGTTTTGATTGGCCCATCTAATTCTGATCTCACTAGTGCAGCCAAAATCTCGTTACTGTATCGCAAATAACTAAGTGCAATCTGTTAATGAGCAATAAAACCTCGACGCAATTTCCACTGTTAAGCAACTTTTATATCACATTCATTGCACCTAGTCAATCAACCGCATTAAATTGAAAGTATTACTCTAGGCAATATCTTTTTGCTATCCAGGCAATTGAGAGAGCATTTGCTAAAAAGTCTATAAAATAATTCTTTTATAGTAGCCTTTATTAAACCTGAGCGTTCGCACAAATTTTTAGTCTCCTTCTACTTTCTCACCACATCCACGTCGGTATGTAAGAGGCTACCACTCAATCCTACTTTGAGGGATGCCCGCCATCCTGGCTTCTTGGTCGGTTCTGTAATTTCTCTGTCTATAGGCTCTTCCTTGTACAATCGTTTCCAGAGAGAACATGGTTTGTTATTGAAGTCAATGCCAATACATGTGATACCTACATCATATAAATTTAGCGTGTGGGGAAGTTTTGCGAAATATCTCTATGCAAGGATCCATCGTTGCTTTGAGTGGAAAGGAGGAGCAAGTAAAATTGATGTTATATTGAGTGACCTGGGCTGAGTGGGCCGCGCTATAGTTGATACGGCTCGGGCCGTCAACCTGCTGCTATGGTAGAAAATTTGGAGCAAAAATGGAGTTCTTCAGAACCATTCTAATGAGCGGAAATTGATTAGTTGTAGCTTGCGTAGTCTCCCATATCAACACTGCCAATCAAACGTATGTCCTTTACTACTGCCATGGGCGACTTGACGGGCCACTAGGCTAAATAAAATTTGCCTGGTGTAATAGAGCAGGGCTTAAGGCTTCAACGCGGCGTATTGCTGTCCAATCAAACACACTATGCCAAAGTTTGTAGCTATCCACTCCATAAAAAGGGCTGCAGCCAAGGCTGTGAGAAATGTTGCTTAATCTCTTCCTGTAGTGTATATCTCTGAAAACGACTGCCCCTCCTATTGTCAAAGTCCACCTATTCAATTCTTTCCTGTTTTTCGCTTTGCCAACGCTCAGTTGGTGTAATTTTAATTTTCAGTGTTTTTAGGATAGAAAACTGAAACTCGTGTAGAGAAATGCTTCATCATTTTAAGTTGGATATCTACAACAGGCTCTATTTTGTTGTGAATTATGCCATATAATCCTCTAGATTAGGCGTATACCCCATACTCTATCTTCAATGCGCAAATCTAAAGTCTAGCCTCTTACTGCCTTGGATAGTCTTATTAGCGGCATATTCCTTTTTCGCTTCTTCACTTAATGCGTTCCAAGCCTTGTCGCGCTGCTTGTTTCGGAAAATGTAATAAACCTTTGCAAGAAGGAAGAGTACAATGCCGAGTATATTAATAATGAAGAGATTGAAGTTGCCGCGGTGGTAGAGCGGAGCGTCACTTTGTACGTATATATATGCAGATATGATGCTCCCAACTTGAACACACATCTGACAAGATAAACAAGTTAGCAATGGAAAAGCTGATAAAATACAATTCTGAGCTTGGCCATCAAGCATGTCTTACATTGTATATCGCAGCTGATACTGAGCGTGTGCCAACATTATTAGAATTTTTCGATGTCCAGCCAACCAAAATTGCATCTACGGGAATGGAGAGTTAGCAGCATACGTGAAAAGGGAAATTGCGCTTCTGGGACATACGGCAATACGGGTATGATGTCAACACCGTAACGAGAGCGTATGTGCCCCATTGATCAACCATAACACCAGGCCACCAACGCAAAGCAATGACGCACGGAAGTGTCCATAGAACTTGTATCATAGAGACTAAGGCGCGTTCGTTTAGCCATTCCGACAGTCGAGTGATTAAAATAAGATTGATAATGTGGAAGACATTCTAAAACACAGTCAGTTGAGTTACAACATCATATTGAGAGCCGTCTGCCACAAAACAAAGCCCTAGGTAACACCCACGTATGGAATTGTCAACAAGTTAGTGGTGAACGGATCAAATCCTATTTTCCTCAATGTAAGGGTGATGTATGTCGCAGGTGGACTCGGAGGTATAAAAACAACTACGCCAAGGATATAAATCGGCCAGAGATCGAAATCCTTTAGCGTCTCCCACAGTCGCCTTGGTGTAATGGCTTCGCGGTTATGCATATCCCCCTTGGACGGATCGTCCCTCAGAACTCTGTTGACGACGATAGAGACCTCTCGGTGTGTAAACCAGCCTTTGGGGCGGAACCATGTCTTAGTCTGTACGGCAGAAGCTGGCATTAGGAAGAAGGAAGCAAGCCCGACAACAAGGGTGATGAGTCCTTCAACAAGGAACAGCCACCGCCAGCCAGCCCAGCCGTGAACACCACGGAGGTGTAGCAGAGCAAAAGCAAGTAGAGAAGTGGCAATTCCAGTAACGGATAGAGAAGTCCAAAAGTAACTGAGGCGGACTGGAAGCTCACGAGACGTATAAAAGTAAGATAGCCAAAGAACAATGTCAGGAATAAATCCTCCCTAGTATTATTGGTCAGCTTGAGGACTGAAATTTTGATGCGGCAAATATGGGAATAGCGAACCTCCAAAAATCCTAGAAGACTCCGTGTACAAAGAAAGCTTGCACGGCCAGTCAAAGCACACTGAGAAATGGCAACAACAGACCATAAAACCATCTGTACAGGAATCCACCGGTCTGGGCCAACCATCTTCGATACGAGCTGCGAGGGGAGTTCAGCACAGAGGAAAGAAATTCTGAATACGCTATTGCCGTAGTTGTAATCTTCATTCTGTTAGCGGCAGGCTCATCCTAGGCATAGCGATGCCAGAGGTGCATATTTACCGTTCGTAGTCAGTCCCAAGTCATCTAGCATATTATCCGACACAGCCTGTGCAAGGTTTCCACGGTCGACTTGGAGGCCGAAGAACATGACACACTATACACCTCATGAAAATGCATGTTAGTAACCTCTCCAGTAGCCTTTCATGGCATATGATGTTACACGCACGGCCCAGAGGCAAATCCGCCAATCCAACTTCCTCACGAGGCGACGCTCCTCTTCTTCCGACCAAGATAGCGTCGGGTCAAACACATGCCGGCACTCATACTTTGACTTTTCATATACTTCTCTCCAGTGTTGGGCAACAGCTGGGTCCCTGAATGGATTTTTCTCCTCATCATATCCGCTTTCCTCGGATGCCGGAACATCGCGTAATAGTTGGGCTTCGCTGGGAGTGGTGGACTCGATGATACTAGAAGTCACTTCTTCTGTGCTGGTGTTAATTTTGATGTCCTTTCCGTCCACCGCCATTGTAGAATGGAGTCGATGGCGTGAAAGCTCAGCTCAAAGTAGGCTTTCCGACTGAATCTAATGCTACGCAGATCTGGCGATGGCTTTTCCCGTGCTATAGTAGCGACCAAGAGAGAATTGATATGCCATCCAAGGAGAGACTACCAACATATAATGATAAGCCCGCTCATGACTTTATAATTCCACATTCTTGGCATCTTTAATTATGCGCTATGATTGCGTGCTAGAATTACCGGGTTAATGGCACTTTGTATTCAGCAGCACATTTAGAGCTGCCTCTCCCCGCAATGTGCCGCGTGCGAAGATGAATTGCGCCATCAGCCCAAGAAGATCCTCGATTGCGCTATTCGGTACAACAAATGCGAGTGGCGGGGAATCCCATAGGTGTCTCCGCAGAGGAAGTCAACTTAGTAGTATTCAAAACAGCGGTTGGAGACGTTATCAGCAATATAGAGAGGAAGCGGTCGGCCTTTTGCGAGGACATGGGGATCTGGCTAAGCATCATAGCCGCCAAGCCTAAGGGTTGTGGGGTGCCTTTGAAGTAAGACATGAGCGACAATGGTGATTCACCATCATACACTAGTTATCCAGTACACTAGAATTGTGTAAATTTTATGCAAAATTTCCGAAAGGTAAATTGATATTGATGTTTATTTAAAACTTAAAATCCGCCTCAAAGTAATTATCTGCGGAGCTGTAAACCTCCACGTCTATGGAATGCTGCAACAATGTTGGATTGCTAAGAATAGGCGCTTAATGGCTACCAGATGATATCAGGTTAGTTATTACAATGCCAATCGCGAGGTGGCAGATTTGGACAAAATATTTGTGTTAAAACTTTAAGTAAAACTGCGCTTCCCGCGGAGATGCTTATCTTTCGCTCTTTATAAGATTGGTTGTTGTCAGCTGGTCTTAGTAGTCGCTTCCATTCGAATGTCGTGATATGGCGACATACACACCTGGAAAAGTGTCACGATCATAGGCCTCGGCCTTATTGCTGAATTTGCTAGCAACGTGACTAAGCAATAACAACGCCCGCCCAGTATGGGGAATAGTTCCCTCTCTCTGAAAAGGTGAGACAAACTGCGCTGGCCCTTGATAGTTTTATAGAAAGTCGACAACGCGCATCGTGTATCAAATACGAGCGATCCGCTATATAAGACGCGATGCAACTGGAAGATATTTTAAAGTTATAGGGCAGTGGTAAGACTTAGGGTGTGTTGAAGCATTTTTGTCATTCCTAACCGGGTATATTTTCTCTCTCATTCCATCTACCCATAGTGAAAGTACCATCATCGTCTATGAACAAGTGAACGTGTGCAGTTTGCAGCTTACTAGAATATGATTAATGTCCAGAAGTTACGCTAGCCGCGGCGTGGTGGAGCTTAATGTGTTTATATGGAACCGAATGGTGTTATGCATAAATTGACGGGCTTGGTCCTCGCTCTTCCAATATAGAGAAATTGCTACCCAGCAAAGCTGCCGCTGAGTACCAAGTAATGGACTATTTACATGTAAAAACTGCCTCTACTCAACACAGCCCGCGGCTACTTCTTGGTACCTACATGCCTTACATGACAACCCCGTTTAGCAGAATTCTAAGGAGCCAAGAATTTTCGATCTCATCAGCTCGAGCTTTAAGCCCATCAACATCCCAGTTGACCCAGGCAAACTTGCCCTTGAGAAATTTAGCCTCCGGTGACGCAACCCATAGCGTGAATTGACCAGCAAGTTCAGCTGCGATGCATAATCTTAGTCAAGTGTATAGATCCCCTCAATGTGGATGAGAACTTCAATCATTACCACGATATGGAATATATGCACAGAACATCTATTACAGAGGAGATACAAAAGGCACTCCCGGAAGCGACCGTTTTCAAGGTATTCAATACTATTCCAGAAACACTCCTTGATGTCTCTAAATGGACATCGGGTCACGTCCCACCGGTTGTATTGGCTGGTGGAAGCTCAAACTCTGTGGACGCAGCTCGGAAATTGATTAAAGATGCTGGATTCGTACCAAAGTATGCAGGGTACAACCTGGGAGATTCCGGTTTGTTGGAACGTCTGGGCGTCTTGTCACACCGTCTGGCAGAGAATGATGTTCATGGCGATGCGAATATCGCTTTTGACGTCTTTCAGAGCAAAGCCTAAGCACTTCGTAACGAACGACGCTGTCTTACATTCATGAATATAACTAGCTAATGCTCTTAGCTGGGACAATAGAAGATGAAATAGATAATACAAGGATTGAAAAGGAAAAAGAATTGTCACTTATGTATTCTTCTATCCTATTCTAAAATATTTTATGTTAGTCTCTATATACTGTAACTGCAACTGCCGAATTAAGTCCCGCGTCGACCATCTCTTGGATGTGGCACCGCCTTTTGATGGAACATAAGTTTTTCTTGCATGTGACGACCTGGTCACTAAGGTCCTATGAGAGTTAGTGGCTCAGAAGATTTCCAAGGGATAAACCTGGTCTTATAGTTTATGTTGGCGGATAGGTTAGGAGATCTATAGGCAATAATAATAATATAATATTACCAGTGGGTAAGCTTTAGGAGTATATTTTAATTTTAATTCTATATTAATAACTGGCTATTTAAATTATTTAAATAAGTATAATAAAGTAAACTTATATATTTAGTTATATAGGCTAGGTTTATAGTATTTTATAGGATTTATTAATAAGTTTTATTAAATTAGCTTATTAATTTAATAATTAAGTTAATAAGTCTTTTTTAATAGGTCTATTGTTTTAATATTAATCTAGTTTAGCTTACTCTATAGGCTTATTATTATAACTATAAAAGTTAAGTTATAATATAATACTCCTCTCTTTTAGTTTTATCCCTAAGACCTTATAGTCCTAGTATAAATAATATATCCTTTACTTAATAAGTATAATTATTCTTTAGTTTTTTTATTAATACTTCTTCCTGGCTTTTTATTAACCTTTATTATATTAAATAAAATTATTAAAAAATCTTTTTATAAAAAAACCCAGCAATATAATTTTTTATTAAAAGCTATAATATCTAGCGCAGGTAAATCTAATAAATATTACTTTTATTATATTATAAAAAATTATAAATTTTATTTAATTTCTTTATTAAATTTATTATATTATTTAAAGTATATTTATTTAAATAAATTTTATTATAATATTTAAGGTTTAATGCTTAATTAGCTTAATTATATCTTTACTTAATATTTTTATTTAAAAAAGAAGTTAAAGGAGGCTAAGGATATTTTAGCTAAGGTAGCTGCAAAAGTAGTTTATCTTTAGAAATAAAAGTAAGTGTAGTATAAGAGAATAAAAAAAGCTATTAAGCAAGGTATAATAGACTTAAAGGAATTAAATTACATTAAGCATAAAGAAGTAAAGGCTGCTTATTAGGCTACTATAGTATAGTTAATAAGTAATTCTTCTAAAGCCAGCCCTACTTCTTTAAAGCAAGTAAATTTCTTAAGGGGTTTAAAAATAAATCTATCTTTATTAAAATTCTTAAGTTCTAATAAAGTTTTCCTACCAGCGCTATTATATTTACAAAATTCTTAATAAGTTTTTATATTTCTTTTTTTTTACTTTTCTTTTTTTATTATATTTAATAGCGCCTTTTATTATTTTCCTCTGTTTTTATAACATTAATATCTTTTACTTTATATTCTTCTTTTTCTCCTTTAATAATAATTTTATCTTAAATAATTTCTCTAGTATTTTTATTAATCTATGCTTTTTCTAGCAGTAAAATATAAAATATTAAATATATATATTTTCCTTGCTTTTTCTATTATTCTAAAAGTTTAAATTTATAATTAACTTTTTTAATTTTCTTTAAAATCCTATAGAGTTTAAGTTTTTTAAAATTAAATTTATTACTTAGCTTATTTATTTTAATATTTACTTATTTATTACTTTATATATAGTAAAGTAGCTAAACTATATCTCCCTCCTAAAGGGTTAGTCTTTTAAGCCTATATTTATTTATATATTTAACTATTTTTTATTAAATAAACTTAAGTTATATTTTTAATTTATTATATAATTTAATTATATCTTTTACTTTAATAATAGCTTTTTTAATATCCTCCCTTTACTTAAGTAGTCTATAGACTTTAGGTTTAAATCTATAGTTTAAAAAAAATAGTAATTTTCCTATAGATTTTAATAATACACTATTATAAGTAAGTTAAAAAACTAATAAAAGTTTTACTTAATTATTTTATTTAAAGTTAATATAGCATTATAAGTATATTTTAATTATTTAATTAATGTATTTTATTTACCTATCTATTTATAGATAATATACAGTGCTTGTCTTATAATTTATTTTAAGTCTAGCAGTAAATGCTTTCTAGAATTTAAATATAAAAATACTGCCTCTATTAAAGATTATTTCTCCCGGTAGTCTATAGTTACTTATAATAAATCTTATTATTATATAAGCCAGGTCTTTTACACTACTTGCTTTTTTAAAGGGTAAGAAGTATACTATTTTTATTAATTAATATACTCCTATAAAGATACTATTATATAAGGTTTTAGTAACTGGCTTTTTTAATAGTAGTAATTTAGTAATAAGGTTAAATAAAATAAATTCCCATAGATATTATAGCATAGGTAAGGGTTATAGTTATTTATATAGCTTATGTTAAAAGCTCTTGGCTTATTAGTAGATATTGCATTTTAAAACTATATTAGTTACCCTATTTATTATTCTTTAAAAACAATAATACTATTAGCAATATTTATAAATAGTTTTAATGCCTTTATATACAGCAGCAATTATACTATTATATATATCTTTTATTGCTTTATTTTATAATTCTTTAAAGACCTAGATTTTATTATTTTCTTATATTAATATATTATTTTTTATAGTAACTTCTTAAAGAAAGTCATTAAGTAATAGATTATCTAGCTATAGTCCTTTAAATTATGCCCTAATCTTATTTAAGATTAAGTAATTTTCTTTAATAATAAATAAATTATTAATATATATTTATTTATAGTTACTATTTTTATTTTTTTATAAAATTTAAGCTTTAAGTTTTAGGATTTCTTTAAAATATTCTTCCTTTTAACTTAAAGCATTAGCTCTCCTATTCTTTATTCTTTTATAGTAAATAATTTTATAATTATAATCTATTAGAAATTTAAAGTAATAAGTTTATTGCATAAAGAGTTATTATATAGTTATAAAGTAAAATATATTTTAATAGTCAGTATAGACCTTAATCTTATATTTATTTCTTAAGCAATAGTATTACTATTCTTTAAATGCTTTAATAATTACTAAGAATTTTTTATTATAAATAAAATATTTTAATTTTAGATTATATAGTTTTTTAAAAAAGAAAGCTATTAGCTTAAGTCTTTTATCTTTATTTTATTATCCTAAGGTTCCTCCTAAAGTAAAGTTAAAAGCATTTATTTTAATTTTAACAGGCTTATTTAAGTTATATATAGTAAATATTAATTTATTAATAATAGCATCCTTAAGTTTCTAAAATATTAATTTTATTTTATTAGTTTAAAATAGTTTTTTATTTTTTTATTTTTTCTTACCCTTTTTATTTTTTTTAAGTTAAATAATATTAATTAATAATTTTATAATTTTACTATATTTTTAAATAAATCTTTAATAATAATTAATAAGTCTTAAGAAGCTTTATAATCCCTTTTAGATTTCTAGGGGTTTCCAGTCTTAAATAGCAATAACTTTAGTTAAATTTATTTAAACTTCTCCTAGTGTAATAATATACCTAAAGAACTTAACTTATTGCATATAAAATTAACATTTATTTAGATTAATAAAAAGCTTATTGTCCTATAGTTTTTATAATACCTTATAAATATATTCCTTATATTCTTTTAATATCCTTAAGAAGATTAAGATATTATTAATATAGGCTACTATAAAGTTATTTAAGTATTCCTTAAGAATAAAGTTAATTCTTTTTTAAAATAATACTAATGCATTTATAAATCTTTATAATATAATTAAGTATTTAAATAATCTATATTTTATTTTAAAGGCAGTTATTTATTTATATTTTTCTTTTATTTTTATAAGTTTATAGGCTTTTATAAAGTCTAAGGCTATAAACTAATTTATATTTTATAACCTTTTTTTAATTTTAATAATTAATAATAAAGGCATTTTATCTTTAATAGTTATTTTATTTAGCTATTTATAGTTAATAACTAAATAAAGCTTTTTATTTTTCTTTAATATAAAAATAATAAAGTACCCTGCTGAAGAGTTTAATACTTTAATATATCTTTTATTTAATTACATTTATAGCTATTTTTTAAGCATTTTAAGCTTAATTTTATTAAAATTATAGATTTTATAAAGCTTTAATAAAGTTTTATCTTTAAGAATAATCTTATAATTCTATTTTAAATAAAGTAGTAGTCCTTTTTTAAATACTTACTAGTATAATTTCTTATACTTTTAATATTACTATAGTATTTTAATTAAAGGCTTATTTTTATTAGCTTTAGCTTATTTTTTTACTTTTGCTAATACTATATTAAGTTTAGCTAGTTTTATATAATATCTAGCAATAATTTTATTAATTTATATAATTTTTACTTTTTATTATTAATTATTATATTATAGTAATATAGGTAATTTTTTAAGGTTAAATTTAACTTTTTTATATATTTTTATTTTCTTAACTTTATTTTTTTTATTTTATTTCTTTTTTTTTAATTATGCAGAAGGTTTTAGTTATAGGTCTATAAGTACATCTTTGCTTTCCTTACCCTTTTCCTGGCCTAGTTATAACTTCAGGGAGACATTTTCTTCTTAAGTTATTTTTTTTATTTTTTAGTTAATTATAAGGTTATATTTTTTTAACTATAGATATCTTAATAAAATATTGCAGTCCTATAGGTCCAGTATATTAAACTTAATATCTTTAGTTTAATTAATAATTATTATAGAAAGATAATTAATTTTATAGATAATAGTTATTTTTATATTTATGCTTATAATACTAAAGATAATTAATAGTGTCTTTTTAATAATATATAGTATTTTAAGCTAGTTTACTAAGCTGTCGGCAATTAGGTTATAATCTAAACCACTGTCTATATAAATTTTAACTAATTACTAATTTAAATATTTATTAATTACTAGCTTTTTTTAAAATATTTTAATTAAGTTAATAATAATTATATCTAAAGGGCTTTTTTACTATATTTTAAATTAATATTTCTTATACTATTAGCATTTAATTTAATTATTTTATTCTTTAATTATTTAATAATATTTTTTAATTAAGGTTTTATTTCTTTATCTTTTATTTAAGTAGTTATTAAAGTTATAGTTTTTTTATAAAAGTTTTTAAGTTATTTAATAAAACTAATATTTCTCCTTATAGTACTTTCTACAGTATTATATATTATAGTTTAAAAAGTAATCTATTAAGTAATTTTATACTTTAACTCTTTTTAATTACTTGCTCTACTAATCTGCTAATTTATTAAGTATATATATTTAATAATATATATTATTATATTCTTTTTAATAGTATTTTTTATAATTTTTATTAAAAGTATTAAAAATATTATAAATTAAGGCATAAATATAAATATCTTTAAGGTCTAGCTTAATGGCCTTTATTTATTCTTATGCTTATTCTAAGCTTATCTTTTATAGTAAATATTCCCTAAGATATTATTATCTTTCTTTTTATTTTTCTTCTTCTTTTACTTATACTCCTAAGATATATATATAGTTATATTCTTCATCCATTAATTTATAAATATTATATCCTTTACAGTTATAATTAAAGTCCTAAAAGTAACAGAGGTTATATTAATATATATAAAATAAAACTAATTTATTTAACTTTTATAATTTCTTATAATAATAATTTATATTCTATAAATAGCATTATAGGCATTTATATATTTTTTTATTAAACTTTAGATAAATTTTATTATATTATAGTTTTTAAAAACTATATTAATAATATTTATTATTATTAATATTATTACTATTATATATATTTTTAAAGATAACTTTATATTTTATAAAGGGGTGTATATTTAAAAAAGTATTAATCTACTGCTAATACTTTTTATTAATTTTATAAAAACTACACTTATAGATTCTTCTGCTTTTATTATAAATAATTTTATCTTTACTAGTTTCTTTATTTAAAAGTTCCTATTCTTATATAAATTATATTTTTTTTTATTCCTTAAGGTATTCTTTAATTAATTTATTTTCTTCTTTAAAGAGTTTATATATAGCTTTTATATTTCATTGCCATTTACCTTTATAATTATATTAATATCCTTCTATAGATCTACAGTCTAGGCATCCTTAGCATTTATAGTTAAGGTTTTATAAGTAATAGTTATTGCAGTTATAATTCTCTTTTTAAATAGCTGCTTATTTTCTCTTGTACTTATAAGTAATATTAGTAGATCTGCAGTATTTGTAGATTAATTTTACACTAAAATCTAAATCTTTATTGCTGAATAACTTATAGGAGGTTAAAATATTAATTTTAACTTCCTTTTAAGATTTTACTTTTCTTAGCTTCTTTAGGTAGTAACCTAATCTATCCTTATTACTTCTGTATACAAGGCATATTGTTATAACCTGAAACCATAAGATATATACTCTAGATATACTACAGACCGATGGGCCAATCAGGGAAAGGATTACAGCTCTAAGAGTAAGCCATCCTAGATGGATTACCATTATAAGAGTAAGCCACTACAAGAGGATTATAATTAAAATCATAAGCCTTATAAAATAACTTACTATATAAAACTATTTATTATACTTATTAAATATAGCTTAAATAATTAGTTATTAATATAGCATTTATATAATAACTAAATTAAACTTCTATTTAAAGTTATTAGCTATATAACTAAAACTACTTATAAAATCCCTTATATCTCTTTACTAATATAAACTTAATATTAAAGGTTTATTTTTTAAAAATTAATTACTTTATACTAGGTATAGAATTAAAATATTATATATTAATAACTTTTATTTAAAAAGATACTTTAAATCTTTTAAGCAATTTAAACTACTATAATAACCTTAGGCAACTTTAATACCTTTACCTTTAATTTTATTAAGGATATAGATAGAGATATTAACCTTACTGGTGAATTTAACTAAAATAAGCTTATTATTAAGCAGTTTAAAAAACTTATTAAGAAACTATATAAAAAATAAAAAGCATTAGCCTTAGGAAAGGATATTAAAGTTACCCTTAAGCTTTAACCTCTACTAGTATATAATAATAAGCTTATTAAACTTTAATTATTTATTATATAACTTAAGGTTTATTTTTAGAACTTTTTTATTATCTTTAAAAAAAAAAAAAAATAAAGTATTTTTTATAGCATTTTATCTTTTAGGACTTGCCCTTAAATAATTTAAATTAATTTAAAATAATTATATAAAATATAACTTTACTGCTAAAAATACTACTAAAACTATTTTTAAAAGTTTTAATAAATTTAAAGAAAAACTTAAAAAAGCTTTTAAAAATATTAAAAAAATTAAAATAGCTGAAAATAAACTTACTATTATTTACTAAAAAAAGAAGTATTTAAACTATACTATAATATTTTAAAATCTAGTAATATATATTAATTAAGGAGAATTAGCATTTATTAAATAATTTTATAATAGACTTAAACCTAAAATTAAAAAAAAAGTCTATTAAATTAATTAAAAATAATATAATCTTTTGTCTTTTATAGAAAAATATATAGAAATAAATAATTTACTATAGAAATTAAAAATAGATTTTTTTAAATAAAAAAGGAAATATTATTTAGGATTTTAAATAAATTAAGGTAAAAAATAATAGGCATTAATTACTAAAGATAATAATAGCATAGCTAGATTTATAGACTTTAATATAATATAAAAAAAGAAAAAGGAATTTAAATATTATAATTATAAAAAGCTAAACTATATAGCTAAAAACTGTAAATCTTTAAAAAAGAAATAATTTATAATTCTTAAGCCAAAAGCAATATATATTATAAATAAAGGCAATAAAACTATTTATTTATTAAAATAATTAAGATTTTTTAAAAATAATAATAACTATAATTTTTATAAATCTATATTTAAACTCTTAAATATATTTAAAATACTAAATAAAGAAATTAATAATAAAATCCTTAATTAATAACCTATTCCTTAAGTTAATTTTATAAACTTAATAAACTTAATTAAAGGCATTGCTTTAGAAAATAATAAAGATAATAAATAATATAATTATAAATATTACTTTAAAGAAATTAAAGATATTATATAATATTATAAGAATTTTACCCTTAAAATTATAATATTTAATTTATTTTAATGTAATATTATAGATAAAGCAAGTGCAGATATAAAAAATATTTTAATAATGCTATATACTTATTTAAATAATTTATAAAAGTAAACTTTAGAAATATAATATATTATTAAGGCTATTATTATTAATTAAGCATTTATTTAAGGCTTTAATTATAAAAAAATAACTAAAGAATATAACTATATTAACTTAATATATCTACTGTATTATTAAATTAGTTAAATTAATTATATTACTTATAGATATATAAAGTATTTTAAATAAAAGGCTAAAAAAAATGTTTTTTTAATATACATCCTCTGGTGTATAATATTAAAACCCTATAATAATTTATACTGCCTTATATAAAAAGCTATTTAATAATATTAATCCTTTAAAACAGTTGTTTTAAAACTTCTTAAATATTTAAATAAAATAAGCTTTTTTAAATACATTAATTAATTTTATAAAGTATATAAACTAGAGAAACTATAAGATTAGCATAAGTAAGAAAAAATTAAAAAAGTAAAACTAAATTACTAATAAAAAGAATTTAAAGACTATAATAAAATAAAATGTTTATAATATATAGATAAAAAGATTAAAAATTAATACTATTTAAAAAACTATTAAAATTCTTTATAAAAAGGCAGTAGAAGGACTTATAATACTTAAATATTATTAATTTAAAATATAATAGTAAAGAAAAAGAAAAGTACTTTAATAAAAAAATTATTTTAATAATATTATTAAATAAAAATTTACTTAATGTTTTAATAAATAATAGGTTAAGAAGTAACTATATATTTACTATAACTATAATATGCCTGCAGTTATTAATATATAAGAAAAGAAAACTATATTAACTTTTTTATATTAAAGGATAAACCTTTAAATATAATAAAGGATAGATAAAGTAATAGATTAATCCCCTGCTGCTATAAATTAGTAATTATATTATAAATATAGTATATAATATAGCTAATATTTTAAAATATAACTTTATCTTAAAAATACCCTGGTTATATAAATATAAACCTAATATAGAATAGAGAATAGGCTAAATCTATTAGTGCAATAATAGAAGTATTTTAACTAGAACTAATGTAAAAATATTAAAAGAGGAATTAAATTACTAAAAGCCTAAGGTTTTTTTTAGCCTTTTAAATATCCTTCTTTAATATTATTAAAAAAAAAAAAAAATAAAATAAATTTATATATAAAAGTATATTGCTATTTTATATTAAAAATTAATAAAACTTAATAAAGAATTATATAAGTTAAAAATAAAGGAATTTACTTTTAAAAAATAATTAATATTAATTTTAAAATAATATTAAAAATATTAAAAACTCTTTAATAATTAACTAGAAGAAGGGTTATTATTATATTTAAAATAGGACTATAAGATAGTATTAAAAGAAGGAGAATTATTAAAATTTTATAAAATATATAACTTAAGTAAAGGAAAATTAAAAATACTTAAAGAATAAATTAAAATATAACTATAAAAAGAATATATCTATATATTAAAATTATCTATTAGATATTTTATTATCTTTATTTTAAAAAAGAATAGTAAACTTTAATTAATTATTAATTATTATAAATTAAATTAAATTATTATTAAAAATAAAACCCTTTTGCTATTAATTTTATAAATTAAAAATAGATTATATAAGAAGAAATAGTTTATAACTTTTAACTTTATAAAAGCCTATAAGCTTATATAAATAAAAGAAAAAGATAAATAAAAGATAGTATTTGCTATAAAATATAGATTATATAAATATATAATTATACTATAAAGGCTTATTAATACACCTACATCCTTCTAAAAAAAAATAAACTATATATTAAAACTATACTTAAATGATTTTGCAATAGTATATATTAATAATATTTTTATTTTCTTAAAAACCCTTAAAAAATATAAAAAATATATTTATCTTATACTATAAAAACTTAAAAAAGTAAAACTCCTTATTAATTTTAAAAAATATATTTTTTATTTTTAATAAATAAAATTCCTTAAATATATTATTACCTTAAAAGAAATTTATATAAACTTTAAGAAAGTTATTATAATTAAAAAATAGCTAATGCCTATAATGCTTAAAGAAATACAAGCATTCTTTAAATTTATTAACTATTATTAAAAATTTATTAAAGATTTTATATAAAAAGCTACTTTATTAATAAATATAATAAAAAAAGGTATTTTTTTTAAGTAAAGGGAAAAATAGTAAAAAGCCCTTAAGGAACTTAAAATAGCAATAACATTAAAACCTATTCTTACTATATTTAACTTAAAAAAACCTATTATAATTAAAATAAATATATTAATGTTTATAATAAAAAGAGTATTAAATTAACCTAAAGAAGACAGTAAGCTATAATTTATTATATTTTTTTTATATAAACTCTATAGATTAGCAATATAATATACTATATATAATAGAGAAATATTAGCTATTATTAAGGCACTTAAGGAATAAAGATATTATTGCTATAAAAGTAAGTATAAGGTTATTATTCTTATAGATTATAAGAACCTTGCTTACTTTACTACTATATAAGAACTATTAAATTAATAAATTAAATACTTTAAATTCCTTTTATAATTTAACTTTAAATTTATTTATTATAAAGGATTAAAAAATAAATAAGCTAATGCATTAAATAGAAGAGTTAATTATAAGCAAGAAGTACTTAAATATATAGTATAAATACTATAATTTAATAATAATAGAAATATTAAATAAATATAAATCTATATAATATTTAAAGTTTTAGAAAATAACCTTATGCTTAAAGAAATTAAAGAATTTATTAAAAATTAAGAAAATAAATAATATTTAGAAAATATTATTATAGATTTAAAATACCTTAAATAATATAGGAAAATTTAAATACCTAAAGAACTATAAAAAAAAGTAATTAAATATATTTATAAACATCTGCTGCATAAATATAAGGGTATAATAAAAATATATAATTAAGTTTTAATGTATTATAATATTAAAAAGCTTAAAGAATATATAAAATATATTATATTATATTATAATATATATTAATAAATAAAAAATAAAAGATATAAGCCTTATAGAAAACTATAACTATTACCTATTATAAAATAACCTTAAGAATTAATTACTTTTAACTATATTATTAATTTACCTTTATTAAAAGAACTATTTATAGGTATATAATATAATAATATTTTTATAGTAGTTTATTAACTTATAAAGTAAGCTTACTTTTTGCTATATAAAAAGTTATATTTATTAAAAAACTTTACTTATATTTATATAAAAATAATTGCTATTAATTATAAATTACCTATAGAAATTATCTTAAATTAAAGATAAATATTTGCTTTTAAATTTTAGTAAGAACTTATAGCTAAATTAAGAATAAATTATAAATTTAACACTATATATTATCTTTAAATAAATAAATAAACTAAATGCATAAATTAAATTATTAAAGCCTATTTATAAGCTTATATTAACTTTATATAAAATAATTAAGTTAAAAAACTATTAGTAGTTTAATTATACTATAACAGTATACCATTAAAATCTATAAAACTAATGCCTTTTTTTATAAATTATAAATTTATGCTAAAAGTATTTAAACTATTATAAAATAGACTTAATTTAAAGAAAGCAAGATTATAAGCTAAATTAATAATTAATCTATATAAAGAAATATATATATAACTTAAGTTTATTAATAAGTATATAAAGAAATATATAAATAAAAATAAAATTATAGGATTAATTCTTTAAAAAGGAGATATAGTCTACCTGCTATAATATTTATAAGGCTATAAACTACTAAATATTAAAATAAATAAGTTAAATAATAAACTTAATATTAAAAAAATAAAACCTTATGAAATTTTAAAATAAATTAAAGAAGTTAACTATAAGCTAGCTTTACTAGATATAATAAAAATATAAAATCTAGTTTTTTATATATTATAATTTAAAAAAGCATAAATTAATAAAGAAACTAGAAGATTTATTTTAAATAAAATTATTATAGAAACCCAGGAAGAAGAATATAAAATTAAAAATATTATTGCTGTATGCTAAAACCCTAAAACTTAAAATATTAAGTACTTTATTAAATAAAAAGGATACTTAAAACTTAAAAACTTATAAAAGCCTGCTAAATACTTTAGCTTTTAAAAGCTAATAAAGAAATTTCTTTAAACTATAGGACTAAAAGATTTAAATTAATAAACTTAAGCTTAATGCTTAAAGAAGGCTAGTTAACATTATTAAAAACCTTTAACTATTAAAAATTATTTACTACTTTATTCTCTTTATTTAATTCCTGTATTTTATAATAAACTAACTCTTTATTATACTTTTTTATTTAACTTCTAGTATAATAAATATAAAATAATTAATTTATAGCCTTAAATAGCTTTAACTATAATTTAGAAAGTTAAGCCTAAAGAGATTCTAGGGCCTTGCCTGCTGCCTTTTCTTTAGCCTTTAATTTCTTATGCTAATTTAATACTTTTATTATTAAAAGAAAAGTCAGCTACTATATAATAAAGGAAGAATATCTACCTATAAAAAAATATAATTAATATACTATTATAAAAATGGCTATGCTTTATATACTTATAATAATAAAAAGAATTTTTAATTATATAATAAAGAACCTTCTTTTAAAAATAATATATATATAGTATATTTAAATTAAATCTATTAAATAAAATATATAATATAAGAATATTATACTTATAGGTTTTATAAAAAATAAACTTAAATATTCTATTAGTTATAATAATATTTTTAAAGAAGTAAATTTATAGAACTATAAATATAAAAAAGGTAATATACTTATAAATTATATACTACTATATATATAGCCTTAAGGATAAGACTAATAAAGAAAGGGCATTATATTATAACCTAAAATTATAAAATATATACTTTAAATATACTATAAATTAATAGGTTAATTAAAGAAAGGATTATAGCTTTAAGAGTAAGCTATTTTAAATAGATTATTATTATAAGAGTAAGCTACTATAAGAGGATTATAATTAAGATTGTAAGCCTTATAAAATAACTTACTATATAAGATTATTTATTATACTTATTAAATATAGCTTAAATAATTAATTATTAATATAGCATTTATATAATAACTAAATTAAACTTTTATTTAAAGTTATTAGCTATATAACTAAAACTGCTTATAAAATCCCTTACATCTCTCTGCCAATATAAACCTAATATTAAAGGTTTATCCCTTAGGAACTAGTTACTTTATACTAGGTATAGGATCAGAATGTTATATATATATTATTATAACAGGCAGTTTAACTAAGGCTGTTATAAGGTAGTTTAATAATAGTGTTTATTTAAGCTTTATTAGCCTTATTATTCTATTTAAGGCTTTTTTTATTTTCTTCTTGCTTTTTCTTAAAGTAGTAATATACTTCCTTATGGCCTAGTTTACTATAGAAATAATATTTTCCTTTAAATTTAATTGCCTTAATAGTATTAAAGTTTATTTATCTTAGTTAAGTTTTATTATCTTTTATAATATATTCTTTTTATTTCTTGCCTTAATTTATATAATATTAAGATTTCTGCTAAAAGGTTAATTAATAGCTATATTTTTTTAATTTACATTTTTAGCTTCTCTTAAAGTTATAATTATTAATATTAATAGCCTTTTAAATATATTTAATAAATCCAATTTTACTTTAATTTTCTTTAAATAACTTATCTTTAACTTTAGACTTAATACTATTATAATAGACTTCTTTTTTTATTTCTTTAGTTTAATTAACTTTAGTAAGCAGGCATAAAAAGGTAGTAGTATACTTAAATAAGGCTTCTTTTTATTATAAGAACTTAAGTTCTTTTTCTACTTCCTGTTCTTTATTTATAGTTCTAAAGGATTTTTTTAATTAATCTTTAAAAGTTTTATAATTACTAAAGATTTTATTTATTTAAATCTTTATTTTAATAGATTCTTTTTTTATAATATTATAGTCTATTAAAATAGGCCTAAACTATTTAGCAGTAGTTTCTATAAGGCAGTTAGCTATAAAGAGGACTTGGTTTTTATTGTCTCCTAGGTTAGTTAGGAAATAGCTAAAATAAGTATTTAATTTAGCAAAGAATTTATTTATCTTTAAGGTATCTTTATTAAAGTTATTAAGTTATTTAAGCTTAATAATTTTTTCTTTTTTTTTTTTTTATTCTTTAATTACTTTTTTAGTTTTTTAATTTATATAAGGAGCAGATTAATTACTGCCTGCTTTATAGTAAGCAGTGGATATTGTTTATAAGTTTCTTTATCTATAGAAGTAGTTCCTTACTAACTATTGCCTGCTATATTTCCATTATTGCCCATAGGTCTAGTAACCGTTTAAATAAGAGTTATTAATATATAATAACCTAGTCACTAAGGTCCTATAAAAGTTAATGGCTTAGAAGATTTCCAAGGGATAAACCTAGTCTTATAGTTTATATTAGCAGATAGGTTAGAAGATCTATAGGCAATAATAATAATATAATATTACTAGTGGGTAAGCTTTAGGAGTATATTTTAATTTTAATTTTATATTAATAACTAGCTATTTAAATTATCTAAATAAATATAATAAAGTAAACTTATATATTTAGTTATATAGGCTGGGTTTATAGCGTTTTATAGGATTTATTAATAAATTTTATTAAGTTAGCTTACTGACTTAATAATTAAGTTAATAAGTCTCTTTTAATGGGTCCGTCGTTCTAATGTTAATCCGGTTTGGCCTACCCTGTAGGCCCATTGTTGCAACTATAAGAGTCGGGTCGTAACATTGCAATAATTATTAATTCTGAATGTTCTAATCCCGAAATTTTAGCCATGCGAGAATACATATATGATAAATTAATTCAGGCAATATACTTGCCTAACTGATGCGGGACACAATACGCTGTTGACACTTTACATGACGATCTCTAGTGATCGATAGCATTGGCTTGGCCATAGTGCTCACTTCGGAAAGTAACATGATTCTTGGTTGACATACTTTGACCTTTCCAAATTAGTCTATCCCTTTACAAACCATATATCCCAATGCAACAATCCTGCCAAGAAGATAATATAGCAGTAGCTAGTAGTGCTCTAAGTCAGCTCGTGGGCTCGCAGCTGTCGAAAGTAAGCAAATAGCCATCTACTCTTGAGACGGGAGCCTAAATATTAATACGAGAGATATCGATGACTTTTATCCTTTAACTACTCAATGTTGATATCATATAATTATCAGAGTGTGATAGCATCAATGTTTTGCGATGGGCGGTAGCTAGCGGCGCTATGTCTCCTTCACCACTGTCGGTGCCCCGAATATCAATGTCAGCACTGCACTGCGTGCGATCCTCTCCCGCTCAATGGATGCTTAAGTTTATACCGAGGATTATAATCTTGAAATTGCTGCAGGTCGCATTTTAATCGATTCTCATTCATTTGATATAGAAGATTATCAAATTTCTTTGACGCAATATTGAATGCGAGCACCGTATAGATTCTAGCTTGGATGGAGCACCAACTGTATAAAGCAATTTACCTACATACATATCTTGGCAGTTAAGGTCATTCGTAGAATTATGAATTTAAGAATCAAAGTACGATAAAAAGAGACTATTTTGTAAATGAATAACAGATGACACAAATTTTGTAGCCTCAAGAGCCCCTTTCAATTTTGTTTAGCTATACCTCAGGCACTAAATCGTTGACAGCGGCGTCGAATCAGATCCGAGCATGGCCTGTTGGTGGTGACGTAACGCTGTAGGAGGCCGCGCCACCTCGCTATTGAAGCCTAAACATGGAGCTTTTGATCCAACTTTGTTAAGGCATCCGCATCAAGCTTCATATCACTTCACAAACACTCAAGCTTTCCAGAATGGCGAGAGTCGATACCCCAGACGTCTCTGACGACGATTTTGCCATGATCAATTCGGCCACCTCTGATGGCCCTGCAGCCGCTTACCAGACCCCCGAACTTATAAGCCGCTTCCCGCGAAGTCCAAAACCAGCACCATCAAGATTAAATTCGGATGATGATGCCGCTGCCGAGCAATCTCAAGGCTATTTCCTTGACGGATCCATCCCCTCCTTCTTTAACCCACAGGGAAAAGACGGCAACCTCTCGAGCTACTTTGGAGATGTCCCGGGCCTGAAATACGGAAAATCGCTATACAAGAAGCTGAGTAACAAGGATGATGTTTTGATCGCCGTGATGGGGTAAATATATATTCTACACACCAGCTAAATCCCAGTTAGAGTGAATGCTTACTATTTTATACAGCATGACTGGGTCAGGAAAGACAACATTCATTGCAAATGCGACCGGGCGAAAAGATCTAAAGATCGGCCATGATCTTACTTCATGTACGGCTCTTTTTAGTATTCCAAGCATCAGCACTGCTTTGCTAACGAAACGATTCATCAGGCACTCAAGAGATACAGATTGTCGAGACCATCATTGACGGCCATACGGTCCGTTTCGTTGATACCCCGGGTTTCTCAGATACATATCTCTCAGATACCGAAGTCCTCGAAATGATCGCAGATTATCTAGCTGCTGGATACTCCAAAGACCTGCGTTTGTCGGGCATCATATACCTCCACCCAATCTCAGATAACCGTGTCACTCATCATGCCACAAAGAATCTCGACATGTTCCGCAAACTAACTGGGGAGAAAAATCTCAAGAATGTAGTCCTGACAACCAGCATGTGGGATAAAGTCGTCCCGGAAGAGGGTCAGAAGCGCGAACAGGAACTCAAAGGCAAATTTTGGAATGTTTTGATGGCTTTTGGCGCGGTATACTCCCGACATAATGGATCCGCTGAGTCGGCCAAGGAAATAGCATCCATGTTTGTAAACAACAAACCGTTTTACCTACAGCTGCAAGAAGAGATGGGAAAAGACAACAAAGCACTCAAAGATACTGCTGCAGGAAAGGAGATTATGGCCGAGCTCACTCGGATGAAGGAACAGCACCAGAAAGAGCTTACTGAGATGAAAGAAATGCTTTTGCGGACATCGGCTGAAGAGAATAAAGCTGCTGTAGCGGCTCTTGAAGAGCATTATAAGAAGATGCTAAAGGACATGGAGAAGACGCTTTCAGATGAGAGGAGGATGAATGAAGAGGCTGTTAAGTCGCTGACAGAGAGGATCAGCGCTCTCGAGAAGAAGGGAATCTGTTCTGTCATGTAAATAGAGATACCGTATTTTTGTCTACTCATTCAAAATGCAATTAATATAGCATCGACCATGGTCACTGCCTGCCGTGATAGGCAGTACAAGGCTTCACAGTGAATGTTTACATCACTCGAGCGGTAAATTCATGACAATCCAATACTTCATCAGAGTCTCTCTGTTTCCAGCAGCTTTTACCACATGTCTCATATTCTTTAATTCTCAGTAATGCTCCTTGCATTGCTCAGGGCTCTAATATTTATTGCCAGCAAGACCCCCTATTCTCCAGCCATGTCTCACTATCGTGGGGTACGATGTTGTAGCTACTAATGTTGCCTCGTGGTACTTGCTGAGCCAATCGGCTGGAGGTACATGCATATGACATCCCCGCCTACAAACCTCCAAGGAAATTCCAGATCTCATTTCAACTTGATTGCTCTTTTAGATGGTCACATCACCATAACCATCGCTCAAATTAGGATATCAATGTTATATATCACAATCAAATGGAGGTCGACGGCTTCGCCAAGTATCTCGCCGCTACCGGCCTTTCAGCGCGCGAGGCTGAGATTCGGGCATATGTAGCACAGGGCGCCGAAGATGTACGCGCCATTATGAATTCTTCGCTCTCGTCCGATGACTTGCGACAGATTGCAGCTCGCGAAGTTCACGCTGCCATTCGTGGACGCCAAGTCGCTGGCATCATCTGGTATCTCACATCGCTAGCAGTTGAACGCAACCAGTCTTTTCAATCTGGTGCTTTTCTCTGCCTTGATCCCGCTGGTCGACTTTCTGCTTTCTTTTTGGCTATTGGAAGCCCGCGAACCAGCAGTCATCTCAGGCGCCACAGCGCGCCAGGCTGTACTGGAGGAGTTGATCTCGTTACAGATGGCGCTTTACCACCGCTCGCTAACAATCACCGGCATGTACTTTTTATTACTATCAAAAACGATAAATATCGTGGAAATTGTTTATTTGTTAAGCCTGAGCCTTACGGCATCTCAGGATTCCGAGACTTTGGCCACCACACTGATCGCTACGTACGCTCGCTCACGCGTCGGCTCCGATTTGGCGGCAACGATCGTGATGGGATGCGAAAGGAACGTATTCCAGATCGTTATGTCAAAGCTTTTTCAGAAGCAGTGGTTCATCTTCCGGATGGCGTGAGTGCCATTGCAGATGTTGGTAAAAAAGGAGCAGGCGAAGGTATTGCTGGAATGCATGCCTATCTTACCACAAAGACCAGTGATTCAAGACTCTCCAGGCCTGCTCTGGTGGCATTGCTACGCCAGCTTGAAACAGAATACGATTTTGTTAGCTTGCGGTTTGGCAACGAAGTATGCCTTGATCTCGGGGCGGAGATCTGTAGGATATTGCCTAGAGCGCCAGGAATTGTCGGCCCATCACCGTCGCTTTCGTGGCTGCAGACAAAGGAACAAGAGTCTCTGATATCTGTAATCACTACAGAGTTTCAGGAGTCCGCCAGAGGCGTTTAGTCTTGAATGGGGTTATAGCGACTTATGGTCCATGTTGATGCAAACTGCAGAGGCGTTAATATTCGCAAACACTGCCAATGTGCCATATGCCTACCTAAGTAATCATCGTGGCTGAGAACCTATATTCTATTGAGTTATTGAAGTTTTAAAAAAGGTCAAAAATACTGAGACAATATAGAGTAATATACGATGGTCTTTTTTTAAAGAAGAATATAAGAATTATAAATATATAAATCGGTATGTAATTTTCGCCAGTTATCATATGAAATGTGCGGATATACAAATGCATGTAGTAGTTATGACAATCATGTATAGTATATATAATTATATATATGCATGTATGCACATTTCTCTTATAGGTCTTGGGTGATTCAGTAGATTCACCAGAAGACAGTGGCATTGGATCAAGCATTAAGTCGACATCTAATGCAGACTGCGTTGAGTCGAGCTATGCCGTATCTTCGCCAAATTCCCACGGAATAATATTTTTACTCCAGAAAACCAGTTAACTAATACTATAGATACCGATAATTCTACTTAAGAAGGCAGATACAGGATGTGGTGCCTTGTGCTCACGAAAAGATAAAGTTCTAAATAGTGGTATGTTACACGGATAATGAGAAACATTTTATGAATTGTGGTTGATGTATTACTAATGCTATAGCTCGAAACTGTGCTTCATGCTATTCGCTATGTTAACGGATGGATAATATGCCAAATGTCTATCCATACTATTTTCGGTAAAGAAAGGCGAGGTTCTTTGCCCAGAGCGCTATTGTTTCAACAGTTTCAACAGTTGACGACAAACAAAAGCTGTTTATCTTGCTTTTTTGACATTACATGCCATTAGTTGATCATGTTTTCCAAAACAAAACTATACTAAAGGATGTATTCAAAAATGAAATTTGGGTTTTCGAATCTGTATTGTAGTATAGCATCCGCGTCTTTTTGGCCAACTGTATACATGCACATATCTATGGCTTTGGCGCCAGATATTTAGCAGTGATTGTAGTGTAAAATCTCTTCAATAAATAACACTTAATCTTGTTATATTTTCCACAGCGGAAGAAAGGTTTCGTAACGTAGTATTGTTCTCAAACACTGGAGTCTATAAATATTCTGAGTCTCTCCGCAAAGATCCAAGTTCAATTGGTGTTTCGTAACGAGCTGGAGATGCCCATTTTGATGGTTTGGACCGAGTTGCCAGAGATGGAGCTATGCAACTGCCTTTTTGGGAACTCTTTCGCTTTCATTAGCTAATAATAGAACTGCTTCAATGGATATAAGAATTCCGCTACTAGGTAGTTGTTTATATCTGTCATAGTGCGGAGATTGTGTGTTGCTATTGCTCCACTTCTCGATCGCGGTACAGATACTTGCCGATTACGGAGCGGAGACACCTGCAGTGAAGAGCACGCAATGCTACTGCGTATTACTATACCGTTATTAATGCCAACAAAATGTGTTTTATACTTGGAAGAAAGTTTCAATCATCAATCACAGTGGACATAAAGGCTGGTTTACCTTTGACTAGGAGAGCTGTGCTTACGCTGCCTGCTCATAAAACGGCCTAAGCAACTGTAAGAAGGATGGCGTCTACGACAGAGCCAATATACATTACGTACCTTAATGGCCTGGATGTTGCGGAGCTTGAACTCACTGATGAAGAGATACTTGGGGCCATTGAGACGGCTCTTGATGCTCAGGGTCGCAAGGAGACAGTGATCGAGCCCCGGGTCCATCTTGTTCCGCGCGATTCAGCCAAAGGCCATTTCAACGTTTTGCGCGGAGTTGTTCACCCTCTGAATGCGGCAGGTGTCAAGGTGGTTGGCGATTTCGTTGATAACTACAAGCATGGTTTACCGTCAGAGTTTGGAATCCTGAACTTGTTTGACCCAGAAACTGGTGTGCCCCGAGCAGTTATCGATGCAACATCCATTACAGACATGCGCACCGGTGCAGTTACAGCACTAGGCGCGAAATATTTGGCACCCAGTAAGTCCAAAATCTTAGGACATATTGGCGCGAGAGGCAGTTCTTACTGGAACATCCGTCTGTTGGCTAGCCTCTTCCAATTTGACGAAATCCGGATCCATTCCAAGCGCAAGGAGAGTCGTGAAGCACTGGGCGCACGCCTAGAGAAAGAGCTAGGAAGACCGATACGCGTGCTGGACAACTGGGAAGAAACCATTGTAGAAGCAGACATTGTCGTTGAGGCGTCACGGTTGGCAGCACCAAAACCGCTGCTAAAGACGAGCTGGATCAAAAAGGGCGCGCTGGTGATGCCTTACGGCACAATGAGTGCCCTAGAGCTCTCGCTGACGGACATCATGGACAAGATGGTTGTGGACGACTGGGGTCAGTGCCGGAAAGGCCTGCCGCTGGGTGCCTTGCGACAGCACGTGGATAACGACAAACTAACAGAAGAGAATCTCTATGCTGAGATGGGCCAGATTGTGGCCGGGGTGAAGAAGGGCAGAGAAAGTGATGATGAGACAATACTGTTCTGGCATCGAGGTCTAAGTCTCAGCGACATTGCGCTTGGGACGGCTATCCTGGACAAGGCAGCAAAGTTGGACATCGGGCAACGCCTAAGATATGCTTAGGCTTAAAACAAGTGTATATATGGAGTGGTTATAATACCTATAAATTAATGGCCGATATTTTCCAATGCAATGGCTTTTTCTGTCAAGTTCGTGCTTTCTCCAATGTGTCGTATACATTGCTTGTTAGTAGAAACACCTACTCTTACCGTCCGTTATCTGGCCTGTAAACGTAGCATTTATACATAAACTATTTAAAATTTGGAGCTACATAATCATCCAAATCCATCTCATTCACGGTTTTCTGCAGATACTCAACCTGCGCCTGCACCCACTCCTTCGTTAGTCGATGAGTCTCTGCAGCCGGTCTTCCCTCAGCCTGCAACGTCTCACGTATCTTGGCCAGGCGCTGTGCTACAACGTCAAAACGATAGTCTGCCCATTGCCGGAACAGCTCGTCATTGTTGCTGATGGGCTTGACAGTACGCAACGTGCTCGTGTCCGGCAGCAGCGGATCGCGCGGACGCATTGAGACAACAAAGGTAATGCGCTCGCCGCTACCAAGAGTGCGCAACGCAGCGTGTGAGACCATGCTGCCTTGCATCATCACGGCATATCCCATACCGGGTTGCCTCATCTTCAAGATACCGCCATCGCCTTTGCGCAAGGCTGTCTCGCCTCCTGACATACCGATCGGATCAGAGAGCATGAGCACACATACCCAGGGGTATGAGTCGCGATGCCACGCAGAAACAAGATCTTTGAGATCTGCACCCTCTTCTTCTGGTTCAATATCATTGTCACTTGCTTTTGGCGGATCTGGCGGAGGTAGGTTATCCGTAATGGCACTGCTTTTATCCACATGCTTTGGCAATTGTACGTTGAGTTGTCCAATCTCATAATCCATGATGACATCCAAGTCTACACCAGCCGCATCTGAACAGGCCTTCAGCACCTCAGGACTTCGCCACATGGAGTAAGCAAATGGTGCAGCTTGCCCGTAACCACGAATGCGGTAAACACCAGGATATTTCCACGAGCCATAGTTGCCAACAATCTCGGGGCGAAAGATATCGGCACGCAGCTCACGAACACCGGCGGGAGTTAGAAGCGGAAATGGTGCAGTGATGGCCGTTTGTGAACTGGCTTGCGGGAAGTCGAGGCCCAGATCGTCAAGACTGATTGTTGATGTGGGTTGATTGTAGCACAGATGCTGGAGAGGGTCGAAAAGGACTGCCTCTTTTTGTGATGCCACTTCTATCGGCTCGCCTAGTAGCTCACTTGATGCGGGCTGAAGAGGTCTCGCAACACCAGCTGCCGCCATAGTTAACAACTTGTATGGTTGTTTTGTATGGTTGTTTTTCGCATGAGATTTGGCTGTGAAGACTCGTGATACCAACGAAGTGATAGCCTCACTTTGCCATATTTGAACACACTTGCACTAGTTACCACATATCCACTTGCTGCCACCGATAACGGTCAAAAAGACGACTTTAATCTTCATTTGAAGATCACAAAGCAATCACGCCACCGCATGCTGCAAGCACACGATCAACGCGCTTACACAATCTCACATTAGCGTCGTGAGTAATTCAGCTTATGACTAAACATTGAAGTCGGCTCAAGACAGTCAACCTGCGCCTTGAATATGTAGCAGAGTTGTAGGATCTTGGTTGTTATTTGTTATTTGTTAAAGTTATTTGTTCGATATTATTAGGTATTTAGATGATAGGGTTATGTGGTTTAGAAAAGAGTGTGATAGAGCAGTATCTCTACAAAATATGATACAGTCTAGTAAACAATAGCCCAAGAATGCGAATTTGTTACGATAAAAAACTGAGATAGTGACCAAGCAGTATATATTATTCATTTTACTAACATGATACGTGAGTTGCTGTTTCATCTTCTAGCGATCGATCTGTAACTTCCATTTGCTCGCTCATAGTTTGATCCTGGATAAATGCAAGCAATATCTATAATGCTGCTCTTCGGATGGCAGATACTGTTCAATTCAATCGTAGAGCAATCTATTATTATTAGATTTTAGCTGCGATGGTAGATAACAGCTGAGGCATTGAGGTTAAAACTGTAGCCACTGAGAGAAGTATGCCATAATATACTCTTTTTTATAAGCTAATGAGTAATTGGTTGGATCAGCTTTCCTAATATCCTTTGGTTCTATCCACTTTGTTTGTGAGTTCCTTCCCTTCACTCATTCGGACGAGGTTGTACTTGAGCACCTCAAATACTCTTCGAGCGTAAGTAATGGAGTTTCCACTAACATGTGGCGAAATGAAGAGATTTTTTGTGCTCCATAAGGGGTGACCATCTGGCAAAGGCTCGGGATCTGTCACGTCGAGTGCAGCTCCGCGGATAATACCATTCTCAAGTGCATGAATCAGGTCATCCGTAATGATGACTTCTCCTCGTCCGATGTTTGAAACGAACGTCTTCTGTTCAGCAAGCAAAGCTAGTTCTGTCCTTGAGATGATACCACGGGTCCTTTCTGTAAGTGGAATGGTGATGACGAGTAGATCAAGGCCAGAGCTAAGGAACTCGTGCAATCCCTCTGTATCTTCGGCCGAGAACCATTTGCTAGGGAAGATACCTTTCGGGTCACCAAGACCTGCCGGTGTATATGTTTCATCCTTACGCGACTCGGGTGTAGCTCGCAGATGTAAGTTGCATGCATAGATATCCATACCCAGTGCTTTCAGAACACGAGCAATCTGACGACCTACAGCGCCGTAACCAAGAATACCACTATAATAGAATCAGAGTCATTGTTCTGTGCATATTGATGGTAATAGTTAGGCTTGTCTCACACTCGTTGTCCCACTGCATCATATACTGGATCGTCCAACTTATGCCACGTCTTCTGGCGCTGGAAATCAATATATTGGGGAACTGTGAAACCGAGTTAGAAGTTTACCAAGTTACAAATCTGTTGAAGCGGGTTTGACTTTGATGTTGGAAAGCTAAAAATGTAGTCACTACCCATTCAGCTATCTGTGGTCTTGACAACGGGTTAGCACTCAGTGATTTAAGTCAATTCGTGAGGAACGGTACCCATGCACGCCGCTAGCTGTACAAAGAGCAATATCTGTATCGCTGAAGAGGGGATTTTGGAGGATATGGTTTGCTCCGGCGCTTTGTATCTGCACATACTCCAATTTAGGAGCAATATGTGCCGCAGGTAAAGCACTTCCAGTAACAAGGATCGTAACGTCTTTCCACTCTCTCTCTGGGAATTTCTGGTCGAATGCTGGCGTATTCCATATACAGCCCTCAACAGTGACTATTTCAAGGCCTGAAAAAAGTTCTTTGAGTTCTGCAATCCACTCGGGCTGGAATATAGTTCCGAGGAGTATCTTTGGTGGCCCTGTCACTCCGAGCAGCACAAGCAATTTGTGGCCATCGAGGGCTTTATTTGCGGTTGGGGGCATAATTAGTTATTTTGACTTAAACTATGAAGTGCCTGTGCTGGTTACAGATCAACGTGGCAGTATAGTATGAGATGGCAGAGTGTTTCTTGACTGTACTGCTATTTAAAGATCAAGGTTGGGCGAGAGGGACTGAGAATATTAACAGAATAGGCTCCCTCGGTAACTCGGCGTGCTAAATCCACTACCGGGAAAGCGAAGGCGTATGTCTGTTTGTTCACATTATGTCAGCAGTGCTGCAAGGTTTTTATCTCGCGATATTAGCTCGCTATGGTCAAAGTAAAAGTGGACATGTTATTTTACTCCATGGCATTCAGACCTTGGAAAGTAACAAATGGAGCAGTCTGAACAGTTGCGATGGAGTCAGATTTCCATTTACATGAATAGAGTTGGAATAATCTTCAACCGCTAAATGGAACTACAACCAATTCCACACTTTTCCTTCCAGAGACTTGAGGCCAATGGAATTTACCAACTTTATCAGACGAAATATATACGCTAAGATACAGACATCGAAGGAGGAAATCATTCGATGAATCGATCATAAAGTGCGGATATTCATCTAATTATACCTGCCACATAATATTATCCAATTGGATTATTGCTCGTTGCAGCTAAAAGAAAAATAATACCAGTTATTTTGGGTAGCTAAATACATGTATTTAGGACCCTAGACTATAGATTGATCCTAGGCCTAGTAGCAAAACATTATAGAAATCGCATAGCAACATCCAATATGGGCTTATATCGAATTTACGCGCTCTTTCAGTCTCATGTCCTTCATCGCAAACATTGCGAAAAATGGCACCGACAATACTGCCAACGCTACAATGAGAAGGACATGCATAACTTCTGTGTAGCTCTTATCAATAGCAGTCCTTTCTGGACTTCCGGGAGAATATGATGAGGCCACTACGAAAGAATTTTTTATTTCGATCGCTGCTGGCTGTGCTGAATCAGGAAGATTAATGCGTAGCTGTGGGAGGAGGAGCGCTGTCCAGATGATACCTGATAAAGCGTTACCAATCGCCCCTCCAATAGCTCCGGAAACCTCGTATAAGGTTGTTACTGATGCCACATCTGTACCAGAAAGCTTATCGTTTAGCTATTAATGTATTTTCGGTATTAAACTGGGAGAGTCTTCATACCTTGATGCTCTGTTACCGCTTGAACAGCAGTTTGTGCGATAATAGAGATCATCCCTGTCCCGGCCCCTGATATTAGCTGGCCAAATAATATCTGAACGATGCTTGCATTCATGCTAGAGTATCTGAGCATCAGCCCCGCGCCGATTAACTTTAATATCATTCCGAGCAGAATAGCCCATTTATAAACACCTGTTAGCTTGATAATGAAGGCCACAAGCAATCCAATGACGGCCGTCGCAACTGCTTGAGAGGCAGTGATATTTGTTGCCGCCTTCGCCGATTGATTGTTGACAATAACAATAAATGAGAAGAAGTAGGGCGCCCAGATATAATAACTCAAATAAAGGGCAAATTGTATTATGCAACCCGCTGCAATAGTCCGATCTTTTGCCAATTTGAACGGAACAATGGGATGAGATGAGATCTGAATCTCATACATCGTAAAAGCAATAAAGCAACATCCTCCAATAATAACCATAGTTAGCTTGGCTGGCGAAGTCCATGACTGGAAAGGCGATGTCGAAAGTGTCATCGGAAGTAGAACAAGTGTTAGACTGGCTGTGAGAAGTATATGTCCAACGACATCAAGGCGCGACCATAACACAGAAATATTTTTCATTTCACTGCTCGAAGCAGCCGTCTTAGATTCATTACCACGTCGTAAATGTTGCCAAAGTGAAAGCAATAGTGGCATTGATACAACCGGAAATATAATTGCCCTATATGTGCATTAGCTCCTCACCTTCTCACCAAGCAATTTAATTATTGGGTCAGACCACATGCCGTATCCCCTTTAACATATTAGCAAGCCCTCGATCCGGGGTTATTTAGGAAGAACTCTTACCATCTCCATTTCTCAGGCACCATTGCACTTACGATCGGCGCTCCAATCCAAGATGTGAATATCGTAGGGCATAAAACAAGGCTCCCGAGTATGGAGCGATTCTCCAACGTAGTAATGTCAGCTATCAATATTTGTTGCAAAAATTGTATGCCAACTTGGCCAATTGTATAGAAGATTTGACCTGCTGTCAGACTTCCCAGATTCTGGGAAGCTGCATTAATGGCAAACCCAATCAAAATTGCGATGATTGATATGCTGAATGCTTTAAGAAGTCCCCATATATTGGCCGTTCTTGCCAGGGCTGGCTTAACAATTGCATATCTAATCCGTAAGCTTTTTTGTCACCTGTGACCATAATATTCATACGTACAAAATATACTGAACGGTACCGATGACGGATAGCATCGAATGAGCATTAAACTCGGAAAGGGCATATGGCTGGTAAGACACAATGGTCTGCCCCGCGAGGCTCACGGCAATTGCTAGCAGGAATAGACCGACCCAAATGAAAGAAAAAATAGCTGGAAGGGAATTGTCTTGAGTATTTGTATTCGAGTTTTCCAGATTATCGCAGTTCTTAATATTGGAATATTCTTTTTGTGGTAGTTTGGCCACATCTTGGCATGATGCTTGATTTTCAGAAATCTCGGTCTTGTCCATTGCTTGTCCGTAAATACAAGATATCGATTAAAAATAGGACGCGAAATTTTCTCAGTATATTATAAATTGCCGATATACTCTAGGATATAATGGGTACCGGACAATCTCAGTTGTAGTGGATGCAGAATTCGTTCTCTATGAAGGGATAAAGGGCGACTTTATAGTGTCCGAGTTGCGGAGGGTCCAGAATCTTTAATAATAACAATAAGAAGGAGCTAGTAGACAAATTTATCCGAAGTGGGTAATTGAAATAAGCCAGAAAGTATTTGAAGATATACTCATATTGATATAGCTATAATTTCTCAACGGAAGCCTCGCCTTCTCTCTAATGACACTCCACAGCCTTTTGCCATTTCAAATCCGTGATGTTTTCTACACAAATAGAGTGATGAATGTATTTACAAAGAAAATACAATTAATTCCTAGTCGAAGCCTCGCAATTGAAAGTGGTCATAAAAGAAGAAAGAAGAAAAGGTTGCTTCATAATGTGACATGTTCCTTTGCGCTCAATTCCCACGATCTGATAAGCGCGAAGTATGTCCGGTGCTAAAACCTGCTAGATTCGGAGATAATTGAATAGCATTTTTCAGCTTCCACTGTGCTAAGAGCCACTTTTGATCGTTGACATATCTTATCTGATGATCAAAGGCGTGATGCCCCACTGCTCTGCTTCTAGATTGGATCTACTCCGAAGCTCTATATGCATTAGTAAACCATGACTCGGCGTACACAGATTAATAGTAGAAATAAATATACCTATTTAGGCAATTGTATGATATTGACTGAAAAGAACCTTTCCAGATAAAAATCTTCACCATAGACCGATCTATATTGGATAGACTCAGCGCTGGCGACCTTTTCTAAGTACCCCATCCGCAACATTGCTTCGATTAAGCTGCTTGGAGTCTTGAATCTGAAAAATAAGGACGGCGAACGCTCTCTCAACTGGTAGTTTCTAGGTTGAATAGAACTATCCAATGAGAGAATGAAGCCTTTTTATTAACTAGCTTGGTAATAGTAATTCAAGGAATTCATAGAGCTAGATTCAGGGCATTAATCGTTTCGCAGAGCTCTTCAAGTATGCGTTTCACCCTCCCTTCTTCACAAACTTGCCTGTTAGCGGCAACAGTAACATGTAAGTAAGGTCCCTCCAGTTCAGCCTCTCCTGATATTACTAGATCGTGCAAAGGTACTTCCTTTGTAGCATCGATATCTCGCGATAAAACTCCTATCTGAACCCGTTGTTCGTTCATTTGACTATCAGGATGGTAGTCAAAGTTCTGGTAGGCGATGCAACAGCTGTAGTTTGTAATTTCTGCTGACCAGTTTGTGCAATTCTTCTTAATTTCATCGAACCCTAGAGTCTCGAAATACAAGCTATCGAGATATTGGTCTTGCATCTTGCGAAGCAATATTCTCTTGTCTGTATCCCAATCAATACAGGCGCGCACTGGCACTTCATTAGTACAGGGACCAATGATATTTTGGCAAGATACAGGCAAGCCTTGTCGTCCGGATACGATTCGACCGAAGACCACATCACTTGAGTCGGCCTCTTTCGCTAGTACTAAAGCACAGGCAGTGGTAAAAACCGTTGCAGGTGTGATGCTGCTGTCTGCATTAGCCTGAAAAGGAACGCTGATGACCTTTGACGCGTGATAAGTCCCGGCAGAAGCGACTTCTTCTTGGTGAGAACTGTCATTGGTATCTTTAATGACAGTCATTGACGAATTTTGAAGAACAGAGCGCCAGAAATCATAACCGTCTTTACGACTCTCAGCTATATGCTGTATATACCGAGCGAACTGGGGCGGTGTTGGAAGGGTGCCGCCGCTGTACAGAATATGAAGAGAGCGTACAATGTGCTCCAAGCTTAACCCGTCATATAAGGCATGAGACATTCGAAGTATTATTCGTAGTGGTGATGTTTGCGCCTTGAAAATGGCAATGCGTATTAGCGGTTGTCCTAGGCGGATAGGCTGTCGTAAATCCATATCCAGAAATGCACGGGTTGCACTGTTGATATTTTCCTCTGTTTCGATTATCTCGATGGCCAAATCAAGATGCTTCAGAACAATTTGATATAGGTCGCCCGCCACTTCCAAGAATACCGTTCTGAAAATATCGATATGTTCGACTAGAGATTTACAAGCCGCCGCCAGACTTGCACAGTTAGAATTAGATGGGAAGTCCACGAAAAAAGGCGTTGGGGTTCGTGGTTGGCCCGTTGTGGGATTGAAGAGGAAGAGTCGCTGCATTTGCGTAGCAGGATAGACGTCTTGGATTGTATCGTGAGAATACTCAAGCTGGGGTGAAATCTCACTTTGGATGAATGTTAGCGGATCCTCCAGAGGGAGTAGCTCGAATGAAGTGTTGTTAACCGCCTGTACACCGTTGGCCACTTCGTAGTTCCCTGGCTGAGTAAGCTCAATCTTTGCCGCGAGATGGACGGGAACTGGGTGATCGAAGATATCTTTGACTGATACACGCGCTTCTAGTCGGCGGCTGATACGAGAAGCGAGCTTTGTAGCCATCAGAGAATGTCCACCAAGGTCGAAAAAGTGATCAGTAATGCCAATATCGATGCCAAGCACATAAGAAAATTCCTCACACAGCACGGTTTCTATTTCGTTACGGGGGGGCACTTGTGCAGATACCATCTGCTTCTCATGCCCACTGTACGACGGTATGGACAGAGAGCTGTGTATATTTAATTCTCGGCGTATGGTAGCTGCGAGATCAGCAATCACGGGCTGGTCGAAGATATCCTTCACTGACACGCGGGTATTCAGCCGACGGCCGATACGTGCAGTAAGCTTTGTTGCCAAGAGAGAGTGCCCACCAAGTTTAAAGAAGTGGTCGTTGATTCCGACTTGGATGCTGAACACCTCCGCAAACTCCTCACATAACACCACCTCTATTTCGTTGAGTGGAAGCACCTGTTCAGGCCTTTCCTGGAATTTCTGAACTGCAGCTTGGGCTCTTCGCGTAAGCTCTTTTCTATCAACTTTGCCATTAGCATTGAGAGGCATCTCGTCTATCACCACAATGCGAGATGGGATCATGTACGATGGGAGCAGCGACCGCAGCTTCTCGCGGATCTGTGATACGAGCCGACGACTCTGTAGCCGCTGTAGAGGTCGGTTTGTAAGATTGGCCAATCCTCGAGCGTGGTTATCATTCGGGAAGCGGATTGGAGCACGGTTCCCCTTTTGGGTACATAAATCATAGCGGTGGAAGACAGCGTCAAGTGCGCCACTTTGAGACCATTGCCGTGCTGCGCTGACCTCAACACGGAAGCCGGCCTCTTCTCCAAGCTGCACAAGGTCAGTTACGGAAAGAGATGAGCAGCTTTCGGTATCAGTGCGGACGGCTGAGATCCAGGCCGCACCGTCCAGCAGGTTTGGGGCATCTTTATTTCCACTTTCTTTATCGAGAGAGTCAATTATATGTCTCTCAAAAATGGTTTTGCTATACGGGATATTGCTAATGGCGACGGTCAGGGCATCTGTCGAGTCCCTCAGAAGTCCGAGAAGATCTTGATAGTCCATCCGTGATTCTTCAAAGTTGATCCATTCGTTCATGTTGATCTGATACACGGGTTGGTCTTGCTCCTCGGGGCCGCGTATGTGTATCATTGCCGCATAGCGGTACGCGCTAAGCTCGTTTGTCGCCTGCATTTTCTTCGGAAGGATCTCGATGTGCTTGATATGATTGGGATACCTCTTTTCAAGCATCGTAAAGAAGGTCGGGTCAACAAGCAGCTCCTCTTCACGTTCTTCCATTTCCATCATTCTCTGACGTACAGCACCTCTAGTTGACTTGTCACCCAACTCATGTAACGCTCGAGCAGCGAGAAATTGTTTATTCGTTGCGTGCGATCGTATATCACCAAAGAAAAGGCGTTTAACGCCCGGCATCCGAACCAGAGTGTCTACAACCTGCTCCAAGTACTCAGACGAAGGGAAATACTGAACTACCGAGTTGAGTACTACCAATTCTGGATAGAGTTCACTCAGTTGACCCACGTCTGTCGCTGAACCAACATGTACGTTGGCCTTTCCTTTAAGAGCTGGTATGGTCTTAATTGCCTTGGTAACAAATGTAACCGCTGACTTAGATGGTTCAAGACCTACGTAGCTTTGTAGTCCCGCACCAAGATTGAACAAGATCATGCCACTGCCAGTACCTATCTCGAGTACGTGACCTGGTGTCTGACCATCAAGAAGCGTGCGTATGGTGTCGTCAAGCCACTCCTGCATCTCAGTCTTGTCAATCTCATTCCCGTCGTACATAGACGTCCAGCCCTTAAAATCGTTGCCAACAGCAGATTGCCCGATGGTGTCAATATCGGCATAAGTGTTGCTTTCGAAAAACTCTTTCCATCCTTCGACTTGGCTACCAGCTTCCTCCTGCTCGGCGGAGTGGTCGTCGCCTTGGGTCGCAACAAAACCAACCATTTCCGGCTCTTGACCCTCTTGATCCCGGATGACTATGACAGCATCTCGGACTGAGTCCTGGCTAAGAATGGCACGCTCTACTTCGGCTGGCTCAATGCGGTGGCCTCGAATCTTGAATTGTTGGTCTATACGGCCAAAGAACTCAATTTGGCCGTCCCCTACACGGCATCGCGCTCGATCACCAGTTCGATATGCCCTCATGACTTCGCCACCAATAGTAACTTGAACAAAGCGGTCTGAATCTAGGTTTGAGTCGGTATATCCTCGTGCGAGCCCATCTCCAGTGACAACAAGCTCTCCTATTACACCGATAGGGACTATCTGCTGACAACTGTCCATGATATAGGCCCCGGAGTTGCTGATGGCTCTGCCAATGGGAACTCCATTAATGAATGAGTCACTCTTGACGACGTTATAAACAGTACTTATCACTCCATTCTCCGTTGGACCATACGCATTAAAGACACAAACCCGTACAAGTGCTTGCGCTGCGATTGCATCCTGGCCATCGAGCCTATCACCACCTATAACAAGGACCTCTAGCCCATTTAGTGTGGAAGGAATATTGGCTAGACACTGCTTAAGCAACGCCGGTGTAATCAAAGCCGTATTGACTTGTTCTTGAGCAAATACAGCCTCGAGTTCTTTGCTGTCTAAAGTGGTCATATAATCAATGCACACTAGCGTTCCACCATTCAAGAGTGCCGCAAAGATCTCCCAGGTAGCGGCGTCAAAGGCGATGCTGGATAGATGAGCCACTCTCACCGCTAATGGGAACTTGGATATTATTCTTGTCTCCTTGACAAGTCTTATAACGCTACGATGCTCAATCATAACGCCTTTAGGCTTTCCAGTTGACCCGGATGTAAAGATCACATATGCAAGGCTTGTCGCTGATGGACCTGGTGAAAATGTGTCTGCATGACCACCCATATCATCTACATCGCGACGTTCTATCAATGTGTCGCTGATTTTTGCCAGCTCCACACCAGGTACCTGAACCTCCGGAGCAGTGACCTCAGAACCGAGTAAGACTAACTTATGCTGCGGCAATGCAGATAGTATCCCGTTTAGGCGGGCGACAGGAGAATTCACGTCGAGAGGTAGATATGCAAGATTTGCTTTCAGAATGCCGAGAATGGCAATGACTGTCTCGCATGACCGTGGCGCTAACACTCCAACCAAAGTCTCAGCTGCCATGTTACGCTGGCAGAGCCAAATCGCGACCTTGTCAGATTGATGGTCCAACTCAGCGTAGGTGAGGCGAGATGACGAGCCGACAACGGCAAAAGCGTGGGGGCTAGCAGCCACTTGGGTGCGGAAGACATCAGCTATGCTTGCATTACGGAGATATCTAGTCTTCTCGATCTCAAGTAGGCCCATATTGCGCAGCTCCATAACACTATCGGCAAACGAGATAACTGCGACTGGGGTTTGGGGCTGAGAGAGACCTTGACGCAGTATTTCGAAGAATACACTGGTCACATTGCGGATATTCTCAAGTTTGAATAGATCTGCCGCGAAAACCAAATTTCCGCTTAAGCTGTCCGTCTCTTGGAATAGGTGAAACTCTATGTCGAACCTGGTATATACCTGATTCAATAGGGGTTCTGCTTCAAGGCCTTCCAACTCGAACCTTCCAAAGTCCTTTTGAGAATGAACCGCAAACATAATCTGGGCCAGCGGGTTCCGAGACAAGTCTCTTGAGCCAGGTAGTAGTGCTGAAACCACGCGGTCAAAGGGGACATCTTGGTGCTCAAACGCTGCTGTCGCCGTCAACCGGACCTGTCGTACCAGTGTTTCAAACGTATCATCACTGTCAACAGTGATTCGCATACATTGAGTGTTAACAAAGAAACCGATAATGTTTTCCAGCTCCCGCCGATTTCGATTAGCAATGGGTGTGCCAATGACGGCGTCTTCAGTCCCGGTAAGGCGATAATGAGCTGCTCGGAACGCCGCCAGCAGCACGGTAAAGGCAGTCATTTGGTGTACTTTGCAGAATTCTCGGAGCTTCATATACAGATCGCCATCGATAGTGACTGGCACGTAGCCTGCCTTGCCAGACAGTATAGTCGGCCGGGGGAAATCAATCAAGAATTCGGCCGGAGAGCTATTTAAAAGCTGGTTGGTCCAGTATTCCAGCTGTTTCTGCTGTTCGACCACCTGCTCATCCTGCTTTTGCCATATAGAAAAGTCGCGATAGTTGATTGGGAGAGGGCTCACCATTGACAGGGGGTCACGGCCCTGGAGAGCGGCAGCATAGAATTGGCCCAGTTCTTGGCGTAAAATGTCAGTAGACCAACCGTCAGAGATTATATGATGCATGACAATTGAAAGTACATGGTCGTTTTCTCCAAGCCGCATGAGTGATACCCTCCATCCTGCCTCGGATGCCAGATTAAATGGAGTGGTCTGCTCTTGTTGTAGCAGCTGCAGATAACTATCATTTTGGTCGTCTGACAAATCGGTCATCTTCAGCTCCCGAAAGATATTCGCATGAACAACTTGAACTCCTACACCGTTTTGCTCCTCAAATGTCGTCCGCAGAGTCTCATGTCGTTGTTCTAGGGCTACTAGAGCAACTCTCAACGTATCAATTTGCAGCGGCCCACGCATGCGAACAGCGTATGGTAAGAGATACCACGAAGCGCCGAGCTCCAGCTGGTCTAAGAACCACAGGCGGCCTTGAGCAAAAGACTGTTCAACAGGTCCGCCATAGTTTGTAATTGGGATTGACGTGTATGGTGTAGAGTCTCGTCCGATTACATCTGAAAGATCGGCAAGCGTAGGATTTTGGAATATATCGGATACTTTTAGCGAGATGCCGGCCAACCTGGCCATGTTTACCATCTTAATCGCAGCAATAGAATCTCCACCTAGCTCAAAGAAACTTGCTCCGTCCATTTTAGAAGTTGGATCAAGATTTAAACCTTGGTACCAAAACTCTCTTAATTTGATTTCTGTAGTAGTTGCCGGTGATCCAAACTTTTCGCTTCGCAGAGATATGGTATTTTGAGCCAGTTCAGTTAATAGTTTGCTAGCAATAGACCGAAGGGTTTTTCTATCTGCTTTCCCCGTGGCTGTACGAGGCAGAGTCTTCATAACAATATAGTATGATGGGATTGAATACTGGGGAAGGGCTAGTTGCAGTGTCGCGTTTATCTCCTTGGTTGCACTGTGGTCAAGGATGTGAGCATCTATCGTGGGTACAACGAAGGCACTGTTCTCTTCGCGTTGCGACGCCCCTATCAAGAATGCAATCAAAGTCTTGCCACTGGAAAGCTCCGAAGTTTTGACAGCTTCAGCCACAGGCGTAATATGACCGGGTAGTTGCTGTCGTAGGCGGGCTTCCACTTCGCTGATTTCCACGCGCTGCCCTCGGATTTTAACCTGCGAATCTTTGCGTCCAAGGCAGACAACAGTACCATCAGATCTGTAACGGACGAGATCTCCAGTCTTATAGAACTTAAAACAGCCAGAGAGCGGTCTGGTAGGGTACCAAGCTGGGGCCGTCACGAAAAAAGGCGACTTATCCGGCGGCAGAGCAACAATATACTCACGAGCAATTCCTGGACTTTCAATTACCAGCTCGCCAACACAACCAATTGGAGCAAGGTTATTAGGCTCGTTCGGGTCGACAATCCAGGAGCGGGCGCCTACAGTGCGACCGATATTGTTTGGCTCAAGAGTTGATGGAGTTACTCTTGTAACGCTACATATCGTTGAGCTCTCACTCTGGCCATAGGCGTGTAGGAGCTGAACTCGAGAGGCCCAAATATCTCTAATCGATGCTGATATCGGTTCTCCGACCAACACCAATGTTTGTAGTCCTGAGACATTGTCAGGCTGCAGTGTACCGATATACGAAGGAGTCAGTATCACCCAGTTGATATTGCTCTTCCCGATGAAATCCGGGACACTATTCATACGATCCTCATCAGAAGGAATACAGACGCAACCACCATGCATCAGAACCGTCACGATTTCTACCAAGCAGGCACCAAATGCATACGACGCAAACTGAAGAGCACGGGTATGGTCATTGATTCCTAATGCGGGGCCAAACTTGATAGCACAGGACACAAATCCACCATGCTCAATCATAATTCCTTTTGGTTCCCCTGTGCTACCAGACGTGAAGATGACATAGGCCAAGTCGTGAGGCTTCACCGTTGGTTTCAGCTGGTCTTTATCAAGGGGCAGTGACCGAAGAAAAGAATCGCTGATTACAATACAGCGGTCAATGACAGTGCATATAGTGTTGCTGTGAAGCTTGGAGGTGAGAGCGACAGTAGCACCAGTTTGTCGACAGACCTGGGCCATTCTAGCCGGTGGATCGCATGGGTCGATAAGTGTAAATGTCCGACCAACTTTAAGAACAGCAAGCATGCTAGCTATGACCCATTTTGACTTCTCAAAGCAGAGTGGCAATATTGTCTGTCCTTGGCCCAGATTAAGGGATTGGATATATGCGGCCAGACGGGATGATACACTGTCCAGTTCGGCGTAAGTCCACTCCCCATCCCAAGCAGAGACTGCCATGTTATCTGGAGCGTCGGCAGCTTTCTTAGATATTACATCGTGTATCAAGGCATCCTGTGCCTCTAAGCGTCCCGAGTTCCAGCCCTCGATCTCCACGCGGTCCTCTGGCGTTATGACGTCTAGGTGTCCCACAAGAGGAAGATGCTCCACATGATTTTGAAATTGCTGGATTAAGAATCCCAACTGTCTCAGGAAACGAGCCATCTGAGAATGATCAATCACACTCTGATCATAACGTGCCCCCAGTAATGCCGAGTCGCCACCCATCTGGCAGCTGAGTAGAAGGGCACGATTGGTGCATGGCAAGAATATATTTGATTCTTCTATATTTTGGAGAATCTCGCAACTGGGCGCTTGTGGAGCATCACTATCAGTTACTAGAAGCACCGTTTGGAACTCACAAGCAGCAGACCCGTCGTCTCCAATGCGGCGGATGTTACAAAGTCCGACTTGTTCAATCTCGTACATGGCATGATCATGGTCAGTGATCGTCTGTATAACTTCTGGTACAGATTGATGAGGGGCGCAAAGCACACGCATGGGTACTATTGTTTGTGTCGGGCCATCAACTTGCTCTTCTAATTTGTGAGACCGCTTCATCACAACACCAAAAAGTGCCTCCGGAGAGTGGGTGAAGCGAGATATAAGAACTGCAAGCGCGGCTCGGCAGACAACTGCGTTGGACCACTTTTGTTGGGCTGGACCAAGGTATGAGATGCGATGCTCTACATACGTATTAGGATGGGGCGTAGACAAATGGGACGGCAGAGGAGGAAACACAGAGGCATCCAAGCCGTCAAGGTGTTGCCGCCAAAGCTGAGCCGCGCGTTCCACATTCCCGGCCTGAGGGTTCAGCAACGCTTCAGACCAGTTAGAGTATTGAATTTCTCCGCCCTCGTAGGCCGTGAGAACCCGTTGAAGGATTCGTTGTTGTAGGCTGGTATCCACTAAAGCATGGCTGAATGTCCAGAGAAGCAGTCTTTGCTTTGTGTCGAGGTCTTCGAGAATGACGTATCGATTGCAACGCGGTCCTATCATAGCAACAGCTTGCTCGTCACGTATGATTGCTTCTTTCATATTGATGCATGTAGAATGCATCCACGAGAAGTAACTCTCTGCTAGCACAACTTGAAAAGAATCTCCAACTTCTGATTTAAATATACAGGTCCTCAAGGCTGGAGTTTGGCGAATAACCTCCTTCCAAGCTGCGGAGAGGCGCTGGGTGTCAACGCTTCTTGGAATCTCGTAAACAACATGACCAATAGCGTGTTTCCCGTCTGAAACAGCACAATCCATCACATCAATTTGAAAAGGTGTGCATGGCAGAATATTCTCAATTTTACCTCGATCCAAGCCGAGATGCTCAGTTGCTTGCTCGTAATCACCGTCACAAGGCTTGCCAGCATCATCAAACACCAGGAGTGGTGCAGCTTTCAGATTTTGTTGCCCAACATCCATATTGTTGAGGGATGTTATGTCGGTATCCTATACGAAGATAGATATGTGTTGCTAATAGGCTATTCCCTGCTTGATAATCGCAATGACTTTCCGTAAATGAATATAGCTGAGCCCCAAAAACGGCAGTGCATCAACAAGCCTTCAAATGTCTTATTCGAACAATATATAAGGATGTTTGATTATAATAAACGAAGTGCTCAAGGAATAATTCAAGTTTTGCCTCGAACGAGAATTTTCAAGTAAGTTTCAGTTCCAGTTTACGTTCTCGTTCTAGCGTATTATGAAGGGGTAATAATTTTGCGTTGTAGTGTTGAATGACTATCCCCTCTTAGGATTTCTAACGGTTGTATGTTGCCGCCTTAATATACTGTCACCCCTATCCACAACCCTCAAAAGCCCCGAGGTATGTGTCATACGGCAATCATCATAAGCTGCTGTAAGAGGCAGTGTAATTTTGAGCTGCTAGCACTGACCAATCTTTTGGTTTGCCTGCTGTTGACAATCTTTCTATACTATTATAGTCTTCTATGAACTATTATTTAGGCATTGTCTACAGAACATATGAGCCCATACATAACGGACAAAGAAACTGGTCAAACAATAGTTTAGCGTGAAGCAATAAGGGTATTTTACTATGGGCATATACACGTTTATTGGTATTAAGAAAAAAAATACTGTTATACTTAAAGATTGAGCATGATGAAAATGCTAATAATATCCTCATATATAACGTAAATATTACCCAACTTGGGCTAGGCGCGAACATAGAAACGATAAGATTTATAAATCGCTCGCTCCACACCTCCCACTTCACCCAGGGACGGGCCGTTGGCTGACAGCTGGCAGTTGAATTAGAGCTCAACGAAGGGCTGACAGCAGTGGCGGGGTAAAAATGCCTGCTCAGCTTGCTACTAACGTCTTGAGTGTTGCATTTAGGTCGATTCAGCTACCAAGTGGCTAGCTGAATATTTTAGCAATACAACAGGGATAGTCCGTGGGTGTAGTGCCCCAATCCTTCACCAAAGATGTGTCTGCAGAAACTATTAGCTGTCATATCCCGTATTGAACACAGCCTTCCCAGGCTATAAGCCATACACTATATGCCACTCCGGGGGTGATGTTAGTGGTGCAGAAATATCTTGACAACCCTTTTGGCTGGCTTAACGAATGAACTTTAATCTTATCTTGACCATTGGTAGGTATGTATACTTGCTGTATCTGCCCTGATCAAGATTTGCGAGCTCCCTTCCCACTCGGACTGGCTAGTAGACGATTGTCAATTTGGCGGATATTAAACACAAGTCAACTTATCACTTGGTGCTGCCATCAGGCAGTCTCTGTCTAATACTCTCCGATTGAACGTATTTGGCAAATTTGAGAGTGGCAGTTACCATGGGCTCGCTCACACCTCGACGAGGTGACGAACATCATAAAGTTGTTTGTCTAGATGCCTACACCTGTCCGGTCCCCAAATTTGACTTCACGCACGAGTACGTGGAGTATCAGAATACTATTGGTGAAGATCTGATCATCGAGCGTGTTCGCGACGCTACTATCATCATCACATCGCGTGTGCCCATTTCAGCTCGCATTATTGCCGCTTGCTTGCGCCTGGAGCTGGTCGCCTTCATGACTACTGGCACTGATATCGCTGATAAGAAAGCATGTCGGGCACGCGGTATCACCGTGTGCAATGCGCCTGGTGCCAATGCTGAGTCCGTCGCCGAGCATGCCTTCGCCTTATATATGGCTGCCAAGCGCCAGGTTGTTGACCTGCACCGCGTTACACTCGAGGCTGAGGCTTGGCCTCGAGAGAAGAATGTGTTCCACTTGTATCCGCAACTTCCACGGGTTTTGAGGCATGAAATATTGGGAATTATCGGGTATGGAGCTATAGGTAAGTGCTGCAAAGTAAAATATTGCAAATAAGAGCGATGGTATACTAACCAAGATTGAGGTAAATATGCCGAGGCTATAGGAAAGGCACTAGGGATGTCGGTATTGATCGCTGAGAGAAAGTCTGCAGCAGCTGGTAGAATAAGATCCGGAAGGTTGCCGTTCGAGGAAGTAATGAAAACTTGTACGGTGCTGTTACTCGCGTGCCCGCTCGACGAAGAGTCGAGTAATATGATTTCAGAACCCGAACTCAGAACCATGAGACCAGATAGCATTGTAGTTAACGTGGCACGAGGAGGTGTCATGAATGAGGCGGCGCTTCTCAAAGCATTGAAGGAAAAATGGATATACGCTGCCGCCACAGATGTCTTTGTAAACGAGCCAGCGACTAAGGAGGACTGCCAGCTCATTCGAGAGTGTCCTAGCAACTTGACGCTCTCACCACATGTTGCATGGTATGGAGGTACGTGCTTGGAAAACCTACAACTGAGTATCAAGGAGACGCTCGAGAGTTTTGTAGCAGGAAAGATCATCAACTCTGTTCTTTGAATTTCATCATCGAAACGATAATAGTTAATACATATTTAATGCCCATTTTATTTCTTATTTCGCTCATTACTTTTTCGATCATTTATTTTGATATTCTGAAGTTTACTACGATTGCACAATGTATATGCGGCATATGTAAGACGTCAAAGAACAAGAATGTCGCCAATTTGCTATCTAGGAAAGGAAATAATCTATTTCTGATACATATACAGGCTTTCCCGATTATGGCACTCTACATTTGGAATAGCTTATGTAAAAGACCTGTGGAATGCTTATTGTTGATGACGGATCTAGGTCATAGGGTGTGAGATTGGAGATGAAGATGTGTGGTGATGAAAATCATACTCGAACTAGTGCCGGCGCGTAGTGTGCATATGCATATGCATGCTCTACTATTATTGGACCTGTAGTATCACGTCTCTTACCCATGTTTCAGCCCCTAATTTCTATGACTCCAAGCTACAAACAGGATTTAAAGCCTCACGGCATCTACGGCATTGACGGCATCTACGGCATTATGCCATTATGGCATTATGGCCAACCCCATTACTCACCTTCACCGCCCCCACGATGAGGCAGACTCGAAAATAATCCTTGGTCTATCGCTCAGCCCGCCACAAACCAAGCACACAACTCCTTCATAGACCAATGAAGAAAGGAGCAGTAGTATTATCATAGCTGAAAGAACGAACACGAAGATATTGCAGTTACCAGTAAGAGGGGTAAGCACCAATAACACTCTTATATCCTCAAACGAAAGAAGAAAGAGGTTGTCAAGAGCCAGCTTTGTGCTGCAGGAGGAAGAGACCTTGCCTGGATGAGGAAAAGAATAGGTTTGTTGTACAGCTGAACAAAAAAGGGAAAGACGTCAACAAGTGCTTGTAACAGGCCGCGGGATTAACATGCTGAGAGCTGAGAAAAGGATCATATCTCAGATTTTACAACAATTTTCCTCTAACTTGTACACTAACAGACTCATCGATTTACTTCTTGACATTTATTTCAACATAGTCTCATATTTGCTTAATATTTCAAAGAAATATAACACGTGTAGTAAATCATATCCCGTTCTAGAGTAGTGTAATAATAAGAATGAGTAATAAAAGATAAATTGTATACTCTGCTATCTTGAACTGAACAAAAATGTATTTTTTTAATTCAGTTCTATTCTTTTTAATATTATTGCGTAATTATCATTACTTTGTGGTGTGGTATGCTTGCACTGCCACTTATGACAGGTTATAGACCTTGCCAATGAGGAACACAAGTGTACACTTTCTAACAGAGTACATCTAACCTCAGTGTTGATTATAACATAAGCTTCTGTTTGAATGAAAATCAACCTATATAATAAGGATCCCGTCTCCGAAGCAAGCTCTATTTCTTTTGCACATTCCAACAATAACCATAAGCCCAAACTACAAACGCTCTTCCTCTTCTTCTTTATAAATATCCCAACTTACATTAGCTATAATTCCAATGGCTCCCAGCGCTCAAGAAATTAGAAACCTCCTCGAGGCTCACATCGCGCAAGACCTTGCTGAGAAAGCAGGCAACTCAGGAAAGCTTCAGCAGCCTGGACACATAACTAACCACTTCCACGACAACGTTGAATTCCACATCAACGGCCATGAGTTCCAGCACGCAACTCAGTTGAAAGGTGCTGAAACAATCAAGACAGAGATTGTTGATGGAGGCCTTTCTGATATCCCCAACGTTATTGATTACTCTAAGCCTCACAATTGCCAAATCCTACAAGTGATCGGGGGTGGCCCGGATAGTGACTGGGCTGCTGCTGTGGTAAAGGCTACTGCGACGACTATCACAGGTGCGTTACTCCATGAGCACTAACCAAGTCTCGAAGTGCTAAGACCTCGTTAGGCAAGCCGTTCAACCACGAATCTGTGATGACTTTCCAGTTCGACAACAACGGCAAGATCATCCACCTGAAGAATTATGCCGACACCCTTCACGTTCACAATATCCTTCAAGACATCTGATTTCTCTGATGTGTTAGAAAGAAGGCTTGCGTGAGAGATCAATCTTTATGCCAGATAAAAGATTCCGTATGTTCCGGCGGTTTATGTGGAAATTACCCTTCTGGTTCCCCTCATTGCAACCCACTCTCTTCATTTCAAAGATTTTGCAGCAGACTTATCTTATGTAAATGGCTCAAATGCTGAATGGCATTATGGCCCATCAACTCAGCTACCTCTCCATTCGTTAGGTTATCTTAGCCAATCAAGGTCATTATATGAAACATTACTACACAAACCGTTACCATTTATGTAGATTGATTAATTCTTGATATGGAGAGCGACCCAGGTGTAAATCACGAATCTTTAAACTCATACATTGTAAAATTATGGCTGAATCTACGCACAAGGCACAGCTGAATGCAAAACTAATCGTGTATGATGTATGTTTACTAGCTTCCAAGTAATCTTTAATCGTATGCCAGACTCTTTAATCACTACATGTTGTTTCTGTATTGGCAGTAATCCATAGGTCCTTGATGGAGATGGTGATTTTATTGAAGGATGTACGTTCATCTGCTAAGCAGCTGAACAAGGAGCTCAACTCGTTTATTACTCGACGTTTAATCTTTTTTTCGTTCTTCCTCTTTTCTTCGGCTTTACTCTATCACTTTAAAATCAATAACTATTTCAAGCCTCACAATGAGAAATCTTTATCAGTACTCCGTCTAATCATGGGAGCTTACCCGGGAACGTTTGTTGAGCGACATCCGGCTACCACCCAATCTACGGTTTCTGTTGATAGAAGACTAAGCGGCCCCTAGGAGGAGACTCTCAACTATTTAGCACATCGTATTTGATTTCTCCCTCGAAGATGGCGCAGATATCATCATCGTCCCTACCTGCTGGATGCTAGACGAATCTCACGCCTATGGCCTAAAACTAAACCTTAACTATGAAAGTCTAGTTTTAAACACAATTATAACATGGCGTTGCTTTGAAAATGCGTGTGCCATTGTGTTTGCACATACTGGGGGACCATCAGGCACGTTTGTTGGACTCTTTGACATTTTTGAGCCCTGTCAATGGGATTTGGAACAGTTCGAGAGTTACTTCATTGTTGAGATCGATGTGGAAAATTGGAAGCGAGCGGGGCTTAACAAGGTGCGACAGGATCTGGCGGAAAAGGATTGGCAGTATTGAGAATATAAAATTTTAAATAGGCAACCGGTATTGTTTACTTCTCAAGTACTGTACAGAAAATAATCCCCGAATATAAACCAAGATCTCCAAATTTCCAAATGCGAACACTACTTAGATTATGAGTACGTATCTTCCATTTAACGTAATACAGCAGCGAAAATCTGTAGGGCAGTATCAGCCCTTATCATCGTATTAGTCGCTGCCGCAATAAAGAAGATAAACCCGGGTTTAACAGCAAGCTCCTTTCCATCGCCTAGAACGACACCCTCCCCAGAAATCGCAATGGCTACAGTCGGGCCTTTGTGATTCCAAATTAATTCCTCTTTTCCAACCGGCATGTCGATGCGAATCAAATCAAACTCGCCAATGGGCGGTTGATACACCATTGTATACCCACTGGCACCATCCTTACTTGGCTTTGCCGGTAACTTCAGATTATCTGCTTGTGTACTTGAATCAATTTTTAGGGTCTCGCAGAAGAGATCAACATTATCGCGGTCGGCAACTGGGCAAAGGCCACCACTGAGCATGTTGTTAGAACGAGCCATGCACTCCACAATGTCTCCCGACAAATAGCAATGAACACCATCAGTTGGGATGAAAATTGCTTCACCAGGCTCCAATACAAAGAAATTCATGCATAAAATTGCAATCAACAACCCTGGGTCTGTAGCAGAGTATTGCGATTGCAAGCGCTGAATCAATTCAAAAGTCGAGCTTGGATAGCCAAGTTTTTGAATATCTTCTAGGGATTGTTGCCTCAGATCCTTTTCGATATTTTGAATGGTCTGTTCATCTGCCTTCAATATTCCGCGGACAACATTTCGGAGGGTTTTCTCATTCCAAGTGTTCGACTCTTCAGGCAAGAAGCGCCGCAGACTTGGTATATTGAACATAGGAGATATTTGGCTCAATTCTCTCCAGCCAGCAAACAGTTCAAATCGCGACAGAGCCACCGCAATCTCTGGCTTGTGATTAGAATCTGAGAATTTTTCTGGGTCTTTCTCATGAAGTTTAGCCGCAAGTGATTTATTTGGATGAATCTGTAACGGCAAAGCTTTGGCTATTGAAAGGATCTGATGCATAGATTAGGCTATTGCTCTTGTTTGAACACATATCTGGCTTACCTTTGGTAGAAATGGAAGATTGTTTCCAAATTTCTCCACTGCATATGAACCAAGCAATTTTTCCTCGTTGGATTTTAAGAGTTCTGCAAGTGTTTGTCCCGTTTCCAAGTCTCTCGCTGGAAAGTCTGGATAGTCACCAAACCACAACTCGGAATAGTACTCATCATCATTTATAGCGAAGTCGGTTCCAGGTGTCTTTTTGCAGAGTTGGGCTGCGAGTGACTGGTGCCCTCTCTTTCCCCAAGGATAATTGTTGCAAGTTCCGCTTAATTGAAACAGCCTTGATACACTTGTCATGACGATTCTATTTTCGTCTCTTTTTTTTTACGCTTTCGGCAGGTATATGTATAAATATATATATATCGTGCTTAGGATAATGGTTAATAAATCAGTTTAGAAAAGGAGCGATAAAATTTCATGAATAAATATTCAGTTCCCTTATGACTAGCTTTGAAGATTCGGTGGAAACAGAAGCGTCGTTGACAGGATCTATGCAAGATCACATATCATGATGACCTCACCACTGGGTCCTTGCCACAGCTACCAGTGGAGACGGAACCGCTATATAGCTACAGTAAGCAGCAGCAACTTTCTGGACAAATAATAGCTACTCAGTTTGCAATTCATCGTGATATAGATGTTTTGTAAGCAATCGGAATGGTCTTTACAATTTGTTGGGTGACGTCAGCATTATTCTCGCCGTCATTGATTAGAGCTTGGTTTGCCCATTTTCTCAGGATTGTCAAAGATTACGATAGTCGATCTAGCTTCGGGTACAAATATTTGCAAATTATGTTAAGAATAAGACGTTAAGAAATAATATCAGACTACTGTATATGGCTCTGAATTGCTTGTTAGTTTTATATTGATAGATGTGACTCGCTCAAACATGTTCGAAGAGTCCTACCAGACACAATACTACCAGGTTTTAGACCATCTCCAATTGTTCATAATCGCTGTGTGTTTTAATAATTTGAACTTAGTGTCAATAACCTCTAAACTCGACCTGTCATGGAATTGCAAATTGCTATTAAGTCAAAAAATCCCCTCTTCTCACAGCTTTCTACAGCTTTCTTGGGTAGACTGGCGACCCAGATCTCAATGATTATCAAATCACTGATAGTTCGGCCAGCGTGCGAGGGAAATAAAACAGGATTTCCCCTTTAAGGCAACGAACAGCAGAGGTCAATGTTCAGATTTAAGCCGAACCTCCCCCCTAAACTGGTAATGTTTCCTGTTCAGCCATTCACCACAACTCCTCCGTTGCAGTGCAAGGTCTGTCCGCTGACACAAGAGCTGTCCATTGAAGCGAGAAAGACGACGCAGCTCGCGATTTCAGAGGGCTGGGCTGGTCGGCCCATAGGGCTGGTGAATTCTTTTTGTGCCTTTTCATTCATCGTTGCAGGAATCAATGGAGTCCACACTATGGTTATCGTCAGCATGTCTCAAAGAGCTCTCGGCACATGTCCTTACCTGGCCCTGGTGCGACAGCGTTAACTCTGATCCCTTTTGAGATGTACTGATTACTCAGCCCTCTTGTGAAGGAAATTATCCCTCCTTTAGTAGAGGTGTAATCTAGTAAGTCTGGCCGGCCGATGTATGCATTTATAGAAGCGTTGTTGATAATAACATCCCCGCGCTTCATGTGCTTGAGAGAATATTTTGCCATGAAAAAATACGAGTGCATGTTGATGTTGAAAGTATGAATCCACTGTTCGTCTGGCAGATCGAGTATATCCTCAACCATCATTTGATCTAGAAGGGGGAGTCAGCGCTTGCTCCATAATTCATCAACAATGTAAGAGCTTACATGCCGCATTATTGAAGAGAATATCAATTCCACCCATTTTCTTCATGGAGAAATTAACTGCGTCTTGGCAATTCTCTTTTTTGACAAGATCTGTGGCGAATAAATAACAGGTTCCCCCAAGAGCCTCAACCTGTTTCTTAGTATCTTGCGCATCTGGCTCTTCTTCAGGCAGATAAACAATCGTTGATATGGCGCCTTCCTTCGCAAATAACACTGCAGTAGCTGCTCCTATGCCGCTATCACCGCCAGTTATGAGCGCTCTTTTGCCTTGGAGCTTATTTGCTGCCTTGTAAGTTGTGCTTGTTCCACCGGCATCGGGCAGCTCCTCGCGAACGGGTGTAGGTTCGGGCATATCTTTGTCCTTGCCCGGAAATTCCTGCTTAGAAACAGGAATATTTTTCTCTTTTCACATGCTGTTGTTAGAGAGCTGTGCTGAACGTGTTGGGAGAAAATCATACCATCTTTGAATTGCGATGTCATGGTGGTTGAATGTGATAATCCCAGGTAACAGAATCCACCTGGAGCGACGAAAATACCAAGTGGTAATATAGTAGAATGGCTGCGATATAGCACGATTTCATGCTATACCGAAATTATAAGGCGAACTCCTAATCTCTCCGACAGCCTAATCGTGACATATCATAATATACTGGAATGATGCGTGCGTTTCGTCATGGTGGATCCAATTCTGAATGAGATCAACCCTACAGTTTGAAGTAGCTAAAGGCAATCTATGACATGTGCACTTCGATGTCCTATAGCTTGGCGATGACGCGACCTGCTACTTTCAGATCTGCCCGTTGTCTTTTACGTCGCGAAGTATGTGCACAATAGCCCATGCTGTTAGTGCGTATCACTCGGTGTGTGGCGCCAATTAACTCACTTTACGTATACATATACTATTGAGGTTTGTATGACAAGCGAGCGTCTTACAGGTTATCGGCTATTTGTCTTTACATACAAATCTACACCTTGGTCTGAATAATGGAATTTAATCGGGTGTGTCAAATACGCATATCAACTGCTGTGCATGTCGTCTAAGCTGGCTTCCACTCAAAATGGTGCGGTCCTTTCGCTACCGGACCAGGGTCCTCGCCTAGCACGCCAGGCTTATTGTATGAGTGAGCTCCAAAGTAATCCATTTGCGCCTCCATAAACTTTGTGGGAAGCATTTTTCCTGTGGTATACTTGACGTATTCAAGTGTGGCAGAGAGTGCGGGCAAATAATGGTCGGCTACAATCCCTCGAGAGACAATTTCTTTCAGTGCTGTGTAGCTGCACTGCAACTCCCGCCCGACGGAGCTGTAGAGCTTCATGTTTGTCAATGAGTTATTCTCTTTCAAAAGTGGCTCAAGTAGGTCGGCGATGAATTCTGATTGAATTATGCATCCTGCGCGCCATATTCGAATGCACTCAGACAAATTGATATTCCAACCTTCATCAATGGACGCCCGCGCAATCAGTTCCAATCCTTGGTAGTAGGAGGCCAAGAAGGCACAGTAGACGGCCTTACGGAGGTCCTCAATCATCTGGCCAGTATCCTCGATATCCTGAATAGGCTTCGGTTTGGGGATAGAGAACTTGTCAGCGATCTTTAGACGTTCTTCGCGATTTCCCGAGGTCACTCGAAGGTAAAATCCCGCTGCAATGGTTGGGCAAGATATATGTCTCATTGCCGATTCCATGATTGACCATGAGGGCGTTCCTTCAGTGCCATCGTCATCCTGTACAACCTTGTCGAGGACATCATCAAGAACGTGGCCGCCCTCATGTTGCGCTGTTTTGCCGTCTATAGTTTTTCTTGTCTTGCAAATATCCGACGCAATTTTGATCAGGTAATTTGTATGTAATTCGCCATTGTCGTTCCACGCTGCAAATATTTCGCCAATGTGATCGTAGTCAAGCCCCATTCCACTATGCAGGAAACCCCAAGCCTCGCAGAGAGCAGAGAGCATACCAACCTCAATGCCATTATGGACCATCTTAACGAAGTGTCCTGAGCCGCCTGGTCCGATATTCGATACGCATGGAACACTATATTTAGGATCTTTCGCGGCATATAGTTCCAGTAGCGGCATAACCTCCTTCAATGCCGCAGCATTTCCTCCAGGGGACAAACTAGGCCCATGTCGAGCAGACTGATATCCGCCAGACACTCCTATTCCAATCCAATCAACACCAATATTCTGACACTCCCTTTGTCTTCTCTCGGTATTCCTGTAATGCTCGTTGCCACCGTCCAGAATTATATCGCCTTTGCGCAGCTCTGGCTTAATTTTCTTCAAAACTTCATCAGCAGGCGTGCCATGTGTAATGGAAAATAAGAACACTTTTCGGTCACCATGCTGTCCCAAGCTAGCAGAAAAACTTGATACATCATAAAAGCCAGTAATATTACCAGTCAAACTGCTAGCCTGATCAACCTGCTTCATAAAATCGTCGACATTCGCGCTCTTAGCATCCCAAATAGACACGTCGAGGCCGAGCTCGGAAAAGGCGAATCCCATCATAGAACCCATACTCCCTGCACCAACAATACCGATTTGCTTGAATTTCATGATTATACCCGATTGAATACCTGTGGTGGTTGCTTGTTTGAAGATACGTAAGGCTTAAGGCGAACAAAAAAAAAAGGCACGTTGGCAGAACTATCTTCAAACACCAGAGAACAATATGATGTGATTACCGGAAGACGCATCAATTTAACTCTCATTTGCATCAGAATTGCCACTTCAAAGCTACTTCAATAACGGCTGAGCTGTGCTAATTGAATGACGCAATTGTTGTGACAACACTGCAAACATCAGCATGACGTTATATCTCTTGCGAACAACACCGTCTTAAGTATTTCAAGTTGTTCTATGAAAGTGGTTTCTTTTATCAGAGTGTGAGATTCTTTATTCAAGGGAAAATTCGTATTGTCGCGATGGGCATCGAATACCAAGGTCAAAGCATTCCTACTTCTTTCGCGTCTTGCAGTATCCCTCCTTACTTTGACGCGAAACTTCCTCAAAAGTTAGAGGCCATTCGCAATGCCGGGTTTGATGGAATAGAAATATCTATGCCCGACATACTAGCATATGGCTGCGATATAGAGGGGAAAGAACTAGAAGAAGATGACTATGATACCCTTTCGGACGTAGCTGGGAAGATACGAATTCTAACCGATCAACTTGGTCTTGTTATTCTAATGCTGCAACCCTTTTCAAGATTTGAGGGGTGGAATAAAGATACACACGCACAAGAGAGAAGAGAAGCATTTACACGCGCCACAGGATGGATAAGGATTATGGAGCGTTTAGGCACCGACATGCTACAGGTAAGCGCATCCCAGAGCCAAGTGGTCCGAATACATTGATACCTAACTATTTATAGGTCGGATCATCAGATGCCCAAGATATATCATCTTCCTTGGACGACCACGCTTCAGATTTGCAGGAGTTGGCGGACCTGCTGGCGGAGAAAGGCTTCCGACTTGCGTATGAGAACTGGTGTTGGGCAACATATGCCTCAACATGGAAAGACGTTTGGGAGATATCGCGCAAGGCTAATCGCAGAAATATTGGCCTTTGCCTAGATACTTTCCAATCAGCTGGTGGAGAATATGGGGATCCTTCTACAGAGTCGGGTTATATTGAAGATTTCAGCCCAGCTAAGCTCGACAGCCGTTGGCAACAAAGTCTGGCCGAGTTGGAACAGACTGTTCCTGGAGATAAAATCTTCTTGCTTCAGATTTCAGATGCGTACAAGATGAAACCTCCTCTACGCAACACCAAGGAGAGAGCAAGATCGATATGGAGTCATGATTATCGCCCACTGCCCTTTAACGGAGGGTATCTGCCGATTCAGGACTTTCTGAATTCTGTGCTTCGGACAGACTTCAAGGGCTGGCTTTCTGTTGAAGTATTTGACTCGAAGCCCAAAGAGAAATTGTCTATGGAAGAGTATGTGGAAGCCGCCATGCATTCATTGACTCGCCTACTAGTTGCCACTATGCAGTGAATAAATTGACCTAGGAACATTCAAATAGAATACGTTAGGGAAACTCTTTATAAATTACAGTGCACTTCAGGAGTGTTGATCATGTAGATTCGCACTATCAGCTACACTCCACTAAAAATGGCTGCTCTTAGAATTTACCGCTACAGAAGACGGCGAACACTCCCAGTTAGCTACAGATACCATCGTATGAATTGCAAAGGCCTGCCTGCTTTGGTGCAATCCACCAGAATTCTATATACTGGGTGCAGGTAGAAATTGTTATGGTGGTGTTACGGTTTCAATAGCATTCCCGATGTACGCCGCCACTGATGAATGCAAGAGTCTACCACGAGACGACCAAAGCCACTCCTTCGACCAATTATTCGATAATTCACCAAAGAGGTCTCTTAACACGTAAATCATTTCGAAATAAAACAACGAGCTTCTGATAGTTTGGCCTTGTCATGGTCTTTCTTCAGCATAGCTTGAAATTGAATTGTGCATGTATGCAATGACGTCAACTTGCCTTTAGCCGAGCCTCTACTAAAATATGTATGTAACCTTGTTATTTTCTTTCGAGCTACTCCAAAGATGACCTACCCAAGTGCGCTGTGAAGACATAGTTCGCGCATGGCCGGTGATATGTTATCCATACGCAGCAATTAGTACACTAAAGATGCGAACCCGAACTCACAACATTTGTACTGCTGTTGCTCGTGCCGTGGGTGACGTTGCAGATGATGCTGAGCCTCTAGAAGATGGCACATCGAAAACAGGTCGGGTTGTCCAGTGTTTGGCTAACCTCTTCTTCTGTTTAGCCAGCATTTTCCCCCCCATATTCGACTTCGAATATTCACGCTACTGTTCTTCTGTTTTCCTCACAATGCGGCATGAAGTCTGGATGATTGAAGAACGTGATTATTTGGCATCATTTTGCCAAGCTATATCAGATGCCTCATGGTCACGACACAGACGAAATTGGGAGGCGGAACTTATTCCGGTTGGAGATCTTGGGTATAGCGGCTCCACGTTTCTTATGACCAGCAACGGAAAGTACATCGTTAAATCGCTAGATCGCCGGTTTGAATACCGCTTCTTTATGCACGAAATATTTCGACCTTATGTGAACCATATGACGACTCATCCTGGCAGCCTTCTTGTCCGCATCACGGACATGCTATATGTTCCAGGAATAAATGTGAGCAGGCTCCTAGGTCTCTCAGCAACTCGGCTCGTTGTCATGGAGAATTTGTTACACGGAAAGGAGAATGAGAAGAATGAGAATGCTAGGCTTCAGTGGAGTACCTATGATCTAAAACCAGATAATTATTTCTTCCCGGAGCGCGATATTGCAGGCGGCAGCCTGACATCCAAAAATGTGAAAAACAAACTGGTTGATGAAATGCCCAGCCGGCTACGAGTCTCGGCACAAATGGCAGATCAGATTTTCGACATTTTGAACGCAGATACAGAATTCCTTGCGAACTCAAATGTGGTTGATTATTCTCTGTTCCTTGTCAAGTTTCCTGGTCCTGGTCAACATATAAAGTCGCAGTCTACTACGGAGTTTGCTGCAAGCGATGATACTCTACCAGCTGCTAGGAGATATGATAAAGAGACTTGGAGAAATGGGGTAACATCAATTGACGGCAAATGGACATATCGTATCATTATCATAGATTTCTTCTGGGCCCGACACAAGCTGCAGCCGAAGATACTGTCTGGACTTGTTAAAACATTCAATGTCTATGCCAAAAAAGGCCCAATGAGTATTACAACGGATCCGATTGAGTACAGGAGGCGTTTTATGAATATGGTTCATAAATTGATATCAGGAATCAATAATTAGAGAAATCTGCAATTGACGGACAAACTTTAGCTTTGATTTGCACTTGACCATGCAATATTAAGTACAAGAATGCCAAGTTGTTTGACACATCTGCTAGTGGCTGTATTATTGGGAATGGCCGCATCATTGTAATAACTAAACGATCGACATCTCTCCGGATTCAATGATTCGGTGCGATTGTTGTGGCTCCATGAACAAGAGTAAGCTTGTCGCCTTCGCGCTAGATCGATCTACTAACTAGTGTGCCCCAGATAAATTCTTAGCCGGCATAGTTAATGTTTCATCCACTAGCAATTTCCCTTCTGTTCGTCAGAAGCGAGAGACGACACAGCAAGTACAGCGTCTGGCACCCGTGGATACTTGGTCCGCGGTTAAGGAAACATGCCCAAAGTGTGGTGCGAAGGAAGTTCGATACACAACCCTTCAATTGAGAAGCGCTGATGAAGGAACAACTTTGTTCTATTACTATCCGGACTGCTCAGAAAGGTAAGTACATGAACTCCATACAGCCTTAACTTGGATTGCAGCCACTTACAAGAGTAAAGATGGAACGAAGGCAACTAAGCAATACGTAAGCTAATATGCGCCGTGACCGTCGAAGACTACATCATGAAAGCTGGTTAGATATCAGATGGGGTCCGTGAGGCCGCATTGATGTGGCCATTGCTGGTAGAGAGCTGGTACAGGGTGGAATTGCTTGCAATAGAGAGTGTATTCGAAACAGTGGTGCATCTTTGGAAAGTGATCCGTTATTAACCGGCTATGCATTCCTATAGGGAACAATAAATCCCCGACCAAGCATCAAAACTACGCGGTTGGAAAATGAGCGGCAAAATATTAGAAGTCCTAGGGGAGCACATTTACTTGTATTGTCTGTTATAAAAAAAACCTCTCTGATTATCCGAGATAAACTCAAATATTGTCCATCTAAGCATGATCTTGAGATAATAACTCGCTTACATACTCAACAATTACAAGCATCTTCTCTTCAGTATAACTCCTTCCGACAATCTGTAAGCCAACATGCGCCCTATCATATAATTATATTTTTACTTTAATTTTAATTTCTTTTATATTTTTATTAATATATAATAATTTAATTAATTCTTTTAATTTATTTATTTATATAAAAATAATATATTATATTAGCCTTATGGTTTATTTTTAATTTAGCTATAAGTTTTTTTTAAAACTTAAAAATAATATTTTTTAATTGGCGGCGTAGTCTACACTTGCGACTTTCTCGCCGAAGATTGCGGGCAGATGACCGTTAGTTCCTGGCAGACGACTTTCATGATATGCAAGGATTTGTCAAATGGTAAGTCGCAGAGGACGGTTTTCTGGATTACATCAGATGGATGGTATAACATCAACGCTGATGGGCAGCATGCATTTTGTTGCGGGGTGAAGTCATCTGGTAGAGATGACTTCAATGCTCTATTTCTCAGTAGATGTCATACGGAACGTGAGTGCGCTCAACCCCGGAATGGCCGCTACGTGAACAATCAATAATATATATTCTGGGTTTTGATATAGGGTAGTGCTGGCTCTTCATCCAGCTGGGAGCGTACCACTACGTCCATCAGCAAACGAGTTAACGCGTTTCACAGTACCCTGCTATTGGGCCCCTGGATTGTCAATAAGTCCGCTACAAGGTTCCATTGGCACCAGGGGTGACCCCGGTGTGTTTCATTTGGAAAGACTTTTTTCCGATTGTGTGGGCTTGCTCATTGGTGTATAAATTAGAACTTGCCGGAGGCTTTTCGGTGGTCAGCGAACCTCCCTCCTCGCCCCCGCGTAAGCGTGGAACGTCGTAGGGGGGGAAGGCTGGAATCAATTCTACAAGCTCAATCCATTGCTACTATAAGTGTATAAAGGTTAATGCTGCCTTCGTGAAAGAGCGGTATCTATCTCATCAAACCAACTTTTGCTCGGTCTAACCTTCGTTCCACTGTCATAATGCTCATCCCGAAGTCTAATATGGCCATTGTTGCCATTACCCTTTTTTTCTCAGCTGCTTCCGCCTTAAACGCATCCTGTGCTCCCGGTGGCAATTTTGACCTCAGCAAATTCGTTCTTCAGTTGCCAAGCGGCAGCACCAACAATCCAGATCAAATCCCTGCCTCACGCCTCGAGGGTTGCGGTGGCTACCAAGATCCTGGCCACCATTACTTCTTCACCGAGTCTGGCGATGGTGCCATGGTCATGAAGGCTCCTGGAGGAGGAAATTGTGCTACCTTCCCAGGTGCACCGCGCTGCCGCTCCGAATTTGGCGAGACTAATCCATGGAGCTCTAGTGCTGCAACCAACCGCCTGACGGCTGACCTCCTCGTCACCAGTGGTAGCAGCATCTGCATTGGCCAGGTGTTCCAGTCAAACTCCAACAACAAGCCTCTTGTAAGTCGTGTGAAAAAACCACTATGCATCAATCATCAATTATGTTGCTAACAAATCCAGGCTGAGGTTTACTATAACGGCAATGGCCAAATCACCGTCGGTGTTGAGTTTGTTGCAACTGGGGGTCAGGGCCAGGACTTGAACAAGATTGGCACTGTCTCTCCTGGCAGCCGATTTAATTATGAGATGCGCTTTGAGAGTGGTACGCTCCAATTCTCTCTTAACGGTGGAGCATTCAAGACCCTGAAGCAATACTTCACTACAGACAAGGCCTTTTTCAAGATGGGCAACTATAATCAAGGTGGCGACGACTCTGATATTCATGTCTTCGGCCTTGCTGTTCAGCACTAGATATGTCCCGTTCAATAAAAGAACTAGAGCTCAACTGGGTGCAAACACAGTACTCAGCTGTTAAAGAATTACATAGAGCATGCTGTTACGAACCAACAGCCCATCAGTGCCTTTTTGTATTAATTTATACTTTTTCTAAAAGTAGTATAAATATAAACTTATATATCACGATTTGTAATGCCACTAGATGATAATTTAGCAGCTTCCGTCCAGCTAGGAAAAGTAGGTAGAGATGACCAATATGTTTAATCATGAATTTTGCGCATCCTCAATTAAAGAGAAACAATCCAATAGACAATGCATGCCTATAAAATACATGTTTCAAAAAATCGAGCTTGTTCCCGCCCCTTCCCAATCGTTATGGTTTGAAAGAAGGGAAACAAGAGCAATAAGAGTAGTAACGAGAGATGGTTCATTGTCAGCTATGAGTGATTGCATCCGGATAGCGGCATAAGCTGGCATTTGGAGTTCTGTAGTTTATCGAAGACAGTCTACATAGCACCAATTTTAAGTTAATGAAAAATATAAACCCATCGAATTATTTACACAAGATTAGGATTTGATATTGATTAAGAGAAAACAGCGCCTATCTTGGCCGAAGACTTCAGTTACTTGTACAAATTGAGGTACACGATTTAATACATCAAGACAGCATGTATGTGCTCAAGGAGCAGCTGATCGAGAACGCCAATCTCCGTGTTACAAGTGAGCCGGAAAGGCGCTGCTACTGTCAGCCACATATTGATGTATGCCTAAGGTAGAAAGCCATCCAAATCGCGGGCAAAAACATACAATTGAGGCTCATATGCAAAAATAAATCGGCACCTTCCAACTAGAAGCCTCGAGCTCAGTTTGGTGATCATTGATTGGCTATTTGTCACGTGATTTGCCCGGCTAGCTCAATCGGTAGAGCGTGAGACTCTTATGAGGTACACGTTCTGTATTACAATCTCAAGGTTGCGGGTTCGACCCCCGCGTTGGGCTTTTCCTATAACATCACCAACACTGAGTTGGCTTCACTTTTTGCTGTTTAATAATCCATGAATGAATGATCCAAGCATTTTTTTTTTTTCTTTACAGAAGAGAGCACGGCGAGTCCGCTACAGACATTTTAATTACTACGCCTGTTTGTCTATCCAGTGTGACACTAGATACGAGTATCATCTTCTTCATGAGGACTAAATGCCAAATTACCCTAAATAACAACTATATGAATATGGAGCGCGGATGGGCCCAATGAGTGCCATAACCAACCTCTAGTACTAGCGCATGCATATAGATTCGATGAGCATAAAGTTCAGCTAGATCTAGTCATCTATAGTAGAGCAACTAGTTAATAGTGCAGCTCTTTCCATCAGCATCAATAGTCGAACTCTGTAGGGACATTTCATATCGTGATACTATTTGTTTTCCTATACGAAAATCAGAATCATGAAACTTTCCCAGCACTATCATTTCCAATTTTTACTTTGGTAACAGTCTCGCCCTGTACGGAACCCCTACCGAGTGTGGTGAAACCTACATAGGATTCCCCAGTCCTTCTGCTTAGGTACGTCTATAGTAATCACATGTATGTCAGGCTGCTCACCAGTTTCAAAATGGTCTTATGTTGAACACCTGTTGAGGTAGCGCCGCTTGAACTACGTGCTTCGTATAATCCTTTAGGTCCGAATAGTTGAAATGGCGGGGAAGCTCTCAAATGCCGCGAAGGAACCTTGGTCGCATTAACATCTCACCCCGCGTTGCACCTACTAACACTTTCAATTCGACCAGAGGCATCATCTACGTTTAATCATCACCACTGTTGCCATGTCGATCCGAGAGGTCCAGGAGGATAATGAGCGAATAGCTCGCGAGATGAGGCTTCTATGGCTTCAGCGTCAACAGGAGGCACGGCGTACTGTTAATCCACGCTTCGGCCCTGCTGTTGACGGCGTGCTTTGGAGCCGAATCCACCCAGACGAAAGCCCAGCAGTACCGATCCTCAGTATCCTCGAGTTCCATTTAAAGTCTGGGATCGACATCTTGGATAACTCCAAGCCACCTCGTAAGCTATGGGACTCGGTACTGCAATACATCAGCTCCATCTCTGGTTGCTGTGCTGTCAAATGGGGATCAATACTGGATGAGCCTCCGGCCACATTGCTATGCATGATTCACTGGGATAGTGCCGTCGCCTGGCGAAAGTTCCAGTATTCTCTAGGCTTCAGCCCTCTTATTGGGTTGCTTAAATCCGAGGTTTCAAATCGTTGCGCTAAACTAAACTTATCGGGCGTATTATGGCTTGACGGAGCTACCATTGTTGATGTTGTGTCAGTCACTTTTGATGCTCGAGCTACGTCATCGCTGAACCTTCGTGCAGCGTTTGAAGAGAGTTGGAATACACATGCTGCTTCAATGACCAGGGAGTTCAAAGGCCTTCAACATTCTCATACTGCATGGCTCGAGAACAATGCGTCGACGTTCTTCGATCCAACGCCAGCTGAAGCTGCCGCCGCGATCACTCTGACCACTTTCATCGCGTTTCTTGCCTGGGATGGAGAACAATACGATAGTAACTGCACTGAGCGTCTATGCGATGGCTTTCAATCTTCACTCTCATATTCTAGTGGCAATGAGCCAACGATCTCGATAAAAACGGTCCAACTCATCAACCAATTTCAAGATAAAGACCATGATCCGCCGCGACAGCCAGCTATACAGTCCCCCAGCTTAGCTTATATTCTCCAAGCGAACAGCCCGCATCGTTGTAGTGCTGATCTTGTCAATATCAGAAAGCAAGCACATATGGCCCTTACCCGCAGTATAAGCGATGCAAGAGCGAGGACACGGCTCTTCCCAGCTCCCCAGGGTTCATTCATACCCCAAGGTGAAGTATACGAGGGAAACATGCCAATGACCTGGAGATGGCAGCCAAGATGGGAGCCCATTCATGGCTATCACTTTGTGGATGTCGCTTGGATGTACTTGAAACCCAATGCCTTGCGAACTCGGGGTCCTCAAATATATAACCAGCTCAATAACGAGATTGGAGCATTGGCGGGTTTTGTTAAAGCCTTTTGGGCTCGTGATGTAGAAAATAAAAGGAAAATTGCCGTGCTCACAGGTCAGAAATTAACCAATGATTGTGATTGTATTTCCCTTTGGCTAACTCATCTTATATATAGTCTGGAATGACGAACATGCACGAGAAGCTGCTTTACACGAGTATCGTTAGATATTGGATACCTTTGCCGTATCATCCACACATCTAGCAGCGTTAATAACACACAAGGCTTTCCCCATGGCTCGCAGTCCCGTTGGTGTGTGGCTCGATCCAAGACGTTATATCGAATTGACCACCTTCTACATCCCACAAGGCGCGTATGAACGCGAGCTCTTCGAACAAGCGTATGCCGCTTTTGACCGGTTCGTTACCTGAATATCTATTAAATCACTTACACGTATTTATCACACTGAGCATTTCAACTAACTATACACCTCTTGGTCTTGGTAAAAAGTATGACTGTACCTTCTCAAGTAGGAGGAGTCCCCAGAGCGTGCTCTGTTAGCGATGCAGGGGGCTGGCAGCCTGCCGAAACCACTGAGAATCTGGACTACCAGCTTTTCATGGGAGTAATGATTTGGGAGAGCCCGGCCGCAAGAATAGAGTGGTATGAGGAGCTATTTAGGCTCTCCTGTGAGTCATATGAATTGTTCGGCCATAAGCTCGATGCTCTGAAACTTTTGGCTTCGGGAGGAGCTAAGTCGCGATTCCTAGCGCTACAAAGTCAGTAATTGTAATGCTATCAATTTGAGTAGTATGGTCTTGGTCTCTAGCATTGGGTATAATCACAGCATCCATCTTGCGGATCATCATTAATGTTATAGTGCTCCGGAATGTCTTTACAGTCTATATCATTATCTAATTGGGGGGGGGGGGGGGGGGGGGACATCGTATTGGTAAATCACTCGTTCTCTAAGATCTAATGTGTCGATCAAGCCCTTTTTAACACGAGCTAGGCCGTTCATTAATGGCAACTTCTTATTCCTTAGGAAAAGCGGTCGAGTGAATCTTTTCACTGATATACCAAAGCTTGATTGTTATAACATTATGATTTTTTATTATTCTCATAGTCAGGCAAAGCCATTCTTGGAAAATATGCCTCCTGGCCAAAACCATGTAACCCAGAATGATTCAATACTTGCAAGCTTTGAACAAGTAGTACATAGCCTGCGCTGGAATGTGTGTTGCCGCCCAAGTCCCAACGCCAATAGTTCCCATAATTAAATAATTATTCATGTCACTTCCCTTACTTCTAGGAATAGGAAAAAAAAAAAAAAAAACTTCTCTTGAAGTTTTCAGCTCTTCATCTCGTTGTCACCCCCTCCCAGCAGCGATACGCACAATACCGATGCTATCGCAGCCACGGTACCTAGAATCATCATCTGTAATCCTTCCCACAGGCAGCGCATCCAACTGGAAGACGCGCCTCCGCTTCGCAGCAGCCAGCTCTTGCCTGCGCCAAAAGACATCAGAGCCACCAGGCACGCCGCGATACTCCATCGAAGACCAAGGCCGACCGTCGCAGCGAAAAAGTACGGAAGCAGAGGAATGGCACCGCCAATGATGTAGCCTAGAGAGATGGAGATACCGGAAACGATTGGCGAAATAGGCAGCTGTCCACTGTTATACGAGTTTTCACCGACAGAGAGTTCAGATCGTGCGAACTGTAGCTGGCGGGCTGCATCGTATAAGCCCTGGCGCTCTTTGACAGTCGACATGATATCCGCAACCATCCAGCTTGGCAGAGCGAGAGGCTCCAAGTGCCGTCTCACAAGTGCTTCTTGGGCATCCTTATTCTTCTCATCCAAGGCGTCACTCCCAGCATCGTGACGCAGCATGCCCTTAAGCTCTTCCTCGTCGCCATCCTGATCTTTGGCCTGCTCCGAGGGCAACTCGTCTTTCGCAGAAAGGTAGCCACCAATGCCCATGCTGATACTTCCCGCGCAGAGTTCCGCCAGGCCGGCGTAGATGACGGTGTCGGTGCGACCAAGGGAGCTGAGGCCCGCGGTGAGGGCGAAGGGCACTGTTAAGCCATCTGAGAAGCCGAGGGTGAAGTCTGAGAGAAATCTGATGAGGAGAGGGCTTCTTGATTTTGACATGATGGTCGTTCTGGGTTATCGAGATAGGTGGAGAGGCGATTGAGAGAGACGAGCTCTGGGATAGCTGCTTAGTGGACAAGGGGACGAAAAAGCGAGACGGAGGGCAGAGAACAGGTATGGGAGGTGAACCAGCTTATCGGCTAAGAGGCTATCGAGAGCTGTCTGAGACAAAATAGTGTTATAATCGAGCAATCGGTTCTTCGGCAGAGTTTCTTGGAGACCTTCTTCTTAATTTCGGAAGTGTTAGTAGCACGAGCTATAGGATAGTCACTCAGCCGGCGCACAAGATCTCCAACTCTGGATCAGTTGAGCATGCAGTGCTACACAAGAGTCCCTCAGTACACCCCCTTGCGTCTCCACGCATGTTACATCGCGTAGACAAATAGCATCTGCATCCCCGGGGCAAACATTCCAGCTGCGCAGCCCACTCATCATGCCCATCTTTACGTCTATTCTACTCGCCGCCAATCCAAGTCAGGACACCGACGGGTCTCGCAAGAAGGGCTATTGACACCTCAAAGGGGGCATCTAATGTCTCTTTAACAAAAAAAAAAAAAGCCCCCTTCGGCAGCTTTCCTGCCGACCAGCCGCAAAAGCTGATCCAGGCACGCTGACGGGTGGCTGCTCCAAGCAGAGGCTCGGTTCCGACCCACGTGCGCCTAAAGATCCCTGTGCTTAAAAACACATGAACGCTGATTTGGAGGGAGCGCGGAGAAAGAAGGCAGACAGGCGCACAAGACTGGGGCAAGGGCCTTTTTGAGAAGCAGGGATTCTTGGCTGACGTGGGGTGGCGCCGCTTGAGCGGGGATACCGATGGATAGGTTGATGCACTCTTTTTTTCTCTCTCTCTCTCTCTCTGTCGACTCCTGTTTAGACGTTCGTTTCTGCAATCTAAGAGATGGTCTATTTATCATCCTCACGGTTGATCCTCACATATTAATTGTTGTACAGTTGCTCAGCAACGTGCACTTTTCAATCGAAAGAGACAGAGGAAAAAAAGAAGGAAAAAAAAAAAATCTATGAAGAGCCGAGTATGATAGTAAGTACCAATAGGAGAAAAGAGGGGAACCCGGCACGATGGATACAACGATGGATGATAGATAAGTTGTTTTTCCTTCTGTTGGGTGACTAGAAAATTGGAGAGTTGCCCGACTAGGAAGCTGGGACTTTTGATGTGCCGGAGGTGGCGCCGTGCACGAGCCGGTGTAAGTCGAGTCTAAACCCGGACAAGGAAACAGGCCGCTATTACCGCTGTTTGCTGAAAATTTTCCCCTCGGCGGACGACGTTGATCGTTTTAGTGTGAAGAGCAGTGTTCGCAGATTGTGCAGACATCATAGAGCAAGATAGGCAGATGATTGCCAATTGGCGTGTCAAATATTTCTTTTTTGTTTGGTGTTGCTAGCGTTCAAGCTATCAAGTCAAGTACAACGAACGTCATGATTTACTCTTCCTTCCCAACTATGCCCCCCCTTGCAAAACAAACACAAAGTTAACTAAATAATATATATACTACTTCAAAAAGCACAGTAGAAAAGCAACGTTTAGTCGCTAGTAGAAACGGGAGCGTAGCCCTTGGGGGATGAAGGCCGTCAGGGAGCTCAATGGTGTCGGCGTAGTAGGAGCCAAGCTTGCTGTGCTCCCAAGTCTTCTTAATAGCGGGCAAGATGGTGCGCCCAGAGAAGCTGTGGTCGAGCTTCAAGTTAGGAGCAGGGTATTGCTTGTTACCGCCGTCCTCGTTGAAGACGCCGGCGTAAGAGACATTCCAGTAGTAGCTGTCCAGCTCCTTTGTGGACGACCACTTGCGAAGACGGTCACCAGTCTTCTGGGCGACCCAGTCGAAGACGTTGGCACCAACATCCCAGCGACCCAGAGTGTGGAGGTTCCAGTTGGCCTCGACAGTAGCAATCTCAGAGTAGTGAGTGTAAAAGTTGTTGTCAGTAGTGCCAATAAGGTGCTTGGGAATTGCGTCTCCTAGCAAAATGCCGAGAATGCGGTTGCGATCGGTGTAAGTCTCGCTCTCGTCCCAAGTAAGAAGCACCATGGTGTTTTGCATGAAATTTTTGTCATCAAGGAGAGGCTCGAGGAAAGTGCGGCACCATTGGCCAGCGACGCCAACATTGCTATCATGTCCATCAGAGGTCATGTTGGGGGTGATGAACATCCACTGGGGTAGCTTGTTCTCCTTTAGGTCCTTGTGGAACATGGACCTGCCAGTGTCAATGAGAGACAGGTTCTTGATCTGAGACAGGCGCTGCTCATAGTGTGCCACGCTGTTGGCGAGGATGGCGGGGTTGTGCTTGCGAACGTAGTCATTGGCACCGTTCTTGTGGTTGATGTAGTTGAAGCCCTCGTAACCAGAGTAGGGCATGTCTTCTTCGTAATGGCCCCACGAGATGCCACGGTCCTCAAGAAGGTCGACGACGGTCGACACATTGAAGTCGGTGGCCCACAGGTCATCGTTATCCATACCCAAGTAGTCACCAACTATGGAAGAGAGGTAGTTGGGCTGCGAAGGGTGAGTGACAGAGAACAGGTTTGACAACGTGATACCCTTCTTCGCGAAAAAGCTGAAGTTGGCTACGACTCTGTTAGTATCAACACAGACATGCTCTCCAACATGATTCGACTTACGGTCGCCAGCAGACTTGCCATAGTCCTGGTTCTCAAAGTAGATGACGACGTATCGGTCAAAAGCCTTGCCCTTGACATGGCTGGTCGGGCTGCTGGTCTTGGCCGTGGCAGCAGCAGCGGCAACGGCAGCAGTGCCGGTGGCGGTATAAACCGTCTCCCAGGCAGTGGTGGTTTTCACGGGCTTGGAAGGCGCGCAAGGCTCCTTGGCGACGCCAGCAGAGGCCAGGCCAGCAGCAGCCAGCAGAGAAACAGCCTTGGACAGCATATTGAAGTCTCTTCCTCAGTCCTGATCCTGACGAACGTTGCTAGGGAGGATGGAGAAAGGAAGAGAAGAGCCCGCTGCAGGAGGGTCGCCGGGTTTAATAGAGCCTCGCTCCGAGACAGTTGATGCAATGCTACACAGATTATCGACCTTCTCTCGCTCCCTTCCCAGTCCCGCTGTCTGCTCAACGCTACTTTGTGACAGCCGTGCGAAGGCCCGCCTCCTCCATAACCCTGTCGACATGCGCACCGGGTTCGGTCCAGGCTAGGCTCTGCTTGGTAAACGGCATCCGCCCATTCGTTGACCGAGGCGACAGCCAGTCGTTGCGGTCCTTTCAGCCCAGCAAGAATTGGAAATGACGCGTCGTCAAAAGAACCCTGCTGGCATGGCTTGAGCGCCGCGGACTGTGTTAGCAGATGATGATGAACAGTGGCTTGACAGACTTAGACGCGCTGGCGCTGTACAGTGCTCCATCCCCGCATGTCTGTCTGGACGAGTGCGGAAGCCAAGCAGCCCGGAACCCACATCGCTAAGAAGCATCCAACTTAGTCGTGGCTGGCTAGCTTGCCTATGCTACCCAGGCAGGTAGGAGATATGGAGAAGTGGCAACGCCAACGTCGGCATCTTGCGCTGCAGGTCCACCGCAAACCTCCTCTCGACAATCCGCTGTCCCGACACGTGGGGGATACAAAGCCGTCGAGAGGCGCATCGCATCTCGAGCAGACCATCGTCGTCGATTCGATTGAGCTTCTACAGCCTCGTGTCCGCTAGGGCTTCCACTCTGTCTGTGCTCGGTATCCGGACCGGCAAAATTCGTCGCTGAGAAGTTGTTCAGCCAGAAGCTAGCCTCAGCCGGCTCAAAGGTTCTTACAGCAGCGCCTGGCGCAGAGGCTCTGGGCTGGAAGCTGTCGATCGGACCCGGCCGCCACCCAATCGCTGCAACGCCCGCTGACACGCCTCTCCCGAACGCCCAAACGTTGTTCCCTCCGCCGTACTTCTCACATGCATTTCGACTAACACCATCGTCTGGCCGCGTTCCATGCTAGCCTGATCAACTTCACTGCATATTTCAGCTACGCCATTTTCGACACCGGAGCTGTCGTCAACCGCTCTTCTATTCCCGGGAGTGGTCCGTCATCAGCCCGGGCCCTGCTCTAGCTGCTCGGCCTGAGATCCGGCAGGGTCGTTGCGCTTCTCGGCACACCATTGGTCTGGATTGTTTACTGCAGCATTGTCTATAGCTGTGTTTTCCTGCCTTCTGATAGGACAATTATGCCGGGCTAAAGAGCTATGAACTCGGTCCGTGTCCATCTTGGCGAAGGCAACAGCGATAGCATCGAAAGGGCCCGAGTTCGGAGCCTGTCGTACCATGACAATATCGACTCTGCCAGCCCGCAGCCCTCGAGAGTGTCCATGGTTAGCTCAATGGACACTCCTGGAGCGCCTTATGCTGCCGGCGGAGAAGCTCATCAGGAGCTTGGTGAGCAGCAGCCGTTTATTCAGCACTCGCAGAGCTCGTCGCCTTTCCGTCCTTCTCGATCACGGAAGCTGTCTTTATGGAAGCTAAGCCTCTTCTTTTTTATTGCCACCATCTCTATCCTAGCACTCTCCATTGTCCCCTTCAGCCTTCAGGCGCTTTCCAAGAATCCACTCTCAGATTCCCATGAGTTGGAAGAGTCTCCCACCGGAGACGAGACTGATCACCATGAGGCTGATTCCGAACATGCGGCCGAGGAAGCAGATGAAGAAAATATTGGGTTGACCATCATTCATTACGATGAAGAGATGTCGAGAATCCCAAGACTAAGAGATACTTCACAGTACATCTTATCACCTTCTTGGGATTTTGACGCCGATCCTGTTATCAGAGAGTACAATTGGACCATCGTAGACGGACGCCTAAACCCCGATGGCGTCTTTCGGCCAATGATTCTTATCAATAACCAGTTTCCGGGACCGCTGGTTGAGTGTAACGACGGTGACACTATTCGTGTCAATGTTGACAATAAGGCTATCAATGCTACGTCAATACATTTCCACGGCCTCTTTCAAAATGGCACGAATTCCCTGGATGGTGCTGTTGGCATTACCCAATGCCCTATTGCCCCCAATTCAAGCTTCACCTACGAATTCCAGGTCCAGAATCAGTCAGGCACATACTGGTACCATGCTCACCATAGTGCCCAGGCCTCTGATGGCCTGGTTGGACCTGTTGTTATTCACTCCAAAGACGAGAGAACCACTCTCCAGAAGCTGGAATATGCTTCTGACAGGGTTATAATGATTCAAGATCATTATCATAACCTTACTTCGGAGATATTGATGGATTACCTCAAACCAGACATGGAGAATAATGAGCCTGTCCCTGACAACAGCCTCATCAATGGTCGTGGTATGCGTGATTGCAAGGACTTTGAAGGTTGGGACTGTGACGCCAGCAATGCCACAGCTCCCATTTTTGATCTTGCTCCCGGCCAACGACACCGTCTACGCATTATCAACGTTGGAGCTTTTGCCGAGTTTCAAGTCCAATGGGACGAACATCCCTTTTACATTACCGAAGTCGACGGCACCGATGTATTTCCCGAACCGTTTCATCGTCTCAACATCCTCCCAGCTCAGCGTTATAGCATTGTTCTGGAAACTAATGTCACCACCGCCGATGCTTTCTGGATGAGGGCCCGCATGGTAACTCACTGCTTCACTACCAAAAATCATCGCCTGCAACCCGAGATCCGAGCTGTGATCCGCTACACCTCTTCCGAAACTAAAGCACTAAACAAATATCCAAATAGCAAAGATTGGCCCGAAGTCATTGAAGTTACTTGTCGTGATTTGAACGTTTCTGCTCTACACCCTGTTATTTCGATGAATCCACCGCCCGCAGACAAATACATGCGTTTTGACGCCAGCTTTATGATTGGGGACTGGCGTCTATCACGTGGGTTTTTTAACCAATCTACTTGGCATCCCAATATTACCCATCCCTCACTCCACCGCTTCCTCGACGCACCTGCAAATGTCACAACCCTTGGCTCACCCATCGCCGTCAATAATCTCGCCTACGACTACAAAAGGGAACTTGTTATCCAGACCGAGGGCATTCGAACCATTGACTTTGCCATCAACAATTTCGACGACGGTAATCACCCGTTCCATCTCCACGGGCACAAATTCTTTGTCCTCTTCCAAGGCCGCGGCGGTTATCCCCCTTCTGAAGCCGATCTTCCGGCATTTCTCCAGCAGCACGACCTGGAGAATAATCCTCTCCGACGCGATACCGTTACAGTAGAGGGATATAGCTGGGCCGTTATACGCATCGTCCTCGATAATCCTGGCATGTGGGCCTTCCATTGCCACAACATGTGGCACGCTGAATCGGGCATGTTAATGCAGCTGCTGGTGAGGAGTGACGTCGTCAGAGGATGGTCTGTCAAGGAGCAAGAGAGGGCTATATGTGGCTTAGAGGGCGTCGATACAGGAATGAGACCAGACGATAGCATCTGGTTTGGCAGCTTTGGTAAGAAATGATGAATATCCAATGTCATCACACTCTAGTTGGAGAAAATTTATATAAATTTAGAGGAAGGAGAAAGGAGGTGTTTAAAGGTTGAAAGAACACGAGAGTTGTTAATGGAATACACTGAAACGAGATGAGAACGATATATATATGTGTGTGTATGTATAATGAACCAAGTCTATATGTATGCCTACCTAATAATTCCAAATTACTATATTAAACACTAAGAAAATAAAACAAAGGAAAATGCATGTGACAAAAAAAAAAAAAAAGACACTTTGAAAGGAAATTTCTTACTCGCTGATGATTGGAGCAGTATTCTTGTTTTTTTCAATTTGAAATCAGAAAGCTTCTGATGCAGCCTATATATGGATAGGACCGCCCATTCTATTAAGCCTACCCCTCCCCCACCCATAATCCATTTCCAGGGCCATTTTACTCAAAAAACGAACCCTTCCCTTCTAATTTGGACAAAAAAGAAAATGTCTATCTTCGTTCATTCTTCAACTTTGCTCTCCTCGTCTTAGCCGCCCAGCTAAAAAGCTGCTCACTGAGGGATCAAACGGTCGACGCAAGTCATATAATATCTTTCCTCTCGCTGGTCGAGAGATTTTCCCCCTGCTCTTTCTGTTTATCGCTAGCCCTGCTCCATTTCGTATTTCCAATGGGAATAGATGAATAGAGGGGTGACAAAGAGAGCAATATGTAACAACGAGGGGGACATCAGAGTATGGCGGTATTTGAATTGCCATGACAATGCCCACGCTGTATAGTGTAACTTTGGAACAAATGAGCCGCCAACAAAGGAAATTAATGCAACAAAAAAAATGGTAGCGAGCAGAGAATGCCTACCTCCTTTCCTTCCCGGTGTCCAAACGCCGTGAAAAGATTAAAAGGTGATGAATTTTAAACAGAGAGAAAAAAAAAAAAAAAAGAAATACTTTTTATAGTAAAGTCTGTAGTCCTGCCTTAATTTGATGTAAGAAACTCCGATATTCGCTAGAGCTCTCCAACCAATGCAGTAAAACACCTTTGCGCCGATATGCTGATACTGATGCGGGCTAAAGAAGCATCCAAACACAAAACAAAATTGGCTGATAGAAGTGCTCTCTGAGAGTCGGGCGCAAGATATGATGTCGGGCAATTTGGTCTGTTTTTGATGTAGAGGGCACTATACTCTTCGTGCGACGTTGACTCCAGGGTTGACAAATGCTCTCGAGGCGATGTCGCTAAATCGACGTACGACGTTGGTAGTCCCACCAGTGACCTGTGATTCATCGAGGATGAATTTGGACGCGACAGCTAATCTGTTCTTTGGGTCCGATTCATCCAGGTGCTGCGGAATGGTTGTAGCATATCCGGCATCAAAGTCCGGAGCGAGCTCGCGAACGACAGCTATGGAATAGAGTACGTCGCGGTTCTCACGGCCGTCCAAAAGGTGACGCATACGGCTAAGGATGTCCTCTCTTATCTTGACGACCGCAGGCGCGCCAGGATTGTCTCTCTTGCGCACAAACTCGGCTAGACTGTACCAAAAGTCAAATTGGCGAACGCGATGGTGGTCAGCATCTGCAACCGGTGGAGAGAGGGGGTTGTTTAGCAGCTCATCGCCGCAGAGTAAGGCCTCGACCACCTGAAGACGATTTCTAGCTTCGGTGGCATCGTTGTCGGGCGGCAGGTTGAGACGCATGGCATTATTCCCCCTCTCCGGTATTTGGTATGCTGTACACGCCAACTCCCAGACGATTCTGGTTTCTAACACCCCCGAATACGCCATCTGGGTATGGTCATTGGCCCTAACACCCTCGAGGATCTTTAAGAAAGTAGCCATATGCTCGATGAGATTGGCATCTTTGGGGAACGACATCTTGCCGTTCTCAGTGAAATAGTACCAGCTTGTTTCGAAAAAAGCACTGAGCCCGCTCGCATACATCTCATGATAGACCTTTGTGATTTCATTGAAGGTCTCCTCAGTATGGCTTATCTGCTGGGCAGGTGCGGGAGGGCCTAACAGATCGATTATTTCGTCGATCTTCATTTTTTTGGCTATACAACAACAAGCAGATTAGCAACCCGGGTCAGCTTTCACTCTTTTTTCTTTTTTTTTTCCCAAAGCTATGAAAAGCAGCACGGGGTAAAGCCAGTCTCACCTCGTAAGTAGCTATTATCGGAGGCCGATAGGGACAACTGATTCATCGGCATGGAGGTGGTAGACCGTGCGGCGTGGTCAATATTGGAAGAATAGTTATAACCAAGATCAGGCTTCAAAGATAAAGCTGGTGCCGAGGTGGGTGTAGACAAAGGATTGTAGGTACTTGGTGTGATCGATGGAGTAGAAGGATTGGAGCCTGTGGCATAGACGTTTGGCAGCATCGGTGATTGGCTGCCGTACGTGTTGACCAAACGCTGGACAGGAGATTGTCCAACCGCAGATCCTGGCTGCGCAGATGCAGTGGCAGAAGATTCTGTGGGCTGTGACAGGTTGTTCGACACTGGCTGCGCGCTGGTGCCGGTGGGTGTTCCGGCCTGCTGTCGAAAGATGGGATCGTATCCTAGGCACTCGCGCTTCGATTTCCTGCAGTTGTTGCAGGTGGGATGCGTCTCGTCGCACTACAAGAAGAGATAGATGTCAGCACAAGTTTCCAGGCAGAGCGCATAGAGAAGGGACGGCAAAAGGCTAGCTAACAGAAATGACGACGATGTAGAGGGCAGGAAAAAAAAGAGTAAATCAGAAGCCACTGGCGGCGGGACTATAGGGCGGACAGAATGCGCTGAGGCAGTCGATGGCTGGCGAGTGGAATAGAGAAGAGGTTTGCAGTGGTGCGATTGTTGCTGAGTCTCACGCATGGGCGGGTTTATAGGCGCGCCACGAGTTTCAAAGTTTCTCAGCTCCCTCGGTCGGCAGCTTCAGCTCGGATAGGAGGGGCCGCTTTTTTTTTCTCCTTCCTCACACCACCACCTAAGCCGCAGCCGCTTCAAGCACAGATTGTCGCAAAACAAGGGTGGGAAAATAAACAGGAAAATTGTAAAAACAAAAGTAGTAACAAGTAAAAGGGAAAATGAGCAAGAAATTGCAGAATCGAATTGAATTGGCTCTGGGGAAGGGATGTTGCGGATATGCATCTTCGCACCTTTATACGTCGCTTGCGGCACGTCAGACAGCCTGTCTTTGTTCGTCGCTTAATTTCCTATGTGCCACCGTATCAGCTCCAGTTCAGATGGATAACAGCTCAATTGCACTCCCCCAGGCCCAATTGGATGGGGATTGTCCTCTTTCCTTGTGAAACGTACTTTCTTGGGGCCTCGGTGGTTCATCAGTCGAGCATCGTGCGGAAGAGGATATCGAGAGAGGCTATCTTGAGAGAAGCCGTAGTTGGAGGGTAAAGGGGTCGAGTGGCTTGCGAAGTACGGAGGGGCCGCCGAGACGGTAGTAAGGGGCATGCTCATGGCCATAGACATGGAATGGTGAGAGATTGGAGGCACAGATTGCTGCGACATGGCGTCGATGGTCCGCATGCTAGGCAATGACATCTGAGGAGTGCTCACGGGGCTCACGCGGTATGCGTCAGGCTGGGCTGCGGCCGTGGCTGCGGGATATGAGGCGTATTGAGTGGTGGGAAGTCCTGCAGTATGGGAAGCATAGATAGGCGACGAGGCCGAGCTCGTGGGATAGCCAGCGTGCAGGCTATGGAGAGCCGCTGGCCGATGGCTCGCCATGTCGGACTCGGACTCGGGGGTCGCGGTGGTGTTTGTGGTGTTGGTCTCGGACTCCCGGCTCGTGCCGTTCTGTTGAGAAAGCGGCGGTTGTGACGGAGGCTCGTGATGCTGCTGCGGTGGTTGCTGTTCGCCCAGCTGTGGCGGTTCTTGTCGTTGCTGCTGCTGCTGCTGCTGCTCCTTCTGCTCTTCTTTCTGCTCTTCTAGGGGGGGTGTAGGGGCGACAGCGGCAGTGGGAGTCGGCTCTGAGGAGGCAGACACTGTGATCTGTAGCTCGGCAGAGACCCCTCTTGTGGGAGAAGCAGGTTGAGATTGAGGATGAGGAGCAATGTTCGCAGCGGTAGCGGTGGCCGAGTCGTCGCCTTCGCGACCTTCTCCGGAGAGAACCATTTTCTTCTAGGTCTGTTTTAATTTAGAAATTTATGGAGCGGCGACATGGGACTGGTGAACAGGGGAACACGACCCCGGGCCGGTAGAGAAGCGACAGGAGAGAAGGGAGGGCTGGAGGGTTGGCGGGCTGAAAGCTCTAACCGTGGAGAAGAGATGGTTGTTTGTGATATGCAGCGCGCGGCGCAAAAAAAGCCAGCCGCCAAGTGAGGCAAAGCGAAGTCTAGAGCGGTACTGCAGCAGACAAGGTACCCTTCTGGTAAGCTCCCGCAGAGGGAAGCAGAGCTGTGCATTTGGTTGTACCGGTACATGCGGGTCTCGCCCAAGTGCTCCGTCGGCTCTGCTCAGACGGGCTGTGATTTAGCGGTCGGCCCCAGCCAGGACCAGGGGGCTTATTACTCGGCTACTGCTAGTGCCAGCTCCTTGCCAGCTCCCGGAGCTGCCTCCTACAGGTGCGTGTTCAAGGCACAGAATGATCTTTAAGAGAGGGCAAATGTTTTATCCTCAGCAATTGAGCGGTGCCTTGACAATAGAAATCAATCAATTGGAAGGGCGGAGATGATGACAGCCCGAGATAAGGGAGGCCCTTGACGTAGCGTGCCGGCACCCCTCTCCGGAAGATGCTAGCTGAAATGAAGGCAGACCCCGAAGATTGCAACAGCTCGACGGTACTGGCTATATGTTTGGTATAATAGCGAGGTTATACGAAGCAGATAATACATGTAAGATGCAGCAGAGTACGTGCTGCTGCATCAATGTATCAAGGTTAGCAGTACCTACACGCGTACCGGCAACTGCTTCAAGCAAAAGGCTGCCTCATTGGTGATATGCACTGCACGGATGCAGCATACCTACGCAGACGCAGACGCAGACGCAGATGCAGATGCAGAAGCAGCCAACACAATCACAATACCAGCTAGGTAGCTTCTATACCAGACTGCCTAGTACCTACATACTACGATACTACTATTGCAGCCACTGCTACCAATGGTAGCAGTAGTAGTAGTATTATCCTGGTATATCTACTAGTACTCGTAGATAGACACGCATACTCTGTACCTGCTCGCAATGTACCTACCACACTGCTTTGCAGTAGTCGTAGCACTAAAATACTGTAGTAGATAGTCGCGGAGCCCAACGCCCCGTACAAGGAGGCAGCTTTTGGGACCGTACTAGTAAGCGAGCCGCCCGTACGGACAGCTGCCGGTTCGCTGAGAGCTGAATTAGCTGCTCTGCACCCCGTGTCAGGACAGCTGCACAGTAAGTACCACCTATGCTTGTTGGTGATGGAGGGCTGGGGGGATGCATGGCCCGGTAAGGCGGCCGGATTGCCGCTGGACCCGGTCCAATCGAGTCTCAAGCTGCACGAGCAACCCTGGAGATCTATTGAATTCGACCTCACTACGGCATATTATTAGTGCATTCAAAGTAGTACGACCATCTCATACCAAATCACATCCTACGTCGCCGCATATTGGTAGCAGCACTAGCAGCCGCAGCGTCTTAATCATCTAAAAGTGCGTATGGAGGCGTGGCATTGGATGGCTCTCATTTAAATGAGTGTTCAAATTACTCGTCATAGTAGGTATCAGGTACCTTGGCGCAGCACGTACTGGGGCACCAAGGCACCGAGCAGCATTACTCATAAAAATGGCAAGATTTCATTTCCAAGACTAATGGCTGCTGCCTCAGGGGCGCGAGAGAAAAATACATATGCTGCTACACATGTATGCGCAATACACAAAGTGCCTACGTAGAAGCAGATAAGACACGTGCCGGGTTGGTGGCAGAGATAACGACACCGCATGGCTGTTCTCGGTGAAACTGCCTGGCACAGCTTGATCTATTTCTCAATATCTACCCCATACTTGCACATAGTTGCCAACAGAGCCATTGATTCCAAGTTCCATACAGCTACGGTGTGCCCAATGCTCTCGGCTGCGCGAGATGGAGTACGCTTTGCCAAGAAGCACCGATGCACTTGGCATTGATGCTGGACACTGCCGGCGAGGTAGGCTTCTTCTTGGCCGCTCGCCTTCGCAAACCACAAACAACATTCACGAACAGCAGCCCAGTTGTCGGCTAATTGCTGCTCTTGGCTACAGGTCCAAATACGCAATGCGGTCCACTAACCTCTAACACTCGTGGAGCCTCTTACACAGTCCAGTGCCCGCATTCTCGCCATAAGCAAGCGGCACCAAGAGACGCCGCGATAACGCCTTTCTGTAGATGAGATCGATGGAGATGCAGATTGGCGAGCGAGAGGCAGAGTAGAAGAAGGCGTTCATACTTATACTGTGCTCGTGCGGCTGCTCAAGATACCGTGCGGGCAACCCACTGTTTACTTTGTGTCGCTTTTGCATGCGCACCAACTGCCACAGCATCATGAACAAGCAGGTCTCTCGTCCGCCGGCAGTCTTCAACGCAACCATATTTATGCATAGGCCACACAAGGAGGCTTTGTATACTGGGTTCGTACATGCCTCTTTGGACCAGATGTTTTTGCTGCTTCTCAGAATCCAGGCTTACTTATGCTAGCATTATATCATCACATCTGCGCGCTGCAAATAGAACAGAGGGTGGCTCCCACTAGTGCTACAGCAAGGTGGCAGTACTGGTACTCACTCTTGCCAGGCGCAGCTAATCACGGCACCACTACAAACCCTAGCTTCAAATTCCGGCTCGACGGAAGGTAGCGTGGTGACAGGGGGGATCGACTCATGACGGTGAGAGCTGCATGCGAGTACTGGCTTTGTGCTTGCATTCTGCAAATACTGTTTGTACATGCACACTGCACTGCAGTCTCGGGGAGCTTCGCCGTGCCCAGTCAGTCGAAGAGGGACGAGCTGCTATCAAGATCATCGATACAGTGTAATGAAGCGTCTGGGCTCGAATATCCCCGAGACAATGCCAACAGCGGTATCTTGGGGAGCCAATCGAAGTCTTCGCTACCAAGAACCCAGCTACCACCGCCAAACCCGCACTTCATCCGAGTGACAGATATGGAGTGGCCCTCTTCCTAGGACTAGCAGTCTCCATAAACAGGCGAAACAATTGAGCCGCTTCTTCGCGAGAAGCGAGAAAAGGAGCTCACCGAACCTTCTAGGTTCCAAAAAACCTTGCTGTCTCCTCCATGTCTGAGCCCATATGCGACATGGACCCGCGAATACCACTGGGTGCGTACAGAGCAGTTATAGTGTAGATCCTCGAATCTGGCTCGGCCTCCCATGACTATGGTTTGCTACAATTACATGTAAGTCCCAGTACTAATTCATCGTTATGGAATCCCCTGCGATTCCGGTTTTACACCTCCGTACCAGCGCCTGGAAGCCAGCCGCTGATATGAAGGGCAATAACATGAGAAGCACCACCACTTGACATCGACTAATGTTTCCTAGTAGATGACTTCATTACATTCTGATAGGCTGGCGCCGAGCACTGAAATAACCAAGGGAAAACCGGGACCCAAAGCTGAACAACCTGGCCCTGGACCGCGCAATTTCATTTGTGGGCTAGCAGCCAGCCATCAGCTTGAGATTGTTCTTTTCACATGTACGAGATTGACTGGATATGAATGCTCGAGAGGGGTGGAGGTAACAAGATGCTGGGAAGAAAATAAAAAGCACAAATAAAGTAAAGATGTAGTCCATGTGCTGACAACTGCGGTAGTCATCCTATCCCGTTGTGGAGTGCGTCGAGTAAGGGTACAAAAGGAACGGCTGCTACTGCGGCTGCTACCTCGACAAGGCGACAGGCGAAAGGCGAACTGCAGTATCGGCCACATGGAGAGTCGGAGCCACTATGTTGCAAAACCCCAAGGCGCTACTTGCTATTGCCTATTAGAGTCCCGGAGAACGAGCAGGATTCTTTCGCACCACGGCTGATGCTGGTAGCTTCATACAAATATTACCACCAATGCCGCGAATAGCATTAGCAGTAGCATGTTCGGCACCGCATCATCGCCGTGTATCTTGGTCCATGCGTCGCCAAGCTACGGCTAAAGGGTTGGCCTGGCTCTCAGCGAGAGCCTTGGCAAGCCATCAGAAGGGACGACAGCCGTACATGCTAGCATCTAGAAGTAGTGCTGCCATTCTGTTTGGTTGATGAACCCGGCAGCACTTCCCCATGGGTGCCCCAAAAGCGCTGCGGCGTCTGCATCATCGAGCTCAGGTGCCACTACTCCATACATAGCACACCCGACTTCGATGATGCAGACCGCATCATTCATCCCCGAGTATTTGCCCCGGAACACTCTTCCGTTACCGCTTCAGGGATCCAGGTGGCTGGGAGGGTGACATTGCGGCACATCGCCAGCATCCGCGGTCAAGATAGATTTGTACGCTGCTAGCACGAGTATGTCGCTGCCTCTTGTTGGCTGTTCTGGCCTACTACACGACGCCAGTTGAGAAGACACTATCGACGCTTCATGCCAGCCCACCATGCAAGGAGGATCTAGCCGCATGAGTTAACTTACCAGCTCTGCGAGTTGAGGGCAGCTCCACAAGGCGAAACGTCTCTTCTAAAAGCGACGGCCCATTTGAACTTGTGCCTGGTGCCATCGGCTGTTGTTAGAGGGCGTCAGTCGCACTGCAAGCTCCGTATAAATCAATCGGAATATTAGCTGTACATTCAGATAAGCGAACAGCAAAGTTCTGGGTAAGATTCTTAGTCGTGAAAACTCCCACGGAGTTGTTCTACCACTGCTGTCCTTACTCATACTGTACGGATCCCAAGAGTCATCCAAATCACATGAAAGCAAAAATGAGGTGATGAAGAGCAACAACTGGTACAAGAAGCTGACCATTAAGCGTCACATTGCCAACCGGAGCTGAAGACGGCCTGGCTCTGGCCCACTTTTCGAAGCCTGTCTGGCCCCCTATTATCACCATATTGCAGAGCACAGATACGGACTGCAAGTGCCTGTACAAGTATAGCTTCGTACGGCGGGGTGCGCAAGCAAGGAGGACTTAGTGCGGCAGAGGTGACAAGACAGAGTCGCAACAGATACCATCACGAGACAAGGCTGCATCTTCACCGTTGTTCGGGCTTGAGGCGTTGAGACGGTCTCCATGTTGGCAGAAACATGCATCTTCCAGTAGCGGCGGTGCTGCTACTACTACTACCACCACCACCACAACACACCAGCATGCATCCTATAAACTTCTAAATCATTATGGACACCAACTCCGCGTCATGCATGCTGTTTGTACCCCCTACACCCTCCTGCACTGTTGGTCTGATCTTTCTAGGTCCGGGTATGCAGGCCGCCCGAGCCACCGAAAAATACGGAGCCATTCCATGTCCTTGCTAGGCTCGACTCCTTTCTCTAGCAAAGAGCAAAAACACAAGCTACTAGTTAGGGCTGCTACTCCATACTTCCCTTTTTTGCTCCTCTGGCCTCCTTAATCGCGTGCCAGGCTCGCTGCCAGCCTAAATTGCGGCGGTAGATAGCCCCTAGTCATCATGTGCGGAGAATGCTACAGGTTACCTGCAGGCATGCATTCTGTGTGCCCGTGCTGAACATGGCCACGCAGTAGTATCATATCACATGCAGGCAGTTTTTCGATATACTGCAGTACCTATACGAAGCAGTTTCACTACGGCAAACCCTCCGTAGCCCTACCACGAGCAAAGGTAAACTAGTGCCACAAAGTACGTATCTCTGTGCACAAGTACAGCCGTGTTATTACAGAGATGTATTGTATGGATGATGTCTCATAATCTGTCCTATAGGATCGTATCCCGTTGGGAGACGTTCATCCGTCTGCAGGAAGCCAAGGCCCCAAGGCCATACGGTAGCCGACTTACATGGATTCTCGACCGCATTGTTGCAGCAGGGGCTCCACCGCCTGCCAATCGAGCCCTGACTCTCTCGTCTCTGCGCTGTTGTCTCCAATAACCATCCAAGGACTGGCACGGCATTCCCGTGTCTCTCTATCATAAGTCCACGCCAGGCAACTCTTCCTATTCCGGCACTTGAGGCGGCACGCGTCTGCCGATACGATCTCCGTTGCTTCGTCGCCCATCGGCCCCACGTAGTCCCGCATCTGACGTGCCGGCTCGCTGCCAGCTTTCTGAAGTGAAGTGTTGGCAAACAGCTCCCACAGCTCACCCCAGACCACGGGCTGCTTCCTCTTGGAGAGTACATGGCCGATGTTTTCCATGGACCCTGGCTTGCGGAGACCATGGAGGGATACCAGGGGCGAACAGAGGCGGTCTCCCAGGACTCGGGCCATCTCGGGGGGCTCACCGTTGAAATAGTGGCTATACCGCTCGTCGACATATATCCCCAGTTTGATCAGCGTCAACCCTACCAGTCGGTCACCCCATGTCTCGTCGAGCGAGTTGATATATGACTGGGCGACAATGTCGGGGCGATCGAATAATCGCCGAACTGCGTCTCCTGAGAGCAAGATGCCAGACCCTCCATGTGCAAATCGAGTTTTGTAGTCGCCTACCGCATTGCCTATGTACCATGGCCTGGCAGGATCCAAGTGGCTTAGCAGAAGATACAGTGAAGGCCCAATCAAGAAGGTATCGTCGTCTAGAATAATGTACCATTTCTTGTTGGGCATCTTTCTGTAAGCCAACTCCATGCTTGTTATGAACTTGACCGCTTAGATGTTAGCAGTAGTATAACGAATAGAGGGGGAGGGTGAGGTTTTCCACCCATAAACTACCTTCAAGGCGTCCAACTCCCACCCAAAACTTTGTCCAAGCTCATTCGCCTTATCCTCTTCGGAGGAGTCTATGGCTTCTTGTAGAGAGCGGTACTTCCCGAAGCGGGGATGGTCTCGTAATGAGTGGCCAACTTTGGTCTCCATCATCAAATTCACAACATTGTGCACGCTAGGTGACCCATCAAGCGTCTTGTTTGCCGCAGTCCAATCGCCAGCCACAATAAAGTTGCTATTTTCTTCGCCTAGAATGTCACCGCTGCGGGAGAAAGCGTTGATGAGTGCAGGTACCCGGTGTCGTGTGCCATAGCCGGTTTTGATGATATAGCCGACATCCTCGCGTAGGCTTAATGGGTAAGGCTCAGGACGCTGGTCCAGCCATGCGTCTCGGTTCGTAGTGGACGCACGGAGCGAATTCAAAATTCGAGAAGCATTGAAGTTGACAGCCAGCTTGATTGGAGAGCTGGGGGCAGCAGGAGGTAATTGGCACTGAGGGTGATGAAGAGACTAGTGAACAAGAGAATAAACCGTCGGCGGGCATATCGTGGCATAAGGATCATGGCGACCCGGTAATCTGACCGAAACAACACACAGGTGGAAGCTTTTTTTTAGTGTTTCCGAGATGATGTTGACTCATAGGACAACTGATTTTCCACCACAACACAAAGCCAGTAAGCAATAATTGCTTCGAGAAACAGATGAAAAGACGAAAAGCTTCAATGGATCATCATTAACAGAACAGTGGAAATGAGTAGCATCATTATACCAGCTCCTCTAGATCTAAGGTGGCTATATCCAACGCTATAACATTCATAGCTTTCAGGGGCTTTCTTTTTTTATTCCACTCTCCATCCTCATTGCTGCTCTGAAAGTGGCAATTGTATTCCAAGATCTGCATCGAAAGCTAGGGTCAGCAGCTACTGTACATTCATGCCCTGCCTTTAAAGCCGCATCATGCCCACTCTCACCAATTCTCCATATTCCTTGCGCAGATCAGGGAACGTATGGTCCTATTATTACATCAAACAGTAGAGACGTCTCCGCGGCTCGTTTTCCTTCTGTTATCGTCCTATTCTCACAGGCAGTTACCGTTACTCTATCCACTGTGCAACGCAAGTGTGAAACTCCCTCAAAGGGGGCTAAATGCCGTGTCAGTTTACTAGCGGAATGATCGACGATGAGTGACGCGCGTTTGTGGCTGTAAATTTCAAGCACACCGTCCATGGAACCATTTATTTTTATGTACATAGTATACAGCACATCTACTGCAGTAAGAGCCCAAAGCTTTGGTAACCGAATTTAGAACAAATTAGTGTAATCATATGAGAGCTTACAAGCAAAGACCATTCTTATCCAACTTGTCGCTGAATGGATCTACCAAAGTAGACATGGCAAAAAAGGGCAATTGCAGGCAATTGCAGGCAATTCATGGCGAAGCAAGACCAATTAGCCTGAAAAAGGAAACTTTGCTGACTCACAAAATGGGGGTTAAAGAGTTAACTGGGATACTTCTTGCAATTAAGCTTAATTAGTCGTACATAAATGGTAGACGAGCTATCGGACATCCGCGAAATGAAGAATGACAAAAGACATTTCTATATAAAGACTTTGGCTATCTCAAAAATCACGTTTCTAAAAAAAGACATTCTCTTATTATTAGATCCATATTTAAATTACACCTGCTTTCTTCTAGAATGATGGGGAACAGGCTAGCCACATTTCGTCTGTCGTCTCCTCGGGGAAATTATGTCGTCTGTCATGGGCAATCTCATCTAATTAAGTGGCACAGACCAACATTAAAATACCCAAATCTACAACAATATACTGCAAGCAACGCTTTTTTTTTAGATGCTACTTATCATACAAGTACCTGTACTTTCTTACAATGCTCTTCTTTCATGTGAATATCCACCCCCCTTTCATTCGATTATTTCCCAAGTAATAATACTCCCCCTTCTCCCATTCTCTCCTTCCTCTATTCATATGTTCAACATAAGTTCCTCGGCCGGGCAAGCCCAGCAAGTTCTAGTCCCAATATGTTCTTTTTTTGGTCTCCTTTTACGACTTTCTACAGTAGTGCAAACCCCCGAAATTGGAAGAAAAACGCCGGAAAATGCATAAAAGCAAATAGAATGAAAGAAAAGGGGCAAGATTCCTGCTAAAATCACGAATGATCCTTTGACATACGCAGTCAAAATTGCATGTGACAGTTGCATGTGATAGCATGCTGTAATCATGTTCAGTTCATTGGGAAACAATCGTTCCTCATTGCTCAGTGTCCAGCTCGTAGAAGAGCAGATAGACTTCTTTCTGCATGCCCAAGACTTCGCTTGTCTTTGCCTCGCGCACTTTTTCATCGCTGACTCGCCACCACTTTTCCGCAAGCTTTCGCTTCTTAGGTCGAGGTTGAGACTTGGCCACGCCAGGGGATGAAGCTCCATTAAGGCTTGACCTAGGAGGCGCGAGCTTAGACAGCGCTGACTTGGTAGATGCGGCTACAGATCGAAGGCTGCTGGTCTCGCCGTCTCTATCTTTGCCGTTCATCATGGGTTTCGGGAGATCGACAGGAACGCTCCGCGGAGGAGGCCCAGTAGATTCTAACGATGGCGTGGATGAGGTAGTGTCTGAGGATGGCGACAGCAAATCTGGAGTTGAGATAGAAGGGCTATCGGCTTGACGGGCTGAAATCTGCGGTGTTGAAAGGGGCGTCGGCGTCTTGCTATAGATTTCAGATTTTTGAAACGTATTGATGTTCGCAAAAGGAGATGGCGTATTTTGCCGCCGAAATGCTTCGTAGTGGCCACTGTTATGGCCTCCCCTATGTGTCACGACGCCGAGTAGCTTATACTTGTGCTGCTCTGCAACACTCCCTAGAGGTAATCGCTCAGGAAACGACACCTTGGCCGAATTTTTCTGCGTGATCTGACCAACACCATAAATTGATCGAGATAGGTGAACGGCTAAGATTCTGGGAAATGTAGACATGCGTGTCGTCTTGGCAATCTTTCTCTTCGGCGCATACCGAATATCGCCGAGTTCCACGTCTTCGGGCGGTCGTTCGGGGTCGGTCTCTATAGCCATCTGAAGCCTTTCGATATTTTCTTGAGCTAGGGCTCTGAAGCTCTCGGACGTCGATTTGGCCATTTCGTGTTCGAGGTTGGTCTTAGTCTGTACTAGACGGCACATTTCGCATTTAAAATCGTCGATATACTCCGTCTTGAATATACCGTCAAAGCAAGCGCTCAATGAGGTTGACGAGACTTGCGGAACTGCCAGTGTCAGAGTACAAAAAGTCTCTTCTCTTGGCTTGGTGGTGTAGCCGCAAGTCTGGCACTGAATATGCGACTCATATTTTCCTTCCAAGGGAAATCCTTCCTCGAGCTCCGGCTGGACGCGAATCTCGCGAACTGCCCTCTGCACTTCTGCCAAGTCGATATTGATTGCTACTCCGGTAGTGCTGTCGGCAGCATCCTCCGACCTGTCGGTATCGTTGCCATCCTTGGAGTTCGAATCGGCTGCTGCCATGATGCCCAAGTTGCGGGCATGCAACCGCGCGCGCTCGCCGGCATGATATTCGTCCTTGAGTCGTTCTGCTACAATCTGCAAAAACTCTTGCGCATCCTGCTGCTGTCTGCTGATGCGCTGCTTGAAAGCTATCTCCAGCACCTTGACAAACGGGAAGGGCGAGATGGCCTTTTTTGAAATGGGCCGCTCATTAAGCGCATCCAGCATCTCCTTTAGCCCATGTGTTACCAGTCCATCCTGAAGACCCTGCAGCTTCCACTGCGCAAGCTGTGTCCCATCCAGGGGCTGCACCAAGTTGGCGTACACGGCCGGGTCTTCGATGCGGCGGCGATGTGTCTCGCGGATCAGATAGACCCGCAGCTCGCCCAGGCCGGCCAAGGCTTGCAGCACCGAGTTGATGAAGCAGTCATTCGCCTGGTTGCGCAGGCCGACAATGGTTTTCTTGCGCGAGCTGGTGGTGTCGTGGTCGATGGTGAAGGTTGGACCGAAGACGTAGATGAGGGCGGCTGCGGCGAGGGACGCTCCGGCGGCGTATGAAACAACCGACGTCGTTTTATCGGGCATGGCTGAGGCTTGATGAGGATCTCGCTGGCAGCGAAGCGGAAGCCTCGGGTCGACGGGCACGAAGGTGCGGAGTCGCGGATATCCGAGATCGAGAGGGAGACGGCAGAGTCCGCCAAGAAAAGGGAACAAAAAACAGACTGCCGGCTCGGCCGCACAGGGCAGACTGAGATTCGGGCTCGGCGTGCGTTCGAGCGTCAGACGGCTGTGGCAGACGTGGCTGGTGGTGACGGCATTGCAGGACGGTTTCTGGGCGTGAAGAAGAGCAAAATAAGCGGCACGTCACACAAGGCCGGCGAATCCAGCGTCAGATTCTGTCTGGAGACAGATTGGCTGCGTCGACTAGGCCCAGTACGAGATACTTGTGCGAGACGGTCCGCAATATTATGTGGCACGCCCAGAAGGCCGACTCCGCTATCTGCAATGCGCGATCGCGAACGAACCGGAGGCTGACGGCGGGGGAGCCCCAGGATCTTAGCGTTGCCTGGCAGATGTCAAGGAGCCTTTCGTGCCGTCTGTCACGCACGCATTGTGGCTGTCGGCCGTGGAGCGGACGAGGTTGAGTCTCTCTGCTCTCTGTTCGCGTGTTCGGGTTCGGCAAGCAGTGCTTCGTATCAGCTCCAGATCCTGGCCAGAAGGCAGTGGATATTTCCAGATCCAGCAGCAACGGGGCCCTCCTGGCTCTCTTCGTCTTCGTCGCCCCCGAAACTTCTGGGTCCCGATTTTCGGGACCGGCAGGCTGGTTTGCGTTTGTGCCTGGGCTAAAGAGCGAAGCGCCGATTAGGCTATGAGGCGTGCGACGTTAGCCGGACTTTTAGGCCCCCCAACGCCGAGCCGTGGTTGAGCCGAAGTCTGGGGGCGAAGATGCGTGTACAAGTAGTTACCCTGGAAGACATCATATGGAGGATATGCGGAATTATACATACAATGATAGTTCAAAAGATGTGCAGCCTTATTCTTGATTTGACTAGACTCCGTTTCAGTAGCGAATACCTTAGGCAAGATCCATAACACACGTGTGTACGTAGCTACTTTATGTAAGTTAAACTAAGAGATATTGGACGTCTCTATTACGAATATCTCTGAAAAATAGGCATTGTTACCATCTGTTGTCCGTCATTACCGGAACAATAGATTTTATATAGCCAAATGATGCAATTGTTGCAATTTCCCCCTAAATTCTTCACTAAATGCATTCAATTATCGCAAAAGAGGAGACTTTGAGAATGGCTGTAAGGAAAAGATGCTCCAGCATTTCTTTGCATACGTGTTCATGAGAATACTTGCAATAGACGTATTGTTCGAATAATACACGGTTTACAATGCTAAAGACAATTGCTTGAGATAACAATGATGTTTCGCTGGGCTATATTTGATATATAATAGACGGCGCTTGGCCTTATGGTCGTAGTTATAAGCTCTTTGTAAATGACCATCTATCCATTGCTTAACAAGTTGTTGCGTCTCCAAGTCCAAGATCGTTAGCTGCCAACAAAAACTCCATGAAGCCAGCACTGGTTGCACGGAGGTTGGAGTTATACTGAGAGACTGATGGGTAGAATGGGCAAGATGCGGCGTTGTTGGGGAAGCCAAACTCCACTGTGAATGAGTGAACAAGACTCTTGGTAGGGTCGGAAAAGTGTCGCGAATAAGCATAATCGTCACTGGCGCCCGACGTGGGATACAGATTGGCTGACTGGAAGGCATCATAACTGCGACCACCGCCGCCGGTCAATCCAGAAGCAATGCGGTTAGCTGCAGTGATTTTATCGTTGAGTTCAGCCTGAGGAACATATTCGCCGTAGCCCCTGCCAGGACTGGGAGTGTCTGTGAGAATGCCTCGGACGCTGCTGTAGGAGCTGTTGAGGAAGTTCATGTACGAATACTGGGACTGGTTTTCGTCGCTACCCCAGTTCCATAGCACGTCACCTGCATAAGAATGAAGGTCGACAAACCAACGGATCTTGGAGAATGTGTCAAACACCCACTTGATGTTCTTGGTCTCGGCTTCAGAGAAAGCACTGGTTCCGTGGTAAGTCTCAGAGCTAGGAGACGTTGAGGCGACGCTTGACTGCACTGAAGAGGAGAACAGGCGGGTGAAGTCCCAAAGGAAATCAAAGTTTCGGTTCAGATCGACTCCTCCTGAGTTGGAGTTGCGGTTCTTTCGCCAGCAGCTGTTGGTTGACTGGTCATAGGCCACTCCATCCGGATTGCTAAGTGGAATGATGACTAGTCCTGTGGACAGGGCGGTTTTCACCTGGGCGTTGGTATACGACTTGGATCCGTATGTAAGACCAACGTTATTCTTATTTGCGTACAGCAGGTCGGCAGCGAAGTAGAGTACGCTATCCATAGACCCGCGCTCTCGAGCATGGATGTTGCCGTTAATGAATGTGCGATAGGCGTTGGAACAAGTACCGTTCCCGCCAATTTGGGCCCCAATAACGGTGGCTCCCTGGGCTGTCTTGTATGGGGTATTGAATGTTTGGATCCCGTAAGTATTTACGAGGCCTTGTAGGCCACTCTTGATCTCATTGACGTTGAGGAGGGTGCTAAAAGAAGTGGATGACGACTGAGTGCCTAGCCCTCTTGGTGCAGTTGAGCCGCCATCAAATCTGTCGCCCTTTCCAATCGGAGTTCCGTTGCTGCCCTGGCGGCGGACGATTGGCTTCATCTCAGTTTCGTCACGCTCATGAGGGAGAAGACATGCCGATGTCACTTGGGTGAGCGCGAGAAGCGCCCAAGGAAGAACCGTCTTCATTTTCTTTTATGCGTTGTTGCTTTCTGTAAGAAGAATGAATAAAGAAACAGAGGTGTTTCCGGATTCTGATAGAGAAATTCCCTTTCTTTATAGAACTCAAGGATATGATGCGATTCCGGATCGCCGCACGTTATTGGGGAATAATAGCAGTGTTACATCGAAACTATGCGGCAATCCGCCCACATCCGGAAGCTGGAGATAGTCGAGGGGAAAGTCTTAGTTGAGCTGCCCAAAGAAGATAGCCTTTTTATTCTGGGGATTGAGAATAAATAGTAATTAGAGTTGCATTCGAGGCGGTCGCTTGGCTCTCGCCGTTATAAGAGAGACAAAAGTGCCAAGTGCCCCACGTCGGGCATTTGCACTCATAATGCCGACTACAAAGAAGAGACAGTGTACAAAAGCATAGTGGGTTAGGGTGATGCGAATATCCGAAGGACAATCTGATGAAATGAAAATCTGACGATGACAAGACCGGTTATCTAGGCGGCAATGTTTACTATCTACTGTATTACTACCTTCACAAAATTTCTAGCCCTACAGCACGATTGATTCCCATCTGCTGTATAACGGTGCGTGTATTGCGTACCTACGTAGATCTTCGTACTTATGATTGCGATATTGGTGGTCGGTCTGTGTACTAGGTGAATCAACTGCAAGGAATTTTTGTGCATGAGACAGATAACGGATTATCCCTACCAGATTAAGAAGGTCATTAGACAACAGTCTCACGGCAGTGTATGTAGTGTCTCAATCCTGGCAGAGCCGGAGAGCTCGTCTACTGGATTAAATCTGCATTCCACACAGATAACAGGAACATCTCCTACGTAGACACGGAGTAATTGCAGAAGAGCTTGGTCTCTTCGCCTGTTTCGTAAGATGCTCCGATCTTTTGTCTCAAGAGGGGCAAATGGAGTGGTGTGTTAGTACTACGTGTACCTACGTGCACCGTAGCCCGTTACCAAGTGCCTCGAGTTGTTAGCTACATGCATCTAGCGCGGGGTTTGTTACTCTGAGAAGAGGAATTATGATTATAACTCTAAATTTAATCTTTAGAGCAAATATGCCATCAATTGATCCTGCCTGTACTCCGTAGAGATGGCTCAGCTTCCTATTGCAGCAATAGCGCCCCGGCAGAGAAAGGACTGGACGTACTTAAGCGGCATGTACCTACATGTACCGTTCGCGCATATAATATGCATATACAGCACTCTTTAGCTTCATCACAGTGCTTTTACGCTACATCATAGCGCTCTCTTAACCCATCTGGACATCTATGGACTATAAATGTCTCATGCGTTCCAATCGCAGTGGCCTTTCTCTTTAAACAAATAGATAAAATCATATAATATGGCAAACGCCGTGAATGAAAATGTTTTCATACTCAATCATCTATCTCTTCTATATATCGATTCAACAAACTCTTCTAAGTTGTCTCCCTTGGGTCGGGCAATCATTGTATTTTTGCAGAGGGCACTTCATTATAATGAGCTACGCGAGATCTCCATGATATAGATCGTAGACAAGTAGCTGGACCCTACAGAGTACATAGGTACATGCAGCAATGCAATGCGGTATTACATCGTCGCCTTTACACTATGTGTCTTCCTTGTGGGCTATTTTGACTGCAGAAAATAGGCGTTTACGAAGGATCGAAAAGTATGAGCGACAATTTAGTTTCAATTGTCCGTCTAAAAATGCTGATCGCTGTGCACCCAACAAGCTGTCTCTGAACTTTGGTCGAGTTCGAGCTTGAGCTCGAGGCGCTTTTCTCACCAACTTATCACGTGATGGCTTTCTGGACGGCAGAGCTCACTCTAGTGGCTCTGAGTAACTTTTTGGCTGCATTCAGATTTTTCCCATGTCCGTAGCTGAGATTCAAGCAAATCAAGCTTACATCCTGCGAAAGTGAATATATGCAATTGGAGAGCCAGTTGCACAGCATATTCTTTTGCGGCGCTTGATTTTCATCTCAACTTCATTATAAAATTTCGAAAAAATGGCCGACCAGCAACAGTCACCATGCCGCATCCTGGTTATGGCCTCTGGCTTTGGCTCAAACTTCCAGGCTCTCATTGACGCTGTTGCCGCGGGACGGATCCGAAATAGCAAGATTATTCGTCTTGTCGTGAATAGGAGAAATGTGCAATCAATTAAGCGAGCAGAAAGCGCAGGTAGGACAATTTTTTAGAACTGGCATTGATGCATTCTAACTCAATATTAGGCATTCCTTGGGAGTATTTCAACTTAATCAGCAACGGATTTATAGCCAAGGGAGAAAAGGACGAGCAGAAAGTTGCTGAAGCTCGGTATAGATATGATGCTGCACTGGCCGAGAGGGTATTATCAGCAGAAGAGAAGCCAGAGCTAATTGTCCTCGCTGGGTGGATGCATGTATTCTCAGGTGGCTTCCTGGAGCCTATGGAAAAAGCAGGTGTGAAAGTTATCAATTTACATCCGGCCTTGCCTGGTAGGTTATATTCCGAGAGCCGGTGCTGAGACTAAGCTTGTCTAACTATAGCCTTGACAGGGGAGTTTGATGGAGCTGGTGCAATCGAGAGAGCTTTTGCAGAGCTCAAAGCTGGCCGAATAACACGCACTGGTATCATGGCTCACTATGTTATCCAAGAGGTGGATAGAGGTACTCCTATTATGGTTCAAGAGATTGAGTGGAACGGAGAGGAGCTTCACGAGCTCGAGGACAAGATTCATTCGCGGGAGCATGAGCTGATTGTGAAGGCTACGGCGAAAGTGGTTGATGAGATATTGGAAAAGCGGGCAAAGCAAGTCTAAAGCATATTCAGACCCCTCATGTTGTAATCAATCAACAGCGTTTGTTGCGCATGCACAGTCTCCAACTCAGCGGCGTAGCCTGTGTTAGCAACTTCGCGTGCCAGGCGACGTAACAATGCCTCCAACATATCACGACTTCGAAATGCACACCAAGAAGCATCTCTGAACGTTATAGTGGACGGCAGGCAAGCATAGGTCTTCTGGCTACTATACAGCTGACAAAAGCATCTTGCGACTGTTTAACCCTAGCTATGAAAACTATGGATACTTAAAGCGATCTTTTAAGCTTTCTTTATAGGTGGCTGATTATTGGATGGAAGTCAAAACGCCTTTGCTGATGCTTACCGGTTCTATGCTTGACTCAGCCGAGCCATTAGATAGTCGCAGAAGCCGCTCACAATCCTTTCAGTCATCCATGAGAAATACATATATGGAAGCTTACAGAACCTAAATCTTTGATGACGGAGCAGCAGAGTTTTTCGATGCTCCTTTTGAGAAAATTCGCCTCATTGTATGGCTCGAGGATGAGTCACTGCTGGTAGAAAGAAGAGCAGTCCAGGGACTACGGCTCAATTTTTGTTGGAAAATCAAGAATAAGAAAAGAAAAGAGAAGAGAAGAAGAGAAAAGGTGATGCATTTCGATTACAGCGCAAGAACTTGACGAGACAATTGGCTACCTACCTAGATACGCTCGACATATTCTGCACTATGACATACAATGTCATGCTCAATAACAAAAGAGCGTATCCAAAATTTCATATTAGGTGTTCAATTGTGGTCACCCGACTATTAAACGTCATCTCACTCCCGTTTAGATCATGGGGGCAGTGTGCTTTTTGCATGAACTAAACAGCCTAGAACTTTGGAATCTGGAGCATCTCCGCCTAACGCGGCTGTCAGGCCCCCATGCGTACCCGATATTTTAAGTGAGAGCCAATATTATTTAATTTCTAGCTGCATACTATAAACAGCACGCTATTATTATAATCTTACAACTCAGAGATAATATAGGGATATAGTACATGAATAGAATAATGACTGCTATGTATTACCTATTTAATCTTTGAGCAAAAGGTATATGTCTTGTGCTCTCAATGTAGAGGGAGATATACTTATATCACTCATGGACCTTTTTCTATAGATACTTATAATGTTACTATAGTCTCTTTTGCAGACAATCAATTCCGAAAAATTTTATTGATAGAGTTATAAATAATTCAATTTGCGTGTCTAAATGTGAATGCAGATATTTTCTGTGAATTGACAAGCTTGATTTCCAACTTTCTTTATCGATCCGACGTCAAAAATATATTGGCTGTCGGAGCATGAAGTAGACCTGCCATTGCATACATGGGTGAAGATTAGGTTTTGTTGCTTATGATGGATAATAGCTGGAGCAGCCAGTTGGGCATCATACCTAGTTGGAAGCCGGACAAAGGGAAGAAACCGAATCCGTTACTAGAACTGCTCCGTTGAATCGGCGAGAAGGCGCATACTTACGCATACTTATTCGAAGAATAAATTGCTCAGGGTAATTGTATTGATTTGAAAATGTAGCGACCATCAGTATTTCGAGGCTGAGATGACGCTCGGTTTGTGACATTTAGATTAGCAAACACGTAGGCAGACTGAGGACTGTAACTCTAGATTTGTAGCAAGCTCAGAAATTGAACTTGAATGGATTGATGTACCTTATAAGGTTATCTGTAGCCTTGTACCAAAAACTCTTTATGGAAAAGACGGATGTGCACAATATCAAAATCACATTGGGCCTTGCTCTACTGAGCCTCATTGCTGAGAGAAGTATTATAAATCACTAATTATGGCTGGTTGTCAGTAATAACGGTGTAAACCATGCTCTGATACCAAGATATATGACGTATTTTGAATGCATAGCCGAATGCCCACATGCATGGTATGTTTGCAGTCTATTACTTGTTGTGGCGGACGGCCAAGATAGCCTCTATTCCACACTCACATGTCGTGGCAACATGATACAGGGATTTTATTAAGAAATCATGCATGCATTTGGAGCCCAAAACTCAATTCACTTTATTTTAAACCATTTTTATACCGTCATGCTCTCTCGTACATGGCTTGAACTTTTTCACTATGTTGACATCTTTTCAAATATCATAAGAATGAGTGCCCTATACCTGCGGCAGGCATGCAGCCACTAAGAAATGCAATCATGCCACGTCGTGAGGCTCTGTTATTTGCAGGGATTGGGCCCCGCAAATTGCTTCTGCGCTTGAGAGTTGGGCAGCTGTATTATTGGGTTAATGCATGCACATGCATATGCAAACGGTGCTGTTCGATGCTACAACACGTCACAGTACTGCGTCTAGCGAACTAAAAGCATATCTCAGTAGCTTTGATTAACAGCTCAAGTCTCTAGATACGTGACAGTGAGAAGATAATGTACAACTGGCAGAATTGGGTTGGAGTGCATTTCTGGACTCTGCAGAGCCGCAGCCTGATCGAACTCCCATCCATCCCTATTCCTCAATAATGGCCTATATCTTTTATAACTCGACATGAATAGTTCTAAGATATTCTATGATTCTCACAAGGATAACAATTTTTTTTTTCCTCTTTCAGTCGTTGCCTTTCATTTCAAGCAAACGCTTCTTGCAGCCAGAGAAAGAAATACCTACTTTAGTCACCATGTCCAAAGCAATCTCTATCCCACATAGTCGCGATGACTATACTGTTGGGTGGGTATGTGCGCTGCCAACAGAGCTTACAGCTGCGATATACATGCTCGATGAGAGACACTCAGACCTCAAACAGCCAAGGGGTGACTCCAATGCTTATATTCTTGGAAAGATGGGTGAACACAATGTTGTCATTGCGGGCCTGCCAAAGGGAGTAACCGGCAATACTAGTTCTGCAACAGTGGCGGCCAGGATGATATCTAGCTTTCCAAACATCAGAGTAGGGCTAATGGTGGGCATTGGTAGTGGTGTCCCCCAGAAGGTCCGGCTTGGAGATGTGGTCATCAGCGCTCCTGTTGAAGATCGACCTGGGGTGATCCAATGGGATATGGGCAGAGCAGAAGACAAGGGTTTCATTCAGACGGGATTCTTGAATCCTCCTGCAAAGCTACTCTTAAGCGCCCTGGCCAAGTTTGAGGCCGAACAGATAAAGGTCCATGCCAGTATGATGGAATATTTAGTCAAGCAAGTGCCCAAAGATTACTTCAAGTCACCACAGCCGAAGGATATTGCCTATGAATCAACATATCAGCATGTAGGCGGAAATGACTGCTGCCAATGCGACGACAATATGGCAATGAAGAGAGATTCGGGAGAGCGCCATGGGTTACATTATGGGCTTGTGGCATCAGGCAATCAAGTGATTAAGAGTGCTGAGCAGCGTGATAAGCTCTATCGCCAATTTGACGAAAATATCCTGTGCATTGAGACAGAAGCAGCCGGACTTATGAACGACTTTCCTTGCATCGTTATTCGAGGCATCAGCGATTATGCAGACTCACATACAAATGTGGCATGGCAAGAATACGCTGCCGCCGCGGCAGCAGCTTGCGCAAAGACATTCCTCGATGTCGTACCTGTGAGCGAGGTTGATAAATTGGAAGCTGTGAAAAGTAAATATATGTTTGGTATAATACACAAAAGTCTACACGGCTAACAGCTTGCTCTCTGCTAGGTCTTATTCCTCCCGGGATGATTGAAAGGACAGTGAACTCTTGGCTCTCATACTGGTTTTCTAAACCTCAGGATACTTCTCCTGGATCTGGTGAGTTGTTATTCTACTCGCTGTCTCTTTAACATAAGAAGTACTAATGGCCTGCGCTTCTTACGCGATAGCTGGCCCTAAAACAGCCAAAGAGACGAGTGTCAGCAAGGAACAGAGTGTAAGCAGCTCTCCGACGCTAGTTGATGAAGATATAAAGCTTTCAGCCGGTGGTCATGATTCTCAGCAAGAACATTTAAACAGTAGCGACGGAGTTCTGATTTCGACAACTCATCTGCCTTTGGAGCTACAACAATCGCATACATCTGGGCATCCAGACGCCAACACTGGGTTTAAACTTGGAGTCCAAGGCCCCAAACCCTTTTCCGAGCCATTTCTCCAAGAAACAGGAGTAAATGATGTGGGCGATATGGGGGATTTGAATAGTGATCCAAGTACTCCTCCTCCTCAATATGACGAGCAATTCGCCACCAGCAATGGAGCAATGGATTGGACCAATCAAGGAAACGTCACTCACAACTCTAGGCTTGGAGGGAACTATAACTTTCGAATATCGCTACTACAGAGTCCCCAGTACAGAAGCAGTCCAGCTTCGATGCCTTACTCTCTCAAGGCACCTCTCAGGGGAGAAGATAGGCCTATATGGAGCAATGGGTATAGTAGTAGCTACAACGGACATAATCAAGGAAAAGTTCCTATGGACAACGCCCGCCACCACCTTGGTATTTTGGCCGCCGCAAAAGTAACACATCGTCAGGCCCTAGGCCAAATCGCAGCAATTGGCTCGCTGTACGACGCACGCAAAGACCAAATCCTCTCTCAATCGGTATTTTTTGAGCCACTATCTAAAGATGCCGTCTGCAGAGATAGAGTGTTGTCCAAACAGTGTGAGATCAGGAGGTCTGGCTCACTAATGGAAACATTTGAGCAACTGGGTCTCTCTCCTGAACTGGGCCTTAGTTATCTCACTGGAACCGGCCCATACACAGCCAAAGGTAGCGCGGGCCACCTTGCTCAAAAAAGAACAAGTGATGCTGCGCAAGAAGTTTCTGTCGTTTGTAATGAGGTTACTATACACGACACACTTGGCTTCGGCACTGAAGAACTGCAAGAAATCGTGGACGAAGAAGTTCTACAAACAGAAGAGGCCACTCATGTCGTCACGGGAATCTGGTGGGGCACCAGAACTGCCATAACGTCTATCGCCTCTCCGGTTTGTTCCATCCCTGATGCCAAAGCGAAAGAAGCGCAGTTGGACTCGCAGGAACGTGTCGTCGAATATTTAGGCCAGCTTCTAACTGGAAAGGTCACTACGGCGTATACTGCTTTCAAAGAAATCTCCAAAAGCTTGACTTTTAGGGTGAACGCCGATATTGATCCAAGTAAACAGTCTGCTCGAATATCAGATTTTGATAGCGTCTGTGACTTTATTGGAGAGATTCCTGGTACTTTGAAAAGGGCTAGGGCAGGAAGTGGTGTCCGGATAATGTACGATTTGGTTCCAATCAAAGACTTTACCCAGATGATGAATCGAGAGCTTGAAAGAGAGGTTCAGATTGTTCAACCAACTGACCACGAGTATCAAAAGCGGGTATTATTCCTCTTTGAGAAGCTCTATGCGACAAGGGCCAATCTCAATAGCTATTTAAACGCCTTATCACAGCATGAGCTGTCGGTTCCAAAACAGCATATAGAGACTGCAAATACGAATAGCTTCCGACTGAATGACCTCGAAGACAGACTAAAGAGCGAGCTTTGTCAAGATCTTCCTCGCGCGCGAGATCCTAGCTTCAAAGGAAGGCTGAAGCTCATTAATCCGGAGTGGGAAGCTGATATCCGAGAATTCGAGTCTTTGACTTCACAATATGTAGCCAAAATGACTTTTGAAAGCCAGATTACGGCACTAGGAATCAAGTACATGTATCCTAAGGATACTGAGACAGCTTACTCTGAGCATGAGAGTGACATCTACACCCTCTACTACAGCGATGCTGCTATGGTTGCTCCAAGCTGGAAAGAGCATTACACTAAGTTCATGGAGCTCGCTCGCGCTAAAAACTCTGGGCATTTGGTCTATGTTGTCGACTGCGATTTCGAAGCTGGTCAAGAGCTGAGAGTCCCACGCATAGAGCTCCGAGAGAATGGTCAAATCATGACCAAAGATTTTGTGAAAGAACAACAAAGCTTCGCCGGGAAGTGTTTCGTCCGTGCTGCCACTCCAAGAGATATGGAAAAGCTGCCTGCTAAATTGCTCGACTCAATACGGAGAAGTGTCAAAATTCGCTGTCCTTGTGCAGCCGCAACAACAGGCGATTGTTTCTGTCGAATTTGCAAGAGAGCCATTTTCTATTTGAAAGATGATGATTATCTCTATTGCAATTGTGGTAGATATAAGCCCGCTAATGCAGCTTTTAAGTGTTTGGATCCGGCTCATGGGATCAGTTACCTCAAATATGAAGATTCTGAAATGCTTCTAGAGGCTTATGACTATCAAGAATTTGAGCAGCATAACATCTTAATATTGGGAGAGACGGGAGTCGGAAAGTCCACATTTATTAACGGATTCATGAATTACATGCTGTTCGAGACTCTAGACGAAGCATTAGAGGCTCCTGACTTGCACTGGGCCATTCCCTCTTCTTTCAAATACACTGAAATGAACAATAAGAAACTGAATACTTTTACTGTCACAGTTGGTGAAGAGACTAAAGCTCAGAAATATTCATTAGATGGAGAGTCAGCTACCCGAAGCTGCGTGATCTACGTTCTTCACATGAATGGCTTGACTCTCCGTCTAATCGACACTCCTGGTATTGGGGATACTCGGGGCCTCCAGCAGGACAAAGAAAATGTTAAAGGCATTCTACAAACGCTTAAATCAGTTGAAAAAATTAGCACAGTCCTGTTCCTCATTAAGCCCAACCTCTCTCGCCTTGGACAAGTATTTAACTTCTGCATGACAGAATTGCTTTCTCATCTCCACAAAGAGACGAATCAAAATATTGTATTTGGATTTACAAATTCTCGAAGCACAAATTATTCCCTGGGAGATACTGGAATTCCTCTTCAAAAATTGTTAACAGATAAAAAGACCGATATCACTGTTGGTTACGACAACACTTTCTTCTTTGATTCGGAAGGCTTTCGATACTTGGCAGCATACAAGACTATAAACAAAGAAATGAAGGAAAGAATTAATTTTGAAAAGAGTTTCCGGAATTCTGCTGAGGAGGCCCGGCGCCTCGTTAATAAGACAATACGAATGGTAGCTCACGAAGTCCGTAAAACATTGAGCTTGAGTGATACACGGCTATATATTGAGGGGCTTAAAACACCAATGATCTTGATCAACAAAATCGCCGATGAAGACCAAGAAGAAATTGAAAAGCACAAAAGCCATATTACAGAGTTTGGAATGTCAAATAGCGCGCTCGAAGACAAGCTAAAGATGACAATCCGAAAACCTGTCAAGAAGATGCTTCCAAGCCCGCGCACCGTCTGTACAGACGATGAATGCAGAACTGTAAACAGGGACGCGGCTGGCAAAGAACACGTCGTGTACAGGCAGATATGCCACGATCATTGTTATATCAAGACGACCAATGAGCTAATTGGGGCCCCGGAAATCTCTACCTGCGAGGCCTTTGACTACTCTTCCAAACCATGCAGAGAATGCGGTCACGAATGGGACAAGCACCAACACATCTCGTACAACCTCACAGTTGAAGAAGTAAAGGTTGACGACCCAAACATCTTGGAAATTTATAATAGTAACAAATCAAAGCTTGAAAAGGCCGAAGCGGCTATCGAATCTCTGTCACGAAAAAAGGAATTATTAGGAGAGCGCAAAGAGTTTATCAACCACTCGCTGGCCAGCTTTGGAGCTTATCTTGGCAGCACCGCCATGGTTAAGTACAATGATGCGACAATCACTTACCTCGACTATCTCATCGACAACGCCAAGAAGGAGGGCAGCGTTGATAGCCAGCGACAACTTGAAGAGCAGCGCCGGATATACAAAGAGCAGTATGATGAAATCACAAAGGGCAACCCGAAACTAGATCTGCCACCCAAGGTACCAAGTTATGCCGAAATCATGGACATCATACTCCAGCTCGACGAAATAGAGGTGAATGGTAGCCGGATCAAAGATCTGGTGGAAGAGAAGATGGATAATCCACCGCTTTATTGCAACACAGTCACGCTTTCACTTGAAACGGCGAGTAAGGAAGTTGATTCATTTGCGTGGATCGAACAACCGCCTCCTCGGAGCTCCTGTGCGCATTCGTCCACCCGAGAAAAGAAACAAAGAAAGAAGACCCGCTCTTTGAGTCAAACCCCTAGGACAGAGATGGCCAAAGTAGAGTCAACGCCCAAAGATGAGGGTTTTTTGAGTTAAATGGGAAGAACCTGAACGGAACTCCATGCATTTCAACAGCATCATGTCGCTGTACACTAGGGCTACGCGCTCTTTTTATTTTATTTTCACTCTTGTCCCCGTCTATTTATCACTCTTTTTGTCTGTGTCTACATTCATTTGCTTCCTTTTGTCTCTTCCCATTTGTTTGAGTCATTCGCCTCTCTTTTTCCCCCTTCCACCTCCTTTCTTTTCCCGTCGGGCACAAGTTGACGGAGCTGCTGCGCCTCCGACGTTTTGGACGGCTAGCCCAAGGCGGTACGGCTATGCTCTCTACGAAATGAAGGTGACCACACCGCTCTGGGTCTCTCATCATAGCTATCGAATCAAATCTCTTTAATTATAAATGCCGTTGTCATTTTTTCAGCCACGAAAAGATGCCACTCCGCCACCAACAACTCACTCTGCTTGTCTAAGGCATAATAATGGCAGGGCGTCAAGGAATAGCGCCGGAGGCGGCGGCCCACTAAAGATTTGCGCTTAGACTCCAATTAGCGGCTTTACTTTCACCGAAACTGGAAACTTGTAAAGAGGAAATGACAGCGAAAGAAATTAATACTTGTGAATGAATGCAGCTACCATTGCGAATGTGACATGAGAGAAAGCGTTTTTATTTTAATCTTTAACAAGACTATACGCTTGTTGACACCATCCTTGGAGCAATTTATAGAGGATATGGAGGAGAATATTTGGAGTAAAGTCGGACTTGGAGCCACCAGGTCTCAGTGAAATTGAGCCGAACAGTTCATGCCACTATTGGTTCAGCATGAGACTCTCTTAGCTGAAGCTTAGGTACATGCAGTGAGATTGAATCTAGAGGAGTAACCACCTACACACAGTCATCAATATGTGCGCGTGGATATCATAGCGCCGCTACATAGATGTAGGCATACAAAACGTGTCGAACAAACCACCATCTCCGACCAGGCTCACTGCTATCCGTAATATACACCGCCAGTTCTTCATCATCTTAACACGGGGCTACGGATAATTGACTTCCTACAAGGCTGATGGAGCTTCATTTAGGCAAAGCCAATCGAGTTGGGTATTTTCGTTGCTGGGAAAAGTCATATCTGACCCTGTTCTGGGCTTGAACGGCGGGAGTTGGGCATAGCCGTTCAACTCGACGGTTCACCGCCAAATTGTCTTCAAGGCGACTGGATACCAGGCAGCATCTCCAGTCAACGTGGCCAAGCCGCACAATTAAATATTAATGCATAGCGGATAGAGACTGCCTTGCCATTTCAATTCAATAGATTGTGATTACGGATATCGCTTTTGCGCAGTTGCGCAGTTGCGCAAGCCTTGGACCCACTCCTCATAGCAGGGCTGCAACTGCGCAACTGCGCAAATGCGCAAATGCGCAAATGCGCAACTGGAGCAAGATAAATGAGCCGCAAAATATCGTTGGCATTCTTAATCTTTCAGCGTATCAGAATTTTACACCCTCAGATCAAATTTTCCAATTGGAGTCTTGTTATTGCGTCAATTTTGCCTCGTAACCTCGTTGAGGAAGCACTCTTCTCGTCTTAGCAGAGCAAATCTCCAATGCAGCGATACCTGGCTCAGACTCCTCAAGATGATGCGGGAACGTATGCTCGGCTGGTGCGAGTTCGGGAGTATCCATTCGAGGATAGAGGTTACGCATCTATCATTATTCACTGCATCCTGGCCCAAGAAAAAATTGCGCAGCTTGAAAAGCCTCTGATAGAAGAAGCCAATGCTTCTCTCGATTGTCCTCAGCTCACTACCTGTTGCCCCTTTATTGCTTCTAGCAAATTATCTTGGGCATACCATATTCATTTCGGCCATCTCAAGTTGGAATTCCATCCGCACCATATCAAGTCGTCTGAGACTCTATATGCAAATGAAAAATGGCAACATCAAAAGAGCATATCTTGTTCGGCCCCAGGATGCTCTATGACATTCTTTGGAGTTGATGCGCTATATCAATGGCTGGATCATATTAGCGTACACATGGAGCAGCTTGCCACTCCTCGCGATCCGCAGGCCACATCTAAGGCTGCGAAAGGCAGCGTTAAGCCCCTTCAATTGCCAAACGATTCCGATACTAGAATCACCCACGAATACGAGCCCAATGGGCAGCTCATCTTGCAGGAATCCCTTTGCGAGCTGCTGCAGCGCTCTAGTCTTGAGGACGATCCTACGAGCACTGATCAGCCAGAAAGTCGCCGAACTTTCTCCCCCACGTCCCCAACAGCCATCTCGGACTACGCACAAACCGCTGAAGGAAACCTCATAGTCAATTCCGGAATGAACAATCATTATTCGAATCAGAATTATTTAGAAAGCCAGCTACTGCCTCGCCGTTTGGCTCGAGATGTAGCTTATTCCTTCAACAATCATCCACAAATGGAACAACAAGAACAAGAACATCATTCAAATATTTCAGATTACTCATCTATATCTTCATTTTCGTCTTTCGAAGAGATATTTTCGCTCAAAAACTCATCTAACAATGATACCAATTCGGTCTCAATCCTCATTAGGGGGGATGATGAAGAAGCAGTTTTATATAACGCCGAGGCGGAACAAGTTTCCCGCTCAGATTTGGTTAATGAGTTTGCACGGTTTACTATGTCATGGTTTATAGCCTGGACTGCAAATCGGCGAAACAATATGGACTCCAATTCACACGATCAAGAGATTCAAGCTTATGAAGGACAGAAAAGCGGCCGATGCGAATGTGGAAATAGGCGGAAACGTACTAGAGAAAATGGCCATGGCGGAAGGAACAAAAAACAACAAAAAAGAGATGACAGCGATGAAGAAGATGATCATGACGATAACAAACGCAATATTCCCTCTATTGCAAAGAGTATACCCAACAAAGACCCAAAAGACTTGGCCTGCCCATTTTTCCAGAGGGACCAATCAAGTTTTGGGCATGGCAGATGGAAACTATGCGCCCATGGCTCATGGAAAAACTATCATAGAGTCAGGTCGGTGCATATCTGCCATGAGAAGTAAAAGAGAAGAAAGAGATATTAACAAATGACTTTTCTAGAGAACATGTATATCGTAAGCACATACTTCCAGAGTATCACTGCGACAGATGCTTCGAAGATCTCAGAGATGCTCAGACTTTACTACAGCATCAAAGTCCATTACAGTGCGAACAAACAGCGCTTCTATATGCAACGGCAGATCGAATCTCTCAGCTAAAGATGCCAATGAAACGGGGAATTGAAGAATGTGAAAAATGGGAAAATATGTATCGCATATTGTTTCCTAGAGATACTCATATCCCTAGCCCATGTGTGTGTTATTATCTCCCTGGCTATAGCTGGTTTGCTAACTAACCAATGACCCTAATAGTTAAAGAGCAGCCATTTTACATCACTGAAGAAATGAGAGTCTTGGCCGCAGAAATTGAACGGATTTGCAACTCTTCGTTTTCGGATCCTCGCGCACAAATGGAGCAAATCAGGGGTATCGCTGAACAGACAATACGGAACAATGCAACCAGTACAGACATTGGGGCACCTGGATATGTTGGGACACCAAATGTTCCATCTACTCATGAATCAATCATGGAGTACAGGGGGCTATCTGGATTAGTCATGGGCGATTTACTTGCTGAAGATCTAATTCCAGCACTTGGCGGCCAAGATAACCCCGCATCTCATACATTGGAGTCACCTAATAATATGGATACTTATTTTTTGGGAAATTATTTCCAAGTGGGCGATGCACCTTACGCTGAACAATTATTTTTTGCAAGAGATACTTCAGACGATCAAGATATATCTCAAACAGGAGGCACGCCTAATGGTACCGATGAACCATCATTGTGGAGATGACGGATGTTCATTTCGGTACCGGTATAGCCAGAAATAGTTTGCAAAACAGATCATTTGGATGGGGTTCATATTCGACCATATTATTGGCCATATGTCATAGGGCGAACTCTTATGGCATGCCCCTTCCTGTTTACTAGGCGCTAACGCTAGGTATCGTTTACGATGTGACGAATTCTATAAAATTGTTATATTGAGGATACGGAGATATTTGAGATTACGGTAGAGGTATCTGTGGTAAAAAAAAAAAAATGATCCTTATCTGGGAAGTTAGATTGTTTCATAATATACTAGTCGAAGAATACATGCATCAAAGGTTTTAATACACACTTAAAGATATAAAGGCTCTATTTGCATCATACTGTCAAATTTGTTGACGACTATATTTAAATTAAATATCAACTTCACGTTAATCTTCTACCTTGGAATAACATAGTCTATTTCCTGACTATCTTATAATCCCCTAGGGCTCGCCAACTTACACATGAAATATCATTATCACCTCTCCGGGTACGGCAGAGACATGGCTGCGTAGGCTGAGTAGTTTAATGGTCGCTACATCCGACTTGGTTTTCGCGGATACACTTAGAGCTTTGACTGCTATGATTAGCCATCCTACCATGCCAGATAGCGCTACATATATATCTATTATCAGATGGCTATAATGATGAGCAAATACACCTCAATAATACCAATTTAGACATGGACACCCCGCATAGCAGAGAATAACGCGCTTCCTTAACTAGCTCCCGAGCCGTAGCACAGCCCCACCTTCCGAAATAGGCAATGGAAACTTCCAGCCATTTCTACAAGCAGCGATTCAATCCATCACCACTTCTAGAACGTAGTGGTCGGTTCTCATTACATCTTTGAACAATGGAGACATGCTGCACTACGAACGAACCCTCAAGTATAAAGAAGTTGTTTGAACCCTTCTTGCCTCCAATATTCTCATCTTCAGTCAACACACACAAACAGTCACGAGAAAAGGCAACGCTTCAATCCACTATATTAATACCTGCCCCGAGAATTATAAACTATCTCATTAAATAATCCAAAATGGTCTTCTTCCAGCGCAACCTTTACACTCCCGAGAGCTCTTTCACTCCTCTCTTCCGTCTGCTTGACGATTTTGACAATTACTCCCGTCAAGGCAGTGGCGCACAACATGCTAGTCATCGCGCAGTCGCACACTGGCAGCCCAAATTTGATGTCCGCGAAACGGGAGAGGCTTACGAGCTACACGGCGAACTCCCTGGCTTGAACAAGCAAGACGTTCACATCGAATTCACCGATCCTCAAACCCTACACATCAGAGGAAAAGTTGAGCGCACTTACACAGCTGGTACTCCTCCTACCGATGCTATAGAGGATGCTTCAATGAGTGGCGCAATTACCGAGTCTGCAGAGCAAGAACGCCCCAAGTCTCCTCATCAAGCCACCGTCGAAGATGAGCTAGAAGATGGAGCGACTACGAATACCACCACTGCTGCCTCCGAAATTGAGGTTGCCAAGGCTGCGCCAACCAAGCAGAAACCTACCGACACTGCCAAATACTGGCTCAGTGAGCGCAGTGTTGGGGAATTTTCTCGCACCTTCAATTTCCCTACTCGACTCAACCAGGACGGTGTGACAGCCAGCTTCAAAGACGGCATCCTTAACGTTGTCGTCCCTAAGGCGGCTAAGCACGAACCTCGTCGCATCGCAGTGTTCTAAATAAACTTCTCAGAAAACCATGTTTGTTTAATTTCTTCTCATCTCTTTTTTTTTTCTATCCCTACCCAAATTCAAGCATATTTTGGGCTATTTCACTCTTTCTCTCTTTGTTTTATGAAAGAACGACAATCGCATGCACGGGGCGTTTGGAATTGAGTTTGTGGAGCAGATACATATACCTTTCTTCACTATCAGGGTAGCAGATATAATGGCAAATCGGGCATTAGCGGTGTTGATGAGATAGAAAATTTTATTGTTCTATATTCATAACCTTATATTTAATAAAAAGACAATAATTTAAAAAAAAAAATATTATCATTATAATGGCGTGTCTACTTAGTATCGATCGGCTCCAGATATGAATACGTAATTAATAGATCGCATCCAGGTGACCATATGAAGAACTCTCAGAATTGTAGTGTCGCACCTTGGCCGTTCTCTATGATGTTGAGGAGAAAGCAGCAGAAGTTAGGGGTCGATGTTAGTACTGTAAATGATATGGACAAGACACTACTTATTCTGGCCGCCCATCTCAGAGACTATTACTTGAGCACGGGGCAGACGCTACAATATGTAACGAACTTGGTCAAACTGCAGAAGATTGGTCACATATTGGCGGGCATCTCGAGATAGCAAACTTGGTTAGCGAACAGACAGCATGCACAAGTCCGGAATCTGTAAACGGATATGAGAGGGCCAGTGGGAAATAGATATATATAAATCCACTGGATATTAATTAATATTCTTCGCTGATTCACCTTGCTCATCCATCACATCTTCTACTACCACTCTGTATTTACTTGTTTTCTCCGACCACCACATCTTCCGGGTCCACTCTCTTCCCACCCAACTTCCATATGCTCCCATCCAGCGCTGACCTTCTTGCCCACTGTGTCACTACCTCAAGTGGCGAGTCGTCCACGTAAAAGGATAATGGCACCTCGAATGCTTCCACCGTCATCTTTTCTTCCGGATCAATCTCCTGCCACTTCTCCGTTCTCACTGTGCCAAGTTCATAAGCCAAATCCATGAGTACAATCTTGATATCCCTCTTCAACCTCACATCTTCTGGTGGCAGCTTGTGAAAATATTCATCCTTGATATTTACTGCATCCAGGTGAACTGGCCGTGCCAAGACCACATGCTCCAATTTCGGCAGCGTAGCAATGTCCCACCAAAGCCAGTGGCTATCAACAGGAGCACCGAATAACACCATGCGTTTGAGCTCTGGCCACAGCCGCCACACATCCGTATGCGAGTTTGAAACACTGAGCATGGGGTACTCCTCCAGGCATGTAAACTCTTCCAGCTTGTGGAGTTTCTCAAATCCATCTCTCAGCGTCTGCCGCACGCTCAAGTGATCTTCCATTGGATCCAGGCTCGCAAACGGCATCTGCACCACCAGCCGCCGCAGCGTCTCAGACACCTCGCAGAACAATTCTCGCACCCATTGCGCCGTCGGTAGATCATCCAGCGTATCCCTAAATGGAGCTATGTACAGCTCTGAGATGTGCTGCAACGAAAGGACAGGCGGCAGGCTTGGCACCAGGCGCGGCATGCAGAGCAGGATATTTGCTAGCCGCCGGCTCGAGTCAATGAACATGCACCGTTGTCGCAGCAGCCGCGTCGCTTGCGCATGTGTCGCCCGCGATACCTTCGTCAACGCCAGCAGCGTCCGAGTCGTGGTGTTTGATGCGGGGAAGAGCAGATGCGGGTTTGGCGGCATAACAGCCTCAACAATGAGGAGAAGCAGCTCGGGTGGTAGAGTAGGCGATGACATCATGTTCGTTGATCTCAGCGTGTAAGTTGATTTCTTTGGATGCTGATTTGGGCTGGCAGAGCAGAGTTGACAAGGCAACAGCTCCATCGGGTGCAAATTGAGAGTTGCATTTTTTAGTAGAAAGCTGGGCGGACGATCCAAAGAAATAGAAAATCCCAATGTTTTCAGCTCTTCGCTCGTGACCGAGTTGTGTGACGGCGCAGCTCCGCATGAACTCTCGTTGGTCCCAACATGGTAGCTGAACTTTAAGTTGCTTCCAGGCACGGAGTATCTACGGAGTAAGGAGTACTTATCAAAGTAGCCAGGGTCATCAAAGAAGGGAGACTGTGTAATAATAGTATTACTACTACTTCAAGCCATAAACGCCGAAATATAAGCCTAAAGGGGCATTTTCCAAATAATAGTGCTCTATCTATACACTATTTGTCAATAGTCATTTAGTTAGTATATCTCTCTATATATATCTGGTAAACTATCCCGGGTCAACCATTGCCAGTAATAGTATAAGTGTAATACGGGGCTAAATAAGCACTAGTAGTATATATTGCACCAACAGTTCTATATTACTATCATTTTGTACACGTGCCACATTTGTATCTGTTTAAAACAGGGTGGTATTAAAGGCTATATTACCAAAACAATATATTAATATAATATATTACAGCTTATATAACCGCTTATTTTACATAGCATACTCCAAATTGTTGCTATTTAAGCTATTTGCTTTTATAATTTAGGTAAAAAAAAAAAGAAAAAACTAAAAAAAAATTAAATACTATAGTTTAAAATAAAAATATAATTACTTGTACAAAAGAAAAAGCTACAGGCAATATTTAAGTTACTTTTTATTACTTATATACTAATAATAAAGTAGAAATTAATATAATACTTATTTTCCTTGGGTTAATTATACTCCAACTATATATCCTAATAGTATAGACCTAATTGGGGCTTTTATATTCCTTGAGCTCGGAATAGCCTAATGCTTATCCACGCGTAGCCCGGATCTATAATCGGTAATTTAGGATTCAATCCTGCCGAGACTAGTAAAAGCTATTGTCAGCGCTAATATATATATATTTCAGCTGCTCTTAGAACAGCCGTTAGTTTAACTGCCAGGGTAACTTGATTGCCTATTGTGGATCTAACAGTATACACAGAAGCGTTGTATTACAGTCTAACCTTCCATAATAAGTGTAGTCTTTCTATGAGCTAATAGGCTTTGCATAGAAGATCCTATACTTGTAATCATTATCTAAATTATTTTCATATTATAGGATAACTTTGTATTAGGTCTTTGTATATAATATATAATACTCCATGTAAAGAATATTCACAGGGATTTTACTGTCAATGTCCTCTCCTTCAACAATGCCGTGGCTTTAATGGCGTCAAATACGGCGTTGATGCCAGTCACGAAAACACGGAATAAAACTCACTCTAAAAAATCCCAAAAAGACGTGCATCCTCATCAAATATCCGGCTCTCAGACTCTCCTTTGTCGGAGAATGGGGTATCGCTATATGCTACCCACCCTTCAGTCTGCTTTCCGCTGTCCGGCTTTTGTCTCTTGCCTCTTTTCATTTCTTCAGCAGTCCCCATGTTAATTGTTTCTCGGAATCCCCGTATCGTGGCGGCGGTCCATCCAGCGGTCCATCGGAAGGTATCTACGATCTTGCCATTATAGAAAAGTCATTTCTTTCAGCCAGGCTTCTTGGATTTCTCAACTCACACATCTGGTGATATTTTCGTCTTCATTTTCTAAGACGCAAGGATCAACGCAATATCCTACATACCTTACTCCCTTCTTCAAGGATATCTCAATTGTTTACTACGCTCAATTTTGGAGTGTAGACTAATGACGGTGTAGGGCTGACTTTAAGGTTTTTGCTTTATTTGATCGTCTCTTTCTCACAGATCTCCAAATCCATTTTGATAAGCGCCCAATCAAGAATTACAGAGGAATTCATTTCCGCAACACTTTGACCAGAGGTATGGGTGCATATACCGATATTCCAGAGTTCTTTTTTTAGCGTATCCAATATCCGACGGAGTTTTTATTTGGGTTTTATCGCGCCGTTTTAGAATCTCTTGCTGTTTTATATTTTTATTGAGCAGTTTATTGTAATTTGTCATATTTTAGAATTTTCTTGGCCTAGGAGTAATGATTTCGTTTTCGGTCCATATCTTGTCGGGTCCGGATCTACAAGCAACATTAGCACATACTTCCTCTTTTACTTACGTTTCTTTCATTAACTTACGCGGTTTCTCGTCCTCAACATTGAAATTTCTCATGTGGTTGTTATTTAAGCCACTTAGTACTTTCCACACTCCCCTACTTATAATGGTAGTAAAATCCCATGTCGGTGATACCCAATAGAGATAACTCACCACTGTATCTGTTGACTTGTCCGTTATCTCCAAATTCTCTCTAAGCATTCCATATCCCTTGTTTTGGAAACCTCTAATGTTGCAATTCCGCCCGAGGGCGTAGGGTAGAGATGCATGGTCAGTAGCATCGCTATTATCCAGATGGGTAAAAGACGCCCATTTGAGCTTTGAGTTAGTTTTAAATTCTTCGAGAATCTTTAGATGTAGGGCTTTTATTGGAGTAGTCAGATATTTGTTTACCACCGGTAAATGCTATATGGCATGAGACATGGGTCCATAAATCCAGTGTAGATTGCTTACATCCTCTCATTTTGTCTATTCTTTCCTTCGTTTGCGCAATTTCCTAAACTACAAACCACTTGGTAGATACTACTCTTTATACGATATTGTGTAAACCATTTTGTAAATTTGTTTTACAACGTCTCGGCTACTGCATATGGCTTATATATACTGCTCTATTACTCAATACCTGGGTTATGTACTGTATATATTATAATAAATTATAGGTAGCTGGTTTAATATGTAATAGAGCATAATATAAAGTATTAAAGTATTACTCATATTATATAACTATTTTTTGTATATTATATATATAATTAAAATTTAAATATTATTTAGTAAATATGTATATATATTATAATTCTTTAAGAATGCTTTATATATATATTTTTATTATAATTAAATACAAAATACCTTTGTTTATATATATATATATATAAAATATTTAATATAGTATAAATTATTACTTGAAATTATTTATTTAATATTAATATATTTATAATTAATGTTTCTTTCATAAAGTAATTGTTCTAATGCTCTAAGGTTAATATATAAATCTATAAGTTAGAGCATTAATTTTTTTTTAATTATACCTACATTCTTGACCGCTAAGCAAACAATATTAATATTAATTTTCCGATTTGTAAGCTAGCTTATCTGTAGGATCTCACTAAGATCCTTTTAATTTGTTATAAATATTACTAGTGCATTAGTAGATATATAATATCTCACGCTAATATATACAATCCTTGCGGTTACGGAGAAAACCTAAGGCTCTAGCATTCCATCGCCTATCTATTCAGGGGCTTAGTCGATGTCTAAACACCGATTTACTTCCTATTCATCAGAAATAGCGGCCGCACGCGGGGAATGGTTCCCTAAATGTTAGTCTATTCTTCCGCTGCCAGTTCGTCCTTCAAAGCGGCCCCCAGAGGTCTATTAACAGGAAGTGGAACTGACTGCCAAGGAGGGCTATGATCTGACCAAGAAGCCTTGGAGGATTTTTGCTAGGTATATAATATCAATGTGATAAAAATAAAGTAAGGAAGCGATATCCGCACTAACTCACAAATAACATTCCTTGAACCCGGCTGTTAGTGCTAAGGGAAAAAAGCCGGCTTAAACTCGCAGAGAACAGCATTTCACTGCTTCATGGGGACATGTAACAGTACCGACCCCTGCTGCTGCGACAAAATCGTAAGCTCCGTGCATTGTTTACCAGCAAGTCAATCAATTCCCAGGGACCTTGAAACATCAAGAAGCCGATGAATGCTACGGTTACATCCATCCGCGTATTTGCTGGCATATTTGAGAATAGTAAAACGGGTCAGCTTAATTGATAAACATTGTCCAAAATTGGGATAAAATTGAGAAAAAAAAAAAAAAGAGCGAACGAAATATTATTGATATTAAAGTATCATAACGCAATCACGGCGCTGCCACAGATATCACCAATCAACTCAGTTTTTTATCCGGCACGCTGTCTAGTATAGTTTAAAAAAAGAAAAAAAAAGAGAATAAACCTTGCCCCAAAATCCAAGCTGTTCCACGATGAAGATCTGCAACAGTAATACCTATTACCTAACGCCAATAAACAGATTTGACCAAATGGTACGCCCCAAAATGTAATTTAGTTAAAAAAAGATAATGGCGCGGGTACCTAGCTGATACCGCATGACCGCCGTTCACAAAGCTTTCCTTCTAGCGCCATCGTGTAAATTCCACCGTTTCCCACAATCGTCACTTCCATAGCTGAATGACTCTAATGCAAGTCGCCATCGCTCATCATCTCCTCCTAGGCGTGCTCTCATAACTGTAGTCCATGCTCCATAGCTGGTCCCACAAAATTGAGCTCTTCAGGGGGCTCGCGACAGTTGAACTCCTCCGTCGGCCGTTCCTGTGAAGCTGTGGCTGTGGCTGTCACGAACCGATCAGTGACTCAGGGCCCAAGTAGAGAATCAACGGCTCGTACCTCGGGGGCCTTTCCCGACTTATCCTGCACCGATGACTCACCACCTCGCTGTCCCGCATCGGTATTGGTAGTGCTAAGAATGCTGCCTTGTACCGGGCTTGTGGCAGTTGGTGTGTCAGGCGGAGCAGCACGGAGGGAGTTGGTCTCGCTCGCCAGCGCGCTATTTTTCAACAGAGCTGTTCCGCCGCTGATATGGAATGGCAAGGCTTTCTTAGACGCCGAGCTACTTCGGCGGCTTTCCAAGCTCTTAGAGAGAGTCTTGTTGATTCCTTCGATGCTCGCTATGCTGTCCCGACTCTTTCCTTTCCCTTTGGCTGCATGGGATTGAATATTAGCCGTGGCCTCGACATTATTGGCGGCAACGGTTGATTTACCCATCCCAGGCGTTGCAGGCGCCCCTGCTTTGTCTTCTTGAGCATCGATAAGATACCATCGCAAGCCATCTGACAGCTGGAAGGGGTTATCATTCTCCTCATCATTCGAGTCAGTTTCGTTGTTCGTCTGGAGACTCTTGGAAAGATCTACAACACGCTCCTGGATCTTAGAGATTCGCGCAACGAGCCACTCCCGATGTCGTAGTCGATGAGCATCTTGCTCACGGAGGAAATAGTGCGGGAATCCCACATTAAAGGCAGCCCAAGCTCCCGCTTGCTGATTCCGTGTTGGCAAGAAAAGTGCCAAGTCACCCTCCTTGAAATTCCTAAACGCAATCTTGTTATGAGAGTCTTTCTGTAAGCTATGCGCCCGGTCCCGGTATGATCGAGCCTCTCGTTGCCATTTCCGAGCCTTGTGCTCTGCTTCCTTGACTCTGTGATATATGGTGTCGGAAAACAAGTCGGCGTCGAAGGCGCCAAGCTTCTCGATGAAGGCTTGATATTTCTCATCTTCGACCGACAGGTCCGTGCTGTTGACCCAGTAGAGAAGCTCTAAATCGGCACTATCAGTCATGGCCCGACCACCTAAGCTAAGTGACCGGCGGATGGAAGATCCAGGATCCGAAGAATCGTTTGGATTTGCGGGTGCCTTATCAGATCGAGAAACCCTTGTAATTACCATTTGCCCGGCGTCACGGCTGATAGAGTATCCTACACGTTCAAGCAGTCTGGTTAGGCGGTCGTTCTGAGAGTAAAGCCTCTGAGTTAGGTCCTTGGTTCGCCCGTCGCGCGCTTCGTACTTTGCATTAAGCGCAGATAGCTTCGATTGGACATCTTCAAATCTCTGCTTGAACAGACGAGACTCTTCTTCGAGGCTGCCAGCCTGAGATTGTCGCCACGCGACTTCTTCTGAAAGCTCTGCAACTTTCTTCTCCTCTTTTTCCAGTCTCTTGCGCAACATCTCAGATCCAGTCTCGCCGTCAGACAGCTGGCCGCGAAGTTGATTCAATTCTTCTCTGCTCTCCGTTACTTCACGTTCTAAAGCGGTTACCTTGGCCTTCTCCTCGGCAAGATTTTCTCGAACATGCATAGCGGACATCTCTTGCGACGAGATCTTCTCTTCCATTTGTATCAGCTCTGACCGAAGGTCTTTGACTGAAGTAGTAGCCTTGTCAAGCTCAGATCGCAAAATCGAGGCATTGCTTCCGGAATTTCGTAATTTCTCGACAAGATCAGCAGCACTAGATAGGAGAGCTTCTGCCAAATCAGCCTCGTCAGTTGGCATGGAGGTGTCCGATGATAGCTCAGCATATAGCTTCTTCAGCCACTCTAGTCGAGACTCGGCGCTCTCTTCTGCGGCATCGAGCTTCTTCGATGTAGCCCGGGCTTCCTCACGAACAGATCGTAGCCTTCGTTCGGAAGCGTCAAGCTGATCCCGTTGCATTTGAGTCTCTTTGCGTAAGAATTCGACTTGACCCTGAGCTTTAAGTGCATCGTCCTTCCGCTCCTTGTTGAGTTGCTCAATCTCTGCCTCAAGCGCCTGAATTCGCTCGTCAAAAGTAGCCTTCTCATTCTCCCGAGATTCTCCAAAATGATCCATCTCCTCTTCCGTATCCTCTAGGCGAGCTTTGAGCGCTTTGATTTCGCCCTCCAACGAAATCCTCTCATCCAAGAACTCTCGCTTCAGTGCTTCCATATTCTCAAGGAGGTCCTTTTTCGTCGAGTTGACTTCTTCGATCCTATCCTTCATGTCATCTCGCTCTGTGACACGACTGTCAAGCTCTTTCTGGATATCTGCCGAACGCTTCTTTTCCGCGCGAAGTTCGTTTTCCAGCTGTGCTATCCGTTGCGACAACTGTTCTGCTCCTTCTGATAATGGCTGGCGGTCTTCAATACGAGTCGACTTGATTGACGAAATGGAATTATGTCTCGAATGACCATTCTGCTGCCCCGGCAGCGGGAACAGGTTCCCGGGACGCGAGGCTTGGCTCTGCCGATGGAGAAGATCTTCGAGGCGGCGCACTCTGCTGTCGGCAGTTTTGAGTTTGTTTTCCAGCCTGGTCTTTTCGTCCTGCAGAGTGGTAATAAGATCATCGTCACCACGAATTAGAAGCCCACTTCTCCCTAATGCTGCCTCATGCACACTTCCGTTCTTGAATGCTTTGAGCCGCTTCGCTTGCTGCTTAGTAGGGGTGGTGAGCTCTTGAAGGAGTTTTGCAACGTCATCAACAAGCTCTGGATCCGCATTTCGCTCCTGCAATACCTGGAGAAACTCCTCTAGCTCGTTCTTCCCAACAGTAGGCCAGGGGATATCCTCGCCTCGCAAGTTAACTTCAAGTCCCATGACATTGGTGTCAAGGCCAGGTCCGTAGGTACTTCCGACCATCTTTTGCCACTTTTTACGTCTCTTCGACTCTTCGTCCTGGAACAACGCCATTTCGTTGGCAAGAGTCGAGGAATCGGCTTTCACTTTGTCGATCCACTCCCGTCGCCGGATTGCCTCTACCATAAAGGAGGCATACATATATGGCAGCTGCTGGATGAGCCGCAGGTAGTCAAACGTTGTCATATCATCTTCGGACTGGTTTAAAACATTGATCTGATTCCTAACGCTGCTGTGCAGAGAAGTGATCTCAGTAATGCTCCGCATAAAGCTAACAGAATCTGCAGCAATGCTATTTCGCGATCGCGTTGCGTATTGAACCATCTCATCCATCTCTTTTGCTCGCTTTTTAAGAGTGGGCATGAGTCTTTCGGTGTGGATAGAGGCAGTTTTCGAAGCCTGGGCTAGATCCCGTTGCGAATTGCCATAGCTCAGCGCCGTGTGGTAATCTGAATCGATCTGTCTGGCCACCACCTCGATATCCTCCATGAGTTGCGGAGTATCGTTGTTGTGGCTCAAAAGAGACCGATTCATCAATTGATCAAACTCGGCAGAGAGAGTTCCCAGCGCTTGATACATTTGGTTGGCCGCATTGTCGAGTTCGGTGGCTTTCTGGGTGAACCTTCGTTGGGCTGTAGGAGCTAGTTTAACGGCCTTGTTGACGGTTTCGAGTTCGATCAAGTCCTGTAGCGTCGAATCGGCCTTGTTTACTTGTCCACGAGTCATAAATCTGACCAAGCCTGGTGATATGGGAATGCTTCTAGCTAGATCCAGGTAATGCTCCCAAGACGAAACAAGCTGCTCATACTCCGCCAAGGCTGGCGTAACCCATTTCTTAAGTTCGTTATACTTTGGCTCGATCTGCCTAACGCTTATTTCAACGTTGGTGACGGCGGCGTCTAAGCATCTGATCATAACGTCTATCTCGTCATATCGGGCCTGCGCGTAAGCATTCAATTGGCCGCAGTCCTCCATGATTCGCGCCGCCCAATTCCGGCGGTCATTGCATAGTTCCTGCCATGATGTGATTGCCTGGATATTCTCGATCGAGTTCGGTGCGTTGGGGATGGATTGACGCCGAAGGGGTAACGCCTCGGAGATGAGCGATGACGCACTACCAGGAGAGGTTGGGTGCGTGACACGAATATCGTAAATGTATATCTCTTTCTGGGAGGAAGCGTTAGTTGTGATCTTTTGCGCATCTATCAAACGGTCGTTGCATACCTCCGCGTGAAGACTCGCAAACTTGACGCTGCGGCCCTGGGGTGTCAAGGCAATGATATGCTGTGGCGAGATGGGGCTATTCCGGGCCACCCACGTCTTCAGGTCGTCAAGACTATAGCAATCGTTAAGCTCACGCGCCAAGCACAGTATCTAAGGGAGCAAAGATTACCTGGAAAACTGCGCTGTATCGACCTCCAGCCGCTGGCCCGTATGGGCAATCAACACCTGTGTAGCCATCCCAAGACATCTCCCGTCAAGCACAAGGCGGCGCTGGGCGGCTGATGAGCATACAGAGCGGTATCTGAGAGAGCTGGATAACGAGCTGGCAGGGGAGTCGTGGCTCGCAAGAGCGCAGGAGAGACAAGCGACTGCAATGTGCCAGTACGGAGGGATTTCGATGACACAGGTTGCGAACCCAAAAAGTCAAAGCAATGGTTGAGATGCTCAACCTTATCGGGGCCCTACGGCCGGCATTACGTTAGGTAGTGTGACAGGTGCCTTGTGACTTTTGGTAGCGCTGAGTCCGCCCTGCATTACAGGGGGAGCTATGTACCGGCGTTAGATAAGCAGAGCTTGTGGCTGATGCTGCTAGGCGTTGAGCTGCGGCACGCGCCACAGGCAGCAGCAGCCACGACATGGGTTTTGCTGTTGATGAGGACTCAGTCAGTTGAACGAATCAGCGCCATTCACTAGGTCTAAGCAGGCTGCAATATGAGTGAGGTCGACGAGCCCATGACCGGTGTAGACGGCGGTGAATCCCGTCTGCCCCTTTCCGAGGATGAGACGAGAGTGCTGGAGCTGTACGACAAGCTCCAAGAGCTGAGGCTTGAAATCGCCATACTCAACGCGCAGCAAGCCGGTAAGGCCATCCGATAAGACGCGCCGTTGGGGGGCATATTTCATTACTCACACGAAACTCTCTTTTTTCTAGGTAGAAATTATGATGAGAGCAATATCACGGAAGCCCAAGATGCGCTTCTCACAGCAAGAGCTAGATATAGGCTACGAAACGACGCAATTGAGTCGGTAATGATGGCCAACCCGATCCTTAAGGCAGTCCACAACGGCACACAAGCATCACCAATAGAGCGGCACGTATTACTACCACCACTACCCTCACGGACCCAGCGCCCACGTTAAAAGCATGGGGGAAAAGAGAAAAGAAAAGGCCCTCCCTTTGCTGACCCAACTACAGGGACCTCTTCCCATATGTGCAGGAGAGAGACGAGACGTCCATATCCGTAGCCCAGCATGCAGAGAGCGTGACAAAGCTCCGCGATGACCTGACCAAAGTCCAGGTGCAAAGCTTACGCGTATGTCGCGAGAACATGGAGCTTGCAAGCGAACTATTCGCGCTGGCAGAGCAGGCCAAGCAGAAGAAGGCCGTCCGCGTCGACGACCCCCGGGTCCAGCAAGAGATTGAGAAGCTGACTAGAGAAGTCAAGACCAGCAGGCAGCGGTGGAGGGTTATGAAGGGCGTAGCCAGCGGTGTCGTTGCTGGAAGCGGCGTCGATTGGGCAAAGGATGAAGATCTGCGCAACATTGTCCTGGATCCTGAAGATGAGGACTAAGATGGTAATTGGTTTATGAAGATACCCCAGGCGCAATCAATAGTACTCTACAGACGCCTTTCTAGCAGTAGCAGCAGCAGCAGCAGCGACTTATGCTTATGTAGACGTCAAGCTCATTGTCCTAGCCTCTCATACTTTTCAGCTATCAAGGGTCACTAGAGCTCTGCGATGATGCCTGCTGCTCTGTCTTATCCTTCACCACCCAGGTCGTCTGAGACTGTTGCAGCATAGGCACCTGGGCCATCACGCATCAGACCAACTCTGGCAAGTCTACACTACAAAGCAAATCCCGAAAATACGACTTCACAATTCTAGAAAGGGCATATTGCTACAAGCATTGCAGTGCTGTATGCTATCCCCATAAAAAGGGGCAGAGACGACGTTCATCAAGACGCGCCTCTCCCAGCGCGTGGGGCAGAATATTAAAGGAAGCAGGTCAGAGAAGACGCTATGTACCTTATATACGCATGACTAATCAGCCGTCGCTGTGCAAGATCAGAGCATCTGACAAGTCCAGGGGCAAAAAAAAAAAAGAGCGAAAAAAAAAAAAAAAAAAAAAAAAAAAACAAGCCTTTCAAAGTATGGGGCCGATTAAATGGACCCCAAGAAAAGCAAAGCCCTGGAGTGATTTTCTAGAGTGGGCAGCACGGCGGTACCTTGCTTGCGGCGGGCTGTAGAGGGAGCTATGACCACCACCATTTTGCTGCTGGGAGCCACGTGATGGCGCCTGGCAGCTTGTCATTGGGCGTTTTCAAGATAAAGCTGAAATTGATTAGAGCTCGCACCGTCCTCGTCGTCTGATCCCTTTATTAGTATTTTGGCACGCAAGCGCGCTGTTGGATCAGCCACAGGAGCCCATCACTCAAATCGCTGCCTTTGTTTACCTCGCGAAAGGGGGTGGAGCGTCGAACTGTCCTGCTCCATAAGAGTATGCTAGCAGCAGCAGTAGCATGTGCTAGGCATGTACATATTGATGATTACAGGCATACTCCGTAGTTTCTCTTTCCTTTTTTTCTTCTCTCCGCTTCCAGTCCCTTTTTTCCCTGCGCAGAGGCGTGCGCGGGGAGTGTGAGAAGGGGGAAGAGGCAGAGGCTTCCCCATTTGGCTGGAAGTGCGACAGGGTCGAGGCATGTACTGCACAGTACAATTTGCCGGAGAGTCACTTACGCCTGCGTGACAAACATCCGAGCTCCCACTGGAAAATATTGGGGTGTGGGTGCGTGTGTGGTGTCGCGTACCTTAGTAGTAGTGCGCCTGCTCTTATGGAGTAGCAGTATCGTGCCTAGCATTTTGTACCGGCCACTGCGCCAAAGTTCCCTTCTCCGGCTGAGACCAAGTTTTATTAGCCGCACTACTCTTTGCCCACAGAGCTCTCTACCATGCTCGTCTCAGTTGCACATATTTGCCAGCTACCTATCTTGGTCTCAGTCTCAATACGCAGTACGGTACTCGCTAGGAAATACTACCTGACCAGTAATTCCGCGCCGGAATGCTGCAGGCATTGGAGGGGCTGGTCTTTGCTGTACGCGTCTCTGTACTCCGCGCGATATGTGTGCAGCCGCTGGAGGAATGCGCCATCAAAGACAAGCTCAGTACAGTATCTATTGTGAAAGCGGTGCTCCATACATGTGCGTGTACCAGCAAAGTTGAGCAAGACGAAATAGCTGAGGCATATTCTGCATGGATATATGAAGGTATCTCAGCTCCAGAGACGCACCAGTTGGTCTTGAGTATCTGCTGCGAGCTATGAGAAGGGCAATACAGCTTACTACGTGGATATACAGTATCATAAAGTCGAACTCGCGGCATGTTATTGATCCGCAAAGAGTAGCCCGAAAGTGCCATCGCAATACCGTACGGACAGGTAGGGACGCGCTGCAGCAAACAATATATACCTTGCAAGCCAAAGCTACACCGTACGATGAAGCGCCCCCAACACTTGGTGCTGCCTAATGCATCGAGCACCTGTGGCTTTCCTCATGTAGGGATCGATCATCGATACGAGTCTGGTTGATGCCGGTTGTTGTTGCAAAGCACTATCCGTTATCAACGCTGCGCCTACGCTCCTCCATCACACCAGCACGAAGCAGTAGCGGTAAACTCTGCTGCTGGTTGTGCCTTATCTGACGGAGGGGGAATCAGAAAAGGTACCAAGGGCAAAGTACCAGTACCTGCAAAAGTCGTATGACGGTACAACGCGTCATGCACCACTACAAGTACCCCCTTCTATGGGCAGTTCTAGCCTGCGGTGGCACCGCTTCCGAGTGCTCCGCTGCTCCACGCCAGTTTGTAGCAATCAATTCTCTGCCCGCTAGCGAGCTCTTCTCCCGTGGCTCCTCGTATGGATTTTCTAATGCATGCTGTGACGTTGCGAAGAGGGAAGCGTGTGGCCCTTGATGTGTTTACTGGAGCCGTCTTTGCCCTTACCACCGAGATGTCCCCTAGCAATGCTGGCCGAGGTACCGTAGCACAACGGGTCTTTGTCCCTCTCTGGGGGCTCATACCCAGCCATACCAACCCGGTCTGGTCAAATATTAGTAGTGCTACTGCTACTAGCAGCATTGGCAAAAGTCTATGCCGAGTATGGAGTACAAGCACGAAGTAGGTGGTAGTAATACTACCGCGTAGCTCTAGACAGCGGTAGCACCCACGGCGCGGCCGAGGGAGCAATCAGCAGCAAGAGGCTAGTACCTAGTAGTAGCTGTATGGTACAGTAAAGTTGAAGTAGTACGGAGCCTGAGTACTGCAGCTAGCAGCCAGCTCCCCGGCTCGTTTCAATAATGCTTCGAGAAGGCCGAAGCACCGTAGAGTACGACAATGCGTAGTAGTACCGTCCAACTGCTCAGGTAGCAGCCCTTTCCGCCAGGCTGTGCTGCGTGCTGCGTGCTGAGTCCCTGGTCTTTTGGAAACTGCCAGCGGGTACAGAGAACCCCCGTCACTGAGTTTGGTCGAGTTACCGAGAGAAGCACCGCTGGGCCGTGGCAGAGAGAAGGGCCAGAGCCCCAGTTTAGGTGTGAGACCAATATGAGGGGGAAAGGTAAAGAGGAGCTCCGCGCTAAAGTATGAGAATATTGGACGGTGGCAGCAGTCGGCGTAACTTTCTGGCACGCTGGCACGCCAATGCGTGTGTTGCAGTGAGGAGTGCGATGGATTGCCTACGAAGCAGGGCTACATATCCATAATAATTTCCCACGGCTGCTTTGAGAAGGGCCATGTTACTGCGTACCTGTCATAATGTCACGAAGCAATAATACTTCTGGAAGCCGTGGCGGCCATCTCAATTTCCGCAAGTCAACGACGGCCATGCCAACTGCTCCAGGCCCGTCCCCTGCCCTGCTCCATGGCCGTGTTCAGCTGGTTTGAGACTTGTAGAGCCAAATGCAATGCTGCTCGCGATAGCGGCCATGCAAGCACAGCCAGATGCAGGCTTCGCAGAGCGCACACAAGCGCTGGCAATACCGGGAAGCACGTGTAAGGATTCAGCGCGAAACACGCAGGTTCATCCTAGGCATTTGCTCTTCAGCCGACATCCAAACCACGCAATACGACGGAGTGGTGGTAGTACTTCGTATTGGCTGGCATTAACAAGGGAGGCCGTGTACATGCAACTGAAGCCTCGCGCACTCATGCCGTACTCCGCACCGTCCTGCTCTCATGCTCGCGCCGGAATTGGGCCTTCCTCTGAGTGCTGTCGCTGCGCATCCGGCGAAAAGGCATGGGTGCCGGTGCAGGCACTGAGGTGTGGCACCGCCAAAGTGATAAGGAGGGTGCCAGTAGTAGCACGGAAAAGCAGTAGCATCAGTAATATGGAGCGAGAGAGGAGAAAAGAAGAGGCAAAAAAGCGCAGGAGGGAGGCGCGATACCAAGAACTTCTTACGGCAAAGTCCAGGGAGGCAACACGGAGCTAATACTCAATGTTAATACCGCTACCGCCTGGAGTACAAGTACAGCCACTCCAAGGATGAGGGAGGTATGGGCTGTCGCAAGTACACAGTGCGAACCTGCAGACGGACGATGAGATACAAAGGGCGTGTACTGTCTGTGGGAGGGGAAGGCTAAGGAGGGCATGTACCTGTACAGTATTGCGCAATCAACAGGCCGAGCAGCACTTTGCCTGTGACCACCACCAGCCGACTGGTTAACGCTCATATGACGACAGCCTGTAGCTGAGCTGGGAGAAGATGGACGGTGGCTGGTGGTACGTACGATGCTGCTTCCGCGAGAGCACTGGCCACGGATGAAATGCGCCTTTTTGCAATCAAGTACAGTACCTACAGCACGAGGAAACGCTTGAATCAGGTCGTACATGCAAAGCTGCTAACAAGAGGCAACAGCAAACGTTGGCCCCCAGTGGTGGCTCGCCTGTGTAAGTCACTATGATGCCCGCCAGCCAGCTTCGCGGTGGAGAAGGACGCAAATAAACTCCTTTGCTGCAAGGAAGCAGGCAAGCAAGTAGGTACTCCTAGTGCCGTAGTATGTAGTAGGTAGTAGTTGTTGTAGCATTTACCACACGATGCCATGATGCTGCCTGCAATAAATGCCAACAGCAAACATCCATGGAGCGGCTGGTTGACCAAGCCGCATCCCTACAGTTGCTTGGCTCTGGGAACATATATCCACGTAGCACCGTGAACAGCAGCAGGATGAACAACATTCATCCATGCTGCTCGGTAAAAACATCAGTAATGGCAGCAATACTCGCACTTGACTCGCAGGACAGCGGTCAGAAAGCGCGAGAAAAGAAAAGAAGCGATCCGTACCAATATCATACCGCTCGCCTCGCAAATTTGATAGGCAAAGGCGCGAGGCCAGTAAGAGCTGCTGCCGCGCGCGATGCAAAGCCAAGTACAGTACTCGGCAGCAGGCAAATAAGGGAGCAGGTACAAGTACCTTGCGGGCGGGAAAGCACCCCATGCCCAGTGTGTGCTGCCCAGTGTGCGTTGCCCAGTGTGCGCCGCCTGTAGCGGTGCTCCGTCGCAGCTAGCACCCAGCAGCAAGTACTCCGTGCCCCATACGCCAGCCGTAGCAGTACCTGACTCCCAGCTCGCAGCTCCTACGGCCAGCGCCAGCACCAGCGCCAGCGCCCAGAGAGGGCACATTCGATACTAGCGGTAGGCACCCAGCAGCAGCACCCCCTCACCCAGGCCCAGAAACCGTCACCCCTCTAGGCGGAGGGTACAGAGCAGCGAGAAAAAAAAAAGTGAGTGCGAGAGTGTGGGTGGTAGCTTTTTAGGCCGTTCGGCGCGTGCGCGCGTTCTCTCCGCAGCCCGCACTCCCAATCACTCGCCCATAGTAAAAAGGCTGCTTGGCCCTCCCCCCATACAGACTCGCTCCCCTTCTCCCTCTCCCATACAAATTCTCCCATACAAAAATCCTCCCATACAAACCGCACCCGCGTCCTCGTCGCAACACAACGCGCCTATCTTGTGAGTACCTCGCCTTCGCCGTGCATCCCAGCCAAACACCAGGTCACCAGCATCACGCATTTTCCCCTGCGCGCATTGGCTTTACTTTGCCGCTGCATCTTGTTTTTGCCTTTTTTGCTGCTTCAATTTTTGCCCTCGCAGCTTTGCATCCCGAGAGACAGCCTCTGCATCTCTGGTCTCGCATCTCTGCTTCCTCTCATTAGCACGCTCTTCGCTTCTGCTATTGCGCTTTGAATAGCTCAGCAGCGCACGCTGACTCAAGGAGCTCGCATTGGAGGGAACGAAAAAAATCTCAACGTCGCGGCCACGTTTGTCTTTGCGAAAATTTAGCCAAAGTACGAAGATGGTTTTGACTTTGTCATTTTCGAGCTTCAAACCCCCCTCGAGCAGCACATGCGGTCTCAATTGCGTTTTGACAGCGCGCTTGCTACCTCATGCCGAGCTCCATCTACCTTGCCACTACACCGCAGAGCTACCCCTCTACGAGGCCCACGTTCAATCATTCTTATTGCGTTTTGGCTTTGGCGAACGAGCTTAGCGGCTTGACGTGCCATGAGAGCGCTCAACGCCATTTCTCACTTCACTTCAATTTTTTTTTTTTAACCAACACCAGTCCATCACATTTGACTTGCAGAGCAATTGGGACTAACTCATCTCCAGAAATCAAAAAAACAACACATCAGACACAATGCCTAAGGCTGCATCTGGAAAGCGTGGTGCCAAGGACACCAAGAAGCGCGCCAAGAAGGGTATGTGATCTCTTCAACCAGACGGAGACCAAGATTTGCTGGCTAACTCAGACCAGACCCCAACGCTCCCAAGCGTGGTCTCTCTGCTTACATGTTCTTCGCCAACGAGCAGCGTGAGAACGTCCGTGAGGAGAACCCCGGCATCTCATTCGGTCAGGTCGGCAAGCTGCTCGGTGAGCGGTGGAAGGCCCTGAACGACAAGCAGCGTGCCCCTTATGAGGCCAAGGCCGCTGCCGACAAGAAGCGATATGAGGATGAGAAGCAGGCCTACAACGTACGCATATTGCTCCCTTGAGTTGCTAATGAGGTCCTGTACTGACATTCTCTTTTGACAGGCTGACCAGGAGGACGAGTCATCGTAGACTGGTGCTGGTCGCGAGGTGGGATGCTGAATCATGCTTATGGTGATTCTTTCTGCAATGATTCACGAAGCATTGGGCCAGGATAATGGCAAAGAGGCCGCGTGCCTTGCTAAAACCAAACATAAAGGCCCATGCTGGTGATGTCGATTTCTTTGTATTATGGGCAGGACGGTGTTGTACGAATGCACGGAATGGGTTGCGTACTATTTGCTTTCAGGTGCCGGAAATTCAACGGAAACAGGGTCTCGCATGCTTGTAATTGTGAACGGGATAGTGGCCGGCAGAGCTACAATGCGATATCGAATACTTTTTGCGTGAGCTTCATTCAACGTAATAACAATGGAGCCATTTGGCCATGAATTGACAAGATTTAAATGCAATGCTGCTTCATTCCTTCTGAAAACGTGACTACAGCCTTGGAATCAAGCGATGCGTAATATCGGTTTCCCTTTCAATAGTGCAACGAAGTCAGAATAACCCTAATCTTAAGCTGCTAGCTGCCCATGATCTTGCAGTGTGGCTTCAATTAGGAGCTTCTTCCAGCTTTCGCTTGTGTGGCTGGTGATGCCATTTGGGTGGCGATGGTGGCGTGTGATCTCGGCATTCTCCAGGCCGGAACCCGGGATGGAACCTCCGCCCGCTCAATCTAATCTACTGATCCAAGCACAAAACTACTGGTGACAGCTAAGAAGAGAAAAAAAGGGCGCGGCGAGAAAATAGCAGCTGGAGAGGAAAAGGGGGCGAGGCCCGGTTGACGGAGGCCCGGCCCGCCCATCGCTGGCTCTCTCTCCACACTTCTGCCATTTCCTCAGCCTCAAAGGCGGCTCTGCGACCTTGCCAGAAGGAAGCGGCTGAGGCTGGTGAGCCGAACCTCGCGAAGAACCCCCGTCGTCCAGCCACATCCACCTCGAAGAACCCACGCAGCGACTAAGGCAATTCGTGTGCTCGCCCACCGCTCAATCAGATGCCGGGCTGCTATCTGCTGGCCACCGTCGTGCCTCCACCGCAAGCGAGCCAATGGTCCGTGGGAGGTCGGCCGCGATTCGCTGCTTGGGCGTTGGTGCTGGCCGACTCATGTATGTACGAACATGCTTTGCTGCATTCGGGCCATGCAAGTGCCGGCCCAATGCACCGCAAACCAGCGTCGGGTCGACACACGCTTGCTTTCGTGGCAGGCTGTGAGCTGCTGGTGCTGCTGCGAGCCTCCTCCGGCTCGAACCCACCGCCAGCAAATGGGGTGACCGGCTCTCCCTCTGCTGGTGGGCTCTCGCGATGCTCCCGCTGGTCATCCGATGGTCTGCTCTGGGGCCAAAACTCCATGAGCCTGGAAGGAAGCTGGGCATCTGGGGGGCTTTCTGACGTAAAAAGCAAAAAGCAGGTTGTGCACGACTTTATGCCGGACACGTTGGCAGGTGTCCATTCTGCTTGTGGCGCATGTCTCTCAACCCAATGCTGTTGGTGTTGCGACTGACACCTCGCCCTTTTCTTTTCTTTTTTTGCCCTTTGATGCATTGGGCTGCCACCAGCTTTCTGTACTACTGCTACTACTGCTGCTGCAAGCAAGCGTGGGAAAAGATCCCCCTCCACGCTCCCGGATTTGAAGTTGCATGCTCTCATTGACTGCCCCCCGCCCGCCCCGACTTTTAACTACCGGTCCACCCTGCCACTCCGACATTTCGATTTGATCTAATATTAATCCGACCCAATCTTCCGGATCCTGTCTCGCTTCTCTTCGTCTCGCTGGCTCACTGCAGGGACAAGGAACATAGGCTTCTCCCTTCTCCTCCGCGATTGACCGATAGGTGCACAGGATTGTATATCGTATAGAGTTAGCCGGTGATATCCAATCCACTTCTACCGGCGCCGGGAAGCGAAGCAGCAGGCCATCTCATTGTGAGAGCCCGATAGAGTAGGCGCCGAGTGACTGGTTAATACTTCATTCACGCCAACTCGTCCCGAATATCAATCCATCTTAACTGGTCATGCTTGGATAGGCCATTACGATCCGCTAGAATTTCTCGGCCTTGTTCCATTTTGTTACAATTACTTTTCTTTTTATCTTCTCATTTCTCACAATCCTACCATGGAGGTAGCCTCACCAATCGAGGATGCGGGGGCCATGGTTGATGCCCATCTTCTAAAGGGATGCTGCTTGGAGGCGGAGAGATCAGACAGTGTCTGGCTGCGGCTCGAAGGCCTGTTTCTTGCTCTGCCAGAGGCCAATCGTCGGCAGCTGCGATCGCTTATTGACGAGATCAGGACCACTAGCTTGATTTTGCGAGAGCTGGCTGACCTGTCCCAAGTTCACCAAGACCGCGTGCCACTGGTGCTGGATCCTCTGAATACCGTTTTGCCGTGCCTGTCACGATCTCTAAGAGACATTGTAACGCATTATGAGAACCGGAAATTGACCAAAGTAAACCGCTGGCGGACAATGTTTCACGAAATGACCAATGAAGCCGGCGGTCTACAGCTTCCTCAGCGATTCGTCGTGTATAATCACTATCTTACCGCTATCCGCAACTTATTATCCAGGTAATATCTTGCTTCCAATTGTTTCTTTCGAAATATGCTAATCCATATATCAAGATCACCTGATTTTGATCTCAACATGATGGAAGCCTTCCGTCTGCAAATTCTGAATTTGCGAGAGGCAAGAGGAATTCGTATGCATCATTATCAGTACCAGGAATTGGCCTTTGCGCTAACAGGAGAATAGCTCCGCCTCCAATACAGGCTGGTCCTTTAGTCCGTTACGGGACTATACCTCCCGTGGAAAAAGATAATGTAAGACAGCCTCATCCTCCTTGGTTAGCATGTCGCTTACATGTGTTGATACAGTCCGTACATTGGGCCGAGCAAATCTTTTCTCTACCTCTACCTTCTCGGTCACCTCTGAAGGGCGGGCTCCCGTAAGTAATTGTGACCTAACGCTATGGTTTTAAGAATCACTCACTCATTGACCAAATGGCAGATCCGAATCATTTGGACCACATCGACCGTGGGGTCACTTGACTATTCCTGCCAACTCAAAAGTTTTGTTTCGACGGTAGGTAATTGACACAAGCATACTCTCATGCTTGCTATTCCAATAAATACGATAATGTAGCTAAATACAATCCAGGCCCGTCGACGATGACAAAATCTCCCTCATCGCCTACTCTGATGGGCGTGATGGCTCCCCTTACCTCCTGCTTCGGACCTTTTACATGGGCGGGCCGTGGTTCTCACTGCGCGGCGTTCATGAGCTGTGCATCCATCGGGAGAATGATTCCATACAATTCAAAAGATGGAGCCATTCCGAAAACTGCTCCAAGCTCTGGGCAACGTTGCGCTTCCAGACCTGGGAAGGTATGTTGATTTCTGTTCAACGCCCTGGAGTGCTACTCATTCACGGGATACTCATCGCAGAGTGGTGACGTAGATATTATTACTAACACATCCTCTTACAGAGCTGATCCTCATGTACTGTACGTTCTTGGCTCTCAAGTCTCGCAACGCTTTGACAGTGCAGCTGGCGACCAAAGAATACGCTCTCAAGGGCGAACACAAACTCTTTCAAGCGTGAGAACAAACTTTAACCCCCTTTATAGATCTTTCCTGACATTTCTGGCAGAACCATTCTAGATGACGGTTTTAAGCATTCACTCATTGTTTACGAAGACCGATACACGGGGGGTCGGCGCATCCACGTCGCCGTGTGGGAGGGAGAGCTGCGCCAATGTCCCGTCTGGACAGCCTTTGGTTAGTTGCATGTATCATGGCGAGGAGGACAAGGCTAATAGGACTTACAGTAACCCATCAATCCACGTCTCCCACCTGGCTCAAACGAGTCAGCCGCAAGAGAATCCGCTTGGCCGACATTCAGTTGTACGTTTTCAGCCAGCAGTACAGGCAACAAACACAGCGAAAGGGCACTGGGGGGTCATTTGAACTTCAGTTTTATAGCGAAGAAGGCAAGTTTTTTTTTTTTTTTTTATCTTCTTCTCCTTCTTCTTCTCTCCCACACAGTTCTTAATGCTAACCTCCTTCAAGCTGCTCAAAGCTTTAAAGATTTGTTTTATGTCCCAATCAAATCCAACACCTCCCGACCCATCACACCCCGGCCGATTACACCGAGAATTGCGTCTCGGCCGACCACTCCAAGGGCTTAAAATCGAGGGGACTCAATCTCATCTATTATTTTCTCCTTTGTTGATTTGGCTTTTATCTTTTTTTTTTATCTTTTTTTTTTTTCAAAGTTTTAGCGACTCAAAAAAGGTGCAATCCCAGGCAACCCTTCACCACAACGCTTCATTTTCTTTTCTTCTACTATTTTACACCTATACCCGCTAAACATTTAGCGACGAGTTAACGATGACATGACTGATAATCCGGCGAATGGCCAACAATTTCTATTCTTATTCTCATTTGTCTTGAAGTATGGTGTTGAGAAAATAATTCATTCCCTCACCAAAAAGTCTGTATAGGAAGATCATCCAAGCTAATTTTTTTAAACACCTATGATCTGTCTGTTTCATGTTTTTTTTTCTTCTGTAAAGCCACTGAATTTGGTATTATACTGGGTCTAGCAGTCGTTTGGCTACGCTATTGAAAAGTGAAATGATGTTTTTATAATTCTGCTTTTAATACAACTATTGCCGGGCATGATTCATACGTCTTTTGTTTTTTTAAACCATTCCGCCCCATTCAAACACTATGCTTCGATTAAAAAAAAATAATAGTAATAAACAGTATCCTTATGTGCACACCATATGCTTAGGTCTTGACATCGGGCTCATCACGGCCAATATGCTCCTTGAACTTGAGCAGCTCTGTAGCAAACTTGACTTCATCCTTGAGGAAATCTTGGGCGTCAAGATCATACTTGGATGGGTCGCTGGTGTGCTGCTCAATGTACAGACGGATAGTGGCGCCAGAGGAGCCAGTACCAGAGAGACGGACGACAATGCGGCTGCCAGAAGAGAAGCCAGCATAGAGACCCTGGTTAGAAGAGACTGAGCCATCGAGGTCAGTGTATGAAAAGTTGCCGGCCTTGGTGACGGTGCGCTCGCCAATCTTGCTGCCCACAAAGTTGGGGTCAGCAACCAAAGCCTCCAGCTCGCCAACAACCTTGTTGGCGCCCTCAGAGTCGACATCCTCGTAGTCGTATCTGGTGAAGAATGTTCGTCCATACTGAGTCCAAAAGTCCTTTTGGATCTGCTTGATTGAAGGGGTGACACCAGGGTTCTGGACACCAAGGGCAGCAATGATGTTCAACCAGGCGACAATGGCCCACAGACCGTCCTTCTCACGGATGTGGTCGCTGCCAGTGCCGAAACTCTCCTCGCCGCAGATGGACAGCTTCTGGGCGTCAAAGAGCGCGCAGAAGAACTTCCAGCCTGTGGGGACCTCGTAGCTGGTGAGGCCCTGTGCCTTGGCAACCAGGTCGACGGCACCGCTCGTGGGCATGGATCGAGCAAGGCCGTTGACGCCGTTCTTCTGGAAGTAGGGGATGAGCTTGGCGTGGTGGGCAATAATGGCGAGAGAGTCTCCGGGGGAGACAAAGGCGTTGGCGCCGTAAATCATGTTTCGGTCGCCATCACCATCAGAGGCAGCACCAAAGGGAATTTCGTTCTTGTCAACAACCTCCACCAGAGAGTGGGCGTAGGTGAGGTTGGGGTCGGGGTGTCCGCCGTTGAAGTCGGGGCTGGGCACGCAGTTCTGAGTGGCGCCAATCAGTCCAAGCTCCTTCTCGAAGATGGCGGTTCCGTAGGGCCCAGTGACGCCGTGGAGACCGTCAAAGAGGACCTTGAAGTCGGGGTGAGAGGAGAAGAACTTCTTGATGGTGTCAAAGTCAAAGATGTCCTTGAGCATAGCGACGTAGTCAGCAGTGCTGTCAATGATCTCAACTTCCAGCGAGCCATAGGTCTTGGTGCCAACGGTGGAGATGTCAATGTCGGGGATCGAGGCGAGCTTGTATGATGTCAAGGTCTTGGAGGTCTCGAAGATTTTGTTGGTGACGGATTCGGGAGCAGGGCCACCGTTGGCCAGGTTGTACTTGATACCGAAATCGTTCTTGGGGCCTAGTTTTAGGAGCACGGCATCGTCAGCGTCTTGTCTCTCTTCAGCTTGGTAGATTGAGATGCGGGACTTACCACCGGGGTTGTGGCTGGCAGTGAGCAGAATGCCTCCAGTAGCCTTGCGGATGCGGATGACATGGCTGGCTGCGGGCGTGGAAAGAATTCCATTCTGGCCGATCACAAGCTTCTTGACACCATAGGCAGCACCGATCTTGGCAATCAGCTGGATGACCTCGGGGTTCCAGAACCGGCCATCGCCACCAATGACGAGGGAAGCGCCTAAACAGGTGGAAGCAGAATCATTAGCCTTTAGCTCAAAGCTTTCTCTTCATAGCAAAGTGTAGCTCATACCCTCAGCGCCCTCGGGAATGGACAGGAGAATGCTGGCAACGAACGACTCGCTGTAGTGCGGCTTCTGGAAAACGACGACCTTCTTTCGGAGACCAGAACTGGTGTTGCGGAGTCTGTGTCAGCAGATGCAATGATTGTCTTCTGGGGAGTGGCGACAGCTGTGACGTACGTTCCGGGCTTCTGGTCCTGGAAGGGAGTAAACTCGACAGTCTTGACGTCCATGGCAGCAGCTCAAACTCGGTGGGATCAGCGTGTGGGTTGAGGATTAGGAATATCAAGAGAGAGGGAGAGGGAGAAGGAAGCAGAGCTGTAGGTATTTATCGCTAATGATCCCCAGGCCCAGCGGGATAAATAGGGGATGTCGCGAGAGCTTTAGGGGGTGAGGAGGGGAAGCTCCAAGGAGCTGGTGGGGAGGTTGGGCATTCTCGCCAAACGATGGAGGGGCAGCCCAGTGCTGGCGGTGGCCCAATTGGCACTGTGATTCTGAATGCATTTTGCGTGTGTTCCAGCAGTGCGAAGTAGCCCAATTTCAATGGAGCTGCAGCTGGGTGGTCAAATTCGTTGCCTGGCCGTCCAACGAGACCCGAGCTTTGGGCCATCAATGACATCAAATCAGCGCGATTGGTGCTTTGGGCAGAGGCAAATTGTGAACCGGTTTTCTGTATTTCTTTTTTGCCATTGGCATCGCCTTGTGCTTGGACGCACGAGAGGTGCAGCTGTATATGCAAGAAATGCGCGAGTGGGCAGATGGAGCAAGTAAATTGGGCTGCTGATGACGTCGAGCGTCGCATTCTATATATTGCTGAAGAAGCTATTCCAATGCACTTTGCACGCGATATTTTTGCGCCAGATTCATCTTCAATGCCCAATGGCTGCCGTCCGTCATCATCTACGGCCAAAGATGGCCTCCTTGTAATATCTCGCCTCCTCAATGCTCTCCAAGATGTCATCCCTAGCCTTATGGCTCCCCTTCTTAGCCGGCGCCCGCGAAAGAACCTGTGGCGGGCTCCACCGCCGAGCAGCCTCCTTTATGGCACTAACGTCCAGGATGCGGTAGTGCAGATGCTCCATAACTTTGCCGTATGGATCTTTTCGCAGAAAGGCCCTGTCGGCGTGCACGCTGTTGCCGGCCAGCAGCGCCGTTCGAGACCTGGGGATGAACTTCGTGATGTACTGATAGAGGCCCTCGGCAGCCTGCTCCGGGGTTGTCTCTGATGCTATCACGGCAGCTGTGAGTCCTGACTTGCCGTGGGTGTTTGTGCACCACTCGTCCATCTGGTCCAGGCGAGAGGCCGGCCAGTGGATGACGGCGTGGTAACCGTCGGCGTCGATGATGTCGAGGTTTGCCGTCGTGAGAATGCAGTAGATTTCGAGAATCTCCTCGGTATCGGGATTCAAGCCGGTCATCTATCGATATGTCATGCAACTTTAGCAAAGCTCAGCTCAGCTCGCACAGCTGAAAGCCATGCGAAGTAAAGTCAGTATAGCAGTAAGACGGCACTTCGCACCTCACAATCGATCCAGACCAGGGCATCGTCCAGACCCGAGACCACGCTTGACTCGGAAACCGGCATCGTTAATGACCGGATGTAACCACACAATGTCAATTAGCGATCAAATGCCGAGTCGAGACTAAGCAAATGGCGGAGCAATGACAAGGAAAGAAAAAGCATCTCCCCAGGAATTGGCATTTTCGATTTAGCTGGTCCGATCCAGGAGCCCTAGGAACGAATGTTCTTTAGGCCCTGTAGGCAATACCCCGTAACGCAGTGGAGGCCCCCTAAAATCTCGGCCGGGACTACACCGTAAGTGCTGTAAACCTTCAGCTTCACCCTCTCCCCCACCTAAGGCTTGCTGTTAATCTTGCCCCATATGGTCGATAAGCAGCGCCATCATCTGATCCAGTTGACGGCTGTCCCCCTCATTTTACTAGCGGTAATAGCACTGGAACGTTGCAAGGCACCCCGTCCAATGCCTGGGCCGCCGTTAAGCCACTGTCTTTTATCGGCTCGCAGCTGATTGGGCGGCGGGTTGGGCTCGACAGCTGGAATCCCTGGCTAGAACGTGCCTTATCATGGGGATTGGCATCTCTATATATGTGCCTGCCAAGCCTGCGTGACAACATACCCGGCGACTGTCTCGTCTCACGGACAGCAACCCATTTATTATCACTTACAGAGGCTCTTCTCTTCTCAGGCGTAGTGTTGGGACTGGCAAAGATCTCACAAGCACATCGCCATCATGGCCTCGCTCAAGGTCTCAGACGCCGCTGGCGATCCCCATGTGAAGCCTCTTCCGCGGCCCGAGATGTCAGAGGATCCTCCCCGCTTCATCATCATTGGTGCTGGTGCCCGGGGAATTGGCTATGCAAGAGGCATTGACATTGCCAGCAACGGCGTTGTGGCCGCCGTGGCAGATCCGGACAAATACCGACGAGAGACGCTCGGCAAGCATCACATCTGGGGCAGCAATGGCCCCAGTCAAGGCCAGATGTTCTCAGACTGGCGAGACTTTGTCGAGTATGAGCAGAATCGGCGCCAGAGAGCAGCCAACGGCGAGAAGGACGTCCCCAAGGGCGTTGACGGAGCTTTTGTCTGTGTCCAGGACCAGATGCACCGAGAGGTCGTTGTTGGCCTGTCACCGCTGGGCATTCACATCATGTGCGAGAAGCCGCTGGCGCCATCGTTGGAAGACTGTCTCGACATCTACAAGTCTCTCAAGCCGCAACTCAAGTCCAACATCTTCTCAATCGGCCATGTGCTGAGATATAGCCCGCACAACATGATGCTGCGGAAGCTGCTGGTTGAAGACCAAATCATCGGCGACATCAACAGCGTCGTGCACACGGAGCCAGTTGGCTGGTGGCACTTCACGCACTCGTATGTGCGAGGCAACTGGAGAAACTCAAAGACGTCGGCGCCATCGCTGCTAGCAAAGTGCTGCCACGACATCGATCTGATCCTGTGGCTGCTCTGTTCGCCGGAGAGGGCCGGAGAGGGCGAGCCTCATCTCCCCGACTTTGTGTCATCGACTGGCGGATTGCAATTCTTCAAAAAGAGCCGCAAACCGGCCGCTGCGGGATCTGCTACAAACTGCATGGCTTGTCCTCTCGGCGACTCCGGCTGCAAGTATTCTGCCAAGAACGTATATCTCAGTGCCAACTGCGAGGGAGTTGGCACCGGCAACGTAGACTGGCCGATGACCACCGTCGTGCACGACATCGAAGACTATAAGACCCTCGACGAGCGCAAACAGGCCGTCATCAAGGTTCTTGAACAAGACTATGACGAGTCAACCCCGAAAGAGGTGGTCAGCTCGCGCAACTGGTTCGGTCGATGCGTCTTTGAGTCAGACAACAACGTGTGTGACGACCAGTTTGTGACCATTACATGGCCCGAGTCCGTCAAGCCCGCCAAGAGAGTCACCATCCAGATGGTGGCCCAGACCAAGAAGCAATGCGACCGCTTCTCCTATTTCTATGGCGAACACGGCGAAATCTACACAGATTCCGAGAAGATCATTGTGCAAGACTTCAACACCAAGGAAACAAAGGTCTACACGCCGCACGCGGAACACAAGGGCCACGGCGGCGGCGATTTGGGCCTCACGAGACAATTCGTCTTGGCGTGCGACCGGGTGAAGAATCATGGATGGGAGGCCGAAAAGGCCCAGAATGAGTTTGTGGGGTGCACTCTCGAGGAGGTGATTCGCAGCCACGCAATGGTGTTTGCTGCGGAAGAGGCTCGCGTCAATAACATTGTTGTCAACTGGCCCCAGTGGTGGGATAAAGTCACCAAGGAGTAAGCTAGAAACTGGTGGTTGAACTTGTAATACTTGTTTTCTTAAGTAGCCATTCCAGAAAGTATTGAATTTGCAAATGCGGTATAGATGACGTTCTACTTCCAGTTGATTTAATAAATACCTATAATATATATATATATATATCCTCAGTCAAGAGAGCAGTACGCTTCATTACACTTCGATCCAGCAATTATTTCCATCGCAATATTGTTTATCCAAGAGCTTTGAAAGAGATCGACTTTGGCTTTGCAGTTCCTCCTCATACCAAAGAAATAAGAAAAGAAAAGAAAAAAGAAAAAAGAAAAAAGAAGCCGCCCTTATATCCGGCATATCATGGTCCCATGAATCATTTATACATCTCATCTAATTACCACCACCCAGCTCGGCTCTGTTCGTCTCTGCTCCAAGGGGGCTTGTCGTGGGCAGCTCGCTGGCAGACGTCTCGCCTTCCTTGAAAACACCCGGAGAGGGAGTCGTGTGCACCGGAGACGTGCTCGCCGTTTGCACCGGGTAATTGTAATTGTACTGCTGCTGGGGAGGATACTGTCCCTGAAACTGCTGTGGATAATAGCCCTGTTGCATTGGCACCGGTGCATAACCGGCCTGGTATCCAACCGGCACACCCGAAGGGTAAACAGCTCCACCAGCAGCAGCATCATTCTGTCCTTGAGGAGGATGACCAGCAGGAGGAGCGTTGTTACGACCATTGCGGTGGCGGTAGAAGAGGAAAGCGGTCAGGCCAACGAGGCCAAGGGCTGCAACGCCTCCAACTGTGCCTCCCGCAATGGCGCCCACGGGAGTGCTGCTTTTCCCGCCGCCTGAATCGGGCGTCGATGTCGGCGAAGTACTCGAGGGCTCGGTCGATGTGGTTGTGGCTGTCGTCGTCGTCGTCGTGGAACCGAAGCTGTGCGTTGCCAGCCAGCCCGGATCGACAGTCAGGAGAGTTCCTCTGCCGGGCTGCAAGGAGCATCCGAGGATGGTGTATAGTTCAACGGACTTGTCGGTTGAGGCAGACGTGGAAATGACCCAAGTATAACAAGCCGGGAGAGTTGAAGTGGCGCTGGGAGAGAAAGAAGCAGGAGAGTGTGAGCGGATATTCAGAAGAGAGACAGAGGGCGAGAGATGGGGGAGTAGAGGAGCTCACCAGCAGAGTGTGTGAAAGTCGGACGGGAGGTTGCAGGCACCGGTTGCCGAGGCTTGGTAGTCGATGCACGTCGTCTTGATCTGGCTACAGGAGCTGTTTGGCTGACAACATCCAACGAAGCCTCCCTGGGGCGTGCAAGTATATCCAGACGAGACACAAGTAAAAGAGTCTAGCTGAAGTCAGCCTCACAAGCTCCCCGTCATTGATTTCCCGTAAAGTAGAATGTGTGAACAGTGACTTACTGCCATCATTCCCAGGCACAAATCCACACGTTTCTGGCCCCAGCGTATAACCATCCGCTCGCGGCATCATCATCCTGCCCAGCAACGGCTTGGGTGGCTGCGTCGGCTTAGGAGACCATCCCAAGGCAACCTGCTGCTCGACCTCATGGCCCGAGGTGACGGTCTCTTTGGCGGGTGAGGCCCATGATTGTTGGAAGCCCGATTTGGGGACTGGCTGGTTATTGTTGTCGGCTGTGACGGTAGAAACAACAGCCCCAAGGGCGAGGAGGAGGGTCGCCGCTGGGCCGTGACGCATTGGAGCGGTAGGGATTCTGCGTGTAAGTCGAGCTTTGTGCCGGCGGATATTCTAGCCAATTAATATGGCGTCAATGGAATCCAAGATGTCGAGTATGTTTTCTGTTAGTCGCTTTTCCTATTTATGTCTTATATCATATCCGTAGACGTGGAAGAATAGAGGAACGGGGCAGCAGCGTCTAAACAAGTGTGAAGCGAGCGCGCTCTAACATCGACTCAGTTCTATAAACAACCAAGGAGACACCCAAGAGCAGAAGCGCCAGATCTTCTTCAGTAACAATCGCTATAAAAGGGAGTGAGGAAAAGAAAATAAAAGGAAATGAAACAAGCAGAAGAAATCCTTCCTACCGCTTCCTCTCCCAATGCGGCTCTTCCAGCCCAAGCCAGCTCCGATCCAGTCCAGTCCAGTCCATGGCGACAGCAATTAGTAGCAGCACCTCCAAACAAGAGCCCAATCAGTGCCTCGCAGACCGAGAGCAGCAAACCGACAAGGCAAAACCCCGACCATCCAGGCCCTCCCGGGCTGTTAGACCGTCCAGCTCCAGGTTCTAGTCCAATCAGCCCCATCCAAGTGCAGCTTAGCCCGCCAGCCCATGGGGAATAGAGGCAAAACGAAACTATGCTTAAATGCTACTAGTGGAGTGTTCAGCCCCGGGTGATGGGCGAGTCTTATTCGCGGCGGTGGATCCTGTGATTCGACGAGCTGAAGCGGGAGGATGCGGCGCGGCAGTGAGTTGAGTAGAAAGAGGAGAAGGGAGCTCCAAGTAGATACTAGGTGTATACCTTCATACGGTTTTTTGATATTGCCTACCTGTTGTACCTTTCATGTAGTATAATGTGCAGCTAGTGACCTTGTCATGTATGCACATGTCCTTCATAACCGTGAGGCTTGTCTGACGTGGTCGGGAATCTCGTCCTTTCAACCCAGCCAGTCTTATACCACGACTCCATGTGTCTCAACTCTTCCAAGTATAGTATATCGCAACATTTGCCTCTTTTTTTTTTCCTTCTATCAAATCAATAGTCAAAGAAACTAGACAAACACTCACACACTCAACCAACCCCTCTAAAAACCAAACCAGACCAAAACCCCTGTCAAGCCATCACCTGCGGCTGGACGCAGTGCGACAAACACTCGCACACCCAACCCCTCCTCTGGATCCTAATGCCGCCTTGGAGGATCAGAGAGAGAGGAAAAAAAGAGGCAAGGCGCAAAATCGGCAGCAAGGGGGGATTTCAGCCCGTGATTACTTTGTACTAGGCTATTTTCTTTTTTTTTTTTTTTTTTTTCTTCTTCTTTTTTTTCCCTCCTTATCTTCTAGCACAACGTAATTCAGGGTTTTGCTCCAGCTTTCTATGAGCAAGAGCGTAATCTATAAATAAACAACCAAGACAACACAAACTCTTGATTGTACTGTCATCACCAACCTTATACAACAGCGTTTGGTTCCTCCATTCCATCTACTTCATCCCTCAGGCCGTATCTTTCACTCTACCCTCTTCTCTTTCGGTTTCACCATCTAGCAGCAGTAATGGCACAATAGACACCAAACCAAAGAACAAAAGAAATCTGCCCCCGCGCACGAGGCACTCTTCAATTTCATTTCATGCACTAATAAAACGAAAGAAAGAAAGAAATCAGCCCCGGGCAAAGAGTCTCAAATTGCTCCCCATTCCGCGCGAGACACGCAGCAAAAAGTGGCAATTTTCTAGCTCTGCATTAGCAGACAGCTCTAGCTCGACGTGCTATACTTGACTTGCAGCGTGCAGCTGACTATGTTGATTTCGCTAGTTCCCTGCCTATCGTCTATGAAGGCTCTCTGTTCTTTTCCTCTTTTCTTTTCCAGATAGCCGCTCGTAAAAGAAGAAAGGAGAAAAAAAGAGAAACAGAGACTATTAATTACTAGCCGGTCATCGTCGATAAACATGGCGTTATCTCTTGTGGCGCCCCCAATCGCGGGAAAATGTGCCTTGGCTTAAAGCTATTATTAGCCACTCGCCCACAAATGATCGCCATCCAACTCCTCCTTCTTCTTAATGTCTCATCTAGCATCTTCTCTCTTCAGGTTAGATAATAAGAAGGAGAATGCAAAATACCCATTACTGCTATGGTCGTCTCCTAAGCGATATCTGCGTCGTTGACCCACAAACCATGGGGATGTAATCGTATGCGTCCCACTCGAGTCAAAAAATTCCCGAGTGTCCACAATTGGTCTCCATACAAAGTATATGCAACAAATGGCGAGACAACATATACTTGGCAATATATTCTCTCTGGTCGCTTAACCAGCAATGTATGTGCAGTCATAGTTAAACCAGAGCCTTTGAGAAACTGTCCATTTAGATGCACATCGTGCCATATTGGGCATAAACAACGTCGTGACTCTAAATTTAAAGAGTGCTCCTTATGCTGCGTGTTTCATTTGTATCATCACTTACCCTGTATGCCTCCTCTCCCAAAGCTTTTATTACTCTGCTTCAAAGTAGTCTTAAGAGTTACGTTCTAAATCACTGCTCTAATACGAAAAGCAGAGCTCCCCTTGCATTTAGAAACTGACATTTTGAACGGCTATCGAGCACCCAGATGCCGGCATCCGACGACAATGAACATTTGCATTAAGTTACATAATTGTACTCGGAAATATGTACCTATGAGCACCAACAATCTAAGAGATGTCACAATCTTACAATTTCCACCTGCCCAGCGCCGTCTCCGGCCCCAAAAAGTCTAGTCTATCATCCAAATAGATTCACTCAATTCGAAGTGCGAGGCTCCTGTGAAGGCCGCGTCTCAGTAATCCAAAATTCACATCATCATCCTCCCTAACCACACCCTTTCGAAGTAAAAAGTCCAGCATAACAAGCCCACAGTTCGGCTTCCACTCAGCGTTCTTCAAATCACGCTTCACCTCTTCCACTGGCTTCAGCACAAATCCGTCAATCGACTCCGGTTCCTCTGGATATGGGATGAAACCAGGGCTAACTTCCAAATCAAAAGTGTACCGGATACCAGGCTCAATGTGTCCCTCCTCACTGCCGGCAATATGGTCTTTCTGATCATAGAATGAAATCAGAGACTCGCTAGTGACTCTGCCGACATAGACGCCCCTCCAAGTAACCATTTTCGTATGAATGTCGACCAAGAGCCCTGCTTCCTCCATAGCTTCACGTTTCAAAGTCACCAGAGGGTCCATGTTGTCTTCCGGATCCATGGCTCCAGCAACAAGCTGGTCAAGCTTTCTGGCATATGTGACATTTTGAGAGCGTCTCGAAACCCACACATAAATCCCACCTCCCCTTATGGTGAACATGTTCATGTGGACGCCCGTCGTCACGATACCAAATATTCCTCTGGCAGCTGAAGGAATGACCAAGCCGGCCAACTTAGCATCAAGTCCGCGGATAGGATGGAAATCCGAGCTCTTCTTGAGCCACTTCTGAAAGCAACCATTGAGATTATCGGCATTCTTTTGGCACAGTTGTATAAATTCGCGTCGGCATATGTCAACAATGTCGTCGCCTGGTTTGATGACAGGATTCAGATGAATCTTGAGCTTGGCTCTGGAAACTTTAAAGCTCGTATTGTCCCACTTCATCTCGGCGACGTGCTGAGGGAGCATATATCCAACAGGAGTTGAATTGTCTAGAATGGCAAATTCCCACATTCCTGAACCTTGCCTCTCTTCGAACTTATTACACCGACGGATAACATCGTACAAAGAACCCGTGCTGCTTGGAGTAACGGGGGTGATTGTCCACCTATGGATAGGACTAGGGTTTTCTGATAGCATTGTTGAGGATGTTCGAGGGCTGGCAAGAGACGCCATGTTGGACTTGCTTTCCGCCGGAGGCGGAGGAGTCCTTCTGATATGTGCAAAGCTAGACAGTGATCAAACGAGGCCTATAGTCTGAAATTTCTCTGCCATAGAGTGAATAATGCTGGATGTAGGGGATATAGTGATACCAATAAGTTCATAGGTGAATCCGCGAGACGAAAAGAGTGGAATAGAATGGAAGAAGCGAAATGATAGTGTGAAGGCCAGCCGGCCAGACACTCAACACACAGACACAATATGCAGCATGAGACCGAGCATATACTTCTGATCTATGAATAGAAGAGCCAAAGGGATAGGGCAGCGCTAGGATATAATGTTCAGGAAGCAAGAACATGCACCGATTCACCTCATCCGAGGATAGAAACCTGAATATATGTGACACATCACTGATGGTTACGGAGCTTCGACCCCAATGTGTGTTACCCATGCAGGAACCATTTAGCAAGCATGCTTCCGACAAAGGGAGACACGGCAAGGTGCAGTGGTCGAGAGCACTACACGTTTTGGTAACATGGGAAGTCCTACCGACGGCCTGGGATTGGTAGAGCTTCCTGCCTGGGGTGCCGTCGGGCTCTGCAGCCGCCCGAGCATCTCTGAAGGCGACATCTGTCAAAGCGTAGGTAGTAGCTCTGATTTGAGGACTGCATAGAAGCTATATCACGGCCTCAGCCGCTTCTCCCATCCATGCCTGTATCCACATCTACATCTGTCCCATGGGCCGTACCGTGCCCTTAGCTCTCCTTAGCGCTCCAGCAAACGAGTACGAGTATGTCCTTACCCATTGACCGCAGTGTTGAGTCAGAGACAAGCTGAGATGGCATACGCGGATAGGCAACCAGATAGTAGTAGCAATGCCCAAGGCCGGGTCATTATCAGCAAACCCGACAATATGGTTTGCTATTCAACGGTTTGCGTCCTTGCAGCGCCGTGTAACCAGGACATGAGACATTCCCTTGTCCATGAGCCCGGGATGCGCCCTCACTGCTTGCGCGAGGCGCTTGAGTCTTCCTGTTGAGCTATCACATCGATCAGCAGTAGCGCGGCAGATGGTGGTGCTAGCATCCCGTAGTCTCGAAGCAAGCGAACCAAAGCCAACATCAGGATTCGCAAATCTCATAGACGACAAGCCACCGTGCAGGGAAACTGCATGTTACCCCAGCAAAGGACGCCACAAGGCAAATGAACCTAACGCATGCTGTCTGAAGCAGCCTATGGCATCTCCTGGGACTCTCACCGAGGTGGAACTCGTCCAGGGCATCCCCCACATCGAACACTTCTTGCAGCGTATTATATGCATACGTGCCTGCACAAGGGGCATATCGCAGCTTCTTTGGATGCTCTCGAGAGGCATGTTTTGTTGGCATGAAGTCGCCGAGGCTAGTCGAGGCACCTTTGATTTTGAATATTCGGCCCTCTTTCTTCCTTTTTGCAGCAGGTCATCCGCCGTTAGCGAGCAGTATCGACCGGAGGTGGTGAGGCGATGCGGATATGCTTGCGAGCGAGGTCGGATCATTGCTGGACTCGAAGTCTGTAAATGTGGCGGCAAGATTCTGTTTCATTTTGTGCTAGTCGTGGTTGTGCAAGTTTTAAGAATCTCTCGAGTTCACGGTGTCTCCCCTATCACCTCACGCGACTAGGTACATGTACCTAAAAGCACCTGGTCTGGCTTGGGCTTTACGTGCTTGTGCGCTGAAGTTCAAAGTGCTATCAGCACTCAACCCAGGAATTACGTACTTGCGTAGGTAGGTACACGGTGCTTGCTCAGATACTTGGGTATATTTCGTTCCAGCAGAATGAGAAGAAAAGGGGGAATAGCATCTAGTAACAGCCATGGTATCTGATTTGGAAAACAAGTCAGCATGTACTCGCTACCGATTCGCATAAGAGCAATTGTTGGAACTGAAGTTACACAACCATTGCCTGAGCCATACTACTTTCTGGGATTCGCCGATGTCTTCCCGATTATCCCTATTGCCGGCAACAGGTTGTTGTGATGTTGGTGACATGGTAGTATTTGATGCATCCATACTTGGCTTCAAGACAGGGGTTCGAACGAGTGCCGCATACGCCGTTGGGCTTATTATGCAGCTAGCGTCATGGCCGAGATAAAAGCAAAGAAAGGAGCGGTACTCCTGCAATGCGACTTGTATGTAGGGTATACTCGCCTTGTCGGAAGTCTGCATGGGAGGCTAGAGAATTTGAAAGTAAGGGGAAAAGACTCCCGACATTAGCTGAGGCTCTTGACTTCGCTGCTTGGTAGCATGGCAGCACAGTAGGAGTACTCCATCCACAGCTCCAAGATACTGCCGGAATGCACAGCGTATAAGCGTATAAACGCTTAGCTGTCCGGCTAATCATATTCAAGCATAGAAAGAATCGTCATTTTGCTTCCCACCCACCTGCTTCGATTAGGTAGCAATCGCATTTCGGGCAACGTCCATATCGCCAATTACGATGCGACCCATGGAGAAACTGGTCTGCGGTTTGGTGGACGGTCCGACAAGACACCACACTGTTGATATCTGGGCGAGATGGTTGGACAAATTGTCTCTCTAGCGCTGTCCTTCATGCGGTCACAGTGCAGCTTCACATATCCAGCCTGGGCGTCCTGGTTGCCAGCTCGTCATATGATTTTGTGCCAGTCGTGCAGGATGTGCTGCTTCTCAAGCCCAACGAGGTGCGATGGACGAAATAGCAGCAGGAAAATGGCTCACAAAAGCTGCGAGACGATCAATTGGTTGCCCAAAACAAACTATAGAGTAGTACAATGAGGAGAAGATGTGAATCATGGCCTGATTCTACGCTGAGTGGCCTTGCAAAAATGAGAAATGCTTACCTCGAGGCTGTCACACAGCCTTGGGTTGATGAAGGGGAGCTGGAGCTCTAAAATGGCCGACACAACAGCTGCCTCGCTGTGATTGGCCCAACCCGGATTATGTCATCAGCAACCCGCCTTCCGGCGACGACTTCATTTGGTTCAATCTCGATGCCCGCATCAACCTTGCGACGACCATCTCCAATTGACCACCAGCGCCGCCACAATGTTCGCCGCACGACAGAGGGCAGTTTGCGCGGCCCGCCAGCTGCAGCGGACATGCCGAACCTATGCGTCCGAGGCCCACGGCCACCACTCGTCTGCGCCCGTTAACGAGTCCTTCGGGGTACGGCCAAAGCCCACATCTTGCTCTTTCGACGCGGGGAGACTGCTTTAGATGCTGACTGGAGGGTTGTAGAAAGGATCCGTGATTACTCTCGGCGCGCTTCTGGGCACTGTCCTCGTCTTCCAGTTCCGCCCACAGGAGAGCGAGACCTGGAACGGCGTGCTCGCCAAGTACCGATCAAAGGCTGAGGACTGGGAGGCCATCAATTCTCTGCACACCAAGGCGATGGAGCAGGCTGGTTACGACAGGAACCTGTTTGAAAATGCATCAACCAAGCGCGCATATGTCGACATCTCATACCCCGAGTACGTGAACTCGTCCTTATCGCTCATAACGCAGAGCTAGGTGCAATGGCTAACGTTATGAACCACTACAACACAGGGCTTTCACATCTCACGCTCAACGAAACATCCAGGCTGGTCACCTCCCCAACATTGACCACGTTGTAGAACATTACCGACAGCAGCACTTGAAGGTGGAGGAGAAGAAGGCGGCCAAGCTTGCCGCCGCGAAGAAGGATGAGTAGGGGTGGCAGCGCTGAGTTATATCCAATTCATAGAAAAAAAAATTCTGCAATCAACCAATGAGCCTGTTGGATGTGTGATACCCGTGCGCTCAGCTTTTTGTGACCATAGTAAGGCCTGCTGAAGCCACATCGTGCCTGCTGAATCAGGAACAGGACATTGGCGTCTTGGTATAACACATTTCGCGAGTTGTAATAGTAAGATATCTGCTCTTTTCATAGACCCATCTGCAATAATACGATTGTCTCTCGAATTCACCAAACATTGGCCAATTCGGCTCAAAAATGAGACAGTCTTGACCAAATGTCTTTCCGCGATGCACTTCTCAATCATGTATCAGCCACGACCAGCTCACTTCATCGTGCTGAAGATAGAAAGAGCGTTGGAAAAGCGGCAAGCACGGCAACTTCAACAATGTCGCGGGTAAGTCGGCAGCCCTTTTTTCGCTTAAACAGCTTTTGTAGTATTTCTCTTCTCCTCTTGCAATACTGTCAGGTTTTCTTAACAAGCACTCTTTTTGGACGACTTGGTTTTCTTTATCAGTAGTTCCTTTACACTCGTTTCCATCACGACTTCAGCATTGCTGGCACAGTATCGTTTTTTACGATTAATCTATCCATCGATCGGAAGACTGCTTACATGCCGTCAAGCTGAGCCTAACAGGGGTTGTGCAACACTCGTCCTCGAATCGATATACACAAGTTGAATTCAGCGTAAGACAGCCCCATCGGCCAAAAGGGCTATGAGACATGTGAGATTGAAAATGTAGGGCTAACATATGGTGTTTCTATTTGGTCTTAGTGGAGTGTTGTGGTGAACATCTGCCCGACATGCCTCACTTCGATCCAGATCAACTCAGCCCCCTTTTTGAAAATGAACAAGTAGAGCAACAGAGCACAAATGGTGAGAACTGTAAGCAATCACATTCTCTTTCTGTCTATTTCCCTTGTCACTGTCCCATCATTTCTACTTCCTATCCTTTCTCTTTTCGGCACGAATACCAATGGCAGCTTCCATTTCCAAAGGCGAGTCCATTAATGTGCGTGTTTACATCTTAGACCAGGAGGCAAACATTTTCAAGACTCCTGACAGGCCAACAATCATTCTAGTTAATTCGCAAAGGGGGAGACCCGAATCAACTACGTTTAAAACTGCCACGCCGGCTCGAGCTGCATGCTTTCCTCCTCCCAACCATGTTAACAATTGTGATGGTGTCAGCGTCAGAGAGACGTTTACCCGGCGTGGTCGCGGTGTGTTTGCAGACAGGAACTTTGAAAAGGGTGAAAATATCATCACTGAGCGTCCAGTATTCTCGTGCGGTCGTAAGAAAACATCAGCTAAGGACAACTGGCCAATTGCGGAAGAATGGTGCAGGCTACCACTGGAGCACCAGCTGAAGCTTCAGAACCATTTTCGCAAACTGCGATCGGTACCAATAGGGAAAGACAAGCTTGGGTGGTACAGGGAAAGAATGATGAAGAAATTCTTTCTCGAGTACGCATTCTGCAATCCCCAGAGGACAGAAGCCCACGTCTATGCCTTGGGATCCCACATGAACCATGCGTGCAGGCACTGCGCCAACGCCGAGCAATGGACGGAATCTGATTCCCCGAACCGCATTCTCGTCAAGGTCGTCAGGCCCCTGAAGGCAGGTGACGAAGTCCTCATTAACTACAATAAACAGCGAGGGGCTTGGTTTGGTTGTGCCATATGCAGTCCTCCTGGCCTGAGGGACCGGCTCGGGGATATTCGTAGTAGCATTTCTCGGTTGATTTCTCGACTTAAAAACCCAGAGGACCCTGTCTTTATGTAATGGGGACATACAAACGATGCAGTCAATTTCAAGGCATCAGGCTGCTGACCGACTGCTTGGTCGCGAGACCACGAAATTTCGGAATTAGCGACAAACTGGGCCCTGGAAGCGTTGGTAGAGGTATCACTTGTGCATTTGAAAGGCGCATTATGGTTGGAGCGAAGCGGGAAATGGTTTTTATGTATCAACAGCGCCTACTGGCTGGCTGTTTTATGAAAGCGAAGACAATCCTTCTCATTGTACTATCATAGAATTCATTGTCATCAACAACTTCAGTAGCGGCTTTCCTCCGTCTACTAAAACCAGTCCTTTTCGCCCAAAAACGTCCGTGAATGCAGAAACCACCCAAGACCACAACCTCTTATTTGAGGGGAATGAAACGAGAAGAGTGAGTGGCACCGATACCAGGTCGACCGTGCTTGACAGGCTTGCTGTTGAAGGGGTCAGTAAAAGTATCAACCAATAGTGGAGAAAAGCCCTCCACGAAAAGAATCCAGAAAGAGACGTACTATGAGATAGAGAATTCACCCAGGTAGTGGCCAACCATCTCAGGCTTGATCTCAACCTGGTTGAACTCCTTGCCGGAGTAGATACCAATGACGCTTCCAATCATCTCGGGGACGACAATCATGTCTCGGAGGTGAGTCTTGACGAGGTCGGGCTTCTCGTTGGGCTTAGCCTCCTGCTTGGCCTTTCGGAGCTTCTTGATGAGGCCCATGGGGCGGCGCTTCAGACCGCGGTTGATCCTTCTGCGGGCACGGGCGTGGACGACATCTCGGAGCTGGTCAGAGGAGAGGTCGAGGAGGCTGTGTGTCGAGAAAAATACAATGTCAGCGCCATTGTTCCCATTAAGTGTTGATGAAGAACGTGTTCCCCTCGCTTCCAAACAGTTGAAAAGAAAAAATGGTGGCGGATCTAGTTCGTCATCGCACAGGATGGAACAAAGCAACGTACTTGTCAAGGTCGATTCCTCGGTAAGAGAACTTGCGGAAGGCTCTTCTCTTCTTGAGCTCGGCGGCCTCCTCGGCGTTCTATATCATCACAAACACATTTCGTCAGCGCCCTCGATTCGACACTTTCCAAAAGGAAAAAAAAAAAATAAAGGTTCCCAATCGTCCTATCGCAGCATCGGCGCCCATGTCATCTCCTCTTTCTCTTCTCCGGGACCTATATGCCTGCCATAATACGAAGGAAGGGGGCAGATAGAACGTACGTATTCGTCAGCCATGATCGCGGTTGTGTGTTGATTGAAGGAATTCGCTTATCGACGCGCAAGTATCGACGAGCGAATGTAATAGCCGTGATGAGTCGGATTGCGAGGGTTAGCGGGAGTTGGCGGGCACTACTAATTTCAGCGTAGGGTTTCTTGCCCCGCCACGTGACTTTACTTTGGCGGTTGTTTTTTTTTTTTTTTTTCAAATGGGCGGTGCAAGTGTTGTGGCTGGTGCTTCGGTCGTCGTGCGCCTCGACCCTAGTCCCGGAGAATTGCCGGATAGGGAGATTAGAACTCGGCCCGCCGTTCTTGTATACGTACCTTTGCTCCGTGTTGCGGAGCCGACTCGGGGGCCCGCGGAGGTGTCCCAAAGTTCGTCGCACCTACAGCTCGTGTGGAATCTCGCCTCGTCTCCGTGTCACTTGGACGGCGCGCCCCAAGATGTGTGGAATTCAGCTTGGCAAATTGGATGCTTTCTCACATATTCCACCATTATAGGCAGCTGTTGGCGAAGCAGTGTAGCAAGACTGACGCAATTTTGAGGCTCGAGGCTTCAGCCAAGATTCTCGTGTTCGCATTGGCCACATCAGCTTATAAAATGCGACGCGATGCGTAACTTCACGGCAGGTATACATGAGATTCATGGCAAGGCGCGGCTTGCAAGCAGCATACGAGTGCATAGTAGGTAGTAGTAGGTAATAGGTAATAGCGTAAGAGTCAGGCTCGTGTAGAATACTGTACCCGATCGGACAGTAGAGAGAGAATAGGTTTTGAGAATGAGAAAACCTGGGAGAATGAGTGGGCCTTGCGGACAACGCCAAGAATGCATCCATGAATTAAGGTCATGGACCTCAACAGGAGCTAGGACAATTCGCTGGACATAACTGTAGATCCCATTACTTTTCATATGTCCAGCGCTAATCGTGAGCTATTAGCCCGCCAAGAGGCTTTGCCCTCATCCTCCAAGAGCCTAAGGGAGACCCCCGGTTGATTCACATCGCTTGAGATGCCCTCCCTCGGCAAGTTTCCATGTGTTCTCCATTATCCTCTTTGCAGCATGGCCCTTCTCCTGCTGGACTACCTGAATTAAGCTCTCCGTCTTGTGCTGCAATTCGTTCGCCGCGTCTTTTGCTTTTCCTTATTTTTGCTCCACCCGAGACCCGTTGCGGGTGCCTCTCGTCCATCTGCCTTCATTTCTCATCCACAGCTAACTGCCGCTTTTTGTCTTGGCATTGATACCATCAATACGACATTGAGCGTGCAGCTGACAGCACGCCGCTCTTTTTTTTCCTTTTCCTTTTTTTTTCTGGGCCGCAGCCGGGTGACTAACATCTGGGCGTGAGTTCCAGACTCTGCCGAGAAACTGCCAGATGAAGCCGTTCATTTGTGGTGGCCCAACCCGAGCCTGTGTTTGGGCCTGTTCTCCCAAGTAAGCAACGCCGCCGAGACCTGCACCGCTGGATGTAGGCTTGGCAAAGTCTCGGCACCAGTTTCGCCAACGCCATCCATTACGAAGGCGATTTAGTAGCCTTCAGAAGTCTCGCTCCCTATGTTTCCCCATACAAAAACCCGGGGCTTGGAAGGCCGCGTTGACGACTGTTGGTGCAACCTCCATCCTTCCTCTCATCGCTTCCGCCCAATGGTGATGGAGTCTTGGAAGCCTCACGCCGAGCGGTCCAAGCAAAGCTGAGACAACTGGGCATTCTATTTGCTTCGCAGGGGGGCGCATAATTGGAGCCTCCTCGCACCTCGGCGGGACGCTCACGATCCAAAAACCTTCGCGTCTCCGGCTGGCTTTGACTTTTCGATTTATAGAAAGGCCTCGGACCCCCCTGTAGATTGCACAGCCTTCGCCAGCTCTTACCGTCTGTACGTCTCGTTCTGTTGGTGCATTTAACGCGCCACTCTGCTTCCAGAACTGGCCAGGCTGGGATTCAAGGCCGGTTGGTAATTGAGATAAAGTTATACGAGCTTTCCCACCGGACGCAGACACAGACCCCCAAATATCGACGTCTACCCCGTAGTCATCAATCTAATCGAGGGGACGAGCTACCAGTTTCTCACCAACATCACACATCTCCTTGCCGATCACAGCGCCGTCCCGTATCTCTATTCGGTGGAGGCTAGTGTCTCGGGGGCACTATGTCTCTCACGGTGTCGGCACCAGCTACGTCCTCGACCATCTCCATAAGCCCGGGCTCTTCATGGACAATCCCTCCGCCAACAACACTCTCTACGGTTGCCACTAGCACATCTGATGGCAGCCCTCTCATCACAGCCGGGCCCTTTCCCCCTATGACAACTCATTGGAATCGACCTTTGAGCTGCACATGGACGTACGTTGTCGATACCGACCTGCCGCCCGGTGTTTCAGATCCTATTGCCTATCTGGATTTGGAACCTCTTCCAGGGGCTTCTACTCTGTCATGTTATCCAGACGGCATGTTCTTTGATGGACGCACCGGAGTATTTAGCCCAGCGACATGCCCCTATGGATGGACTACTGTCTCTGTCTCCGTCAACACCGAGCGGATGAAGACTGAGAATGAGGACGAGGTAACCACGACAGCACTGTGCTGTTCATCGTATGTTGAGGAAAAGATGTGACTGTATAGTTTCTTTGAGCTGACTATTGACAGCGAATACTCCTGGGCGGGCGGGCACTGCAAACGTCAAGTCCCTACGGTTCTGGCTGTACCCATCATATATAACCGCACCGCAGCCACATACGAAGTTTTGACCAATTCAACTACCACATTATATAGTGCCACTATCGCCGTAAACACCATCCGTGCGCTCTTCAGAGAGAAGGACAAGCCACTCCTCGGCCTAACAGACGAGGATGATATCGACGACCATAAAAATGACGACCAGGGACTATCACTAAGTGCCAAGATAGGCATTGGGGTTGGCGTGGCACTCGGCAGTTTGTTTGCCATTGGGGCAGCTATATTTATCTTCATGTGGAAGCGAGAGCGAAGAAAAAAAGGTTCCACAGGTCGACCGTCGCACGAGCTCAGAGCCGTGCAGAGAGCACAAGGGCGAATGTACTCCAGCTCACACACACAGGTTCGTGCCCGCGATTCTGAACCACCGCCCGCCTACGCTTCCGAGTCCGAAATCAACAACGCCGCTGATAACGATAGTGGGAGTACCGCAGTGACCCGAGGCGGTGAGATTCGAGTTCTAATAGCCCAAAAGGCTGCTATCCAACGACGTATTGAAGAGCTGGAGAGAGATTCAGGGGAGGAAAGTCGAGATGGCCCCTACGAGAGATGAGACGTTGTGTTTTTTATTTTTGGCCTATTGTTTTAAACTCCTTTTAATTTTTTTTAGACAGGATTTGTTTATGATACCATCAATCTTACGGGACGAAGCAAACAGCAGGCCAATCAGTCAACTCTGCATTGACCAGATTGGCGACATCATATGATGAGGGAATGAATTGTGAATAGCACCAGGATAACTTGGGCACTTGGTCACGAACATTGAAACTAACTAGCTAGCTTGCTCGTATAGACGGAAAGATTATTAAGTCAGATAAAATGACAGCAGCTATACAAAGGAGGCGAAAAGATGCCAGGCTCGGGTGCTGATATTATTAGTTGTATTACCTACATGCAGTAGACACTTAGGCAGCATCATAACCCCTGACAACTACTTATCATTAATAAACGTTCGAGCTTGGAGTGATATTTGCGGATAGGGCGAAATGCATCGCTCAGCACTCTATTGCGAACCTTGCACACCGCAAATAGGGACCGAGATTGAGCACCTACTAAACACACTATACATATCTGACTAAACATGCATGCAGGCGTGAACATGCTTGTCTCCCTGCCTAGGCAACGATCATAGCATCGGTTCCATCCAGCCGGTACCGCGAGACCAGCCGAGGTCCTGCTTCCAGAATAGCTCGCCATCTTGCCCTGCCGCTGTAACCCCTACTGCGTTTCTGGCTCTCTGCTTGTACTGATCGATCCGTTTAGGCCGATACAAACGAGTGGTGGTACGAACGAAGACTCTCGTCAAACACAACGGGCCGCAGTGGATAGCGTCGGAACGAAAGACCCACCTCCATCTTTGAAATCGCATCGGGGCCGTGTTATGTAGTTACCTAGAGCCAGGCAGTAGCAAAAGCGTCTTGAAATGTAGGTGCCTGCAATCTCAGTCATGGATTGGCTGGGTGAAGCACGGCCTTGGGTTCCAACTATTCGTGATCGCAAATCGGAAGCAGCCTAGGGCGCCACCTACAGCGTTCCTTGGGCCATCGCTAAGAGCTCTGCATCTCCAAGCAACGCACTCCATAGGGCAGCAATCAGTGCCATGCGTTCCGAGCTTCTCCAGTGCGCTATTTTAGCGCCTTGTGCTTTGCCCATGGGTGGGCTATCGCAGAACGGGCTGGACTTTGTCCATCAGCGCCAAACGGTTAGGCATGCAGGTACCTCTTGTCAATCCCCGCCAAAAAAAAAAATACCTATCCCACCAAACTACTTTATAAAAACTCCACCGAGGGAACCATCGCCGGATCTCTCTACTCAAGGCTGAACTACCTCTCGTCTTGCCTGTTGCGCTATATAACCGATATACTCTGCGCATATTCTACGATAGCTCTTTGCAGATTCACACCTACTAGAAGCATCACTGAACGTTATTCCACAATGAGGGGCGAGGTCAGTCATTTTTTTTTTCCCATGGCCTGTCGCTTTTCCTTGGGTAGTGCTATGATATCATCCCACTTCTGCGAAATGCGCTCGCGAGGCGACATGACCAGCCGTCAACTTTCTACACTAGCAACGCCATGCGCTCTCTTTCCCACACACGTCGCTGACTTGAATCTTTAGATTTTGCACCTTCATGTTGGCCAAGCCGGTGTCCAGCTCGGCAACGCAGCTTGGGAACTGTACGTGAGCCCCTCTATATGCGTCGGGCGAGGATTTATAAGCGCTTGGCGTGTGATGCTAATGTTCTCTCGTCGCATAGCTACTGTCTGGAGCACGGTCTCGGCCGCGACGGTCGCGTAGATCCCAATGCCAGCGAAGACACAGATTACGGCTCGTGGGACACCTTCTTCACCGAGACCAGCGGAGGCAAGCACGTGCCTCGTTCAATATTCGTCGACCTCGATCCGTCGCCTATCGATGAGATTCGAACGGGCGATTACCGCCAGCTCTTCCACCCTGAGCAGCTGATCAGCGGAAAGGAAGATGCGGCCAACAACTATGCCCGCGGTCATTATACCGTTGGCAAGGAGATGATCGATACCGTCATGGATCGGATCCGCCGTGTTACTGGTGAGTGCTTGCTGCAGTGTGGTGGTTTTACGACCACGTTTTGTTCGACATGACACGCTAATATGCCTCGCTGTAGACAACTGCCACTCTCTCCAAGGTTTCCTCGTTTTCCACTCATTTGGAGGCGGTACTGGATCTGGCTTTGGCGCTCTTCTGCTGGAGCGTCTTGCTACTGACTATGGCAAGAAGTCCAAGCTCGAGTTCACCGTGTACCCTGCTCCTCGTACTTCCTCTGCTGTTGTCGAGCCCTACAACGCAGTCCTGTCAACTCATAGCACCATCGAGCACTCCGACTGCACCTTCTTGGTGGATAACGAGGCCGTCTATGAAGTCTGCCGAAGAAATCTCGACATTGCCCGCCCCTCCTTTAACCACCTCAACAACCTGATCGCCCAAGTGGTCAGCTCCATCACTTCGTCCTTGCGATTTGACGGCGCTCTCAACGTCGACCTGAACGAATTCCAGACCAACCTGGTTCCTTTCCCGCGCATTCACTACCCTCTGGTCAGCTATGCTCCTGTTGTTTCTGCCAAGAAGAGCTCCCACGAGAGCTTCAAGATCCAAGAGCTCACCCTGCAGTGTAAGAACTCCTCTCCCACTGTTCTACTAAGAAAGATTCAGTCCAAGTTGACACTCTTTTTCCAGGTTTCGAGCCTCAAAACCAAATGGTCGTGTGCAACCCCCAGAATGGCAAGTACATGGCCGTTGCTCTGCTGTACCGTGGTGACGTCGTGACCCGTGACTGTAATGCTGCAGTCGCTACAATCAAGCAAAAGTCTACTTTCCACATGGTTGACTGGTGCCCTACCGGATTCAAGGTTGGAATCACTTATCAGAGGCCAACCGCCGTCCCCGTTTCTGCTCAAGAGGGCGGTCTCGCTGCTGTCGACCGCTCCGTGTCCATGCTCTCCAACACTACCGCCATTGCCGAGGCTTGGTCGCGACTTGACTACAAATTCGACCTTATGCACAACAAGCGTGCCTTTGTGCACTGGTACGTGGGAGAGGGTATGGAAGAGGGCGAGTTCTCCGAGGCTCGAGAGGACCTTGCCGCTCTTGAGAGGGACTACGAAGAGGTCGCTTCCGACTCTACTGAGTTTGAACCCGCTGAGTACTAGAGCGGTCTCTTATGAGCCGACAAGGACAACGAAAACCTGCGCCAGTTATGAACAAAATGAAAGATTGCTTACTGTTTCAATGGAACATTTTGATTTGAGGCTTCTTAAAGGGGAAAAAAAAAACAAATATTGATCGTATTGGAGTTGGATTAGATGAGACGGTCCACCATATCCTCTCTTTTCCCGTTTCTTTTCCCTCTTTTTTTTTTCTTATTTTCCGGTCCTTTGTTTTTTTGGTCCTTTATTAATCACTAAATTGTATACGTTTGGGAGCAAGCAGAGCGAAAAACTTGATACCTATATCCCCCCCCCCCCCCCCCCCCCCCCCCCATTTCCAAAAATTTCTTTCGTTGTATATAATATTTAGTCTTTAATTATGCGGCCTCTGGGGAATGGCTACACCCGTAGTCAGTATTTTTCAAGAAAATGAATAAACGGAGATGGAGGCAACCTTTGATTTCATGTTTCTTGTTGCATCTGTGCATGGTTCAGTTATTATGCACGGGGTGCTGACCGACGGTTTGATAATTCTGCTGTTATTGGACGGGATGCTTTCGCTGGTACTGCGCCTCTGTGACGTGGCATTGGAATACCTGTTATTTTGAAGTGGCAACGCAGTACAGGTTATATCAGAGGATGACAACAAATTTGTGCCACCAAGCACGTAGTCTTGAACATAAAGAACCATTCATACAATACGAATGACTATCTCACAAAAGCGACAAACAACCTAAACTCTTACAATTTTCTTTATGACATTCACAGATTGGCGAAATCACACTTTAGTTGCAGTGGGAGAGGGGGTACCCTGTAGTGCCTTTTATTTTTTTTTTACCTGTCCCAAAACGCCTATGACAATCTTCTATCCCTTTTCTTACCCCTGCAGTGGCGGTAAAATACATGATCCTTTCTAACAAGTAGCATGGAGGTGAAATAAAAACAGTGCTCTAGCTATAGAGTGAAAAGAGAAGCGGAAACCCCAAATGAATCGTTCCATGTACACGCATTTCCCCTCAACAAAAGCCCGGCGGCGTCCGCTGCTGCCCTCTCACATGATGAGGTAAGCGCCAGTGGATTTTTTTTTCCGCAGAATTATAGAGTCCTAAAACCCCCATATTATAGCCTCTAAAGGTGCTTCAGAAGCAGGGAAAATCAACTCACGCCCGGCTGACATTCCAAGGCAAGGATTTTAACCCCATTTTCCTTTGTCTTATTACTGCCTTTTCCAGCTCACCGCAATGCTCATTTCTTCTGCTGCCACGCCGCGGCTCTTCTGGCGCCCCGGTGCTGGGGCCTTGCTGGCTTGCCCGCCTTCTTCTTGTGCTGCTTCTTACCGATTTTGAGGTCCCGAGGAAGGCCATCCTTGGCAGACGCTCTCCGTCCCTCAAAGATGATACGCTCCGGAGACTTGATCTCATCACCAGCCTCAGCGCCCTTTGCGGCAGATGAAAATGACTTCCTGCCGCCAAATCGCTGTTTTGCAGCTGCAGACCGACCCAGAAGCTTACGAGTTCGCCCAGCGGCGGCCTGTTCCTCTGGAGTTGCCTTGGGCTTGTATTTTGTGCTGCGGCTAGCGCCGTCGGCGTTGTCTGCCTTGGACCTGGCCCGCTCTACAGCCAGTGCCGTCTTGCGCGGATCCTTTGCTCTTGTTACACGAAGAGCTCGGGGAAGCATTGGGGGGAATTTTTTCCCGTCAAGCAAAAGAGCAGCCTCAACATCATTGGCGTCCTGCATAGCTGGTTAGCAAACACCAGAAAAAAAGTTTCTAGAAGCGGACCTGCGAAAGGGACATTCCGGCATCTGCCGATGGAAGGACTTACATAAAACTGCACGTAGGCAAAGCCCTTGCCTACTCTGGTCTTTGAGTCTCGTATGACACGGACATTTTCAACCTTTCCTTGGGTGCCAAAGGTTCGCCACAGGCCTTCTTCAATGTCCGACGGCACCTTGTTGCGTTTCTTCTCAACTGTCTCTCCGTCGGCTTTTCTGTTCAAGACCGTCTCATCGTCAACAAAGCCAAGGTTTCCCACGAACACGCAGCTGCGATGGTTCATCGGGCTTGGATGTGCAACACTATCTACTCTGATGTGGCGGCCCAGAATTTCAGTGCCGTTGAGCTCGGCAACCACTTTCCGAGCAGCCGCAGGATCTGAAAACACTGCGTACGCGTTGGTGGATTTTGTGGTGGCATCCATCAGGGCCTTGGTGATATAGGCTGCCCGCTTGGGCATTGAGCCAGTTGAAAAGGCTACAGAGCGGAAACGCAGAGACTCAATCTTTTGTGGCGGTGATGCATCTTTGTCCAGGACAGAAGCAAGATGTTTCATGAGTTCCTTCTTTGCCGACTTGGATGAGATGGCTTCCGTGGCGACATTGCCCAAGAAGACGGTCCGGGCGGCCTTTTCCATCTCGGATTGCTTGCTCTCTTGCGTGAGAGATTCGTGCACAGGGACTTCATCTTCTTCGCTGGCTCCATCCTTGGCATCTTCGCTCTCTCCTTTCTGGCGCTTGCCTGATGGCTCTGATTCGTCATCATCCGCAAGTTTAGCCAGGTATTTTTCTTCTAGATCGTCGTTGTCATTCTTTCTCTTGCGTTTTCTTTCACGCTTCGTCTTGTTCTCTTGAGTGTTGTCCTTGACCTGCTCTGCTGCATCGACCGCCTCTATTGTCACCGACATGGAATCTTCGTCGTTGGCATCGTCGTCTTCACCATCTTTTCCCTCAGCAACATCGCCGTCTGCTTCCTCTTCGTCATCATAATCCAGCTCCTCGCTGATTTCAGAGAGCACTTCGTCGTCGCCACTGTCATTGCCGCCGTCTTCGTTTGGTTTCTCGGTGTTTGAGCTTTTCGGCTTTGGCGGTGCTCCAACTCGAGGTTGCGAGGGAACCTTCACTGGCCCAGCCTTGAAAGGTATGTTAGTTAATCTATTCTGTTTCGAATTTTTTTTTCTTATCGCGACCAAAACAGAGATCGGCGAGATGCTTACGCTGGATGCGAACAGTGCATTGAGCGTGGGGTCAATGGCCTTGGAGGCTGCGGCCAACGCACTTTTTCTGCGATAAAACAAAAATTAGCCAGACATATCGAAATTCCCAATTGCAGAAAACCTTACGATTTCGCCATATTTACGAGTTGTTGGCACGAGATGCAGCTTTCGGCTGGCGCTTCACAAGGTTGCGACGGGCGCACTGAAGGCGACAAAAAAGTTCAAGAGCAGCTCTAAAAATTTTGGGTCCCGCCGCCCGGAACAATGCGTCATTGGCGCTCTCTGACATGCCGCGATTCACCGCCTAGCCTAGGCTCAGAGTTCACAGGGCCTGCTCCCGCTGAGGCGTAGCGCTGGACAGCCAAGGTCACAGAGGCCGAAGTGCGCGAGGCGGCACCTTGTCTTCTTTCCCTCCCCTCCCAGCCGTTTCGTCCACACTGCCACGACCTTGTCCAGGCTTCACCAGGCCAATACAGACGCTGCAGGCACTGCTGGAGCTCCAGCTTGACCAGCGACATTTTACCACGCCATTTTTCGCGCCCAAAACCCACTCGCCGCCGCCGTCTCAGCACGGCGCCGCCCGCTCAAACTCTTCGCCAGACTTTGTGGTGGCCGCGCCGGCCCTGACCAAGTTGTCGACTGACCGAGTTGAAGCCGCCTTTCACTGCTCACGTCCCGCCGCCGACACTCTCCTACAATCTGCAAAGGTGCTTTGCTCTGCGCTATCGGCAGCACAATGGCAGCGACGGCCTCGGCGTCGGCTGCCTTCCCCCCCGTAGCTACGGGCGGCGACCTCGAGGACAGCAACATTTCCAGCCCTCTCAGCGAGGTCGACGATAAGGATGCGAACGACGAAGACATAGAGCACATGCATCTGGACAGAGAACATCTCAGTCTCGGTCCAGAAGAGACCCGGGCCACCGATCACGGCGGGTCCGACTCCGACAGCGCCCTTTCCGACGCAGGGTCTGACGTAAACTCTGAGGCCAACGATACCGAAGCCGAAACCCTGAGGCTTTATGACACGCCGCAGGCCCAGAGGCACCGTGATGTCGGAATTGAACGGTTCAATGATGCAGAGCCATTTGAGCACACTCCGAGCAAGCTCCGCAGGGCACTTGTCAACGGTGACGATTACTCTGGCTCTGGCTCTGGTTCTGACAGCCACAGAGACGAAGACGAAGAAGACGACGAAGACGAAGAGAATGATGACAACGAATCGCCAACAAAACCCGTCATGGCGATTGTGAAGACCGAGGAAGATGCCCGCCGTGATTCGCAGGAGCGGAAGCGGAAGCGATCTGCCGCCGCTGAACAATCCGATCTGGAGCAGCCGGTGAGGAAACGCACAGGATCAATATCGGCCGCCAATGAAGATGGCGACGATCACCTCGCAGCGGGAGAGGTTGACGCGACACCGGCTGCGAATCTTCCAAGCGGAGTCCCGTCTCCTGGAGACGAGGAGGCTTCTGCCACGAACCAAGATACCCCACAGGACGATGAGATTCCCGAAGTATCAAGAAAGACCAAGCGCAGTGGCTCTAAACGGAAGAATGTCATTGCAGATGATGCCGACAGCGAATCTCAAGCCGAGGCTCGTGACGAGCAGAACGACACTGCAGTAGAGGACGAGCCTGAAGCCGATCACGCCGAGGAGGAGGTGGAGCCCGAAGCTGATGAAGAGACTGACGCTGCAGCGAGGAACTTGGAAGAAAGTAAGCTTGAAATGAACTCTGCGTATTTGATATAAATATAAATGCTAATTGGTAACCAGTGGAGAAGAAGCAAGCCGCCTACCGGGACTGGACCCAGATAGAAGAAATGTTTGGTATTTTTAGAGACCGGTAAGCTCCAGGCTAAAACCCCAATTCTTCATGCATGTTACGGCAGCGCGCTCACATCCTACCAGACTTTACAAGGATAGGCTACAGAGGCTCGAGGAAGAAGAACAATCGTTACATGCCCCAGAGCCTACGCACCCTGAATACCTAAACATGAAGCAATGCCTCGATGATCGACTAGAGCAGAAGCTGCACGCTATCAATACTGAACACGAATATCGTCTCAAAGCCCTCGAACGGCGCGCAGTGGCACAAAGAGCTCAAATATGGGGCCAGTACTTCCAAGCCGTTCGAGAGAAGCGAGAACAAGCTCTCGAGGGTCTGAATAGGCAATGGTATGATGTCCAGAGTGCTCGACGAAGTGCACACAGCTTGCCAGACTATGGCCTGTTGTTTCCAAAAGATCCTGCACAGCGTATCAGGAATGCTATTGCCTACAATACCGAGGTATCGACACTCGCCGGCCTCGCCAAATACGAAGGCTTCCCGGCGGGCCCAGAGCTTCAAGGGGCGTCCGCATCAGAGCTGGAAGCTGATTTAGCCGCCATGGAAGTGAGTGTGAGATTTCTCATAAAGCTGGCCATTCTTTGAAGCTTCGCATTTGTTGACTTGCATTCAGCGAACTCGGCGCGTACGACACAAGCCTTCCATAAGCCATATCCGCGAGGAATATCAACCACCACACCTGACTCGCCTCGACCCAGCAGGAGAGCAGTTCGTTAAGAACACACCTTGGGCAAACCCAAATCACTCTGCCCATAAATTCTATCCGCATCCGGCTTCAGCAGAAGCTCGTCCGGAGGCTGCTGCACCTAATGTTTCTGCTGGCCGAGCGCCTCAGAATGTACACCCTTCTACAGCTGATCCCAAGATAGCCTTTGACGGCCCAGGAGCAGCGCGGTCACCCGCTGCTCTCTCCGCACGACTATCTGAATCCCCAGAAATGACGCGGAATATCTTGAACCCAGCGTCTCACCAAATGAAACGAATGGGCAGCATGCCAGGACTCAGTCGCGGTTCGAAAACAGCGGCGGCTTGACATTTGTCTACTTCTGTTTGAAAATGCATTATTCAAGACTAAATCGCCCAACTGGGCTATGGCATGAGGATTTCTGCGTTTCGATATTAATGATACCCAAGATCAGGGCTTGTCATTGGCTCCTTGTAAGGGAAATGCGGCCTATATTTTCTTCTCTTCTCTTCTCTTCTCTTCTCTTACCTTTTTTTTCTTTTCTTTTCTTTCTTTTTTCTCTTCTTTTCTTTTCTTTTCTTTTCAACAGGTCATGTCTGTATATGTGTACATGCGTATTTTGCCCTGGAGACTTAAGGTTGGGTAAATGGGTAATAAAGATTTGGCGGCGTTTTCATGACCAGGTTTTAGGAAGCCGGCACCGGCGGTAATGGATTGTTTGTTTTACATGGCAGAGAGGAAGTCTACAACTCTGCAGCAAGGGCGGCTTGTTTTCACATTCTCCTACATATAGCTAGGTGACAGGGTATTTATATAGTTGAATGCGATTGCTTGGAATTGTTTCTGTATAGGAGAGTAAAGCCATAAAGTCACTCTTAAATTTTGACAGTAGTAATAGTACACAGCAAGTCTAGCTGACGGATCGTAATTTGCAACACCGAAGCGCCTCTGAATTTTTTTTTTTTTTTGACATGGAATTTCTCCACTCATTCTTCCATCTTGTCGTAGTTTATCCTATTTTTCTTGTTTATTTTGCCTGGGCTGGCTTTCGTGGCTCGTCGGGCACCTTTACGTCTGCGAAATCGTCCTGGCCAACGGCGTTGATTGTATAATAGTCTATGAAGAGGAGATTAGCGCGAGCGCTCCAGAAGATTGGGTAGGGAAATGGAAAATTGGATAAAGCATACAGATGCCCGAGACAAGCGCAAAGAGGCCAAGTCCCGTGGCGGCATTTTTGAAGAGATATGGTCGTCTGGCTCGGACGAGGGCTGGGCCTTGCCGCAGTCGTCGGTCGTAGTACGTAGTGTGAGACCTAGAATGAAGTATTGAGTTAGCCATGCGCCATCATATATAGGCATGAGTTCGCATGAATGGTAAACGAACGCCATTGTTTGTTTGTCGAGGGTTGTAGCTGGATTTTCTCTGGGAAGATACAGCAGTTATTTGGATCTCTGCGCCGCTTACTCGAGGCCGAAATAGATCGTATCATATCATGCGCCACAGGGTGGGATGAGCGCTGGAGCAGCAAAAGCGGCACTTCCCCGGCTAAACACTTTTAGCAGCCGCGGGCGCCTGGAGCTTGGCGCCCTGGTGAAGTTATAGAGCATGTTTGCGCTCTTCTTTTAACAGGGATCAGCCACTTTGGACCCGCGTCACGTTCCGTCGCCAAAACCTTCGCAAGCTCGCCCAGGTACTTAGCGAAGGCCAGTCAACCTGCAACTGGCTACCTACCCAGCATCTCCTCAACCTCAACAGACGACAACGCCTCCCAGCGCCATTATCGACTGGCGCCCCGTTCGATTGTTGCGAATCCGTCCGACGAGCTGCGGTTGGCTGGAAGTGGGAGATTGGCGCAGGGCATGGCGATACAATACGACTAGAGAAGAAAAGATATATTATGCCAGTAGCCTAGCCTTTTTGTCGCGCGACCTCAATGCTGCATCGCTATTCCGCATTCTTTCCCATCTGATGTTGTCCGCTTCTCTGTGTCCACCATTCACCCCGATTGCTCATTGAGAGATTCACGACTGCCCAGCCGCCATCTCGAAGAGAGCTCGACGTCATGGCTGCTGCCGCATCCTCCACCCTCTCAGTGCCAGACCAGATCCGCCAGCTCAACGATGCCCGCAAGCTCGTCCTAGGAGATGTCAAGTACTATCCCAGCGTGGTTAGGGGAATCCTGCCCATCATTGGGCCCAAGGCACCCATAGAGCTGCGACGATGGGTCACGGATTTCCTGGCGGAAGCCTTTGCTACGCCCGCACTGCCAAATTCAGAGAAGGAGACTATACAGCCTTACGTGTTGACGACGCTAGAGTCGCTGATTGAACAGGAGGCTGATGCGCAAGTGCTGAGGAATGTGATACAGACGGCAGCGAGCATTTATCCGCTGGCCATGAGGTGGATGTTGGTGGCCTCTCTTCCCTTGCTACTGATGTGGAATTGCTATTGATTACTGACTATTCTTGCCGCAGCATTAACAACAGCTACGATACGGTGACGTGGGAGCGGATGGTGAGTATCAAGCAGAAAATCCTGCAGATGTGGGATAATGTCCCACCAACTGTGAGGATATGCTGCATAAAGTTTGCCCAGCGAGTAGTGTTGGCGCAGAGCATTGCCTCGGGGGCTGAACATAGGGTAAGATACAAAGGGCCCCATCCCAAAGTAAAGCAACCAAAGTATTCTTATCGTTCAATCTCATTCTAGTATGGCGGCGGCTTGGACGTCTCTCTAGACAAAGTCCCGCCCAACCACCAGACGCTCGATCCTAGAAATCTCGAGGCTGAGGCGAGCGGGTTGTTAGACCGCATGCTGAGCATTCTCCAAGGGAACAAGTAAGCCTCTTCTCTCTCTCCTCTCTCCCCTCTCTTCCTCGTATCTGTATTATATGCCTATATATACTTTCACGCCAGGAACTTGGCAAGTGCGGTGCTCACCTAGTTTAGTGATGGCCTTTTAGTAGACGCAACCTTGAATTGCTTGTCCATCATGGTGCGGACTCGTCCCACTACATCAAATCGAATTCTCAATGCATTGCTCAGTTTCAACCCTCTACAAGCCGCCAACTCGCCATTGACCCCTAAGACCAAGGTGATGATCAAATCCATGGAAAAAACGGCCCGGCTGCTATTGATTCACCTGAGTAAGCGAGACCCCCATAACCCAATCGTGCCTAGAATACAGCAGCACGTCGAAGGCACAATGCGTATGGTGGCCGAGCTCTTTGACGGTGCCGGGCGAAAAAGACCACTGGAACCCAAGCCGCAAGATGGATATGATGTCAAGCGCCCGCGGATTGAAGCCTCCCAAATCCAGATCCCCCCCTTGGGCCCAGGTCCCCATAGCCTGGCTGATGTCTTTACCCTTATTGGCAACGATGGACTCAAGTTCTTCGACGCCTCTCAGGTTCCCCACAGCCTCGTAGCCAGAATCGCTGTGAATACTTTGTCTAGGCTGGATCCCCAGGTCCTGGCAAAGGCTGTAGATGGTGTTCGCGGTCGACTGGAGATGCTGAACAACAACCCTCCTCCGGAGCTGAACCCAAACACCGCTCCTCTCGGCGTTGAGGAAGACGAAGACGACTATGAGCCAGACTTTTATCAAGCCGAAGATACGGAGCAGATCTTGAACAAATTGGACAATGCCCCGGCACCCGCTACGGCTGAACCTATAATAAGCTTCGATGATACCCTTGGTCTGAAATCTTTCAGCCTTCCCCAGCCACAGCAACTGACGCCGGAGATGGCCCTCAATGCGGGCAGTGGAACGGTGACAAGAGTGCTGGACATGATGAAGTCACTGGAGGAGCCAAGTGCAAAGAAACAAAAGGCTGGATTCAACCGGCTGGCAGCAAGCTCCGAAAGCAGAGACTCCTGGATGACCATCTTGACGCGCTTAGCCACACGATCATCGGCTGGCCTTCAGGAGATATCGGTAAAGGGGGAAGCGGATGAATCGACTCAAGCTCCATCCCTCAACAACAGTATCCGAGAAATACTTTACAACTACATCATGGAAGACTTTCGAACCCACATTGATGTCGCCGTATCATGGCTCTGCGAAGAATGGTATAACGACAAGGTGCAGATGAAAGCTGGCGGGGATCATCCGATGTACTACGAGAAGTGCACGCTCCGACTCATTGATGGGTTTCTCCCTTATCTACGCCCACAGGATAAGGTCTTGACCCGTTTCCTGAGCGAGATCCCTGAGCTGAACCGGGCGATTCTCTCTCGTGTGAAGCACATGTGCCGAGATCCGAGTGTGACCCAGCTGGCATTGACTAGCTTGCTATACTTGGTGATTATGCGACCTCCCATTAAAGAAGCTGCGCTGGACGTTGTTCAAGATATATGGACAGACTGTATGTGACCCCACCCCCCTTTCTTTCTTGTTCTTGCCTCGTTCAACACGCATATACACACCTGTCAGTAGAGAGTTGAAGCTAACATTTGGCACAGTCGAGGATGCTAGGACTATGGCAGCCAAGTACCTCACCAAATATCGGCCGCAATTCATAGAAAATGCGACAAAACGCGAAAGTAACGATAGTCCAGCACCAACATTGGGTGGAGACGCAATCACCACATAGAGAACTGGAATTTACTACTTTGCAGCGCATGTTAGAAAGAAGAGGGCCGAAGGTTATGCGCACAGTTCGAAATATGAGGAGCATAGCAGCTATAAAGCTGCATAGGGCGAGAAGGCGTTGTTTCAACTTTAGACGGAACTATCACAGATTGCATGGCTGAGCCATGGTTGGACAGAATAGAAGTCGCGGGACATGGACAGAGACTTCACCAGTCATTAGTCATAATTGAGGCGTGAAATATTAGTGTATACGTGAAGGAGGCATCAGGCAGGCAGTCATGTTTGTTCACTGCCATGGGAACACGAGAAAAGAGGGCGTGGATATCCGGGACACGAGACAGATGTTTATACAAAGGGCGCGAATTTCACAATGGGACAAATGCTGCCAATATTCAAAGTGTATTGCAAGAAGGCTGGAGATGGATTTTGTATTAGAACAAAAATTGGCGGGCAGATATATACCTAGTCGCTATGAAACTACCATTGTTATATGGGAGAGGATTCCTTTTGCGTTTAGAATATCAGTTGGAAAAAGGCGAGCAGCAATCTCAATATGAGAGAAATTGTTATACATAGTCTTCTATAGTTCTATCCAAACAAACAAGTCTGCTTTAGAAAGACACTAATGCTTTCTTTTTCTCTCTTTTCTCAGCAAGAGCTGTTCCAAGAATAATTGATTGGGTTGTCTGTCAGCGAGCAATTGGACAGGGTGCCCTGCATCTTATTTCTCGCTAGCGAGGCTTATTATTGTACTATTGGCCCTGCAAGGAAAACAACGACGGCGTTGGACAGCCATCTATTGATCCAAGACGGCAGCAATACCCCGTATTTCGTATTTTCGTGTAGAGTATACTATTCCCTACCTACCTAGGCCAGTATTACCGGGTAGGTATTGCTAGAAAAGTATACAGTAGTAGGTCGCCTGGTTGACATCATCGCAACGGCCCGTAATAACATCGCCGCGGCATCTTATTGGAGTTGCTGCTCCCGTGTCTATTCAAAGCGCCACCGTTGCCTGGTCAGCGGCTGCATCTTCCAGATCTCTGCCTGCAGCATCTCGCCAGCTAACGGCGCAGTGCATGTGACACGTGAAGCCTTCAAAAGACAGCCGGCAAAAAGCGCTTGCAGCAGTATTTTCTATTGATCCTGGCTAGGTAGTAATTGAGGGAGTGGGCTCAGCGCTGATTGAAGAGAGAAAGACAAAGGCGGCGGAGACAAAGTCTTGGATGAGCGGCAAAACAGAAGGGATTGATTGTTTTCTTTTCTTTTTTCCGTAATTGGAGCGTGGCGCTTCTCTGGTGCAATTTGGGACTTTCCCCTTTGAGAGCCCGTCACGTACCTTTACTAATGATACTTAAAAGAAACAATCGCCACCTTTTTGACTTGATATATGCGCTGAAATTGTTATTATTAGCCAGCAGCTTACGACTGTTTGTTTTGCTCTCAGCTTAATCCTTGCTCGTTCATCTCTCTTTGCGGAGAAGCATACACCATTATTCCTATTGTCAAGCTCGTGCCGAATCCCCAGCTCTGCTCATCTCATTCCATCGCTTCAGCTGGCCCTTTCTCCCTGGAAACTGAACCCCCGGCTCGCCATCCGGGGTCTCCCGCTGGCTCCGCTGACTGACAGCACCAGATTAAGACGACGGATCGGTTTCATTAGTGCTTGCAGCATAAACGAAACACGACTGCCAGATATCGAGCCTCAGATAAAGGAGAGACTGGCATTCGCATCAGATTCAGATACAGTACGTGCCTAAGTATAGGGTCACTTCAGTGACGAAAGAGAAAAAAAAAGATGCCGCAGAAAAAGCCCCTGCATCGCCTTTCGAAGCAATTCTTTGCCATTCATCAGGATCCATCTCCAGGTATGGCTTTGTTTACTCTCTTTCTTTCAATTCTTTCTTCATGGCTTCCTCTCTTCCCTTCTTCGCCGTGTCTCGCTCGTGTGCCCTTGTTTCGCTGCACGTTGACGCAAGTCCTCGCTGCTAGGTCCAGTTTTTTAATAAGTGACGAGCGCGCTGCGCATTGCCGCTCATTTACGCGAAAACGAGCGAATGCTTGCCGTACCCACCACTCATATTAATTATAGATGAGACTTTGTGCCTACCTAATGCTGCGCTGCACAACAATTGATCCTGTTCCACACATTTGCACTGTACTACACAGATCACATCTGCAGCAGCCTCCACCAAAGTCATCTTTGCCTTTCCCCCATCACCATCACACTCTTTCTATTCCTTACCTACTCAGCCGGGTTCATTCGCTAATCCCGCGCCGCCACAACTCGCAGCCCAATCTCCCTCGCTAGATGATTCACCAGGCAAACGGATCTTAACACCAGCTTCTGCCGGCACCGTCTACAGCATGCCGAGTCGTGCGGCCTCCGTTTCAAAGCAGGCCCTGGCCCGAACGGCTACGATCCGCAGCGTGCCCAGCCTTGAGGGCTCCGAGACGAGCCCCGAGAGCAACCACGCCAGCGGCCTCTCCAGCAGCGTCAACAGCAAGGCCAGCGCCCTGTCCGTCACGGCGTCCAATGGGGCGCAGATTGAGACAACACCGTCGCCTGCGGCCAAGCCTGGTGTCGATAACGCCGCGAACGACTCGCCTGCGCACGCAAACAACGGCAATGGCCCCGTCCCTAGGGTTGTGGAATCGTCGCCGCCCCCAGAAGAGATTAGCGGTTTGGCGGAAGGGGATCACGACAACCACGACAGTGCGCAGTGGGATTCGACAATTGGCAAGGCCGGCTTGGGAAAGACAGGCCGAGTCATCAACAAGCTCGTCAGCGACAATGACGCCCTGAAGCGCGAGATCAAGATTGAGCGATTGCGAGCGGAAGAAGCGAAGCAGGCGGCCAAGCTGGTGGAAGACAAGATGGAGCGCATGATTAGCGACTACGAGAGCCGGTTACTAGAAGCAAACGTCACCAAGACGCTGCTGGCAAGAAAAGAACGACAGGTCGAAACGCTCATGGCAACGGTCGATACAGAGAAGAAGAAGACGGTAGCGGCTCAGGAGCTGGAGCGAAACTGGAGGGACGAGATGGAAAAAGTCAAACGCGACGCCAAGACACAAGTTGACGATGCAACAAGCTATGCGCAGCTGATGGAGGGCCGGTACAACGCCATCTCCTCCCATTGGCGCGACCAGGGCGACGAGGTCAACAAGGCCATATCCACGATCAAAACCGAGATCAACACCATCGTTGACGAGCGCAAGTCGGACGACGATAAGATCCAGACCCTACGAGACTTGTGCGAGCAGCAGGACAGCAACATCCAGAAGCTACGGCGCGAAAAAGAAGACATTGCGCGGTTGTTTGAAGAGTACAAGAAGACACAAGAAAGCGACCTGAAGGATATGAAGGAGAACGCCAGGCAGACAGAAGAAGAGCAGCAGAAGCTATTAGAGGAAGCTCGAGAGACGCTTCATAAGCTAAGATGGGCTCTCAATGTTAAAGAGAACGTCCAGGGCGCCCAATGAAGCATTTAAACCAACACCACTTCCTCTTCGTCCACGCTCCTCTGCTGTTCTCCTGCATTCTTCCCTTGTCTTATTCTTCACGGCCACATCCTTCCCTCGAGGAATCTTGTTTTCTTGGCGTTCTTACTCTGTATTTTTCAAACTTATCGGTCGGTGCATTCTCATGGAGGCTCTAATGCTAAATGGCTTTTTCTTACTTGCTCGACGTTTACCTTTTTTTTTTTTTTTCCTTTTCTACTTCACACCACTTCTATACAATACAGCGACTTTATATAATGATACCACATCTTCTCCGTCTCCCTTCCATCGGCTCCTCTATTCTCTCTCTCTGACCTTCTTTTTTTTTTCACTAATGTCCTTATCTTCTGATTCTGTCTTTTCTACACTCATTACCTTCTATGCTAGTTTTTCATTCGTTGCTATTAGTTGGTTAAAGAGAGCGACAAAGTTGGTTGTGGACAGGATATGATGTTCCTCTTCCCCTCTTTTTATTTTCTTCTTATTCTTTTTATTTTCTTTCTCCCCCATTTGCATGTTAGGAAGCCTTTGCTATTATGATGTATTTGGCGTTGGACTCATTTTTAACAAAGAACAAAGACAAAAAAAAAAAAAAGAAAGAAATTTACACCGTATAATCTCCAATGCTGCGCTATCCTTGGTCTTTTTGACTTGCAGCTTTCTATAGCCAGATACTGCATTCTAGACGCTAGAACAAGAGAGATTTACATACGAGAGAAGCACGCATCAGATTTAGACGGATAAATAAACAAAGGGTCAGATATAGGCATTAAGAGAATGGCAAGATATGGAATACGAAAGCAAACTCAATATACTTATATAATATCAGATTTGTTTGCTAAATATTTCACTTCCCGTCAATCTTTCAAGTCTACCGGATGCCGTGGGCTTTGCATGTATGACTTGATGCTATTTTAATAGATAAATACATCGCCAATCCTGCTACTCTAAATAGGACATTGAAACACGTCCATTTACATCAGTGTTGGATCTACTGGATTAGGCGAGATGGACCAACAAAGTGCCTCATCACCGTGCGTTTAGAGATTGCATCGTGCTGGACTTTGAATACCTGTCGTGTCACGAAAGAGATTTTGCTTGTGTTACAATTTTACTCTTCTAATACTAGATACCTACCTTTTCAAGGCACAACTCACACGACCAATGCTCAACTCGCCATCTCAAGCATTTTATACCTCGTACTGGGCAGTGAACACGCAGCAGTAGTGCATATTGGGGCAAGATGCGACGGACCTCCCAACCGCCCAAATCGCGCCCTCATCTTACAAAAATCCCATGATCATATGCTCTAGAATCAGCACGATGGGTAATCTTCCTTATCTCTAATGGCGTATTCGCACTGACGCTGTGAATCGTCCTACAACGGCAAAAAGCGTTGCGGTGAGCGGAACACGTGCCTGACGCCGCACCTGCCAATCCGGCTGCCACTCATTCTGGCAGCTGTTCACAGAGATGCAATTGAAATATAATTTCTGAATCTGTTTATTTACTTTCTTCCTTTTTTCCTCCTCCTCCTCCTCCACTTCTCCCCCTCCTCATCAGCACGCTCTGCTTTGTTTATCCGCAGCACGAGCATCCTCCTCCTTTGTTCTCTGCTAGCGCAGCATAATTTCGTCTTTTGAAGCTTGCCCGGTGTTCTTTGTTTCGGTGCCCTTTGCGGTCGTGTATTTATTACGCAGCTGTTTACGGGTTTTGCGTCAGGCGTCAGTGTCTGGCTTCTCTGATATTCTCTATCATCGCCCTGTATACCGAGACAATCTTCAAGGCCATCTTGCATATCTACCTGTTTAATTATTCAATCGTGACGGAGCTTTATCTATTCTTGGGCGGATGTTACATAGCTATTAAGGAACTTGGTGAGTGTGTGTGTTTAGAATCTTCTCCCTTTCAAGTAGATACACACTCCAAGCTTCTGGTCTCCCTGTGGCTAGTCCAGCAACTTGCCGTGGAGATGTATGAAATGCAAAAAACACTAATTATTCTTTAGCCTGTTGATGTTTCTGAAGCGCCCCTGCTGTCTCGCCTCCATTCATTGATATTCTTGCTCCGTCATGGATGAACAGGATGGTTTTGCGGAGTTTTACATTGCATGTAATCCTCCACTGTTGTCACGGGGTGTTGAGTACATTGTTCAATCAGTCAAGTCAGCCTGTCCGAATGTATGTGTTGCAATATTTTGATTGAATTACTACGTGGCTGATTCATTTTCAAGGGCGAGCTTGCTGAGATTTTATACGAGCCGGATATCCCATGGTTCAAGTGTATCACGATGGGAAAGCACAAAGAGTCTGTTACTCGTATTATAAAAGACCTTTTGATTGACTTGGTGACTCTGGAGGTTGAGCCTCTTGGTTTTGACGCCGAAAAAGATGTCATCGACACCAACGTCCTTCAAGCCGATGTTGCAATGAAAGCGGCCGAACCGCGTTTGATTTCATGGATGGTATACCAATCGCTCGGAAGCGATATACACGACACGTTCGTCAAATACCAATATCCTGAGGCTATGGCTTCTCTTCCATATAAAGCAATCTGGAGAGGACTTGAGAATTCGAGTGGCACTTTCGAGGATTTCCTATCCGAATTCCGCCGTCTCATTAAATCCGAAAATGCGCCAGCCACCGCCGCCGACTTTGCTCTTCGCAACGAATGTCATATCTCTTACAATATGCGAGAGAATTTGGTATACATTGGATCTTCTACTTCTGCAGCAGCCCTCGAGAAAGTTGTTAAAAAGCTCGAAACGGTGCTAAATCTCCTGGTAGGTATAATATTCGTATTCACACCGAGACTTACGGTATCTAATACAATATAGGCAAGTAAGATCAAAACAACAACGCACTCCATTCTACCCGAAGGACCAGAAGATCTGCGACTTGCATATAGATGGCTGCACCGGATTGGATTGCATCAGGCAACATTTGCTGTCCCTTGTGGCAACTTAACCGTGGCAGATGAGTACAAGCTGCTTTTGAATGCGGCCGCCATCAGAACGGAGAAAAAAGACAAGTATGGGCGTTGGATCTCTGACGACACTGTTTACCCCCTGAAAAATGCATCGAGACCCGACGTGGGACAGAAGTTTAAAGCCTTCAAGACTTATTTCCCCCATCCTAAACCAAGATTTGCGGATATCCGCGCAATACCATATGGACTACAACCTGAAACGGAAGAAGTCTCTTCGTCAGCTGAAGCACAGGGACCCATACGGGCACCAAACAATTTGGAGCCAGCTTTACTCGAACAAGGAGCAGAAAGTTGTCACGAAGGCTCAGGCCCAGAGCTTTACGACAGAGAAGAACCTCCTTTTTACCATCAACGTTCTATATTAGATCAAAAGGCATACATATCCCCGGGCGAGGAAGAAGGTCTAGCAGAATTTGTGCAGAGATTACGATTTGCTGAGACATTAACTCTGAACCCTCCTCAACAGTCAAATGGCGGAAGCCTCCTTATAGACTGGGTAGAAGGCATAGAAAGCGCGACTCAATCTGAGTCTGCGATGAATGACTTTAACCAAGAGGAGGCTCTCATCTCTTTTGAGTTAAGCAACGAGTCTCAATGTGGTAGCGAAACTTTCGATATTATGGAACCAAACCCAATGGCCGAGCTTCGAAGTCTTCAGAGTGGAATCAAGCAACTTGAACAATTTGAACAATCTGATGATCTGATATTTCTGGACAACGAACCTGAGGTCCCAAGAGCAAATATCATGCAGGATTCGGGTAACTACCTAGCCGATATGTGTCTTCTGAGTAGCGAAATCCCGCAGGCAGAGGACATATTTTCCCCGGTGTTGAACGAAAGCACCGTTACGTTGGACGAAAATAACCCTCTTGAAGCTCGGGAGATTAATTCATATTCTGATAGCTTGGTCCGCTTTGGATTAATGGAAGAGAAACCGAGAGAAATCTACCGAACAATGAACCAAAGAGCAAGCCGTCCGAAGAACAAATCAACAAAGGGGTCTCAATCTCCGACTAAAAATCGTGCTGCTGCAAAAGGAGAGCGCCAGAGCACTAAAACGCCGGGAAAAGGAGGATCAAGTCTAGTGGTAAGTCCATAATGTGCCCTGATAAGCAGTCATACGCTGATAGAAACACTGCTCTAGTCCGAAGATAAATTCCCACCACTTGGAGGAGGCCCGTCGTCGTCAAAGAAGCCAGCAAAAATACCACTGTCGTATTCCGATGCCGCTAAGCTGCCAAAATCTCAAACTTTGCAAGAACGGCGAAAAGTTGCTAATTTGAAAATTACCAATGAGCAACCCCGACCCCTTTCAACTGAGGCATTCCCACCGACAAGTGATGTGGGTACAAAACAGTCCAAAGAGCCGAGAGACAGTGTTCCCGATAAGACATGCGACTACACTGTGCCACAAAAGAGTGACATTTTGCGACATTCAGAAGACCGGCTAAAAAGAATGTCACAAATCCTTGAGCTGGCTCCGGGCTACGTTTCTCTGGAAGTCGTGTTCGGACGCATCTATATCAAAAAGCTAGCTCCCAGTATTGTGAAAGACAGCGCTTCTGATTATTCATATCAATCAGTCACTGAAGCAGTAAATTTTCTGAACCGCGCTCAATTTCCACAGGATTGTGTCGGCTTCTCGCCGATTCTATCGACTATGGGAGGTGATGCCGATGTACTCGTCGATATTACGCCACCGGGCGAATTACCATGGCACCTATCTGAGAAAGAAATTTGGTACGATTTCCAGTGCAAATTTCCTGATTCTCGAGGTGAATCTTTTGTCTTGGAATTGAACGCCAAGACGTTCCAATATCGATGCAGAGGCCCACGTCAGGAGCTTTTCGCCATGTATATGCATTGCCCTGAGAGAGCATGGGATATGAAGGCTTACGGAGCTCGATCTACAGCTCTGGGAAGCGAAGCCAGATTCGTATGTTTCGCTGCGTCTCTGTTTGAACATATGGACGTATAGTGAGATAATGACAAGCACATGCATAAAGTATACTCAGGCTAATATATAAGTTTGCAGTGTCGCTGACAGCAACGGCGATGTAACAATCGAGTTTTCCGAGAATACAGCTTTCCAAACCGCAGTGCAGAGCATCACTATGCGACAGGTTGCCAAATACCGCCACCAAAAGAAAGCCGATAGTTCTATCCTCTGCATTACAATGAAGCATTTACTAGAAGAAGGCATTTCTCCCGTCATGTGTGACCGCGGACAGGTAAAAATAGGAGAAAGGAGACATTTTGACACTCCCGACGGTGCGTCGAACAGTGCTTTGCCTCATCAATACTTGGAAGCTAGTATAACATCTTCTCGTCTTTCTTCTTTCTTTGAGGAGAATGTCCAGCTCGAGAGTGGTAACAAGGCTGCTTGGGATATAAAGCAACTCGAAAGTGAAGGCGTTTTTGAAGATATACTGAGACCGGCGTTTGGCATGATCACGCACATGGATCATATAGGGGCATCAAACAATACCATGAGATATGTCAGTAACCATGACGCATTTCACGAGGCATTAGTTGTTTCGGCTGGCAAAAAGAAGAAATTGGAGTTTTGGTGAGGCTGGAAGAGACATGATTTGCCAGGGGGGGTAGTTTATAGGAGTTAAGCTATATGTATGTACGAGTAGTGCCTAATCAATGAGATTGATCTGATTTACTCAAGGAATTTTAAGATGCATGATTAGTCCGTGAAAATTCGTTTTAATATCTATCGGTTATCTACACAAAATGCTAGGGCGCCCGCAAAGATTGTATCAGGCAAATTGATTCTCCTAAAAGAGCACCCAAGAAGCTAGCAGCGTTTTTAGTGGCAGACGCTGTAATTCGTTTCATTCAGGCACTATTCTGGAGTGTTACTGCTCTATAGCAGGTATCAGCACTAGCGCTCAGCTGGCTTATATTGTCAATTTCCCTACCTCCATATTTCTTCCTCCTACGTCTCAATCAATCACACTTGTTACGCAGACCAGCCAGTTTCATCTGGCCATCTGCTCCAATGGGTGAAGTCCTCCTCGCACTCGGAGGGGGCATCATTTGCCTGGTGCTTTACTTGCTCAAGCTCAACTGGGTGCTTTCGCACACGCCTCAAGAGGTGGTTGACAGGGCAGGAGAGCCACTAACGCGAGAGTATATCAAAGATGTGTTTGAGCGCGTGAAGAAGGACGGGATTGATTGGGAGGGGAAGCTGCCGCCTCGGAAGGACAGACGATACATCGTAGTGGGAGGATCCGGTGGGTTTTCCGAGATATTTCTGGGGGAGAGAAGTAATGCTAACGGCGGGCTGTGGCTTAAGGATTTCTTGGAGGCCAGATCATTCTGCATCTTTTGGCCATGGGGACGCCGCCTGAGGCCATCCGTATCTTGGATGCGCGCCGGCCGTTTACCTTTAGCAAAGAGTTTTCCCAGGGAGCGCCGTCAAAGGTAGCATACATTCAGACTGACATTACCAACGAGGCCGCAACAACCAAGTCATACAGTGCCTCTTGGCCTGAAGCAGTGGCTGGCCTGCCGCTGACCGTCTTCCATACGGCCGCTGTGATTCGGCCATTTGATCGGTACAAGATGCTCTACGAGCGCACGTCTCGGGTTAACGTCACCGGCACGGTGCATTCTCTTCAGGCAGCAAAGAAGGCTGGTGCCAGCGTCTTTATCTACACCTCTAGCTCGAACGCGGCCTTGAAGCAGGTCAAGTGGCTTTTCGCGCCCTGGGGAGCCACACAGCAGCCCAAGGGGTTCATACAGAATCTGAGCAACGAAGACTTTTTTGGGCCACTACAACAGCCGCATGAATTCCCAACCAACTACGCACAAAGCAAGGCTGAAGCCGAGAGGCTGGTTTGTGGTGCGAACGAAGCAGATGCCGGCGCCGGAGTGCCAGCACTGCGCACGGGCGTAATTCGTCCTGGCAACCCCGTCTATGGACACAAGGACGACAATGTCTCGGGCAGAATGCTGCAAATTGGATGGTTCCCTTCATGGGTGCCCGCCAATGTACAAAACTGGATCAACGTGAAGAATGCATCGCTTGCACATTTGCAGTATGAAGACGCGCTGCTTGGGGAGCACGGGGCAAAAGTTGCCGGCCGGCCGTTTATTGTTACAGACAAGGGAAAACCCATCCGCTTCCAGGACATCTATACGATACTTAATAGTGTTAGTGTATCAGGCTTCAAGGTCAGCTACCCGCCACCGCTGCTGATGCTGATGCTTTCGTACGTGGTGGAGTGGTATGCCCTGCTGATAAACGCGGTGCCGCTGCTTGCCAAGTTTTTGAGCGAGCCAGGCGAGGATCTGAAGTGGCTTCAGCCAGGAGTCCATGCGACGAGCCTGCACTACTTTATCGATGATTCAGAAGCGAAGAAGAAGCCGGTGGATGGCGGGATTGGGTACACGCCGTGCTGCACCACTGTTGAGGGAGTGTGTAGCCAGGTCGTGGATTGGAACGCGTGGGTTGAAGAGGAAGGGAAGATGAAGAAGTAGCGGTAGGTGAAGTAGGAGAGGATCATGGACGACGTCTCATTGATATCTGTGTTCGGGATCTTGATGCTGGCGTCTCGGAGTAGTATCGACTGTGCAGCATTTTGTGCGAGGAGTCTTGGATAGATGGGTACAGATCTGCATACAATGTATGGAATGCTGGAGTAGCAAGTAGGGACTGTTAAATGCGCGAAATGGGTGTCACTCTTTTGTTAGATAATTTTACTAGGTCTGGTGGGGCCATAATGTGGCTCATGTGGCTAGTGCGAGAGGGACTGCTCCGGTACTGAAAGTAGTACTTCATATCTGCTAAAATAAGCTCTTCAACTACTCATAGAATATGCTAATTAAAGTAAATTTACTTTAAAATAACTACAGAGCAAAACACTATTAAATAGTACTTGCCTTGTTTTCTATATAAAGTGGTTGTTACTATAAAACTTTAAATCATTTTACTGCATTTCAACTTTCGAGGCTCATAGTTAACACTAAAACTACTTTTTAGGCATATATTTCTAAAGTTCTTCTAGAACGTCTTCTTGGTGTCGTCCATTCTTAGAGCATATCTTGCAGCACTATCTTGACATGGTATAGCCCCTATCATCTACACTAAAACTCAGCTAAAGGGTAGCACTTTCCCAGCCTTTATTTATCTTATAGCCCTCAGTGGGAGGGTAAAGAGACGTTAGTCAAACATAATATACTGTAAGATCAATGGAGTCAGTTTGAAGCTACCCCACTACCCCTCCATCCATGTTATCCGCCCTATTGTATAAAGTATTTGTTCCTAGGTGCTTCAAACCACAGTCAAGAAACGGCTTCGAAGAGCATGTTAATGATACGCCAACTAACCAGTATTGCGCTGAGTAAATATATTCATACATGGCTTTTTCGCCGGAAATCGACTCGTGTCGAGTGCAGCGAGAGCATAAGTTCCAAGAAGATAGCAGTGCGGATATGTTGTTTTTGGATTCAGAATTTAACTGCTATTGCGGAGTATTAATAAAATAGGGGTAATATAGTATTTTTATAAATCTTGTCTTTGATAATAAATCTTGTCCTTGATATATTTCAATTTTAAAAATTAATTTTCGCCCCTCATTTGCCATTCTGTGTAAGTCCCGTCACTAATGAACAAGCAGTTAAGCGCAGATTTACCTATGAGTTTAACTTGGCCTCAATAAAGGCAATCGCTTTCTGTCCATAGACATTCACATACGCCCCATGAGCGCTTGCATTATTGCCTTGGCAGCAATAAGGATCGGGAGAGTCACAGTACGACTGAATTTTAGATCCATTACTGCACGAGAAGCCCTTTGGACGCGCAGCAAACTATTGCAGATAAAGTCAGTCAACAAGCCTCGTAAAAAGTCATGTTTCAGGTGTACACATACGCCTCCAAGCCTACAAGTCCCAATCTCATAAGGGAATCCGTACTGAAATCGCGGATCTCCCATGAAAATAGCTGCCTTAACCATTTGTGCTGCGCTTGCGGAAATGGGTATAGACGGGTCGGTGATTCCCGCGTTAGGATCAGGTCCTCCACATAAGGCGTTATCTATAATTTGTCCGCCCTGCAGTTATTTGAGGAAGTGTAAGTCATCCAGCGATAATGGTAATAAGAAGAAAAAGGCTTCTTCAAGGCAAAAGCCAGCGTACCTGCGAGTAACCCATTAATACCAACTTGGTATTCGGACAGTTTTTATGAAAATTATTAACAGCCGTCGCTACGGCAGCGGTTCCCTGTTTTGCCGAGTCGCCATATGAAACTCCTCCGCAGGAACTTGCTCCGCCGCAAGCTGGATAAACAATTGCCTCGGATGTGGCGCCAGCATACGTGGACTTTAGCTGATTTACTAAAGGGAGGAGAAGGTCATAGCCTGGGGGAACGCCGGTGCCTCGTGCACCAAAGATGTGGACGGAGGGACAGGATTGTGCAGTGACCAGAGCGGCCAGTGCCGCAAAGAGAAGCACGAGGCTCAAGCGTGACTGCATTTAATACTTTTGCTTAGTTGTGGTGTAAGTGCTGTAAGGTGAAAAACTATGGCGCTGTGACAAGTGATCAGACGGCTCTATGCTGCGTCCTCTGTTTATAACCACATAAGCAATCATGCAGTCGACCCAAAGCCTTTAACTTGCTTACAACCTTTAGGTACTGAACAAGCTGCGGAGCCAAACCACTGGGGTAAAAAAAGTATGGTAGTAACACTTGCTATTTAGCCTGAAACATAAGCTTACCGCCTTGCATTTATTGAATATTATTACAAGGCAACTTCAGTTTAAGACTGGCCTACATAATTCAAGGTTAAAGAGGATAATCAAGGCACTGGAAACCTCCCTAACTAATGCTCGGTACCTAGAAAGAGTAGCAACTGGATTTTGCCATTTTCCCAATTGATTTAGCCTTCGGTAGTTCCTAAAATCTTATCTATATTAGGTTCGAGTTGCTAAAAAGCCAGAAGGTAATTTAAACACCCAATAACACGACCTGGTTTTCTTCAAAATTTACCCTGCTGAAACCACAATCCCACTATTATTAAGCGTTATATAATCTGCAATTATAACTGGAGGACCCAAATACTCGTCCGGATACACTTCTTAGCTGGAAAAGGTATGCTTGCATATTTCCAAGATACAGCTCGAAGCCAGGGCTTTTAATAGTAGGTACAAGATATTAAAAGGGATATTACTCTAGTTAGCTCTGTCAGACCGCTTTACATCTAAGGTTAAACAATTAAGTGCTTTTTATTTTTTTTTTCTTTTGTGTAAATAATATTATTTATTTTCATTAACAAAAAATAAATTATATTAGTTTTCTTTTACCTACTAATAAGCCTTATATGTTTTATATTCAGCAACTACCTAGTTAACAATTTATAACCCTGCCGGTACTTATGCTATTGACCGGCATTTGTGATGTAGTCTTCCCTGCATGTGGCCCACCGGGCTTGGCACCGACAGGCACTGACAGGGCACCGCTGAGGCTAAACGAGACAAAGTTAACCGCGATCGTGACAAGCGGGATTTTGGATAGGGCGAATTAGTTTGCTCAACGTGGCATTAGTTCAACCACCCCTTTTACACGGCTAATAGCTTATCCAGGGAATTATATTCCATAATAACTATATATGTAGTAACAATAAAAGACGTCGGAGAACAGGATGAAGATGACAACTAGGGATGGCAGAAGTTCTTCTTCTGATTGGGCCGCATAAGCCAAACTACCAAATAGCCGGGCCGTCTACCTTGAACTGCACCGGAGTTTGTTATTGAGAACCTGATCCGCCCCAATTGGGAGAATGCGCCTATGGTTGTAATGTATAGGAGACCGCGCGCTTTTAGCCTATTTCTCTCTCTTTAATAATTATGCATATTATGCCTAATTTATTTTCTATTTCTCGGGCATCCAAGGCTCTGTAGTATCGCTATTATCTGCAGTGCCCTTTGTTAATCGGGGTGCGCTTCCTGGGTGGGGAATAAACGATCAAGGTTGAAAGAATAGTATATATTTTATAATTTATATTGTATAGTAGTAATCAAAATCCTTTATATTTTCTTAAAAATTAATAATATCTTTTTTATTTGGTAATATAGAAAAAAAGTAGCCTTACTAAAAATTAACTGCCAACTTTGACAGATCCCTGGCTCTAATGTTCCCCTTTATATAAACAGAATGCTACGGGAGAACGGTTATTGTTGGATTAAGACAACGGATATATTACATGAATTTTCAGATTCAGGAGTTCAGGAGTAGATTCATTTATCCTACTACAACATATATAAACTGGTCTTTATCTGCATTTTAACAAACAGTTTAACTATCAACTATCCTGTAAATCAATATTTGTTTGTTCTTATACTTGACCTTTCTGTAAGAGATTCCATTCAGCCATGTTGTATACAACGCTGCTTTCCGTGGTTTTTATTATTAGCAATGCTGTTGCCTCTCCTATCGAGGAGAGACAGTCCACATCTCTGAACTCCAAGCTTAAGGCTCATGGCAAGAAGTACTGGGGCACTTGCACTGATCAAGGTACTCTATCCAAGAGTGGCATGTCGTCATTCTTGCCAACACAGTTTGGTCAAGTTACTCCAGAAAACAGCATGAAATGGGATGCCACTGAGCCTCAACGCGGCCAATTTAACTTTGCTGGCGCAGACTACCTGGTTAATTACGCCCAGCAACACGGCCTGTTAATTCGCGGGCATAACCTCCTATGGCACTCCCAGCTACCATCATGGGTGTCGAGTATCAGCGATAAAGCTACCTTAACATCGGTCTTACAGAATCACATTAGCACTGTTGCTGGCCGTTATAAGGGAAAGCTTTATGCTTGGGTAAGGACTTGGCGTACTAAATTGCCTGATATTGTGATAACGTTAACATATTGTCTCCAATAGGACGTTGTCAATGAGATTTTCAACGAAGATGGAACCCTGCGCCGGTCGGTCTTTTATAACGTTCTCGGTGAGGACTTTGTTCGTATTGCTTTCCAGGCAGCGAAAAGTGCTGTAAGCGCCCCCCTTCCACCTAGGTAACTATAAAGAGAAATAGGGTTCTAACGGTAATCTTAGGACCCTACCGCAAAGCTCTACATCAATGACTACAATCTTGACGACCCAAATTATGCCAAAACCAAAGGCATGATCTCATATGTCCAGAAATGGCGCTCTCAAGGCATTCCCATTGATGGAATCGGCAGCCAGTCGCATATTGGCCCTGGTGGAGGGCCTAAGAACGCAGCTGCTCTTAAGGCGCTGAGTGCTGCGGCTCCGGAGGTTGCTATTACTGAACTCGACATCACCAATGCTCCCTCCTCTGATTACGTCGCCGTCACTCAGGGATGCCTTGCAGTGTCGAATTGCGTGGGTATTACAAGCTGGGGCGTTCGCGACGTTGATAGCTGGAAAGCTTCTTCAAACCCCCTCCTTTTTGATGCAAATTACCAGCCAAAAGCTGCATATAACGCTGTTATAAGTGCATTGTAGATGCTGAATGGCTTAAGGGCTGTTATTTTTAGCCCAGGGTCCTGACTTGTTAAGGAAGGTTAGGTTCCGATATAATAGCTTTTTCCCTCTACTTCTGCCTCCGGAGGTAGATTAATTCTACCTCTACTGCTAAATATAAACTAACTTTACTTCTACCTCTGAAGGTAAATTATTTCTACCTCTGAGTGTGTGAACAGGACGCCCATTTCGCTCCTAACTGTAGCAGTTAAGAAGTAGCTCTAAGGGAGGATTACAATATTTCCGGATCATCTGGGAATAATATCTAATCAAGACTTACGTTTCTTTATTAATCAGTTTGTGAGCCGATTCCTGCACCATAACGGACCCCGCTGCAGGGAGTTTATAGAGCTAAGCATTGCTACTGTAGCACATATTCCCATGCCTGAATTCCAAACAGAATCCCAAAGATTGCTTTTAAACCAGTTTTCCAGGATCTGCTATAACGATATGTGTGCTAAAAGTCGATTTATAGCTGTAGATATTATAATGCGTATGCATATACTAGGATTAGAGGGTGGACGTGCAGTTTTATAACGTCCAGAAATGGCTTTTGTTATTCTGTTACAATATAACTGTACTGGTACCTTGTACGGTACTTCCCTAGTACATGACTACTTTATGCACAGCCACAGTCCTGTCCAAAATTGGCTACTCACTATTATCCTTATTTAACAAAAGAGGGGACACCCATTTCGTTTTTGACAGTAGTACTACTAAACTCGTAACCATCGCTAATGGTGCGAAGCCATAGCGCAAATCTCAACCAACCTCAGCGCCACAGAGGCCAATCGAATAGCAGTAGATGCGCGTATAAACGCACAAGCCACAGCCACAGGGGCCCTGCGATCCACCACAGCCACAACGGGCCCCCAGTTTTCTCCAGCTTTGGTGATCGTCACTCTCGATAGCGTGTTGGCTACGAAGCATAGTGGGCTCCCAGGGGTCTAAGCTCTCTAACATTCTCCTTCAGGCGGCGCGCAGTGTAAGTAGCACCCGCCAGCCCGTCTCGGCTCTTCTCCCTTGTCCCGCCGAAAGACACACCATTGTCGTATTCGGCTTTTCGCTGTGGTACGACGCCAACTTTCCAGCTCCTACGCGCAACCCCACGGCGCTTCTTAAAATTTCCCGGTTTCACTGCATCTGCCGGGCCATTGGTCACTCTCCGGCCGCTCTCTGCGCTGCTTCCAGCCAAACTGTTGTTGTTGCGCCCTTGTATTTCGCCGTTTTTCTGGACTGTAAACAAACGACGTCGTTGATACTGTAAGAGGCCCCGTCAAGATGGCGTTTGGCATCCTCGAGCCAAGCTCGGGGGAAAAAGTTCCAGGTAGGAAAACCCTTGAGGAACGGCAAGGAAAAGGGAAATCCAGAATAGCTCTTGGCGCGGCGCGAGATTGGCTCGATTGATGCGTGGCTGATGGCGACTAACGGTGGTATTTCCAGGCACAACGCATTTCTACGATGACCCTTCGCAGCCCCAGACGGCAACAGAGCAAGATACCGCGAGACTGAAATGCGACACCAGCGGAAAGATTCCCATCATCCTCGTGCGTGCCCTGTTTAGCCTCAGCTGCGGATATGGCCGTGTGACGAACGTACTGACATGCTTCATGGCGCGCAGGTCCCTCAGCCCTCGGATGACCCCAACGATCCTCTCAACTGGCCCTTATGGAAGCGCGATCTCGTCACCTTTACTCTCTGCTGGGCTGGCGTCCTCGCCACCTCACTGGGTCCCATCTTGGCCGCAAACACCGTCACTCTCTCTCGCATCTTCTCCAAGACTTTTACCAGGGTCGCCCTTTTAACCGGCTACTTCCTTCTCGGCGCCGGCGCCGCCGCCATCTTCTTCGTCCCCTCTGGTCGAGTCTGGGGCAAGCGACATCTTTTCCTGCTGGGCATCCTGATTATCATCGCATCAAGCGCATGGGCCGGATCCGTGGGGAAAAACTATGGCAGCTTGCTGGGCGCTCGAGTTCTTCAGGGCGTTGGCACTGCTCCGTATGAAAGCCTGCTCAACGCAGCTGTAGGCGACCTGTACTTTGTTCATCAGCGAGGAGTGCGCATGGCATTCACCAACTTGGCCATCTTTGGCGGAGCCTTTTTCACCCCCATTGTCGTCGGAAAGATTACGGCGGCGATGGGTTGGAAGTGGAGCTTCTACTTCGTGTCCATCTTTATGGCTGCGACGCTGCCTGCCGTTTTCCTCCTTTGCCCCGAGACCGCATATCGCAGAGATGTCAGGCTCAACACCGACACAAATGCCGAAGGCGAAGAGGAGATTAAGCTTCAGCCCCGGATCGCGACAGTCAGTAACCCGCCCTCCGATGAGGAAGAGACGTCAAAGACACGCACCGGCTTCGTTCTCTTTCCAACTTCAGCGGCACTTCAGCCAATCGGAAATGCCAGGACCCCAAAGAAGAGCTTTGTCGAATCTCTATCCCTCTTCGACGGCGCCAAGACGGATGAGCGCTACTGGGTCCTGCTGCTTCGGCCATTCCCCCTCATCTTCAACCCGGCCTTTATCTGGGGCTGTTTGATTCAAGGAACCATGATCGGGTGGACCATCTTCATCGGCGTTCTTGTCGCTGCCATCTTCCTCGGGCCGCCATACTTTTGGGGCGAAGTCAAGGCCGGTTACGCCTACACAGGTGCCTTTGTCGGCGCTCTCTGCGGCTTCGCCATCTGCGGTCTCCTCGCCGACTCCAGCGTCAAGTACCTTACCCGAAAGAATCGCGGCGTCTACGAGCCCGAGTTTCGAATTCTGCTCGTCATCCCCATGCTCATCATTGGCGGCATCGGCTTGTTTGGCTTTGCGCTGACTGCTGGCAATGTTATTTCTGGCCAATACAGCTACCTTGTGCCTCTTGTGTTCTTTGGATTCGAGGTCGCCGGCATGGTTATTGGTGCAGTCGCAAGTTCGTTATACATTGTCGATGCTTACAGTAAGATAATGACCCCTTTGCGATGATGTCACGAACATTATTGTTTTAAGGTTTCTTTGTCATCCAGACCGCTTACACTTGCTACAGGAGATCTCACGATTGAAGGCTTCACTCTGATGATTATTTTCAAGAACATCTTCAGTTTCATTCTCACTTTCTATGCCTATGACTGGCTCATCAAGGGTGGTATCCAGCACACGATGATTGCCATTTCCATCGTTCAGGTCGTCGTATGCGTGCTTAGCATCCCTATGTGTATGTATCCCTTTGAAATGTCGTGCTCACTTTTCCGAATGTCCTATTTACTGACAGATGGATGATGTAGATGTGTTTGGTAAACGCTGCCGAGCATTTTACCACCGTCATGATTTGCTGGCCCTTACCGGCTTACAATGAATGTGTGTCGTTTATTCCTTTTCGAACTACGTGCGAGCGTTGAAATTTACGACTGCGGCGAGACGCCTTCTAATACCCAAATGAGAGTCTCATCTTTTACTAATATTGTAATGGGAATAATGTATGGAATGATACCAAAGATAATGGACGGTGATGGGCGATATGCGGGACTTGAGTACTAGCTCTTAATAATGCAAGAGTGTATTCTATATAATTGTAATTGTATCGTGGAGCTTTATAGAACACAGATTGTTTCTCACTTACATACCTATGTAGGCGCTCACCACGTTCAAGTATGAGGTGAACGAGATTATATATTTGCATACAGCAAGGACAAGGACACCTTTCTTGCATAGAACGACAGCGTTAAATTAAGGCGATAGTCGAGATATAAGAGAAGCGCGACCTGCCCTCACTCCACGGTCACTGGGCCGTATTTATACTGCACAATCGCCAAAAAGCATCAGGGCATGCTCAGGGTAGATCTAAATCTGGACAGTCTTTTGGATTCTCAAAAAAGACTCCTCCTAACTGCTCAATCGCCTTGCACCGTTCTTCCATATTAAAAGCATTGTGAATGATGGCGGCACCTCTTACTCTAGCTTTCGTATCTGATGTCTTGAAAACCCATACTCCGCCTCCCGCTGGCCAGCCAGCAATCACTTCCATGTAGTGTGGCTGATACCTATATGCTCTATAGTCGGCCTCAGTCTTCCACCACTGGGCACCCAGCTGCCGCACTATAATATCTGCATTAGCACCTCGTTTACTAAAGAAACTATAAATACCGATACCGTCTAACAGCAGGTACTTACTCTTATCGCAGTGTGCGTCTTCTTCAGCGGTGGCATTGGGCTCAGATAGAGATGGCCGAGGTATACTGCGAAATCGGTCCAGTCCTAGGAAGCTGAGTTCAAAGCCGAGGCAAGGGTAAAGGATATAAATGCCGCCTTTTGATGGCCAGCCTTTCACCTTGGCTCCAGGTCTCATGCCATACTCGCTCCTGAAATCGGGGGGCCCCTTCTCGAGATAATGTAGATACTGTCGATATTCTGCCTCGAATCCTGGCTCCAATGTTGGGATAGCCCATTCTCCCTCGAAATAAGGACTTTTATTCTCATCCACCTTGGTCGCTTGTGCCTTTGATTGAGAGAAAATGAATCGAAGAGTAATAAAAGCGGTCGTGAAAGCGATTAGATGCGGAAAGAGGAGTCTTGCCATTGTAAATGCTGTCCCTTGGGTTTGGGAGCGTAGGGGAGGATGAGGGCACAACAGATTTCTGCAGCAAATCAGCACTATAAGTACTTTGCGAAAATTGGAAGTGTACACGCAATCGGTGCGGAGAGTCTCGCATGCACGCAACTTCAAACAGATTTTAATTCTGGGGGAGGGGCTGCGCCTCACCACCAATATGCAGTTCACCACCAACGTGCATGGTATAGCCAAGTATCATTATGGAAAAGGTACCTATGTCGCTCTATAACGGTGTCATGTCATGTATATGTACCAGTAAAGATATGAAAAATCCGGCTCTCACAGTTTCCAACAGAATCCGTCCTGTGTTGGATATCGTCTTGGAAAGCCACTGCGATCAACCGGTGTATCGAGAAGAGAATTCATTGCGACTCTTTAAGATGGTAATTGAGAAGCGAGGAGGGGCAGCAAACTATATGCTTTTTCAGCTCTCAACGTTTCCCCCACCCTGTCGTGAGGCCGGCGAATAAGCAGCGCCCAATGGATCAGCTGAAGCCCAAGAGAGCCTGATTTGTTTTCTTGTTACAGGCTGCGCTCACCAGTCTTGAGGCGTCTCTTCCCTTTTCCTAAACCTACAATACAATCATCTGTAAAAATGGAGGTGGAGCGGTTTCAGACGCACACTCGCAGCATCACGGGCAACCAGCTTGGCGATTATGTGACCATCCACCAAGGCGACGTGCATTACTATCACGCAGCGGCGCCTTCACAGCCCCGGACGCCAATCCAGTCCATCCCGTATCTCCGGAACAAAGAATTCGTGAATCGACCAGGCGTCGTCGACAAGCTCCAAGATCTCTTGGTGCATGATTCCGAGTCTTTCAACGATGCCGTCCTCTGGGGGCTGGGCGGGTCTGGGTATGAATGACATGCTACTGTATTTATTGTATCGTCACTGCTGAGCAAAAGCTGACAGTATGCCGATGCAGAAAGACTCAGATTGCGATCGAGTACGCTTACCGCCGATGTGAAAATCCCCAGTGCTCGGTGTTTTGGGTGCACGCAGATACCAGAGCCGCATTTATACACGGCTACAGGCAGATTGCGGAACTGTTTGGGCTGCAAGGAATCCTCGACGGCCAGGAATTGGACTTGCTCAGGGCCGTCAGCAACAGGATCCAGTCCGAACCCCAGTGGCTTCTTGTGCTCGATAACGCCGATGATCTCTCTCTATTTGGCGTTGGGGGGATTCAAGAGGGATCGACCAATCTCTTTGACTTTGTCCCAAAGACAACAGCCGTGGGAACTACGGGAAGTGTCCTGTGGACGAGTCGCGACGGACAGGTTGCCGGCTCGCTGGTGCGGCCATTACGCAAGGCAGTCCAAATCCCGCATATGACATCCATGGAAGCGAGAGAGCTGCTTGCCATGGCGCGGGGCAGAGATTTTGAAGATGGTAGCAACGACGATATCAAGGATGAAGATCAAGATACCGAGAAGCTCCTTGAAGAGCTCCAGTGGCTTCCCCTTGGAATCTCGCAGGCCGGAGCTTACATGAGAAGGACGGAGACGACTGTCCGAGAGTATCTGGCTCTGCTGTCCAATAATGAGGAACGATGGCCGCTCCTGAAGAACGAGCAGGTCGACATCTATCGAGAGACCAGCGTCTCTAACAGCGTTCTCAAGATCTGGAGCATTTCAGTTGCTCGCGTCGAGCAAGAGAACTTTCTAGCTTCGGAGCTGCTTCGCGTAATGGCATATTTTGACAATCGAGATATCCCTTACGACATGGTTGAGGATGCCGCCCGATACGTCAGCACCTCCAAACTGAGGAGCGTAGACGTGAAAAGAGCCATCGTCCGGCTCAAGGAGTTTTCCTTCATCAAGCTTCGCGAGGGAGAAAATGGCGGCCAGAGTTACGAGATGCACAAACTAGTCCAAGAAGCCACCCAGTACGCTGTTTCTGCGGGGCAGCAGATGGATCAGGATGATTGTTCAAAACGGAGCACTACCAACTTCGCCAGGATCGCTATCCAGGTTGTTGATAACCTATTTCCGGATCCACAAAAGGAACATGCAATGCATGGGGGAATAGGAATGATGGAAGAAGCCGAAAAAGTTCCAGATTTACTGAAGCGCTGCGAGAAATACTTTGCTCATGTGGTCAAAGTTGCAGACTGGACCGAGATATCCAACGAGGAGAAGACGCTGTGTGTTCTTCTCAGCCGAGTGTCACGTTACTTGAACTCTCTGAGGAGATGGAAAGATAAGGAGTTGGTGGATATTCGAATCTTGGCCCTTCGTTCGCGTCTCTTCGGCCCCGATCATGTCGATACAATACGCAGCGAGAAAATGATGTCGAAAAATTACTACAAACAAAATCGGTTCTCAGAAGCTTTAGAAATCGAGAAGAGGGTGTTCACGAAGCTCAAAAGCGCTCTTGGTGAGCGCAACTGGTACACTGTGGAATCAATGCATAACATGGCCAATATCATGTGTAGACTCAGTCAATTCGAAGAAGCCGAAAAGATGCAAGTAGATGCAATAGAGCTTCTTGGTAATGTAATGGACGGGCGTGCCGGGATGCTCATGGTCGACTGCCTGCATTGTCTTGCGCGTGCATACTATGGCCAGCAGAAATTCGACAAGGTCGAGGAAGCCTGCGTCAGGTCTCTACAGTACTGTCGAGACAACCTCGGAGGAGTCAGCTGTCACTGGTATGTCTCGGCGGCGACACGTACACTCCAATTCAGGGGCCAAGCCCTGGTCATACAAGGCTACCTCCGACCTCAAGCAACTACCATGATGGAGGGCATAGCGGAGGAAATCTGCAAGAGAATCCAGAGACAGACGCACCTTCACGAGGTGCCTCGCACGGAATTGCTGGTGAGCATGAAGGCCGCGGTGTACAAGTACGCGGAGGTCATAGATATGCAAGAGAGGGTGGTGGAGTTTTATCGCAAGACGTTTGGTGAAAACTATCACCTCACAATGGCGGCAATGCGGCTTCTTGCGAGACTTCTTCACAACCTGTGTCGATATGACGAGGCCGCACCCATTCAAATCAAAGTCGTCAAGTTCTTCCGGGACGCGGTTGGGGAGGAGCACCCCCTGACGCTGGACAACATGGTAGGTCTCGCGACGATATACCGTGGCCAAGGCCGCTTCAGCGAGTCAGAGGATATCGAGAAGAAAGTGCGGCTTCTCTATTCAAAGATGCTGGGTAGGTCTTTTGCGCTGCGCTTTCTTCCTGGTAACAGCAACTTCCCTCCAAAGGCTCTTGTCGATGCAGATAATGAAGTTGGGAAGATGCAATTAGAGTATTACGAGTGTCTACTGCATCCAACACATGCTTCAAAGTCTTTGCCAGCTACAGCCGCTAGAAAGCCCTGGATGGGCCAATTGATAACCAAGTCGACGATGAGCAGCAAATATCGGTTATTATATATATTTAGTTTCTCTTTTTCTTTCATTGCTCTTGTCCTGTCATGTGGGTTTTATTTTGGAGTTGCATAGAATATGGCTTGTGTTTAGTGCTAAGACGAGAGAGAAATGAGAGAGAACAGGAACAAGAGAAGAATAAACCATATAGTAGTAATATATATTGAAGATGAATTAAGTAAGGTAGTTGACCAGTATTTCCTCTCATAATGGGCATTGAATTTTATAGTAACTCCTAAGATCAAGAGTGACTGGTTCAAGCCCAGACTCTTCCAATGAATAACCACCTATCAATAACAAAATAACATTTACCGGGGTTGAGAAAATAGAAAGAAAAAAAGAAAAAAGAAAGAAAAGAGCAAAAACATACAACAGCCGGTGTTCGCCAGTGGTCACCCACCTGACTACTAATCTGCCGGTTAGTGGGTTGTCTAGGGGGGAGCGGACGGGACCCCGAATTCTCCACTACCTATGGTCGTATGTGAACGAGCTTGGAAGCAAACCAGTCTATAGAAGAGGTTACAGTCCTAATCAACCAAGCGTTTGCAATACGTGTCGGACGCCATCGTCAATAACATCAATGTTGCTTTCCGCATACTCGCACAACTCGCCATGATTCTTAGCCTCATGGACCCTCAGTGGATTGACCTTCTTAAACAACTGCTCGTAAAACTGCCTCAAAGCCAATCTTGTTCCCGCGTTGAGCTGCGATGTAAATCCGTATTCCTGCGCGGCTGCTTCCACCTTGGGAAAGTTGCTCAGTGGATTGTTGGGATCGAGGGCCAGGAAGTGTTTCAACCTCCAAACTGATGGGCGCAGTTCTCGTTGAGCCAGCGGGAAAGACAGGAACTCCTCCAGACCCAAGTCACGATCTAGCATTCTTCCTAAACCGTATCGGCGAAAGAGATTTGCAAGGCTGCCCTTTTCATAGGCTAGCCAGAACTCGTTGAATGAGCATGTAGGCTTCTCGGGATAGTTTCTTATTGTAGTCCCTAGACTTTGGTCGTAATCTGTCAAGAATTTATTACCACCTACAAGCTGACTGTAGAGGCTCCCAAGGCCTTGTTCCCCCCATTCATCACGACAGACTACGAAGCCAAAATCGTACCATAAATCAAACTCGGCCCCATCATATGGGTTTGGGTGGGAGCTATCCAAGGCCAAAGCATAAACTAGAAAGCAGTGCCGTTTTGATGGGGGCTCCAGCTGTTGAAAAGGTTTGACGCGATCCTCTGGGTCGAGGTAAGGTCTCGCGGCGTTTACAGCTCTAACGACGGGGTTGTCCTTGCCATTGAGCTGAAGAGGTGGGTTTGAGTTATCAAGGATGTGTTGGTTTCGAAAAAACCATCGGAAGTAATCCCCACGATTTTTTTCAGGCAGTTTGGAAAATGTCTTTATGATCTCGCTCACAAGGATATTTTTCTCTCGCCATTCGTTTAGCTGTATAGCCTCAACATGTAAGTAAAGTACGAGGCCCTGGTAAAGGCCAAGGAGGTAAGATTGCTCTCTCCAGTCACGGCACCTGGCGAGCCCAAAATGCTCACGTGTCTCGGGGTCGTCTGGAAATTGATCTCTGATAACATCATCACAGAGTCTATCCGCAGTGGTTATCGAGCGAGCCGAACACTTGGTGAGGTGAGACAATCGCATCTTATCTTGGCATTCCCGGCTACAGAACCAATCCAGGTTGCAGAATTCGCAGCGGCGACTAGTCTCTCGTTCACAAGTGTAACATTCGCCTTGGAGCTGTTCAGGTTTCGGTATTATTCTCGCGGACTGACTTTGGGTTTGACCAGGCAAGGTATCAAGATTGGCTTCACATTCAGCTCCACTTGGCAAAGGTTGACTTAATCCTTTGTTAGAACATATCAAGATGTCAATGGAAAGTGGTAGCTCACTTGGGGCTTGTATAATCTTCTTCATTGACATGACTGTGTCTCGCCCCTTGGCGCTGCGATCTAAGATACTCTGAGACGAGGGATCGTACATAAGGATCTTGGCTAGATTGCTGTCTCTTCGTCGCAACTGAAGAGCCTCCGATTGTGGACTCACGAGCATGGGCAAGCTTGTCGGTCTTTCTACCATGTATAGATTCCATCATAGCTTTCTCGACATTCTTGAGAGCTCGAACGAAAATTGAGCGTTCCTCCTCAGCTAGCCATGAAATTTCAGGCACAGTCCAGAAGTGGTAGAGCTTGCCATGGCATCCCCTTGTCGTATAGGACCCATAGCTCTGAACAAACCTGTCGCAAAGGAAACAGCTGCGCTTACTGCAGCCCACGTATTTGAAAATGGCCGCGCTGGTACAGTCGTGTTTTGCCGCCGCTAGGATGACTCGTATTTCTGCGTGTACTTCGGAGGCCGATGACTTCAACTTTTCAAACCTTTCGAGCAGTCTTCTCTTTGCCGAACCTTTATTTTTGCTGGTTCCAAAGATAGATTCTACTGTCTTGTCGTTGAGTTCAAGACCTAGGGATGGAAATGTCCTCTTCAACGACCAGGCGTTGTTTCGATCCGTCCTTTTCGGCCTGTCTGTGCCATTCGGTGAATCCATCACCGGGAGGATCCGGAGATTTTGGAAGCCAGAGAGTCTCTCTGCGCTTCTAATCAGAGTGTTGAAGCATGTCTGTAACTTACCGAGGAAGCCCAGCGCGTCTCTCAGCGACCTTGTATTAGTATTGTTGCCAGTGATCTCATCAAAATCATGCTCTTTATACAGAGAGAACATGTCATGGGCGCTCTTTACAACTTGCTCAGGGCCCTCCTGCGTTGGCGAACTTATCACGTCATTTATAAGGGCGCGAAACTCCTCGAGGTGCGAAAGAAGAGATGCTATGCGACCGTTCAAGGATAGAACCTCCTTCTGCCGTGTTTCAGGTGGAATAGTCCCTTTCAAAGCCTTTTTGACCTGACTCATGTAATTGTTTAACCTGGCCGTGTGCAATTGTACCAATGATGTCCAAAGATTCTGCTTGGTGGAAGCGGCGACCGGATTTAAATAGTAGCCCAATATTAGCTCGCACGTGTAAATCGGCAAAGACTTATCAGACCTGAGGAATCAAGCGCAGAGATATCTCGCAGACTAGGGGCTATAGTTTCCAGCATGCAGATAGTTCCGTCCCCTTTTCTGAAGCCATTATTTTTTGCTACAAGAACGTCGACTCGATCTGGCCATTCGATCATCAGAGACGAGGAAACATGATGACCCCCTTTCTCATTCGCAACAAGCTCAGATAACCTATCAAGAAAGGCCCTCTTTAGCTTCCTCTTGTCGAATAACAGGAATTCGTTCGCGTTAACGGAATCAGTGTCGTCTGGCTTATCAAATTCTGTCTCTTCGTCGGGCATTTCCGAAAAGTTCGAAGCTTCCTTAATCTGGCCACCATTTTTTAGCCGCAACAGTTTGGCGTAGGCTTCAAATCGAGACTTGTCCGGTCCCTTTACGCCCCAGGGAAACAATAGGCTCATCTTTCGATATTATTTTATGGAATGCGAGTAAAGATACTAAAATGTTAATTCAGTCCATCTGGGCTTGGAATCAGGCCTCGATGCCGCTAAATAAGGTGCGGGATCACAACTGTTATGATTTGCTTGTTTTGTTTTATTGGTAGAGGGCAGCGATTTGACCCATCACTTTGGCTGTTTGGCACACCACTGTTTGATAGGCAGGCTGCATGGTAAGGAAGCCTTGGTGTATAGAAGCACCTGAATTCTCCACTACCTATGGGTTGTAAGTAGTGAAGTACTTACTGCTGCTTTTACTGCTTCTATTGCTTCTACAATCAGTATATATAATTGAAACAGAAATTAAGACAATTTGATACGCTCTCACTGTTTGAATCATTTGAATCATGAGGTATGCTTGTAGTTAAAGTTGATCATGTCAAACGTTACTATTTCATTGGGTATAGGTATATATATCTCATTATCCCACCATTCCCCATCCATCAGTACCTACATCGTAGTATTTACTACTAGTAGCAACCCCTGCCATCAAATTATGCTTTGTCAGCTCCAGGAGAGGCGGCTCCTGATCGGGCATTAGCCAGAGTCGACTTCTTGACGAGGCGCAGGCCACCAAGCAGAATGATGAGGGCCTCAACGCCAAGGATGACACCCAGAGTGACGAGAGCACCGATGACACCGGCAACGGGCTTGGTGATGTTGCTGTTGTCAGAAGACTTGGCAGACGAAGCGCTGGCGGTAGAGTTGGAGGCGCAGGTTCCGTCAGTGTTGCCGCAGGTAGTGCACCAGTCGGAGGTGTTGGCGACAGCAAACTTGTTCATGCCAGCCTTGAAGTCGTTCCAGCTAATGGTAGTCTTGCTCTGGCCAAACAGAGGGTAGGTCTTGAGGCCGTTCTCGGCAGCAGTGCCGTTGGACCAGAGGAAGCGAACGGTGAGATCATCCTCGGAGAGCTGAGTGGCGCTGGGGGCGACAAGCTCGAGCACCATGGAGGAGGCATAGTTGCAAATGCCGTAGAAATCGCTATTGACAGCGGGCAGCTGAGCAAGTCCGAAGAAGGACATGAAGGCACCGTAGGCACCAAACTGGATGTTGAACTTGGGGACGGCGTTGCCGCTGGCGATGCCCTGGAGAGCAGTCATAATCTGGCCAGCGAGGACGGAACCAGCAATGGCGCGGACGGGATCGCTGCTGTTGTAAGCGAGGTTCCACTCATGAATAGAGGCATAGTCATAGAGGCTAGAAAGGGTGGATTTGGTCAGGAGGTTGTCAGAGGGGATGGAAGAGTTGTGAATTGTGGCGACATTGATGTAGTCAAAGACTTGAGGAAGAGCAAATGTTAGTCAATTGCAACATACTGAGGACGGCAGTCCATGAGGATCTCAAACATACTTGTGTAGCCATTCTTGAAGGTGGCCGTGCTAGAGTTGAAGGTGGTGTTGATAACAGGCAGCAGGCCCTGGTAAAAGTCCTTGGTATCACTAAAGGTGCTCTGATATTCAGGACTCAGGAAATAGTTGTTCGAGCTGACGACGGCACCGCTGCAGCCACTGCTGCCTTGAAGCCAGGCGCTGCTCTCCGAGTTGGATGAGCTGGCAGAGGCCACGGTATTGACTGGGATATATTGATATCCGTCAAGAGGAGCTACAACGGTGGTGCCGTTGGCAAGCTTGGTGGAACCGGCAGCCTTGTTGGGGGGATACAGCCACTGCGCAAAGACGCCAGCCGAGTTCTGCAGCACATTGTCCACCGGGGCCGTGATGGCGAGCTGGGAGAGGACGGCCTTGTCGACGCTGATGCCGGCAATTTGCAGAGAGGCGCCGTCGTCGATGTAGCGGTTACGGAAGAAGTCGGCTGAGCTCTTGACCTGGTCGGCACCAAGAGGAGTCAGGTTGACGGGGCTCCATGACTTGGCCGTGCGGTCTCCGTGGCGGTGGAAGATGTACACGCCGAGCACCTGCTCAGCGGCGGCTGGTGCGACGGCAGCGGCCGAGAGGGCGAAGAGGAGCTTGGACTGCATGTTGGTGATGATGGCGGCGGTGGTGTTGGTGGTGAAGCTGGATCTCTAGCTAGAGCAGCTCAGCCCTACAATCTCTCAGAGGATGCCTGCAAGCTCCAGAACAGAAGCGCTGAGAGACAATGGGGCGCGCGGGGGAGGGACATGGCTTGAGATATATAGATTAGCAGGGCAGGCAGATAAGAGGCCTGGAGCTCCATCTTGCACGCACGGCATCACACGAACGGCACGGCCTGCTCCGTCCGAGCGAACCTGTTTGCAGAAACAAGCTCTGCTGGGCCCAATTAGCCCGGGAACTTTGCTCACAGGCCTGCAGCTTCGGGATCTGTTGCGGAGACCAGGCAGGGTGGAGAGCTGGGCGGGAGCGAATCGAAGCAAAATGGGCGTTCGAGATGCCCCGCCCAGCGCAAAAGAAGGTTGCCGCATGGATGAAAAGGGCATCGGCTGGCTCGCGTAGCAGATGGTCGAGAGGGGCTGCTTGGCAAGTTCGAAGGATCGACGCTCGAGGCACTGAAGCTTTTTCGCCAGCACAGCTGAAGGCGCTGCTTTTGGAATGTCCAGTTGGCAAGCTGCACTGAACTCAATTCGCACGGATACGTGTATACGGTTGATTCTGCCTGGCATGAGGCAAGGACAAAGACAAACAACGCCTCCATGTCACAGCAATGTCAGAATGAATCCGGGCCCGTGCCATATCAAGTGCCCGCCGACTGGCACCGCGCGTTCGATTAGCATCTGCCTCGTGCTGGAGTGTAGTCCTCGTCCTTCAGTAATCCTCGTCTTGGCCGCCATCCCACCACTGCACCAGCCTAATCCCATTCAGACCGTCCTCCGCTCTCTCGCCTCCAGAGCTTCTTCGCCGACGACGAAAATGACGAAAATGCAACCCAGCCCAACCTATTCGCGTGCCGCCACCACCACCACCATCACCACCATCACAGCACCGCAGAGCAGAGCATAACCAAGAAATCTCCCCCGCCGGAGATGCAATCGCGGCACTATTGGGCAGCCATGCGCCGTAAGTCGCTCTCGGCTTAGCCATCGCGGGCATCGTGCCGACAACCGCGAGCGTGCGCCGAGGTGGGGTTTCTGGCCGATGATAGGAACAGGCCGTTTCTGGCCCAGCTTCGCCAACGCGCAATTGGCCTGAAGAGGACGACCCGTTCACAGCGTGGCTGACAGCAAGAAAAGGCTATTTGGCGCCATGGCGCAGGAATATTGGCGCAAGCCCAGAATGCCTGCCCTTTTCTGGGCATCGGCGATGAAGCAATACTTGAAGTAGATAGAATTATCCATCTTAGATTGCTCGGCCCAGATCCGTCGCCACCGGAAGCGACACCAGCAGCAGCCCTTCTCTGCGCCCTCTTCATGCCGGCCCCATCTCATTCGATCGCTGCGAGTTGCCCTTTTCAGCTCCTGCCTGTCCCTGGTTTTGCGCTCATGGCTCGGTTCAAACACGAGATTGTAAGCGGCGCTAAGTTATCTGCTATATCCCAGTCATTGCCGCTTGGCGATGTTTAAACGGGCGTTTAATATCCAGCTGAGCAGCACACCAAGTTGCGTTAGTCCAGAAGACTGCTCAGCTCGCCTATGCATGCTGCTGTCGGCAGATAAGAAAAATGCTACGTATTAGGTAGTAGTATGTAGTAGTATCTCTCCGAGGCCGCCGCCCACATTCCGAAGCGATGCACGGCACCTCAAATGTTGGCTGTGATGGCCCGCCCATATGCCTATGACCTGGCTTTGAGATGGAGTCAGCTCCATGTGCACCCAAACGTGCGACTACAGAGCCGAGGCTGGTCTAGTGACTTGTACCGTAGGAGTGGTGATTTATAGAGAATCCATGGACATGAAAGTGCGCCTCAAACACCCTCTTACATAGAGTGAAACCACAGAAATAGACTTGATGTATTCGTCTAACATGTGTATATATACCATTAAACATTGTGCTCCGGAAATACCAATACTAGCTTGATTGCTGCGCCTTCTTCAACTCCAGTGCTAAAACACGAGCCAGATACCAGCATCTTCAAAATGAGGGCTCCTTCTTGCCCAATCTCATCCTCTCTTCCTCCTCTTCTAGGAATGCCATCATTCTCTCTTGCCTTGCCATGAGCTTCTCACAGCTTAGACTTATCCTTCTTTCCTCCCTTTAGGCCTTCAGACATTTGGCCCGTCTTGAGGAAATCAGGATATTGTACATTCATATCCACACCCACGGTATAGGCACCCTGCCGTCTCCATGATCCACCGTCAACAGGAATGATCTGGCCGTTGACGTAGCTGCCGGCATCACTAAACAGGAACACCGTCGCATCTGCAATATCCTTTACGGTGCCGAAGCGACCAGAAGGAACCGTCTTTGTAAACGCTTCAATCTCCTCGGGCTTGCTGCTCGCCAGACGAGCCATACCCTCGGTATCGGCAATGGGGCCGGGGGCGATGACATTGGCGATGACGCCGCGGGGGCCGTACTCGAGCGCGACGCTGGCTACTAGCGAATCCACGGAGGCTTTGGCGGCCGCAACGTGGGCTTGGTAAGGCATGCCGGTGTAGTGGAAGGTCGCGGAGACGGCCAAGAAGCGAGGGGTCGAGCTGCGGAGGAGGTGAGGAATGGTGGCCTTAATGGTGTTGTAGGTGCCGAGGACGTCAATGTCCATGACCGTCTTGAAAGCGTTGGAGCTGATGCCGTCGATCGGGGCGACAAAGTTACCTGCTGCGCCAGCACTGCGGGCACCGTCAGTATCAATACGACGCACAACGAATAGCGACAACTCACATCACATAGTCAATGCCTCCGAGTTCCTTGACGCATTGCGCCGCCGCGGCTTCGAGACTCTCAATCTGCAAAAAAACGGTCAACGTCAGCGCTGATGGCTCATTCTGCCAATCACGAGCTCCATTCTTACCTTGCGCACGTCGCATCCTCCAAGGCCAATGACCTTGGCGCCCGACCGAGCCGTCGCAATATCTTTGGCTGCGGCCTCTGTCTTCTGAACATTTCGGCCCAAGATGAAGGCATTCGCGCCGAGTCGAACCAAGGCTCTGGTCTGCATGCTGCAAATGGTTCCCGCGCCGCCGGTGACGAATACGACCTTGCCCTCTGCCAACAATCAGCCGTTAGCCATGCTTCTCTAGCCATCTCCCGAGCAGGAGAGTCTCTAAAAAGGGGGCAGGGGTGCTCACTGAAGATGTCGTCTCGCCATACGGCGCTCAGGTATTTGGATTCGGGGACGGACATGATTGCGACGCGATTGTTGCTGACAGAGGTAGTAGAAGACAAAGACAAGGCAGAAGGAGTCTGGGCAGAAGAACTGCTATTTGTCTATTCGTGTCCTGTCGGTTCTACCGGATACCATTCAACGTGAATCGAGGAGTAAATTGGTTGTGCTATGTCCCAACAAGAAGTGATGGAGGATTGGGATTGTTACATGTTGCCTAAATCAGCACTTGAGCCTCGGCATGACTGTGGGGTGTACCCTCAACGGTCGGTTAAGAAATGTCCGCGGGAATCGATTTGTAGTACGCGGTAGAATCTGGGGTAACCCCAAGAAATTCCACGGGGAAAAAGAGACTTATTTTCCATTGCTACCGAGTGGTTGATGTTCATTAGTGTTGAGTAGCATTTGTTTGCTGTAATATGTTATCGCATGCATGTGATGGCGATGATTAGTAATCATAAGAGTGGATGCTCGGATGCCTTTATTCATGAAGTTAATCTGAACTGAGTCTCTAAATATTTCATATTGCTCTTCTTGGGGCTAGTATTTCCCGATGGAAAAGATAAACTGATTTACAACATTTAAATCTTACTTTTTTAAAAGAAAAAAAAAATAACAAAGAGCGGCGATTGTGGCCAGAGTACCTGTCTCGCTGCTGTACTCTGAGCAGCTACTGGGTATATATACCGACCGACATTACAGTTGTCTCCACGGCCGCTTAAGAGACTCTGCTCCATATTGCACCAACGATAAATCAATTCACCACAGTGACTGGTGCCTAGACAAAATTGAAGCTGCTTCAAATGTAGAACCTAAGAGCTGAGCGTCATATAGAAGCGACTCCAATAGCACATTGCTGGCTTCTTTTACAAATTCATGCACATCTACGCTAGGTTGTCACTCACATCTTTCACTCCTATTGCCAACACATGCCTCACCTGATCTTAATCGCATGCTGTGTAACGACCCATGTGTTCAAGCATGAGGACCCTGGAAGCCTCTGTTTGGCCGGTTGACATTAGTTATATCGAAATCTCTACCCATGGAGGATCGCCCAGCGTCTGTTTCAAGCTCGCTGATCTATAGGTACCTAAGTAGATCTTTGTTGCTAGGTACAGCAATAGGTAAGGAGACTTGATCTTTGCCACTCAACCATTTACGTGCAAATTGACACGTATGTATTGGGGGCGCCTAGACATTGGTGCAATTGACCTACTTGCTCACAGCCCAGGTAAAAGGGCGTGAATACCAATCGAATACCTGGCTCCTTGCAGCTTAATTGGGGCAGCGTGAAGAGAGAAGAGGGAACGAGAATGGAAGAGAAAGGATCAAGGCCAACAAAAAGCTTCAGCATCTCACAGCCCGCTGTCACAGCCATCACAGCGAAGCACAGGCCACCTCAGCAGTCCACTACAGCGCCGACTCGGCGTGCTATTCGCTAGCGGATAGCGGGCCCCAGCTCCGCGTCTCCGCAGTCAACGAAACACCAAGCCTTACCTCGTCACCAATTAATTTCACCACCAACAGTCCCCTCTGCCGTCGCCCATCAAGCATCGCAACTCGCATAAGAGCCAGCGCATCGCGTTTTGCACATTTCCACGTCAGGTCGAACAGCTGTCACCGCTAACTCGCCTTGCTCTGACGAATTTAGTCGACGCCAAGCTTGCGCCGCCCGCGCTGGGGCCCGCCTCGTAGCAGGAAAACTTTAAGGAGCCCTCGCCGACCCTCACGCGGGAGGACATCTGAGAGAACAAGATCAACTGTGCCAGCGAATTGATCGCTGCCAGTGTCCGAACGATGCCAAACTCCTCGGACCGAGCTGTGCGATTCTCGGGTGGCAGCGACGATGAAGCAGCCAACATAGCCGCCATCCAGGACTCGAAGCAGCACGCCTTGGTCCAAGACGAAGACTCGTCCCCCGAAACCAACGGCGTCGACCTGCACGCCGTCGAACGTCAAGACGAACTGGGGTCGCTCAGCAGATATGCAAACGCCCCCAACAGCCTCACCGGATCGCTGAGTTCATTGCCACCCGGAACGCACATCAATGGCGGCCCTCCTCCCAGGACTCAACGACCCAGTGGAGGGGAGGCGGACGCGTTGCAGGCTCAGCGCCCCAAGGGGCCCATGAGAACTCCTTCCAATACATACAACCCCTCAAGCTCGCGAAAACCTGCCGCCGCACAGACGCAGCCGTCATTCTCCGAGGCAGGCCGCTCGTCATCGAAAACGCGACTACGGGGTGGCGACAGTCGATTTAAGGCGCAAGAACGAGCATATGTCCAGACACTGCGTCAGGGAGGCTATACGGGAGAATATTTTAGCCAGTATCAACAACCAAACGGAAATGATTCGGATTCGGATGGCGGTGGTGAGGGAGAGACGCCTTCATCTGAGGGCCCATTCGAAGACCGCCTCGATCAAGAGACCATCATGTTTTACGGCAACGACGACATACAGCCAACAGATGAAGATATTGCAGTGCCCGAAAATCGGGAGCGGCTAGAGTGGCATGGCATGCTGGAGGCTGTCTTGACGGGAGATGTCGTCAAACAGGAAAAGAAGCGTCTAATCAATTCCACCGACACCACTGCCACCAAGGCTGCCTACAAATCGGAACTGTGGTTTGAGCTCCGCTCTGAAGCCTGCGGGAGGCGTGTTCCAGTCCAGAGGCGCATCATAGACGAGGGTCGAACGGCGATAGACCGCGTCCTGGACGAAGTTACTAATTTTCAAGTCAAGGGGACCAACGAAGCAGGAAAGCCCCCTCATGAGCAAGTCAAGGACATTGTCAAAAAGATTGAGAAATGCGAGACCCTGTATCCTTCTTGGTCTGCTCTGGTGGATGCGCATAGCACTGCCGAGTCCCCCAAGTTTCTTGAAGCGTACGATGCCATCATGTCCTGGTACAACACCAACGAAATGATCAACACCGAGCTCTCGATCCTGAAGAAGTGGGTTGGAAACGAAGATTTGGACTTTTCTCGCACCAAGCAGCGATCGCCCGCCGTTGATGGCATTACCAGCGACGAGGCGTCTTTTCTCGACAAGCTCATGAAAGAGGATGGCCTGCAGTCGCTGTACAACGACAATGCCAAGGTGACGCTCAAGGGCGAATTAGTCCAGAGAGGAATGCTGCAGCCTATATCTACAGTCATTGAGAAAGCAAAGCAGACGCTGATCCTCAATTCGATACCGTTCCAAAAGCGACACTTGCCTCCGTACCTTGACGAACTGCTGACCCTCATCAGTTTTCCGTCACGGCTGATTGAAGAGATTATAAGGACGCGCTTAGAGTATACCAAAAAGGTCAACGAGACGGCCCAGCAAAACCCGTTGATGCAAAGCCAGATGATCTCCCAGTTTCAGCTCTTGTTGCAATTTGCGATTAGGATAAAGAATGAGTACCTCAGCATCGAGAATCCAGAAGAAGGATGGGACCTGCCTCCATGCATTGACGATTCATTTGATCAGGTAGTGCTGGAGGCTTTACAGTTTTACTTCAAGATGCTCAACTTGAAACTCAGTGGGAACAAAAACACGTTCAAGGAAGCCGAGCTGTTGTTTCAGGAGTGGGATTTTGCCAACGAGATTGGCACGTCCCTCAACCGCGGCAATATCAAGGTTGCAGAGCAGTTTAGTTCACTAACTCTCAAGGCATTCAACCGCCTGAGCTCGACGTTTGACAAGGAGCTCCAAGTCAAGCCCGAAGAGAGCGCAGCGGATATGAGCAAGCGATACAAGGCGGCTTTGGACTCTGTGCGTGTCCGCCAAAGAATGCTTCAGCGCTTCTCCAGGATGCTAAGCGAAAACTACGAACATGTCTGCGACTTCAACACCTCTCTAGAGCCGGCGACGACGCAGATGCTCTATGATCACCTCGTAGCGTCGGGCCACTTCCAAGTGGACACGCGTGGCGTGTTGGAGTCTACTGGCATCTACTTGCTGGCAAGTCCGGCTCTTAGGGATAGGCTGTATGACATCCAAGCAATGATGGCCATCACGGCCCAAGATCGATTCCCTGCCGATACTGGCGATGTGTACATTCTCCTGATCAGGCCAGAGGGAACCTTTATGTGGATCGGCGATACGGTATCTATCCTGCTCAAAGAGCAGACTGTCGATCTAAAGCGCGGTCAACTTCGTCTGTGTGCCACAGGCAGCCATTCCCTCACCCAAGCGCGCAAGATATTCCTCGAGGCCGCCGACATGCATCTTGACCTCGTGGGAGAGTCACGGTCGAATATTCACAAGGTGAACACGAGGCTGACTGAAATTCGCCGCGTGGCCTACAAGCTCTCTGAAACGTTCATGGACAGCGTTGAGATCATCAGAGACCAGACACAAGGCAAAGATTGCCAAGAGCTCATCCAAACCTGCTTCATATTTGCCACGGAATTCGGTCAGCGCTCGCTCCTCTACATGGACAGCAACCGCAGACAGATGAACAATATCAAACTGACCAAACTTGCCTTGGACTGGGTCGGTTTCATCTGCGATGACTGCATAGCATCGGATCGAAGAACCTTTCGATGGGCGGTGACTGCTCTGGAATTTGCCATGTTCATGACCCGCGGGCGCCACATCTTGGGCCTTGGCGAGGAAGAGTACGAAAGAGTGCGTGCCAAGGTTGGCGGGTGCATGGCTGTCCTGATCTCACACTTTGATATCATGGGGGCCAGATCCAACTTGGCTGCTCAGGCCGAGAGGGAGCGAATTGAGAATTTGGTGATTCAGTTCAAGAAGGATAAGAACAAGAATATGGATGACGATGAGGCCACTTGGGGCGTCATTCAGCAGCGAGTGGCAAAACTTGACCTGGTGGACGAGCTTCGGCAGGAAAAGGAATCTGAAAGACGGGCATTGGGCCGCGTGCTCGAGACCAACAACGAGGCTGATCGCTCGCTGGCATACCTATCAGCGTCGGCCACAAACGTCACAGTGCGATGGCAGCAGGGCCAGTTTGTTGGCGGAGGCACTTTTGGCAATGTCTACGCCGCCATGAATCTAGACACGGGCCATCTCATGGCAGTCAAGGAGATTCGTCTCCAGGATCCCAAACTGATTCCAACAATTGCAGAGTCGATTCGCGAGGAGATGCGAGTTCTGGAAGTCTTGGATCATCCCAACGTTGTGTCATACCACGGCATCGAAGTCCATCGAGACCGCGTTTACATCTTTATGGAGTTTTGCTCTGGAGGATCGCTCGCTAGTCTGCTCGAACACGGCCGTATTGAGGAAGAGGAGGTCATCATGGTATATGCACTCCAGCTACTGGAGGGCCTTGCTTACTTGCACGAGAGTGGTATCGCTCATAGAGATATTAAACCAGAGAGTAGGTTTCCCTTTTATCTACTCAGAAAGGAAACATGCATGCTAACCGGTGACAGATATTCTTCTCGATCACAATGGAATCATCAAGTATGTAGATTTTGGCGCCGCCAAGCTCATCGCTCGACAGGGCCGCACCATGGCAGCTGATCTGCACGCTACAAAGCCAAACAAGTCCATGACTGGAACACCGATGTACATGTCGCCAGAAGTTATCAAGGGCGAGAATCCTGGTAAGGCCGGGTCGGTGGACATCTGGTCACTGGGATGCGTGATTCTCGAGATGGCAACGGGACGACGGCCATGGGCCAACTTGGACAACGAATGGGCCATCATGTATAACATTGCCCAAGGAAACCCGCCGCAACTCCCTTCGCCGGAGCAACTTAGCCCCCAGGGCATCGATTTTCTCACCAAATGCTTTGCACGAGATCCTAAGCAGAGATCGTCGGCAATTGAGCTGCTACAGCACGAGTGGATCATGACTATTAGAAACCAGGTGGTTGAGCCGGCGACACCGAGCGACACTAGCGGATCGTCTCAGTCGCCGTTTGTGTCGACCACTTCTACCAGAACGAGTATTGGGCCGGATAGCTATTATTAGCCATTTTCTTTCTTTTTTTTTTTTTTTTCTTTTTTTTTCTTCCTTTTCTTTTCCTTTTGGTTCGTCCTTGGTGGGAATTTTGGGTTGGCTTTCTCTTCTTCTTTATCTTTCACATGACGGGATGCAATGCACGAACCCACGGAACAAATCAAGTACACAAGCGAGCATGGATAATACGGAGGGCTCGAATGGATCTTTTACGATATTTATATGCTTTTTCTACTATTTTTAATTCTTTCACAGTAGTCTTGCAATACGGGAGGGAAGATTGATATTCTGCTTTTACGATACCTTATACACAAAGATTGCATCAGGACGAGAGTCTGGAGTTGGCAAGTCATGTTTGATATATTTTTCACATGCAAGCGAAGTAGTGTCAGGTGATTACTGGTATTTGATGCTGGAAATGAGAGGATTGACAGTTTTGAAAAGACGATGAATGCGAGGAAATTTGAGCAATGTTTGAGCTATAATGTCTTTGGCTGAAAGAGACTTGACTACTGTCTTCTTAACTACGCGGACACATGTTACAAACGTCAATATGAGGGTATATCAGGGCCAAACAGATAAGCCTAGAATTGAATAATGTTGCTCTACTGTGTTTCGGCTAGTAAAGGCATCTATCAGAGCTGAGCTAAGACTGGTGGGAACTGATTTGCTAAAGTGTGCTGAGCGGGAATACAGAGTACGTAATATATAATAAGGACCCCGAGGCTTACTTGCCGGAACCTGCTAGAGACTTGTATAGACGATTACTGCCAGTATATACCCTCCATCAGTTTGAACGTATCACGTAGTGCTAGGTATCCAGTAGACCTCATCGCGTATAATCAAGTATACACTTGATGAGTAAGAAATTGTAAGAAATTGTACATATCAAGTCCCTGGCAAGTCGTTGATAAGTCCCCCATGCAAGACGCACGTTCGGCGAGCCGCATTCGGAACCGGCGCCTACCGTCGCTGCCAGCGCTCTTTCCCCCGCCAACAGCCCCGCATCGACGGCGTGTTCCGGTGTGGGTAAGAGCGGATCTGCAGACGTGGAAAGAGCGACTCGGGGCCAATATAAATCCCGGCTTCTCAAGGGCGAATTTCTTCTTCTCCCTTCTTTTTTTTCTCTTTTTCTCCCCCGGGCGCTGCTTCCCCCCTTCTGAGTGCTGCGAAGAAGGATAATATTTGAATTTACTACTGGATACCCTTGTGCTATATTTGCTATTTTGCTATTTGTGTCTAATTCTATCATCTCAATTGAGTGACCGTGTCAGTAAAGCAACATCAGCTCTATCGTCAAACCTCGCCATGTCCGCCAGCCCGCCCATCCACTCCGGCTCTGACGCCGCCCAGATCGCATCCACCTGCGCGTCGCTCAGCATCACCACCACCGAGTTCGCCGAGCTGCAGAAGCGCGCCACCGCCGCAAAGGCCACCGCCTACTGCCGCTACAGCCGCTTCCGCGTCGGCGCCACGCTGCTGTGCGCCGACGAGGCTGGCGACGTGGTCTACGTGCCGGGCGCCAACGTGGAGAATGCGTCGTACCCGGTGGGCACGTGTGCCGAGCGCGTGGCCTTTGGCACGGCGGTGACGAGCGGCATCAAGAAGTTTAGGGCCATTGCCGTGGCGACGGATATCAGCCCGCCGGCTAGTCCCTGCGGCATGTGCAGGCAGTTGTGAGTAGTATTTCTGATTTGGCTTTTGTGGTGTTGGTGGTGTTGGCGGCGGTGATATATATGCAAGGGAGAGCACGGGAGAGATGGAGAGACAGGGGTGGGAAGACCAGGGGAGAGAGTGAGAGAGAGGCTGAATAGTAGTTTTGAGAGCGGCTGAGATAACTAAACTGACCCGATTGGCTGCAGCATCCGCGAGTTTTGCACCCAGCAGACGCCCGTCATCATGTTTGACAAGAACTCGGACTATGTGGTCCTGACGGTGGACCAAGTAAGCCAAGCATCCCTTCAGAGCCCCTGAGCTACCGCACGCGGCAACTCAGACAAGCGTCCTCTGCCTTGTTTTTTTTAGTCGTACAACCCATAAGCTAACACATCCCTTACAGCTTCTCCCAATGTCTTTTGGTCCAGACGCTCTGCCGCCTCCTGGCGCCCCTGGATACTAAGATTTGATGTCTTGGCTGTGCTTCACACTATTGACGCCGTACGGCTGCGACACCCGTGCGGCTACTGCAAGGAGTACCGGGGAAGGGCGGGAGGAGATTGGTGCCACTAAGCTGGTACCTGACAGATGATTCATGGTTGTTTTTTTGTTTATCAATCTATTTTGTTCTTTTCCTAATAATGACAGAGTAATTTGAGTTAATGCATGTCTTGAATGACAATTTCCACAATGCGGTGACCACATGCAAGGGAAATCCCGTGGGACTCTTGCTATTATCTTGATACAGATCATTTGTATTTGATTCAACTAATGAAGTGGAGGAAACAAAATAAGGCATCCCTATCAGGATATCACAAATTAGTCACTGTTGGGCTCTATCCAAGAGAGGTGGCAGCATGCGGAACTAGTATGAATGGATCCAAAATAAAGTCAATAAAGAATAATTAGAAAATGGATATCCTCCGTATTTGGCTCGTCCTATCCGTAATATTCACCCGCCATGCTCCCTCCATTCATCCTCAAGCATCTCTCATATCTCTATCCCGCAAACCTCCTTCCCAAGTCCCCCTATACCCATGCTGTACTGTATGTAAAATAAAACGTAATGTATCTATGTATTCGTAAGAAAAATAAGGTGGCTTCTACACAACATCAGACGACTTGTCTCACTCATTTCTCGCTTCAGCAGTCATCGTCGCCACCGTCGCCAGGAGGCCCGTACGGAACAGTGATAGGCGGCCGAGCAAGGGTTGTGAATGTTGTGGGGACGCTGCGAGTGGAGGTGGTGGTCTGGGGATTGGCAGGGACAGTGGCAGAGGTGCTGCTGGTGGTGGTGGATGAGACATGATCATTGAAGGCTCCTCCAGGGATTGTGAAGGACGTGGTGGAGGTGGCGGTGGTGGAGCTGCTGTCCGTGGGTTCGCAGTCATCGCCAGTGGGCGTAGCGGTAGCGGTGCTGGGAGTATTGGTACTTGACGTGAGGGGATTTGACGTGGTTGAAGCTGTGTTTGAGGAGGTAGAGCTTGATGTTGCGGTAGTGGACGATGTCAGGAACTGACCGCCTGGTGGTCCAGAGGAAGTGGTGGAAGCAGTGTTTGATGTGCTGCTTGAACCATCTGTCGGTTCGCAGTCATCCGGACCAGGATACGCAGTTGTCGAGGTAACTCCGGTGGTGGAAGACGTCAAGAACTGGCCTCCTGGTGGTCCAGAGGAAGTGGTTGACGCAGTGGTGGATGAAATGCCACCAGTTGAGGTGGACGACGTCAAGAACTCACCACCTGGCGGCCCAGAAGAAGTAGTCGAAGCAGTGTTAGTCGAGGTGGAGCTCACAGTGTTTGATGTGGTGCTTGATCCATCTGTCGGTTCGCAGTCATCCGGACCAGGAGTCGCAGTCGTGGAAGAGACCCCAGTGGTGGAGGTGGACGACGTCGAAAACTGACCTCCTGGAGGTCCAGAAGAAGTGGTGGAAGCGGTGGTGGATGAGATACCACCGGTCGAGGTGGAAGTAGTGGACGACATGCTATCGGTAGTAGATGTTGTTGAGAACTGACCGCCTGGGGGTCCAGAAGAAGTAGTGGAAGCAGTGTTTGTTGTGCTGCTTGAACTATCTGTCGGTTCGCAGTCATCTGTATCGGGAGGGGCAGTCGTGGAAGAGACCCCGGTGGTGGATGACGTTATGAACTCGCCTCCCGGAGGTCCAGAAGTGGTGGAAGTGATAGATGAAGTTCCACTAGGAGTGGTGGAAGCCGTGGTGGACGACATGCTACCGGTAGTAGACGTAGTTGAGAACTGACCGCCTGGGGGTCCAGATGAAGTAGTGGAAGCAGTGTTTGTTGTGCTACTTGAGCTATCTGTCGGTTCGCAATCATCAGGAGGCGCAGTTGTAGAGGAGACTCCGGTGGTGGACGACGTCGATGACTGGCCACCAGGTGGTCCAGAGGAAGTGGTGGAAGCGGTGGTGGATGAGATTCCGCTGGGAGTGGTGGAAGCCGTGGTGGACGACATGCTACCGGTAGTAGACGTAGTTGAGAACTGACCGCCTGGGGGTCCAGATGAAGTAGTGGAAGCAGTGTTTGTTGTGCTACTTGAGCTATCTGTCGGTTCGCAGTCATCAGGAGGCGCAGTTGTAGAGGAGACTCCGGTGGTGGACGACGTCGATGACTGGCCACCAGGTGGTCCAGAGGAAGTGGTTGACACCGTGTTTGTTGTGCTAGCACTAGTGGACTGGGTAGACATGCTTCCGGTAGTGGAAGAGGTGCTGCTGGAAGAACCCTTGCCAGTGGATGGCTGTCCTCCAGGAGGAGTAGTAGACCCAGCAGGGGGGTTGCTCTGGGTCGACGAGGTGGTAGCAGAGCTAGGTGGGACATTTCCAGTGGAAGACGAGGTACTACTGCTCACAGTGCTGGAGGATGTCAAGGACTGACCACCTGGAGGCGACGAAGATGTGGACGACTGTCCCCCTGGAGGGGTAGAAGAGCCGGTGCCAGTTGATGACTGTCCTCCAGGAGGAGTAGAAGAACCAGCAGGGGGGTTACTCTTTGTGGAAGAAGTGGTAGAGGCAGATGAAGGAACGGTGCTACTGCTGCGGGTAGTAGTAGACGACGTCAACTGGCCTCCTGGAGGTGTAGAGGAAGACGATTCAAATGGAGTAATGGAGCTGCTAGATCCGGTAGAAGTCGCAGTAGAACTGCCTTGACCCCCAGGGGGTGAATACGGCGGCGGGACATATGGCTCAGATTTCGTCGCCGTAGTGGACGTCCCAGGAGTAGGCGGTCCACCCTGATGGGTAGTGGGAGTGACATAGATTGTCGTCTCGACAGTCAACGTCGTGGTGGTGGTGATGCTCAGAGTGGCACATGTCTCCAGCAAGAGCCTCTTGTCCAACAAGAAGGACTTGGCCAGGTCAATGCCGTCATCCAACTAGAAAATGATGTTAGTTCTCGACTCAAAGCTTGCCATGTGAGCTCAGTAAACCCACCTGATCTGCCTGAGCAGCCACCACAGACAGCAGCCCAGTGGCCGCAGCAAAAGAGAGGAAACGCATATCAAGTATTACTAATACACACAAAAAGGACTGATATTTAAAAAGAGGGAAAAGTAAAGAACGAGAAGAAGTATAAAACAACACCCAGCCAGACAAACACTGGCGGAAACAGTATATAAAGAGTGGACGGCCTGTCAAGCAAATTATCCTGTCCCAACGATGGTCGGACTTGATCAAAATTTTTATCAAGAGGAACACGATCAGGCCCATCATTTATAACAAATCCCCAGCCCCTGCACGGCAACAATTAATGAATCTGGAACCAAAATAAGACCTTGGGATGAGCCCTCTGAACGCAGGGAGAGTTCGTCGGATGCGAGACCGCTGTCAATAGTCCACTCACCTTCTGCCGTGTGACAGCCGTAAGATTAGACCAGCTGCAGGTGGAAAGGGAGCCAAGGGAGCTTACTTGTCGCCCTGCATAGCCCCCATGTTAACAAGGTGTGTGATGGTCTGGGAATAGTTCACGGTCAAGGGGCAGGGCGCACAACAAAAACAGACTTCACATGTCAGGGCAATTTGAAATTTGACGAAACTAATTGATTCATAGTAGTAGTACCATCGTCCTGGATAGCATTTTGTTTTTATCTGTCTGCGTCATAGCGTAGCTGTTCTGCCTCGGGCAGATGTGCCGTGGGAAATGAGTCTTTCTGTTGTAAGACGTATAATATGCAAAAGGGTATCCGGACCAGAGACTCTGTCATTTTATACGCCCGCTGCGTCTCTGGTCGCACAAAGAATAAAAAGCAAGATTTGGCTTTGAAAACGAGAGAGCCATAAAAAAGGTGGATGCGAAAGCAATATGCATAAGTGTGTATGCGCCAATTTCCGAAATTCCACATGCCTGTGTCCCGTGCGCCTGGAAAGTCGAGTGAAACAAGAAAAAAAGGACCTTTCCGAACCAAAACATAAAAAGAAAAGAGAGGAAGAAGGAGAAGAAGAAAAAGGCCATAATGTCTGCGCACGCTCATATGCTGTATCGTTCATAATTCCAAAACCGCCGCCGCCAGGGCATTCAATCTTAATCCTCCCAAATCGTTTCCAAGTCAATGTCGCCACGTCGTTCGGCACCGCAAACGCTCCATCGCTTCCGCTTGTCTTTGGAGCCAAAGGCCATTGTGCGACCGCGAGCCGGCAGATCCAGGCCGCTGCCCCGTCCCTTGGCATCCGATGGGTCTCCAGCATCCGATGCCTCAGCCGCAGCCTTGAGCTGGGCCTGTCGTTCGGCTTCAAGCGCCTCCTCCTCCGCGTCAGGAGAGTCAGGGATGGTTTCCAAACTCGAAATGCTAGGGCTACGAGACCTCAACGACGTCGGCGTTGAAGGGACCGAGGAGAGTGTGCCATAGCTACTGGAAAAGGGATCGTATGCCTTGTAGAGAGATGAGGAGCTGGAGGTTGGCGTGCTGGGCAGAGCCGGGAGAGAGCCAGTGCTCGATTGGGAGAAATTTCGAATTGGCGACGACGTTCGCCGTGCCCGAGTCAGGGTCCCATTAGTTGAGGCACCCAGGACGGGAGAGCCACTCCGGTCAGCAGGCAGCCGGTCGTGGTCGAGGACTGAGGTGCGCACGGGAGACGTCATGGGAAACGCTTCATCCACTGGTTTTCGCGGCGTGCGAACTCGGCTGGGGGATTGCGCAGGGCTGGCAGGGCGAAGCTGTGGGGAGAAGAGCAGGTGGCCGGAGCCAGTGACGCCAGGCATGGACTGCGTACGGCCCATGGGTGCGGCGCCAATGCTAGCAGCGGACCGCGAGCGCATGTGCGAAATGCCGGAGAGAGGAGAGGTGGTTCGGGGGCGGTAGGGAAGGGTGACCATGGGCGTCCAGGCAAAGGCCTGGTTCGACGTCGGACTTGGGTCGGTGCTGCGTCGCAGGTTTGGCGGTTTTCGGGCAATGTCAAGGTCGAACGTGGAAAGCGAGTGCGGGCTGTTGACGCGGGCCTTGGGCGGCACAGCGCGAAACTCCTCCATGCGCTCAGTCTCGGGGACGGGCTCCATCATGATGGCCTGTCGAACGTTGCATGCGGGAAGCCTGCGAGAAGGCGGATGGCCTGTGAAGCAGCCCTGCTGCGCGAGCGCCTAGGGCGAATCTTTGTGGGTTGAAATGCGGCGGCAACTGATGCGAGAGGAAGCTGCATACGGCACGGAGAATGCTGTTTGTTGTGTTGTGTTTATCGATGGACGCTGCCTGGGGGGATGGCAGAGAGATATAAAGTATCAAACGGTGGAGAGAGATGCGGTATCAGGTAGGTGGATATGAGGCCGCTCGGCTGAAGCAGCGCCGGCGGCTAGCTGGGCGACAAGGCTGAGCTGACACAGAAGTGCAGGCGCGACGGCGTCGCCTCTCAGCGTGTTTGTGAAAGGGCCCAGAGGTCGAGGGTTGGAGTTGGAGTTGAGGTTGGCGAAGCTGGGTTGCAGCGGAGCAGGCACTGCCTTTGGCCTTTAAAGAGGAACCGACATTCCTGTCTCCTGAGACTAGGGTGTAAACACCGGCAGCCGGCCGAAAAAAACGCAGCCCGAGATAACCGGGGTGATGGCGACAAGAGGGATGATGGAGACTCCGAGTGCGGTGAAGAATCAAGAGGCGGGAAATGCGAGCGACGAAAAACCTGGCAAGATTAACGCCGCTCAAAAGAAGGGGTCTCTCTGGGGGGAGGCCAAATTCGGCTGCGGTCTGGCGCGGAGAAGGCGCTTGGCCGCTGTGGTTCTGGCTCTGCAGCGCTTACGGTGTTCGTCGCAGATGCCAGGCCTAGTGTCTGCGCTGCACTGCGCCGCCGCGCATGACTCGCCTCTGCAGAGCAGTAGCAATGCCTGATCTGGGCAATCGTCAGAAGGTCTTTGCTTCAGAAACCAGGCTAAAATAGCAAGTGTAGACTACCTACGGAGTTACTATGTACTAATGTCTCTGATACGCCACACTGGTGACGGAAAAATACCTGGTAGTCGACTGAGCAGTAACCCGGAGGGCATTTCGTAGATTGACAAATTCATGCAAGACGCATGGCAATGCAGATACTAACAAAGCACAGCTGAAAAACACAGAATTTTCATCATTGCCACTATGGATCACCGTCGCGGGCTGCCCGGCGCATCTCGCCATGCATGCCCATTTCCATGTCCATCTTCTTTATTACTCAGCTGTGGCACAAACTCCCAGCGGCTACTTTACTATGTTTGTTCAGGCGTCAAAGAACTACATCAAGCCCTTTCGGTGATAGAGGCGCGCCTTCTTTCCCCAAAAAAAATTAGGGGACCTTGTCAAAATCTGTCAATGAGGAGAAAAGGTTTGCAATGTCATTTCTCGCTGTCGCCGGAAACGGAGATATTTTACATGCACACTTTATAGGGAGCAAATAACTCGTTTCTATACCGTAAATCGCATCAGCATCTAGCAAGGTATTAGAGTAGACATTGTAGAAATTCATCCAGGTTCCTTTGCTTTTGTTTCTTTTTTTTTTTTTTTACGCTTTTGGTGATCCTAGCATACATTAAATTCTTGCAGGTTCTATATCGATTAACAAAGCCGCTGTAGATGGAGATTCGTTGATTAACCTATAACGTGGAAACGAGAAACGCAGTCTGGACCTTAAATTAATGCAGTCCATCTGCTAATACTCGAGCAAGCTGCGAAAAGCATTACAGAGCATGTAGAATCTTACTAAAAAGTCCCATGTGAATTTAATTCCACGAGTGAGACGACATTTGAAGACCCTACCCTGCACGCAGCACCGAAAGACCCTGTGACGCGACTCTGACCCACCCTACTAGGCCAGCCTTACTCCAGCCTTTCAATGCTCAGCCTCGTCAAGAACCTCACTCAACAATGAGCTCCCCCGACGAGCTGGCGAGAGACACGCCTCCGCCCTACAAACGGCGAAGGACCGGCGACACTCCATCCTCACGGTCTAGCTCTCCCGATGTGCTGGCCGGCGATCCACACGACTTTCTGCCCCCCAGGCGGCTGTCGCAGCGCGGCGGCGGCCTGAGCAAAAGTCCAAGCAAGCCGCCGCAATATCTCGATGATTTCTCTCGCTCGCAGTCGCTTTCGCGGCCGCTCTCGGAATCTGTCCGTCGATCAAGATCAGCATCCAGCTCCGGCTCAAGAACGCGCTCACAATCACCCGTCCATTCGACACGATCTCCAACAAGATCCCCTCGCTCTCGACCGCGCTCGCAGTCCCCCACGTCCTCAAACCAATCACGATCAGAATCCTTTTCCCCAGAACCACAACAGCCCACTCCCACACCTCCACGAGAGCCGCTCAAGCCGAATTACAAAGCTCGACTAGCTCTCCACGGACACACCAAAGCAGTCTCGCAAGTGCGCATCTCGCCAAATGGCCGCTTCATCGCCTCTGCCTCTGCCGACGCGACGGTCAAAATCTGGGATGCCGCCACGGGAGCTCATATGGACACACTGGTTGGCCACATGGCCGGCGTGAGCTGCGTGGCATGGACGCCAGACAGCAACACGCTTGCGAGCGGCTCGGACGACAAGGCAATCCGGCTCTGGGATCGAGTGACCGGGCGGCCGAAAACGACGGCGCGGAAATCTGCTGGCCAAGAGATGGCGCCGCTGAGAGGGCATCACAATTACATTCATTGCTTGGCTTTTTCGCCAAAGGGCAACATCTTGGCCAGCGGATCCTACGACGAGGCCGTTTTTCTCTGGGACGTACGAGCAGGACGGTTGATGAGAAGTCTCCCCGCTCACAGCGACCCGGTTGCAGGCATCGACTTTTGTTGTGACGGGACATTGGTTGTGAGCTGTTCTACCGACGGATTGATGTAAGTTTTAAGCGCCAAACAATTCGGGAGATATCTGCTCAACTTGCTAATACTTGTCTTAGCCGTGTATGGGACACCTCGACCGGCCAATGCTTACGAACTCTTGTCCACGAAGACAATCCCGCCGTAAGCAATGTATGCTTCTCCCCCAATGGCCGATTCGTCCTCGCGTTCAATCTCGATAACTGCATCCGCCTATGGGACTACGTTTCTGGAAGCGTCAAAAAGACTTATCAAGGCCATCGCAATGAGAAATTCTCCATCGGGGGCTGTTTTGCCATCCTCCACGGTGAGGCATTCGTTGCCTCTGCCAGCGAAGATGGAGATGTCATACTCTGGGACGTCAAGAACAAGGAGGTACTTCAGAGAGTACAGGGTCACAAAGGAGTGTGCTTCTGGGTGGACGTCCACGGTGAAACGATGGTGACCGCAGGACAGGACGGCTCAATCAGAGTTTATCGGCATATCGGACCCTCAACGGAAGTGAACGGGGATGGTATGAGGAGCCACTCGAAAACCCCGAATCAGGGCGTGCTGCAGGGAGAGCTGCCAATTCGACAAGATGATGTTAGGCTGGAAGAGGCTTTGAGTTGACGGAGGCTGCACTGGAGCGATGTATTACCACGGCGTCCTCATTGCTGGTTTGGCGTCTCTTGTTTACGTTAGAAGGCTTTTTTTATTGCAATACTGCTATGGACCATTAATACATTTATTGCAGAGGATATAATGAGAGAATGACTATTGATCAGCTATGTAGTAGTGCTAATATGCATTCTCAGGATTTAAGCTTGTAGCCTGCGCAAGTAATTCTTTACGATATTGTAGACAACCAAGCTAATCTCTCCTTTTCTACGATACTTTTGAAACCAAGTAGGACGTACCTTGGTACTGGAATATCTGCGCCGAATGAAGAAATGGGAATGCGAATTGCTATTGTCTCCATTTTGCTATTACACCTATCGCTTCTACTGCGTCCAAACTCTCACAGAATTTGCGGAACTTTAATGGATAGCAGGGAAATTATGGGTCATATGAGAGAGTATCAAGTTCGGCAAATTGAAAACATCAATTTTTGTTCGAATGAAGGCGTATAACCCCGTAGTTGCTAAAATGGACGCCTTCGTAGCCAACAAAGGAAAAACAGTAGACAATCCACAACGTCGACATAAATAAAGCCTAGTCCAACATTGTGGCCGCTTTCTAAAATGGCGGAATAGACAACTCTAGCATCTCTTTCTCTCTTTCCTGTCAAAACCCTCTGGGCTAAAGAGTGCCGCAGCATACTGTCTATAGCATTATCTAAGTTTTAATGGAGAAAAAGAATAGTAACGCTGGATCGGACGAATCCTTTCCTGCAACGACAGTGGAAGAAATTATCAAAACAGAAAGGTGAGGGTCATTTCTCTCACTGAGGGGTAGTTTGCTACTATCTACATGCACTACTCACGCTTAGGTATAAATCTAGTAGGTGTATCTTGGTCTAACATTTTGTACCTCTAAACTCGGGACATTAATTCCATGGGGATAGTACATCAAGAAAGCCACCTGAGGCCCCCAACCCAATTATCGTCGCTGAACCGCCGCGCACGGCATGGGGCCACCTTAGCGAAAGTCAAAACAACGACCTACGCAAGCTTTGTAAAGATTATGCTGAGCAAGATGCAATTAATACAGCAACAATGGCCCTTGAAGAACACCAGAAGTACTGCGAAATATTGGTTCTTGCTGCATTCACGCTTGTCGGCGTCCCAAAAGAACTGTAGGAACCTTGTTTCGCAGCATGCGTGATGAAAGTTATGGAGACAAATGCCATGAAAGCAACGAAATGGTCGTCATGGAGTAGATACCGAGATACCCACGAAAAAATGAAAATCATCGCAACTTAAGCAGTAGCCAGAGGCTACTATATACTGAACGCAACCAGCGTTATTGCAGCAATCACCGTCAAAAATTTGCGCAAAATCGTCACAGACGGAAAAGACGAAATCATCACACAAATGCTCGAATACAAGACATTCGACTCCAAAGTACTTTGATGGGAAGCAACGTTGGGCGGTTAAGCATTTCGCCATATCTGCAATTTTGTTCTCAGAAAGACGGGTTTCTAATTTTAATAAAAGTTAATCCACAGGCTACCACTGCAATAGCAGTGATGTTGAGAGTCTTAGTCGTTGCTACGGTGCCAATTTGAGACGATTCGTTCCATTTATTAGGTCTCAAGTATAGCGTATTAGCTTGGAATATCTTGATTTAAGACAAGAACCCACGAATATGGCTGGTATCGAACTTCTAATATTGGGAATCCAAAGCTGGCAGAGATTTTGATTGTCTCTATCGAGCCAACGTTACGGCATCCTTCTTTAATATTAGATTTGCAGGACATTAACAAGATGAAGAACTAACACAATATCTTCGAGAGTGATGCAGCAATCAATCTTGCTGGAGCGAACGTCAAAGATACGATATCAAAATATTTGTGCCGAGAATTAGTATCAAATGCTAATGTGTGCGGCGTATATAAGATTGCCAGCCGCTATTAAACGGCCTGTTATACTAGATTACACCCGCCAAAAGCGCCGCCATTAAGCTCTTTGCTATATTATTTGGTAATTCATGTATTGTCGGTAGGCATTTCCCTGTTGGCGAATACCACGAGAGCTGTATTCTCATGAAATTAGGTACAGCCATCTTCTCCATCCAGCTCAAAGGCCAAAGCCGCCATATTCCGTTAATATGGTGCCAAAGGAGACGGACTCGGTGGATAAGAGATAAGAGGTCTGCTGAAGAGAGGGAGTAGAGGTGCAGTAGAGGTAGTGGAAAATATTAAACACCCTTTTCTGCCTATTACTTTCTGAACATGTAAGTGGCCAAGCTCTAATTTATACAATTTGATTAATCCTATTTATCCCGCTGTTGATTCTAGATATACGGCGGCCGCAGCTGCTGACTATGCATTTGTAAATGACCGCCATCTCTTACCGCTTGATAAATCCTGGCTGAAACTTGTAATGCTCCAAAAGCGAACGATTCACGTAGAGCCACTTTTTCCTCCTCTTGTTTAAACTTGGTGCCTAAGAAATAAACTTGAAAATAACAATGCAACCGTAAAAGCAAATACTCCACTCGGAAAGCAAAGGCGTAAGGGGAGACGGACACTTTTTCTTCTCCCTTAATTTTTTTTTTGTTTCGTGGCTTTCTATCTAATGCCATACTGTAATACCTATTTCACTATTCAAATCACCCTATCACTGCTGTCCACGGAATAATACAGCACAGTAACCATGCGTTGGCTGCATGTCTAAATTGGCGCAATCCTTTCGGTGGAACTGCATGAGAGTTGAGTGTAAGCAGCAAATAGCATCGCAGGCTAAAGTTCGCTATTGCTTTTAGCCCCTCCAGCCTCGATAGTTCGGGGATTTCCTATTTTAGAATGAATTATGATTGATGCAACGGCTGACAGGTTGTGACCTGAGAGTGGAGATGTGGGCTTAGATCTCGAGACGGGCCAATGTCCCCTTTAAAGTTAACAGGCAGGAAATATAAGCGGTTTGTTGCACAAGGACAATACGAGTTACAAACCAGGCATATCCATGTCCCGTGCCTGAATGAATATGAAGGGGTGCAGTGCAAGCAACTTTGGTTTTTGTGGCACAAGGCTTCCTAGACATTTGTTTGCTTCCAGAAGTGTTTGCTTTTCTCTTTTTTTTTTTTTTTTTTTTTTTTCTTTTTTTTTTTTTTTTCTTGCCCTACTTGAGTCTAACTCTCAGCCGCCAGCTGCCAAGATTCTACTAGTCGCGTTCTATTTTGTGTATACTATCGCTGATCTGAGACAGAATCTTCGAGCTGAGCGGAAGCTGAAGATAAGCTGAGAGAGAGGCTCGTACCTGTGGCTGAGGGCCGCTGTTTTGCATCATTTCCGCCCTGCCAATTGCGCGATATTCTCGTGCGCACAGGGCGGTTTAGGAGGGGCGGGAACATGAATTTTTTTCTCTCTTCCCGTTCCTTTAAACGTAGTGCCCGACAGCGCACACGCATGCTTGAGCATTCCAAGGTTTGCGTGCGCTCGCCACCGACTCGGGGTCGATGAACCAACGTAAACGTGCCTGAGCCGCTGTGACTCTGCGACGTTATTCAAGCCATGGGGCTAGAGCTAGACGCTTGGCCGTAGCGTCGTATCTAGAGCACCACAGCCCTGTCGTGGCCTCCCCCATAGCAGCCAATCAGCGGCACGGATTCGGCGATGCAATTTTAAAATCGACCACGGCCCCCCTCAAATGTCTGCAGGAACAAAATCTAAGGCCAGTGGGCGCATCCCAGGTCCTTGCTGGCCGCGGGACGTTACACGAGGAGAGAAATGACTGCTGCTGCCGCGCCACGAGTACCCGAGCTGCTGTGGATGGACCTCTGTGCCAACAAGGAGGTAGACGTAGCAGCAGTTACCAGGAGCGATACGATGGCAAACCAAGTGCAATAGAAGAGTCAATGCAAAATACCCAGCGCCGAGAGCACAAATATAGAAACGCGTATCTATCTACCTGTACATGTACAAGTGCCTAATACGTTCGGCGCATTGCGACATGCCTCATCCCGGCACCTGGTAACTCTAAGTTCTCGGCCAGTCCAGGTACACGCACCTCTTCTGGTAGCCGCCGGTGCACGCTTCCATGGCTTGACAGGGGTCTGTCCAGAATACCCCCTGTCGTCGTGAAACCCCAAGTCATCACATTTACTTATTATCCCCTCCGCCCAGCTCATCAGATGCTTTTCCCTCTTCTTCTCTTTTCCTCTCACCCTCATTAAAGGCTTACACTCCTTAAGAAAGCTTTTGCAGTCCATCCATTTGTCTTCAAGACAAACAGTCACTCTTTACTTATTTGCTGTTTCTTTTCTTCATTCTTTTTTTCCAACAAGTAAAAAAAAAAAACCTTCATTTCAACCGTCAAGATGCGATTCACTCTGTCTGTTCCCGCTTTCCTGGCTCTGGTCTCCTCGACCTTTGCCCAGACTGCCGACTTTGACCCCGTCAATGTCCCCAGCTCCAACCAGATCATCAACGCCGGTGCTCCTTTCACCATCGAGTGGCAGACTCCCGCCAAGTACGCCGCCGACACCATCTCCATCCAGCTGATTGGTGGCCCCACTCAGGGCACCCAGGTTCCTCTCGATGTCATTGCCAGTAAGTTGCCTTGCACAAGAACAAAGAGAAGAAGAAGCAGCCGAGTGACTAACCTCGACATCTAGCCGGCGTTGCCAACAAGGCTGGCTCATTCGTTTGGAACGTCCCCGCCACCCTGGGCACTGATGCCTTCTACGGCTTCATCGTCAGGTCCGAGAACGACCCCAGCATCTTCCAGTACTCCAACCCCTTCCACATCAAGGCTGGCGCTGCTCCTCCTGCCAAGGACACCACCACCATCACCACCTCCACTGGTGTCAAGACCGTCTCCCTGGCCACTCAGTCCACCTCGGCGCCTTACTCTCCTCCCGTCGTGACCTCGGCTCCTTACTCTCCTCCCGCCGTCACTGACGTTACCGTCGTCCTCAACGCCACCACCACCGTTCCTTGCAACGGCACCGTTGCTCCTCCTACTCTGACCGCTCCCACCACTCTCCAGAGCGCCACCCGCCTGCCTCCTCCTCCTCCCAGCTCCCCTGTCTGGGTTCCTCCTGGCCAGGCTGCCACCACCACCTGGGCTGCTCCCTCCGGCACCGCTGCTCCCTCCAACCCTCCCAGCACTCCTCTGCCTCCCCCCACCAACTCTGGTGCTCGCGTTGGCGGCAGCTCCCTTGCCCTGGTTGCCTCCCTGGTCGTGGCCTACTTCGCTCTGTAAGCGGTTGATGATGGAAAGATGTGGACGCCATCGGGGGTTTTTGGCGGGCCGTGGTATGACGCCTAATTTCGTCTGGAAGGGCTGACGGCTCTAATCTATTTTATTGTTGATTTGCACATATTTTTTTTTTTACTTTACTTGGAAAAGGCGAGGAAGATTGGTTTCGGTTTTGAATCTCTCTAGATAGAAAGCGCAGGGCACGACGTCTGTTTTTTTCTGGGAACCATGTTGTTTTCGATGTAGGATATCTAGCGCCTGCGCGTCAATAGATTGGTTCTGTCATTAATTGATAATGATTTTATGAGCTCTACTTCGTATATGGTTCCAACCAAGTTTACTATTCAATTTTACTCTTCAAACTGCCCTGCAATTTGAGCCGCAAAGACAAATCTCAATGTGCCCTGTGTGTTGTCTCACCACTGACCAGTAAGCTGGAAACCACGTCTCACATCTGGTGTCTACATGGGCAACCCGTCCTTGAATGCCAATCGCGAATTTCCCAAGATGGATACAAGCGACGATCTGCCTCTTTCCCTAGCAAACCCGGTGACGAGACATGGAAGCGGCTTACATGGATAACACTGGGGATTTTTGGCGACGAACGACCTCAGAGGGCAATTGATCGGCAGTGCTTCGTCCAAGACAATGACGCACCATGAAGAAGCGGATCGACGGGCACTAGGTATCTGCACGGACGCGGGCGCGTATAACAACAATGTAGCTAGGTTATATGACAATTGACTCAGATGTCTGGGTCTGGCCTTTGTCTGATAGTAATCCATTCTTACGCCCCGAAAAGCTCCTGTCAGACCGAAACAGGCCCAGGAGCTGTAAGCCCTTGCATTGACGGGGGAAAAAACAAACACCCTGTGCGGCAGTTATTTTTCTCCTGCTGACCTGCCTTAGTTGGCCTAAGCTTGACGTCGAAACGAAACGCCGTCGCGTTTGCGCTACGCGCATTTATTGTTTAAAATGAGCGAAAAGGGGGAGCGCTAAATAGAGTAGCATCAGAGCTACCTGTTCTCCCGGGTGTGGCGCAGGTTGTTTAGATTGGCGGAGAGAGTGTGTGCCTCATTTAAATAAATATCGCCGGCGCGAATTTGCACTTCCACGAAGTCTTCCATTATTAATATTCATGAAGACTGAGGTGACGGCGGCGATTGGTCTCCCAGCGTGTCGACAATTACTATAACTTGATTAAGTAACAGCGTAGCCTACCGCAGATGCTGCATTTGTGCGCGCATCGCGTGACGCAGGAGAGGGTTGCCTGCTCAATGTGAGCCGCTATGCTGCTGATGACACCCATTACTATTCATTTAGCTCGGCGCCAGAGAAGCACGTGTGTTGGTAGGTGGAATGCAGTAAGAAAAGGATTTAGGAGGTGAGGCTGAGCATCTGAACGTCATCTTTCTATCTGTCAGCTTCGTGGTGGTTTACTGTATGTCGGTCTAGCATCTCTTAATCGGCAGAATAGCAGCCAGCAATCCATCTCCACGGGTAAAGCTGCCTCGTGCGCATTTGACAATTTGGTACTATCAATTTACTGGTCATAAACCAAATTTAGTGAAAAGCTAAAAATGTCGCTGCATTGATACGACTTGGCACTTGCTATCGACAGCTCATCTGCAGACTGCTGGTGGTCACCATGCTACATGTACAAGATGCTGTCCCGAGTATTGGGAGAGACTGAAACTATTGTATTTCGACAATAGAAACCCATGTGGTACACTCACATGGAAATGTTTCGCAATGGGAATGCTTCGAGATGCTGGGCCATTGTTGTTACCCCCGCATAGAGTGCATTCCTGTGCTTCATCTGACTGCTGCATTTTCCTGACTTGATACCTAATTTTCTATTTTTAGAGAAATCACATGTAACGTAATTGATGTAGGTAAATATATCTGGACCCCTTTACACGTATATGATTCAACCTGCATGTGGCATTACTGTATAAGGAACCGCGATCGGTCAAAGCACGTGCTTGATGCTCTCGACTAGCCTTATGAACATGCACACTCCTCATTGGAGAACAAGAGTTTATCATGAAAGCTAGACCTAGGCCGGCCTCCTCATATAAATCTCTTAGTGATCTATGTGTATCTACGTGTGCAGACACACTCAGTTCCGGAAAGGGCGCCTCTGCAATTGCTTATTCGCTGGAGCTCCAGCTCTGCAGAGTGCCTTGGGGCGCTAGTCCTGAATCGGCAAAGACAGCTTTGGAGGGGCAGCCTGCCGTAGCTCCGGCGCCGGCAACGGCTGTTATCTCGAAATAATTTTTTTTTTCCCTCTTCTCATTTGCGAGACAGAATGACGTCCAGATGTCAATCCCTCTCTTCAGAGTGTGCCATAACCTAGGCATTGCTTGTCGCTCGTCTAGATCTCAACTATCACACCGCCCATTGGACAAATTGCTTGTAGGGCTGCCCATTTCCGGCCTCACGGAGCCAGTTGCGCTGATGTCATAAAGGTTCCGACTTTGGTGGGGTCAAAAGAAGTCAAGAGTCATCGCCGTTACATTCAGAGGTGAGAAATTCGGTGGTTGTATGCTGAAGCAAGCTCTGTGCTGACACCAATCTCCCGTATTCTGTCCATACAGTTATTCGACGATGGCATCTCAAGTAGCTCCCAAGACCTGCAAGGTCATCACCGCCGAGACCATTGCCAAGAAGCTCCTGCTCGAGGTCAAGGAAACCCTTTCCAAGGTCCAGGAGGCTGGTAGCAGTGCCCCAACCTTGGTGGCATTCCTTGCAAACGACGACCCTGCCGCCGTCCAGTATGCCGAGTGGTCCAAAAAGACCTGCGAGGAAAAGTGAGAATGCGAAATGCTGCCGTGTTGCCGCATCTACGTGATATGGTTTCTAACAGCCGAATCTAGTGGCTTCAACTTCGAGCTCCGCAGAGTCGACAAAGACCTCCTTGAAGAAGACATTATGAAGGCCAACGAGGACGACGCGGTCGACGGTATCCTCGTCTACTACCCCATCTTCCCCAAGAACCCTACCCACGATAAATATGTCCAGGAGACCGTCGATCTCACCAAGGACGTCGAGGGATTGCGCCACAGCTACCTTCACAACATGTATCACAACATTCGCTTCTTGGATCCTCCCGAGAACAAGAAGAAGTCCATCCTGCCCTGCACCCCGCTGGCCGTGGTTAAGATTCTGGAGCACCTCCAGATCTACAACCCCATCCTCGCTTACGGCAACCGTCTGTTCGGCAAGACCATTACCGTCATCAACCGCTCCGAGGTCAATGGTCGCCCTCTCGCAGCCCTGTTGGCCAACGATGGTGCCACCGTCTACTCTGTGGATATTACCGGCGTACAGCTGTTCACCCGTGGCCAGGGAATCAAAAAGGTTCGCCACCAGGTGGAGGAGAAGGAGGGCTGGGGTCTGGAGCAGTGCCTACCTCTGAGCGATGTCATCATTGGAGGAGTGCCTGTGGAATCATACAAGGTTCCCACAGAGCTTATCAGAGACGGCGCCGTTTGCATCAACTTTTCTTCTTTCAAGAACTTTGATGGAGTCGCTGTCAAGGAGAAGGCTTCCATCTATGTGCCATCAGTTGGAAAGGTCACTATTGCCATTCTGCTGAGAAATCTTGTTGTAAGTGCAATATATCGCATCTCTCTTGAGATATCACAGTGTAAGAGGAAAAAAAAAGCTAATTATTTGATAGCGTTTGGTTGCGAACCGCCCCCCCAAGGAGGATAAGAGCACCATCCAGGCCCGAACCGAAGCTTTCGTTGATGAGATTTGATTGCGGATGTAAAGCAATAAACCAAAACCGTTTCTCTTCTTTTTCTTTTTCTTTTTCTTTTCTTATTCAACAACAAAACAATAGCATATCAACGAAGTGTCAGGAAATAAATGATCAAAACGACAAAAGGGCGAGGGAAGGAAAAAAACACTAAAAGGCGGGAAAATGAATATCATAGAATATCGTTCAACACTCTGTAGAAACAGATTCGAGTTGCATCTAAATGAGAGTAAAACAGGGAGCTCTATAACCATCAGTACATGGCCTATTATTATGCAAACTTTTATTGTTCTAATGAATGTGATGCTCTGCGAGAGTCCTTGCGTTAAGATGGTACCAATTGCCATTTCGATCAACAAGCAGCCTTTTCGTCTCCGATATGCTCCCAGGCCGCTTTGGCACCATTAGGCATGACCATACGCTGACACTACCTCTCTCTTAACATTTTCTCATTAATGATGTGTGAAATGGCATTGCACCAATTAACAAACATCCAGAAGGAAATAGCAGTTATTTTCAAAATGGGTCATCATCACTATACCGCATTCCATCGCAAACTCGACAATGGATAGCCCCAGAATAAAACTCTGTTCTAATCAAATAACCAGTGGGAGCTGGTTTATCCCCAACATCATGCGGGGAAGAAACAGCAATCTATAATCTTTCGAGCTAATATAGTGTCCCTGTTGCTTTTTGTTATCTCTACTGTCTCTACTACCTACCTAGGTACCTAATGCTTCCATGACATGCTTATTCATTTGCTACGTTTGTGTTCTTGTCCCTTTTAGAAGAAATGAACATTGATTCGTGTAGATTTAGAGGTTGATCATGTAATAAATACACATAGCTAAGCCGAACGACGTCGCAGATGACTGGCCAACTCGTTTTACGCCCTCTTCTTTGCTCCACTGTTGGTACGAGGACCTCAAAGAATTAGTAGTACACACTCATTTTAGTCTTTTTTAGTATGGAGATCAGGCACCGTTTCTTTCCACGTATGTATGGACCTGTACCACAACAAGCAAGCATGTCTTGCAGAAGCCTTGGAGATGGTAGACCCAGCCAGTGGGGCCGAAAAATGACGCGGCTATGCGAACCCAAAATAGTAAAAGAAACTCTGCGCAAAGAGGACAGAATTGCTGCTGCGAGTGAGCCGCAGATCTCTTACTGCATTGCTGACTTGCAGCTCAACCAGGTACTGCTACTATTTTAGCAATACGGTGCATTACGCGGCATGGATAAACCGTGTATCTGGAACAAGAGGCCAATAGACTAGTTTTGCACGGCCCCGGGCCAAAATGGAGCACAGCGCGGCGATTTGCCGGGTCTTGGGGTTACGAGCATCGGGTAAAATTAGTATTATGCGGCCCTCCACATGACTAATTTCGCAGCTTTGCCTCTCCCCTTGTGTTATTCCTGCGAAAGAAGGGCAAAAAGGAAGACAATACGAGGGATTGAATGGTGATGGCGCCGTGCTTGTAGCAAATAGGTAGGACCAACAATGCTGAGTGCCTACATGCTGGCGTTGCCACGCTTTCTTCATCGGCGGGACTGCAGTAGTGGAGTTGGGTTGTATTATTGCGCCGGCAAATACGGACACTATGGAGCACATGTTATTTCGCCTTTGCGAGCGGATATGGTGAAGAGAGAGGGCGTATGGAGCACCGGTATGGAGTACAAGACTCTGTATCTTTGTATGTCGTGGCACGAGGCTACCTCCTGGGTGCCTTATTAAGCGGCCACCTATTTGGTATACCTACCGCTGGAGATACCATCACGCGGCATGCACCCGTGCAGCCAATTACCGACATGTGCTTGCACCGCTGCAGATGTACATGTAGTACTCGGATGTATTTTTTGGGAAGCACCAACAAATCGTTGCATCTACGTCGTTAGGTCGAGGATTCGGCCAGTCCGGGTGGGAAAAAAAAAAAAAACTTGAGAAAGAAATACCTCTTCCACAGACAACACGCACCTCATCTCTGACACGCCGGGTAGAAGAAACAAGCAAACAAAACAAAACGCCCAGTCAATTTCGACGCATAAGAATCGACCACCTAGCCCTCTTTGAGATCCGCGCCCTGAATAGCCCCAGCGCGCCACAGCGCCACCCCTCCAATCCAGCTAGATGAGTGGCCCTTTTGTGGCCGTTCCTGTCAGACCAGGCACTCATTCGACTTTTCTGCGGCCCGGGCCTCCAGGCTTGCATACCTTGCCTCGGGCGGGCAGGTGCCTGTAAATACAATAGTGCATGCAACTTGCAGCGCAGTTTCTGGGCGTCAGCGACACTCTCGCTCTTCTCGTGACAACCTCTTTTTTCTCTTCTACTGCTTTTTCTGGGTCCTCTTTTCCCCTCTAATTGCTAGACGACGATCCAGACCGAAGCTCCGCTCGCTTCAGAGGTTGCCGGCTAGCAGCAGCATCGATTCAGCCAAAACCGTCCGTCGGCCGCTTTTAAAGTCGCTCCTTTCTTGTCTCGCGGCGCGCCCTGGTCCACTCTCGCATCGCGGAGTTTTTGAACATCTCTCCCTTTTCGTAATTCTATTTCGCGAGGCTGCCAGGGGCTTAGCAGCGCGCGAGCCCTGAATCCCAACTACACTCGTTTTTTTTTTCTTTTGTGCTTATTTTTTTTTTATTTCGTTCTCGCTGCTCTGGATGTACCTTTGTTAGACGCTTGGGCAGCAGAGTTTCCGTGACTTGTCTTGCGCCAGGCGCGGAAGAATCGAGGGACTGCAAAGGGACAGGGCACAGCGAGAAATACAGCCCGGCAAGGCGCAACAGAACAACGGCGACTCGCTTTCCTTGAGCTTGGGTCCAGCCAGCCGATCAGCCATGACGCTGCAGTCCATTGTCACGAATCGCTATGACGGCCAACAAGACGCTCGCGGCATGGCCGTTCCGTATCCTCAACCCGCATCTCCAACCCTGACTAACCCGGACATGATCTTGCCCGACTACGATGAGCCCGACACGTACCGCGGCCGGTCGCAGACGGGCCCGTCGCTCTGGAACAGCGGGCACCATATCGAAGACGGCTTTCAGTTCACCCAAGACTTCTACGCCAATCCCAACCCTCTGACAACGCCCATCATCTACGGCAATGGAACCATGCTTTCAGACATTGGCGAGGTCACAGAGGTGGAGAGCGTCGTTGGGCCGATTCCCTCGCGCAATGCGTCCAAGCGCTCGAACCACAGCTCGGGCGACGAAGGCCCGTTTCGAGCATCGCTGACTGCGGGAAAGAGGTTTATACAGCAGCGACACCAGCAGCAGCAACAACAGCGCCAGCAGCAGAATGATCGCGAGCGAAGAATGTCCACCGATTCAACCAGCACAATTGGCGCAAACGACGGCGGTGCCTTCATCGATTTCGACGATTCGGCGAGCGTGGGCGGAGACAGCATATTTCAGGGCGACGACGAAGAGAGTATGGCGTCCGAGTACGTGGAAGGAACAGCCGCCTCACACCACTTACGCGCCTATGACCCGACGGCTAGGCGGAGACTGAGTGATGATGGGACTTCTATCAGCAAGCGAGCGGAGCAGATTCTCGCCAATGCCAAAATGAGACTGACTGTAAGCTTTGCGCAAGGAACAAAGTGAAACCCCCCCTTTTCTTCGAAAGAGGACTAATGAGCTTCTTTGCAGCATATGGAGGACAATCTTACCCGAGCAAGAACCTTGAGTTATTCATCTGTATCCGACGGCTCAACACCATCGCCTACCATGGGAAGGGCCGCTTCAGCACTCCGTAGGCCAGATGTAACATCAGCTGCGACGAATCTATCGAAAACGGGCAACGAGAACGGTGCAATTTCTGGGTCTTATGGAACATCAAAGGTGCCGGGCTATACACAGCGGTCTGCTAGCGCTCTTGGTTCTGCTGGTGGTTATCGGCGGCCTTTGCCTACATCCAGAAGCATGGACGGCCTGGGGAGCAGCGCTTCGACTCAAGGCGCTCATGGGCATTTCAGCTACTATCAATCAGACACTACTCTGGAGGCTCTGAATGGGAACGGAGGGCAGCGAAACGGCTCACGAACAACCACCTCAGCGAGTCCCACGCCGGGGGCCTATTCTGAGCTTGGGTTGACTCGTTCTGCTTCGGCATCACAGATGCGAGACCTTCAAGACCAACTGAAGGGCCTGAAAGGAAAGATATCTACCTTGAAAGAGCAAGCACGTGCAGATAGCATGAAGCGTCGCAGTCTCCAAAGCCTTCGTATGCCTAGTCCGTTTACCAATGCTACCTGGGAACCAAACTCTGCGGATTCGCGTGGTTTCTACAGCAGCGGAGAGGATACACCAACAACGGCAGAGCATGTCGACGGAAACATGAGCAATGGCGAGAACGAATATGCACGAAAACAGCCCGAGTACATAGCCGAGCCCATTGAGGAAGTGGAGGAAGAGGAAGAGGAAGAGGAAGAGCAAGAGCAAGAGCAAGAGCAGCTTCAAGAGCAGTATGAGGAGCAGCTTCAAGAGCAGTATGAGGAGCAGCACCAAGAGCAGTATGAGGAGCAATATCAGGAGCAATATCAAGAGCAAGAGGAGGAAAGTGGGGAAGGAGAGGGAGAAGAGCAGGGAGTCAGAGTGATCGACGAGCATCCTCTAACCCCAGAGCCTCAAGAAGACCATGAGCGTCTCGAGGAGAGCGAAACTCCCAAGGTTCGGACCCTGGCCAGCCCATTGGAAGTAGATCAACAAGAAGCAATCAACGGCCGCCGGAGCTCATCACCAGCAGAAAGTGTCGCTACTGAGTACACGGAAGTAGAGTCGAGCCCCGAGGCGGCTCGCGATGGCTATGCAAGCGAAGGCGAGGAATCGCTGTATCATGAATCTTTCCAGCAGCCCATCTCCCACGAAGACCGCGAGGACGCCTTTGATTATGAGCACTTCTTTTTGCACTCTGCTATGAGTACTATGACGGACCAGCGACTGCGCTCAGAAAGTGTGAGCTCGGCAGACTCGGTGGAAACTACACGGGGCCCAATTGTGTCGCACAGGCGGAGTAGCAGTGCGGATACGACAGCATCTGTGGACACGTTCGCAACGGCAACTGAGGGACTGGACAGTCGTAGCACAACGGCTCAGGGTGCTTTCAGAGTTTACACGGCGGCTGACTTGTTTGAAGATGCTCGGCGAAGACACGCCCATTCGTTTAGAGACTCTTCAGTGAGCAGCAGCGACGAGACTGCTTCTACGCTTGGGACACACCAGAGGAGCAGCACAATGACTACGCCTCGGCCAATGAGCAACAGTTCTGTCAGATCTATGCACCGACCGTCGCATTCGTCCTTTGAATCTATCGGAACGAACCGGAGCTTCCCACTCATCAACAAGACCAAGCTTAACAGTGGTATCTTAACGCCTGGCGGCTCTCCTGATCAAGGGCTGAAGAACAAGATTAGAGACTCGCTCTTGACCGATACATCGAGCATTTACAGCCAAACCAGCAGCAATGGGCGAGGCGGACAATCGCCAGCGCTTCAAGTCCTGTCCAAGGATGTCCAGGTGACTGTTGAGAAACTGGTTGCAAGCATCGGAAAGTGCGTTTTGGCGCTGGGTGAGCCTGACGGAGCTAATCCAGGAGGCCATGAATTATACAAGCGCAGGATCGAGATGGCTCTGCGCGTTCTCAACGGAGAAGCTGATATCCCTTGAAAAGGACCCAGACATTTTTTTTCTTCAATTTTTCTTTTTTTCACGATTGCGAATATTTGACTGCGTCTTTGAAGCGTATATGGATGAGACGCGTCGTTTGGAGATGGGATAGGGGGAGTGGACAACTATGATTTTAATGCTATTCCGGCGCTTGCTTATGCACGGACAGCTTATGCCTTCGATACCCTTTTCTTCTTCATGTTTTTTTACTTGTTTTATAATTCTCTTCGACTATTACTTTTTTATTTCTATTAATTGGCAAGACTGCCTATTCAGCGTTATGCTGCCTTTTTTTTTTTTTTTTTTTTCTGTTTTCCTTTTTCTTTCTTGGTTTGGGAGGCGGATTCTGCTTATTGAGACGATTGTGACGACTTGGCAGCGGAGGGAAGGGATTTTGTCTTAGTAAACGACTTGGCTTAGAATGCGAAAGGAAGAACCGTGAATATACCTGTTACCATTAGCCTTTTATCTTTCAGGAAGCTGCATGCACGTAATCAGTGATGGGTTCATATGATTTGGTCACGGCCCTTGAGGCTTCAAGTGCAAAGCGGCTAGTGCCGACGCTGGAGCATCACATGCCAGGACTGCGAGCAGCGAGAAACGCTAAAACCTCCAGCTCTCTTAGCACGGGACGCGGGCTAAATTCACGCCACCGCGGCGGGCGGGGGTTTTGAGAGAAAAGTCCCTGGAACAAGGACACGCAAAAGCCCCCAACCTTTGAAAAGAGGAGCGCTGAAGCAAAACAAAGAGGGCCGAACATCTCCCGATTCGAGCACATCCCAGCAACTCTGAACAACCAACGAGACGAGCGAGACTTGAACACACGGCCGGGACTGGACAGAGCCAAGGACAAACAGGGGACCCTTTTTCTGCTGCTATCTTATCACGGATCCTTGCTCAGTGATTATTTATTCTACTATTTTTTTTTTTTTTTCTTTTTTTATTGTCGCCTACCGGCTTTGAACAAACGCGACCTGCCTCTGTGTGCTTCCCTTTGTTGGCAGGCAGAATTGATACTACTGCTGCTTGAGCCCGTCGCATTTCACCTCGTCTTTATTCCCTTTTGCTGCCGACCGACAAAACCAACACTTTCAGACGATCTTTTTTACTCCATCGTTCGCTCGCAGCTTTATCCACAGATCGACAGAGCCAAGCGCTTTCCTAGGCAGAGTCATACATACATACAAAAACCACCAACAAACAACAACCATCACAACCATCGCCATGGGCGAAACCCTGACGACGCAGCTCCTCACCTCCTTCCTCCCCGCCGACGTCGTCGCCCTCATCGACACGCACATCCTCGACCCCCAATCGCCCGTCCAGGCCGTCAAGCGCACCGCCGTCGCACAGGCCCGCCGCAGCGCCGACGTCGTCCTCCCCGTGCTGCAGCCCCTCGTCGACCGCGCGCTGGCCCTCCTCGCCGAGCACCAGGGCGCGCTGGACATGCTCGTGCCGCTGGCGGTCCTGCTGGCGACGCTCGTGGTGCTCAACTGGGTGCGCAGGATCATCCTGTGGTGGACGCGCCTGGCCTTCCGGGCGGTGTTTTGGGCGGCCTTTGCGGCGCTCGCGGCGTGGGTGGTGAACAGGGGCGTGCTGGTCAGCGCGAGGGACGCGGCCGTCTTGGGGGCCAAGATTGTCGGGTACATGGCGGTGCTCAAGGACGTGTGGCTGGATGAGTATAAGCGGTATGAGGGACAGGAGGCGAGTGGAAGGTGGGATGACTATGCGGCGAGGAGGAGCAGTAGCAGTAGGGTGCTTAATGCGCAGGCGAGGTGAAAATGGAGGATGAGGGATGGATGAATGGATATAACAAAGAAGAAGAAGAAGAAGAAGAAGAAGAAGAAGAAGAAAAAAGATAAGAATAACAAAGTCATGAGGATATGATGAATGGGACATACGACGCGATCAGGCCTGGGTAGCATGTCACAAGTGACGGGGAAAGAGTCTGAGCAGAGGACAAGGGCGTATAATAGGGTCTTTTTTTTTCTTTCTTTTGTTTAATTTGCATCATTGGGAAAATCATTGTTCTTGTTATTTTTTACTATCTTGATAATTTCTTTTGTAAATCCTTTTCAAGAAGCAGCTAGACTCAGGTTCGACGTCCTTTATCTAAGCTGCACCAAATGCGAAACCACAAACGCCGTCGCTATGCAGATGTGCTCCCAGCCAATGTATCAAAGCCATTTTGCCCCCCCTTGACCATAATTTCTTTTTCCCATTTAATCAGCTTCATCATACTCCTGCTCGTCGTCGGGCTCTTTTGGATCTTGAGCTTCGTGGTACTGAATACAGTCGTCGATATGGCTGAGAATGCCCCCCACGCTGTCTTCGTCTGTGACATCCAGCTTGAGGTAGTTGATCATGCTGAAGCTCTCAATGAGACCAGCTACGGCCTTGTTGAGGCGACGGAAACTGGCGCCCTTCATGACCTGAGCCTTTTCATCAGGTGGCGCAGACTCATCATCCTCCTCGTCGGGGCCTTCGACTATTCTCCTGCTGCGCTCCAGAGGATCGTCTTCTAGAAGGGCAACATCGGGCGTCAGGAATCGCTTCAGGTCCTTCTTCTTGACCTGGTCCTTGATGAGGTCCATCTTGGACAGGACATTGATGTGGGGAACCTCCAGCATGAGCATGGCACTCATGGCGCTGAGAGTGCCGGCGAAGAATTTGGCCCTGTCCACAACGAAAGTGGCCTCGAGGAGATAGACGGCCGCGAGTCGAATGTCCAGAGAGCCCGAGTTGGTGAGGAACTTGACCAGAGTCGGCAGAATGGGGATGTGCGTATACAGCTCGATCTGGCCGGGCATGTCGATGATGATGAGGTATTCTTCCGTCAGGGAATCCAGGGCCTCGGTCAGCCAGTCGAGATTTTCCATGAGAAACTCGAAGCAGTAGATGAGGCCGCCGTTGGGGCCCAGGCCCACCTCTTCCATGGCATCTTTGAGGGAGATGAGCTCCTTGATGTCGAGGTCGGGCTGGTGCTCAAACGACTCGGCGGCCGGGTCGAGGTTGATGTAAAAGGCTGAACGGCGGTTGAGCTGCAGGTGGGTGATGAGGGCGGCGCAAAAGGTGGACTGGATAGAAGAGAAAAAGTCAGTGAATATTCACAAGCCAACGCGGTTTGGGGGGGCGTTGTCGCAAACGGCATATCGAGAGCTAGATGCAGGATGATTCATTCGTCGGAACCATATCGGGAGGAATTCCGATGTTCACCACCCAGGCAAGCATTGGCGCAAGCATCAGCATCAGCGCCAGCACCAGCACCCATGCTCTTCCGCTCGTTTGCTTCTCGATTTGTGCTTGCGCCGTAAGCTGGCGTAAATGAAAGGATGCCACATACTTTGCCCGCCCCTGCAGGGCCCATGATCATGGCGCCAAACTTGCTCATGATGGCGCAGCTGTCAGGATATGTGTGTATTCCCTTTGTTTTCAGTCTTTGTAATAGCAGCGTGGATGTAGTAGTACTATCTATGCCTGGCTAAATTTCGGTACCCGAAGAGAAGAAGAAAAAAATTATGACGGAGGCCCCTCAATCTGTTATCGACAAGAAGCTCTTCTTAGTGGCCCGCATCCAGCCCGAATGGGGGTCCAGCACATGCAACACGTTGCGGAAGCACTCGTCGGCGACAAATCCCCCAGGCGGGGTCGCGCCGAAAACAGCCAAGCTGACATGTACATGTACAGTGTAGGGAGCCCTGTGTGAGTTCTTACCCCCCCAGTACGGAGTAGTAGTAAATTGAAATCTTACAGAGAGCAATACCTAATACTACTAGTAATACATACTACGTACTTGCAAACTCCCAGTACAAACACTGTACAGAGTAGTGATACAGACAATTGCAGCGGCGATGGCGCAATTTCTGGCACGCAGCGCTAGCGCAGTAGCATCTCAGGAACGTTTTGTGGACTCGACTATTTTTTTTTTTTTTTTTTGGTTGGGGTGCAGGAAAAAGAAGGGAAAAGAAGAAAAAAAAAAAAAAGTGCCACACCAATACCGCGCAATTAGCACCCGGATGGCAGTCAAGCGAGATCTCGTCTGTCGACGAAGTCAATCTCTCGTGAGTCGCAGCAGTTAATTGATGCGACTTGGTGGGTGCCTCCTGTATGTCTCTGCTGGGTGTGCTTCACCAAATCCCATGTCGTTCGCATAAGCCATCCTGCCACTGTAGTATTCGTGTTCGCAATCCTAGATGACTCTGTTGCTCAAAGTGTGGGGCATCGGGGACATTCTCGCAGTGCAATTTTGCAGCGATCCTGCGCGTATCTCTATGGTGTAATTTCATCCAGACATGTGGGAAGCTAGTCGACGGCGCCCCTCCTTCTCCGACCGGCCTAAATAAAAATCTCGGAATCCGCCAATTTTTTCTCCCTCCCTTCTTCTCAGTCATTTCCCCTTTCATTCTTCTCTTCAGCGATTGTCCGTCGTCTTTGTCTCTCCCGCCCATTCATTGCATCATCCCTCTTTTTTCCCTCCACCCCTCTTCACACAACCGCCACAATGTCTGCTACCAACGGCATCCCCAAGTCGGGAACTTTCCTCTTCACCGTAAGCGCGCCCAATCCCCCTCTGCGCATCTGCAGCTGCTAATCCGCTCCTCCAGTCCGAGTCTGTTGGCGAGGGTCACCCCGACAAGATCGCCGATCAGGTCTCTGATGCCATCCTCGATGCCTGTCTCGCTGAGGACCCCCTCTCCAAGGTTGCTTGCGAGACCGCCACCAAGACCGGTATGATCATGGTCTTTGGTGAAATCACCACCCAGGCCAAGCTTGACTACCAGAAGATTGTCCGAAACACCATCAGGGACATCGGCTACGATGACTCCGAGAAGGGCTTCGACTACAAGACTCTCAACCTGCTCGTTGCCATTGAGCAGCAGTCCCCTGATATCGCTCAGGGTCTGAAGCTCGACCAGGCCCTGGAGAGCCTGGGCGCTGGTGACCAGGGTATCATGTTCGGCTATGCCACCGACGAGACCCCCGAGCTGTTCCCCCTCACCCTCCAGCTCGCCCACAAGCTCAACGCTGCCATGTCTGCTGCCCGCCGTGACGGCACCCTCCCCTGGCTGCGTCCCGACACCAAGACCCAGGTCACCGTTGAGTACAAGCACGACAACGGTGCCGTTGTCCCCATCCGCGTCGACACCGTCGTCGTCTCTGCCCAGCACTCTGCCGACATCACCACCGAGCAGCTCCGCAAGGAGATCCTCGAGAAGATCATCAAGACCACCATCCCCGCCAAGTACCTTGATGACAAGACCATCTACCACATCCAGCCCTCTGGCCTCTTCATCATTGGTGGCCCCCAGGGTGACGCCGGTCTGACCGGCCGCAAGATCATTGTCGACACCTACGGTGGCTGGGGTGCCCACGGTGGTGGTGCCTTCTCCGGCAAGGACTTCTCCAAGGTCGACCGATCTGCTGCCTACGTCGGCCGATGGATCGCAAAGTCCCTGGTCGCTGCTGGCCTCGCCCGCCGTGCCCTTGTCCAGCTCTCATACGCCATTGGTGTTGCCGAGCCCCTCTCCATCTACGTCGACACCTACGGCACCTCTGACAAGACTTCTGACGAGCTTGTCAAGATCATCCGTGACAACTTTGATCTCCGACCTGGTGTCATTGTCCGCGAGCTGGACCTGACCCGCCCCATCTACCTCCAGACTGCCAAGAACGGTCACTTCGGTACCAACCAGTCTTTCACCTGGGAGCAGCCCAAGCAGCTCAAGTTCTAAGTACTTGCTGCTACAAACTGCGTGCAGAGTATTCAACAATCTCTCTGCTAAATGATTTACAAAACGATGTATTTCACACGTCGATATTTCATCAGACACATTTAGGCGGCGTACGGTTCTCAACGAAACCTGGAGGCTTTCCCATGGGATTTTACGGGAAGGCGAGGTGGTTTCTGGCGTAAATTCTTTTTCCTTTGTTCTTTTTTTATTATACATATACCAGGGTCTTTGGGGGACACAACGGGGCGTCTTTCAACAAAGACAAAAGTTATGGGTTATTTGCATAGACAGCACAGGGTCACGTCTGCAAAACGGAAAAAATGCACACTTATGAGCTACGCTAATGATGGGTATAAACAAGATCTGCGTACCGGCGTTTTCGGGAACCAAGAAGAAGTTCAACATCTTTCTTCCCGAGTCTCTTGACCGAGCTGCTGAACATGCAAGTCAGTTGTCGGGGTTGGAAACAGGAGAAGCTGGTGATTATCGGAAAGATGTCATGACTTTTATTTAGACATGAGATTTGAGAATAGAGAAGCCCGATTAAGGCAAACATTTGATTATGAAACACCTTGTGAATGTCTTTATTGTCCTTTTATATACCACACACCTTTGTGTGATGTAACAACGAATATGTCAAGTTTTGCAACTATTATACGTAGTTCAAAAAGAAGAACAATATGTCAGATGGCATTGTCAATTTGCTATTCGCATCACTCCATCCCCATGTATATCCGCACCCCATGATCCCATCTTCGCAGTCTACCGCTAGGCCCCGCAGTGCTATTGCTATTTTGGTTACGGGAAAATGAATGAGTGTGGAGGTGGATTGTGCGTTGATGCTAAACCTCTTTTGAGGGGAATTTGCGCATAGTTGCTTCCATTATACATTAGGTGAAGCCTGAATAGGAGGGAATTGCAACTGAAAGGCTGCAGTCTACGTGAGTCATGTGTAGATGTTTGGCTTTCCAAGAAGAGTTATATTTTGCCTGCTTTCAAGAATAAAACTATAAGGCATCTTGGGCATTAATACAGGGCCTCCGTGCACAATCTGATAACACTCGCGCACACGCAGGTGAGATTCGCAAGAGGCGTCGCCTGATGGGTTCGACTATGCAAGGCAGGCGCTTGCTAACGAATATCAAGGGGTGTATAAGACTCTTCAACTAGACACTTGCTCCTCAGTTACCTGTACGAGTGAGGTAGAATAGACCCCGAAGGACGGAGACTGAGAGCGCACAGATGAGTTGTGGCTGTTTGTTGTTATTGTGAGGCATGATGTTGAGTCTGTGCTCTGAAAGGGCGTGGGTCCATCATTTGTATATGGGCTTTGTCTCTTGGTTTCATTCTTTTTAACTGGAGTGGATTGTATTACATACTATTCATCATCATTTTGTTTGTTTCTTGATATAATGCGTAAAGTACGCTCCATTTATAGAATGCGGTTAAAGACTTTCATTGAGAGCGATGAATGAGCTCCGGTTGACAAGGTATTCCAACTTTATTTATATAACAAGGGTTTGTTTTGTGTTTGTGACGGACGGGTCCATGAAAGATTGAACAAGTTATGAACATGATGGCTTTCAGAATCGTAGTCAACGCTTTATCCTAAAAGAAAGAGAGGAAAGTTGTGAAGATGATAAGGTTCAGAATGACACTGGCCGTTTGCACAATGAATAGAGCGTGAAGACTAAATTTAAGTGATGTATTTCTAAATCATGCTTCATGAAGCTATAAACGACCTACAATACCTTTCGCCTAGCTGTATGCAATCATATCAGCCCTCCCCGGCAGTGAAACAGCCCACAATGGATGCCATAGACCCCATAGAACAGCGCGAGTTTGACATTGCCCATTTCTTCTTCTACGCGGGCGTCACCCGCCAGACGTGCGACGACTGGCTAAGGGGATTCAAAGGAGGCACCTTCACGCCCATCCCGGAGCAAGGCAACAGTAGCTACTCGGTGTACGCCGGGCAGGACCAGGAGTACATTGTCCAGTTTCGACTCAAGTCTATCCCCCTGGACGTCGATGCCATCAACTTGGCGCAGAAAGTATATGGATCCAAGGTACCCACTGTTGTGCTCGAGGCCCAGCTGGGCGACGACGACGGCGGCGAGAAGCCTCCAGTGCTGGTTTATTCGATAGATCGCGTACATGGAACTCCTTATTCGTCGTTCCTGTGGTATCGTGGCGAGGCCATGATTAGGTCAAGGGAGATGAACGCTCATTGCCGCAGAAATCTAACAAGAGACTTTGCACGGTAAGAGTAGTTCCCTTTGCCTAATAAGACTCAACCTTGAATATATATATATATATATATGTTTTAAAATTATTAATCATCGCAGTTTCTTCGCCATGTCATGGAACTCTCCTAGACAACTGAGTTTAGTAAAGCGTGCCATGTCAAGAAATCTGCAGACTAGCATTTTAGAGGGTTTATTCTACCTACCAGAAGAGTTCCACCCCATCATCAACGCGTGTATCAATCAGATAGACGTAGTAATGCGCTTGCCAATGGTGGTATATCACACCGATCTATCCAAAGAGTCATTTGCGGTAGACAACGAATGCCAACTAGTCGGCATTATGAGCTGGTCGAAGCTTGCAATCGGCCCGTTTGGACTCAACCTATACATCCTCGAACAAATCTACGGAGACTTCAGTCTGAAATATGGGCGGGCTAATTTCTACGACCACGAAGATCTGCAATGCTTATTCTGGTATACGTTTGAGAGGTCCGTGGGCGGCTTGACGGACGATGAGTTTCGCTCCATCAAAATGGCAATGATTATGGGGTTTCTGCAGCGCTGGGGACTTGCTTGGAAGATTGCCACTTACCCGGGTCCGGAGCCTGCTTCGACTGTTGACGAGATGTCGCAGTTTAGCATGTCGATACTGAGGTCCTATCTCATAGACGAGAAAACTAGATTTGAAGGTATAAAAGAGTTATTGGAAGGGGACATGGTTCCTACAGGATAAAAGCAACTTTTTTTTGGTGGTATTGGCGGTGTGCATTTCGGAATACCTATGGGAGTCAGGAAGAATTTGTTATTTAACTAGCTAGACGTTGCCTGCTATTCGTACTTGAATCTGCATATCAACATGTATAGACGGTGCTTTGAGTATGATACACCGCACATGCCGGTTTAACAGCTAGCAAAAGCTACATCTTTTTTCCTGCAATTACTATATATTGTCAAGCTAACATTGTTCATTGTCAATGAGCGAGCTAATATCTATCTGTATAGAGCATTGTGAAACTCGGCATCATTGTTGCACTAGGATCATGTCTACGAAACTCGCACCAGACGTCACCTGGCAAAGGCCTACTAGAAAAGAAAATAATTGACGCAACTCCATCCATGCATACGGAATAACATAGTTGCTTCCTATTCATCTAGTAGTATAGCTTATGCCATGGTTGCATCCTTACAGAGAGAAATCTGCCCATTACAGACAAGAGTCAATAGCCCATTGTGCAGAGAGACCCAGATCCTCAAAACCCCATTGGCGCTGAGCCGTCGGCACCTTTCGAAAAGGAATCAGCTTGATAACACTAGGATTCTCCCAGAACAGTGGTAACTCTAGGCGAAGCACGGGGGAAAGGAAAAGACAAGGGTGTGAGAGGCTTGGGTTAGGACGAAGAATTGGCGTTTTGTTCAAAAAGCTTGGCTCTCATCGGCAATTAAACCCGGGCGTAGGTCATAAGAGGGGGGGCGTGGTGGCTTGCAAGTTTTTTTTTTTTTTTCTTTTTTTTGTTCTGGTGTTGGTTGACGTTGGCTGCAGATCTTATGCGAGATGAATGAAGCTATCCTGACTTGGCCGAAATAACAATAGCAACGCTAACCCAAGCCCTGGGTTGGTTTTTTTTTTTTTTCGTAACCGCTACCCGGTTTCCCGCTCAGCCGAGAATGACGGTTGGGATCAATTCGCCGATGGCGTTTTCTTATCCTCTTTTTTCGAAGGATTTCGTAAATTTCGTCCGGTCTTCCAGTAAATGGTTCCCGTCAGTGTTGGGCGTTACTTACACGAGGCTGTGCCCGCATGATTCCCATGGATAAGGAGTAAAGCAGTTCCCTCCGCCAACTACAAGCTGGATTCAGCCCCAGTACGTGAGAAGATGAAGAAGACGGTTGTCTAAATGCTTCGCTTTGACCCGTGGACCGCGTGCCATCCCGAACACTTGCATGTAATTGACTTCAGCTCTGGGGGGTCTTTTATCGCCCACAAATCGCCAACCGCCCACTGCCTCTTCAGCTTCGCGCAATACAACTGTTGAATCATCACCAATCACTTAGTCAGAATAGCCGAACCGCGTCGCGAACACAACGCTAGCTCTGTACAAGACGGCATCTAGCTCGGATTGTGGCATATCCGAATTCCCACAGCTGTGGTAGAGACGGCGTCGTGTAGATCAACCGACGAACCCTTCTTCTTGGTTCCGACATTCCCTGTCGATGGCGTCTAGGGAGATTGGGGGCTATTCACACTCCCCCCTCTGCCTTTGGCCCTCTTTTTGATTTTTTTGCTCTCTATTCCCAGTCAAGCCACTGCATTGGCGGCGGAGCTAGCAACGACGGTGTGTATCCCATACCGTGGCTGCGGTGCTGGGAGGGGCGTCAAGCACAGCAAGGCTAGTCAGCCAACAAGCACCAAGAAACTGGCCAACATATTGATTGATTGATAGACAGGGCGATTGATTGATTCATGTTAAATGAGCTAGTTGGCCAGTTGGTTAGGCGGCTAACTATGTCATCGGCTGATGAGCTGATGAGCTGACTTGAATAAACGGATTCGAGGCATTGAAGTCTTGTTAGCTGATGTCTATGGAATAAGTCACCACCAAACACAAAACACGCGTCATGCTGGAGCTGAAGCCTGTTTCATCTTGTTACGTCGACGACACCCGCACAACTGCCACCATGCTTTCCCCCCTGATTGAATGAATAAGAAAGAGAAAAAAATATGAAAAGAGTGAAAGCCTACCGGATCCCGCTACCCTTCATTCCTCGGAACCTCGCTGGTACAACTCACATACGCTGCCCCATCAGTTTTTTTTTTCTTTCTATTCCTCCATTGATACCTTTAAAGCTCCATATAATCGTACAATAATCATAAATAAAGCTTTAATGGAGCTTCTTCCCGAGCGCGGCGATCCGTGAACGGGAGCGTAGAGCATCAAGTGGTTCGTGCGGTAGGGTATTCGTGGAAATAATACTAATGAGAATAGGGGAGGGGGGAGAGAGGCTGTACGTTCACTTTAAGATCTAAACAACGGCTATGTAATGCATCTACGCACAGACTTGGGGTGCACTGGTTATCTAGATCTCAGTCTTGGAAGGGGAAGGGCCACGATATTGAAGCCACGTGTGATGCTGTCATATAGGGATGAAAGACAGGAGCTAGGAATAGGATAGACAATGCAAATTGATGCATTTTGATAGTGCTAGTATTCTTCCAGTCAGCATTTCTCAAGATTCATCTTCTTGTTGTTTAGCGTAGCATCTCATTGTTGTCAACATTCGTCTACTTTGACTTCAAATTTAGGGGGAATATCAACACACAATGTCAGCTATATCAATGAGCAACAATGAAGAGATTCTCATTCATTACCAACTCCAATCATATGGTTTTCGGAGATTTATCGATGTGTTCCGTTCTAGCTGCTATTCATAACAATACGCAGCAATTCGTCTAACGGCAATGAGGAAAATTGAAAAGCCGCCATAATCCAGGGGTCAGGTACAGCACTTGGCTTCTTCTTCCTTCATAATAGGCAATATGATTCATCAGGCAAGGATTTGAAACAGAAAAATACAATCAACGACATCTGCCTACCTGTGTGATACCCACCTCGCTCATTCAGGAGGTCATCACAAACAAAAGAGGACAACAGCAGTGGAGAATAATATGGCGGGGCCAATTACCTCTATGGAGCCCACAAAAGGATTTTATATTCATATTGCGAGCAAGGTTGGTCAATTGCGGATATCGTGCCACGAACAAACTGTGTTACTCACTGCATTTGATTGTCCTGTCAAGGCCCAGCAAACGACCATTTCAATAGCGAGGGCATCTCCGCAGTGTTGTTCTGTTTCACTCCACTCCACTACTCGTGGAGATCATACTGTACAATCAGTTTCATCTGAGGCCAATTTTGAATCAGCGACCCCATGTTTCTCTCCCATGGGGGTGAGGAGTACAAGCATGGCCTGCTGAGTACTCTGTTGCGCATAGTACTCTGTAGCGTATCGGTATACACTCGTAGGCATTCGCTGATTTCGCCGCTGATGAAGGCATGACAAAGAAGGATTCAGATTTGATAAATATAGTCCATACACGTAGGCTTGTATAACGTCCTCCACCGTCAGTTATCCAAGGGTTTGCCGGGGGTCGTTGAAATTGATATGCACTGGTATGCATGGCACAGCCGATAAAAATCTAGTCGTTTCTGGAAATTTGATATGTAAACATCGAGAACCTGTACGAACATTGTGAAATCTTGCCAGGGCGACGTATCAACGGCAAAGAAGAGGATTTCTCGATCTCTACATATATACCGATGCAGTAATTATTTTCGTCAACAGAAGGAATGCAGGAATGTGCACTAATTTTAAGCCTCGACAAGCCTGAGTTAGGCCGCACAAAACCGCCAGCCCATTATGAACAAGGATTAGCCATTGGGAACTGGCAGATCGCCGATTGACATGTTGCGCCCAGCTGGAGATCATTTGGGCTTCACATTAGTCCAAGAGTAGTAGAAAAAAGAGAGATAGAGATGAAGCGGAAAAGAGGGACACACCGGCAGTTTATTAGTAGTCATGAAGACGCAATAGATGCAAACTACAGGGAGTCAGCGCCCGTTTCCTCGCCTTGCCGGCAGCATCCAGAAATCTGGGAATACAGGGGAAAACGAGATAATCTGAGAGTCGCCGAGACAGTCACTTGAATTGCTCAATATATTTCCGTTTGAGATTAGCGGGCTGGATAGCGCTGTTTTGCGGACATGGCGTGCGAACGAAGCCTTGGAGGCGATTGATGGGAATTGACATGCCGTCGCGACTAGCGCTACTTGTATTTCCATGGAGATGTCGAACTGGAAACGGCACCCTGGACGACGGTTATCCATCATATCTAAATGGAAGAAAGGGCAGAAAAAAAAAGGTTAGCGATGGTGTTACTAGAAGCAACAAAGAGGCTGAATCGAAATATCCGAAAGGAATCACTTCTATGTAATGTAAGACCAAGACGAAAAGAGTGAAAAGAGAGCAATGCATTTAAAAGGACATAGATACGACAGATGAAGACCAATGAAAGAGCATTTGGAGACAGGAGCATGTGCTTTGATGTCACAGACAGAGTACTTTGTGTAGTGCGCGCATCTTGGTGGTAATCTTCTCTCCTGATTAGTTCTTCGCTGGATTCTACACTTCGTAAAGACATTCCTAATCCGCGCTCCTTGCTGGGCGATAGCTCCTGCTTCCTAAACTCTGTGGCTCGCTCCTGCTGCGACATCCCGCTGCGACAAGACACGTCACTACCCAAGCCCCGGCTGCTACTACTGGGCAGTTCCTTCTCTTCCCTAGCTCCTGCTCAACCGTCCTTGCCTTTCCATTCAGCCGCAAAGAGCAAGATCAAGAGCAAGAGCAACGGAGAATAAAATAAAGAGTATTGCTATTCGGGCAGTAGATTTTTGCTATTCGGGCGGTATTCCCACCTGGCCTAGCCTAATATAGCCTAGGCTTATGCAGCCCAGCTTTTTACACTAAATTACAGTGTTAGGTTATGAAAGGTAAAACAGTATACAGTTAGCTAGAAGGTGCAATTTAAAGCTATCGCGACTTTAACCAACCGGCTGACCGCAATCAATCTAGGTGACCTTCATTAACGCAGGTAGCTTTAAACGATTCCGTTGACCTTGATCAAGCCGGTTGACTGCGATGAATGCAGGCGCCCTTGATTAACCTAGGCGGTCCTGATTAATGCAGGCAACTTCAAATAACCTCGTTGGCCTTGTCGATCTCGATTACACCGGTTGACTGCAGTTGAACTAGGCGGCTTCGGTTAAACAAGGTGACCTCGAATAATCCTATTGACCTCTATTAAACCGGATGACCTCTATCAAACCAGATGACCTCTATTAAACCAGATGACCTCTATCAAACCGGATGACCTCTATTAAACCGGATGACCTCTATCAATCTAGGCAGTCCTAATCAATCTAGGCAGCTATAATTAAACTAAATAAAGCAGCAGTATGCTTTTATAGTAAATTCTATACATCCCAGTGCATTACACTGTTTTTTAGTGGGCTGGCTTGGGCGCTGCTGAATCTAGCTAAAATAGGCTAGTCTAGGTGGGAATACCGCCCGAATAGCAAAAATCTACTGCCCGAATAGCAATACTCAAAATAAAATAATAAAATAAAATAATAAGGGAAGCAAAGATCGCCCACTTTCGGCGCGAGCCCCGCTTTGGCCGGACCCCGGACCGCGGGCGCTAAGCCGCTTTGGTTCGTCAATACAGAACAACAATAGCAACGGACAATACCAAGCCAAGCGTCGACTAAGCCGCTGCACCCCTCCATACGGCTCTGCTTTCTCCATCTCTTCTTCATGGCGCACCTGTGCTATCCCGCTCCTGGCAGCATTTTTGTACATGGCAAACTTTTCTCAGCTCTAAATCACCCCATGGCCCTGCTGGCTGCCCACAAGAACGGCGTCTGTTGCGGAAAGGGGACAGCCACAATACGCAGACAATACCCGGATTGTGGCTGGTCGCGGCGAACTGCAGGGCAAGGCGGCTCTGCTGAGGTCAGTTGGCCGACACTCACCCTTCCGCTGGAGCCCGGAGGATGCTCCGTCCTCTAATCATCTGCTGCCGGCAGTGCCTCTGGTACGTGCAGTTGCCTATTGTGATTTAGCAGAAAGCCTGGGCTGCGCACACAGAATCAAATCACAGCATGTTACTTTGCAGATACGCCAGATACAGTATTCTTTGTACGCCGGACAGAACAGCCACACACACCATAACTGGCGCAACCGCTAGCTCAATGCTGGCATTCCAGCCATGGCGGCACAGCATCCGACCCCCCACAAAGATCCCAGAGGCTGAAAGTCCCTGTAGTGCTGCTGCAGGGAGTGCTTGTACATACTGTACATGCAGAGTTGTGCTTCAACTGAAACGTCGCAGCAGGATCCTGTAACTAGCCAGCACTGTTGCTACCTGAGGAGCCTGATATACGACACCCAGGCGATAATTATGGCCAACATTCTGTTCGTATGATGTTATTCTTGCTGGACTTGCGCTTGACTCGTGTCTGTGAGCTGCCAACCATCTCGGTCATTATCCGTCGACAATGCACATAACATCAACCTGACTCGTATAAGAAAGAATAAAATACCGGCAAGACTGCAGATCTGGTAGTAGATCTAGTCTCTTCGCAGGACAATCTTAACTCCGCCGCAGAAAAAAAGAGCTAGCTCAGGCAGCCCACTCAATAGGTACTGTAGTTTTGAAAGTCGTTGAAGTAAACAAAAATTGGTTATACAAAGTACGAGGTACACACGGGAGCCATGATGAGGCATCAATAGCTGCAACGTCCTCTTGTGCCTACTACAAGTTCCGCAAACCGCACCCCCTCCCGGACATGGCTTTCGGGCAAGATCAAAGGGGGGGCGTATGGCTGTCCGCGTGTCCCATGAGTCTGGGTGCGTGCGCTGTGCGGGCAGCTGCTGTTGGCTTGGAGCAGGGCGTGAGGTTAAGCATCTGCCCGTTTTGGTGATATGGACACTAAAGCCGTCGAGCCGTCGTCTCTGACGTTTTTGACAGCCCTCGTTTCTTTTTCTCTGCTCCTGTTAATTTGGCTCATGGCATGCATGAGCCGCCCATCGATCTACCAACCCGGCAGGGCCAAGAACAGCCGAGGAGGGGGGAGACTGCAGCCGTACAGTAGTGCGCCTGAAGTCGTGGTTGATCGTGGAGCCACAGGCAATCAGAAAAGAGGCAGTAGTATGTAAGTATTGTTGCTAGCCGCATGGGTGCGCTCACACAAATTGAGTAAAAGACGAGAGATGCGTGGAGACCTGAATCAAGGTGTCGCTCTATTAGATGGAGCCGCGCCATGGATCGAGGCCCAAGGGTGGGTGGTGCGTGTCTGGCTCGCACGGTACCTTCGGCCTGCGGCAGAGATCAATCAAATCAACATCCATCAGTTCAGGTGAATGCTGCTGACGGCGCTTGACTTGGCCGAAGTGGGAATACAAATCAGTTTCAACGGGAAATTCCACCCTTGGGCTTTTTTTCTGTAACATCCAGATGGGAACCAAGCGTGGGGGGGTGTGAACTAGGCAAGTGAATAAGAGAGACAGCCAGGGTTGTTTTGCAAAGGGCAAAAGGTATATATCAGTCTCGGTCCGCAGCACCAAGGGCTGCGTCCTCGCTATCATTGCCGTAATTGTCGGAGCCATCATCACTGACGACATTGTCCTGTGCGAGGGTATATCAAGCATCGAGTCTTGTGCTGGCTGTTGGCTTTATTCGCTACATCACGCCACATCCAAGTCTTCCGCATTCTAGCCGTCCAGCCATTTTGCACCCTCTCACACGGCCTCCAACGCTACCAACCGACCCTCCATCTCGGAAACATACAGCGAGACTGGAATTTCTTCAACCGAGCACTGTGGGCGTTTGAGCAAGATATGATATTGGGCCCGACCTTTTCCATCCACATATAGACCGCGTCTCGCCCCGAAGAGGCGTATCGGACCGTTTGAGGCTTGGTGTACTTGGATTCACCGTCGGCTAAAGCATATATCAACAATTCACTCCCCCTTTTCACCTCTACATTTTTTTCAACGACTCATCCCCAACAAGGACCTTTTACTATTTACAACTAATAAGAGTTATATCTGCCTCTTAACAACTCTTGATATCTTCCACGCATAATCCTCAGCCATGAACACCTCAGCCTCGTCAGCAGCCCTAGGCTCTTCCATGCGGAATCACATCAACATGATGCCCAAGGACAATGCCCCAACTTTAACCTCGCCTCCTCCAGCATACACTCCTCCCCAGACAGCACCAGCACTGGCGCTTTTACGGCGACAGATGCGTGAATCCTTCATCATGGGCCGCTCTTCCATTGCCGACAGCGTATTAGACGTCATGTCTCCCAATGAGGACGACGCAGACGACGAAGAGGGCTTCTCTACTATTAGTCTCCGAATCAACACCTCTGTCCACATCTCCAGCAACAACAACCTCGTCTGCCTCAACGACACACCAGCTAGCCACGCCAACGCTATTGCCAGGGCTGTCGTCCAGGCCATCCAGGAGAACAGCTCCGGCCAGTGCGGCATCCCCATGATTGACGAAGACGGCAGGCCTCGGCCTGTCAAAATTGAGGTTGACGCTGGCATTACAGTGGAGGGTTCAGGGAACATCGTGGGCAACGAGAACGTGGTAAATCAGGTTCTCCGCATGCGCAGCCTTGCACGCAAGAGATCAGCAGATGATGACGAGAGTGATACACCAGCTCGACTACCAAAGCGTCGCCGTGAAGAGAGCGGCAGCAGCGGCAGCAGCAACAACTCTCCTTAAAGACTCGACAGATCTCACCAGGCCACCATGCATTTTCATCTTGGAGTACTTTTTTTTTTACGACACTAAAAAGAATCATCGCATCTCTGCTCCTGAGCTCTATTTTGCTGCGTTTACTTCCGTTTGGCCCTTGGCGTTCAGGCATCACCGGAATCTCATATACCCAAAGGCAGAGCACCTTACACATTTTACTTTTTTTTTTTTTTTTTTTTTTTTTTTTTCGTTTCTATTCTCACACTGTCATGACATGAATGTTTGTTCATTGGCAAAATGGGGTGAAAGATATTATCAGAGGCCAAGGCGGGGAGAACCAGGCCTCGACTTTGGTTTGAAGCGAGAGGGCCCCATCACATATTAGATGCAGCTAAATATATAACCCGCAATTAACATTCCTATCACTCTCATTGCGTGCTCTATTTTATATTACCCATACGAGATACAAATATATGTACGTGCACATCTCTCATAAATACTGTTTTATAGCCCAATGCAGGGCGACGTCAATGAGGTTGGCTCGCACGCATTACCTGCATAAAAAGGGGAGAGAGCTGAAAGCCCAAACCCCATGACCAGACAAGATCACGAAGCACATCATTGCTACGGTTGGCTCTTCCCAGCATGCCCGAAACCTCGCATAACATTCTACAACAGAGGGGGGGTTATCATCCCAGACGGTCACCGCCACCACCTGATTCGACTGCGGCCGACTCCGCATACCATTCCCCTTCTTTCAGCTGCCCAAGGATAACTGCCCAAAGCGAAAGATGAGCGTATAATACGACGTATACAGATTAAAAAACCCACCGTTTTTTTTGTTCTCTCACCCACAAGGCATTGGAATTCTCGTACGAGCAAACGAGGTTGTTCGCCTTTCGTTTCGTATCTAGTGTGTAGTCTAAGCTCCTTCCTTTACCGGTTTTGACGGCAATTACAACGGCCAAAATGGTGGTTGGTTCTAGCACGGAAATCAAAAAAACAACGGCCAAGCATATCCCGCCGCCCGCGCCCTTTAATCTTTTTTTTTTTTTTTCTTTTTTTTTTTTTTTTCCTCTCTTGGACAAGCCCTAGGTCTAAAAGCCGGGAGTTACCATTCAGTTGGATCATAGCCGCTGAGCCAAGCTCTTTTGACGCCGCCACTACTTGAATTTAAACAATTCGGGGGAGTTGTTTCTCTTTGGTTTGTTGGATGGAAGCTCTCTTTTTTTTTTCCCCATGTGTTGGCGATAGCTCCTTGATAAAAGCTGTTCATTTGCCTCATGTAGTATCCATTTGGTAAAAACATTGTGTCTTGTTTTTTTCAATCTCGTGTCTCACTTCTTTGTTGTAGGTTAACATGACGTCTCTGAATTGCCCCACCAGCCTACAGTCTTGGCTGGGCCACTGCCCTCGTCCCTCACGTAGGTCCATGCATGATTATGTTTCTCAGCCTTCTTCTCTCATTCCAATTGTGTAGTGATTGCTCTCATCTCACTCTGTTTTTTGTAAACCCTCTCTCTCATCTCCATATCGCCTCTCCCCCCTTCCCTGTCCAATTGAAGCTGCGATGGCCGACCTCACCATCCGCAACCTCACAATCACCCCCCTCGAGCTCGTCTCCATCCAGCGCCTCCAGGGCGAGAAGATCCGCACCGGCAACGTCGTGTCCAACGTCACCGGCCGCATCACCAGCTTCATCAACGCCACGGACTTCTCCGCCCATCGCCTGCTGCCCCGCGCCGACCATGAGCCGCACGACCACCGTGACGTCTCCATCCACCTGGACCCCTTCCGGACTGTCCAGACCGACGTCCGAGCGGCCGATGCCGCCGGCCGAGAGATTCTCCGGCTGACATTCCGGGCCGGCCACCGGCGTTATGAGACGGATGTGCCGAGTCCATCTCGCAAGTCAGCTGTCATGAAGCGCATTGCTGGCGATGATGACGACGGCGACGAGGAAGAGCTTGACCTCACCGTCGTGTACATCCCCAACGGCTCCTTTCTGGCCATCTTCTCGTCCGCAAGGCTCAATGCCTGGATGAAGCAGCTGGACGATGCCTGGCCACTCCCGCTCCTCTCCATCCCCGGCACTCACAACTCACCCACCTGCCACACGGCCCTCCCCTCCGTCCGCTGCCAATCCGTCGGCGTCACAGAGCAGCTCCAAAACGGCGTGCGCTTCCTCGACATCCGCGTGTCCGTCAACCCCGACAACGACACCCTCACGCTGGTCCACTCCGTCTTCCCCGTCTCTCTCGCCGGCACAAAGTACTTCGCCGACATGCTGGACGACGTCTACCGCTTCCTGGACGCCAACCCCAGCGAGACCGTCTTCATGAGCCTCAAGCGCGAGGGCGCCGGCCGCGGAACCGACCAGCATCTCAGCCGCTACCTCCGCAGCGGCCACGTCGACAAGCGGCCTGAACGCTGGTGGACCGAGCCTGTGATCCCGACGCTTGGCGCTGCTAGGGGCCGCATCATTGTCGTGCGCAGGTTCGCATTGGATGACGAAATGGCAAAGACGTGCTGGGATGGCCGAGGTTATGGCATTGATGGCCAGAATTGGCCGGACAACTGCGAAGACGGCACCTGTGACGGAGGCCAGATCCGTGTGCAGGACTTTTACGAGGTCACCGAGAGCCAGAACATTGAGAAGAAGATCGACTACAGCAGAGGCCAGCTGGAGCGCGCTGCCGAGCGAGAGTTTCACGTCCCTAGCCTGGCGGAGCACGACAGCAACGCAGATGCTGCTGCTGCCGCCAAGCTCCCCATCTTCATCAACTTCCTGAGCGGCAGTAACTTCTTCAACGCCACGTGCTGGCCGGAGAGAATCGCCGCCAAGGTGAACCCCGCCATTACCGAGTATCTCTGCATCCGTCACGGCGAGGACGGCAAGGGGCCTCAGCAGCTCAAAGTTGGTGCTGCAAGCACTGGCATTGTTGTTACGGATTGGGTGGGTGCGAATGGCGACTGGGATTTGATTAGATGTATTGTTGGGTGGAATGCCAGGTTGCAGGTGTCTTGATGGTGAATCATAGATTTACGGGATCTTATGCGAGATGAAGGTGTATTACACGGCGTTTATTTACATGGGGAAAACAGCAAACAGATCAAGAAAAGTAATTGGCAAACTTGGATAACGTGAATGAAATAATAGATTAAATATTACTACTATTAAGAATATGTAGCACGTGTACTACATAAGAGCAGCCTCTTATACTTTTATAGCTAGCTTAGGCTGTGAAACGTAGCATCATAATTCAAATGGTATCTAAGGCAGCTAGGTTAGCCACTGCTCTCTCATCTCTCAAATCAAGCCGTGTTGAATAAGAAACCAGATCAGTTCTCCAAGGTGAAACTTTTTTCGTCACGTGGAACTCGGACAATGTAGATAATATGGAATAGTCATCATGATGGTGTTGTGCAAGAGAGATAAGTAAAAACAACGTACCATTTTATCAACCGGCGTAATATCAGCTCGTTTACCTGACTATACACTTTATCAAATGTCAGCCCCTGCGTCAATAGAGACACTAAGAACACCAAGACATAAATATGATTCATCTATCCATCGGTTAGTTGAATGCTAGATCGGCTCCATGTGTCGACTCGACTTACCATCAGAGGGTGTAAGTTTGTTCATATCCAACAACGCCCGAAGGTGTTGCGGAAATCAGACAGTGTGAATACAAATAAAATAACATTTCATCACAGAAATACAGCAGCAAGTGATTAAAGAAAAAGCTTTGTATAATATGTACCTATTGTTGTACGAGTTAGCTGACAGATTCATCCCCAGCTTGAACAAAGAGCCGATGCCATTGAACCACGATCAGGTGACGAAATCTCATCCTGAGTTCTCACTCCCCTCCACCACAAGGATTGTACGTCCTCGCTTTCAAGGATGAAAGGGAGCAAGGCTCGATATGTCCGCCCGTTCGTTCAATTTTTCATCATGTGGGACAGATAGGCTGGAAGAAGAGAGTAAAAGTACCTGTTGACAGTCCGAGTTAGCAAGACTAGCTTTGATAACGAGAGCCAACAAGAAAAATTTTGTGAAAATTCTGATCAGACAAGGCTGAAACTTATAAAACACGGTATCCACATCGTATATTAAGCATGAGGAATCCCTGAGGTGTCAAATGTTCATCACACAGAATCACAGCTGTATTTGAAAAAAAAAAAAAATCACTAACCTTTTGTTTTGTAGATAGTTGTGGGTGGATCAAACGGGGTATTAGCCCTGTTTCCTAACCTCTAGATTGCGTTAGCAGAGCTCATCAATAGATAGAAGCCTGAAAAAGAGGTGATCCAAAGCTCGATCAGGTAATTGTAAAAAATTACAAAGTCACCATGGTTTGGTATGAATTGGATTGTTCATGAAAAATAAAGCATCATGTAAGGCGCAAAGGAAGGGAGCGTAGAATAGCTTACCTTTGAAAGAGGCCGACCACCAGAGCTCGTGCCTTGGGCGCGCACTTGCAGCTCCGAAGCAGAGCTTCTGGTGGTTGTGTTTGCAAAGAAAAAGAAGAAAAAGAAGTCAAGAAAATTTCTCGAGCCGAAGAAAAGTAGAGCTTGACCAGGCTGCGCTAGTCCAAACTCGATCTAGCGGGAGGCAGCCCCGCAGTCAGTGGCTCAGATCCCATCTGTGCTGCCAGCGCATTGGCACCCTGGCTTGCTTGCGTGGCGAATCTAGGCACTAGGTCACTGCCGGGGCTTATACAAGTCCGTCAGCTCCCTCTTGCCAGGAGATGTTTCAAACTCAACTCTTTCAACCAACTCTTGGTTGAAGTACAATAACAAATCTCAACATGGCGTCTGCGGGGGCGATATGGGCTCCTGTGGCCCTGCGTCTCCTCCGAGCCGCCGTGTCTCGGACCACAGCGGTGGTTCGAGAGAAGCTCGCCAGCGCGGCGAAGCCCATACAGAATCAGGCACTTCAACCGGTCCCTGTAGCCGCTAGAAGCGGTCGACAATCCATTCAACAATCAGTCCTCAAGGGCGCCAGATACTTTTCCGGCACCTCAGCCAAAGGTGCAAGCAAGGCTGCCCGACGATACCTTAGCTCTGAGAGTGCTCCTCGATATGATCGATCCAAGCTGCCGAGCTCCAATACCTCCCGCCGAGTCGCCCAATTCTCCGGCCGTGCTCCATTTGCGAATACTCTGCGACCCAACCTGACTGGCGGTGCCATGCCTCGAACGGCTGGTGGTTATAGTCTGGGTGGAAATGCTCGCTACTTCTCGCATACTCCCACAGCTCCTGCTCAGGTTGTGCAGAATGTTTCGCAGGCGATGCGAGCCTTTTTCCTCTCCGGACAGAGAATCCGATATGACGGAACAGGACCACGAGGCGAAGCTCAATACCGGGCCGTCTCTATCGTCGAGGATGAGGCTATGCGCAAGCTGGCTGCCATCCCCAAGTTTGCTCCTGGCGCCTATGTCGACTTCCAGCTGAGCCCAACCATCACTGCCATGAGCCCTCTTGCCGCCGCCGTTGTCCAGGCATCTGGCACATCCGGCTTCCAGGCTGAGGCTGCTATCCCAAGCCTCAATACCGAGGGATTCCTTGATATCCTATCCGCGGATTTTGGCCGTGCCCTAAAAGACTTGACAGCCATTTATGCCGATCTCGGACGGCTTGCGGCCTTGGGCGATTTGCCAATATCCTTGGAAGCAGGCAACTTGCTTCGAGTTCGATTTCCGGGCGTTGATGTTGAAACGGTCGAGAGACTCTGCGATGACATTGGTATCCAGAGGGGCATTGTCGGCCAAGACATTGGGTTTGAAAGCTCTGATGACGTCAAAACTGCACTCAGATTTCCTTTTGCACCAGACGCTGAGAAAGCCTTGACATCTCCTGGAGGATCAGAAAGGTCCTTGGAAGGACATGAACTAGATGACATATCATCTCTTGGCGACGACTCCTTTGTTCATGAAGCGTTTGCGTATGAGAGCTCAGAAAGCCCTTGGTTTTCTGAAACAGACGGGTATGGAAGTATGTCGCCCACGAATAAGTCGAATCAACACTCTGAAGAGTATGAGGGCCTAGAAGGCATCTATCGATTTCTCGAAGAATGCGACAAGGCCAAGGGTAGACTGGGTTGATGCGAGTGCAATTTTCTGCGTACTGCAACAAACATATGAAATTATGAAATTAGAACATCCACGCTCTTTTAGGCATCTTTTTTGTATTATTACTATTATTTAGTCATTTTGATTAGCATACTTACGACAAGAATGGAATTCCTTTTGTGTTTCTTACCTGCTTATGATATGCGAGCGAAGAATTCTAGAACATCAACAGTGGCTGCTGTAGATCTCTAACCTCAGCGGAAGCTGACCTGACAGGCTCTCATCGAATTAAGCCTGAGCTGGCTACACCTTGCTTTTCGAGCCACTTGGACTGGGGCCAGAGGGATATGGTGGACCTTTTAGGAGGTTGGTATTGGTCGAAATGTCTTGTAGGAAAATGCCGAATGAGAACATGTAAGCGCAGCAGAGGTCGCAGTTGATTACTGAGGCCGGCTCCATGATTCTATTGGAGGCAGGATGTGACTGGGCAAATATGATATCTTTGGTTGCAGCACAATTGGGGCCTGCATTAGGTATTCTGCATAGGTGTACTGTACTGTCGTGAGCTTATCGCTTATCGATAAGCGATAAGCTCATCGGCTGATTTATTGGGGCACATGCTCCAGATGCACGGTGCATGCAACATCTACATCCATCTCGCGAACAGGATTAGCGGTGCTGCTTTTTCTCGTGTTCCAATATCTAGATTAGAGTTTCAACAGAGATCTCGAGACTTATCAGATCATCTCAAACGCTTAGCGCACATCGGAGATCAATTCGCGGGGTTGCTCGGCTGCCGATGATGTCTTCCGCAGGTGTTCCCCACAAGCGTTACCTCGGCTTGGAGTCTCAGCGTGGCCGAGCTCATCCTCCGAGGGCGCGAACCATCCATGCTGTTACTAAGACAGTCTTTGATATAAAGCTTACGGGCTCTTCTTGATCTTTTCTCTCTGCATTTGCATCCGCGTAGCTTCAACTTTTTCTCTCTCTCTTAACACGTATACACATCACACATCACAATGTCTGGACCCGGTGTCGGCTTTGAGTATCCTCCTCAGTCAGTTTCTTGGCTGAAGCGCGATCTCCTGCTCTTCGCCAACTCCATTGGTGCTACCGCCGATGAGCTTCACTTCCTTTACGTGAGTAGTTGCAAATCTGGAAGCATGCGACAAGCTGGATCTAGGGGGGAGCAATTCGAAATTGACAGTCCATCTATAGGAACTTCACCCCAATTTCGCCGCCTTTCCCACCTACCCCGTCATCCTGCGTAAGTTCCCGTCGGCGAATTATTCTTGTGCACCGCCGAGTGCTATGGATTGTGCAATCAGCTGACAAAAAGAATGAAACAGCTTTCAAGGGAGATACACAAGAAGTGATTGACTTCTACGCCGCCCAGAAGAAGACCAAGATCCCCAACGTGCCCGACTTCGACTCCCGCCGAGTCGTTGACGGCCAGCGAAAGATCGAGTTCCTGAAGCCCCTGCCCGTCAGCTCAGCAGGCCACAAGTTCGAGATCCGCCAGAAGGTCCTCGGCGTCTACGACAAGGGCCGGCCGGGCTCCGTTGTCGACACCCAGCTCGACCTCGTCGACGCCAACACCAACGAAGTCTACACCCGCCTCTTTGGCAGCGCCTTCTATGTCGCACAGGGTAACTGGGGCGGCCCCAAGGGCCCTGCCAGCGAGAACTTCCCTCCCCCAAAGGACAAGAACCCAGACTGGGTCCTGGAGCACCCAATCACCAAGGAGGCCGCACACCTGTACCGTCTGAACGGCGACTACAACCCTCTGCACGCCACTCCTGAGCCCGGTGTCAAGATGGGATTCCCCGGTGCCATCATGCACGGCCTGTACTCATGGAACTCCACTGCCCACGACATCCTCAAGGCCGTTGGCGGCAGCGACCCTGCCAACCTCAAAGAGTTCCAGGCCCGATTTGCCAGCCCCGTCCTGCCTGGCGACAAGCTTGTGATCAAGGTGTGGAGAACAGGCGAGAAGAAGGGTGACTTTGAGGAGATTCGATTTGTCGTTGCTGTCGAGGGAGGAAAGGTCTGCCTGAGCAATGGCCGTGCTCTCATCAAGGTTGTGGGCGATGTCAAGGGAAAGCTGTAAATATATAATAATGTGCTATTTTGATGACTGATTTTAGGGGGACCCCGCGATGGGGGTTCTAAGCGATTAGGAGTGTATTGAAAACGCTTGCATGTAGCCTAACGGAATAAAAATACATGAATCCAATCAATTTGCTTCAAAATATTTATGATATAAATTATAGAAAACAATATGTAAAAAAATATTTAAATGACTGCTGCCTCAAATTGTAGATGCAGGAGGTTGATAAAATCGCTGCCTGCGTCAGGGTAAATTCTGCTGCCTGACAGAGCGCGAGTCTCTCTCTCTACTGCGGATATGCACTTTTTTTCCCTATATATCCCACATCACCTCCATCCCACAGCTCACAGCAGCCGGACATGCCTCCGTCTTTATGACCTTTTTAACTCCTTTCACTATTTTATAAAATCAAAATGAGTCAGAGCCACCACATCGGCCAGCGGATATCCTACGATGGTGCGCCGTGCACTGTCCGCTACGTCGGTGAAGTCGCTGGTACGACGGGTAGCTGGTTGGGCGTCGAGTGGGATGATGCCGCGCGAGGCAAACACGACGGCTCTCACAAGGGCACCCGATATTTCACATGTATTTGATCCTCATTTCAATCGCATATTCATCTTTCAAGGTCATGGGCTGATTCGATAACGAATGCAGGCTTGTCAAAGTCGCTCACTGCGGCGTCATTCGTGCGGCCAACCCGCCCGGCTGATGCCCCCCTGAGCTTCCTCGCCGCCCTCAATGAGAGGTACGTCGTGGATGCGCCGGGTGCGGTGCAAGGCAAGTCAAAGGTCGAGATTGTCATCTCGGGTAAAGTCGCCCAGGAGATGGGGTTCGACAAGATCTGGCGGAGACAGTCGCGCCTAAAGGAGCTGAAGATTGTGGTCCTTGACGGCCAGAAAGTCGCCATGGCAAGAAGTGATGGCGATGTGAATGACGAGGGCCTTGCCGCAACCATTGCTGAGACGTCACCCAAGGTTGTGGAATTGGACCTGAGTAGGAATCTATTTGAGCGATTTGGGCCCGTGGTCGATATTTGCAGAGACCTGAAGGATCTGCAGAAGCTTTGCATCAAGTATGTTCTTCTCACTATTTAAACGGATGTCCTATTATTATGCTGACTTGTGCTCCTCTTTTTCTCTTTTGCTCTGCAATAGCGGAAATAGATTTCTCGATATTCTAACAGATGATGCCCTCAAAGGCGCAGAGTCTGTGTTTGGAGGCGTGACCGAGCTGCAGCTGGGAGAGACGCTGATGAGCTGGGAAGAGTCATGTCTAGTGGCCAGCAAATGTCCTTCCTTGGCAACTCTCCTCGTAGGCTCAAACCAATTATCGAGTCTTCCGTTTATGAGCCACGTTAGCCTACCATCAACCCTGACGTCTGTCAATCTGGAATACAACGATTTCACGAGTTTGTCAGATATATCCAGCCTGACAACTCTGAAATCCCTTCGCCATTTACAGCTCAAGGGAAACAACATATCAACGATAATCTCTTTCTCTGACGCTACCGATGTCGTATTTTCTCCATCCGTACAACACGTCGATCTATCTTACAACAAGGTAGATAGCTGGGAGTTTATTGACAAACTGACGGCTGTCTTCCCTGGTATGACAGCCCTTCGTATCAGCCACAACCCCATCTACTACACCATAGATGCCGAGTCTAACGCGCAGTCTTCTGATGAATCATTCATGTTCACCGTCGCCCGCATTGCTCAGCTCAAGATTCTCAACTTTACACAAATTATTGCCACGGATCGCACCAATGCCGAAACATTCTACTTGTCACGGATTGCGAAGCAACTTGCCACAGTACCTGAAGCTGCGGAAGATTCAATCAAGGCCTTGCACCCTCGATACAAAGAATTGTGCGAAGCTCATGGAGAGCCCGATGTGATTCGTCGCGAGGAGATTAACCCCAACTTCCTCGAGGCTCGTCTTATCACGACCGAGTTTCACTATGAAGCAGCTTCAGATGAAGGAAAGAAAACCAGAATCACCAGGATTCCCAAGTCCTTCGACATATACGCTGTCAAAGGCATCGCTGGGAAGATGTACGGTCTGGCACCGCTCAAGCTGCGCCTGATTTGGGAAACGGGCGAGTGGGACCCCGTGGCCGGATTTGACGAAAAAGACGATGACGATGATGGCAGCGACGACGAAGATGAAGTCTTGGCAGAAACGGAGCTGGAGGCGGATAACCAGGCGGCAGGCGGTGAGGATAACCAGGCAGGGAGATGGGTGAAGAGAGAGGTGGAGCTTACAGATGGTCCGAAGCAGCTAGGATATTGCGTTGATGGTTTGAGAGTTAGAATCAGAGTAGAAGCATAGCGATGGGGTTACACATTAGATAGAATTCTACGGGGAATTGGTAATATATTATCAAATCATTCCTCCAAAAGTCTCTTTGAGCACAAGCGCAAATGGCATCGGGGCAAAACCATAGGAGCAAAATTGCTATAAGCGGGCAAATCCTTCAGCTTCGAGATGGCAAGCATCGCCTTCTTTTCTGCACCAGAGTCGGACCGGAGCAATAATAAAGGATGTAAAGTGCAAGGCGCACAACAGAACTGCTTGAAGCGACATTCCCCGAGAAATATCCAAGGTAAAATATATGCTTGTTTGCGGTCCACCTATCGACTCTCCCCGCACTGCAGGGATGCCCGTCATCATCATTGCTGGTCTTGCAGGTCTTGGCAGAGAGAGCTGGAGGGAACATTCAGAGGAGGGGGATGGAGTGATGTGTAGACTGTAGTCAATAATGTTACATCGATCTATTTCGGAAGACATGAGCATTCAGGTTCGGGTGAATGGACGTAGATGGACTAGAAGATGGATATATATAGACATGACGACCTAAACAGCAACTTCGTAGAGGCTTCCTTCATCTCCATCACACAATAAACAATCAAAGATGCTCTTCACAGCCACCATCGCAAGCTGGCTTCTCGCAGCCAGCTCCGTCTACGCTTCCACCCCAGCCACAAGCTTGAAATGGCACTGGCTCAACAATCCCGGCGTTCAGCCCGTCTCCCCAATCGGCCGCTCCATCACCGTCCAAGTCCCTCCCGACACCGACATCTGGCGCCCAGCCATCTCCAAGCACAACTTCACGGCGCCGTACCTCTACACGACCGTCGCCATCGCACACTTCCAGAGCGTCCAAGTCACCGTCACCGCACCCTGGAAGACGCTCTACGACCAGGGCGGCCTCGTGCTCGCCTTTCCAAACCGCCACAACCCCAACGCCACGCGCTTCATCAAGGCAGGCATCGAGTTCAACGACGGTGCCCCTGCGTTGGGCGTCGTCGCGACGGATATCCTCTCCGACTGGAGTCTCAGCCCCATCACGGAGAAGCAGACGACGGCTGATGCAAAGGCTACGATCCTGGTGGAGAGAGACGGCACGGACGCGTGGGTGTATGTGGTAGAGAATGGAGGACAGACGAGGCGGGCGTTGAGACAGGTGACTTGGGCGTTTAACCAGGACGATGGTCAGGGACTGGCGAGGGAGGTTGAGGTTGGCATCTACGGCGCAAAGCCGACGGAGGAGTCGGGCGAGGGACATGCGAGGGACAAGATTGCTGTGACGTTCTCGGGATTTGCACTCAACATCGTGTGATGGAAGCTTTTTTTTTTTTTTTCTAGTGTTAGTAACGATATTGCCCTCATCATCACGCAATTGATTTATCGCGCTGCTGGGACTTATAAACTCCATATCCGAAAGGCGAGGCATGGATTAATTAATCATGCCGGAATAGCGAACAGCGTTCACGAAAACCAAAGGCCAGCCCCGTAACACGCCATATTGATCAAACGTCAAATTCGGCTGCGCCAATGTAAAACTAGGCAGTCAGGGTTTAAATCGGCCATGGCGATAAAAGTCAGCCAAAGAACGACTCTCGGAGTTCGCGAGATCGCCTGTCTTGAGCTTCGGATCGGGTCGCCCAAATCTGCAACTCGGGGTTTTCCTCTATTCTGGAGATAAAAACTAATCCCGTAACGGGCTGCTAACCAGATCATCGAAGGGAAGAGGAAAGAACAAAAAAGTTTAGTGCTGGTCGGGGTTTGGAGCGCCACGCTGGAAATTGCTTTGCTTCGGAATAAATGAGTTGAGAGTGACAGATAAATCCGATTGCCTAAAGCGGAAACGCCCCTACTGCCTTGACACCATCATGCTGGAATTGCGAAAGAGACTGTGGCGCCATGGAATAGATAAATAGAGAGCTGAAGATCTCCAAATGATTGAAAAAAAAAAAAGTTGTAGATCAAGATAGTAATTCAAGCAACAGCTTCAAAACAGTTCTTTTATCTTTAAATCGCTTATTTCCAATACAACTTCTACATCAAACTGAAAACATGGCCACAGTTATCAACAGGAGCGTCGGTCCTATTGGCTACGGCCTTATGGGTAAGTCTCACAGTTTCGAAGCCCTTCACAGACAAGGTTACAGGTTTTGCCCAGCAACAACTTTACTGACACATTCTTCTCTCTCCGTTAGGCTTCACCTGGCGACCTGAGCCCCCGCCATTGGAACAAGCCATTGCCGCTTTGAAAACCGCACTGAACAATGGCATGACGCTCTGGAACGGCGCCGAGTTCTACGGCACGCCTCAATACAACTCCATGACTCTACTCAAGGCCTACTTCACAAAATATCCCGAGGACGCCGAAAAGGTCACGCTCATCATCAAGGGCGGCTCGGATCTCGATACACTCAAGCCCAACGGAAGCCCCGAGGGTGTTCGGCGATCTCTCGACAACATCATCAGCCAGCTCGGCGGCACCAAGAAGCTGGATCTCTTCAGCTGCTCAAGGAGAGACCCGCACACGCCTCTAGAGGTGACGTTTGGCGTCATTCAAAAGGAGTACATCGACACGGGCAAGCTAGGCGCCATTGCACTTTCAGAGTGCAGCGCCGAGACGATTCACGAGGCCGCAAAGATTGCCAAGATTGGCACGGTGGAGGTTGAGCTGAGCATCTTCACGCCGGATATCCTTACCAACGGCGTTGCTGCCGCGTGTGCCCAGCATGGCATCCCCATTACTGCGTATTCCCCCATCGGGCGAGGAGTGAGTCCCAAAGACATCAATGCATATATATATATATATCCCTCTTTCCGTTAGCTGACGTCAAAAAAATGGTAGATCCTCACCGGCAGATTCAAGGACGTCTCCGAAGTCCAGCACTTTGGCTACATCGCCACATTCCCGCGCTTCCAAAAGGCCGCCTTCGACCACAACCTGAAGCTGGTCAACCAGGTCGAGACCCTCGCCAAAGAAAAGGGCTGCACTCCAGCCCAGCTCGCCGTCGGCTGGGTTCACAGCCAGAGCAACCGGCCCGGCTTGCCAACCATCATTCCCATCCCCGGCGCAACAACCGCGGCACGGGTGGAGGAGAACTCGAGGGTGATCAAGCTGACGGAGGAGGACATGAAGAAGATTAACGACATCATCGAGTCCTTTGACGTTGCCGGTGACCGGTACCCCGATGGCGCGCCGAGGAACACCTAGATGAGCTTCCTCGTGGCAGGTTTCTAGCCATGCGTTTGTTAGCACTAGCACAGTTATTTGCGTGTATATATGATATGAATTTAATGGATTATGAATATCAAAGATCAGGGGTGAAATTGTCCACAGTCGACCATCTCAGCTTAAGAAACCAAGACGACCTTGAGCATTGCAGAATTCATCGAAATGAATACATCATGATGCGAATTATGAAATAGGAGTTGGATTATCTTTGAATGAAACTCACCATACAAGCATTATAGCTCCCTGAGGGGTAACTTTTACGCGTACATGGCGCATGTGCTCAAATGCCGCGTGGCAAAAAAGAACAGCGTCTGGATGAGAAGAGAAACGCATCACGTCGTGCTAAAATATCCTCCTCGATGGAGACCCACGACGCTAACAAAGTGGGTATAATCCTCATCCGTCCAATATTATTCCGCGTCTTACATAACCGCATCAAGCAGACAATACAAGTACACGTCAAAACGGCAATTTATTATCTCCATCGCCTTTTCCGCCTCGCACATTTCTAGGGGTATACATATCTCGTCTCACCTTCATCAATCATTACACAGGCCAAGGATCATAAGAAAAGATTAATGTGCCATGCACGCCGGTAAACCAAAAAAAAAAGTGATGCTAGACAATCATCGCTCCATTCATGCCCACGGCCTCCACCCTGTTGACCAGCTTCTTGACATTTGCCCATTCCTCATTCTTTAGTCCTTCTTTGCCGCCCAGGCCGCTAGCCACCTCAAAGACAGTCAGCGAGCCGTCAATGCCGCCGGTCGCGATACGTTTGCCGTCATTGGGTTCCCAAGCCACCTTGTTCAAGCTCTTGGACAGCATTGTCCTGCCATCCTGCCGGGTGCTCGGTGTTATTCTCGATACCGGCTCTTCTGTATCAATTGCGATATCCCAAAACTCTAGCCAGCCAGCTCCGTCTACTAGCGCAAAGACGCTGGGTTTCACGGGTGACCATTTAGCATCGTAGACAACATCTTCGCGAACAAAGTCAATCAGTGGTGATATAGCACCATCTCCAGCACCAATTGTGGAAGTGGCCGCGGGAGCACGAATCTTCCAAAGCTTTACACTCCAGTCAAGAGAGGACGAGATGGCCAAATCGCCGAGATCCACAGGGCCCCTGGCGGGGTGGAAGTCGACTGACATGACAGGTGCCATGTGTCCCTTGTAGCTAATCTTCTTGTCGACACCAGCCTTGGCGCCGGCACGATCGTATCTGTGGCAGGGGAATATAGTTCCCTCTTCGCTTCCTACTAGGAAGAATGTTGGATCTGTCTGAGGGAACGAAAGGCATGTAGGGCTGACATCCTCAACAGCCACTTTAGCCTGGCTGGGGTTTTTCAGCTCGAGCAGTTCTTGCGGCTGTGCAAACACATCCATACTCCAGCCGCAAACGACGCCGTCTGTAGAGCATGAGATGATGTTGTTGGCGTTTTGCGTGCCCACAATATCAACAGAGTAGATCGGGTGGGCGTGACCGTAGCCAGTTAAGGGAGTCTTCTGGACCGGCGCAGACTTTGCTCGAGTATCCCACAACAGAACCTGACCACTGTACGAACCACCAACAATGAGGTTTGGGTGATAGGGCGAAAACTTTGCTGTGAGGATGTCGGATTGTGCGGTGAAGACGTACTCTGGTCGATTATGCATGTGAATATTCCACACCTGGACAAGCCCATCCGGCTCGTGAGGTGCTGTCGGGTTTTTGGTGTAGGAAGCGAGTACCAGCTCGTTGAACTTGGGAGAGAAATCTATCCCGCTAATCATTCGCTTTTTAGACCAACGATCATCAAAGAATTGTGTCACCTCCTTGACTCTATGCCCCCCCTTTCCTCCCGTATTGCCACTTTCTTCATCTTTGTCCTCGAGGTCTTGGCCATGCAAGGCGTAGTCTGTAAGAATATCATAAGTCTCCTGGTCTAGGGCCCTCTCAATCACTTTTGTTGACTGCTCCAAGAAATCCGCAAATTCATCTGAGTGAGTGACGGCCTCGAGTTCTTCGGCTGTAAGCTCTCTGATTGGATAGTTGGTAGTTGAAAAAGGCTGTGTTCCTGCAGCGCCCTCGCCCAGAAGCTCCTTGGCCGCTCGCAGCTCTTCTTCCACTTCCAGTCTAATCTTCTGGCGCAGTTCCTCCTCTCGGTCTCGTTCCTTCCTGCTCAACCTCTTGTTAGGAGTTGAAGTCGGTCCCATGAAGTCATCTGTATCGGACGCTATCGATTCGGTTCTTGTCCTGTCAGGGAACGTCCATTCATCAGTGGTTTGCACACCTTTGCTGTATGAATAGATCTCCTTCACAGGAGATGGCGGACATTCATATACGGTTGTCAAAGGGACAGTAGTTAGGTTCAACGCAACGGGAGGAGGGCCCGGGGTAGTCTGTCCTCCTTGTCCAGCCAAGGAAGTCGTCCATTCGGAAGTCACATTGCTGATTTCGCCGCCGCTGAGAACACTATTCGGCCTGCTCCCGCGAGGCGCAGGCGAGCCAGGAGGTCCTGTCCCAATCGAGCTGGGCCTACTACTACCAACTAAGCTGTCAATGAGGGACTCGATTTCGCGGCGACTATCTGCTCGTCCTGGTGTCGGCGATACTAGTTGCTATAGAGCGGGCGATTAGCGGATAAGAAGCAGCTTCAGACAAGGGGGAACAAACCTCGTTGGGAGAGCTCATACCAGTGCGGTTGTATACCGCCTGGCTTTGGTTCTGAGAGGCCCGGAGCTCTCTCTGGCGCTTTAGCTCTGCGAGCTTCGCCTTCTTGGCAAGAATCTCATCTCGTCGTTGCTGCATCGCGATTGTCCCACAGTCCCATTGCGGGACGCACCAGATATTAGGGGCGAGGCGAGATGCGAAAGGAGAAGAGGGAGGTCAAGCCACGGCGCCACGGGGGGTTATGACAACAGGCCCAGGCCACGATCCAAGAGGGCGGGGTTCGAAGAGAAAAGGGTCGGCGCAGGGAAAGGAGCGAGCGAAACAATTAAAAGGATTTAAACAAAGGTCTTGCGAGCCACTCGCCCACTCTCTTGTCCTCTATCGATACTCCGTACACCGTAATATTAATGGCACTGGCACTAGACGATAGTGCCTGTGTCGCCAATATGCCTTTCAGAGCTTATCGCATTGGAGCTGTTCCGGCTGGCACGTGACATCCGCAGGCCCAGAGCCACGCCTGTAGCAGCGGCATTCCGGGGCTGGAAAAACTGCGACTTTTCCCGAGGACATTTTTCAAATCTTTGTCCCAGCCGACGCAACAATTCCCTCGAGCCACCGTCGACCAGGGTTCAGCGACGGCCATTGTCGAGCCCCCCAAATTCGCCCTCACTCCTCGATTCCTGCTCCCAGCAGCCGCGCGACGTGCGATTTTCACCATGTCGTCAACAGGAGTCAACGTACGTTTGTTTAGTCTAAACCTCGCAGTGCCCAACCGCAAGCCGTCGTCCCGCATCGGCCTCGATCTTTGCGACAGCCGCTTGCAATTGGGCCCGCCTGCTTAGCGACTCAGTTCTGATTGATTTTCTTCCAGGTCTTCCGGTGGTCCGCCCTCGCCTTTGGCGTGTTCTACGGTTTCTCCCACCAGCGCACGATCACCACAACCCAGCGAGCTCAGCACGCGCAGCACGAGTATGAGCAGAAGCAGAAGCTGATAGATCAGGCCAAGGCGGAATATGCAAAGAAGAAGAACCCTTCTGTAGCATCAGCAGACGGTGGTACGCACAACCGCGCAGCTACATGGCATATGCTCTATCTTTCTCCTCTAGTCCAGCGGGGCTACTCTGCAGTTTTCGAGGAGAAAGGAGGAGTGGAAGCGCATGCCACGAATATGACCAGCAAAAGCTAACTTTTTGCAACAGTTGTTACGGATATCAACAGCCCGGAGTTTGACCTCGAGAAGTTCCTACTAAAGATTGCTAAGGACAGCCCTTGACGTAACTGAGGAAAAACGTGGGCCGATGGAGGGGTGAGGAGGGAAAGTGTCGTCGGAGGAAAAAAAAAAGATGCTGGGCGGACGAACAAAATATGGCCGTCACGGAGACCCAAAAGCCTCACGAGGCATAATCAGGACACCGCAGACTGCAAAGGCAGTGTATGCTTGAAACTACACATGGCGCCGCTGCATAGAGGTTTCGTTGGGTCATTTGTTTTGGTGAACTGTACTTGTAAAAATATGCGCATTTAGACGTTTCAAAGTTAAAAAGAAAAGCTACCACAAGTGCCAACTACGCTGAGAGAACGTGTTTTGACCTTCCAACGACTATCAATTGCACCTCGCAGAGCGAGATGATGCACTGCGACTGGCAGGCAAGATGTGGTCTCCTAGAGGTGGAACGATAATAAATACGCACCAACGGAGATTTTTCTTACCTCATTCGTCTTTTTTTTTTCGCTTCAAGGAGAAGGGAAATCAGGAACATCCACGACAGGGAATGCTGCCAACTGCTCCAAGGCGATTTCTCGACGTAGACCAAACGGCACAGCAATTCTACAGCTTCAGCCACGATTCAATCCCGTTCCCACTTTTACAATTGGCGCAACGCAGCTTTTTGGCGATGTTTCGTGGACTGGAGAAGTTGCTGTTTCGGGAAAACACCGGGGCGGGTGCCCGCCCCACAATCTCTTGACATACGTAGCACCTTAAGCTCAAGCTGTCCTCACCACGGCTGAGCGTGGCTTCTCAAGGTACGGCACGAAGCATCGCCATCAACCTTCAGGAGAGCCACAATGGCGGTCGAAACCCCCAAAGGGCCCGCCTTGGGCTACACCACCGAAAGTACTCGGGCTCTGTTCCGGGTCGTCATCCTCTGCTTCATTGCGGCCGCCGCTATTGCGAGCCGATTGTTCTCTGTTATACGTAAGCTGCGATTGTTCTTATAGCTGTCATTCCGCGATGTGGAAGCCATTGCTTCGCTCAATCGCAATTGTGGTGGCATTGCATGCTGAGAGCTAACGATTCGCCTCTAGGATTTGAAAGCATCATTCACGAATGTCAGTGAATTCTCTCTCTCTCTCTACGTTGGAGCGCATCGACTTGCCCAATAACACGAAGCTAACCCACCCATCTAGTCGATCCTTGGTTCAACTTCCGAGCAACCAAGTATCTTGTCGCAAACGGTTTCCACAAGTTTTGGGATTGGTTCGACGACCGAACATGGCATCCTCTCGGTCGAGTTACCGGAGGCACCCTGTACCCCGGCCTGATGGTCACCAGCGGTGCCATCTACCATGCTCTGAAGACGCTTACAGTCCCCGTCGACATTCGCAACATCTGCGTTCTCCTTGCGCCGGCCTGCTCCGGTCTGACGGCCTTTGCCACATATCTGCTGACCAATGAAATGACTACATCGCCATCTGCAGGTCTTTTGGCGGCTATCTTCATGGGAATTGCGCCCGGTTACATCTCAAGATCCGTTGCCGGCAGCTACGATAACGAAGCCATCGCCATCTTCCTTCTTGTCTTCACCTTCTACCTGTGGATCAAGGCTCTTAAGCTGGGTTCCATGCTTTGGGGAGCCCTCTGCGCTTTGTTCTACGGTTACATGGTGGCATCTTGGGGTGGATACGCCTTCATCACCTGTCTCCTCCCTGTGCACGCCCTGACTTTGATCTGCATGGGCAGATACAGCTCTCGCCTCTATGTCAGCTACACCACCTGGTACGCTCTGGGAACACTGGCCAGCATGCAGATTCCTTTTGTTGGCTTCCTCCCCATCAAGACCAGCGAGCATATGCCCGCCTTGGGTAGGAATCATCTTTGCCCTTAATAGTACCAAGAACTCGTGTCTCTAACCTCGCTTGTACAGGTATTTTTGGCTTCATCCAGCTTATTGGGTTCATCCAGTATGTACGATCTGCAATTTCTGGCCGCCAATTCCAGACCTTCCTTGTCACAATCCTCGTGGCAACCTTTGGTTTGGGTCTGCTTGGTCTTGTCGGTCTTACTTCTCTGGGCTACATTGCCCCCTGGAGCGGACGATTCTACTCTTTGTGGGATACCGGCTATGCCAAAATCCACATTCCCATCATTGCCTCTGTATCTGAGCATCAGCCTACCGCTTGGCCGTCCTATTTCTTCGACTTGAACTTCCTTGTCTGGCTCTTCCCCGCTGGTGTCTATCTGTGTTTCCAGGAACTCAGAGATGAACACGTCTTCGTCGTTGTGTATGCTCTTTTCGGTAGCTACTTTTCTGGCGTCATGGTTCGTCTGATGCTCACACTCACGCCTGTCGTCTGTGTTGCCGCTGCCATGTCTGCCTCTCAAATTCTCGACACCTACCTCAACTGGAAGTCAGCTGTTCCCCCTGAGGAGCAGGAAGCACCAAAGAAGGTAAAGGGCGGTCTCCGTGGCAGTGAGAAGCCTAATGTCGGCATCTACAGCAACCTCACCAGGGTGCTGGTGTCGGGATCTATCCTCATCTATCTCTTGATGTTTGTCTCACACTGTACCTGGGTTACATCAAACGCCTACTCTTCGCCATCTGTGGTCCTTGCCAGCCGTATGCCAGATGGAAGCCAACACATCATTGACGATTACCGAGAGGCTTACCAGTGGCTGCGCCAAAACACCAAGGAGGACGCCAAGATTATGTCCTGGTGGGATTACGGCTACCAGATTGGTGGCATGGCTGACCGGCCTACACTCGTCGACAACAACACCTGGAACAACACCCACATTGCTACCGTTGGCAAGGCCATGAGCTCGAGGGAGGAAGTCAGCTACGAAATTATGAGACAGCACGAAGTTGACTATGTTCTTGTTGTATTCGGTGGTCTCTTGGGCTACTCTGGCGACGATATCAACAAGTTCTTGTGGATGGTCCGAATTGCTGAAGGCATCTGGCCTGACGAGGTCAAGGAACGAGACTTCTTCACTCCTCAGGGTGAATACCGTGTTGACGATGGTGCCACCGATACCATGAAGAACAGCTTGATGTAAGTGAAAGATCTAACGACATTGCAGCAAGCTACAAAGGCTGACAACAAAACTAGGTACAAGATGTCATATTACAACTATGCCTCTCTGTTTCCTCCGGGACAGGCCGCTGATAGAGTCCGACAAGTCCGAGTTCCAGACCAGGGACCTGTTATCAATACCGTCGAGGAGGCTTATACCAGCGAGAACTGGATCATTCGTATCTACAAGGTCAAAGACCTTGATAACATTGGTCGTGATCATGTCAATGCTGCTGCCTTTGAGCGCGGCCAGAAGAAGAAGAAGCCCACCAAGAAGAGGGGCGCCAGAGTGCTTCGCGTGGATTAGAGATTTGGATTTTTTTTTCACGGATAGGTATCTGAGGGAGACTGATAGAAGCCAGGAAAAAAAGACATGGCTCGGGTGCTCCTATATATCTAGACAAAAGTTAGTCTAGAATGTATATCAATTTCATGTTTTGAAGAAAATCCTATCAGAGACTTTTCAAGTAAATATCGATCGCTTGTATCACCAACAAGGATCGTAGACATTGTGGCCGCATTGCCGTTTATGTAGGGGATTCATCACCGCACCACGACATCGTTTAGTCACCCCAGAGTTAAACGTTTATCAGTGCGTTGCAGCAATTCCATTTGATCTTTGGCTTTGCGCTCAACCCGTCTCTATCGAGCTGCCCACCAAGTATCGATTGGCAATGCTAGCAGCTGCAAGAGATGGACTTGCCAGCCGCCGTGCTTCATTGCCATAATACGCAAGTTTGGCACGAGACGCGCTTTCATCCCAAGTCACGCCTTGCCCTTGATGCTCACTTTCTCTCTTCAGTTCAGTTTCACTTTTCACTCATCCAATCTCTCATCTGCCACACTTACTTTCCTTCCTCTTCTTTTCGTTCTTCCCCTCCCTTCTTTTTCTTCTCTTCTCACAATTTTATTCTCTATCACACATCTTTCCTTTCTTTTCTTTTTCTTTCTCTTTCTTTTTTGATTCCCCATCATCGCCCTTTCTTCCCTCTTGAACTTGACTTTCAACCATCGCTTTCTGTCTCTTGAATTTTCGTCCTAATATCCTCACCTCTCTTCTCATCTCACTTCCCAATTCAGGCATCATGGGTAGCAGCAAGAAAAATCGACGCAAGAACCCAGCCGATGACGGCGGAGTTGATCTTCTCAGCCTTGCTTTCAACCTGCCCACGCGCCGCGACATGGAACGTGCAGATAGAGAAGCTACCCAAGCTCAAGCTCACTCTCAGAGCATCAGGATTCAATACGACCCAGGCGATGGTGAATCCAGTGACAGCGAATCACTGTCGACACTCAATTCAGACCCCGGCAAGCCAAACACAGAAGTTGAGGAGACTCCAAAGGTTCAAAAAGCATTGAAACCTCGCTCACAACACCAATTGAAGGCGCAGAATCGTGTTTTCCAGCTCTCTTCTCCCAAATATAAGCCGAAGAGAGTTGATAATGAGCCGCCACCTGCTCGACGAGTCTCAAAGCGAGACTCGTCCAAGGCTCGAGAAAGATCATCTTCGAGCCCAGCCGCTCTAAGAGCTCCTTCTCCTGCTTCTTCCATCCCATCTTCAGCTACTTTTCCCCGCATCACCTCCAATTATCCTCAGAAGGCTGCTCATCTCGCTACCTCAGATATTCCAGTCAGGCCACTTCAGTCTGGCATAGGCAGAGAGGCGCATCCACAGCAGTTCTACCAACCCATATTTGCTTTCCCTGCGGCCTCTGTGTACCCCCCATCTCAATACTATTCAGCTGTGGCGAATGCCGATCTTGTGTCTGATGTTAATCAACATGTGCCTTTTCCCCTGTACACACTGGCCCCTGCAAGTATCCTCAAATCTTATCAGCCTAGCTCAATTTCTCAGGAAGTCCAACGCATTCAGAGCAAGCTCGATGAAGTGGTGGTCAATCTTTCTAAACGCCCAGAAGATGCTACTTTGAAAAGCGAGCTGTCAGTTTTGCAAACAGAGCTCAACACTCGATTGAACTCTCTGCTAGGCATGGCTCCTTCAAAGGAACCGAATGTGTCCGAAGTCTCTGAGCAATTCAATTCAAAGGCAACCTCCAAAAATCCTACGACTCAATCCCAGCCTACAGCTGTTCAGAGAGAGATGAGCCCCAAGAGGAAGATGCGGCATCACCTCTGCACAGGCTGCGGCAAAGTCCGCTCTTCCAACTATCACACCAAGCACCCTATCATTTCTGGAGACAGGCCGTCCACGAATTACTGCGAAGACTGCTTCGAAGAAAACGTTGAGGATGGGGCTTTAGACAATCATTTCTGCTACGGGTGCGGAAATGTCAGATCCAAAGAATTTCAGCAGAATCATCCAATCTCGAAAGGCGACAGACCTTTTCCCAATTACTGCTCGGTCTGCGTGAAGGAAATTCGATCTGCCGAGACCATCGCAGACGTCTCCATGGTTGATTTTGTAAGTGATTTGACCAATTACTTTTAAAGAAGCGAAATCATAATTAACATAACATTTCAGACTCCAGGGCGTTCTCACAAGAGCAGCTCATATACTGATTCTGCCCTCAATTGCACTCGGAATAGTGTGCCCACAAAACCATCGACTTCAGAGCAAGACTTGAAGTATCAGGATAATGAATTGGATGCTTTGCTTTTTTCAGCTCACACAGATGGTAGCAATGCTGTTGATGCTCGCGAACAAAAGAAAATTCCGCAACCACTAAAGCTTTCCACAAACGGCCCTCAGTTCAGCCCCTCCAACTCCTCGCCTGGCTCTCCCTATTATCCAGTTCGCAACACTGGAGCATCTCAAAGGCGGGCAGAGCGAAGTCCGCTTGCTAGTCCAGGAGGTCAATATTGCAGCTCTCCTGATACCCCAACGACGCCGAGATATCAGCCTCCTTATGTCGAAGATATATTTTCCCCTCTTCAAGAAACAAGCCGGCGGTCAGCAGATTACCAAAACTCTTCCAGAAATTCTCCTTGTGATGATAGGAAAAATAGTTTCTATCGAACAACCGCTGGAGACAAAGAGAAATCTCAAGACGACCCTGTTGGTCGCTCTGCAAAGGCTCCCCATTCCGATATCTTCCAAGAGGGTTCCGACGATTCTACAGAGGGACATGCTTCCACGGACGATTCAACTCATTCTACGGGAAGCAAGAGTGTAAAATTTAGACCCAAAGTCAATATCCGTCTTTCAGATTCTCAATCTTCAAGCAATGCCTCTTCACATGCCAAGATACTTGAGGAGGATATCAAGCCCGACGAGGAGACCATACCTAGTCGTGTGGGCATATATGGAACTTCGCCCAAGAAGTCGCACAATGGCTATTACACAAGAGCGAAAGAGTCGCAAAACTTTGCTTCTCTTGCGGGAGAAGATGGGTGCGGCGAAACTATCCCAGAGAGAGGCTACAGAGGAGCATTCTCTAAGGACAGCCCTGCAAGCTCCTGGCTGCCCCCTTTGTCCAATGCCAGTGGAGGCCATTGGTACTCGAGACCTTTTTCATATCAGTCTACCACATCGCCTAGCATGGAGAGCTACACAGGATTCAAACCAGGTGGAAAGTCAACCTTCAACTATGGTTCTAGTGGTGGGGTTGGAAGTGAAACCAGCCGGCCGCCTCTTCGTGCCACTCGCAGTGCATTTAATTCAGCAAATACCAGCCCGGAGGCGGCTTTTTCAGGCGATGGAGCAGATCAGGAGTCACAAAGGCCTCCTCTCTCCTCAAATTCTAACACGCAAGCTGAAGGATGTCCAGAATCGCCAAGCAACCGTTGGAAGAGCTTCACATCGCCCTACGCTGGACCAAGCACCCAGTCTTCATTCAGAAAAGGATCGCCCTGGAATAATTTCCCTTCTCGATTTGACTCTGATTGTTATACAATGCAGGACGGCTCTACATTCAGCCAAACCGCATTTAGCGACTACTCTCAACCTAGTAGTAATCCTTACTATGAGCCTCGCAAACGACCCTTTCCGGATCTGAATGATTATTGCTCCTTTGGCACTCGGGCTCCTCGCATTCCAGGCAAATGGGCAAAAGACTACCAGAGAACAGTAAAGCCTCCTAAGCAAATGCCGTACTGGATTCCCGAGCCCATCATTGAGGAGCCAGATTCTCCTATCAGCTCGCCAGGCAAGCGGGCTAATATGCTCGGTAAGTTGACATACGTAGACGATTCTATCTTGTTCGAAGGCTAAATATTTACAGAATTTGATGATATTGATATTTCTCCTGCGTCTGCCAGCAATACCGCTACTGTATTATTCCCTGATTTAGGAAGCTTCGCTGAACATGACCATCAATCAGACGATGACTCTGACAAGGAGAATACAGTCAGCAAGAGCAGCCGCGACACACCATCCCTCGACTAGATAATCACAAGGTCATCATATGTAGACAGTTAACATTTTGCTTTTAACGACTATTTCCTTTGTTTTTTCCTACTATTAACTTGCAATTGTCACCAAGGATGGATCACACTTTATTTGTATAACTTTTTTTTTCATGCGGTTTCGGAACGATGTTTATGACAGGCCGAGGAATCGGATTCATGCCCTTTTTTGCGTTGGTCTTCATGAATTTTGCATTTGTATTAGTACGACCGGGAGATTCCATATCTTGCTGTTTCCGTTTCTTTTTTCTTCTAATTTCTCTTTTGTTTGCTATTCATTTCTTTTCCTTGTTTTCTTTCAGGTTTGTGCCATTGCTTATTATAGCGAGGGAGGAAGGTCGATAAATCCACCATGGCAAGGAAACATGGACAGATGACAGGTCGATTGACTGCCGTCTAAATACGATTAGCTATCTGGGAGATTCACGAAGGTCAGTCAGCATCAGAGGTCAAGGAACTAGGAAGAAGATTTCGATTTGTAGTTGAGAGATTGCATTTGCTAAATATTCTAATAATACTGAGATGTGCAACGCCTATGTATTAGATGACATGTGTGTGTGTCGTATATGTGCCCGGTCATAGCAACAAATTGCAGCCTGGGCTGCCCAATATTTCCATTCCATACCATTCCAGTTCCATCCTTTCCTGCCTAGCCATCCAGTCATCCAACACATACATCCTTGAACTCATATATAGAAAAAAGAGCCCAAAGTTCACTCCTCCGCAAAAGAACCATTTTTTCCCCCAAAATAAATAAACTTCCAAACGAAATGAAAAATAGAAGAGAAGAAAAGATGCTCGCTCACATTGTGCCTACATGAACTTTTGATGCATAACAACAATGAGGTGAAAAGAAAGAAAGAAATGAATAACGCCAAAGTTGATGAGGAAACGTGTTCCACCCTTTCATCGAACCAACCGCACAGCATCCTTCTCCGGACTCGTCCTCATCACAGTCGACTGGAATCGGGTCGAAAAAATAGAGGGCGCCAGACTAGTCGCGGGAGAACCTCTCCTCGAAGAAGCAGTACCAGTGGTAGAATGGCCCGACTTGAGAGCCAGGAACTCAATGGCCTCCAGTCTCTTCCTCTCAAAGAAGAGGCTTCTCTCGCGCTCGGAATCGCTCCGTCGGAGGCGCTCCTTGTCCTCCACCTCGACCTCGCTGATCTTCTGGCGCTTGTCGGCTCGCTTGTCGGAGACGTCGCGGATGCGCTTCTCCGTGCGCAAGCAGGCGGCGTCTAGCTCCTTGGCCAGCTCGGTGGTCGCGAGCTCGAGGTGCTTGTCTTTACGCTCGTGGGCTGAGCCGCCCCAAAGGCATTGGACCTTGAGCTTGGTTTGTTCGTTGGGGTCACCCCATATGAGCAGCTCGTCTCCGTTGTAGACTTTGGTCCAGTTTTTCGAGGGGCCAAAGGGCTTCTTCGAGTCGCAAGAGTCAAGCATTTGTCCGTTTATACGGATCCCGAGCGTGGCCTTGGTCGAGATCCAGAGGTGGTATGACTTCTCATCTCCTGCTAAATCCTGTGTCCATGGAAGGGGTACCTTGGCGGGGTCGTTGGAAGGGTCATAGCCTTCCTTCCACAGCAAAACTTTAAAGGCATACTTTGGCACTTTGGAATTGAATCTGTCCTCGTACACGGCAGTGTTCTCGAGGCCACGGCCAAATGACACCAATGTATCGGTCATGAGACACTCAATATCTCTGACGCAAGACATGGTGTCAGAAGCTATCAGAGCAATGGTCCGAGGCTGTCCGTCTTCTTGTAGTACCGGGACTACCCTAAGGCTATCTGGAATCTCTGTATTATTAGTAGCCGCGCCGTCAGCGAATGGACCCGTCGCCGGAAAGTCCATATTGACGTCCTCGTCAGGAGAAGACTGTATAACTGGCGTATTTTGCCTTTCTAATGCAGTAACAGGGGGGAAGTACTTCATAGCCAGGCTCCACAGGGGCGTTTTGCCCGGGAGGAACTCTTCCTTTCGCCGATTGGCTGCTAGGAGAAACGCATCATACTGAAGCTGTGTCATCTCGGGGTAGTTGAGATGCCACGTCCTGCGATCCTGAGCCCAAAAGTGCTTTTTGCTCACCGGTTCATCGATCTGGCGGCCGGAGTTAGATCTCTGAATCGGTGGCATACGGGACAGTAAATTATACTCTTCGATTGTAGGGTCGGCAACATCGTCCATATACCCCTCTGATTTTAATCTTTTAAGGGCTGGCTTTTCGGTAGGCGTGCTATCATTATCAAAATCTGCACTTGCTGCAAGAGGCGAAGGGGATTTTCGCTTGCTGGCGTTGAAGTCGGAGGAGGCAATTGAATAGCTGGACGCATTTGGATCCTCAACCCCGACCACAGAGACGCCAAGGCTTTGTGAAGCAACGTTTTCCACCAAGCTTTGCAGTTGATCGGCAGATTGCGCGTGATCGATAGACACGCTTCTCTCTGGCCTAAATATGCTGCCGAGCTTAACCAGGGTTGCACCGGAATCCCCAGAATCCCCAGAATCGTAAGCCTCGTCGTCTTGGCCTTCAAAATTGCTACCGTTGCTGCCATCGCCGGTCATTTTCGCAGCTGGTAGATTCAGCTGGCTCTCTGGGACGGCACCAGAACTGCCAACGGCCGAGACACCAACCTCTCCAAATAATCGGAGAGGTCGCATCGTGCCTTGCCCAAAGGTATAATTCCAGCCAATGTTTTCCTTCTCATCTTGCTCTTGCTGCTCGTTTTCGTCTTCTCTTTCCGATTCTTCCCCTGCAGAATCACTCACCCGGTCATTCTCGTCCTCGATTTGGTACACGTTTGGTTGGTGCTGAGTCCCGTGATACTGGGAAGACTCCAAGACATCTTCTTCGTCGGTGATTTCGTCAAACGACTGTGAGGCCTCAATAGTCCTGCTGTGGATCCATGGATGCTCGTCCAGCTCTTCCACCGTCGCACGGTTTTCCGGCCTTCTCTGAAGCATGGCGCAGATGAAGTCAATCCCGCTATCGGAAATACCACGTTCGTCTAGTGGTCTTATATCTAGCAACATAGTCATGATCTGATGCAGCAGCTCGGAATAGCTAGTGCCGCTCTTTACGGGATAAGGAGGCTGGCCGGTCATGGAATAAAAGATGACGCCGCCTAATGACCAGATATCCACGGCATGGTTATATCTTTGGCCTGGAGCACGGCGAGCCTTCTTTCCCCTGCTCCTGACGCCTTTGTCGTCATACTCTGCATACTCGTTATACACCTCTGGAGCACAGTATAGTAGGGTGCCACAAAACGTTCTGAGGAATGTCTGCTCCGTATCCACCATTTTCGAGAGGCCAAAATCTGTGAGTTTGACTTCCAGAGGGTTGAGTGAGTTGATCAATATGTTGTCCGGCTTGACGTCTCTGTGAGTGATGTTGTTGTTATGTAAGTAGGCGAGTGCGCTCAGCAACTGCTGGGAAATTATCCTAGCCTCCGCTTCTGGAAACGGCCCCTCGTCTGCGACATGCTTTCCAATATCACCCCCAGGTACAAGCTCCATGATGATAATGAGTAGTCGATCCTCCCAGTCGAAATTTTCCATATAACGCACGATATTGGGCTTTAAGATTCACGCGCACAAGTTAGCCAACCCCTCGAGTCATACACGGTAGATGGTTGAAAGTAAAGGGGGTGGGTGGGTGGTAAATCGCAGCTTACATGTTTTACTCTCTGCATAATCTTCATCTCATTTTCAACTTTCTGGTCCAGCACTCCATTCTTAATAAAGCGGCGCTTCTCAATCTCTTTGGCAGCATATGGCATCCCATCGTACTTGGATGTCACCTTGTAGACTACGGCAAATGCTCCCTTGCCAATCATACCAATCCGATTGTACTTGCCAGACCCATTCCACTCTCGCCGCACGCCTCGGTTATCTTTGCGCTTTGTGGGAGAGCGTTGTTCGCTCGGTTGGCGTTCTGGGCGCCGCGGCGTTATCAGCTGGCCAGCGTTCTTGAATAAATCAACGTGGCCTCCAGGGCCGGCGGTAATGGTTTCAACGGGCCCCGGTAATAAGTTGTGTCGAAGGAAATAGTCGTCCACCTTGCGCTGGTAGGCATCCATATATTCGTCGGCGCGGCGAGGGATTCGGACTCGAAAGGTAAGGTCCTGCATCTCGTTGTGTAGATAGATTCGGATAAGTGATCCTGAGCTCAACATCCATTTGAGAATGGGCTTCTTTGTAGGGTCTCTGTGGGCATTTTTGAGGAGGCGATCGTCGACAAAGGTTCCATTGGTAGACTTGTCCTCGATCATGACGGTGCCGTGCTCATTGACAAATATGCGAAAATGGATGTTGCTGATCCTCCGCAGCGGATCATTGGCGAAGACTATGTCGCATCTACCAGGGTTCCTCCCAAAGACAAAGCCGGCCGCAGGGCTGTGAACTTGGCTGGAGAGCCGCAGGATAATGGCGTGGTTGCCATGGTTTGCGGGGTTGGATTCGAATTGACTCGGTCGGTCCTCGTGCTCATAATCGAGTTCGACGTCGTCGGCTTCGTCTCTGCCGATGAGGTACGGCGACTCGGTCTTGAGCAGCTGCTGGACCTCGATTCGCGCAGTGTCCGAGTGTGGGTACAGCACGCAGATGATGTCTGAGATGTCTTCGTCCGAAAAGCCCGAGTTCTGCTTGCCTAGTCGGCGAGGGTCGAGGATATTTTGCGTCGCTGCGAGGGAACAGACTTGTCAGCATCACATTGCATTGCGTTGCACCGCACCGAATCGCATCGCATCGCATCGCACCAGCCTCATCCAGAGGCAGAGAATTGAATGCACGGCTGGGTCCTACCTTGCGTTGGCTCTTGCGTTGGCTCTTCGCCGTCCATTGGGAGCGACCCGATGAAGCTACAGCTAGAAATCGGTCCAGGTTGCCTGCCTGAGGAATAAAAAATGCGCTTGCTATGCTAGTCGTATAAGCAGAATGGGATGAACACAAGATCGAAATCCAGAACCGCCTCTCTTTTTTTTCCTGCGAGACCAAGAAGGGAGCGTGCTCTTTATCAGGGAACTTGGCGGGAGCCTAGGCGGACGTGACTGTCACAAGCGCCCTCTTTTCAATTAATAAGGGAGCTAAGGTAGCTCATACACCAGCCGCACCGCACCGTAGTGGCCGCTCTTTTCTTGCGCCACCAGCGCAGCCAGTCGGGGTGAGAGTTGCAGAGCTTGCCAGACGTGAGGCTGTGCCTATCTGGGGGAATTTATGGGAAAAAATGTAAAAAAGAAGAGTACTAATAGTAGTCTATCGTTGCGCGGCGGGGAATAAAAAAAAAGGTCGAGAGATGAGGAGAACACAGCAGGCAGCTAAGCAAGGCACTGGCACCGAGTATAGAAGCCTTTTAGCTGACGGGATGGGCGATTAGCGATAGCGGGGTCGGCAGTGCCTACGTCTGGAGTAAATTGGCCCGAAAAGAGGCATCCGGTGCGCGACGCAGCGATGAGGGGAGCAGGAAAAAGCAAAGAAAAGAGGCAATAAGAGAGGAGGGAGGGGGGTATCTGGCAGCATACAATTGGTAATTAAAATAAGAAATAGCAGCAGCAGCAGCAGCAGCAGCAGCAGCAGCAGCAGTAGTTCTCAGTAACAAGAGAAAAAGAGAAAAAAAGAAATCAGATGAAACAAACAAACGCCTGGATAGATCATCAAGCCCGTAGCAACGTCATTATCAGGGCCCCATGGCTTCCACATCACGTCCCACGCATTTCGCGCCACAGCTATGGAGAAGAAAACATAGCGGCATTAACCCCTTGCATACGGAGTAGTCTGAGTAGAATTAAGATGGAAACACGCAAAAAACACAAGAGGAAGACACAAGAACGGGCGTGTACCGTGCTCGTGTCTTCAGATGCGTGGACGTGCGTGTGCGCGTGGACTTGCACACCAAAACGCCTCCAACAGTCACGCGAAGGTGTCCGCCGCGCGCGTCTTTACTCGTCTTCCGCCAGACACGTTCTTCCACCAAAAAAAAAAAAAAAAAAAAAATAAGAAAAGAAGAAAAAAACGCCTCAAATCTCTTTTACCATACAAACAATGCGCCTCGCATCGCCACACCTTTACACCCCCCTGCACCGCGTGTTCGTGACAAGTTCCCCCGCCAAAGTCACCAGATCTCTCTCTCCCACTCTCCCATTTTTAACGCTTCGCCTCGTTTTTCCTTTCGCGACGGCGACGGCGACGGCGACGGCAACGCTGGATTTGGGGCCTTGCATGAAATGGGTAGCTCCAGATCTTGCAGCTGCGTGCCCGCACGCGCGTCGGGGCCAATGAAAGCCCCATGCAACCCCAAAATGACATGCTTGCCGCCTGTCTTTTTGTTTTCTTTTCCCACCCCTCTCTGTCACATAATCTAGTAGTATCTTGCTAGCACGGAGTATCTACGTTCTCTGCTTAGTGCGGTGCTTGCGGTTGCGGTGGTGGTGAGGGGGCTTCAACCAGGAACGCAGCGAATAATGGTCGTTAGATACTCTGCACTTGTATGCTTTACTTATGCAAGTCTTCAAATTGATGCAACGGCGGACTGTAACCCCTCTATTAACGTCAATGTCAACGTCAGAGCTTATCGCTGCGGCTGCAACTACGTCGGTGAAGATTATCTCTGGGCGCAGAGCACATGTAGATGAATGAGCACAGCGTCTCAATAAGCGTCATAGTAAGTAATCACGCGCACTGCTCATTCAGCAAAACTAGTCTTACCACTACTACTGCTATTTGCTCTACAACATCGTCACGAGGCAGTTAAAAGGGAAAAAGAAAGATATTGGTCATGAAAAGGAAAGTTGTCCTCGTTATTTGGTAGTATTTCCATCTGTATAATGAGTCTACCTAATATCAAGAATAGTGATCAATGCATTTTTTTCTTCATCATGTCCGCTTGACACGAATACTGAAGAACTTCCACCTGCTAACAAAAGAAAAGACAAAAACAAAACGCCAATCATATGAGGAGAAGAAAAAGATGTCATAAGAGCATTCCTGATACTGCTTCTAAACAAAATATACTTTGCAATATGTGATGCTGCCAGCCCAACGCCTACCAATGCATACTGCATCAAAAGCTGCATATACATTACTACCGCTTCATGGGGTATCTATCGCAAGATAGAAGAGATATACGAAAAAAAACGTATAGGGAAAGACGGGAGAAAAAAAAGAGGAGAGAGAGAGTCAAGGAAACATGCAAGGAGGGTATGTCGTAACCAAAAATGCTGGTATTGTACTTTCAGAAAAGAAGCACCGTCTTAATATTGCTGCATATTAGACACTGATTGTGGGTATCCACCAGGCTGGCCCGGTGCCATCATGGAGCCTAGGGAGTTGGCTGAGATGGTTCTCCCGTGTCCGTACGGTGCCGAGGCAATAGAGGCTCGGTGCTGAACGTATTGCTGGGGAGTGAGGCCATGGGATCGCTGAGAGCTGGGCGAAGCCGCAGCAGGCTGCCATGGCATGGTTGCGGAGTCTTGCCTCCTGTGGCTAGCAGGCTCTGTCGGTGTCCTCGGCGGTGGTGGTACTTGCGCTGTAGGGGGGGCAGGCTTGCGAAGCACCGAAGGGGCACCATAATTGACTGTTGGTCCAAAGTTGACGGCGGCCATATCGAAGCCGGGAGAATAGTGAGCGTCCGGATCAGCACCGCCGACCGTCTTTAAAACACCCGCGCGTGGCCGGTCCACAAAAGGTTGCTGGAGCTCGTCGCCAAACTCGAGATGCATCGGTGGCTGAGGAGGGAGAAAGCCGTCGTATTGAGCTCGAGATTGGGTAGTATAATGATCAATGATGTCGTTTGGAGTGATACTCTGATGTTTATTATCATAAGAGACCGGTCTCATGGGAAGGGGTTTTCGCTGAGGGTGTCCCTGCCGATATCCGGGAGAGCCACCATTTGGAGAGTAGGCACCATACCGATCATTTGGGTAGGATGTAGTATGAGGAGGTGGCAGTGGGCGCTGGCCATGATAAGCATCTCCCGTGGACGGCCTCTGGTCATAGTCATCATGCGAGTAAGGCACTCTCGGTCCATATGGGGATGCCTGTCGCTGATTAGATCGGTTAGAGTAGCCGGTAGGCGGGCGGTCGTTGTCTTGGTAGCTATGGTGACTGTGGTGGCTGTGGTGGCTGTAGTGACTTGGCGGTGGGTTCAAGGACTGAGCAGATCGGTTCTCGTTGGTATAAAATGTGGTACCATCGCCACCATGGACCGGAACTGGTGGTGGTGGCGCCGTATGATAGGACTCTTCATCTTCGTCATCTGGGATATCGGGAACTCCTGGCAGAGCAATTCCGCCAGCCTTGGCCATTTGGGCCAGGGTGCCTTGGGACAGGCGGTTGTTGGCTCGTCGGAGGTCGGGTGAATGATAAGGTGCGTTGGCCGGGCGATCCTGAGGATTACGGTTGATGACCGGGGGTCGAACGACAGGTTCCGGCGTGCGGATAGCTCCATTGCTGCTCTCAATGGGCTCGACATAGCCATTCGGCGTGACTGCCCGGCCCTCATCTGAGCTTGAGCTTCCTACTCGCGCAGCCATTTCCAGGGGGGACTGATCATTTGGCGAAGAGCTGGAGCCCGTCGATATTGGGCTATTTGAGTCCGAAGAATTCCGCAAATCATCGCCGGCGAACCCTACTGCTCTGGGCTTGTTGTTGTAGCTCAGTCTAGCGCTGGCTCTGTTTGAGTTTGAAGAGGGAGAATAAGATCGGCTTCCATCTTCAATCGAGTTCATCCGCGTGCCGGTGGCATCCTTGAGACGCTTTCGCCACTCCCTCTCATCCCAGCTCGAACTCTTTTCATCAAGCAACAGCGTCACAACATCCTGCAGCTCCAAGTAGCCGTACTTCTTGTGCTTGGGCATAGCAAACATGAGCGACCTAGCATCCAGCACGCTAGCAACAATTCTGCCTGGGCGGCCGTACAGACCAAAAGTATCCCAGGTCGGGAACAAGAAGCGAAGCATTGTCTCGAAGCCGCTGACAGCAGGACGGGTCTCGGGCATGATGAAAACAAATCCTTCGGAGGATGACGCTGGAGTAGAATGAATTGAAATGTTACCTTCAATCTTGATGAGAGTGGAAGCATCTACCAGTGACTTGGCTTGGGGGTAGATTGCATAGGCAGAGTAGGCCTCGCTGATGGAGGCGACGGGCTTTGTCCTCTTTTGCTTCTTGCCTTCGGTTTTGACATCGTAGAATTTGATATCCCCCCTGACGATGCGAGCATGAGATCGCTCGTAGGGAGCCTTTTTCTTCAGCTCTTTTTGAAGCTTGTTGTACTCCTTTTCGTTAGGTGGCGTGATGACACACCAGCAGCGTCTCCATGGCACGCCAGCTCCGAATCGAACTCTGACCCATGCCCCTATCGTAACTTTGGACCTCTCCATCATCACGTTGATGTTGTTGAGAAATTTGGCCTTGCCAGCGATCAGGGCGCCAGTATAGGCTTCCTGAAGGGCTGCGTGCTCATACATGGCCAATCGAACAGCCGATGTCCATTGGACAAGTGAGTCATGAGAAGTGAAATGCAGCAAGTACCGATTCCTGCCAGCGGTGGAAAGGCTGAGAATATTTCGCAAAGGCTGCTCATCGCTTGATCGGGTTGGCAGAGAGTCGATCTGTGAAAGAGGAGAAAGAAAAAAAAGAATGTCAGTGTCTCGCAGTCGTGACAAGCGGGGGGGTTATCTTACCACTTTGAGTGAGGCATCTGTGAGATTAATGAATTTGGGAAGAACCTCGCCATCTTCACCGGCAGCATCCAGTTCTGCGGCATCCCACAAGGAGAGCACAGTCCCGACAAGCTGCGCAAAGCATTCAGACCATGTTCTGTCGGGATTCGGCTTGCCCTCTGTATCAAACACATTCAAGTCAGCCAAACCGTTTCGATATCAAGATTGCAGATAGATGCGCTGCTGGGAATGAAAAGACAGATGAAAAATATATTACATACGTGTGTTCTGGTCATCCAGCTTCAAGAAATAGCCCTCGTGGTACAGCTTGTTGGAGTGGCTGTTGAGCAGCGAGAAGATGGGCTGCAGCTCCGGAATCGTGTCCTGGTTGACCTCCATGACCATCGGCTGATAGGTCTGTATCATGGACATGGGTCGTGCGCTATTCCGCGACGTGCTATTTCGGTTGCGGCGGGGAGGGTCAATGTTGTTGATGTCGACGGTGTTGATGTCGACGGTGTTTACTGGAGTGCCATAGTCCGACTGCGGCGGCGGCGTGGGAGGGCTGCGCAGTGTGATATGCGCGAGCGAGTGACGCTTCTTGACCTTGGTTTTTAAATCCTTGGACAAGGGAGACTCGTCCGAGGGAGGCGTTGACGAAGGAGATGTCGGTGTCTTGCGCCCAGAGGAAAATTGGGACATGAACGAGACAACTATAGGTCACTGGTCAGCACTCGTGGGAAGAAAAAGAGGCTAGAACGGCAGGCCAGGCGATTTGGACATGCTTATTGCGGTAAGCATTGAGTTTAAGAGCGCCAGCCAAGCAGATCCGTCCCGTGCCTGGTTGCGAGCAGCGCCGAACAGAGCCACCCTGGCGGCGCGTACAGGTGACAGGTGGTGTATGGCAGCAGGTCGCACGGGCGCTGTGCCGTGCTGCACGCTCGCTGCTCGCTGCTCTGCACAGCAGCCGGGGGCGCCACAAAGGGCCAAGCACTGTGGTGCGTGGAGGCCAATGATGCCACCGACCTGCGCAGCGCAATGCTGGGGTCTAGCGAGGGAAATGGAGCCCCTAGAATGAAGCCAAGCTAGAGGCTAGGGGTCCTGCTGGGGGCTCTGGTAGGGGTGTGGGAGGGGCATTGTGACGAATGCGTAAAATGACGGGCCAGACAGGAATGGGGCACGAACCTCGATTGCGACCCATGATGGCGATGCGGCCGATCCGTGGACCAAGACACACAGAAGGCGGCGATGAGCGAGCGTTTATGTACAGTGCTGACGAGAGCGCTGCGATATCATGTACAAATCCGTACTCTGCGCTGATGGCGACGGCCACGGATGATGGCGAGCAGTTTGATCTCTTCTTTTCGATCTTTTTCCCTTCGCCCCCCGTCGTGTCGTATTCGGAGTTGATTGCTCCGACAAGGAATGCAATAGTCGATAATGTATAATGCACAGCGCAAAAAGGGGGAAGGCTGCGATTGGCGGGGTCCGGCGACTTGAGCAAAAAAAAAAAAAAAAAATGAGACGGCTGAGCTTATTCCCAATGGTGTCGCGGGCTAGATAAAGTAGGCGTCTGTCAAAAAGAGTGGCGATCAACGACGCACTCTGTGCCCTTTTCTTCTTCCTTCCCCTTCAATAAACTGGCGTGAAAGATGCTCTTGGCTTCGTATCGTATGTTTTGTTCCAAGACCTTTGTTAGTATCCAGGAGGGCCCCGTGAGACAAGCACGCGACAGGATTGCCTCGTATCGTATTGATTTAGTCGAACTGCGGTTAGCGCTTGGCGATTGATGCTTTGTTGCGCTGCTTTGGGCCCTCTTCCCCAATCACTCTGCCGTCTTACTCTTTGGGAAGGAGAAAGCGAAAGCGGGAGACAAGGTCGCAGGGCAGGCTGGGAAAAAACGAGCGTCTGGTACTATTTATCATTAACGGCCTCTTTCATGCAAAACCAGCTGTGGGAAAGCCGTTTCTATGGGGGTGGGCTCCCAGCCAGCGGATATGCCGGAGCCATCGAGCACATTGGCATGACAGCAACATGACTAGGAAGACCCGGCCGGAGCACACAAAAAAAAAGCCAAGAACAACGGCTCCGCTTCAATCCAGGAGCGCCTCATACTTTTTGTCTTCTTTCCTTATGTTCTCCAACCTGCCCGGGCGGGAGTATTGCAGCCACGCGTATAAGCTCGCGCCGTTTCTAGCGGGCTTATACCGACAAGCCACGGCCACGGCACGGCGGACGGAGCAACTGGGAGCCCAATTGGAATCTTACTCACCAGGTACCGGTACTCTTGCGTCTCACTGGCTCAGGAGAGCGCGGAGAGAGCAGATGCTTAAGCTGTTTGGCTGTGGCGTATTTGTTTCGTTTTCAGTTTGTACGAGGCGCAGTCATACGATGCTGCGAGCCACTCCAGACCTCGTCAGCGCTTCGGTCCAGGTATATCCAATGGGTGCCGGCGCTCGTATCAGATGTGTTGTTGGCGCTGCGCTGCCAAGGGCGAGACTGGTGCGGCCAAGAGCCAAGAGAATACCAAGAGAAAACCAAGAGAGTAAAAAAACAACTCTGAGCAATTTTTCCAGCGGCCAACCCACTTTTGAAGCTTTCCTCCTGCTCGTCGTCGTCGTCCTGTCTGAGTCCTTGACGTCCTTCCACGTAGTCGCCAAGACAGTTCTAGATTCTCTGTGACGGCACGGGAGCATGCATGCTCGACGTCACCGGGTGAGTGGCAGCTGAGGCGGCGCGCACTAAGCAAGGCGATCGGCCACAAACGTTAAAACCGGGAGCTGAAGATGGAGAGACAAGATCGTCACAACGACGTCGCAAGATCCAGAATCGCAGAAGCAGCCACACAAGAGATCGAGGGGAGGCTGGAGAGCTATTTAAGCAGCGACGGAAATAGCCTACCCAGGTCCTTTTACCTGATCCTCTATTACGGATACGGAGGCCAAGCTATTAGACGTAGATGCCGCGTACTGCACTGAAGAATGTGCAGCGCAAAGAGCCCCATATTTGGACAACTATGCACGCAAATACGGGGATAGATACGGGGCCGAAACCAATTGGCGGCGCCTACGGGCAAGTATACGATGGTGTTGGCCAGGAGGTATGTACCTACTTGCATGCCCCTCTGGACCCAGGCGGTGATTTGCCTGGGCGCGCTCTTTATTTGCCTAACGAGATGGCGCTTCTCTGCGTGTACAATCACGGCTTTTGCGTGCAATTCTGCGCCCGCAGTGGATAACAAGCAGTCTCTCCGTAAAATTGAAGCCACTATCATCAGGTAGCTCCGGATGCCCCGTATGCGCAGTGGGGCTTCAGGTTTCTCAAAGGACCCCCTATCAACGAGCCGGATACATGTATTTAACCTCTATCCAACGGGCCTGGAAGCACGAGCCTTTCTGTATTGATGCTACTTTTAGCCCACTCATCATGTAGATAGCGCCGTCGCTTCTGGAATGGCGTTCCAGAACTACATTGGCTGCTTGAGGCCAAGGCGCCTAATAAGGTACTTATAGGAACGTACTCCGTATATGTGTGCCAATACAGTAGCACTAGCATGCCTGCAAATGGTATCATCGAAAAGACCCATGTATCACTTCGCCCAGGTTTGGGAGGCCCTCTCAAGTCATATCCACCAACAAGGGCCATGACGCCTACCTTGCCGCCAGAATAATTCCATGGCCCTGTTGTTTCGGGCCCTTCTAGCCGCTGTGCATCACTGGCTGTCAAAGCCCGCAGACGCAGAGGTTAAATAGTCGCAGCATTAATCAGTCCACCGCCTTGCAGCCCGTCCTACCGCTCTAGGCAAGTAGCGCCACACCGCGATGCAGGAACTTGCGCACTTTTTTTAGCATTTAGCATTTATTTGCCTTGCTTAAAACCACTTCGATCCAAGGTTGTTAAAGCCCCTGCATGCTCGGCTAGCCGTGGGCACGAGCTTGACTTGATATACCTGTCTGCCTCCCGAGCCACTCTGGAGATGCTAGTGCTTCAAGCCTATGCCTAATGCTACGACGCCATGTTTGGAATAGCGGAGGGAGGCTACCATGGCAGTTCTGCCCATTGGGGAAGAATCCAAATTCAATCCATCCATTATTACACCGAGCGCAAGCTGCAACGTTGTACAAATTACATGCATCGCCGTCGCCAAGCGAAATCGGGAAACTCCCGGCATTCAAAAGGCGGGTGGCACAGCCAGCCATAAAATCTTTCTGCCAATGGGATTTGCCGAACATCTCTAGGTTCGAAGCCTCACCGCGAAAAGTGTCATGTCCAAGACTCCCAAAGTACGACCACCTACTACCGCCAACAGTAGTACCTTGACATGACTCTCGCACCATATACCAGAGACGGCACCGAGAGTCATGTCAGCGCTTGTTCCTAGTGCTTTCGGGAGCGGCACCGTTTCGAAAACTCATGGGCCTCTGCCGCTGAGGCAAAACCGGCACAAAAAAAAATCAAACCGCTGAAGAATGATTCCTCTTTGACCGAGGAAACATAATGCCAAATCTCCATCGAATGGCTCGTGCTGACGACCCAGGAAGGGCAGTAGTGGTGCGTATTAGCTCTAGCTGCCAACGCACTCTGACGTCATCTGAACCCCTTAAAAAAGGAAGCAATTGATTCTTCTTTATTTCCACGATAGAGCCGCATACTATCTGATCATGAAATCGCCCAAGAATTCATTGCTATCTAGAGCCATTGCACCATTATCGACGCGTCACAGCAAAGTCCAAGCCTCTTCTTTACCCCGGGCTAAGGCAATGCCGGGACCCATGCCATCTGCCTGTATCAATCAGCTCTCGTCTGCGCAGTGTCCATCTTCAGGCCCAAGCCGATCGCCGCCTTGGCCGCACTGAAACATGTACGTCAATGAAATCCAAATCGACGGGCGACAAGAAGTCCATCGCACGCTATTCTTAGAGTGCGCCCGGTACTGCCCCGTAGCTCCCCGTATTACTGTCTGCTACACACATTAGTCGGTAGTACACGTAGCCACAATTGCTTGTTTTTTGTTCTGGCGATCCCCCGAATCAGACCCCCTCCACTCGCTATGGAGTCCAATAATGTCAGATACAGTCAGGTAGACGCCGACAGTCGGTGTGCTGATCAGCTCTCACTGACAGTTGACTGACGTGGTACTCCATGTCCCCTGCTTGGATCTTGAATTGCTGCGGAACATTCGGGTTGTCGGGCTTTCAAGCGGCGCTCATGTGCCTTCCTTTTCATTTCCGTTGAAATTAGAAAGTCGAGGCCATCCTCCGCGGTAATTTGACCTCTGATTTTATATGGCTACTGTCATTATAAATTCCGCTGCGACTTACATGGGTACTCATATCGCGCATGGCCGCCTGGGCTATGGTACCTACCTTAGGTACTATTACAAATGCAGACATCGTTAAGCGATATTAGACAACCAAACAGACGAAATAGATTCAACCCTTGGCGATCATATATTGCAGCTGGTAGCATTACTCGCGCTCTATTAGACAAGACTATTCGTTGCATCGTAAGCGGTTGTGATATCCAAACCGTATATACTCAAGATACTGTAGGGTAGGATGCAAGTCGCGCAATACTCCGCAACGGAACTTTGGCCATCACGTGCGGAGGAGCGCCATGTCTCAAGCTCCGATCTAGCTGCTGATTCCCAGACAATCTCCTGATAGCATTCAGGAATTGCAAAAGGCTGTGGCAGCGACCCCAACGGGTCAGCATCGCTGTACATGGTTGGAATGCGCACATTACAATACCCTACGCTGGCGGCTTTCCTTACCTCTTCATCGCGTCCGAAGCAGCTCCCAGGTCTGCTGTGGGGCCGCTGGGGGAGATGCTTCGTCTCTGCGGCATCGCAATCGCCATCACGCTATGCGAAATCACCGTTTCGCTTTGAGACTGGCATTGGACTGTTTGCAAAACGATCCCCTCGGCCATTTCCTCCACCCTTCTTGTCTCCTCCGTCCGTCTCCTTCTCAGATCCTCTAAGTACTCATCACCTGAGCCGGGACCGCCGACCCCACGCAACTATCAATGGAGAGCTCATTAGAGGACTCACAAATGGTGATGATGCCGTGTATGCTAGCGACTATTTCATATGTACAAACGATGGCGTAGGCGCGTGGGCAACGCGCCCACGAGGTCATGCTGGGTAACTTCTCCTGTGATATGGTGAACCATACTGTAAGAGCGCGGCCCTGACGGACATGACAGATTGTGGTCGCGGTTAGTATTGCACTTCTGGGCGGCGGCCATTGAAGAAGAGTCGACCAATAGCCTATTCCAGCAAGTGGCCTATCAGCCCGACCCCATTGCGTCTCTTCAGACGGCATACGAGCAAACGCAAGAAGCGACTGGCGCTCATAACTGGCAGGGGACCACAACAGTGTGTGGCGCCCAGCTGCATTACAGGACGGTGATGGATGCGGGGCGCGAAGTTGCTACGCCAGTTCTATATGCGACAAACCTGGGCGACGGTCAAATCTTGGTTCTTCGACCTCGAGATGAGGAGATCATCTACAAAACCACAGAGCAGTGGCACTGGTTCGACTGTCCACGCCAGCTCGGCACCAATAGCCCTGATACGCCAAAGCAGAATGCAGTTGTTGACACAATAGATTTGGAAGAGGGCGACGTGGTCCTAGCAATGAGCGATGGTGTTATTGATAATCTCTGGGGGCACGAAATTGCTGCCAATGTATTTCAAAGCATCAAAGCGTGGGAAGCTGGGAAAGGCGCTGATGACCAAGGCGATCGCACAGGAGGACGTAATGGCGGTATGGCTCTTGCAGCTCAAAACCTAATGGCAGCTGCCAAAGTGATAGCGTTGGACCCGTATGCAGAGAGCCCATTCATGGAACATGCCATAGAAGAAGGGCTGGCTAGCGAAGGAGGTTGGTTCACATCTATCCATCCCCCCAACCCTCATGAAACATACTTACTTCTTCATGAATAGGAAAATTGGATGATATCAGCGTCGTCGCAGCATTGTGTGTTAGAGACAGGAAACAATAGTTTTGCAAAGCTTTTCTTGATATTTATACACCACAGACATGTTATTTGCGTTGATTTTTATAATGGAATTTACTGGCAACAAGGCAGCTATGGGGCACGTAGAACGATCAAGTCTGGGAGATGAATTTTCTCGTGGATATTGGCTGAGTAGCATTAATAGTACATAACGGTAGTGATACGAGTTATATTTTATATTGTTAAGGCACTGCTCCCGTCTTACACGGCGTCTGAAGATGGAGATCAAGTTGGAGAGATGTGAGCGGGGCGGGAAGCCGCTAGTACGCACCGCTACCAAGGTACGTAGTTGAATGCCTTATCGCAAGTGCTCCACTATGTCGCGATAAGCCTGGAAATTTATTTTGCAAGCTAGTTACCAGCTGGGACTTTATTGCTGCGCCGATAGATTCTTGGTCCTGTTTTTCTTCTTTGAACTTCATTTGGAGCCGGCTGAAGAAGATATATCAAAATGAGAGGAAAACGATCAAAACAATATCGCAAGCTCATGGAGCAATTCTCCATGACCTTTGGCTTTCGCGAACCATATCAGATTCTAGGTTTGTCTCTGCCAACGTCTCGTGACGGTTACATATCCGAAAACTAACGGGTTTTCGGGCTTGCAGTGGACGCAGAAATGGTCAAGGATGCGAATAGATTTACTATGGATCTTGCGCCCGCGTTGGAAAGGACAGTTCACGGAAAAGTGAAGCCATGTGAGCGACGGCGTCAATGGGTAACCTGGGATGAATGCTTACAAGTTACCAGTGATTACTCAATGCGAAATCCGAAAACTATACGCGAATAAGGACCAGCCTGGCGGCAATGCAGCGATTGAGTTGGCCAAGACGTTTGAACGAAGGCGCTGCGGTCATCACCCCGACCAGTACCCCAAACCTCTCGAAACGATAGAGTGCATGCAATCTGTGGTCGATCCCAAGTCAACAGGCGAGAACAAGCACCGCTACGTTGTCGCAAGCCAAAATCTGGATGTTCGAAGAATGCTACGAGGAATCAGAGGAGTCCCGCTGATATACATCAAGCGGAGCGTCATGATCTTGGAGCCCATGGCGGACGAGAGTGTACAAATCCGAGAGCGAGAGGAGAAGCGAAAATTTAGGGCAGAGCTTAAGAAAACACTGGGCAAAAGGAAACGTGAGGACAAGGACGACAAAAATGAGGGCGAGGCCGATGGCAATGGAAGCGACAGCGAGAACGAAAACAAGGCAGCGCTGGCATCCGGATCGGAAAAGAAGCCTAAAAAGAACAGAGGAGCCAAGGGAGCGAATCCGTTGGCCATGAAAAAGAAGAAGACCCAGCCATTAGAGAAGAAAGCAGCTGTGAAGAAGCCAGATGCCGAACCAGATGCACCAGCCAAGCGGAAGCGAAGAAGGAAGGCCAAATCAGAGAACGGCGCAACGAACAACGCGCCAGAACCAAGCACAGCAGCTCCCAGCAATGGCGCAGAGGAGAGCTGAAGCGTTAATTAGTTGGAGGACGAAAATGGATTAGAGTCACCACCAGTGGTGATTAATGCGGGCAATGGAGCATTTGGGCGGCGCTCCTGTTATTGAATGCTACGGAGTTATTATAATAATTTGATATCTAGCACTTACCAAAATAGATAGAAGCGAATGTCAATATGGGTACGATTGTTACAAACTGTAGCTAAGAACTTAATCACTGACGGTTGCGGGATACAGGTGTCTCGAAAGGCAAGGAATGCAGATTGGATGCTGTTGATGAATGAGTTGTCTCGAAGCGGACGGCTTGGAGAGAGGACAAGCCATTTTCTTGAGCATGACTCGCACGTGCTGTTTCCTAAGACAGCAATGAAAATGAAAAAAAAAGAAGACTGGAATAATACATATTAAACCAGCTTGTTTGGTCTATTGATATAAGCAAATATCGACATTCATAGGACTGGTAGGTCTTGACAGCTGCTAAGACTTGGCCCACTACGACAACGTATCACATGTATAATCAACTGTTTACCATTTACTTCGTACTGCAAATAAGGCACTTACTTGGGTAAGTGGATACCTGCTAGGTATGGTAGTGGGCATATTAAGACAAGAATTAAAGAGAAGAGAAAAGAGAAGTAGAACAAAAAGAGAAAAGAATAAAATAAAAAAGAATAAAAGGAACGTTTCAAGCGACGAATTAGGAGCGCCGGTGCTCACTCCGCCCCCCACGCGGTGACTTGCTCTCTCTTACATAGTACTATATCCCAACCAGCCCTGGTTTCGAATACGGGGCAGTGCGCAATACCTTGTGATTTAGTCGGATCGTGATAAGATGACCATAAAATATCCCTGATCATCATGCGGTCTTACTTGCAAGTCCCCTCTCCAAGCTGTTTCTTGGGTGATGGCTGGGCTCTGAATACGAATGCGAGTGCGCTGCCACTGTGGAAATTGCATGTCCAAGCACAGGATACGGAGGAAACCAGGACTGGACTAGGCCGACTCCTCTGATATTCCCGCACAGCGAGGCCTTTCCCCTACGCTGCGCTGCTTATTTTGCTTATTTCCACAGACGAGAGTGACCGAAGCCGTTTTACAGCCTGGCCGTTGGGTTGCTGGTGGTGTCAGCCAACGCCGGATTTCGCAGCCTGAAAGCGGCAGCGCCTCCCACTAGCTGGGCCACTAATTTTAATTTAACGACGTAACCGCACTTCCGCAACACCGCCCTCTCTTTACTGCTGCGCGTGCATCTCCAACTTCGAATCGAAAAAAAAAGAGAGAGAACGGCGACGGCGTTTACTTTGTAGAGCCGTGCCTCCCACCACCGCCATCACGTCCCATCCATGCTCCTCGCGTGTGCCGCCCAGGTGGATGTGGACGTGATATTCAGCAACCCCTCCTCGCATCCCTTGTGACAATGGCCAGCGTAAGCCAGGATACAGAGCCCGCGGCGGCCGCCGGCAATGCGACTCCAGCGCCACCGGCGAGCACAGCACCGGCTGAAACCGCAACGGCGGCGGCGACGGTTGCTGTACTAGAGGTCGACGACTTCGGCCTGCCTATAAAGAAGTTTATAACGCCGGTGGTAGAGACCACAGGCTCGGAAGCCCAAGATGCGACAGACGATGCGAACACGGGCGACGAGATCCAGAATGGGACACACGAAATTCAAGAAAACGGCGGGGAGACAAAAGAAGTTACGGATAACAAAAGCGGGCACACGTCAGGCGACGGTACGGAAGACGCTGATCCCAACGATGCTCAGGAAGCCAGAACTGCGGCTACCTCGCCCATACAAGAGGAGACCAAGGCAGAGACAGGCCATCAAGAACCCTCAAGCCCATCGATAGATGCTGAGAAGTCGAATCCTGCCTCCCCATCTCCGGCAAAGGATGCTCCAGCAGTTGTAGTGCCTTCTACGCCAAAGACTCCCAACACCGCCACCGGATGGGGCGACAAGTCTGCCCAGGCAAAGACGCCTGAGGGACTCAACCAGACACACAGACGAGAGATAAGCTTCTCGAGTCCCGCTAGTGGAAGGGGCATTTCGGAATACTCTCATCAGCACGTTTTAATGCAGTCAGAAGAACATGAAGCCCAATTGAAAGATGACGATGATGGCGGCTGGCAGGAGATGCCATCCTACGCCCGGTATGACATGTATGACGACGACGACCGATTAATTGCTCGAGAGCACGATGCAGATGAGGACGAAACTTATGGTTATGCGGGGCTCGGCGGCGCCGGAAAGGGATATACACGCGTTATAATGGATGAAGATGCCGAGTCGGCAACGAGCATGGATGAACACACACAGTACTTATTCAAGGACCCCAAGAGCACGAGCGCCATGGGCGAAGATGACGAGGCCAGAGACGCTGTGTCACAGATGCAGGCTACGAAAGATCTCCTCACCGAGGGCCAAAGGATTGCGTACGTCGGCGTTGTTCGCCTGGAAATTGTAAACCTAGTCAAAGAAGCCAGCCTGGAAATTACAAGAGGAGCCAAAAGGCAGGTCGTCATGGGTGCCGAAGCAGTCAAGATGTGGGGTCAAAAGATGATGATTCGGCTCTACGCTCATATGGACATTAGCGATGCAGAGCAAATCATGATTGAGCAGCTTGCAGCCCACGGCGTCATGGCTCAAGACCTGACACCTGCTCTGCTCGCCAACTCTCGAGTTCATAATCCCATGGCTGAAGAAAAAAGCGGAGGGCCACCCAGGACACCCAATTCTGGCCGCTATCCGCCATCATACGCAGAGGAAGAGAAGCCTGCCGAGATGCCGCCACCGTACGAGACGCACACCGGCGAGGAGCTGCCGGAGGTGAAGACACCATCACAGATGCCGACAACAGAGAAAATCGACATTGATCTGCGATGGACGATTCTCTGCGATTTATTCCTGATTCTCATTGCAGACTCAGTATACGATGCTCGGTCAAGAACCTTGCTGGAACGGGTCGCCAAGAGCTTGGATATCTCGTGGATAGACATTTGCAAGTTTGAAAAGAGAGTGACGGATGCGCTGGAGATACAACAGGCTGCCGAGAAGGAAAATTGGAACGAAGAAGAGCACATGGAGCACCGCAGAAAGATGGCCCTGAAAAAGCGATATATCATGATGGGCCTGGCTACCGTGGGAGGTGGTCTTGTTATTGGCCTTTCAGCTGGTCTACTTGCCCCTGTCATCGGAGCTGGTTTGGCGGCTGGCTTTACAACTATCGGTGTCACGGGTACAAGCAGTTTCTTGGCTGGAGCGGGAGGAGCAGCCATCATCACGTCCAGCGCAGCGGCTTCAGGAGGCATCATTGGTGGCAGGGCAGCCGGTCGCCGAACCGGCGCCGTCAAGACCTTTGAGTATCGGCCCCTACACAACAATAAGCGTGTCAATCTTATTGTTACGGTGTCTGGCTGGCTGACAGGAAAAGTCGACGACGTCCGCTTACCGTTCAGCACGGTTGATCCAGTAATGGGTGACATGTACTCGGTACTGTGGGAACCAGAAATGCTTAGGAGTATGGGTGACACTATTAACATTCTGGCTACCGAGGTGAGCATTGTTTCAAAGATTGGTCGAGATTCTTTTTCTGCACTTTACAACTAACTGATGGAACCCATTTTAGGCACTTACTCAAGGTCTGCAGCAAGTCCTGGGCAGCACCATCCTTGTCAGTTTGATGGCAGCTATCCAGCTCCCAGTGGTTCTGACCAAACTTTCCTACCTCATCGACAACCCCTGGGCGGTTTCCCTGGACCGCGCAACAGCGGCGGGTCTTATCCTAGCAGACTCGCTGATAGAACGGAGCTTGGGCACCCGACCCATTACTCTTGTCGGATACTCACTCGGCGCTCGAGTCATCTTTTCCTGTTTGAGAGAGCTGGCGAGAAAGGGTGCATACGGACTTGTCCAAAATGTGTACATGTTTGGATCGCCAATTGTGGTGAGCAAGGATGATTTCCTCAAGGCACGGTCGGTAGTTTCAGGCCGTTTTGTAAACGGATACAACCGCAATGATTGGATTCTCGGCTATCTTTTCCGGTTGACAAATGGAGGTATTAGGAAAGTGGCCGGATTAGGTCCTCTGACAGACTGCCCGTGGGTAGAAAGCATTGACGTGACAGACCTCGTGGCTGGCCACATGGAGTACCGTAAGGCCATGCCATCTCTTCTCATCAGATGCGGATGGCTTGTCACCAGCGAGGAGTTTTCGGAGATTGAAGACCCAGATCCCGATGATCACCAAGGACGACAACGCGAGCTCATCAATGAGATTGAAGAAGCACGCAGAGAGCTAGAGAGGGAGGGCAAAGCAGAAAAGAGAGGAAGCAAGTTTGGAATATTTGGCCGGCGCAAGAAGGGAGAGCGACAGGAGTGGGAGATTTACGAAGAATCAGGCAAGGGCTCAGCCAAGGACGAGAAGAAGACTGAAGGCAGCGATGGCAGCAACTATGGCGTGCTGTTTGACATTGACGCCATCCGAGCTGAGCTGGCCAAGGAGGCCGAGAATGAGGGCGGGGAAGAGATTCAAGTCAAGGAAATCAAGTCTACGCTTCCGCCAATGAAACTTGATTACTCGCCGGTGAGTTCTCCAAGAACGCCGGTGCGAGGAGCGTCCCTGGGGCCACGGGACTCGTGGCAGACGTCAAAGAGCGCAGAAGTATTGCCGATACGCTCCTCAAACGGCGGCAGCGGTGGCTACAGTCCGCGGGAGCCGCCGGCAACGACGACGCTAGCAACGCCCATAACACGATCGCCAGCACCGCCATCGCCGTATCTTTATGAGGCGAACCCACACGAAGAGGAGGAGATTTCCATGACGTTTGACACATCGTTCCACGAGCCTGTTGCTCGGCGCCACTCTACGTTTGATGAAGAGCCGAGCAGGCCGGAGATTAAGACTACGAATACGCTACCAAATGTACCGAATGTTTCGAACCCATGGAATGACTTTGATGATGATGAGTTTGGCAAGGAGCAGGAGATTTCCATGACGTTTGCATAACTGCTAGATGCATCTGGGGAGTGCTGATTCAGCTTATTCTCTTCTTTTATTCTTCTTTGCAATATATCTCTGCACGTCATAAATGGAGTTGGGTAAACCTTTTTTTTCTCTTTTCTTTTCTTTTCTTTTTCTTTTCTTTTCTTTATTTTTTTTTTCTTACCTGCGTTTTATTTCGGTCATCATCTTCCCACTGCCTCTTCTTTGTTGCGAGATATCTTGGGGTTTGTAGAGGTTTTAGGTGAATATGGATGGGGATGCTATGGATGACGTATGACTATAGTTTTATCTTATATTTGAAACGTGATGGGATTTTGATTGATGAATGAGGAAGAGGGTATTGATGTTGAACTTGCCTGGCGCTGGGAGGAGCGGGAATGTGTGCCATGTACTTTTTGTGGCTGTACGATGGAGAGAAGATAGATGTGTGTGTGGTTAGAAAGAGACATTAAAAAAGAAGGAGAAGAGAAGGCATGTTTTATTAATAGAGGAAATGAATCCAGACTATTGCTTATACATGTATGTACCGCCTACTGTCGTTGTTTTATATGAACTATTATACTGTACTATGTAGCAATGAGTTGTGTGTTATGCCATTGAGTGCTACTACTACTACTACTAGGTACATATTAGCAGGCATTAGCTCAACGCTCTAAATGCTGCTCTGCTCTATTGCCATTGTACACGGCAGCACTGGCTATTGACTTGGATGCTGCGTGCATGGGTGAAACAGGCTATTTCCAAGCCACGATGCAATAACGCGACGCAACGGTTCGCTAGCAAGTGGGTGTCAGTCGACCGGATAGGCTGAGGAGGATGAGGAGGTGGCCAAACGGTGATGCTGGGCTGGGCTGGGCTAGTAGTAGCATAGTAGGTATCAGCTCCTTTATCACGCGGGCCAAGCGTTGGTTCCACGCCAATGAAGCAGCAGCTGAGCCTGGACGCATCATCGTCGATCCATTTACTCTGTGCAAGTTCTGATAAATGGTCTCTTCTCCTCCAACAAAGTTGTAATGTGTGTGTAAACCATCACCATCACCATCACCATCACCATCACCATCGACAATACAGTACGGCGTATAAACCCCCCTTCACGACAAGGCAGACAGACCTCCACCAATTCGTTTCTGCTCCCAACTTGTGCTTCCCCACCACCACAAAAAGCCAATCCCCATGTCGGGTCCCGACCCAGTCAGCCGCGGTGGAGCCTCTTCAGCCTCACCCGGCACCGTCCATAGGCTGTCCCTAGCTGTTTGGCTTAGCCCGGCTCCATTTTTGCGAGGAATCGATTCCTACCAGTAGTCTAAAATAGAGAGTAGTCTACTCTGATGTGTACTTTGTCTCGTTTCTCCGTGTTGCTTTATATATCAAAAGCTGCTTCTCTTTGAACTACATTATTGTAGTAGTAGTATTAATGTCTCTTCATCACCCCTTTTAAAAAAAAAATCCTTCTTTCAAATTCCCACCTCTTCTGCCGATCAAACTCCATTTCTCATAGCACTAGGTTGGTTATTTGTAAACATTTCGACAAGCCCTAGGTAGTAGTTAGTTCCACCAACCGCCGACCTGTCAGCTTTTCGTAGCCCGTCAGCAACTCCGACGCTTTGAGCCGATCCCCCGTTTTTTGTTTTTCGTTTCTTCTCCCCAACAGCCCACCTTTTTTGTGTACCGTATCTATATATATATACTACTATCCGCTGCCGTATGTATCTCCCCAGTCATGTTTGTATCAGGCAGTACATACGTTAGTACATACACAAGATTCATTGCGGTGTATACCTACATACTTTGTAGATGTGCCCGCAGGACGAACTAGACATAGAATACCTGGTCCTACTACGAACCTACTAGACTATAGTACTGGGTGCTAGTACCTACCTAGTAGTAGTATTACTGAACCATCACCACCACCACCCCCAGACAAGAGCAAAATAAAAAAGATGCCATTTTTAGAAAGCCTTATTTTTGCCTCGCCCACTTGGAAAAAACTCACGCCAGTCGTGCCTCGCCGCCCGTCACCATCTCTTTTTACTCCTTTTCTCCTCTTCTTTTTTTTTTTTTCTTTTTCTCGTTTAGACGCCAAGAAAGAGGGGGTCCCTGAAGGATGGGATGCGACAGTTCGGGCCCGAGTCCTGCTCTGCCGCCACTGCAACCCAACCAACGAATGAACAGACATTGAAGCACCGCAGCCGCAGTTATAGAAGCAGTGCTAGTAGATTGTAGACGTGGTTTAGCAGCAAGTACTAGTTATGTATAGCACGATGAATGGGTCCATCGTCAGTTCACGCACCGTCTCCGTCCAATCCATCTGCAACAGCTGAAGAAGCAACTCAAGCGGGACAGAAAAAAAAATGAGCGGCCACTGTTGGTAGGATTGCTCCGTTGTAAATTACTACTACTGAATTGCCTAGCATCGTTTTTTTTTTTCTCTCTCCTCTTCGCTGGCCGCTATGCCTCTCTAAAAACCCCCCGGTCTTACAATCTCACATCGCGTGCAGCTCTGCGCCTCGCTCGAGTCGTCGTCGTTTGTCTGACGAGCCCACTAACACCCGACTCGACTTACACCTCCCCAGCCCACCCCTGTAGATTGTCTCTGCCCTGCGCTACTGCATCTCGCTCTCTTTCTCTCTTGCGTTCTTCTCTCTCTTCTCCTTCTTCTCCTCTCTCCTCTCTGGTTTCTTTGATATCTGACATCTTTTCTTCTTCTCCCCTGCTGCGTTTCCGCCGCTTCTTCTCTAGCTAAGTCCGGCTGTTGTCGCTGGGGCTGGGGCATTGCCTATTCCAGGGACGCCTTACCACACCACCACAGCTCACAACGTATATACCTATACAATTCTTATAGAGAAAAAAAGAGACAGAGAGAGAGAGAGAACCGCTTCCCAGTCGGTTCATCTCAAAAACCAAAAAAAAAGAAAAAAAAAAAATCCACCGGGAATGGCGAGCCTCGACCCAAAACCCGCTGCCTCCAGCATCCCGCCGCCCAACGACGTGCCCAACGCCTCTCCAACCGACAGTCCCAACGGCGGCTCTCTCAACGGCAATGGCGATACCATCAGCGGCGGCGGCGCCGGGCAGGACACCAGCAGCAGCATCACCAGCAGCATGAACATCCTCTCCAGCGCTTCACCCACGCCTGCGCCCTCCAACCCGGGCATCCTCCCGCCTGCGTCGACGGCAATCCTCAGCTTCAACAACACGGCCAACTTTGGCAACAGCATTGCCGGCCGTGTCTTTTACACCGACATGCGGACAAAGCCCTTCTCCTGGACGTACGACTCCTCCAACACGAAGCTGCTGGACATCTTCTGGTATGGCAAGAACAACACCGGCGAGCCCTTCAACACGTCTCAGGCGACCGTCATTGCCTCTGCCGAGTTTGATGGTCCTACAGCTCTCGAGTTCTCCAAGCGTATGTTTTTTTTTTTTTTTTTGGTTTTTCTCTCTCACTTTTTGTAGATATATATATATACACACACACACACACGCATATGATTATAAGGCCCCCTACTCTTTTTTAACCGTGCAGAAAAGACGAAGCAAGAAGAAACAACAAAAACCCCCCTCACCCCACCTGAAGCATTAATGACAATGGCTAACAACAAAGAATCCAAACATTCCAGTCACCGCCTTGAACGCAGTCCTCAACCTCACAGCCCCCATGTAAGGAACTGGTACGAAAAAGAAATGGTCATCAAGATCGAATGGAGAAACCAAGACGAAGAACAAGGCTTCTCGCAGTCCGGCGTCTTTACCGTCGCCGAGAAAAGCGATCCTACCTTTAGCGCAGAGGACTTTGGCCGCAACGCAACCCGGGCCGAGCAGGACAGGCAGGGCTTCGAATCAATCACCTCCCAGGGCAACCAGAGCACCGCAGCGCCCACTGATGTCGGCAGACCTTCTGGCGGCGGCGGCGGCCTCAGCACAGGCGCCATAGCCGGCATCGCCGTGGCTTGTTCAGTCGTAGGCATCGCCCTCATCGCCGGCCTGGTCTGGTTCCTCCTCCGTCGTCGAAGACGCTCCGTGGGCGAGGGCTACAAGGCCACCCGCCAAACCACAAACTCCTTCACTGCCGTCAAGGAGGCCCGGCCCTCCGTCGCCGAGTCGCCCATTGTATCGCCCTTCTCCGACGACGGCGAGGCCCGCGGCTTTTCCAGCTCCAACATTGCCATTGCCCTGCCGCAGCGGAGCACGACAACCACCAGAGCGGTGTCTGCACCCAATGGCGAGAGCAGGACAGATCGTACAGAGTCTGCTGCGTCGGGCAACAGGCCGCGTGGCATTGCCCACCTTGTCGAGGAGGGTATGACGGAGGCTGATATCCTGCGGCTGGAAGAGGAAGAGCGACACTTAGATGCCGAGATTGAGCGTGCAGCCCGAAGAGGCTCTTCTTAAAACCCTGACTCGCCAACAACAAGAGAGAAGAGACTTGGTGAAACTAGACAGACCGTTGTGATCTTTCTCTCCTCCCCTGCGCCTTTTCTGCTATAAAATCCGGGACGCTGCGTCCCATGCTGCCGCATTTATCCGTTGGAGTCTGTAATCCCCCCCCCCCCCCCAGTAATGATTTGGATGTCATTTGAGCGCAATGGACGTCACGACTTATTATACATACGAGATCAGTCCTTGGCGGCATTCTTATAGTCAAAATTACCCACGCTGTCTTGACTGGAAATGACTTTGACGTTCTGAAAGATAATGACCTGGTTCCTCTCGCGGGCATCCCCTTTTCGTGTTCTTGCCTTTTTTCCTCTTTAATCTCGATCTGTATATAGACATATACCCTCTGCGTACATTTAGCAGGTTCTTTGGATACCACGAGGGCGCCACTCGCTGTAAAAATTTTTAATAGAGAAACAAGAATATAAATAAATGCTAACCTCATTCTTCATTGCTTCGTATTTCTTATCTTGCATGTGGAAATGTAGATTGGAAGAAAGGCTGAATTCGATCGAATAAAACTCCTTCCAGCCATGCTCTAGGGACCCAAAACGTAGTAGACTTGCTAAATAATAATAATCCACCTCCGCCTAAACCATATGATAAATGTCGGCGTGGCCTCTCGACTCAAAATCCAGCCATTCTCAGACCAGCACCATGCCGTGTTATATATGAGGGTGGCTATGAAAACCAGCACACACAATTTCGTAAAATCTCACCAGTCAAAAACAAGAATACCGCTCTCACACACATAAAACGTCTTTCTTTGATTTACGACCTGAACATGCGGCTGACAAAATTGCTCGCAAGGCTTGTTGCCAGGTTTGTCGATCCGAAGGCGCCGCCCGCGAAATTGCTCGCTTGGCTGAACTTGTCGCATCGAGAGAACGCCAGAGTATTGATGATGGTGAGAGCCAACGCGATAGCTAGATACCACATAAGTATACCGATGAAAAAAGAAGCAAACAAGGAAAAGGAAAAGAGAAAATGGCCGTAACTCACCAACAAGAGGCAGCCACAAAAACTGCAGCCGTATAATGGCAAGAATCGCCATCAATATCCACCACAGCGGCTGAATATAGAGCGCCAGCCAAAAGAACCGGCTGTCCGTCGAGTTGATCTGTCTCGTCCCTGGCTCTAGGCTCTCAAACACCCACTGCGAATCGCCCGTCGAAGGATCAACTTCGTTCCACCACCGCAGCCCGACAAGACGACGACCAGCAATGTTCTTGAGGTAGTAAAAGTCGCAGGCTAGGAGGAGAATCGTAATGATGAAAATCATAATCCTGTTTGTGAAAACATACGTCAGCACGAGGGTCAGCTAACATCGTGGCGGAGGGGAGAGCTAGAGAAAGCAAGCAGGGTTGCTACGCACATGCTTTGGATGACCCATAGCCCCAAGAAATATATAAGCACGCTCGCTGTTAAAATCGCCGTCAGTATCCCATGCGACACAGTTTGCGACATGGCGCTACCAACATATTCTAAAGCCCAGGAACGTGAGCAGCGTGATAGGATGGGAGCTGAGCCGCCAGCTCAGCGCTCCCGGCTGGGATTGCGCGGCCGCCTCCATGGTGTAGTAGCCAGCGTCCTGTGCGGTTCGATATTGCGGAAGATGGAGTGGATCAATTCGTGTCAAGCCGTTGTCGTGAGGTGGTTTCCGGCCTTGTTCGTCATCAGAAGAGCATGTGGAACATGGGAGCTTCGCGATCAAGCTACCGTCGCTGGTTGACAGTGCCACGGATGGAGGTACGATGTTCCGGCCAAGGTGGGGTCGTTGTATGTACTTCGGCTACTGCTACTCGGCTGCATGTATACAAGCAGCCATTATGATGTGAGCCACCACTACGGTTATTCTTATGCTCGTATAATATGTGATTTGATTTCAACTTGATACTGCATCTCAATCTAGGAATTTGCCTTGTTCGGTTTTCATGCCATACACATCCGAAATTCCCCAGTCGCAAACCACTGAATGCACTACCCCATAGTATATTGAAACATATTAGCATCTCAATCACTGCTTTTATACGCAGTCATCATGGCAGCACGAGCGTCGTCCATACTGCGCCGCTCCTTACTATATGGTTGTCCCCAAATCATCATTGTTCAAGGATGCCTGCTAAGATAATTCGCATAGTACCTGCGTCTTCTCAAAAGATGCTCACCAAGTCCCTGGGCTTGACAACGGACAATGTCACCTATGATTTGGAGGATTCTGTAACCCCCTCTCAAAAGAGCAATGCTCGGAATCAATTGAAAGACCATTTATCTGGCCTCAAATTGCGCCCTTCCACCATTTCGGAGCTTGCTGTTCGAATAAATGCCGTTTCCACACCATTTGCTCTTGACGACCTCACTACGCTGGCATCTGCGGATCGTGTTGATGCTGTTGTTGTGCCCAAAGTCAACTCCGCTGCCGACTTAACCTTTGTTACCGATGTATTGAGGCATGTCGCTCCAGCGCGTCACGAAGATGGCTCAGAAAATCCTATCAAGATCATAGCGCTTATCGAATCTGCACGAGCAGTCATGGACCTCTCATCCATATGCAAAGCCTCCCCTTTTCTTAGCGGCTTGATATTCGCAGCTGAGGATTTTGCACTTGATCTTTCGATAACAAGAACACCGTCACTGACAGAATTCCTCTATGCACGATCAGCCATTGTCACCGCAGCTCGATCGTATGAGCTACCAAGTGCCATAGATTTGGTGTGTACCTCATATCGAGGTGATGAGGGGTTGCGGACATTGGAAGAGGAATGTAAAGGTGGAAAAGCCATGGGATTCAATGGGAAACAATGTATACATCCTGGACAGCTCGAAACTGTCCAAAGATTGTTCGCCCCCGATATGAAGGATGTAGAGTGGGCTGTTCGTATCACTATTGCTGACGAAAAGGCAGCGGCCGCTGGGCGCGGTGCGTGGACTCTGGACGGGAAAATGATTGATGCTCCAGTGGTGGGGAAGGCCCATGCAATAACCGCCAAAGCAGAACATTGCGGCATTGATGTTCAAGATCTAAGAGCCAGGTGGAAAGATCAAGAGCCAGAGTAGTAATACCCTATGTTAACAGCGCTTGCAAATACATAAAACAAGGCCGTTAGACTGAAGAATGATCTTCGGAAGTGATTAGCACCACATCATATGATTTGGCCGCCAGAAGAATGTAGATTCTGACTCGTCTGGACTCTCTTCAGGATAAGATGACCTTGGGTAACTCCCGGAAAATGGATGCGCACCCTCATGGGATTGGTCTCGTCGAGGGAGATCATCATTGTATTCAATTCTGCGCAGACACTTCATTGGGCGTCTTCCATTATCGAAAATATTTGCTTCGGATAAAGGCAAAGCCTTGTCAATACAAGGCGCAGATAGTTCACTCTCTCCTAGTATTTCACGTTCCATTCTTTCAATGTACTCTTTGAGTGTTTCACCTGGTATGTCGTCAACTATCTTCGATGACTTTCGAGAAATGGTATTTAATTCTTGGAAAGCCTCCTGGTGTGGTTGGTAGATTTGTTTAGCCACCATGGGTTTCGCAGGCCAGTCGATACTATAGGTATCCCTAGACTGCGTGTTGATGATTTTAGAGGCATCCAAGTGATCAAAAGATGTCAAGTCCTTGCTTAGGTGTGGATGTAAAGCGGGTGGCGGGTAACGGCCGCTGGTATCAATAAAGTACGGTATCGGAGGGACGTTATCGCGAGTATGAGTAACATCTTCGACTCTTGATTCCTTGAAGCTGAAGCGCTCGGAAACGTTTGGAAGATGTGAAGGGTACTCACAAGCTCGATTGTCTATGCTTGTTTGCTCTGGCCGACATTTTCCGCCTACTTCAGGGGCTGATGTTTCAAAGTATGCACTGGACATGTGTATTTCTGCTCTAGAGTTGGAGGACTCTCTTCTCCTTGGTCGGAGCTGATGGTCGGCACTAACCGTACCATATGACATATTTTCTGCAGCCCGCTGGTGCATCCAGGGGCTCACCATTATTCCTTTGTCTTCGTATTTAGGAGGTTCAACAGTTTCATGACAATGGGGCTTGTGATCTTCACAGCTTATGACTGCAGTAAGTTCTTTTTCTGTGGTAGGTCTCCCCCGAGCTTCCGGTGTAAGATTTCGGCATGAATTGACAGCCGTTGGATGACTGCGAATCGACAGGCTTCGTGGCGTATGACTGCCACGCGGTAGTAGTCGCCCGGCACTGTCTCCATTGATGCGCTGCGTACAAGCACCACTAGAAACAATCGTGCGGTTAGGGGGACTGGCAGATTTCGGAGGTGGATAGTCTGCTATTAGTCGTTTCAGCGCATCAGCGAAAATCTTAATCTCGTCCTGACGGCTTTTCCCCCTTTCCCGTTGTTTTGGTTCTGGCTTCGACGGGTGCCCCTTTTCGCATGTTTCGACATTTTCGTGATTCAAAGGTATATCGTTGAACGCCAAATCGGCTACTATTGAGATGTTAAAACCAGAGCCTGTCCAGATTGCATGGGATATACGCACATGAGGTCGAGCTACGCCCATTGACGAACAAGCCTGGAGTAAACTTTTGATCCAACTTTTGAATGTTAGGTATTCTCCTAGTAGCCAATATCAAGAGATAAAATGGAAGTGTACCGTTATTTTCTCACTTGCATTCGCAATCGCGCGGGAACTGAAATTGGCCATTACCTCTCGGCTAGATCGCAATCTCCCCTTCTTTGTTACGCGAGTCGAAGGTTTCTTTCTTTGCCCCCCTTCCATTCGTTCAGCCTTTGATTTTACGGTGTCGTAGCGATCTCGTCGAGTTTTCCGTCGGGGTTGCTTTTCGAAAACAGTGTTCCTAGTTAATGAAGTCTCTGATGTCGTTGACTTTGGCTGTATGGGATGGCGATCTCTCTCTCTATTATCCAAGTTCTGACCATGGTCGCTGTTTGGGGCTGATTGGCGATACTGATGATGGCATTTCTGATCGGGCAGAGACGACTGTGATGGGCTGCCCTGGATGAAAATATCCGATGGTTGGTATCGTCCAGTGTCGCAGTTCGACTGAATACGAACAGTCGTGAGTCCATTAGGATGCCACGAAAGATTCGTGGAATCAATAGGACGTTTTTGCTGTGGAATATCTTGAGGAGGATCGTTATGGCATGCCTGCATGTGATGTAACCAGGAAGGGATAAAGTCGGCCAGTGAGGAGAGGCATCCGTCATTGGCAACAGGCGATGGAACAGCTGAATAACCACTCTGGTCTGGGTGGTAGGTCGTACTCCTGTTGGTAGAACCACGATGCCTATGACGCGTCATGCTGATGCCAGGTGGCAGCCGACTGGAAACGATTTGGTAGGTAGAAAGAATCAAAGCAAGCTGCGAGCACGATGAAAGAAAGGATTCGGTACGGAACCAAGTGCTTTGTTATCAAATCCATGGAAGCATTTACAATTCTGGTTCTAGCTGGAATAATAAATGTGTCTCCCCCCCGAGTTTATACTGCAAGAGGCATGCTTCCTACAAACCTGCCAGAGGAAACTGATACTCACGCAGCAGGAAGCAGGAAGCAGCTATCACAGCATACATGTCACGTAAGCAGCTGCCATCTTCCATCAGGCGATTTTTTCTCTCGTTCCTTTGGGAGGTTGCAAAGTCGCCATGGCCACAATGGACTCGGCGCCCTGAGGCATATTCTCCGGCCACTGAGAACTGGTTGGGAGACATTCATCGACGGCTTGCAGTCCTCGCAATATCCTAGGATTGCTGTGGCGCTGCCTAAAGCAGCAAGGTTGTGCCATGCACAGATTTGCTGTCCCATAGGCTCTGGGCATATAAAAGAGGACCCTCTAAATTAATTAACTTGCGTGCGGCTTGCCCCAAAGTAGCTGGGTGGATAGTATCCTCCCCCGCTCTGAAATGCTACCAGGCCCATGATTGGCAGCGACTAGCCAAGAAATCCAAGATGCTGTAGTACACGGACGGCCTTGCCAGATATCATCATCCATGGATATTACTTGTACATACGCGCAGGTATGGCGATAGTGCTAGTAAAGCGCAGTGGCAAGGTAGGTGCTGGAGATGGGCTAGTATCTTATGCGAAGAATACCAGCCTCGGAAGCTGACGCGGGCTTGCTGCTTACAGGCAGTGGTGGCTCGGATCAAATCACAAAAGCAGCAAGGACGACGTCCCGTTCCCCTATACAGTACGCAAACAATCTTTATGCTGCCATGCTAGTACCAGGTAGGCGGATCTTTGATACAACCGTTATGAGGTGTGGTAGTACTAAGACTACTAGTACTACTCTGCTGGTACGAAGCTTGGAGGCAGCGGCTAATTGCTAGACACAGGGAATGGCTATGCCAAGATAGGGAGTGCCGGTATGTAGGGTTGCGAATGAGTCTGGGAATGCTCCCTGAGCGATCTTCAGCTAGTAGCTCTCTGACGCGCACTGAGATCTGAATGCCTGATTACCAACCGAAACACGAAGCCGTATGAAGCATATGACCCGCCTTGTAGGCTCGATGGGGTCGAATCCGACTTTCGGGTCAGTGGACTTTTTTTTGGAGTGGAGCCGAGGAAAAGCGCGCGCAAGATCCTGGATTGCCAAAGCCCGGATGCCGTTGTACTGTATACGACCATGGACCAGCATCTAGGCCATTTCCCAAGCCCGGCGGACGGATAAATTATCCAATGCAAGGGAATGCCAGCAAGGCGGCTTACCAATGGCACGAAGCATACGAAGTACGACGAGCAATTGGGCAAGAATGCATGGCGCCCTATCAAGAAGCCAATGCCGGCCAGGCACCGGGAGTGGACTGGGAAGGCTGTGCTTTGCTCTAGCCAGCTGAAGAGCAAATCAAAGGGACTCTAGCACTCACAAGCCAGAGATCTGGGCAGGCTGCTTGCCCACTTCTCGCCACCCCATTGGGTACGACTGGGAGGATTAGATCAGGGGTTCACAGACGACAGACCGGTTGACGTGGATCCCTCTTGCACCTAGCGGCTAGCTTACGGTCAGGCTGGCTTTGGGGGCTGTTCCTGAGCCTTTTGCGACCGGGGGTCCCAGCACGGCTCAAAAACAAGTTATCGGCATCTCAGTGGAACTAGCAAGGTGCTTCACCTATGGTGAGCTGGACTTCTGTCGATTGTGCCTGCATCTGAGAGAGCAGAAAATCTATCATAGTGTCGTTGAACTGTAGCTGTTCTCGTACTCTGCGGGAAGCCAAGAAGTGCCGACTTAGCCAAGAGTTAAGAGCTGAGAAAGGGTTGCTTTGTATCATGCATGCCCCTTTGATAAACACCCACCCAACAGACCTTGGTTTCTGTGATAGAGACATAGCACTAGGACATTGTAGCCATCTTGTCTTTGACATAGGAGCAAGGACTCAGAATACCACATAAACGGATAAATGAAAAGAGTAAGCTGCGGACGCAAAGTCGTACAGTCTTGATTTAGCCTTGATTTGCTGCTACAGGGACCAAGCCCTTCCTACAATATCATATGCTCGTACAAGTACAACATCTTCACCATACTTGTAGTAGCTCAACCCTGGCACCGCTTGTTCCTAATCCAAGCCCCGGTCACGCCATCTCATCTTCATAGCGTACTGTATTATGGATACTCGGTCGGTACAGCAGATGGGATTTTCACGGAGAATTTTCAAAGTACGGAGAATTCGGCCTCTTGAGATCGCACCCCAAAAGGCTCTTTGTATGTGATAGAATCAGTACAGGCCTTCCATAGTGTCCATAGTGCCTAAAGATGGAACGACGAGGGATGCCACACCAACGGCTGTTCAGCAGCAGGTTGTACAGCTGGGGTCTGCATTGACCTCCCTGGTGCAATTGCTAGCATGCACTCTCCATCCGAGGTGCATTCCAGGTCTTCATGGCAGCAGTGGTGATCATTGACATGGCCCCGGTGCTGCCACCAACCGATGAGCAGACGCATGAGTCCAAGGTCATGCGAATCCTCTTGATATAGGCGCAATGGCAATAGTCGTTCGTCCGGGGCCCCTTCTGGCTCTTATTGAGCCGGCTACGTCATTATTAGCCTGACTGTATTTTCCGCTACGAGGCGGTCACCTGCTGCTCTGCCCCATGCGTGGTGGTACTCTGAGGTAGCTGCCAAGTAGCAGTAGCAGCATTTGCAGGAGAAGGTGCGTCTGATAACGCCAGCTGCCAGCGTTTGGCGAGCGAGTACCGAGCACATGTACTTGGTGCTTGTACCGCAGAGCATAGCACAGACTTGGGCAGCTTGTAGCAAGAGCCACGGCCCTCGTTCTCGATCCTCTTTTTCTTCCTTTCACAAACCTCATTCCAGCTCTTTTTGCCGTTGCGACAACGCCTTCAGCCTCAAGGTTCTGCGCGCTCCGTCGTCCGCCTGTCTGCTCGAGGCCCGCCGTGATACCCGATAAGCATCCGCACCCAGCGAGGCACCCTCAGAACACACTATCCCACTATCCGACGCGCCGCGGCCATCTTGCCAGCATAGTCCAGCTTCCAGACTGGACCTGGGGCATTTTAATTAGCGCATAGCTTAGGACAGCCGCCGCAGCTCGGCGTCGATCGCTGAAAGGGCGAGATCAGCAAGCCACAACCTCGTTGTGTGGCCTTCTTGTTAGGCCTGGACAAGCCGTTCGAGCAGGACGAATCAGCAACCAGTCTGCTACGGTAGGTAAGGCCGCGCAGTAGTCTGCATTTTTCCTGTCCCTCGCTGCAGTATCGCATGGTACGCCATTGGCGTGGCTGTCCTCCTTGTTCTATCTCAGTCACCGTCACCGTCACTTCTCCCTCTCTCTCTTACCTTCTCTCTCCCTGTCCTTTGTCCGTCTTGCCCTCTCACTGCACCCGTGGCTCGAGCTTGGCACTGCCATCATCTGGAGGGCTGGCTTTTGAGGATACTCCCATCAATTTGACATCCCAGCACAAATCAACTGCTTCTGGAACTGGGCAATAGCCTTTTCTGTCTATCCAGGCTCTCTCTACTCGTACGTTGCTGCCAGCCCATGTCGACCAGACCCCCTTGACGTTGAAGCATGCCATCCTATACCTGCTTCTGGCCGGGCTAGCGGGGTGTCCTGGAAAGCCACAAACCACAGATTGCTTGCACAGTAACACTCCATAGTATCCAAGGCCAGACGACACTATGCGATGCTTGCTTGGACGTTGACAGCGCCGCCACCAAGTGGTGGCTTTTGCGCGCCATATGCAGCTTAGAGGACTTTACACTGCCCAAGCCTATGATTCTCCCCAGGCCATCTGCTATCACCTGTTGAGACTAGTTCTTGCAATCTTCCCCCTCCCCTACCGAGCCAACTATACATCCCGATTCTGCACCCCGCCTGACAATATTAGAACATTCGGTCAGGGTATCGCAACTCAGGACAAGGACTGTCACATCCACCAGCATCAGAAAAATCAAGACCCCGTGCATCTCGAAATGTCGAAGCTTTTCATTGGGTAAGTTCTCCGGTTCGCGATGTTGTTGCACTCACTCGCACGTCATGGAGACGATTGGACATGCTCCTGACTGACAGTTAAAGCGGCCTGGCATGGCACACCGAAGAGGCCACTCTGCGCCAAAAGTTTGAGGAGTTTGGCGCTGTTGAGGAAGCGGTAAGCTTGCCTTTCGTTCATCAAATAACGCCCCCGGGCACAACCCAACTCGTTTGATTGATTGATTTGATTCGCCTGGCCTGGATTTTGATTCATTAATGCCAATGGCGTGGATTATTTCAACCAACCGATGCCAACCCCCTATCTGCGGCAACTCGTGCATGGAGTGTTTTCTAATCTGGATTTGTCAAGGTTGTTGTGAAGGATCGAGATACCGGCCGCAGCCGTGGCTTTGGCTTTGTGCGATACGTGCAAGAAGCTGATGCCCAAGCTGCTATTGACGCTATGAACAATGTCGAGTATGGATTCTGGCTTCTTCTTTTTGCCTTGTCTCGCAAATCCTTTGTGGGTTGAGTTTATTTTCTGGCAGAAGAGTTCTGATCCTTTTGCTAGGTTTGACGGGCGAACCATTCGTGTTGATAGGGCATCCGATAATGGCCCTCGAGGCGGAGGAGGCTTTGCCAATCGTGGCGATGGCCGGTCCTACGGAGGCCGAGGTGGCTACGGAGCACCGGCAGGAGGATACGGAGGAGCACCTGGCTATGGCGCTCCAAACATGTATCAGCAGGCCCCGTACGGTCGTGGCTACCCACAGCCGCAGCCTGGATATGGCATGCCTCCGCAAGGTATTTCAAAATCAGACTGATGCGATTGTCGTTGCGTGGTTGTTCATGTTGGAAACCTGCTAACCCTTGGCACTAGGCTACGGCGTCCCAGCACCGTATGGTGGCTACCAGAATGCTCCCCAGCAGCCACCGCAACCTCCTCAGCAAGGAGGCGGAGCCTATTAAACAGGTCCTATAAAGCCGCCGCAGATTCTCATCCAAAGTCCTCCCATTTTCCCACAGAGAGAGGTTTAGAGCCCTTCTAGAGCCGTGTTATCGAAGAATAAAGACCTAGGCGTGTTCTTTTGGTTTCGCGAGCGGCATCTTTTAGAACTCCGAAGATGGAACATCTATGAGCGTTCAAGATATACCCCGGATTTGTTTTTCTTTCGATATATGGATGAGCTGTTCGGCTTTTTATTAAGATTGCTCGACGAGAAGCTATTTGGAGAGGGAGGATTTCTTTTTTCATTTTTTTTTCACTGCCGATATTTTACTTGTCCCATCTTGTTCTTTTGGAATCCAAAAAAAAGAAAGGGGAGGGGTTCCTGCACCATCGTTTGTGGGAGGGACTTGGCCGGGCGGGATCACGGACTAAGACAAGGGAGGGATTTCTGGTAGGGATATCTGGGGGGATATTGGAACCATGTGTGTGGGCCGCCTTTCTAAAGAAGGCTAACTATAATATTGGCGACGTTAATGACGGGCTATGATTAATATCTAAGCCGGCCAGTGTGACTGATGGGGCGGCAATTTCTATCATTAGGGGTCTGAGAGGAAAAAAGCATTTGCGTTCAATGCGACTCGTTGAAGTTTTCGTCCTTGTCTTTCTGTGTCTTGCTTACGCAACAGCTTTCTCGAACTCCTCCGCTTCTTGTGTGCTGCCCTCTTGTTTGAAATTGGAGATGGGGTCTAGACCTTGAGGAGCTTTCATCGATCCATTGGCAGCGAGTTCAAGAGCCCTCACACGACGCGCAAGATCGCTAACGTGGACATCTTCACTCTCCGGACATAGTTCAGCTAGAGCTGTATCGAGGCCGAAGAGGTAGTCCTTGTTCAGCCCACTGGGGCCGCGACTACGCAAGATGTGCTCCGCTAGCTTCTGGGGGTCTTGAGGGCCGACAAACTGCTCATTATCCGGAGTGCCAATGTAGACAAGCGTCCGGATGGGCGAGGAGCCATCGGCGGGATAGAATGGCGTATAGTGGATGGAATAGCCGTTGATTTCTCGAATATCAAGATACTCCTTGACTTCTGCGACGTGGTCGGCTTCGATTCGGTAGGCTACACCCCATACCTTGTCGGGAGCAGAATCGTGGTGATCGGTGAGTTGTTCCCAGTGAGACCGTTCGATGAGAGTAACTACTCGTCCGGGAGCTTCTGGAGTCCCTCGATGGTCCTCACTAATGTGGCATTTGGGTTAGCATTGGAGACGAGCCCTTTGGACACGATTACTCTCGCAAGAGGTGTTTGGGTGCTGTCATACCTGGCCTATTTTATGGTTAACTATGAGCAGCATTAAGGGAAGAGAGATAAGTGGGTGATGGAGTGATGGGGTGATGAAGTGATATCGTTGCTAGACTGTTCAAGTACACATACCTGCCAAAAACGCCTAACATACCCTGTTATCCAACCCGGTATTCTTCTATCTACCTGGGGTCAGCATTTTGGGAGTTTTTCTTTTCTTTTTTTCTTTTTCTTTCTCTTTTTCTTTTTTTCTTTTCTAGGGTGGCATCTATATACATACCAAACCAGGGAGGGGGCTTCCATATGAGGCTCCTGCAGATTGGGCACCCATCAGCTATCAGATATATGAAACAAGCAGAAGAGCAGGGCATCGGCAGGGGAGTAAGCGAAGCAGAGCAGTGCCACGTCTTAAAAGATTCTTACCCATATCCACAAATCCAGAATTCCGACGTATTATCGGATGCAGTCATTGCAACGTGTCACACGAGATACCTATTCTATCTTGCCCGTTGCTCCGGGCCGACTAAATAGATGCACTACCGAAGAGATTTGAGTGATAAAATTACAAAATGAGGATAACAAACAGCGGTCTACTACAGGTCTGATAGAAAGAAGATTTGTTGGCAAGTCTCTAGGAAAGGGAATAGCCTTATAGAGGGGCGTTTTCGTTGGAAAGACAATGGGTCCAAGTTGCACATTGAAGTAAGAAAATGAGTGCTATATCCGCGGTGGGAATGATTACAAAGCAAGATACCTATCGAGTCATGGCAATGGCATATTTAGAGCTTGGCAAGACACAATTTACAGCAGCCTCGCTCGGTTTACCTTGAGCGAATAGGAATCTGCGAATGGATTCTTTGCCAGCCTAGGGAGGTGGGCAAAGCCTGTCCATAACATAATGCAAGTCGAATCTCGTGACCTGGACGACGTGAAGAGCGAACAGACAATTACTTGGCCATTGTGGAGTCTCGTTTTCTCTCTGCGACCTGGTGTCATTGGATGATGCGCAGAGCCTCAACAACCCCGAGGCGGCTGTGCAAGTTTCCAATGGATGGATCAACGGTCTCCATGCTGGTTAATTTTCTCTCTCATACATGGATCTCGGTTTTCGGCGCCTTGGCCTCTTGGCTGACAACCAGCAGCAGCAACTTGGAGGGACACGCATGGCTCTGGGTTTCTGCTGACAACTTGGGCATTTTTTTTTTTTTTTGGAATCAGGATAGGCGAACTGTCGATCTACAGCCAATGTTCTATTTTGGTCTGCTTCTCCTTTGACACAGCAATGGGGAGCCCTGAATGGATGGCTGGAAGGATTAAACGAGGCGCGGCGCTCAAGGGCACCCCGCCCCAAAGGCTGGCGCAAGGCACAGGGATCGTCTTGCTTGCAGACTAGGCGGATGACTACGAGGACGGCGTCTGTGTGACGGATGTGCAGCTGAGGTCCAGTTAACGCGTATTACTGTACGGAGCGCCAGGCAATCCGCATTGCATCGCCGGCAGTGCTCGACTAGGTTCAATCCGGGGCTGCTGGTGCATCATCTGGACGCCAAGGCAAACACCGCCAGACGCTTCTCCTCGCCCTTTTCCAGCTGCAATCTTAAATAAACAACGTCGTCGCGTCGCTTGGGATTGACACAGCTCGGCTCTTCTTTCCGAACGCTTGCAGGCTTGTAGCCCCTATTCGGCGTGCAATCTTGGCTTATATAGACCGTCATTTCGAGCCTTTTGCCCCGCGCAGGCACTTGCTGCTGCAACTTGGATTGTCTCTCTTTTCCCCCACCTTGGGTAGCTGCTCGATTCAAGAAGCTTCCAAGAGCAAAGAGCGCGCATCGCACGTCGCATAGAAATCCCGCATTGCGTTCCGTATCATTCACCTGCCGTTTCTCTTCATCTTGCTACTACAAAAATGGCTTATCAGCGCCCTTACGACGAAGACGCTCTGCCCAGGTATGCCCCTTCGCGCCCCGTGATGCGAAACACCAGCCCACTAACGCTTTCGCCAACAACAGATTTGCCGAGCCTGAGCCCGTAAGTTTTGCTTGAACCGACCGTTTCGTTTCGAGATGGAGAGGCGGCAGCAGTTAACCGGCCCTTTTGTGCATCTTTACAGAAACCAGGTTCGGTTCCGCCACAGCATGGCGGAGCGCCTCCACAGGCGAGATACGATCGACCGCCGCAACAACCGCAATACCACCAGCAGCAGTACCAGCAGCAGCCCCCGCGCCAGCAGCCATCTCCCAGACACGACCAGCATTATGACCACCCGCCGCGGCGTGATACAGGTGGGCATGGCCCAGGACAGCCGAGATACGACCAGCAGCAGCGACACGACAACAGATCACCAATTCATCACCCAGGCGCGTACGGCCTAGGGTCGCCGCCTCCTGTTGCCGCTGCCCAGCGCCCGGCAGCTCAGCACCACCCTGCTGCAACCTCCAGGCCACCGCCATCTCCAGCCAATGATGGGAGTGGTGCTGATCCGACGCTGCTGCCCTTGTTCAGAGCTGTTGACAAAGATGGTGAGGAGCCACAAACCTAAAAGATGTCGACGTGGCTTTATAGCAAGGTGCTGAACTATAGACTAACACTACGTCTCTCCAAAACAGGAACTGGACACTTATCCGAGAAGGAACTTTCAGCAGCCCTGGTCAACGGCGACTGGACCGCCTTCGATATCCAAACCGTCCGCATGATGATTCGCATGTTTGACTCGGACCGCAGTGGTACCATCGGCTTCAACGAGTTCTGCGGTCTCTGGTCCTTCCTAGCCTCGTGGCGCACCCTGTTCGATCGCTTCGACGTTGACCGCAGCGGCAGCATCTCCCTCCCGGAGTTCACCGATGCCCTCATCGCCTTCCGCTACCGCCTCAGCCCGCAGTTTGTCGAGCTGCTGTTCCGCACGTACGATAAGCGCAACGAGGGCGTCATGAGCTTTGACCTGTTTGTCCAGGCTTGTATATCGCTGAAGCGCATGACGGATGTGTTCAAGAGATATGATGATGATAGGGATGGATACATTACATTGAGCTTTGAGGATTTCCTGAGCGAGATTTTGAAGCAGATGAAATAGATGAAAACAAAATCTTGATTCTAAGGGGGAAATTCTGTTAGACTGTGCACATTAGAGGAGAGATATATAAAGGAGGAAAGGGCTGGATTTTGCTTTTTTTTTAATCATATGTTGGCGGATATGTCTGCAGAAGTAGACAATGTCGACGTGGATTGACAAATGGATGCGCGATACCCTGGGAGATGTGAGGGCATCTCATTTGTGTAGGCGAGACAATTCGTTTTTAGCTATTATAATCATCATTGACTTGAGTATTATACAAGGGGCTCTACGCTTTGGAATTGTGATATACATGCTAGCTCGCAAAGCTCGGAACAAGTAGTATTGACATTCTCATTGCCATCCTCTACCCGATGGGCACGCGATATGCGGAGTACATTTATTAGATGGTGACACTCCCGGAGAAACGGGAGCAAAGTCAGCCTGATTGGATTTTGGATTATTGTCAAAAGGATATGTTGGTTGGTTCATACTATGAGAGCCTGGCTGGATTTCGGATTATTGCCAAAAGGAGATGTTGTTGGTTGGTTTATACCATGAGAGAGCCTTGTTTCTTGAAGAAGGGTTGTATATTATGTGGCAGTGCATCTTCTACTTCTATAAAGCTGATAAATTCGTTGGTTTATACCATGAGAGAGCCTTGTTTCTTGAAGAAGGGTTGTATATTATGTGGCAGTGCATCTTCTACTTCTATAAAGCTGATAAATTCGTTGGTTTATACCATGAGAGAGCCTCGTTTCTTGAGGAGGGGTTGTATCATGTGGCAGTGCATCTTCGACTTCTATAAAGCTGATGAGTTCTCTGCAAAAGTCATCAAGGAGTTTCATTCTATTCATAACTCAGCATCGAGAATTCTGCCTGCCCGCGACAAACACAGAGGAAAAAAAAAAAAAAAAAAAAAAAAAACCATGCCAAGATATCGCAAAGCTAATGTCTTGTGGTGGGACAGTTCTTCAATGTACATCCGCTGTCCCCATTGCAACGACATCCATCGGCATACCTTTATTGGGGATTATCAAGATGAACAGTACCGCGTACCGCACTGTGGACATCGCGAAGATTACAGGATTTGCTTCCCACGCAATGGTCAATATGAGATCGACAAGATCAGGGGTTTCTATGTCCGGGCGGGAGTCGATCCGACCGAATATTCCGCGAGATTCGATCCCGCTGAGACGGTGGATGTAAGCCACAAACGCAAATGGTACGAAGCAAAAGAAGAAGTCGAGATGGACGAATATCATCGCCATAAACTTCAGCAACTCTTCTGCAGTCTTAACCTGGGACCTATTCAAGAAGTTGAGCACGTCAACAGACTTCAATCTGCGGTATCAGACATGATTGGGGGCAGGGTTGAAGCCGTACGGTCCTACCTCGAGACTTCGCGCGAGAAGGACATCTTTCTTCATGGCGTGAAGGCTTCACAAGATTGCCAGTACGATATTGACGAGTGGGATGCATACCAAGACCTCCTCAAGAGCGGCCAAGCTGGGGACCTGGAGCCGCCTGAGAAGAGGATTGTTGAGACGTCGACATCTGGTGTTACGGCTCTGCACATGGCTGCCTGCGAGAAGTACCCAGAGATGGTGAAGCTGCTACTTGACTATGGTGCCGATCCGAACGCAAGGACGGTGAATGGAAGGACCCCATTGATGGAAGCGGCTCTTTGGGGACGTTTGGATAATGTCAAACATCTTCTAGATCATGGCGCTGACAAGTCTGTGCAATGCGTGCAAAAGGGAGTGAAGCATCGAGCCATTGATTTCGCCAGGTACAACAAGGACAATCATAAGGAGCGATACGACCGGTCCGGTGGGAAGCATCAAGTCTATAAGGAAGTCACGTACGAAAGAGACGAAGAACGTGAGGCTATCGTCCGGGAGCTGAGTGACGAAGCTGCAGATGATGACGATTATGGCCAGGCTTCCGTCTTGCGCCTTCAGGGGTTTGCTTCTACTACAGTGATTGATGGAGGGGCTATCATCTCTATGCTTGCCAACTTTGATGTTCCTCGCAAGAACAAGACGATAGGTATCCTCTTCCGGAGTGATTCGAACGACACATCGGCTTTTCCACCCACTGCTGCCATGAGTGGATGGTCGCACGAGCCGAATTCGGATCTCAATGTGCAGATAGCGGGTAGGGAATGGATAAATGAGGTGTTTTACCTATGCCAGATTACTGGACATCGGCTGCCTGAACGCATGAAGCCTGATCAAGGCAGACCTGGGCAGTTTTATGCTTGCCACGCAGAGAAGCAGTTGATTGCGTACCTGGTAAGCAGGCATGTGTTTCTTCCGCATGATATCGAAGAAGAGGACTTTGGGCTCGCGAATCTAAGCCTGAATGAATTTCAAGACGACCAGAGCCCTCGGCAAAGGGTTAGGGAGCTTAAGAATATTGAGCCTCCACAGAGACTTAAAAATGCCGTGATCTTCGTGACTCGTGCGGTGTGCGACGACTGCCGTGTCTTTGCTAAACGTATCAATGAGACATTGGGGCTGAATATAGAGGTGAGAGGCTCGAGTTTATGTACTTGAAGGGTTGGAATATGAGTGGTCGTGAGGTGTGCTTCCTGTGGGTGTGAACGTGTATAAGATGGAGGAGGTGTATTCTTGGCTAGGCTACATGTGGCTTTTTGTATATAGTTTGAGCTGTTGTTCTTTATGTAAGTACCTTGAAATCGATTCAAAATTATCTACTACTACTGATAGTCTGGAGCTGACCAAAGATGTGTACTTGTTAGGTATTTTGGCTGCTTGAGCTGTTCTGTCGTGGTTGTCTCCTCCTCCTCGCCCTCGTCCTCTGGTGGATTCTTTGTATTACATAGCTTTGCGTTTGATTCCCTTACCATGACGGGGATAATTTCGAAAACTAAACAATTTTACGAATTTTCCTACTCTCGGTTCTTTAAGCCGCTAGGAGGTCGGTCTAAAGTCCATTCGATGTGAACAGCTCTTCCTAACCGAGAGAGGATCGATATCGCTAGCGCGATGTATGTAGGATAGATACAAGTATAGAATCACTAATATAAGGTGCTTATCTATATCCTAGATCAACTTGAACTCGAGAATCAAGCAAAACCGGGGCAGGCCTTGCCTTCACCAATACTAAAGCTCGGCTTAGACAAACAAGTATTTTTTTTTTCTTTCCAAAGAATCCAGATGCCTAGGGTTGTGGATTTCTAGAAATCGAGTCAAGATTCCAGCTCGACATGTCACAATAGCAAAGCTTGACGCCTCTTGATGAACTGCCTACTCAGGCCCCCTTGATAAGCCCAGTTGTTCTCCATCGAGTCTTTTTTTTCGGTACCTTTCCGAGTCGTGTAAAGCGACAACTCAACTTGTACCCCGGCAGCTGATTCCGCTATTGTGTCTGCTATTGTTGCTGCTATTGTGAAACAATCAACTCCAGCAAGATTAAAAAAAAAAAACGGTTTTTCTGGTCCTTGGGGGTGGGCTAGAGAGGGCGTCAAAGCTTCCACGCCTACTCCGTAGATAATAGTATCTACATAGGTGGGTGCTATCATCTCCATAAATATTCCACAATCCCAAACTAGTCTATGAAGAGCAACAACAATGGGGACAAAAAGACTTTGTCGAAGGGCTTCTTTTTTTTTTTTTTTTTACGACAAAAGACCCCTGTCGCCGATATCCATTCTGCACGTCAGTTTTCGGCCGGAGGGACCCTCCCAGCGGCAACAAGAAAAAAAAGAAAGAAAATGATGTCAGTTCGTCCGAGTTTTTTTTTTTTTTGGCTAGTCAGTGGCGCTTGGGAAGCTTTTCTTCTTACGGCTGCCGTTTTTCGCAAGAGAAGGAAAAAAACGAAGTTTCTTTTTTTTTTACTCTCCCCCTTCTCTGCCGCCACTGCCTTTGGGCGAAACTAAAGACACACACTTTGCTCGCAGCTCGTTCTTTCGCAGCTAGCAGCTGTTAGCCTCGTTTTTGTGCTACAGCTTTGCTCTTCAGACGCTGCCGGCCAGCCCGACGAGTGCCGCCGCAGCGCTGTTGGCAGTGGCAGCTCTTCAGGTCTCTGCGACTTGCTAGTTCGCAGCAGCTACAGAGGCTGGCTGACGCCCCTCTCCGGACCCGCCGGCGTCCAGAAGCGGCATCAGCTTCTCCAGGTCTTGGTCGTGCTGCTTGCATGTCGTATGGATGGAGTGCCGCCGTGCATGTACTGGGGAGGTCGTGGTACTGCAGAGTACAGTGCAGACACTGTAGCAGTGGCATCAGAAGTTAGCAACAGAAGCAAGGAGCAGAAGCAGCAGCAGCAGCAGTAGGAAACAAGAGCACTTGTAGGTACTTGTGCGGTACTGTAGGCCTGGGAGTACATTCTACTGCAGCAACGAATACCTATTCCCTGCTCCAGGCCAAGCTTGCTTATCACCTCTCTTGCCTAAGTAGGAAAGATTGACTTGGCCAGGCAGCTTGCAAAGGGTCTGTAACTGGGTAATACGTACTGTAGCTATCGTGACGAAGAGAAAATGCCAAAAGATTTCCACTCATTCACTCCGTTACGCACCCATTCAGCCAGCTCAGAATAATTCCACACGCGGGCAATAACTTTTTTGCCCTTCCTCTTCCCTTTCCCACTCGGGAGCTCCGCTATTATCTAGCCGCCACCACGCCCACGCCTCTAAAAATGCCCGTATCGCTGTTAGGCCGCATCTGTGCTAGCAGGTATCAGTGACCAGAGCTCCCGGGAAGCTCCCCTTGTTTCGCACCCTTTGCCCCGCCTGTCGGTCAGCTGAAACCCTCGTCCCAGCACTGCAGAGTAGAGTAGAATAGAGTAGAGCAAAGTAGAGCAAAGCGCAGCTGCAGTTTCGTTGCGATGCGATGCGCGAATAGGGCGCTCCGCCAAGGTCCCGAGTCATTGCTTGCCAGAGATGCATTGATTCATTGATCCACGGGTTTGCCACGAGGGCGTGTTGATGATGTTGTGCTTTTTCTCGTCCATGGCGCTTGTGGAAAGCGGCCGGCACCGAGACTTGGACGGAGCCGTCTGTACGGAGCAAAAGACGTGGAGACAGGTACAGAGTACAAGCAGCAGCTCGAGTACCTAGGTATCAATCAAGACAACTGAATGGGAACAGAGAGAAAGACGAGAACGAAGAAGATGGTCATAGAAAGAGAAAGACGATAAAAATAAACTGCGTAATAGACTACCTATGATGGCAGGCAATGCTGCGTCTTGTAATATTGAGCAGCATCCATTGATCCATGCTCTCATGCACAGCAACAGCTCCTGCCAATGCCCTGCGAGCTCCCCCATTGGCCACCCACCCAGCACGCAGGGCATCACAAGGGACCTTCTGGCGCTGCCGCATGTGCATATGCCAGGGAGCTTTGGCACCTTAGTGCGCGAGTACCCCGTAGGATGCGCCAAGTACCCGCTACCTGCCGCTACATGCCCGCCTGGCCTTGTGCCTTGATTGATTCGAGCTCTGCTGTCCACACACATTCCTCCTCGCTTCACACGCCCTCTGGCTCTTGCAAAAAGCTGCTCTTCGGCTTCGGCTGGGCGTCCCCAGTAAAAAACGGCAGCGCCCCCATCCAGTGCTCCAGTGACACGCTGCAGACCTGATCATTTCATCCGGCCGGATGGTACCTCGTCGGACTAGGCTGGGGAGGTGGTAAGCTAGGTACTACCTAGCAGGCAGGTAGCTCTCGACTAAGACGCCTACAGTGCACTGTACGTTCCAGTCCCCTCCCCAGGTCGCCAAACCTTGGCTGAGCTCGTAGCCTGTCTCATCTTCCCATCTCTTCTCTACTCATCTCATCCCACCTCCATCTCTGCTTCGCCACCGCTATCTAGAAGATCCTATACCGTGTAGTGCTCCCCCCGTGCCTCTCCCATCTACACCTGCAGTAGTATTTAAGCTGCATCGTTGCATCTCCTCTCTCTCTCATACACCCTCTTCCGTGTCCAGTGCCGCGGCTACCTGCCGCTCACTCTTGTCGCTTTCGGAAAGCCCACTTTGGCCTGCATACCTACCGTATGGGTACATTGACGACGCCTTGCTTCGAGAAAAGCTTCAAGCTCTCGGCGTAACTTTGGCTGAGGCGCAATCAACTGCTTTCCAGGAACCGCCGGCGGATACCTTTCCTAGCTGCAAGAGCTCGAGCCGAGAGGACAAAGCAAGGCGCTTTTCCCTTCCTTTTCCCTTTGCTCGCTTCGTCTCGCAGCTCTCACTTCATCGTCGTCGTCCTCTTACGCTCTTGTCCTTTGCTCTAGTCTCGATAGACGAGGGCAGCCGACATAGGCGGCGAATCGAGCCTCAGGATATCTTGCTCGCAGTCGCCGCCGTCGAATGAGTCGACTCGACTAGCTGATCGCTCTCATCGACCCAATTGAGCAAGCTGCTAAGCTTCATACCAAAGCCAGGCACTTCGGCCGCTGCATCTGCCGAGGTCCAAAATGCCTCCGAGATCTACCTTGACATCGTCCTTCTCCATCACAGACTCTCAAAATGAGGTTGTCTGTCCGCTCCGAAACCAAGACGGCTCAAGCTGTCGCAAACGATGCATCGGCGTGAGTACTGCTTGATTGTCTTGCTCTGTGTTCCCCTCAGCCTGCGTTGCTTCAGCCCTCGTATTCCTCTCATGCCAAGCTTGCTTCAGCCACTGCCGGCCTCACCGACCCTCCTCAATGCTGCTATGAAATATAAAACATGCCTCTAATGCCGTGCTTCGCCTTGTAGGAAAAGAGATACCGCTCCATGCAGGAGCATATTCGCCGTGCGCATCCTGAGCACTACATCTCCAAGCTCCCCGCCACCGAGGAGAGCTTCCTGCTCATGATTAACACCCCGGCACAAGACCGCCGCCAGGATGGAACGCCAACAACAGCCGCCTCGAGTTGGTTCACTGCCCTTGTTTCTTGTCTATCAGTAGCTAACAACGCGCTCAAGGTTTCCATGACCGCCATTCATTCTATAGGGACGAATCGAGCAATCCCGGGACGCCGCGGCACGGAGACGACCAGCCACTGCCCGGTACCAGCTCCATTCTCGGAACTGCCAGTGCAGCAGCTGCCCTGGCTGATTTGAAGAGGGAATCAGACATGGAGGTAAGTGGCCAATGTCGCAGATGCATGCATCACATGTGCCCCGCGGCCTGCATCTATCGATAGAAGGGTGTCTTATCGGATGTAACTATCGATAATGAGCTGCCCCACGATGTTTTTGAACGAGGGCCGCTAACATGGAGCTTCTCATTGGCGTCAGGGATATTATTCCGACCTGGACGCTCGGCGCAGGCCTAGAAAGTCTATTGAACTGCCGCCCATCAATTTCAACAACATAACGAGCGACCCGTTTTCCAACCGGCCTCGCGAAATTCTGCCTTCCCTTCTGAACGTGTCACCACCCGGGCGATCCTCTACTTTGCCTCCACTCCAACGCCCCTTGGGACCGAGCCGGCCTCGCAAGCAGTCTGTATCAAAGAAGAGTCGAGAATCCCACCACAAGAAGAAGCCCTCACGTGGCTCGGCCGCAGATTGGCTACGGCGTATCCAGAACGAAGAGCGCATCGGGCCCGGCGGCCGCGATAGAAAAGCTCTGTCTGCCGAGCCTTCCGCTGACTATGGCAAACGCTGGGAGGATCTAATTGATGCGGCAGACCAGGCTGCGTCCGCCGCAGGCGACGTGAACGAAGACCGCACTCCGGTAAGCCGCGCTGGCGAGGAGAAAGTTGCTCATCCATATTCCACAGCAGTGTCTCTAACTCTATCAAAGATGCCTCAATCCCCAGTCTCCATCCACCGGTCATCACTGCCTCCCTTTAGCCACCCTCAATTCCACTCCGCCAGCAACAACTACCAAGCTTCTCCCTTGCAGCAAGCTCTGACGCCGCCCTCATACAACCAGGACGTGATTGAACCTTTCCCGTCCGTTGAGAGCGGCGAAAGCGGAGAGAACTTCCACATTGGGTCTCGTGGCCTGCCCGACTCCTCCCCGACCTACAACTCACAAAACATCCAAATCTACTGTGCTGCCTGCCATGGAATTTCCTTACTCAAGAATTCGTATGCGTGCACTGAATGCATCTGTGGACTGTGTTCGAGCTGCGTCGAGGTTCTCATGTCTGAACACGGAGCTCGGAGGAAGTGCCCTCGCTGTGCCACAATCGGTGGCCGGTATAAGCCCTTCCAGCTGGACATCAGATAAATGGTTTGTTGGCGATACACTGAAGCGCATCTTATCTTCTCTCCTATTACTTTGTCGACGCGTGAAAAAAAAAGTCCCATATTTCTGTATTTGTTATATATTCGGCGCCAATATAAACCAGCTGCTGGGAGGCGCACTGGGAAGCATGATACAGGTCTTTCTATTCTATTCTTCTTTCGACTGTGGAGCGAGCTCCCCTGTCGTACATTTTACCAATGTTCTTTGGAAGGTCAACAATCCCTATATCGGTCTTTTCCATTGGAGCTTCTTTGTCAACGGGTACTTTCTTTATCTTTACCTTTTTTTTCTCTCTCTCTAACTTTTGGTTATGGGTATCATTCTTTTTGTTTATGGGTTCATTTAGCTTTCTAAGTTATCTTGTCGGTGTTGATTGGGTTTGCTCCACTTTGTTTTTTTTTTTTGCAGTTGGAAATCAATGGGAGATGTTCTCTCGAGTAACTTGGCTGGGACAGTTGCACGTTATTGCTTTTATGAAATGCGATTACAAGAACTTTCACTTTTGGATGGGGGGCTCGGGCTATGATTTATATGATGGAATCGGTCATTTTGGATGAGAAATGGTTTTCTGGTTTTTAAAAGACAGTCAATAAATGATTATGCTTACATGATATTTGAGATTGGTTGCAATTGTCTTTTTTTTTTTTTTTTTTCTTTTTCTTTTTCTTTTTCCAAATTATTTATATACGCTAAATTTTTTTATTTCGCCCAGTTTTATTCTTGTACTGTCGATATAATTCCCAATTGTCCGTCCTTATTAACTCGTAAGTGATCAATTATGCTCATTTGATTATTACCACCGTTGCTGCTGCAACACAAAGAGCCACACGCTTCCAAGCTATTTGCCCTTCTTGTCCTTCTCCTGCTGCAACAGTATGTTTCTGACAGCAGCTCTCTGGTTCCGGCTGCCACCAAGCTTGGGACCTTTGAGGACATCCGCCGACTGCTGCTGCTGCTTCTGCTGCTGCGTCGCCGCGGGGCGCTTCCTCTTGCGGCGCAGGGCCATCTCGTCGTAGTATTGCTGCCGGAACTGTTCGGCGAGGCGGTCGTCGGCGGAGGGGTCTGCGCCGGGGGCTGAAGAGGAGGCGGCTGCTGACATGGAGGAGGCGGTGGGGACTTCGTAGACATCGACTGTGAGATTTGAAAATCGTTGGTCAGTTATGGGGTTGTAATTTTTATGCGATAAGGGGCGGGAAAAAGGGGAGAAAGAGCTTACGTCGATTTTCGTGGAGGAATTGCTCAACCATGGCATCGCGCGCAATGTCCTCGCTGTTGCGGCGGTTGCGCCCTCGGCGATGAGGAGCAGGTTTGGCAGTGTCGGTGTCGACGCGGCGGCGCTTGTCGTTGTTCATTTGGTGGTCGCGAAGGTTCGTTGTGTCGACTTCGACGAGTTTGCCGTGGCGGGTGGGCTGATCTCGCCACTTATCCGCTGGATTCGATGACGATTTCGCATTGTAATTTTGGAGATCCGTGGAAGATAGAGGAGGGAGCTGCTGCTGCGAGGATGATGATGGTGATGATGATGCGCCTTGGGGTGTGTTGGCGGCGTTGCGACTAGCTAAACGGGATTCTATGTATGCATTCCTGAATGATTAGTCTGGCGCTCTAGAAGGAAAAAAAAAGGAAAAAGACGGGGAAAGATGGAGGAAGAATTTGTTTTTGTGTGTCTCGGTGAGTGAAAGAAAAAAAAAAGGGGGGGAGCCTGGGAGACGTACATGTGTGAGTCGTCCAGGATGGTGAGGAGGCCGGTCTGATGCATGAAGCGGTTCGTGATGCCGCCCACGACGCGATCTTGCGCCGCTGCGACTTCTTTGCCCTGATCTCGTAGGACCAAGGCATGCTCCGAGTCTTCTTCGTCGTGTGCCGACCGTCCTTCTGATCGAAATCCCACGCCTCCCCGACGAGATGCTGCCCGTCGAGCGTTGCGAAGGCGCAGAGCTGCCGCCACGGCGGATTCTTCCGCGGTTTGATCGTCGCCGTCGTCGTTATTTACGTCCATATCGGAATCGCCTTCTGCAGGGTTCTGCGCTTCCGCAGCTGTATCGTCTGCATCTCGTCCCGGATCGACATCTTTCGGATTCGACGACACGCCTGGCATCACCGGCGCAGGAGAGATCGCCGTCGTTGCGCCATTGTTTCCATCATCTTCTTCTTCTGCTGCTGCTGTAGCTCTTTGTCGGTAGGCTTTTCTCTTTTTGCCGGCGCGGAAGCGGATTGGTTCTATGGTTGGGCTGGTTTGCGATGGTTCTGTTTGCATATCATCCATGGTTGTTTGTTTTGTTTGGTTTGTAGAGATAAGAAAAGAAGCTAGGCGGCGAAAGAGGTGACTTCATACTTTGGTTGAGATCCGGCGATTAACCGAGGCTGGTGACGGACTTGGAGCGTCAAGTGAATGATGAAGGCAATTCTATCATGTACAGGATATAAAATCATATTCATTGTGTTGACATGGTAAAAAGAGTAAGATCTTTTCTGAATTTAAATGCTGGATATAATGATCTCATACGAATTACAGGTATATTTCGAGGTTCATGGATTCGTCCAAGGTAATGTCTGGCCAGACTCCCTCTACCCACTTGGCCTCGCTAACATCAACTTCCCAAGGCGTGGGCTTCCGGTATACGAGACTCAATATCCCGCACATTAACTCCCGATATTAATGGATTGCAGCTACTTTACGAGAAAGAAGGCTCATGAGTATGGCGTAACTGGGTGGTGCCGCAACACTATTGATGATACGGTAAGACGGAATTCCTCGCCAAAGGCTCATCCGTAGCTCATGCACTCCTACGCAGGTCGAGGGCGAAGCTCAGGGAGATGACGACATCATGCAAAAGTTCTTCAAGGCCATTGGCCAAGGCCCAAGCCATGCCACAGTCGACAAGGTTGTGACAGAGGACCGTGATGTGGTGGAACGAGATGGTACCTTTGAAGTCCGGCGATAAAATAAGAAGTGCTTTGTAGTAACCCATGCCTTGAAACCCACGCCATGCCTAACAAATATATACAAAATAACCGAATTATACAATTATTTCCAAAGTCTAGAATCCTCTCCCTCGTCTCTTTATTACGGGCTTCCTTACCGCGCCTTGAGTGATAATCTTCTTCTCGTCTGCATTGTCAACCTTTTTCTTAAGCGACCGCTCTGCCTCTGCCTGTTTACGCTCTTCATCAAGACGCTTATCCTCTGCCATCTTTGCTTCAATCTCCATCTTGCGGTTGAATTCTGTCTCAGTGATTCGTTTGTCTCGAATTGAGTAGCCCTTCTCTTTGATGGAGTAAAAGACACCGCCGAGGTCTGCCAACCAATGGGGATCAACAGCTGTAACAGTCGAGACGTATACTTTAGATGTGAGGATGAGTTCGTGATATACAATGTAATCTGGCGGATGGCCAGCGTACAAGGCACTCGTAGGATGCAGCTGGACTCCGAGGTTCGTTCGCAGGTTGGTGTACTCGCCAGACCCCTTATACTTGGCGGCTTGGTGGTAATATCCAGAGCAAATACACTTGCGAATGATATCCCAGTCCATGCCACAGCTAATCAAGTTCATCTTTTGCATCTTTACAATGTCCAGAAGCTGTTCCCGGATTTCCTTGGCTCGCCGGAGAGATTTGGAATGAAGAAAATGCTTGATGCACCATCCATCTGAGAATCCGTTGGCTTTCCATGCTGAATAAACCTGGAGATAGGTAAGATGGTCAGATTCATGAACCCAGAATTTCTCTCGTTGTGCATCGGCCTCGTCTTGTCGCTCCTTTGGCCTATAAAACACGTTTGGAACCGATAGCATGGACACAATCGTAATCATCTCCTCGCTGCAGCCGTACTCTTCCGCAGTAATCAGTAGCTTGGCCAAAGAAGGGTCCATAGGAAATGCGCTCATCTTGCGTCCAAGCTCCGTCAATTCTCCCAAGTTATCTAGAGCTCCTAGAGCCCATAGATCGAACATGGAGGTGGAAATGGTATCCTGCGGAGGTGGATCCATAAAGTCAAAGTCCAGCAAGTCTTTGACACCGAGCGATTTCAGCATCAGCACCGTATTGGCCAAATTGGTCCGCTGGATTTCAGGAATGGTCTGAATGTACAGCTCTTCCTTGAATGCCTTTTCTGTGTAGAGTCGAAATGCTTTTCCTGGTCCAGTACGACCGGCACGACCGGAACGCTGACCTGCATTGGCCTGGGAAATTGGTGTGATTTGAAGCGTGTCCATGCCCATCTTCGGATTGTACACTTTCATTTTCGAGTAACCCGCATCAACCACATATTTGATACCGTCCACAGTCAAACTCGTCTCGGCAATGTTTGTGGCAACGATGCATTTGCGAACTCCTGGAGCTGCCCTGTCGAAAATCTTGGCTTGTAGATCTGCTGGCATTTGGCTGTAAATCGGTAGTATGCTCAACTTTGGAGGGTCGTTTAGGGCGTCTAAGCGCTTCTGTACCAGCTCGCAAGTGATTTCAATATCTTCCTGACCTGTCATGAAAACGAGAATATCACCAGCGTCCATGGACACGTGGATAGCCAACACCTGCTGAACTGCCTGATCAACATAGTCCTCGACGGGAGATCGATGAAACATGACATCGACAGGGAAAGTTCGTCCTGGGATCGTAAACTCAGGGGCACCACCAAAGAAGTCGGAAAATTTCTTTGCGTTCATTGTTGCAGATGTGACAATGAGCTTCAAATCACGCCGCCTTTGCAATATCTTCTTGAATAGTCCCATCAAGATGTCCGTATTTAGCGCTCGCTCGTGCGCTTCATCCATGATGATGCAAGAATACCTATCCAAATCGGGTTCGTTGAGCGACTCACGAAGGAGAATTCCGTCTGTCAAGTACTTGATGACGGTGTCATTGCTGGTACAGTCCTCGAATCGAATTGCGTATCCAACGGTGCTTCCCAGTTTGACCTCCATCTCTTCAGCCACACGCTTGGCAACACTCATGGCAGCGACACGACGTGGTTGTGTGCACCCGATCATTCCAGTCTTCCCGTAGCCGTCCTCATATAGGAACTGGGTGAGCTGTGTTGTTTTCCCCGATCCTGTCTCGCCGATGACAATAATCACCTGATTTTCACGTATCACTCGGAGAAGCTCTTCGCGGACCGCAAACGCAGGCAGGAATTCTCGTTGTTCGCGCAATGACTTGCTCTTGCTGAAATCGCTGGCCCCTTCTGCGTTTTTGATGTGTTCACTGAATTTGTTCCCCTTACGTTCAGTTTTTTCCATATCCTCCTCAGCAGCTATTGGCAGAGCGCTATCTCCATCTTCTTCTTTAGCTCCCATGATATTTCCGAGAGCTGTGCCGGTAATGCTTGTTGCTTCATGCGCCTGTTTCTGCCGCTCTCTCTGCTGGCGAGATTCTTTGACTACCCTGCTCCCCTTCCGACTGAAGACAGCCATGTCGCTTTGGTAGTCCCTAACGGCTGGAACGGGCTCAAGTTGTTTGGTGAAAATCGTCTTTCCGTCCAAGAATGGCGGCCGTAAATCGTGAACAAGTAGATGAACTCGTGTCGTTTCCTCGTCGTCAAAGTCGGCGGCTAGATCTCGTCGCTGTGCTACGCCAGATACAAGCATACGGTTCGTCTCCCAGGCATCGTTTTCTCTCCTTCTCTGTTCCTGTCGGGCGTCATATCGGCTGGTCATCTTCTCGGCCTTGGCCGACTCCTGTTGTTGACTCTCCCATGCCGAAAGGTCATAAGACGCGAAGGGATTATAGGACTCATCGCCGAATGTATGACCTCCAAATTCGTCGCCACCGTACCAATCGCGATCCAGCGCTAAAGAATCCTCATCTGTTGGTTGCGGCTGGTTGGAATCTCGAGGAGGCGTCGGGGCATATCGAGACTGGCCGCGCGGTGTAGAGCTTCGGGATCCATCTTGGTACCTCCCCTTGGATCTGGAGAACTCGAGCTTCCTCCTTTTGGGATTAAACCCATCGTATTCTGCCTCTGACACCATAATTCGAATATGCCGATTCTTGCAAAATACGGCTGCGAGGCGGTGATGCGCCAAGTAGCTACGCGACTTGCGAAATGATGGTTAGATCATTAAGGCGAAGTTTCCCCGAATGCGCTGGGGAGCTACTGAAGAAGCTTATCGATAAACCCCACCATGGAAATTTTTGGGCAAAAAAGTTTAGAAAAGGTTCATGCAGAGATTCAGTCCCCAGTTACACTGCAAAAGACTTCAAGATACCCCAGACATTCGCAAAATGTCTTCTATGATAACTGCTGCCCAGTGGGTGCCTCGCGGCTTTGCGGCGCAATTCCCCCAAGTTTACAAGCTTGACGAGTCCGAATTCGATAGAATAGCTGCATTGGCCAAGCTGCAGCTTGACGATGCAGAGGAGGACTTGAAGGAAGCGCAAGAGGAAGGCGAAGATGCAGAGGAAGGGGATGCAAACAACGACGAGGAAATGGGAGGAGAAGATAAAGAAAACAAGGCTGAAGCTACAGCCAAGTATGTATACTTGGGCATTGGTTAAATAGTACGGCCCTTTTTTGCTGACAACTTAACTCAGGTTCGATGATGATGATCTGAAAGAGTACGACCTAGAACATTACGACGATGACGATGACGACGACAATGCGCCCGCTGCCAACGGAAGCATGGGCATGTTTGGAAATGTCAAATCGCTGGCATATTATGAATCGAACAAGGAAGACCCTTACATCACATTACAAGATGACGAGGAGGACGAGGAAAGGGAGGATCTCCAGGTCCTGGCAACTGACAACCTGATTCTGTCTGCAAAGGTTGAAGACGAATTGGCGCATCTGGAGGTCTACGTCTACGAGGATGAAAGCGACAACCTCTACGTCCACCACGACATTATGCTGCCGGCAATCCCTCTCTGTGTAGAGTGGCTAGACATCCCCGTCAGTAACTCGGGAAACGCACCCAGAGATGGCAAGGGCAACTTTGTCGCCGTTGGCACCATGGACCCGGATATTGAGATTTGGGACCTTGACACGGTCGATTGCATGTATCCAAATGCCATCCTCGGCCAGGGCGCAAACCCCGAGTCTGGCGAGAAGAAGAAGAAAAAGAAGAAGAAGGCCAAGGCAAATGACGAGTACCACGTGGATGCCGTCCTGTCTCTCGCCGCCAACCGCCAGCACCGAAATCTGTTGGCTTCCGCCTCCGCAGACAAGACTATCAAACTCTGGGATCTCAACACAACCAAGTGTGCCAAGTCATATTCGTACCACACCGACAAAGTGTGCTCACTCGCCTGGCACACCGCCGAGCCTACTGTGCTACTCAGTGGAAGTTATGACCGGACCGTTGTGGCCGCCGATATGAGAGCCCCAGACGCAAAGGTCCCTCGATGGGGTGTCGAGAGCGATGTCGAGAACATCCGATGGGACCCGCACGACCAGAACTACTTTTATGTCTCGACAGAAAACGGTGTCATTCACTATCACGATATTCGCAATGCCCCATCAACCCCGGAAGCAACCAAGGCGGTTTGGACCCTGCAGGCACACGACGAATCTGTGTCGTCATTTGACATCAACAGCGTCATTCCCGGATTCATGGCCACCGGATCGACCGACAAGACGGTTAAGCTGTGGAACATTCAGGCTACGGGCCCTTCACTGGTGGTCTCTCGTAACCTCGATGTGGGCAAGGTGTTTGCTACCTCTTTTGCTCCCGATCCCGAGGTCGCTTTCCGACTGGCAGTGGCGGGCAGCTCCGGCAGCATGCATGTCTGGGATACCAGCACCAACCCCGGTGTCCGAAGTGCTTTTGGACAGCGCGTCCCTGCTTTGAAGGAGGGCGTCAGTGAAGATCGACTAGTCGGCGTCATGAATGACGAGAGCAGCTCGAGCGAGGATGAGGGAGAAGGAGAGAATAATGAGGAGGGCGGCGACTCCATGGATGAGGATTAACCAAGACGCTTAATGCAGCCCCCGGGATGTTGGTGAGATTCTGTATATCTGGAACGTGGCGTTGTTTTTAGTAGTGTAACCATTGATGCCGTCTTGGAACGATCAATGCTGTTTGCTATATGATGTGAATAGAGGGATTTTATAGGCATTTGGGACTTGAATAGACTTGTCGGAGCCAGGAAGAAGACTCTGGTATTGCGAAATATGTGGTAACCCATCTACTTTGAGTAAGAGTCCAACTCATGTCATCTACAGTGACAGCTAAAAAATCGAGATGGAATAATAACATCGTCGTCACTCCCTTGTACTCTATCTCAAAGCCTAACGGCATTTCAAACATCATGGGGGTCTAAGCCTGGCAGCTGAAACAACTAGAACATAATGCTTCAACCTCCCTGTGAAGCCAATTGCCTGGGTAGAGGCCCTGGCTACGACACCGGCACTTGTGCCGAGCCATGACACGCACGCGTATGCGGCATGTGGCTTCGCTACGTTCTTTTTTTTTTCTCTTCTTCTATTTTTATCTCTATTTCTGTATCAGCAAGAACCCGTACTGTATGGAGCGTCCTTTGGTCTCGTCGGAAAGGCCCATTTTTCAACACAATCGGGAGGGGGGAGGCCATTGAGTTTGTGCCTGGACCAGTGGCGTCGGCTAGTTTGCTGCTGTTCCTGTGGCTGATCGACCGTTGGCGTCGGTGCGATGAGAACTAGAGTATGGGTCATTTTGAAGATTTTTTTCTTCTTTTTTTTTTTTTTCCTTTTTTCTCTTTGGTTGTATCCCCCTTTCCTGCTCCTCCTTGGGCGGAGCAATTGTGCCTGAGATGGCGTTTGCGTTATGGATAAAGTGCAAAAAAAGTACCGAGTACATTTGTAACATCAACCGGCAGAAGAAGCCTGCTGTAAGCACAGCACCGCGCATCATCGGCGCACTTTCATCCCTTCCCCGGTAGTGTCGGGTAAAACGGGGCCCAAGAGGAAAGATCAGCGCCCAACGCCCTTTGGACATGTGCGCTTCTCTCGCTTCCTCTATTGAGCGCTGCATAAGCATGTTTCGCGATCTCTGTCCCTGGCAGGGGTTTTGCTTCTGAGAAGACATGCGCTGCGGTGCCGTGCTGCTAAAAAAAGGGCCCTGAAACATGGCGGTACAAGGGGACCGGTCCAATCAGGCGGCCCGGGCTCTCCAGTTTTTGGCACAGGTTTGCAAGATCGGCCTGTCTTGTCGCCGGGGGTTGCGATTGGCTGGCTTTGCAAACCTGGTTTCTAACGTGGCCAGCTGTGCTGCAAGGCATTGATTGTGGTTTTGAACAGCAGACGCAGGTACTGCTGGCGCTGCATGCACAGAAGGCCGGTACAGAGTACATGCAGGTCTATGGAGCAGTGCTAGCAGAGAAGCAGCAGAGCAAACACGCAATGCGAGATTTTGAGAAAATTTTATTTCCGCCCCCATTGGAGCTCTCGAGTCGTGGGACAATGGCGAGCAATAGCAAGAGCAGGCACTAATCGGAGAAATTTGTTGGGTGGCCACGGCCAGTGCCGCACAGTACAAGCATCCAAACCTTCGTAGCGGCGTCAATCCTACCTCGAGGTCCAAGTACTTTATACAAGTTGGGCCAACATGGATGCACAGCTGCAGTTTAGGGCTGTTTTACAGTGGCTGCAGTGAGCAGAGGTGGCGCCGGCCTGACAATGGATGCTTCATCAAAGCTTGCATGTAAAAACATGCTGTGCATCCCGTCATCTAATGCCACGTTTGACTGCATTTGAGGCGAGATGCCAACAGCAGTTTGTGATTGTGACTACTATCGGTATTTCCTCCATACAGGCAATCAAGTACCCCGCACGCAAACACCTACACAGCAGCTTGGCAACTGTCAAAAACGCACAGAGCAGTCAGCATATCAAGTCAACAATAGAAAATGGCCTGCGGCCAACAGCAAAGAAAATGAGACTGGCAGCAGAAGAGAGGAGAAACGCCAAAAATTAGCAGCTCGCTAGGCAGCTAAAAGGCCCCGGCTCTAGTGGACGGCCTCCCTCACTATTGGCTGCAATGGCGCTTCACGGCACCATCCTTCATTCTGCACCCGCCCAAACAGGCTTGGCCCCGGAGCCTAGTCCAGGGGCCTGAAGCCTCCATCTGCCCCAAACAGCCTGATGGGGGCGCGCATTTGGCACCGGGGGCCGAGCTGGCTGCAGCTGGCCAATGAGGCCGGGGGCGCTGCGATGGGGGCATGAGCATGGGAACATGGGAGCCAAGCACGATTTGGGGCCAGGGATCATGCGGGAAATGCCACGCCGCCTGGCTCGCGATGGCGATTTCGTTGCTCCATCCCACTGTAACTTAGTCTATCCGTCTCTATTTTTTTTTTGTTTCTTCCCCTTCTTCTTCCAATCCCGCGTGCGCGACTGCTCTCCCGCTTCGCCTCTTCTCCTTCTCTTCTCTCGGTTCCTGCTGAAGAAGGGCTGCGTTGCGTGAAGGCTGTCTTCCAGACACTTGGCCGCGGCTATTCACTTCTCTCCTGTATATATCCCTATATACTTTTTTTTTTCGAGCACGCATCTCGGCATTTACGCCTCTGCGCTGTTCTGTTTCACTCTCCTTTTCTCCCAGAGAATCAAGGCACATCTGCCGTTACTAGCTCTGCGACACATCAGTTAAAACAACTCGGCATTTTGATTCCTCGCACTTTGAACATCATAAACGTTGACCGTTTGATTCCCGCAGCCTCGTCCAACAGGCTTGTTTTCTTCTCTCATTCCTCCCTCTCTCACTTTTCTCTCTCTTAGTTTCGCTGGTGTCGCCCGAGACAATCTTCGCTTGCGTCCAAGACACAGCAACGAAACAGGACTGGACTCCGCCTTTCTTTGAACACACGTGTGACGACAGAAAACTGTCACAAGCCGTCGCGACAAGAGTCGAATCCGACAGCCACAAACTCTGTGCGCCAAGTACATGTACTCTTGCAGCCAACACACATAACCACATACCACGCAATCTCAATCTCCAACAGTCACCTGGCGTGAACCACAGTTGCTCTCTTTCTTTCCGCCTCTCTCTCTTTTTCTTTTTCTTATTCTCTTACTTCTTTTTCTGCCCCTCCGGCATCCATCTTCATCCACACAAGCGCAGATCAGCTGTCGTGAATTCCCAAAAGTCACCTTCCGACTTGAGCTTGGATTCACATCGACGCCGCAGCTCCACCACAGGCACAGCACCCGCACAAGGCCCCTGTGCAACGTTCCCAGCCGTTTGCATACATCATCGGCCCAGCTCTCTGAAATAGTGAGCGCTGGTCACACGGCGTCATAGTCAACTGCCATATCGGGCTGTAGACTTCTCATCATCGCTCACCTCATTCTTCACCACTCGAGCGGCTGCCTCATTCGCCTGCGGTGGCCACAAGAGTCATACAGCGTGATACCATCTCACTCTTGTTCTTGTTCTTATTTGAATCTGCTTGTCCCTCCCAACGTCAACAGCACATTTCTTCAACCTAGCAACCACTGCCACAATGTCGCTATCACGGGCTTTCACTACGCGCAAGCTCAAGATCGGCTCTGATGCCGACGGCAAAAGTCCCCAGCGCTCGCACACTCTTCGCCACAAGATCTCGGCTCCTGTCCAGCTTGTTCACACAACCAACATGCTCTCTTACAACGCGCCTGATCTGCCTCGAGTACCTGGACGCACCAACTCTTCGAAATCTCTAACCGATTCCGACAGCGTCGAAACCACCGAGTCGACCCCGCCAACCAGCCCGGACATTGCCCAGGGAGAGCGCTCGCCTTCTCCCAAGCCGAATCACCTCTCGGGATACTTCAAGCCCGCAAATGCGAAACCCGTCGTCCCAGCCCCGGCTGAGCCTGAGCCAACTCCCGCTCCAATGATTCCCCAGCGCTCTCCCACTCACACCAAGAAGAACTCGGTCGATGCCGTCGCCAGGTCACGATCCATCACGCGCATCTCTAGAGACTCGGAATTGTCCGCTGCGTCCAGGAGTCTTCAGGCCTTCTCTTCCCGTTCTCCGTCTGTATCAACCAACTCTTCGGCACCCTCTTCAGCACATTCGTCAATGCACTCTTCGGCGCATAATTCATCCATCTCGAGCCGCCTTGCGAAACAGCCTCTAGCTCCTGCTTTTCCTCTGGCCTCCGCGGCCACTACGGTTTCTGCAGCTCATGCAGCTCCTGCAGCCTCGTCTGTGCAACCTTCTAATGCAGCGAGGCACCACGTCGCCAAGGATTCAAATCCTTTTGGAGCAGAGCTGGCGCAAGTGACGGAGCTAGCGGAGGAATTTAGCTCCAGAAGCCAACGGGAGCAAATGGAGGAGGACGTGGAATATATCCGCTCCAAGGGCCTCGTCAAGCTGCGTCCCGACGACTATCTCAGCATGGTTCAAAGCCTGTCATCCATCTTCTTCTCCGAGTCTAGTCACCCGGCTCCCAAAGCTGCGGCACCACTCTGGATTTAACCCTACACAAATTACGAAAGAACCAAAGAAAAAACAAAAACACGAAAAAAAAAGAGCTGCCATGTCACTGTACATACCGAAATTGTTTGGATATATACTCTGTACTGCTATGGGCAAAAGCGCTCCAGCCGTGACGACTACCATCACCATTCTACTTCTTCTTCTTCACCATTTTTCTTCTTACTTTCTTATTTTGTTGACATGGATGGGAACGATGTGGGGTCTAGAACATTAACATTACTAGGTACTTGGATTGGCTGTTTGCTATACCTGAAACAGGAGAAGAGGTGGCGTTAAATAACGGATGGGAAATGCTTCTTAACTGAGGCGTCTTTTTATATAATTTCTTTTATTTTTCACTATTTATGATGTGAATACTACATCAGTCACAAGCCACTGCACATATTATGTTTTGATGAAATTTCATTTCCTTACCATGTACTCCCCCTGCCTCACAACTCAGTGATTGATTGATGTATTCACAGAATTTTGTACTTGAGCTTGCTTAGACATATGACCATCATCATCAGATATTACAATGAAATAACGCGACTGCCGCATTGGGCAGGATATGCATTCTGTCAGATGGCCCCAACGATCGTCTGTCTCTCTGGGCACATCAGCTGTAAGATCCCACAAAGAGCGGATGGGCGCCGGTAAGCGGGAGATTGACGATCCCTGCGAATGTTTCAACTGCGCCCCACGGATACTTTGGCCAATCACGCGATGGACTGCGGCTGATTGTTTCAAGGCCAGGGTGTTGGTTGCCCGCTTGCCGTGAGTGGTTCGAATGCTTGTACTGCGCTGAAATTGATGGAATCGGGTTCACGGAACGGCTCTATGAAAAAGAGATTGGATTTGAGGCATGGGCTGGGAGACTGGCAGGGTTCTGAAATTGCTGTATACATAGGAAGCGTGAACATGTGGTTGATGAAGCTAGGGCCACCTGTTTGGCATGATGAGCTGTTCTGTGCATGGACAGATTACATGGAAGAGTTGTCATGTACCTGCTGTCTATTGAGATTACTCAAGACTTGAACATGCAAATTGGTGTGATTGCTGTTCCAAGTCATTCAACTACTAGAAATGCTACCGTGATTCACCATCAAGTAAAAGAAAAGGTTATTATACAGACGCTGCTCTTTCTCTGTTCGCTGCCGTCATGTCAACTTGCGTATGTAATCACGTGGGGCAATTGGCGGCACCCACTTGTTGAGAAATGTTCTGAGCGATACCTGCTATTCAAGCTGAATGGAGCTCGTATTGCTGTTGAAAAATTGAACAAGATCGAGTCTCTATATACTCTCATGACTGGGAGACTTTTCCTGTTTCATGTTCCATTTGTATAGCGGGTAAGACCACCTTGGCACTTTTCCATTTTTTTTATTCTTCTTTACCACTCGACATGGGGTAGCGTTTTCGTTTACCGGTAAGCATATGAGCTGAAGTATTACCAGATTTCACTACTTATTACTATAAACCTCATATTGAGGCAAGAAGAAGAAGAAAGACATCGTCATGGCGGGTTCAGATAATGCCCCCGATTCCTTCATCAGCAAGGAGGACGGGCTCAATTACTGGGAGGGTGTTAGCGCTGATATCGACGGCATGCTTGGAGGCATTCCATCCGTCAAGGGCTTCTCTGGTATCTTAAAGAGCGATCTCCAAGGCTCACGGACGTTTCTGGCCAAGCTGGGCGTTGGAGCAAAGCAAGGGCGGCAGAAGTTGGCCACGGCTTTGGAGGGTGGTGCCGGGTTAGTAGCATCCATCTGGCTGGGGATATTGCAAGCCCTGAGCACTGATGATTAACGAGTGCTGATCTTTGATGACTGACTCTCTTCCTTGTATGCAGAATCGGAAGGGTTACCGAAGGGCTGCTGATCCCATTAGCCGACGAGGTCGATGTCATTGAGCCCGTGGCCAAATTCACCGCCGGGCTGCAAGGCAAAGAGGGCGTTCGTAACGTCTACAATCATGGTTTGCAGGACTGGGAGCCTGTCGAGGGGCTCAAGTACGATCTTATCTGGACGCAGTGGTGCGTGGGCCACTTGACGGATTCGCAGCTGGTGGAGTACCTGAGAAGATGCCAGGTTGCGCTGAATCCGGGGGCCATGATTGTGTTGAAGGAGAATTTGAGCACATCGGGCCGTGATGTCTTTGATGAGCTGGATAGCAGTGTGACAAGGTGGGTTCACTCTCTCTCTCTCTGATATTCAATTGTCCGATGTTTCCTTTATGAGCTGACGAAGAGCCAAAAAAAAAAGGGAGGATGCCAAGTTTAGACAGATTTTTGAGGAAGCGGGACTGCAGCTTGTCAAGTCGGAGCTGCAGAGGGGATTTCCTGAGACGCCGCAGATGACGCTCCTCCCGGTGAGGATGTATGCTTTGAAGCCAAAAGCTGTGTAAGATGAAGGGCTTTTTGTTTTTTTCTTCTTGTTCCTGCGAGTGATTGGGATTTTTACGGATTGGGAATGTTGAAGGGGTTAGGGAAAAGTTATGATGCATCGTAAAAAAACAACGGTGGAGGGAAGAGCTTCGAAGCTAGTTGAGCTTGAGGTTGCTGGAGTTTTGTAGATACCCTTAAATTCAAGTGCTGTGTTGCAAAGATTCGGTCAACGTAGAATTGTTTGTATCGAAATGACACATGATATGCTGTGATGATGTGTATTTGGTTGGATTTAACAGCTGCCAATTGACATGGCTAGACTTTGGGCGATGTTACACCATTGGCTTTTGGCAACTACCCGTATATGTATATGTAGGTCAACTTTTTACCATCTCTTCGTGTATAAACTCAATTGATCGAACTTAATGAGCCCTTGTTCATTAATTCTCCAATCGAGACTTTTATCATGACATCCCCTACCATCTACAAAGCTGACATGGAAAGACGGAAGCTCGTACCAGCAGCCATTTAGCGCCAGCGCTCCACCGCCAACCTCTCTCACATCTCACCTTTATATCAATCTTCATTTCCATCTTGTATACACACCCAACTTTTTTCACCCAAAAAAAACTCATCCAAAAACCCGCCCAATGCCATCTCCCACCCCTCCCTCCACCTTTGGCCAAGCCGCCCTCATCACGGCCCTCAAAGGCCAGACCCTCCGCATCCCCAGCCTCCAAGCTCTCTTCCACACATGGCCCTCTCCCAGCCTCAACGCCCACTACCAAGAGCTCGTCCCCCTTGCCAGCGCCGCCATCCTTGAAATCGCCGCCGCTGCGCCCCAGCTGAGCATTGAACGCCGTCTGCGCGACGACATTGCCCTTTTGACCTGTCTGCTGTTCCCGACCGCGCGCCGGAACCAGATTGAAGCGCTGGTGCTGTACATGGTGTGGCTCGTCTGCTGGGACGACACGGTCGACACAAACGAGGGTGATTTGGCTGCTGATTTCGCCGGCGCCGAGGAATGGCGCGGCAAGACGCTGGAAATTGCCCGGACAGCCCTTCAGCTCCCCGATGATGGAGGAGCCCAGCATGGAGCGGCGGTAGATGCCATCAATGCCGTGCTCGTCAACTTTGGGCAGCGGTACTGCTATGGCACCACCCATGAGAGAGCCCCCCTCGAGCAGCGTCAGCGTCTGTACGACGAGATCAGCATCTTCATCCGCGCCTGCGCCATGGAACAACGGCTACGTCTTGACAACGCCCTGCCTAGCTTTGAGGAGTACATGGATCTCCGGGAGGGGACCGTGGCGGGCGGCACGCTCTGCGCGCTGGTTCCCTTCGCCATGGGGAGACACGTGCCGCCGGAGCTGCTCGATTCGCCGCAGTTTGGAGTTCTCCGGAAGCAGGCCAATGTGTTGTTTGGCCTGCTAAACGATTTGATATCGTTGAAGAAGGAGCTTAGCATGGATTGTGTCATCAATGCCGTCTGTACGCTGCTGCGGCCGGAAACGCCCCTGGATGAAGTCATGGCGCAGATTTATCAGAAGCTGCAAGATGCGGTGCGGCTTTTCAACGAGGCGGCCGGGGAGCTGATTGATCAGTGCATGAATAACAATCTTCTCTACGACCTGTCGAAAGATTTGGTTGATGGATACAGAAGTGTAGTCACTGGCACGCTCGAATTCATGTGAGTTAATATGATCCCAAAAAATAGCCCTCCATAAACCGTGGGAGGCTTCCTTTATATATTAGGCTTCATGGTCGTTGGATGACCAGCAGCCGTGTAAAGCAAATAATAAGCTAACCTTGGTCTCCGGAAAAAAACAGGCTCAAATCCCCTCGCTATAACATCTCGCAGCTCTTGCGCGAAGATGGCTCACTAGAAATAGTCCTCTGATATCATGACTCCCACTTCCATTCACCTTGTTTGACTCCCGTGAGTTCCCAACTCCAGTGTTTACCCTTCCCTTTATCTGCCGGATTGTATGATGATGCTCTCTCTTTTTCTTCTTCTTTTTTTTTTTTTTAGAAAAAAAGAAAAAAAAAAAAAACCTTCTCCCTTTCCCCTCCCCCCTTTCTCCTGAAATGTTATATGCGGATCACGCCCATTGCAATTAAAAAAAGGTTAAAAAGTAGCCAATGCGTATGAATGAAAAGTAACTCCGCCTCTTTTTGTGTTTAATAAATGTTTCCCGGAAATGTTGTCGTCAGAAAAAAAAAATCAAGGTTTCAACTCTCCAAACTGCATGGCTTGCCGATCGCCCAATGGCTCAACAGACGTCACCAGATCCGTGATAGTGACAATCTTGTATCCCTGTCGCTTCAATTCCGGCAGCACAATTCGCAGCATCGGTGCTGTCCAGCCTCTTCTGTCATGGCATATAATGATGGCTCCAGGATGCGCCATGCTCAGAATATGCTTGGCATTCATGTTGGGGTAAGGAATCTGCGGATCGTGGGGGTATATGCTCCCCAAAACGATCCTGAACCCTCTATTGCCAAGCAAGTCCCTCATCCGCTTGTTGAACAAGCCCGACCCAGGGCGGAAATAGTTATTCGGCAGGATCTTGCCCTCGGCCTCGTACGCCTCCGTCAGCATGGCCTTGACCTGCTTGACCTGGCTCTCCAGCTCGTCGTTGCTCAATCTCTTTGAGGGCTCGTCGCGCATAGCGTGGTTGCCCAGTTCGTGGCCCTGCGCAACCAGCTTCCGCAGCGTGGCCTCCCGCCCCTCGACCTGCTTCCCGATGACGAAGAAGGTGGCGTGCGCGTCGTTGTCCCGCAGCACCTGCATGATCTCGTCGGTATGCGCCGAGGGGGCGTCGTCGAGCGACAGGGCAATGATTTTCTGGGCCGTCGGCACCTCGAAGAGCACGTCGGGGAACTTGTTGCGCAGGTAGCCGATGAGGAAGCGCGGCGGCTTGTAGACGCAGTAGATGGAGTAGAGCGGCAGGGCGAGCAGCAGCACGAGCAGCACGAGGAGGCCCTGCATGGTGAGGCGGTTTCGTCGGACCCGTCGCCGGACGGTGGTCGGCAGGCGGAAGAGGTTGAGGCGTGGCATTTCCTTTTTTGTGTGTGTGTTTCTGCTGCCCTCGTTTTTTTTTTTTTTTTTTCGTTTCTTCGAGGTTAGCAGCGGCGGCGGCGAGGGACGACGGTAGTGCCGCCTGCTGCTGGCATGCTCTCTCTCTCTCTCTCTCTCTTTCCTCCTCTCTTTTCTTCTTCTTTTTTCTTCTTCTTCCGCTTTTCTCCCTTGAGCCTCGGTCTGTCGTATGTCAATGGCACTGAATTGGGGTGGGAAAGTCGAAAAGTGCAGAGTTGTTGCTTCTGTGTCGAGACCGCCACTAAGGCGGGAGAAACACTAGATATGAGGCTTGAAGTTTTGTTAGCCAGGGGCAAGTAGCACGAGCGCTATCTGATTTAGCGACTGGGGGTAGTGGCGCCCCAAAATGGGGGTGGGAGGATTTGGACCCCTAAAAGTACATGGGATGGAATGGATGTGTTAATCTTGAAAATCCTAGAATTCACTCTGCACGAATATTCAACGCAATTGCACGTGCCACGAAGTAGCTGAGGTTCTTTTTTTTCGCGCTTGATTTTTAAAATTTATTCTATTCTTTTTGTAACTGCATCAAAATGGATTGTTATCCCAGCTTTTCTTTTCAAGCTGCCGTGAACTTAATGCCCTCTTTGTCTTATACAAGAGCTAGGGATGGATGTAAAGTAGATCGGAAGATCCCCCCCTTAATCCAACTCTCATTCTCACAAACCAATAGTAATAGGATATCACAATCTCTCAACATCTCACATAAACAAATACAATGCTCTACAGCCCTTCCTTTACCAAGGCCTCAAATCCGTGCTGCAAATCCGCCTTCAAATCCTCCAAGCTCTCCACGCCAACACTCAGCCTCAACAAACTCTGGTCAACCGTGGCATCCGTCATTGCCCGCCACTCAATCAAGCTCTCCACGCCTCCCAGGCTCGTCGCGTGCTGGAACAAGCCCAGCTTGCCGGGGAACCTCCTCGCCATCTCCTTGTTCTTCAGCGTAATGGCAAACACCGGCCCGTAGCCGTTGGGCATCTGCTGCCGCAGCCAGCTGCCTTCCTGCGCCGCCTCGGGCTGCAGGCTCGCGTGCTGGATCCGCGCAATCGTCTTGCCCGCCGCCGTGGCCGGGTCCTTGGCCTGCTCCGCGAGCCATGCGACCAGCGCCGCGGCCGTGGTGCTCTGGCGGTTGACGCGCAGCTCGAGGGTCCGCAGGGAGCGCATGCCGAGCCAGCCCTCGAGGCTGCCGATGACGGAGCCCAGCACGAGACGGTCGGCGAGCAGGTCGCTGACCCACGTCTTGTGCTTGGGGTTGGCGGCGAGGACGCCGCAGAGCAGGTCGGAGTGGCCGCCAAAGTACTTTGTGCCGCTGTGCATCACAAGGTCTGCTCCCCAGGCAAAGGGATCCAGCAGCGGCGGCGGCGCAAAGGTAGCGTCTACGGTTAGATATGCGCCCACAGAGTGTGCTCTGTCGGCATAATACTTCAGGTCGCGCGCCTCGCCTGTGGGGTTCAGCGGCGTCTCGACATGGATGATGTCTCCGGGTCCCAGCTCCGAGAGGTCGCAGTCCAGCGGCAGCTTCTTCAGGCCGGTCAGTCGCTCAAAGATCTTCAAGATGCCGTGGCAGCCGTGATAGCCGTCTCCAATGGCCACCTTCTTGGGGTTCAGATGGGTGATCATGGCATGGAACGCAGCCAGGCCAGACCCATACACAATGGCCTGCTGGCCAATGATGGATGTGAGGAGGGCTTCGAAGCGAGCCATGTTGGGACTCGTGTGGCGCGAGTAGACGTGGAAGTCGAGCGGCTTGGTGGTCTAGCGAGATTGAGTCTCTTGTGTCAGTCACCCGGAGAAGCTTCTTCCACATGCTCTCGCACACCAAAGTTGCCCGGCACTTACATCGACCTCTGAGATGGGCTTGAGCCTCTCCGGGTCATTGGGATACCGAAAGGTCGTGCTGGTGTGCAGCCCAGGCGCAATGGCTGGATGGCCATCAATGCGAGCATCGGCATGCACCGCTCTGGATGCAAGCGACAGCGCCGCAATGTCTGGCACGTATTCGTCCGAGGCGTTCCCCATGGTGTCTACTGGTAATTTGTGTATCGTTGTTTGTGTCTATACCTGATACTTATCAGCGTATAGTACGTATACTCGTCCCCGTGCGACGCCCATCTTTAAGTTCTCGCCGTGCCCTTTTATATATGTCGTGCTAATTCGCAAGTCGCAATACTGCCCCGCTCATAGGCCGTCTCGCTGCCGTTGTCGCTATTACTCAACGGGCCTCACATACCCACTATTACCCATTCCGAGTTACATCACGTTTAAAGCTGTCGTATCATGTCCAGCAAACTCAAAACCGCTTAGATAGCCACGAGCCACTCTGGGTCCGGATAATCATGTAATTATGTACTGGCTCCGTAAAACTTGTCAATACAAGGCGCAATATACATCCAAGGTAGGTATCACGATAAGGGTGGTCTCGCTCCACCCATACGCTAAACCGGGGAGCGGCTGAGTGCCACCTTACGCCTTGTTGTCGATTCTCATCTCTTTCTTGTGCTTTTGGATACTATATCGAGCATCCAGCAGTTCGTTCAAAGAGTATGCCGTTAATTTCCGTCCTGTACAGACAGAATCGCTCCGACTTACCCCTTCCGGGATCGGTGGCATAGTTGACTCTCTCTTGAGAGGAGAAGAAAAAAGAGCGGATACCTTTGATTTAAGCGTAGGTAATGAATATTCGTAAAACTCTCAGAAGCGCATCAACAAATTAGCCGGGATGAGATATGGAAAAAGGAAAAGGAAAAATAATGCACCGTCACAGCCTTGCATCACCAGTTGTCATGATTCCTCTAATCATTGTTATTCTCCCTTCAAAGAATGTTCACTGGGCTTATCCAAAACAAACTCTGTCACCACACAATAGTCATGAACATGATGACGATAGAAAATGGGCAAACATAAATATGTGCTGTATTAGCGATCCGATATGTAATCGCCGACATAAGTTATTATTAATCATTAAGTCGTCTTGTTTCCCTTCCATTAATGCTCCCAGGCCGTCATAGTCTTTCATTTCTGCCAAGCTTAAATTTCGTGTTTCGCAGGCAAAGCCAACAGATGCAAATGCATCGTGCAAGGTATATGGCAGCAATGAATATATCCACTGCCAACAGTCCATCCCAAACGCCATTGTCGCAAAATAAAACATATCCGTAGTCCAAGAAAAAAATCGTTGATGCTTGATAAAGTTTCATGTATAGTAAATTATTTCGAGTTGCCGAGTTATTTGCCGAGACGCCTCTCAGTCTTTCGTTGACACAGTCGAATGTTCCATGGGGCTTAGCTCGGATCCTTGGCCGCTCTGAGCCCTCTTTCGACCAGGAATGAGGAACCTGGAGACTCCCGAGGGGGCTGGAGACGAGTCCTTCTCTTGGGTCTCGGTCAATTTGGAGAAGAAGCCGCGCTTGCGAGGCTGCTGCTTCTGGTCTTCGAGCCCGACATCCTCAAAACCTTCGTCGGCCGTGGGCAGTTGTTCCAAGTTACGGTTAAATGCCGATCTAGGCATTCTAGAGAAACGTGCCGAATCGAGACTTTGGCGGGTGGGAATGTCGTATGCGGTGATGGGAGAGCGTGCCGAGATATCCTATAATTGAAGCCCGCAAGTCAGTCTCCAGTGCTTCATGTGCGGGGTTGATGTTGTAGCCGGGAAATATGAATCTGTGTGGCAGAAAGGCTAAAGCGACAACAACGTACAAATGATCGTCGGTACGAGTCAAACGACTCTCGCGAAATAGAAAACTGCTCAATCTCGCCCGAGCTGTCTGAGGACTCGCGCGATGAGAGGTGTCTGCGCGGCCACTGGCTCTTCTCCTCCGCAGGCGAGGGCTGCTCGCATAAACACAATTAGCAGTCTGCACAGTAGATGCAACCAAGTGCCAGGGATGCACAACTTACAGGGAGATATACGCCGCTGTCATTGACGACTAAACGTGCAAAGAGCATGTCAGTTACAGCCCACCGAGAGTCGTGTGACGCTCTGCCGCTGCATGGCCCAGAGGGGAAGGTTGCAAGCGAGAGCGACTGCGGCCACTTACCGCTCATCTTATACTCGCCGGTGTCTTGGCTTCTGGCGCTGCGGATGCTCAAAACCGACGACGCCTTGGAGCCCACGATGTCGACTCGCTCAAATCCGGGGTAGTTGTGCTCCTTGTCGGCGTAGACACCGTCATCGGCCGGGACGACAGCTCCGGGGCGGCGAGTGAAGGGATTTCGGATCGGCATGGTGGTGTGATATTGGCCGGAGTTGATTAGAGTAAGAAGCAGCCAAGTGCGATGGTATCCGGCTCGATAATAGTGATGTGAAGAATGCGCAGACTGTCGAGAAGAATGATTCTTGTAGAATAAGTAGCGGTTGAGTGATGCAATTGAGTGAGGGGACGGAAGCCCTTCTTGTATATAAGTGGAAAGGTCCGATTAAGCTCGTTGAGGAAAGAAAAGCTACAGGTCGAAAAGGCCAAGGAAGGGGCACAGCACAGGGGGTGGGCGCTTCAAGGCCTTTAAGAAGAGCGACGATGGCCAGATGTCAGACGAGTCGCGAACGGATCAGCGGCAGAGTTTGAGGGGGTGGGATCTCAAGGGCCTGGCGCATTGAAAATGGGTTCCGGATGGATACAATGGAGCATGAGCATGAGCATGCACTGACTACGAGGTACCTGATGGAGATGGAACGAGGCGAAAAACGGCAGCTTGCCAACTTGATACTAGCAGCGCTGTTAGCAGCATCGACGGCGGCCAGTCGTGGTGCTCCATGACGCCTCTTTGGCTGCGCTGAAATGCCAGCAACAGCATTTTCGCTGAGCAAAGACATCAGATCTGCGCAAGTCTGATTGATCCGTTGATCCTTTCGGCGGTGCCTTGCCGGCGGAACATGAAATACGGTGCCGCGCCCGGTACGCACTGTGTGCAGTGCCTGGATTTTTAGTGTCTTTATTGGCTTTTCATCCTCATGATCAGCAAAGCTTGGCTATTTGGCTGTGTTGCGGTGGCTGCACTGCCTCACAGCTCAGCTCTCACACGCAAAGGCTGCTCTGTGCTCTCATCCGTTTCTCCTTCTTGGGCTTCTTGATTCCATTCCGCACACACTGCTGCAGCAGATCGGGCTGTTTTTTGCACTTAAAAATTGGAACTGGACCAGCACCAACAACGAGCCTAAGATGGCTCCGGCTGCTATTGCGCGCGCGCCCTAAACTCCAGAATTCGAGCTTGGTGGAGCCGCCAAAAGGCACGCGCCCGGAGTCGCTGAAAAGCCCGGTAACGAATCGCCCGAGCAGCGGTTGACTAGACAGAGATTTTATCCGCCAGACTGGCTCTGTTATGACGATGCTTGGATGTTTAGCACGCTGGAGTGGAGCGCCGACAGTAAGTATCCGGAGCCAAGGCTACTGTGCGTGTGCGCTGCGGGATTCGGATTTGGGCCAAGAGGATCTCGTTCCTTGGGCCAGTTTCTGTGCGTTTGGGGCAGGTTTTGTACAAGAGAACGGCATTATTACCTCATCTTGCAGCGCCGGGGCGGCACCGAGGCCGAGTTTGCCATATTAACAGGCACTCGTCTTCGTGTATTGGCAAAGAGATCGCCATGCTAAGGCCAACAAAGGCTGTGTGTGAACCTATCCATCCCAGATCACCACCAGGCTGCTGGAGAACAGACTGTCCCCGCCACCCACTTTGCCATGCTCTCTACTCTGTTGCAAATCCGGGGCCGCGCCGTGCAGACAGGGGCTATGCTGGAGATGGATTTGCCTTGATTGGCGCAGTGTGCACTGCAACTGGGAACGTGAAAACCCTGTGGCCATGCTCCGTGCAGCGAATCGATTGCGGATCATAACCATCTACGGCTCGTGGCAACCCATTGCGCGCCGAAACGAGCACATGTCTGTACACATGTTGACATGCACAACAATAGATACCTATACCTAGCACTGGTAATAGCCTGATCAAGAGGAATAGCCGCCTGACAATGCCCGCTTCTTTTTCTTGCCCATCATACGTTGCCTGCATGGCCCAAGCAAGACGCCACCAGATGGCCTATTTGGGACACCTGCAGCGCAGTTGTTGGACAGCACACCTGCGGTTGAACCGTTGAGCAATTGGGCACAGCAGAGAGCTCCAGATGGGGCCAAGCCGCCGTGAATCCTGCCGCCACAGAGCAGGGCTTCTGCACCTAAAAAAATATCGTCAGTCAACCACTGCCTTGTTCTGAGTTGGTCTGGTCTGTACTGTCAACAGCTCTTGGCACTTATAGTACGATGGCGCACGGCACAGAAATCTCTTCTGCTTAGCTTAGCTTCCTGCACGAAAAGTCTCCGAATTGGCACCTCGCAAGACCCTGCAAAGTGCCAGAGGAGAAGAAAAAGGAAAGAAAAGCCAAGCCAGATTCAATGCCCCCTTGAGTTGAAGCTTGCAGGTGTCACTTTAGCAAGTGCATATTAGTTAGGTGCCTATTATGCCGCTATGCAGCTCCCATCGTACATGTAAATCTCAGTGTGACATCTGATGGAATATTCTAGCTTCCTCTCCGTCCTCGTCTTCCTTCTTGTCCTCTCGTGATGGCGTGGCCATGTCTCTCTTGTCTCTCCTGTGTCTTGAGGGAGACACAAGGCCGGTGAGGCTGTTCTGGCCAACCCTTGGATCATTTCAACGTCTGAACCTAAGCAGCAGCAGGCCTGCTTCGTAGTGGTAGCATTTTCCAACTCCCACCGTTCTTGTGCCATGTCCCAGCTGAATTGCAACCCTGTCGGTCCGATCGATTGGCATTGAGCAAGCAACCCCCATGCTCACCTATTCCCCCTCACTGCCTTTGTCTTAGAATTTTTCTTTTTTTTCCTTTTTTAGATCGGCACTGAACTTGCCAGCAAGCTGCATACGAGGTGGTAAGCTGCAGGCCTTGTGCGGGCTGTGTTTCCACGGGACCGCCCCAACCACAAAGCACCTCCCGAGTCAAGACAAGGCCCAAAGCCCAAGTCCATGCATGAGGCCATTCTGAATCCATCCATTCGCTCGCCCGCACGGGCAGATCCCAGCCAGCTTCTGGTGCCGCACTGGTTCTGACTTGGCGAGCGGGCCTTTGTGCGGCCGATGGGCCACGAGAGATACAAAAAAATGAGATTGAGCGCTCTGATCGTTCAGGATGTCGATCATCTGTTGCCGATTCTCCTCTTACATTGTTGGCTCTGTGCTGCCGATGAACCACTCGTTCACCACTTTGTCTGGAAACAAGCCAGGCTCTCGTTCGTTTTTCTCTCTCTTTAAAAACAGCATCTACGACCTGTATTGCTCCTCCCAAACTTGACAAATCTCAGGCATCTCACCACCGCCACGTGCATTGCTCTCGAGCCATCTTTAGGTCTTAACACATACAGTCGTTTACTTTTTCATCCACGCCCAGCCTTCTTCACAGGATTTCTATTTTAGAGAGCCTGTGTAATTTTTAACTGTTAAAAAGAGCATAATTTTGCCGACTTCGAGCCACTACTTCATTGCTGTCGCCGGCTAACACAGACTGCTCCTGGTGGGTCGCAGCCTCCAACAGTCTTCGTCAACATGGGTGCTTTCTTCACTGGATGGGAGTTGTGGGAGGAAATGAGCTTTGTAAGTGCTTATAGTCTATACTGATTGCCCTGCTTGACCATATTTTCTTTAAATTACCAGTACATTGAATTTCTAACCCATTTTTTATATATAGGTCTTGGCATGCTCCATCGTGTTAGTCTTCGCCTTTGGGCTGGTGCGACTATGGTGGACGAACCGCAAAATTGCAAGGCTCGAATTGATAGACGAAGAACGGCGCGTGCGATTGGCAGAGATGCGGTATTGCGGTATCAACGCTCGCGGCATCACGGATATTCCCTTTGGGGTGCGCGCAATACAAAGTGGTGTTGAAGTCGAGGGCATCTGGATATCACGGCCTAACACTCCTGGTTCCAGTCATGCCGCCTCTTCGCCCACTCTGATTGGCGACCCTACAGGCTTAAAAGCAAAATTAAAGGAAAAGGGGAAAGGAAAGGCTCGATATACGTCAGTGGAAGTTACCGAGACGAACTCATCATCGTCACCACCTCAGACGACACCTACGTCGGGTTCTTCAACACCTCCGCAGGCTGACGATAGCGACATAAATGATGTACGACAGCGTCGATTCCAGCAACCAGTGAATTCCAATACGCCTGAGGGGTCACTCGATGCTCAGCGACGAAATATTGCCCGCCAAATGGCTTCTCGCAGCTCCTCTGCCAACCGCAACAGCATGGCCTCGTCATCCATGGGCGAGTTTGTGATTCCCCACTCGAGAAACTCATATGCCAGTTCAAAGCCAATCCTTCAGGGATCCACAGAATACTACTCTGACATATCCAGAACCGGGACAAACGAATTCTACGACGCCCCTCCGTCCGTACCTTGGGATCAAGGATATAGCAGCTCTGATGCAGAGAGCTTAGAGGTGGCCAGCCAACGAGCACAGCCAGGCCCTTCTAGGCTACAGAAGAAATCGCATTTCTATAGACCAGTACGAAATTAATGATGGAACAAGGGAAAAAAGAGCATACTGACGGCCCCCTGTTGGGGCTATGATTTTCACGTGGGTATAATGACTTGATGTCTGTTTTCATTGCGTTCATGAGTTACATTTTATAAAGAAAACCTGATGGACTTAGATTTTTGCCATGCGGCCATTTGCGAATAGCTAAATTATCGGACAAAGAAACAAACCCAAAAAAATTACTACCATCTACAATCCGCCTGATCTAGATGTGATTTACCCCTGCCATCTGCTCTCCACATACACAAAATTAGAGTCAAAGACGCAATCCATTAGTCGGCATCTCGCCAGTTGATTCGAGAAGAGAGTCACAGCATCGGCACTTGCCCACGCCGAACCCGGCACACCGGCACGGGAATAAGTACGGAATTGGCGTCAGACCTCCGCTTTAGTGGGCATGAGGGTAGAAGCTCGATGTTGAGAGACGGGACTATATAGCTAGAAAGCGCCGTGAAGAAAATCAGAAAAACAGACATTTTCTAAAGGCTTAATATTCTGTATAATATATTGTAAAAGTCTCTTCAGTGAAGCAACCCAAAAATGGCGTCTGTAGAGTACCTCCAGGCCTCGTCAACCGGCTTCAAAGACGCCAGAGCCTACGACACGCACCGGCCGTCGTACCCTGCCGAAGCTGTCCAGAGCCTCCTGACTCGTCTCGGCGTGGCGGGCAAGCCCAAGGCGAGAATCATCGACCTGGCGGCCGGCACGGGCAAGTTCACGGAGCTGCTGGCAGCTCGGCCGGAGGAGTATGAGATCCTGGCGGTGGAGCCTACGGAGTCGATGAGGGAGACGCTCGTTGAGAAGGGGCTGAGAGGCGTGACGGCGAAGGAGGGGACTGCTGAGAAGATGGATGTTGAGGATGGGTGGGCAGATGGGATTGTGGTTGCTCAGGCATTTCACTGGTATGGCTTTTAAAAAGGAAAATGAAGTACAGTTTGGGTAAGCTGATTAGTTGTGGAGGTTTGCGACTGAGGCTTCACTGGCAGAGATTCATCGAGTACTCAAGCCAGGAGGTACCCTGGGAATGATTTGGAATGTGGAAGACTGTAAGTCTTTAAATTTTCTTTTGCGCTGATGGCTTAGGGACTGACTGACACCCGCACGCACCCACAGATAACAAGCCAGCATCGTGGCCTGCGAGCAGCAAATGGGCAGAGGCCTTGAACGCCCGCATCTTTGCCCTCCCGGACTTTGGCCCCCCACGGTTCCGCCACAACAAATGGCCGCTGGTGTTCGACCGCCAGGCCAGATTAGAAAAGCCCCTGTTCTCGACACCAATCGGAGAGGAAAAGGTCCCATGGACCGTCTGGCTGGAGAAGGATGCGGTGTGGAACCGGGTGCACACGCTTAGCCATGTGTATACCTTGGAGGGCGAGGACAAGGCTTCGTTCAAGGCGAAGTTTGATGAGGAGGTGAATGAGAAGAATGGCGAAGTGAATGGCAAGGGCGAGATGGGCGTGCATGGAGTGACGCTCTTGGCATGGAGTAGGAAGCTGTGAGGATGGCCTCGTATCTGTAGGAAAATCATGAATCAAAGGCGCAGTAAAGATTGCTGTAGTAGAGACGAAGTAGTAAAGTTCATTGCACTTAAATGGAATTTCATTGTGTATCAATTATGAGTCCGCTGAAATATACATGACTGTCAAAAAAGTTAGCTCATCTCACTTCTTCGTTGACATGTTAAGATTATCCGTGACTCTCTCACCATTGTTGCCTCGCACAAAGGTATCGCCATACTCCCTCCGCTTGGCGCCGTTGACATATTCCACCGTCTTCTCCAGCGCAATGTTCATGTATCCGTCCACAGATTGCAGTTCTCCTGGAGAATCCCACCAAAGTTAGGTCGCCTTACGCCTTTTTCACGAGAGTTGGCCGCCACCTCCCCTTGAGAGTCGAGAAACTCACCCTTGTAAACCACGCCGGAATTGAGCTTCACAATGACAGAGTTGCCGATAATATCACTGAGGAAGCTGGACGGGTCCTTGCCCTCGCCCTGTGAGATGCCGCCGTTCTCCATGACGTCGTGGTGTGGTGGTTTAAGGAACCGGTAGGGCGGGCTTGCTTTTGTCGTGGGGAAGTTTGGCCTGCGGCGGCCCAGAGGCTTGATAAGATAAAGCCAAAAAAGGTACATTTGCTCAGATAGGCGGCTGGAAGGAATGAGGCTCGGTTCGCACTGTAACCCCACCATAGCAGTTAGCAGCTCTGATTAGCGGTGCACCGCGCCTGTGAATTCCCCTAACAAGTCCCCGGAAATTTTCAATTGGGCGCTGTAAATAGTGGCGCGCGCATCACAGTATTTATTCGAGCTGCCGAAGAGATCGTCATACCATTCCCGCTTCAAAAGATACATTAGTACTTCTCTCTCTTTGTGCGCCGCGCCGGGCAGCTATTCTGCCAGCTTCATATCTCGTTTTTTGCGCTTCTCTTGGGCTTTTTTCTTTTGCGCAGGCTTCGTCGCCGATTTTAGATTCGGTCACGACGACCAGGTCGTCCCGAGCAGATCCTCGCCATGAGTGATGGAGCAACCGCCGCTGCGCCAGCTAAGAAGAAGCTCCCGTTTAAACCGACAGCCTTGCGCAAGGCGGCCCCGGTATCGAAGCCTGATGTTTCTGTAAAGGATGGCAAGCGGAGGGAGGGCAGCGACGATGACGATGACGATGGCCTGGACTTGTTCCGCCAGTCCAGAGAAATGGAGTCCATCGTGGCCGCTGAGAGACAGCGAAAGCTGAGAAGGAAGCAGAAGCAAGCGGAAGAGCGTCGCCTTTCAGATACAGCTGGAAAACAGCTCTTGGATTCAGACGAGGATGGTCTTTCGTCTTTGCCGGTTACCGCCGAGGCGACGCAGGCGACCCCGGTGGACGAATCTCTAGCAATGGACGAAGACAGCGTCAGGTGGGTTACGCCGCTGTTATCCGCCAACGACGTCCCCAGCTGCTAACAATCTCCCACCAGGAAATTGGCTACTCCTCCTTCTTCGAAACGCTCGAGAGGTGATTCGGAACAAGATTCAAGGTCGTCCAAGCGGCAGCGATCCGCAGTAGAGCCTTTGGATGACGACCCCTTCAACGACTCTCCATCGCAGTCAACGCTACCAGATTCTATTACCGCCACCCCTAGCAAACGATCCAAGAAACAGTCTGTCACGCCGACCGAGGCACCGATAATATTACTTGACTCTGACTCTGATTCTGATCCTAATTTCGATGGCGGGAACGACGGCACGAATGCGCTCGAGTCTCTTGGACAACGAGAAGATAGCATCGAAATTGTTAGCTCAGGAGTCGTTGACGCTGGGTCACCATCCGTTACCCCCAAGCCTCAAGCAGTGACGGAGATTGAAGATGATGACGACGACGAATTCGCCGACTATGTTCGCAAGGCTGAGGAGCAGCGCGCTCGCAACAAGGACATGATGCAGATGGATTCCGACAAGGCCGCCAAGAAGGACGCGGCAGCTGAAATTTTGGTCAGATCCAACATTCCTGGCACCAAAGTCGCCATTATGAAGTATCAGTTTGACAGGCCTATTCGCCTGATACGCGATAGCTGGTTTGCACTTCAGGAAAGGAATAAGCAAGTGGAGATGCCAATCGCTTCAGCCGAAGATGTCATCTTGACATGGCAGCGAAAGAAGGTGTACACGTATTCTTCACTGCTTGGACTGGGGATCCGACCGCAAGGCGACGGCAAAATCATTGCCGATGAATATGCCAAGGGAGGGCTTCAAGATGGACGAACAAAGGTGGTCTTTGAGGCGTGGACGACGGAAGGCTTCCAGCAGATGGAACTCGAAGAAGAGCTACGCATGAAGAGAGAGGCTGGTGAGCTGTCAGACGAGGAATCGACGCAAGAAGAGCAAGCCAAGGAGACTAAGCTGCGCATTGTGCTCAGAGCCAAGGATATGGAGGCAGTCAAGTTGACTGTGCGGCTGGAAACTACAGTCGAGACGCTCATTGTTGGATTCCGGACTCAGAGGAATATTCCGTCGAGCAAGGACGTGGGCATATGGTTTGACGGCGACCGGCTTGAGGAGCATCAGACGATGGAGGATGTGGATATTAACGACATGGACACATTGGAGGTTCACATCAAATAGGCGGTGGTATCAGCGGCAGGATATTTTTTGACTTGAAAGCACTTATTTATGGATATGGGCGTTTGTTCTTTGAAAAGAAGCGTTGGGAAAGCTGAGATACCCCAGGGACAATCATTGGAGTCATATTCTTGAGTCGGTACGAATCTAGCATAGGGAAACACTTTTTTATGTAATTCACTTTATTTGCATTCTTCACCTAAAAACTTCTATCTTATTCTATGATCCAGCCGGCCTCCTGGCAAATACCTTTATACCACGAATGGTTGGGCGGATAGACGCTGCGTGATGGCATCCTCCACCATGTGTACCCTCACCTCGCGCGACTGTTCGAACCAAGTGCGAAATCCATCAGGGATCGATTCGCCACTGCCCACGCGACGAGTAATAGCAGACGGCATGTCAATGTCGTCGAGCGAAGCTATGATTATGCCAGACCTGGTCTTGTAGTATTTGAACAGCGGCGCCTCGGATCGCCTCCTAATGGAACTGTTTTGGACTTCGAACCCATCGTTGACGCAAGGGTCGTTGTTGCAGTACTTGATGCCTCCAGGGTTGCCAAAGTTGATGGAGAGCTGGCGTGGGCCTTGTTGTTGTCCGCCTTGCTGCTGCTGTTGCTTCTGTAGTCGTTGCGCGAGGAGCTCGAGTTGGGTGCGTTGCTCGCACTGCTCTTCTTCGGGAACACACCTCGAGACCTGGGAGGCAGAGGGGATCGCCGGGGGAGGAAGAGGGCTTTCCTCGGTGGAAATGGAGAACGGGTAGGCGTTGCAGGCGCTGTACGGATGGCCGCGATGGCCCGTCTTGTTGAGGCCGTGGAGGTTGCCGCACAGGTTGTTGATGCGGCAGCTGGCCGAGATGGCGGTGCTCTCGTTTTGGGCGCCGGGCCCGTAGCTGCTGGGCTCGAGGGTGAGGACTTGCGAGAAGGAGGGCTGGGCGCAGCGGACGGCCCAGCACATGTTTGTGCAGATTTCGGGCATTTCGTTGCAGAGAAAGGTGACGTCTGGTGGGCGGGCTAGGATGGATGCGGTGAGGGCTGTGAGGAGGACGAGGATGGCTTTGTAGGACATGGTGACTGAATATTGATATTGGACGATAGGTGTTTTTTGAAGAATTCAAGTGTTTTATTAGGCTTGTGAGCAGCGATGAGTGAGGATGTGGGCGTGGGCGAGTTTACGTCCTCACGGCCCCTTTTCTACTTTGCCCGGGTGCTTGTACGTAGATTTTCCAAGCGAGCCTAGGGAATGTTTATCTTTGTGCCTGGTGATATCCGGGAAGGGAGCGTTCGGAGCAGCACCTTCCAGGCATTGTCTCAATGATGCCCCGTCCTTGGATTCGGGTGTTACTGGCTCATGTAGTGTTGGAGATTTATATGCGTGCTCGTGTAGATCAACATGCAACTTCTTCGGACGTCTCAAGTCGATGTATGAACTTGCCTTGGAACGAGCCGCCATTAAGTGTCAAACATTATGCAAGAGACTATCATATGACGATATCAGTGTCTAATTTCTTTCATTGTGCGAGCGGCGAGTAAATGTGTAGTACGACAGCATGCTTCTTGTTGGGCAAACTGGCCGAGTAGGACCAAAAAGAACCGTGAGGCCGTGGTACGTTGAAGGATCCCTATTACACAAATCTGGTGTTTGCAGAGGACAAGCTATTTATAATGGTTTTCTCTTATAGCCGCAACGTGCTCAGCAATAGAGACACAACGCGCCATTTACACAGTATTATTCGTGCCAAGCTTTTCTCATTAGTATGCCAGATAAATTCAGTCCTTAAGGAAAAGAGAGAGAGAAAGTTATTTTGCTAATGAATATTAGACTGTGCTTAGAATAAAACAGAATAACAGTAAATGACGTCATATAGATATCCATGAATTAGAGAAGAAAAGATATCATCATATCATCGCTCCCAAATCTCAATTATTTTCGCCAATCAGTCCCGTCTGGTTCCATAACCAGAAAGACGAATAAACCACTCCAAAGTCTCAATTCTTTTCGCCAATCTGTCCCATCGGGTTCCATAACCGGACTTGAAAAGATAAATAATCCATTTTGAGGTTTTAGATTCTCATTAACTTCCATAACTGAAAAGGGTAGAAAAAAGAAAGAAAGAAAGAACCACGGCTATCCTACTGCGTTTAGAATGAGAAAAGGCAGCATGACCTGGAACTAGCAAGCTGTGGATTGGGCGATCTCAAAAGACAGAAACAGAACAATCTCGTTACCCTTGGATCAGATCGATGGTGGTGGGCTCGCCTGGGGGGCTGAGTACTATTGGAATCGGGCATGTTCGCTCCCTTTAGGGGAAGAGGTGTATGTTCCAAATGGTAGAGATTTTCCCTCATTATGGAAGCTAACTTGCCTTCCTTCAAGTTCGTCGTACGGCCATTCCAAAGATATTCGAATATCAATAGCAAATGGAGTAAGACTATATAGTTAGTATAAGGATTTCTTAAAAATTAAAAGAGAATTATTTTAAGGAGTCGTTCGTTATCCAGCACCCCAATTCTATTATCCAGCACCCTAAAAATAAACTTAAAATTTTATATTTTATATATATATATATATTTAAAAATAAAAAATATAAAAATATTATATAAATATTCTTTTTATTTTTTTAATATTAATTTAATAAAATTATATATTATTTCATTTTTTTAGGGTGCTGGATAATAGAACTGGGGTGCTGGATTCTTTATTTTAGGGAGGGCGGCCTAGAGTTCCAGGTTCTTCAAAGGTTTTGTCTATGGCTGATATGTCTAGTGCCCAAAACCTGCCACATTCCACTTTCTCTGAGGTGATGATTCGTGGGTGGCCATTATTACCCTTCAGCAGGGAGTTCACCTTTCTTTGGTCAGCTGTTAGGAGCACAGCTACGCCATGAAATGAATTATCAGCTAGTGCAGCTGGAATGCATAAAGAAATAGCATCAACAGAGCTAAGGCGTTCATAGGTGGGGGTACCACAATGTTGCACCGACGGGAGTCCTGTTAATAGTAGTTGCTCATATGTTGGAAATACATATGGCTCTATGTTGATCATTCGTGGCATATGAGTGTCGCGCATCATATGTGGGAGAAGAGGGAGCCCCATGTCTCGCTTGGAAGATGATAGAGGTATTACTAAGATGTCGCTATTTATACAACTACTCACAGTACAATAATAATACCCGAACCAGATGAAGTTCTTATAAGAACTTTTCTATTATTTTTATTATTTTTATTATTTTTATTATTTTTATTATTTTTATTATTTTTATTATTTTTATTATTTTTATTATTTTTATTATTTTTATTATTTTTATTATTTTTATTATTTTTATTATTTTTATTATTTTTATTATTTTTATTATTTTTATTATTTTTATTATTTTTATTATTTTTATTATTTTTATTATTTTATTATTTTTATTATTTTTATTATTTTTATTATTTTTATTATTTTTATTATTTTTATTATTTTTATTATTTTTATTATTTTTATTATTTTTATTATTTCTACTACTTCTACTACTTCTACTACTTCTACTACTTCTACTACTTCTACTACTTCTACTACTTCTACTACTTCTACTACTTCTACTACTTCTACTACTTCTACTACTTCTACTACTTCTACTACTTCTACTACTTCTATTCTACTACTTCTACTACTTCTACTACTTCTACTACTTCTACTACTTCTACTACTTCTACTACTTCTACTACTTCTACTACTTCTACTACTTCTACTACTTCTACTACTTCTACTACTTCTACTACTTCTACTACTTCTACTACTTCTACTACTTCTACTACTTCTACTACTTCTACTACTTCTACTACTTCTACTACTTCTACTACTTCTACTACTTCTACTACTTCTACTACTTCTACTACTTCTACTACTTCTACTACTTCTACTACTTCTACTACTTCTACTATTTTTCGATCCAGAATAATTCCACCCGACTTACGTACACTGAAGGACACCTTCGTGTCTTTACAATTGGGGATGATGACGACAGAAACCTTACCAACCATCAAACAACAACTGCAGAGACATTTGAGGTTGAAGCAGATGCTTGGAAGATAATCGAGGTATTACCAAGATGCCGCTCTCTATACGACCATTCTCAATATCACAATTGTGCACCAGTTAGAAGAAGTTGTTTTAAGAACTTGTATGAGATGCTCACCGTATGGCCACGTGATAATATGGCCATTGATGAAGCCTGGGATAATGTGGAGGATCGTGCGAGATGGATGCCTGAGCCAAACTACCGAAGACGCCCACAACCCAAAATTCTGGGTGCATACATTGGTTACTCAATGTATATGAGTGGCCCCGTTCTTGTCAAATCTCGTCGGTCGACTTCTACAACAGAAGAGGCACGCCAGAACGTTGGCTTATTCAATTTCCGAGGCAATGAGTTCAAACTTGAACCTGGCGGCCAATCAATGGGAAATCGAACCATCCCGCATTTTGCGTTCACTATACCAGCAAGAGGAATTCCGGGAGTGGAGTGGGATGAACTTCAGCCTGTTGCCGTGGCCAAGTCACGAGGATCATCTACAGAGAACGAGCTCATATCATTCCTCGAGATCTTCACATTGGAATTCTCCAGGAGGATTTTATTCGTCTTTTGCCTAGATTGGCGATATATGCTCCACTTCGAGCAGCAAGGAGCCGTACGTGTGCCCAGCAAAAGGCACGGATATCTAGATTGTCCTTGAGGTGAGGCTACTGCCGTTCATGATATATTTCCAATACTGTCTAGGGTGTTCAGACGTTCATATCCATTTCCATTCATGGCATTAACATTATTAAGAAACAGTGGAATCGTTAAGCTTTCACAGAGGAGCGCCTATTGCCCGAGAGAAAGACAATTGGGCTTATGTTTGGGGTGGGGTTGAAGATGTCCTCCATACCGCGCCCGCGCCTACCTCTGTGTCATTCACTTTCAAACGCAAGGCTATCGACAAACTAGATCAACAATCACCAAAAAGTCCTGCTACAAATGCGTCGCATACTCAGCCCCCTACATCCTCACTCCACAATAATATTCACTTGTACGCGTGTTTGCGGGTTCTCAAATGCCCTATACCATTGAAGTTGAATCATATGAATTCCCTAACAAGCAAAGGGCAAAAATACAGGATCTTACAACAATTGTGTTTTAGCTGTCCTGCCTATAAATTATAGCAGGAAGCTGAAGAATAGACCAAGAAAAATGCCAAAAGTCTAATTATACTCCATCTCACCATGATCAAAGCCGTTTGCAAGGGCCACGAGAAAAATGGCTTGGGCGCGGTTATCTATCGTCAATGGAATGGCCTAGTGAGCGATCCTCAAACGCATAACAGAACCATCTACAGTAGCCAGAAGAATTCGAACCATAATTAGAAGAATCAACGACAAGCTTTATCAGTTGTTAAAGCGTCCCCGCACTGCGTCCTGGAACATGTCTCCTAGGATATTCCGCTAAGCCCGAGAACAAAGGCGGTGCCGAAGGCGGTAACCAAGACGGTGTGGAAGACGATGCCGTGACTGAAGAGAGCAGCTTGTTGACAACTAGGCATCTATTATAGAAGAGACTACTCCAAGGCCCAAAGACAAGGCTGCGGTTCGAGAAGGGAGTAATCAGTGAAAGAAGAACTGAAAATTTCGGACGGATAAATTGTGAAAGGGAGAGTCTATTGAAGGCGGTGGTTGCAGCTCACACGCCTATGGATATAAGTTAATTACGCCGTCCCTTTTCGATAATTCATTATTTTGGGCACACTGAAACACCTAGATATGAGGAAGTTGATGTTTTTGAATATAAGTGTTCGATAGAAGTACATATATTAAGACCCACCAGATAACTTGGTTCACTCGCAAAGGCCTAGGCGTATCATGCTAAAAGCGCCTTTTATAAGTTCTCCGCACATTATTCGATTATACATCGTATTGGGATGTTCGTTTGCGTCTGCCTTTGAGTGCAAAGTGGGGGAGCAGGCAAGAGGGATCCCTCAGGCGCTGATCCGGCCAACGGCTTGGCAGTCTTATTTTTGTCTTCTCTCATGTTAAGGAGGTATGTAGAGGTAAATATGGCAAATTTGTTGTATTCTTAGAGGTGTGATGGTGGCGCCAAGTGTGGTGGGAAAACGAAAAGGCAAAGAAGGAAAGGAAATGTGCGTGAAGGTACAAAGAGAATTGACGCAAGAGAAGCAAAAAGTGAGCAGTAAGTGAAATAGAGCTGTTCATCAGGTGGGGACGCCCTCGCATTCTCATCACCACCTGTTTGCCAGATGGGAGAGTCTGTGGCAGCTGTATCCGAATGTTGCCTCTGGTCATAGTTCACTCCAGTGGTGGTCGGCCAGACTAGCAGCGCGTTTTCTACTTCATACATTTCTTTATACTGCCGCCACACATCTTCCGACGTTCATTCAAGCTGTCTTCGGTCCCTTGACTTCTTCGCTGAGGCATTCACTCTATATATGCAGTAAGCAGGGAGGATCATGTAATACGTAGTTTGTAGCCATATACCTACCTAGTAGTTACTAGAATTTGGCTTCACCAGTACAGAGTCCATAGTAATAGACATAAAATGCTGAAGTGACGTAAACACTAGTGAGGAAATAGATATCCTTTAGAAAGAGTAATAGGCGCAGAAGTGACAAAGCAATCAGGTGTTTTTAAAGCAATTAACAAAGTACCTTTCGCTTAGGATTCTCAGCTCGCAGGTGTCTTCCAACGCAAACGAAGGCGGCGTTTTAATCTACAGCGATCACACAAACTATTCAGCTATCCCTCCAAAAGAAATTATGTTAAGATAAACCCCCACTCTACTCTCAGTTCACTTTTCTTCTTCCTCTCTCCTCACCCTTGACTTTTTTTTTTATTCCCCTACATCTTTCTCTACCACGTCTAAGTTTACTTTCATACAAAAGACAGCTTTTTACTCTGTCGACTTGACTGTTTTTCTCACCCCCATTGCTGCATTCGAGCTGAGTTCGACGCCAAAGATACCCTCCAGTTCTCTTACTCAATGGCTTTCCCTCATCTTTATCATTTCTAAACTCAGTTTGACAACGAAGACATCCTTCATTTATCCCGATTCCAACGGGTTTTCCACATTCTCTCTATAACTATCAAGTTCAGTTTGACAACAGAAAGTCTCTCCACTTATCTAAAGTCTGCGTCATTAGCAGTCGTCATGGGCTCCGTACCGCAGCAGACAGTCTATTGGAAGGGCGCAAAAATCACCAGACATGAAAACGGACAAACGAGAGCTTCCCCCATTGGAGGAAGATCTGATACTTACACTACATGCGACGGAGGTGAGTACAAGACTGTCAACCCCGCTGCATGGCAAATTAATATCCCGGGTTCTCTAGGCCCCCCTGCAGAACTGATCAATCCTGATTGGAATTTCTTTGATCATTGTTCTACCGAAGATCAATTTTTCTTTCTACACCATCAACGACATTCCCTACAAAAATTAATTAAGATGGGAGCCTTGAAAGTAGGAGATGGATTTAACATTCATGTGAATGAACAGGGGCTTATCAGTGCCGTCGAGTGCACACCAATGACGGTGGATCAGCTGAGACTTCCTCCACCGGAGATGTTTTCAGGTATTGGAGGACAAGAGAGAATTGAGGAGCAAGCACTCGACGAGCGCTTATTTGAAGCAGAAGAGGAGCCAGATGGATCATCTCCGGTGGCAATCTTGATTATGAAAAAGTTGGCTGATGCTCCTCCTATGATGTGCTTGAGCTGGAAAAAGATGTTTACGGAATTAAGCATCCCATCGGATTTACACACCACAAGCGCACTGGTAGAGTGGCTGAACAAATCCTTGCGAGAAGAAGAGACCCATTGGAACATCCTTGAGTCATTAGAAAATACCTTGACAATGGAAAGGCTGGCAAGCACCGATATCAACCAAATCCTTGATAGTATTTGCGTTCTATCAGGAGTAGACTCAGGAGTCAAACATCCAATTGAAGCTTTGCAAGAACATTTCATGTTTTTCGCTTACGATTGTATTGAATTGCAGAGTATGCATCAAAGACTGAGAGATACCTATTTGGGACACGCCATTCAAAGCGGAGGTGCTACTACTCTCAAGAGGTTCAAAAAGACATGGAAGCTTATTATTGAAGAACTAAAACCTGGAAGGATAGCGGTAGAGATGAGACAGTATCTCGGGATGCTGGGAGAGGATTTTGGCCCTGTACCAAAAAAATCTTTTTCACACACTGGAGAGTCTGTCCCTGGGGACACCATCCCTGAGGATATTAACACCCAAGACGCCGACTCTCAAGATTCTGACTCTGAAGACTCTGACTCTGAAGACTCTGACTCTGAAGACTCTGACTCTGAAGACTCTGACTCTGAAGACTCTGACTCTGAAGACTCTGACTCTGAAGACTCTGACTCTGAAGACTCTGACTCTGAAGACTCTGACTCTGAGGATACTAATTCTCAAGCTTCTGACATCAATACTCAAGAGTCACCCTCCACAGAGTCGCTTGCCTCTCGAGACTCCGAGTCTTTCCCAGATTTTCAAGAGTTAGTAACTCCTCCCGGCATATCGGGCATTATCGCGCCTCCTGAAAGGATGTTTATTGAGCTCCTTAGCCCAATTACTTCGCGATCTTCTGACATCAATACTCAAGAGTCATCTTCTTCACCCTTGTTTGTTTCTGAGCCTTTCCCAGATTTTCAAGAGTTACGAACTCCTCCTGGCATGTCAGGCAATGTCCTGTCTGCTGAACTGATGTTTATTGAGCCCCTTAGCCCAATAACTTCGCGATCTACTAAGCGGAAGCGCGATGATAGCGAAGACACCGACGACGAAGAAGACTTTTGAGGGAAAAAAGAAAGACAACTTTCTAGAAAAACTACAAAAAAAGGTCAAGAAAGTGCGATGGAAGAAAAGGGCGCCTTTATGGGTTTACTCTTGTTCTATAACGAGATAGAGAGAGCCTTGGATTACTGCAATATCTTTGCTTGAGATGTTTTTCTTGCTGGGTATGCTCTAATTATCCATCAAAAATTGCATTTAGGGAAACATCAACTGGAAAGGACATTTTCAAGCGTTAGCTGCATTTCTATGCATAAAATAAAGGACGCATCATTACGAAGATCGTATTTCATTGGACGGAGAAGTTATATCTTGGGAATTGGAGATTTACGTTTTTTTTTTTTTTTTAAGTCGCAGACGTATCTGGTCCCTCTGCCGTCAGGGGCGTTGAGGATGAGCCTTTACTATGGCAAATAGCTATCTGTTTTCTGCTATAAAAGCACTTATTAGTACCAAAGATACACGATTATTAATTTGCTGCTCTAGGCACTCTTTTCTTTTACTTGAGTTAATACATTTAACACAACATATGGGGTTTACAGTAAACATGGTCTTTCACATGAAGAAAGACCCAGAACTTGTATATATTATTTCATGATTATTTTCCCATTTTCCTTCTTATTACTCATGATTCCTCCTCTTCTTGTGCCTTTTCAGCATACCGTTTGTGGCTAAAGCCTCGCCGCATTAGTCACATGCAAAGGGCCTTTCCCCGAAATGGATCATAGCTATATGTTGTTTGAGATTCCATGCTCTGTTGAACTCAGTGCCACATTCAGGACAGACGTTATATTTTGTTCCAATGGAGTTTATTGGCACCAGCTTGTTCAGCATTACTATCCTCAGTACCAGCTTGAATATTGGCATGCTCATAGTTGCATGCGTTCACTGAATATTCTCCGGGGTTAGAATTGTGGTTTTCTTTGCAGTGACGCAAAAGCGAACCGATACTTGAAAAAGATTCTTTGCATTCTTTGCAGCAAAAGGCATTGTTGTTGGATAATGTCTTGATGAGGTTCCATGTTAAACCAATGCTCAATAGGTATAAGCGGCATGTAGAAAGATAATTGAGGCGGCATTGGTACAATATCACAGACTTGGCTTGAGTTGCAAACGCAATAGCCAATCCCCCGATCTACTCTCCAAAGGAGTGGTGTAGCGAATATGGTGCAAGACTGAATGGATTCAGTGCCAATCGGCAACTGCATAGTTCTTCATGGCAAAGTTTGTAAACCCTGTATCAAGTTCGACGACCCGTAAAGAAAGATCAATATGCCGGGGAGGATTAATTGCCTCGCCATTAGTCGGTAGAAAACCAAGCAACACTGCGATTCCGTGATCAGGACCTTTGCACAAACACATTCTCAAAACATGGCGGACTCATGGTACCATGGGGAGGCCCCATCGATCCAACATAGAAGACCACACAATTTCAGACCCCTGCTGCTGGATTGGCTTTCTTGAAATTAGTGATTTTGTTGCTGAAATAAGCGGCCATCCGATAAACCATTGTAGTCTAGTTGAGGTCAGTCTCCCCATGTCCCGCTGCCTCTGCATGTCGGCTGATCTTTGAGAGCACGTGTTAAACGACAACCAAAGGCGGTGACTGCGTTCCAATACTGTATGGTTGCGAGCATGTAAATTAGGGTGCCGATCTCCCAAATACGATGTTTATCACCAAACTCGAACATTAGATTCAGGGGAGTTAAAAGGCTCGATTCCTCTATCTATCCACGATGTTGGAGGTATCTAATATACTTCATCTAGTTTAAGGTTTGGGAGATGTCGGGTAGTGACTCCCCAACAATCCCCCGTCCTGAAAAAATGATGTCCTCATCATAGAATTTATGCCATGCTTCTCAAAGTTATTTCCTGTCTTCGAGATGTTCCAATCTGCGACATTTCAATCCGAGATATTCCAATCCGAGACCTTCCGATTTGCATCATCTCAAATATCATTTCTTCCAAGCCGAGGCATTCTAATCCGCATCATCCTGATTATCCTTTTTCCCTGATTCATCTCGATATCTTTCCGTTCATCTCGATCATCTCTGAAGAGTTCTCTCAGTTATCCTTCCGTCCTTCCCAATCCTCCTGGAACAAGTCAACCTGAAATTGCTTGAGATCAAGGCTTTCCTCCATGTCTTCGAGCTGACTTTGTTCCCGAGTTATCTGCTCTGCCTTTTGGGTCAGTAGGCTTTTGATCGCCTCTGCGAAGCCGGTGAGGACTGTTTGGAGCTCGGATGTAGTTTTTTCTCCATTTTTTCTGATTTGTGCAATCTCTTCTTGGATGTTGGTCAGCATCTCTACCAATTGGCTGATGTCGGATTTCATCTTTGTGATATCCTCCTTCATCTCTCGGATGTTTCTCATCAGTGTGATAATGGCTTTCTGTGGGATGCTGTCCTTCCGTTCGGACATTGTCAGGGTTATCTGCAGTTTTTCGACAGTTTGCTTGGTTCCTGAACGTCCCTCCTTATCTTTGATTTCAACTTCGGGGGTTGGTTCGTCTTGTTTTGGGCGTTTGCTACCCTTTTCTGGCTCCGGGTTCTGGGCGATCTTTCGTTTATGGTTGGTGATGATGGGTTCGTCATCCTCGTCGTCTTCGTCGTCTTCGTCGTCCTCGTCGAGGCCGGACGACATGTCAGAAAAGGGATCTTTGTCTTTGGAATCTCCATTGTCCTCGGTGGTTTGAGGAGTTTTCTGCTTGTTCGTGATGGCTGGGATGTATATGTTTTTCTGGGGAACGATGTCCTTGGAGGGACGCACACTGTTCTTATTCTTCGGCATTTTAGATCGCTGTAGCCGATGAACGATGTACTGATGAGCGAGAGGATGCGAAAGTGTGAGGAGGAAGACTCTTTTCGGAGGAAAAAGTTTTTGAAGGAATAAAAGAGGAAATGAAAAGGCGAACGCGGAGTAAGTTAAAATAGAATCAAGGGCGGTGAGTTAACATTTCAGGCAGAATAATAATGCAGCTGTCGGCAGTGTGTTAATATTTTCCTTGGCAGTTGGTCGACAGCTGTTGAATCAAGCTCTCAGTCACCGCTTGCCGGCTGGTGATGTTTTCTGAACTTTTGAAGAAGATTCGGGACGTCCAGCTGTAAGGTTGTCTCCGGTTCCCATGTAGTCTCGGGATATCCCAGCCATTTGACTTGGTATTTTCGTTTTCCTGCCATGAGTTTCTGGTCGATGATGTCTTCGATGATAAATTTCCTGACGTCTGTTATCTCTAGGGGCCCTGGTGGTTGGTGGTTCCAGTGCAAACTCGGCGACATCTGGTGAATCCTCCAGGGCATGCAAGAAGTGAGAAGCTAGTCGTCCGTATAGGAGTTCAAAGGCTGAGTATGTTGTCGTAGAATAAACGGCGGCGTTAAGCAGTGGGTGAGATGCGGCATGAGGTCAGGCCAGTGACGTTGGTCGTATTTGGCTCCGATAAGGGTTCGGAGGCTGTGTACGACGGTTTGTACCGTTCTCTCTATTTGCCCGTTCGCTTGTTGATGATATGCTGCGCTCGTATGGCTCTGGATTCCCGCTGTGCGACATAGTGATTGCCATAGTTCCGACATTAGTTTTGGGTCGACGTCGTGTATGAAGATAAATGGTAGACCCCAGTCTGGATATATCTGTGCGATGTATGCGGAGGCCCATTGTTCTGCAGTCCTATGTTGGAAGAAGGCCGGGCTGGTTGTCAGTCCCATCACGCTGCATGTGAAACGTTCGTGGCCGCGGTGGCGTGTGACGAATGACATCTTCCATATGTCTTCTTCCGCGATCGGTTGTTGAAAAGTCCCTTTGTCAGATCTATTACCGTAAATACTGAGCTACCATATAGGGAAGATCGGATGTCTTCTTGTTTTGGCAGAGGATAGGCGTTCAGTTCTATATCTACTATATCTACTATATCTACTATATCTACTATATCTACTATATCTACTATATCTACTATATCTACTATATCTACTATATCTACTATATCTACTATATCTACTATATCTACTACATCTAGTGTTTATCTCAATATTAGAGTTTCACACACAATTCAACCAAGAATTGTAATAATGTTGCGGTGGAATAGTTCTGCAGCAGAGAGCGCAGATAGCATCTCGTCGACAATGGGATCCTTGGTTCCAGTCCTCATTACCTCAAGAGCCTGTTTCTGTTGCTCCCGTGGCCACGCTTCCCACTTTTTCACTTGACCAGCGTGCGATAGTGTGAGGTGGAAAATGTGCTCTAGGCTGGCAGCATTGCAGATTGCATTGTAGATCCAAGTCTGGTGGGCCAGGCGAGTTTCAGGATTATTCTCTCTTATGCTGTTAAACCATGCCACAATGAGCGCCAAGAGGATAGGAGGACGTCTTTTTCTTGCCATATTGGAAGATGCTGCAATTAAAAAAAAATACATTAGACGTTGAATGGTGTGCAATGCGATCTCCTTTTGTAACATACGGATAAATTGCTTCCAAGGAGAGACGACCTGGTCCTTCAGACCATGATAGTGGAATCCCAGTGTAATCACAAAGTCATATTACCAGATTACCGTTTATGTATAATGAGCTCTTCAAGGTTCGGAAGAGGTCTTTGGCATCTGTTTCTATTGTTTCAGACGTTGTATTTGGCAGACGCTGATCAATTCCTCTGTGGTTCTTGCTTATGGTAAACTCGATATGAGCTTCTGCAAATGTCTTGCGAGCTGACACAAGACATTGCTGCCTATTGTATGGGTGCGCTGTGATTGCTACTGTTTTTGTTCCTTTTTAATATACTTAGTCGCTTAATTTTTTATAAAGACTTTGAGTTCAGTGGTTTATTGTCGAAGTAGTATCAGTTTGTATATTATAACTCTTGTAGCACATGTATTGGCCTAAATCGAAAGGGACTCGTCTACATAATTGGGAAAAGTCGAATTAGGCTAGCGCCATTGGGAAAACTCAGTGTGGCCTCACACCTCATCCTTTATTATCTATGTTTAGCAGATGCTCCACCATTAAATAAATTCTCATAGGTCGAATCGTATAGCGGTTAGTACATGTGCTTCACACGCACAAGATCCGGGTTCGATTCCCGGTTCGACTAAACTTTTTCTTTCTGGCATCCAGTTCTTTTGCTAGAATGTTGATCTTTTTGACTGCGTGTAGAAATTGGTGTTTTTTTACCCGAACTTAGGTTATTCTATGGAGTACGTTTAACAGAAGTATTTACACACGTACTAATTTCAAGAGTGATGTTTTATTGGTGTATTATACGAAAACTTCATAGTGTTATTATAAGGAAAATAAAGCATTAACAACAACTCCCCTTCATGCTGTAATTCCTGATCCAGCAGGACATGGAATAGTTAAAGCACGCCGAGTATAATAAGTATTCCTATAATATATATTAGAAAAAACAGAGAAAAAGACTAATTTAGAACCATGGCCGAAATACACCCATGATATCGCAGGAATGCTTCAAGTTTTAATTGGAGACGCAGTATCGCACCCGAGGACTAAATGCTGATTTGGAATAGGCGACGAAGTCAAAGAGGTACAAGAAGCTCGGCAATCTATCCAAAAGAGATCAGTACCCAGGTCATCGCCGACATAAACATCTAATCACTGTACTTCATGCTCCAACGATGATCCACTACTTCTTGTGGAGCCCATCAAGGCCAGGACTCCTACAGATCATATGGCTTAAATCATGGCCGGTAGACTCTCAAATTGCGATAACGGGCATAAATAAGCCCCTTTTAAGATCTTAACAGAAGAGTGGCATATGAATCAGATGCGTTGGTAGCAAACGTGATTGAATTGTGTAGCTATCAGGAGGCAATCCCTGAGTCTCTCAAAAGAAACAATATTTCTAAGCAACTCTAAGCCGGAAAAGAAAGTTTCGGGGTCTCAGTCATCTGCAAATAAAGTAAGATGAAATACATAGAACTGCGAAAAGAAAAAGAGAAAAAAGTCTGCTCCGAAATATCATTCCATATTCGTTTGGGTTAATCATAATCCCGTCGTGTTCCACGTATCAAAAACGAAAAATAAAGAAAGAAATATATGCCCGTCCAGAGTTCCAATTCCATTGTACCAATCAGTCCCATCGGTGCCTATGAACCACCAGAAAAGAAAAAAGATTTCTGAATTCTGAATGCATTGCAGTCCCGTCGGTTTACATGAACCGGAAAAGTAGGGAGAAAAAAAAATAAATAAAAAAAAAATAAAAAAAATAAAAATAAAAAAAAGAAGAAGAAGAAGAAGAAGGAGAAGAAGAAGAAGAAGAAGAAGAAGAAGAAGAAGAAGAATAAGAAGAAGAAGAAGAAGAAGAAGAAAGAAAGAGAAAGAGATAAAGAGAAAGAAACAGCAACAACTCGAGTCTCATCGATTACCATGAATTGGAAAAAGTCTCAATGCGTTCCACCAGCCAGAGTCCAATGGGTCAGTCGCCTTGAGTCGGAAAAGAAAATGAAATGAAGACAGAATAACAACTTGAGTCCCTTCCATTCCAATGGACACAGGTGGAATGATCCCATTACTCTAGGTCAAATCGATGACAACAGGCTCACCGAGGCGCCGAGTGCCCTTCCAAGAGGCCAAGGTGCTCTCTCATCGCGTAGGCTAACTTGCCTTTCATCAAGTCGCTCACGAGGCCTTTCCAAAATCTTCGAATATTTCAACCGCCAGCGTCTGCTGAACGGCGGTTTCGGACTCAATCCCATCGTTGGCGATGTACTGGAGGATGGCTATCATGGGCCCCAAGTACGCCTCGGCCATGTCAGGCTGAGCAGCGCTCACAGTGTCCATTGGATCTTCATTTGTATCTTCGAGACCCATTAGGTCTCGGATTCGAAAAGTCAACTGTCCCGGTGCCAGTCGTCTCAAGCTGTCTACGGACATTGATTCCTCCAGGTCTTCCATGTATGCCCACATGGCCTCTTCTTGTTGGATAGCAGGTCGAAGTAAATCCATCAGCCTGGGTCTCGTCTGTTGTGCGGGCGGCGTAGTGCTTAGAGTCTCAAAGACTTGCTTCCAAACAATATACCGCATAGCAGGGGCGTTGGAGATAGTGAACATCATTAAATTGGCCACAGTGGATGATCCTCTCGGTCCGTGAAATAGCAGCTACGGTGGGAGTCTCAGTCTTTCAACAGGTATATTACCCATTCCCACGGCCGTGATAAAGCCTCGCCAATTTATGTAAACGGTCTCACCATCAGCTATCTTAATCTTTCCCGTCTCGACCAACCAGGCTAACCATTGTCGCTGACGGTGGAGGTAGCAACGTCGCATGGTGGGTGTAAGACGCTCTAGGGGGTCGTAGAGAGGATCAAGCATCTCGGGATCGTAATCTTGAGTTCCAGGTATAGGATGAGAGGACATGTTGCTGAAAGCAGGCCGGTCGGTGGCTGAGACCCAGCAAAGGAGATAGGTAGAGTGTATAGATGCTCAAATGGTGATAAGTCTAAAGAGTCTGACACCTCTGCACTTTGGGAATAACTTAGGAGCAGGATGAAAGTAGTTGAAAGTCCGTTGGTCGGGTGGTTGAGACCGAGTAGAGCAGGGGAAGAGACCGTGACGATGCTCAAGCGGTAACAAGTCTGAAATGGGAATTAGCATTCGGAGTATGTGATCATGAGCACCAAGAAGAAATAAATACCTTCAAAGGAAAGGAAGAGTTTACCTCTATGTGAGTGAAAAGTGAGGTTAAAAGAGGAGCAATGATTTAGAAACTAATGTTTAAATGAGGGAAATGATATTTTTAAAAGTAATGCAGTATTTTCTGAAATCCTACATTACCTCCAGGGGCTCGCACAAATGCTGTTTTTACGAGTCCAGGGGGCAGTCTGTACCACGGACTGCCCGCTAAAATATATGAGTGACTGAAGTCCCTGTTGCCAAGAATCCTCTGTCTCCCTGCGACTCTTTGTGTCAGTCGTGGCCAGCTGCAGAGACTCGATCCCAACTGGCGGCCAGGTGCCCGCTCAAAAATCATCCGGGGCTGTCCTAAGGACTTTTGGAGGGGCCAGCTAGTTGCAATTTCCACTGCTTTTTCTTTGCAAGGTGCTTTGTTCTCCTCCGGAATTGCTCTACAGCATCCTCTTGGATCTATAAAGACTTACTTCCGCAGTTAAGGGACCTAATCAAGTTGACAATTGCATATGAGGCTCTTACGCAGTGATGTTGGACTTCAAAGAGATCCATTGTATCTGGGTTATTAGATATTTCTATTAATAGAGATAGTATTAGAACCATACTTTGGGATTAAGGGCCCTATACATATCTATGTCAAGGTCAAGTATAGCGGCGCTTCACATTCAAGATGGAGTTCGCGGCAGATCCAGGTTCGACCCCCGGTTCGACTGTTGTTGACTTACCCTGTGGCATCAAGATAAGCGGCGGATTTTGCGTTTCACAATGGACCATGAGACTTATTAGAAGCTGTTGGAATAGCATGTCAGATTAATTAATGTAAAATACTTGCGGTTGCTTTTGTTCAGGCAGGACAAAGAAATACGAAGGGGAACGACGTAATTAAAGTTGGATGCCTACATTAATACCTATTTGATAGCTCTCTATGTTTCTCTACTTTCATCATAATTTGTGATCAAATTTTTTTGTCTCTTCATCTCCTAGTTTCTATCTTTCGCTCGCTTAATATCGTCTATATGGATGATTTAAGTGCGGCAAAGAGGCCATAGGTCTCATACTTCAAAAGGTGTGAAAGGCAGTTAACAACCGTGCTGCCTTGTAGTCCCAAAAAAGGAGAGAAAATAAGAACGCTAATTTTCATCTGTACTTCCCATGCCTTCTCTTTATTCCTTGCGTCCCGTCTTAGCCCACTCCCGCAAGTCATTCTTCTTAATCTTGCCTGTGCTTGTCTTGGGCAGTTCCTTGACAATCTCCACTTCTCTCGGAACCATGAATTTGCTTATGTTGCTCTGATGCTTGGCCCAGTTGATGACGTCTTCGCCAACCAAGTCCTTGCCCTCCTTGACTGTTATATATGCCTTGGGTCGTTCGCCCCAGTGGGAATCCGGAACGGATACGACGCCGGCTTCGAGAATGTCGGGATGTTCAACGAGCATGCTCTCCAGTGCCACCGACGAGATATTCTCGCCGCCAGAGATAATGATATCTTTGGCCCGATCTAGAATCTGGGCGCTACCATCAGGATGCCATACGGCCAGATCTCCAGAGTGTAGACCACCTCCCTCAAAAAGTTTCCGCGTGGCTTCGGGGTCTTTGTAGTATTCCTTGGCACAAAGGTTTCCAAAGAAGACAATCTCGCCAATTTCTTTGCCGTTCTTGGCCACATCTATCAACTCTCCGTTGGGCTGATCGGGTTTGACTATTCGAATGGGAAGACTGGTGATGAAGCCGTGGCCTTGACGGGCCATTTTAGCGAATTTCTCCTGTGGCGGAAGATCATCCCACTCTGGCAAGATGTAGCATTTGGTGAGCGGGCCATACGTCTCTATATAATTGAGGTGAGTAGATGAGCACAAGAGTGAGTCTGAGCATGGAAAGGGCCCAAACACTCACCAGTCATTCCATAGACATGAACCGGAATGAGATTGAGATTGGTCTGTTTACAGAGGATTAGCAGATGCTTGTAAGCTCCAAGTCTCCGGATGCACTCACCATTTGCTCAAAGAGATGTCCGCTTGGCGGACTAGCTGCGACCGTTACTCGTACCTCTTGCGGGAGTCTTTCGGCCTCTTTTGCTGCTACTAATAGAGTGTTGACTGTAGGGGCCGCGTTGAAATGTGTAACGCCCTGCTCTTTAAGAAGTTTCCATATCAATGGGTAGTCAATCTTTCTCAAGCAAACATTTAAGCCGCGCACTGCAACAACGGCCCACGGAAAGGTCCAACCTATGGCATGGAACCTGTAAGAAGAACACGCTGTTAGTAAATTGAGCGAATAACAGTACTCTCTGAGATGATTGGGGTTAATTACATGGGCAGAGTCCACAGGTACTTGCAGCGGCCATTGTTAAGGCCTGATTCAATGATATTGCCTACGGTGGCAAGATATGCTCCGCGGTTGGTGTAAACAACACCCTTGGGGCGAGATGTAGTGCCAGAAGTAAAAGGAATGGCAATCATGTCGTCCTCGTTGGTGGCATGGGCATGGAGGCCAGCCCAGCCTGCGTTTCCAGTAGAGCGATCATAGTTCAGCCCCTCCAGGACAGCTTCATCGAACGGCCCACAAAGTTGGCCTTCTGTGGCGTCGGTATCCTAGAGAAGATGTTAATACCGTCATGAGATAAGCGGCAATGATGTATCTATCATGTATGTAGAGAGTGGCTTTACCGAGTCAATAATCAGGGGAATCTTCGGATGCTTCTCCTTGAACTGATCCAAAAGGCCAACAAACTCGTGGTCGACGATAATGCAGTCAACCTCGGCAAACTCAAAGATGTAAGCAATGTCGTCCGGCTTCAGTCTGTAGTTTGCAGGCGCAATAACACCGCCCGCGGCCGGGATGCCATAGATGGCTTCGAGAAAAGCCGGCGTATTGGGCGCAAGAATGCCAACCCGCTTCAGGCCGTGCTTTTTCAGATAGTAGGCCAAGCCCCGGGCGCGATCGGCAAATTCCTGGTAGGACCGGTGCAGTATCGCGCCGTTGGAGGTGATGTGAAAGATGGCCTCGGCATTGGGCTCGATGGATGCGGCGCGCTCCAGGAAGAAGGTTGGCGACAGCTGGTGAAGGTGGGGAGGCGCAGAGTGCTGGGGAACGAGATGGCCGAGAATTGAGCGGATGCGAGACGGTGGCCCGGACATGATGGGCAATTAGAGATGGCAGATACGAAATTTGTGAGAGCGAGACGAGGGCCGAGGGCCTGGATATCGCGGGCCAAGGGAAGAGACACGCTGAGAGTGGAGGACGGATCTGAGTGAGTGAGCGAGGACAAGTGAGAAGACGGATACGGCTCGAACCAGCACGAATCAAGTTGAAGCTACGGCCGTGACCATGTAGATGCAGGGCAACAGAAGAAAATGAAAAGACAAAAAGAAGAAAAAAAAAAGGGAGAAGACGGTGGGAAAGGGGACCAGCTTCTCTTAAAGACAGTCTCACAGCTTGTCCTCGGTTCAAGGATCCGGTCCGGAGCGCGGCTCTCTCTGCGCGGCCATTCTTCTTGCGGGACGGCACGGCTATAAGAGCAGCAACTGACTAAAGGCCCTGTCAGAGCTGGAGCCCCCAATGGGGAAATCTGGGGGACGCCTCCGCAATTTTCTCGGGTCTTGCTAGCAGTGCTTCCGAACGTGATGCACACGGTATTAGTGCACGCATGGATGTTGGTGGTACTAAGCATTTGATACCAAGCATGTACTACATAATACTGCATGCATTTCAAGTGCACCGTCGTAATATTCTGAATAGCAATACGGTCTTTGTCCTTTTTTGCTTCACTTTTTTTATTCGGCTACGGAGAATCTTGGTCTTGAAATGGGGCATCGCAAATACAGTTTGCCGCGGCCGTGTCTCTTCTACTGCATCCGGCCTCTGCTTGTGGCTACAGCGCCTAATGCTCATGCTAGTGGCGGTGCGTACCTTGTATTAGTGCCTCACCCATGGCCGCAGATCTGGCGTCCATTGGGCGGGCGTGATCAGGGTTGGACGATTGTTTGTATGTATGTATGTACGGAGCAGCAGCCCGGATTGCAAGTTGAGCATCTCTTGGCTGCCACTGATACTTGTACGTACCATCTGCTGTATTATGTCATGTTCCATGTTCTGACATGCAGCTGGTACAATAGGTAGTACCTTAGTAGTACTACTATTACGGCAGCGCTACCCGAGGCAGACGCAGACAGCCACCATGCCGTGGCTTATCGATATCCAGCGATGGCAGAGTGGGGGGCTCCTCTTGTCTGCCCGCAGCGGTGCAGCTTTTTGGTGGCGCGCCGCATCTGAGCTCATGCCAATCGTCTCGAGCTTCGTCACCCTCGCTGCTCTTCAACTCCTCGCAAGTACCGCTTCATCCGCACTGGCCATTGCATCGTGTCTCGGCATTGTTTTGCATCGTTCTCAGCAAAAATCCCTGCAGGCCCCCCTCCTATTTGCCGCAAAAACATCCAGTCAGCATCTGGATTTAATCAAGCATCTGCTGTCCCGCTATCGCATCCATCGATCCGCAACCCACAATACTCCGCCGCTGTCCAGCTCCCATCCTCGCTCACCCATCTACGACGGCATCTGTATACTCTTTTTTCTCGAGCAAGCGACATACGGATGCTGCTCTAGCTAGCCATATCAAGTGCGTACAGATGTGTCACACACATGAAACCCTGCCGAACCCCTAAGGACCTACCTAGTTAGTAGTTTAAGCTGCTGCTTCAGCCCAAAGCTCTCTCCTCCATGCCCTCTACTCTCTACGAGAGCATGGGGCGACATGCTCTTTAACTAGCCGCTCTACCCATTATAACTCTCTTGTTCACTTTGACGTGCTCTTAAAACTACAGAGCCATACCCTTCTAGAATAATAGCTCACCGTTAGTCTCATAGCAGCTCATGGCTTCTCTTCAATCTACCGATACTCCTCCCGCTACTCGACCAAGCCCAGATAGAAACGCTTCCTATTCGAATCAGCCCAATTCAAACTCAAAAAGCAGTTTTCCGACTCCCAAGAGAGCTCATACTTACCACTCGCCGTCAGCCTCTGAGAAGAATGGAGATGCCGCAGCCACCACCGACACTCCCGACACATTTGACACCACCGAGAACAACTCCGATAATGAGGATTTCCCAGAGATCCCACGAGCGTCGATCGAACTTGACGATCTGCCAATCGAGCTGATTACCTTGACTGATAGGTGAGGCGATGGAGCCCGCAAGCGACGCAAGGATAAACATTGGTCTGACCAGCTTCTCTAGCTTCGTGGAATCGCTCTCTGCCAAGGTGCACTCTACTCCACCGAATATCGCCAAGCTGTCTCAGCTCTTTCAAGATTTCTATGCTCAGGCATCATCCAATATCGCCACACACATTAGCGCCCTTGCCTCACGCCAAAGCCGCGAGAATTCGCAACCTCCGTCACCGCCATCTTCCGTTGCCAGCCGCCTTCGGTCAAAAGCAGCCTCGTTAGGCTCTAAAGACAAGCCAAAGGCAGAGGTGGAGCAACAGATGATCACCCCCGAAGAGCTAACAAATCGCAAGAAAGCAAGAAAAGCCCTGGAAGCGAAACGAAGTCTCCTCGAGGAGGCTGTAGAGCGGAGGCTTTGCGAGGGTATATATGACCGAATCTATCGCCACAGGAGCACGCAAGATGAAGCTCAGGATGCAAAACTCAGATCTAAAACTGCTGCTCTGGCCCTTGTGGGTATCGGACCATCTGATCTAGGAATAGACTTGGGCGAGGGGGGCTCAGAATCCGAAAAGTCTACAGCCGAAAAGACCGAAATCATACGAAGTCAACTAGAGTCTGCAAGAAAAGATCTGATTCGAATGGGCGAATCGAGGTACCCTCTTGGCAAGTTAAATCGTCTCAAAGCTGCGCACAAGAGTATCGTTGATACACTTGCTCAATTTCATCCTTCTGCTTCAGCGGATGAGATTATGCCTATGCTCATTTATACCTTCATTACACTGCCTCCAGAGCACCTTCACGCCATAAGCGATCTCAACTTTATCCAAAACTTTCGGTGGGAGCAGAAGCTTACTGGTGAAGAGGCTTACTGCCTAACCAATCTTGAAGCCACCATCAGCTTCTTACAAACCGTTGATCTTGCCACTCTTAGAGAAGACGAGCGTCCATCAGGGCCAGCAAAGACACCAGGTCTGCCCGGAACACCCAAAGTAGAGACATTTCCGCCAGCTTACTCTCAGGGGCTGACAACCTCGCCCCAGAGCACGGCTGCGGTCAATACTGAAAATGCCACGGCCCCCAAGCCGGAATCATCGACCGCGAACCTCAAACCGGCTGCTTCAACTATAAAAAGTCGAAGATTGAGTGACTTGGTCAACACTCCTGCCCAAGCATTTGGTGCCGCTAGTGATGCCGTTTTCACAACAGCCGACCAGGGGCTGAAAACTATCTCAAACAGCCTCGGCGAGAGTTATAGCTTCCTCCTCGGCAAGCTTAAAGAGCGCCAGGAGGACCCCAAGGAACCTATTGCCGTCCCAAAAACCCTGGATGATGCTCGCAAGCTCGTCAGCACTCCACCCCCCGAAGATGAAGATAACACCGCCGCCATAGCTGACCTGGAGTTGGATATACCGAAAAGGCGGGATGAGCGTGTATTGAGCATAATCGGCGGCCGTCGCGACCATAGTACGGACAGCGCTCGTAGCGGTCGAAGTGGTCGAAGTGTGAGCTCTTCTAAAAAGGTTCTCTTTATGGATGACCAAAAGGCCGGAGCGGCAACTTCGGCGCCAGCACCACAGAGCCCTGCAATGTTGGAACAGATGCGAAATTTGAGCAATTCCTTCAATCCAATGGCACGGCTTTCAGGCATCAGCCTGGTCCGGGGATTCGGTCGAAGCACATCATCACCAGCAGTCCCGCCTGCAAAGGACGCAAAGGACACAAAGGAGGCCAAAGATGCGAAAGACACCAAGGATACCGTGAAGCCTACAGATGGAGGAGATTTAGCAACAGTAAGTCTTTCATATTTTCTCATTCCCTTTGCTCGGCTGGCAATGTTTGGTCCGTAGCTAACCACTGGAACCAAATTCAAGGCATTCCCTGACATTGCGGCTGTCCTACCGCCAAAAGAAATTCCCAAAATCACTCCTCCTAACAAACGATTCATGGAGCTTCAAAATCCAGGCGAGTTGAGGCTCAGCGAGGTATTAGATCTACTAAAAGATTATCGACGCCTAGCCGGTGCGTTGAAGAATATGGGCGCATTTGAAGACAAGTAACTATCATTGTAGAGGCAGGATTGTTGATTTATCTGTATCGGCTTCTTCTACATTGTTTTCGGGTACTTTTTGGATACATTTTTTTTTTCTTTTCTTTTTGCGGTACCCCTTTCCCGCTTCGCCTTATGGTTTTGTATAGCCTAAAGATAGGTGGATGATGGGAGGGGCATACATATATATGAACTCATTCATTACACGGCAGCACGGATATAGAGCATCAAATTCTACAAGGCGTTATGGCGAGAAATATATAAGAGACCGGCTACTTAAGCCACTTTCCTGAGAAATTGTTCTTAAAAACCATAAATACATTATTTAATCAAACCGCTATGACCAAACTGTTGCCACTTCTGATAGTGCAACAAGAAAAAGCGCCTCTAAATGCGATCCAGTAATGAATAAGCGCAGTGCGCTTTGTTTTCAACATGAGGATTCTTCTACGTTAAAAAAACAATAAATATATAAAACCTTCCTTGGTCCCTTTTGAAATTCCACTCGCCTCAAGCAAGCTGCCCAAAGAATCTCTTCAAGGCCAGAGGGATGCAAGAGAGAAATTCTCAGATCAATAAAGATATACAAAAGGAAAGGGAGCTGTTCCTCGACAGCTGTTAAAGAAATGAAGTTGGGACTGAATCGTTGTTTATATCCACGGATTCTTCTAGAAGGCGGACGACTCTGTCCGTCTCGGTTTATGCGGCGGCAGATCGGAACTTGACATCTGTTCCAACTCGTCATCTTCCTCTCTCGGAGGCTCTAAATGAGCATCTGTGGGCTCTGATAGAGTATTCGTAACATCAACGGATTTGCTCCTTTGATGAGCCTCCACTGATCTTCCTCTTGGCCGTCCGAGATGCTCGGGTGGGACAACCGGCCCTGGGTGCAACAGTTTGGATATTAAGTTGCTGTTAGTTCGTTCACGACTCCTGCTTCGGCTCTGCCCCGTAGTTGGCTGTCGCTGCAGACCCGTTGCGGCTCCACTGGATACGGCAGTGCTTGTTCGAGCAAGTGTGGCATCAGCTTCCTCTTGCTCCCTCTTTAGCCGCGCTTCGCTAGGAAGGATCACGGCTCGATCAAGACCGTATGGAAGACCACGATGACGCCCACGAATTTGCATAGCCACAATGATCAACTTGCCAGGGACAGAAAACTGTGAGCAAAGAGATGCGTTGACATTAGGTACACCCATGCTCAGTCCCACAGTTCCATATGCACTGACAATTTCGAAGAGGACAGCAAATAAATCAAATCGGCCTCCTACTATTTTACCGCCTTCGGTAATAGCGATAAGGAAGAAACCCAAAAAGACATACCACAAATCAAAGGATAACTGTCGCCGCAAATGAGTTCCTACATAATCAAGAGCGCTTGCTTGAGCATCATCCTCTTCGGTCCGATCGTGGTATACGCCCAGGGACTTTTCTTCATAGACGTTTGTGCGTCGAATAGAGATGGCAATAGGGAACACGGAGATGTACATCATAATGAGGTACAGAACTGGCATGGCAGGGTGAAGCTCGGACATGCTGACGGCCGAGAAACCAGCAGTTCGAGTAGAAGCAGCTTGGAATAGGCCAATGACAACACGGTTGTGGAGTGGCAACGCAGTGATGGGCTCTGCTCCGAGCTTTGGAAGAGTTAGCACTATAGCCCAATACCAAAGCAACAATCATCCGCATATATAAAGAGCAAGAAGACTTACATCAAGCACAATAAAGAAAAGCAGGTCAATGGCATTGAGGAGGACCAGGATCCAGAACAGCCACCAGGTCGCGTTTGACGGGAAAAGCAAGGTGAAACATCGACGAGGGTGGTCAAGCAAAAATCGAAATTCCTCCCAAAGGCCGGAACCTTTCGGGGTAAGCTTAGAAGCGGCCCAAATTATAAAGCGCAGCATCACCGGGAAGCCAGTGTTTCCGATAATGATAAAAAACCACATGGCCATCAGGATCCATTCGGATTTTGCAAATGAGTTCATGCTATCCGGCGTAAGTGTAAACCCTACATCCATAAAGGCCATGTTGGAGGTCCAAAACGCCCACCAAGTCTTGCCAATGTCATCCTCTGTAAGAATATTTCCATAATGTTGATTGGCGAGAATATAAGGAAGTAAGCATACGGCGCCGAGAATGTGGAACACGAAGAAGTAGAAGATGAGCACCAAAGCCAAAGTTCTTAGCGCTCGGTATTCGATACCGCCAAGCTCCTCGCGCTGCTCGAGGGTCAAGCCGAGGAAGTTCGAGTTACGGCCCATGGTTGGTGTATAGCTGAGATACGGCATATCATCTACAGTCTTATCTCGAGACAAGACAGAGCGAATGGTGTCCATTGTCTTGGTTCGCACAGGGTGTGGATGTGGGGTCCTCGACCTTGGTCTGTGTTCTCCATCTTCGTGTACTTTGTCCTGGGAGCGATTGAGGAAGCGCGGCTTTCTAAATCTCAAGCTATCAACGGTGCCACCAATAGCTTTGGCATTGTCCTTCAGCTCTTCCCGCCTAGGATGCTCAGGCTCGGTAATGGTAATGGCTGTTTGCTGTTGGCCGAAGTTGCCGCTCGATTCATTAATACGAGAGTCGAAAGTCGTCTGGCGGGCCATTGGCTGATCATCATCTTCCCGTTGATCGCCTTCTTCAAGTCTTCGGGGCCCTAGACCCCTTTCAATATCTCGGGGCCCAGGAATTCGAAGGACTTCATTGTCTTGGTTTCGCTGCCTTTCAAGAATAGCAATATGCTCTGCATTGGGCCGTCGCTGTGGGAATTTGGTAGGGTTATCGTCCACTCCATCACTCCGCTTAACAGTGTCAGCAAACGTGATTGCTGTCGTGAGGTGTTGTTCCGGTGATTGGGGGCCTGATGCTGTACTCAAAGTAGCTCTCTGGCGAGGCTGATCTAATGGTCCGATATCTTCTTCAAGTTCGGCACTCTTGTGCAGATCATCGGATGCTGTAGTCGTGTCGCTTGCGTTGCTACTCTGAGTAATCTTGGGTTCGGCTTCGTCTATCTTATCCAGAAGAATGCCGTCATTGGTAATTCGCTGTGCCCTGCTATCCTCTGGCATAACGGTAATACGCCTCCCATTCACACCCAGTCCGTTTTCGAGTTGGCTGAGGTCGTTTCGTGCCTTGGATTTGGATCTGCTGATGGTTCGGCGGCGCAATTTAGCCTCTCGTACCCAGTTCTGGAAGCGTTTCTCAAACCAGTAGAGTCTGAGGAAAACAACACAACCATGCAACGTGATTGGGTTAGAAAATAAAGAAAATGTGTAGATCCAAGACTGTTGGAATCCATTCAGATTGTTAACATCAACGGGGTTAAGCCCGGCCTGCGTATTCGCACCACTGCCGAACATAAGAGCATCTATAAAGTGAAGTTGGCCCTTGCCGCCGGCATATATAAGAACTCCAGAGAGTAATGTTGCGAAAATAATCCAGAAGTCTAGGTGTTCAGTGGTCAGTAAAAGAATGTTCATCTGAAGCTAGTGCTACAAATGGAATAAATAGGCCACTCACAGTGGATTGTAATAAAGTTGAAATGCGGATGTTTTGATAGCAAGGAAGGCTTAGCTCCCCTGAGCTGCGCCGCTACATAGGCGCGAGTACCGTCGAACATTTTAATCGACGTCAAAGACACTGTAGGTGTGTAAGGAGTAGATGAAAGCGGTTACTCTGCAAGAGGAGATGAAAAAAAAAAAAAAAAAAAAAAAAAAAAATTTCTCTACTTCAAAACAGGCCAGAGAAGCGCGACGTTGAAGCGAGGTGATGGATGAGGCCAGTGCAGCGTATACGACTGCGGGCGAGATATCGCCTGAGTTGAACTTTCGTTAAGTTGGGAAGGCTAGTTGAAGATATTGATATCCTGGATTCTTTAGGCGTGAGTCCAATCAAAGGACGTCACAAGCAACAGCACACAAAAAGGCATGATCGAGGATAACGCAGAAAGCGAGAAGGGGCTATCGTGAGGTGACCATGTCTGGTCAGGGGGCGCAACTCGAAGTCTGGGGAAAATTGAATCCTGAACGGTCCAGGAGAAGCGCGCGTTGAGACGCAGCCGGAATGTGGTAAGCTTAATAAAAAAAAAGAGGAGTATTGAAGATGCCGCGCAGATGCAGGTGCAATGCTCCGGGCAATTACTGATAGCAGCAGCAGCAGCAGCAATGGTAACCAGATGAGAGCAAAGGATGGCGCGAGCTAATCGACGATTTGCGAGCCCGAGGCAAAAGGAAAACAAGGAGGCCTGGGCCTAGTGCTATTGCCGGCGAGCAGCTTATCAGGAACAGCGGTGCTGACGATTTTACGCTTGCAGGCACTAGCAGCCTTGGTTTTGGTGCGAGAGCAGACAAGGATCCCACTGATAGTGCTTGAGAGATTGGCGAGGAGGGCGATCTTTATTGGCGGCTGCTGTTGCGAATCGGTCGGGCGTGCTTGCGACTCGTCGATTGGCTTGCAGACGCCCTGATCAATGGCAGACAAAAACCAGCTAGCCGGAGAAGAGACAATCCAAAGAAAAAAGGGACGGCAAGGCCAGAAACAAAGCCAGAAATTTTTGTTTGCTGCAGAAGTCGGCAGCAAGACCAGGGCTCCGGGATGCCCCCCCTACTGGCTCTGTGTTGGGTCGTGGGCTGATGCGATGGCGCGCAGGCCCGTGATTCCCAGGCAGCGTGGACGGAGCACCGATGCAAGGTTACGGACAGAGGAATTATCCCGGCCTCGTCGAGTCCCGCGGTTGCGGCAAGACGCCAAGCCCCTTTGGCGGCGGGTTGGACGTGCAAGACGGGCTCAGTGGTTCGGAGCACGGAGGCTGGAGACTGGAGAATGCAGGGTGGACGGATGGGCGGATGGAGCACAGCGACGTAGACGGTTCGAGGCGCTGCCGCTGTCTAAGCCGAGGATCAGTCGACCTTTGTCTGCGTTCCGGTTCGATCGTGGGTTGGCTTCGCACTCGGATTCCCTCGAGGGGAGGATGATTGAGAGAGAATGAGAGGCTGAAGAGAGTCGAGGCAATCGAGGTCTCTCTCTTGGGGGGGGGCGAAGAAACTGAACGACTTGCGCCTCGTGCCACCGGCGTTGCTGCCATATTTTTTTCTTGCGTCTATCCTTCCCTTCTTTCCAGTCCATGCGCAGACAACCCTTGCCAAGAGAGGCTTAGCCCGCTTAGCACAAAGCTTAGCCCAGGCGAAATGGCTGACCTAGAACGCCGCCAGCAGCGAGTGGGTAGCGGGTCAGCGCTGCGCTTAGCACCAAGCTGCTGTAAATGCCACTGCCAAGTATGTGAGAGCCACTATTACGGGACTCGATAGCACCAGGCCTTGGTGCCTTTGTAGAAGCCGGCACTGGTACGAGCAATACTGTGCCTACTGCTTGTCCGGAGCTCAGCCCTCTTTCAGCCCAGACTCGGGCTTTTTCTTCAGTGGTGAGACGAAAGACGCATGGTGGAAGAAGATCTCAGGTCTAGCATCTAGATCCACAGCATGCTAAGCCGCAGAATACCCAAAGAATGCGTCTCAATTGGCTCTAGCAGCACCAACTACGACATAACACCCAGTAGGTATTACGTCTACGAAGCCCAAAGTCCAGAGCATCGTCAATGACAGGAGCCCAACATCAGCCACGCGCGCTCCATCGCCCCAATTCTCTCCCCTGATCTGCCTCTCAATGCCTCTGTGAAAGGGAGCCCAGTTAAAAACACGCGGCGGCCCAGAAGGTGGCGACCGGCCCCTAGCAGAAACGCCGAACAGCGAATACCTACAGGTACTGTGCCAGGTACTCAACGACTTCTCTCCGAATCAATAAATGGCCCGTAGTGCCCGACGGCCATGCCGCGCGCAGCCGGGGTAAACGAGTGCTAGCGAAATCTCGCCAATATTACAGTGGTGCTTGAAAAAATAATCTGCCATGTGTGATCACTATACATACAGCTCCAGAGCCATAATACTTGATATAGCAGGGACAATCGGTCCCCCGAAGGGAGGGAGGCCATACTACTACTGTACAACTATCCTTCGTTCGAATCTCGTAAACAACATTGGGCAGCATCATGAAGGCCAAATGCTACAAGTCACAGCTGACAATGATGTCACCCGCCTCTCTTATCATGTCTCTAACTCAAGAGTCCTCATGCACCACCGCCGATCCCCCAAAAATCTTTCAACTAGACGAACGTGTCACATTGCGGCACTTTTCTTATACCACCACGCCCCATTTCTTTGTAGCTCTCGTTGTACATAGCTCTTTTTGTGATGCCTTCCTGGCCGGATGCAACATCCGTCTTGTTTTGTTTCCTACTTCGTCTCTTGGCACCGGCGTTTCACACTGACCGTTTTATTCTAGCACTCAACACCAATAGCAAAAAATGACCCGAATCGGGTAACTGTATTCTTCGGGGGATGATTGGCATGCTATAATTGGTAGGACATGACGAAAGACGAATTCTAAGTAGCCCATTTCCCAACCATATCGGCCTCTATTGTTACACAACATCGCAAGGGAGTCGGCCAATTTTACTTAATAGGAATCTAAATCTATCCATCTCTACATCAGGCATGTTCTAGAACCAAAAGCTCCATGAGCTGTTCCATAGCTTTCGTGTAACCACGTCAATGTCCTTTCCACACAACACCAACAACAACATGGCACAACAAGACCTTAAATCGTGCATTGTCGATAGATACGTTATACGATGCACACACGCATAGACATGCATACGCACACGCACATGTACATGCAGTGGTCACCACGCACCTACCATACTCGTGCATGGGGCCGTCTCCTCCGTTCCAGATCAGTTCTCTTCCAAAGAAAATAAAGCGGCAACCATGGCCCAGGACCCCAATCAGGCGCCAAGCCCAGCATCATTCTGGGTAGCAAGGCAGATGGATAGGTCCATGCTGCTCCTGCTTGTACATGCATACACATCCATAAATAATCCTGCTCTGTTCGCTTGGCAGTTCGTTCGCAAGATAAACCATTCGAAAGAAACTATGGAGCAATATATCACGCGGTAGTCTAGCTCGCCATTATGATACACAGCCATTGCGAGGAGGCGTGAGCAATTCCTACATCTGCGTCCAATGAAAATAATGCCTCTTGATTTGGGCTCCTTTTCATGCCACTCACGAGATGAACTTTGGGCATCTCCAAGCCTCCTCTTTGCATTGCCGATCCAATGGTCTCAGTTCGCCATAAGGTAGGATTGCCTCCAGTCTCGCCAACATACGATGGTTGTCACGAGATGCTAGATGACTGCTCACTATGTATCCTGCATGCAACCGAAAAAGCAAAACAGTGAGATAAGCTGGAAAAATAATAATAATTGATAGGGTTGTATTTGCTAAAGCTGACTTATTCGTCTAAATAATGTATTTCATTTATGGGTCGATGTAGACCTTTTTCGCATCATTGTAAGATCCGAAATCAACAACGCCATTTGCCAAGAGAGCATTTTGCTTTTCCGCAAAGCTCACATATATGTAAACCACAACGCCTTGCGCCGAATCGAGCCTTTTGTCAGTGTCGGACCATCCAATCTGTACTAGGTGTTGGTAAAAAATCGCAAAAAAAAAAAAAAAAAAAAAAAATTGAAATTACGTGCTGGTGCCTAAGCCAAGGCAGCTCGCCTAGCATTTTCTCGTCCAATCTTCTTGAAGAACGCGCTGCTCTCCTTCTTTCCTTTTCCTTTCTTGAGAGCAGCATTCATCTTCTTGTTCTGTTCAATGTAGGCCATGTCCTGTCCACCACTGAGCTCGCCTAGAGTGCCTGCTGTTCGGCGAGCAGCCCCCTTCTTCTTCCGCCCCATGGTACCGCTGTGGAATAAGTCGTCTGTAATATCTTCATCATCCATCGTCTCGTTTTCAACCAGTACCTTTTGCAGAAGTTCTCGGCGCTCAGTCGCAGTTGCAAAGGCTAACCCCGGCGTCTTCTCAATGTTTGCCAGTTGAGTGATGACTTTGAAGGCATAGCCTTGGTCAACAAGAAAAGCCTGTCGCTTGGATGAAAAGTACATTTCTTGCGTATCCTTGGAGACCAGAGAGTAGAAAAATGCATTAAATCCTTCGTCGTTCCTACGCTTGGCCCTAAGAATTCGTCCAAGCCGCTGTGCCTCTTGACGTCGAGAACCATAATGCGACGATATCTGAATCAGGCATGTGGCCTCTGGCAAATCCAATGATGTGTCACCGATTTTTGATAAGAACAAAGTATTGACTTGTGGGTTGTGCTGAAAATTTTCCAACACTTGCAAACGTTCTGCCTGTCCGGTGCCGCCGTAGATGAAAGCTTTTCCCAGCTTTAGGGCATATGCCTTCAAAGCATACACATTATCCGAGAAGACAATGATCTTGTCACCTCTTGATTCATGGTAGTTTATTAGATACTGGCAAGCCTGAAACTTGCGCGGATTCATGATGTATAGCAAATTCTTCTTACGCGATGGTGCTCGAAGATATTCGTCGTAGAATTCGGTAGGCATTGGGCACCAGACTTCAGCACACTGAACCCGAGCGATATGACCCTGCTTCGACAGCTCCATCCAATTAGCTTCGAAGAGCTTTGGACCGATAAGAAAATTGAGATCGGAGATTTTGTCATCTTCTCGGAGCAGTGTGGCAGTTAAGCCTAGCTTGGAGTGAGTCTTAATTGACGAGGTGACCTTTCGGAAGATGTTGGCGGGCACGACGTGAACCTCGTCCAAAAGCATCAGACCCCATTCTCGTCCGGTGAGGAATCTCATCATCTTCTCGGCATCATACGATCTGGCTCTGGATTGAGTGACCATAGAGTAGGTTGTGACTATGATACCGGTGCTTCCTGTGAAGACGCTGTTCTTGGAGTCGGATGTGAAGGCGACAATATCATCTGGATTAATGTTGGACCATTTCAAGAACTCATTACGCCACTGAACAACAGACATAGAACTAGTACACAGCACAATGACGCCTTTCTTGATAGTGCATGCTGCGGTAATACCAACCAGCGTCTTTCCAGCACCGCAAGGCAAGACAATCAGGCCGCTCTTGGCACGTCCGTTTCCGAACATTTTGCTAAGACTTTTCTCCTGATAAGGACGGATCTGAGTACCGGGTTTGAGGTCGATGTCGAGAGTCGCGTTTACTTCATCGCGTCGGAAATCGTACTCTTCGAGAACCGGAAATCCCAAGTTGAGGCATTCTTTCTGTACAGTCTCCACGTCTTTATCCGCAATCTCAAACGAGTGTGTGACTTCCTGGTCGTCGTCATCCTCTTCGCCTAATCGAGCAAGCACGTCGCCTTCCTGGATTGGTTGGCCTTCGTGCGGTTGCTCGCCGCCGTTTGCCTGTTTGGCACCCGCAGCATTCTTAGTACCAGGAATGACCAGGTTTCCGAGCTTGGGCGCTGCCGACGTCGTGATTTCCGCCGTTCCTTGGACGCGAAGAGGGCCGATCCTTGGGTTTTTAAGCAGCATCTGCAGCATATTGGGATCTGGACTCTCGACGTAGTACTTGGTATTCTTCAAGACGAGCTTGACCTTGCCGTAGCTCTGTGTACAGCTCTCGATAAACGACCGAATCTCTACCGGCAGAGGCGTCTTGAGAAAGCGATCGAGGGTATTTATTATGTCATGAGGCGACAAGCCGACGGATACGGCGGCGTAGAGACTATGTGTGGTGAGGGCATACTCGTGCATGAACGTCGGGCGCGACAGAGGCTCGGCAATGGTAATGAGGAAATCTTGGGCCTGCTCCGCCAGCGGATTGAAGCTCTCGAGGATAATTCTGCCTTTCTGAGGATCGATCCAAAGCGGCCGGTTCTGGTGATCTTTCTTGAGATCGAGATACGAGAAATCATTGCTACCAAAGATATGCGGGAGAGGCTCCCGGATGTGATGCTTCTTCTGGTACCGCCCCAGTGAGAAGCGATCTATATTCTTGTCGATATCCTGTTCCAGCTCTTCATCCACGGGGGCGTCTTCATCTTCCACCACCACCTCGTCGCCACTATCGATGCTGCGAGGAGTCACTCCCCCTGGCGTCGACATGCGCGAGGACCGACCAGCCTTCAGCCCTCCCTGCACGGCGCTGCTGCCGGCCTTCCTTTTGGGAGGCATCGCGAAATTCTGTTACTATCAAGACTGCGAGCCGTAGCCGTTGACCTGACGGAAAAGAAGATGGGATCGTCACCTTTGTCGAAAGCAGGAGAAGTGGCGAGCAAGCAAGCCAGCGACTGGGGAAGAAAAGAAGACAAGATTCGTCAAGGCGGCGAATAGACTTCACGGTCATTAACAACCAAGGTCACAGGCTGAGTGCTGACTCATGGGCGCTAAAGTGCGCTAAGCCTCAACAAATGACCAAGGCAGCTGTAGGTATTCCAGGGAGGCGGATGCACTAAAGGCACCCCGCCAATAGCAGCTGATTTTGGGGTATCTGAGAAATCAACCACTGAAGGCACGATAAACTCCAGCAGCTCCTGAAATACACAATCATTAGTACGAAGCGGGTGGACAGCGACAAAAGACTGTTTCTCTTTGTTATTAGGGGGGAATAAACATAAACAAAGAAATAATTCCAGGCTACGGCTTCTGACTTTCACCATGTGGTACGTACTGAACATCGCAGCACACCGCGAACCCGAAATATCGAGAAGCTCTCCCTAATTGCTAACGATGCGTCCAGCAAACATATTCTCAATGCCCAAGTGGCTATCCGGTCACCATGCTGTACGTTACGTTTTCAAAACACCGAAACTATGATCCCACCGAAACTATGATCCCACCCTAACTATAAGCAACGCCTTGATTTCTCTTGCCATGTCCTCGCTTGCTAACATAACCCTCGGGAACTTGCCAGGCCGGAAATGGTTCGACTGCGCAGAGTGCCACCAGGAGCAGGAATCCCATCCTCTCAAGCAGAGCTTCGAAATGACCTTTGCCTGCAAAAAGTGCAAGAAGGTCTTCCGCAAAGACGCCCAAGAGTTTGACGAGAGCGACGAATACTGCCCGCACTGCGATAACCACTTCGTCATCGAGGCCAAGACCCCCAAGGCCGCCTTGACCATTGAGGGTGACGATATCCGAATGAACAACAAGCTGCTAAAGGATGAGAGAGTAAAGCAGGATGGCATGAGGACAATCTTTGACCCGACACCAGACGCCGATAAGCTTGGCTGAGCGGCATAATACATCTGTGTTTAGGAAATAGCGGCGTTGCATGGCATCACAATAAATTGGAGTTCATTTGTTCCCCCCCCCCCCCCCCCCCCCAAGACAGGGTGCGATTTTGTTTACGGCATCCCATGTTCAGATTTGCATACGTTGATACAGCATCGTCTGCGCTCTAAGTTTGTTTGCATTCCAATAAATACCAAGTTCCATTTATTCTTTATTCAGCGGCAGAGTCATCGCCGCTTCTCGTCAGGATAGCAGCGCTTCCAGTGCCTGGTGTCCGTCCCGTCTTCTTCTTAGCAGCCTCCTCCTGCTTCTCTTGCTCAATCTCCTTCACGTAGCCCTCAATCTCGTCCGTCGGCAGCAGCTCCATAGACGCGCCGGGGGCCATGAGGGCAATCTCAATGTTCTTCGCACCTGTCTGGACCACTTCGAGGAGAGACTTGATCGCCAGTCTGATGGTGGTCTGTCTATCCATATCCTCCTTATAGTTTCGCTCCAGGAACTCTCGAACCGTCTTGCTTGAGCGACCAATAGCATTTGCCTTCCTGTAACAGTCAAAAGGTTAGCCATTATATAAGAAATAACGTGGGTAGGCGTCGTAATAGTAGAGCTTTACCAGGCTGAGTAGATGCCAGAAGGCTCTGTCTGGTACAGTCTAGGCACCTGGCTGCCATTGTCAAAACCAACCACCAGGGTGCTGATACCGAATGGCCGGACACCTCCAGCTTGTGTATAGCGCTGCTGCACACCGGCAACGTATTTTGTGATGTACTCGATCGTAACGGGGTCTTCAACCGACAATCGGTGGGATTGGGCTTCTAATCGTGCCTTGTCGACGAGGATTCGGGCATCTGCATTCAGGCCGGCGAAGGCCAGAGCGACATGGTGATCCAAGACTTGGATCTTGGAGGGCGTAATTCGTGTGTCTTGAAGCTTCATCGCAGACCTCTTCTCGCATCCTAGCACAACCACGTCCTTGCCTTTGACGCCAACAGCGCATGTGCCTATCCCCAGAAGGTCAGTCGAGGTGGGGGTGGGAAGACGGTCTTGGTGTAGTTAGACGGACCTCTCTTCACAGCTTCGCCGGCATATTCAACCTGGAAGACGTGTCCGTCGGGGCTAGGATAATGTCAGATGAGAGATTCGAGGGTAAACGCGGCTGCAGCAGCACAAACCTGAAGACTGGATACAGGAACAATGTCAGCATAGAGATCGAGAGCAGCCAGAAATGCGGAATAACTTACCCGACAGAGCTCTGTCGTAACCAGACGCCATGGCCTTTGATTATTTGCTGTGAAAATTGAAATCTAAACAATCCTTTTCGCTCAAGGCCACAGAGTGCAATCTGGTGGCAGGTCAATGCTGTGGAAGATGAGGTTGCGGTTCTGGCACTTTGACGTCGATATTGGGGGGGTCGATATGCTGGTTCCAGCGGAGCTTCGTCAGAGTGGCAGCCTACCTTGCCTGTCTGTGGCGGTACACTGGAAGGCTGGAGCTAGAGCTCCCTGTGGCAGTCGCACTGGGGAACGGAGAAACGTGATGGCGGGCGACGAGGTACGTACATCATCCTGTGGCGCATGAGTGGCTTGATTCTGGCTGGGGGGAGAGTGAAGATCACCTGACGCAGCATCTGGCGCTTGGAGGAATTCCCGCTTATACACGTCCATAAATCTGAAAGGCAGTTTAATGGGCAGTATTTTTCTGCTGGTGATTCCAAAAAGCAAATAGTAAAGCTACGGGATATATGAAGTTGACACAGCTTTATTGAACAATGGATAAAGCGCCCGCAGGTAGTTAGAATCAGTTCTCGATCATGTATCCTTCTCAGCACGAAGACCTAGGTCTATCCTCTCGTCGGGTTTGCATAAATAGGTATCTCTCAAAGATTTATTCTCTATCGTAGGATCCTTTGGATATTAAAGAGAAACACAAATATCACACACCAAGTGCGCTTTTAGGGTATCATTTCATCAACCTCTTCCTCCCTACCCTTATGTCCGTGCCCAAACCATGCCCAAACGCTGGAAAAAAGAGAACATTGATCCCGCTGGGATGTAACCCGCATATGTCGACTCCCACCAGGAAGCAAAGGTCCCTGTCATCAAAGAGTTATTAGAGGCGAACAATAATGATCAAAACAGGCCCACTACCAGGGACAACTTACCAGCTACCGGGCCGAGCTCACCGAATCCCAAGAGCTCCAAGACATACGGCGCCAACACAACAAGCACGCCGATAGCGATGACGGTTATAAGCACCGTGGCTCCCAATTCAAGAGGATGGTCTCTGACATCCTGGACAAGTTGTTGGAACACAGAATTGGCCTCTTTGACGGCATCATCATACGCCTTGGCGAAGGCTGGGCCCATCTTGTCACGGCCCTCTCGAATCGCTCCCACCAAAACATTCAAGATGCGTTTTGCCAGCATCTCAGACCAACCAAGCGTCCCAACCGTCTCATCAAGCTGCTTCTTGAGGCCTGTACCATGCTTCTCTGAACAGAGCAGGACAGAGACGACGTCAATCGCAACCTTGTCATGAGTGCATAGGGACGGATCGTATTCGGGGGATAAAAGCGCAGAGGTAGAATGTTTCTCATCAGGATAGAAAGCAGATGCGGACTCAAATGAACCACAAAGGCAGCTTAATATCGTATATAGGGATTCCATGATAGTAGCGTGTTTGGGGGAGGGTGAAAGGTTGTGCTTGGAACTGGGTGATATGTAGCGGATGGATGTGATTGCTCGTTGCGCGCGAAACGGCTCATTACTTATATCTCTCCAATCTCGGCCATGAGGATTCTCTTCTTTAGGCGGTCAACTCTCGACCTACTCAGACGAGAGACTGCCAAGTGTCGCATTATGCAGGTTCCGCCGGTCAAATCAGCACGCATGTTTCATTGGACAAGCACCCATCGGATAGCAGCCTTGGCTTACTACACACTTCAAACAACTGGACATGCATGATGAAGGTTGTAGGCCTCCCGCAGTGGAACAATAGAACACACTAAACCGAAATACCCCCTATGAGAATAACAAATAAAATACCAACAGAATAGATATGACTGGAGAAAATATAAAGACCGAGTAAATACGAGACCAAACATCTCTTAGAACTAGAGGTTACTCTTATTAGACATGGTAAGATTGCAGTTAGTAAGAAGATCAGCCACCTAGCTTTCGGAAATTTTCAAACCAAACACTCCTCCTCCGCAATATTTACCCCTTTCTCATAATACATCTCAAACGTCGAAAGTAGCGATAAATACGCAAATTTCCCATGCCCTATATACTGAAAGAAGCCAGCAAATACACGTGCATGCGTCGTTCTAAACATTCTTTTAAAGTTGGTTCCGCCCTACGATCTGATCTAGCGCTAGCGAAACTATTGAACCTCAGTATTAAAAAAAAAAAAAAAAAGCTCCGCATTCCAGTTACCGAAAGAAGAAAGGATGCATGCGCATTGAACGGATAACCCAATTAGCAGGTAAGAAGTATAAACGTGCAGCAAAATGCTCCACTAAATAAAAAAAATTAAGGAAACTTGAACTACTGTATTACCTCGCTTTTTTCGACGATAAATATAAGTGGGTATTGTAGATGTACCTTCCTGGTGAAATATGCCTAGGCTATAGGGGGAAAGGTTTATTTAAGTACTAGTACTTTAACTTTACTAGATTTTTTAATTATTAGCTAGGTTATAAAAGGGTAATAGAATTATAATGCAGCTAACTTAGTGTTTAAGATTAGGTTATTAAAAATATTTATAAATAAAAAAAGATACTTTTATTTATATAATAATTATAGCAGTAATTATTATATTTTATTTTTTTAGTTAATTTATAAAATCCTGCTTTTTCTTTAAGACTTTTAAACCTTTAATTTTATATAAAGCCTTTAAATTTTTAATTATAGTAAACTTATATAAAAGTAATATATTATTTTTAAAGCCTAATATTATTTTTTTATTATTATATAATATATTAATAATATTTTCTAAGGTATTTATAATATTATTTTTATTATTTTAATTTTTAATTTTAATTTTTTCTATTAAAATATTTTTTATTTTAATTTTATAATTTTAGCTATTATTAAGTTTAATGCTAATACTATACTATAAAAAAGCTTTTTTAATAAATATAGTCTTTTTTTTTAAGTATTTTATAGCTTCTGCAATAATAAAGGTTATTATAATATATTTATTTTTTATTAACTATTTTATTTTACTTTAAGCTTTATAATTTATTATATAATTTTTTATAGTATTATATAGTTAAGCTTTAAATAGCTTAATAACTACTATATTAAAAGGTTAAAGTTAATTAATTATTTTAAGTAAAATAAAAATAAATATAACTTTCTATTAATAAAGTTATAATAAAACTTCTTTAGTTTTATAAAAGCTAATAATATTTATTATTAAAAAATACTTTTTTTAAAGATTTTTCTTATTAAATTTATTTATAATCTACTTTAGTAAAAGCTTTTTATTATTATAGGCTATTTTATTAAATTTAATAATAACCTTAAGTAAATAAAAATATTTTTTTTCTTTATAAATCCTGCTTTAAGGCTAACTATAAAAAATTAATAAAGGCTTAAGGCAGTGGATTTTATTAGCATAAATAAATAATATTAATATTGCCTGCTGCTTATTTTACTTAAATTAATTACTTTAGCTAGTAATAATATAAGCGCTATATATATTATATATATAGCTATTAAAGTATTTAAATAAAATTAAGGTTTTATTAAAGTTAATAATATAAGACTTCTTAAATTAATGCAGCAGTAATGCTTTATTTAAATTAAGTTTTAAAGGCAGGCCTTAATAAAAAATATAGTAAATAAACTTTAAAAAGCTATTTATAATAGCAGCAGCTTTTTCTAGCTGCTTTATTACCTGCTTTATAATTTTTTAGTATATAATATTATATTTATTATAAAACCTAATCTACTAGCCTTTAGAAAATATAAAGATATTTTTATATTATAGATATAGTTTAATAAAAATATTATAAGATTTCTTTTTAAACTATAAGATTATTATAACCTAGCCTTTAGATTATAGCTTTAAGAATTCTTTAAAGAGCTTTTCTTCTAGCTAAAGCTATTAAAGGCAGAATCTGCTTATTATATTATTTAAAATAGTATTATAAGCTTTTTATTAACCTTTAATAATTAAAACTAGCACTTTAAACTAGTCTAATGCCTTTTTAAAAGTTAATTACTAAAATAAAGTTATAAGATTATAAAAAATACTTTCTCTATAGTTTAAAAATATTTAGTTTTTATAAATATAATAATTTTTAAAGAATTTAATTATATTAAGCTTTTTTTAATAAAAAAAAGTTTTATAAATATATTAAATTAGCTTTATAAAAAGAAATTTATTAAGTATAGGCTGTTATTATTATTATAAAGTTATATTATTATTGTTTTTTAAAGGCATTTTAATATATTAGTTTTTTTTAATTTAATATAAAAGTAAATTATTTTAATTTAGTATATATAAAAGTATTTTTATTCTTTTTTATATATAAATCCCCTGCTATTTTATAATAAAAATACATTATAAATATACCTTAAAATTTATAATAAAATTATTAAAGTTATAAAAGAACTATAAAAAATGCATTAGCAGGTCTATTATAAAAAATATATAAAAACTATAAATTTCTATAACTTATAAATACCTTTTTTATATTTTATATAAAAGATTATATATAAAATATAAAAAAAATATATAAAAAGCTACTAGAGTTAATAAGACTATAAAAAATATACTATTAGATTTATTATTAAAAACGCAAGGCAGTTTATAATAACCTTGCTTTTTTAATAATAAATTTAATAATATTTAAAGTACCCTTTTTATAATTTATATAAAAAATTATATATAAAATAAAAAATAAATACTTTATAAGCTATTAAATTTATTATTAAAGTTATAAGGCAATTATAAAAAAACGCGCTATTAGATTTATTATTAAAAAAGCAAGGCAGCTACACTGCCTTACATTTTTAATAATAAATTTAATAGTATTTAAAGTACCTTTTTTATAATTTATATAAAAAATTATATATAAAATAAAAAAAAAATACTTTATTAGCTATTAAATTTATTATTAAAAAAGCAAGGTTATTATAAACTGCCTTATGTTTTTAATAATAAATTTAATAATATATTTTTTTATAATTACCTTATAACTTTAATAATAAATTCAGTAGCTAATAAAGTATCTTTTTTTTATTTTATATATAATTTTTTATATAAATTATAAAAAAAATACTTTAAATATTATTAAATTTATTATTAAAAATATAAGGCAGTATAGCTGCCTTACTTTTTTAATAATAAATTTAATAAATATATTTTTTTATAGCCCTTAAAGTATCTTTTTTATATTTTATATATAATTTTTTATATAAAATATAAAAAAGATATTTTATATACTACTAGTTATATAAAAAGCATAAAAAAATATATTATTAAGTTTATTAGTAAAATTATAAAAGCATTACTGTAAGATTTCTGCTTATACTTTAATAAAGTTAAAGTACCAGTACCTAAATAAACCTTTTCCCCTATAGCCTAGGTGTATTTCGCTAGGAAGGTATATCTACAATACCCACTTATATTTATCGTCGAAAAAAGCGAGGTAATACGGTACTACCTATTTGCTGTTAATACGAGTTATACCCTGAGTTGTCATGCGGGACTCTGCTTCTTAGAGGTTAGGATGCAGGAAGACAGATCAAGTTAAAAGCAGCAGCGTCAGATCGCCTAAGCCAATACAGTATAGATGTTAGCGTATCTTTTGGAGCAATACGCGTGTTTCATACCGTACGTCTCAACTCCTAGCCGTTGTGCTATTATTAGCCGTGGATGACTTAGACAAAACAGGCTGTATTACCAAGACACAAGCATAACCCCAAAATAGAAGCTGATTGATAAGTGGGATTGATAAATAGGAGTAGTAATGTTCAAAAAGCTATAGAAAATGATACAGTTTCCGCTTTCGCAAAAGAAAATAAAAAACCCTTCTCCGAAGAAGCCAATGTCCCGCTTGGTTTTATAAAGTTTCCGCTTTGTCCCTTTGTTCCACGGCAGTCCAGCTGTCTCCCTTGCAAATCTCTATATGGATCCCATCTATCTTTTCCTGCTCCTCCTCTTACAAAAATAAGTTTCAAATGTCGCTATACAAAGTATTCTACACTGTATTACCATCATCGTTCGTCGTCTTCGTCGCGATCGTCAAATTGTTGTCGCTCTTGTCGTCGTCGATCGTCGGTATTCGTACGCCTTTCATCGCTCATCGCTTCTGACATATTCAGATATATATTATTCATTAGAATTTAGCCACCTCGGACCATGTATGGGCTTGTAAGACGCTTGTGACGGCTTGCGCTTTTGCCCACAGTCGCTTCTTAAAGCCATCCAGCCAGAGAATCTCAAGCACACCATCCTGCGATGTGACGTTGATGTCTCTGTAAAAGCTCATGGCAACCGTCATCGGGCCCAGCAGCATGTCAGGCTGTACAGTGGATTCAAGAGCCGAATCGAGCCCTCGACAAATATTAGCCGCCAGCTCCCGCCCATCCTGGTAGTGGGTCGGGTCAATTTGCAGGCTGGACGGTAGTTCCGGCCACACCTGGGGGTACGCATCGACAACCGGCTCGAAAATAGCCATGTGAATAGTTTCAATGCACTGATGGAATGGAATCATGGCCATCCAATAATAGACGAACATCAAACTGGTGAGTCCGTCCTTGAAAGCATATGCGTTGGCAAAGGGAATGGCGCCACCAGGGCTCCTCAACTCCTCTGCCCAGTATGGAAAGGAATTTTCTTCTGCTCCTCTGTAAGCGCCTTGCAGCCAATGTCGAAACTCTGCTTCTACAATCAGGCAGTGATGAAGGAGCTCTTGTGCTTGCGTGCGGCGAGCAAGGGTCGCTTGTAGATGGACGATTCGGTCCATTTGTTCGAGGAGAGCGGGAAGCTGAAGCACAATGTCAAACAGCTCATCGAGGGGGGATTTTGGATGCTGTTCCCATGGTATCGTGGTCCATTCTGGCATTCGCAAGAAGGTATCGTGCCGGCTCAAGAGAGCAACGCTCATCTATCATCCAATGGTTAGGATTCGGGACAAGGAAGGAGATGCGGGTGGGAAAACCTACAACCACAGGGCGATATACCCTCACAAAGAAATGATGATTCGGAAAAGAGGCAAAGTAATGCGGCCCAAGCCGAGTCATATGCTCTGCCGTAAGTCTCCATGCTGCCCCCGATGTATCGTGCTGTTATAATGGATCTCCGATTAGCTTCGACCGGACATGAACAGGACACCCTTCGGGAAACAAACTCCGCGGAATAATGACTCGGACAATCAGTAATAATAAGCAAAACAAGCAGAACTCACTTCGAAAAGAAATGCGCAATAATTCTCTGTTGAGTCATGCTCAGCGTTAGTGGCCTTTTGGCGCACAAAGCATTGTGCATTCATACCGAAAGCATCGTCCGCCACCAATCGCAGCTCTGCCGCTGCATAGGGGGGGAAATGCAAAGCACTCGAAGATCCCGCGATGGCTCCATCACCACCACTCTCGCCGCCGGCTGGTACTTCGTGTCTCGCGACATTTTGCAAATTCGTCTGAAGTGCGGTAATAAGGGCGGGGAACTCGGTTGCTCCTGGGCCGCCGGAGGATAAGCGAATGTAATCATCCCATGCTGACGTTAGTGGTCCCAGAGGCTGGAAGACCTGAGGGCTGCTCATGATGCTGCTGCTACCGCTCTCCAAGTCATCTGCCTTGATACTTGGGCTAGGGCTTGCCTTTGGCTTCCTGGATGGTGTCGTCTTCTTTGGGTGCGAAGCAACGCGGCCTTTGTTTTCAGGCGTGCCGGTGATGAAGACTCGCTCTCTTTCGTATCCTTCGCAGGTTCTACCACTGCTGATGCAGTTCTGGCAAAATGGCCGCTCATTGCTGCACTGTTTTCTTGCCGTGTTAGTTAATTCTCATACAGTCTGCTTCTTGTCGTCTCTCTCGCTCTCTCTATGTCTCTTTCTCATCGCCAGTATCGCCATAATCTTCATCATCGTGTTCTTCTCTTCCTACGTTGGATTCGTGCGAAACAAAGAAACTAAGGGGAACAAGGACAAACCTTAACTCTGCGCCTGCGGCAAGTCTCACAACCCTTATACTTGCCCGGAACACCAACCATTTTGTCGGTCTTTGCGCTCGGCGCGTTTGTGTGTATGCGTATGTATGCGTGTATATGCCGGCCTGGCTTTGGGCCTTGGAGTCTGTGTACGTGTGTGCGTGTGTGTGTTTGGCCTTTGTGGGGAAGGGGCAGCGCTTGTTCTTCAACCTTTCCAGAAAGAAAATATAATTAGAAAAAAAAAATTTGTCCGGTTCCTGTATAGAACAAGAGTTGTTTGCTTGGTCTTCGATGCTGCAATCTGACCCGCAGCCTTGCTCTCTTTGCCACCGCTTATCCTCTTTGCATCATGTTGGGTCTGTTATATATTTGTGGAAGAGGGAAGTGAGAGAAAGAGGGACGGCGTTAGCCATAGGCCTCCTGGACATGCATTTGCGCACGGGAGCTATTCTAGCAGCAAACAAGGTAGGTAGTCATGTCGATGGATAGAACTGGGTAAGGGTCGGGACAAGTACGGAGGTGAGGTGGTGAACAGGGACAGCCAGGCTAGAACCACATGGCAGCAAACAGGCCATACTAGATGGAGGAAATTGGTGATCTCCACACGAGATATGTCCAAGCTTTGAGCGTCGAATGGCATTTCAACATTGGCCTTTGGAAAATAGTGGCAGGCACACAACTCCGCCTTTAGCATGGGGCTTTGGACGTGGATTGGTGGCTTTCCCCATCAAAGCCCGGCAACCACCGAAGCCAAAACGTACGAACGGCGACCAGGCGTCGGGCGAATAAGAAGGCTATGATGGCCTCTCGGCATCAAGCCTCATGGGTCAACATGATATGCAAGGCTTACACGTTGCCAGTCGGTTCAGGGGTTCCGAGGCCTCTTGCTAGTCCTCCCTCCCTCTCTGCGTTCCCTCTGTCTCATTGCATCTCTTTCTCATCTTCCCGCCCTCTCAGGCAGGGCCGTTCGATTGGAAAGCAGCTCTGTGTCCGCCCGACATGACGCTAACATGGCTGGCAGCCATATTCTTTCTGGCACTAAGTTTCGTAGGGCTGACGCGGAGGGCCAGCTCTGCTCCTGGTTGGCTGATCCACCGAGACAACTGAGCGTGCCTCTGCGCGTCAGCGATCAGATGTTTGCACAAGGCGCGCGCTGCCATTGGACGGGCCGCTGAAATGACAGGAATACAGCCTATGAGAGATAAAGCATCGTAGTGAATGCGTAGTGCTTCTTTGGGCTTCGGTGGCTCCCTCAGCCTATCCGGCGCTCACCCCGTCCGGCGCTCTGATAGGCCGCCCGGGACCCCCGGCCGCGAAAGCCTCAAGGAACCATTCCGGGAGCCCAGCAGCCTCGCCAAAATCGGCCGCCTCGGTGCCTGCAGAACCTCGTAAATCACAATGGACAAGCTGCCAGCACCTAGACCGCCAAACCGGCGACTGGTCAACATGCTACAATCATAACGGCCTTTTTCCCGCGAATACGTTTAGCCCGCAAACCCCTGATTGCCGTGCACGCAAACCGGTGTCGGCCGACGTAACACTGGATCGGGAAACGGCGCCAGGCTCAAAAGAGTTACAAGATGTGAAGAGTATGCCTAAGGGGATCCAGGGGAGCGGTCCGCATACATGTGCTACTCGTGCTAGGTGGTAGTGCTAGTATGTCATGACTTACATACGGACATGCAAACGGCCAAAAGCGGGAGGGCCTGACTTAGGAAGGGCCGCAAATACGTACTGGTATTACTATCGCATCCTCGTCCGCCACCCTCTACTGCTCGGGCCAATACCCCGGTCAAATGTATTTGTACGGATTCATAATTCCATTCTGTCATCAAGAAATGTCAGTGTCAGCCCTACCGCTTAGCAATAGTGGGAAAATGGTGCAGATGTGCGCGCGTCCTCCTCCAGCCGCAAGGCAGCTGCGTGCACATGTGACGTGCCATCATGAATCAGAGAGGATCTGGCCGAGGAAACGGCAGATCATGAAACACGAAAAGTTGAAACAAGTGTGCATGGATGAGAAACAAGCGATAGACGACAAGCGAAAATAGAACAAAAGGGGAAAAAAAAAACCACTAGCGAGGAGACAAGGGAGCTTACCGGGTCATACAGGTTCTTAATCTGCTTCATCAGACCAATCACCGTGTCGTTCCGGCTGTAGTTGACGAAGTTCTTCTTGGCCAATCCCAACCCATGCTCAGCGCTGATGCTGCCATTACGCTTCGCGATCCATTCGTACACAAAAGGCTCCAGAGCCTCCTCGACCTTGGCGTCATACCGTCTTACAGCCACATTCAGGTGCAGGTTGGAGTCACCCATATGACCGTAGCCCACCACTGCGCTCACCGGATACTCCTCGGCATCGCCGATCAGACCAGCCTCCCCCATGCGCTCCCTCACATCCTCGACGAGCGAGTACATCTCCGCCAGTGGGATCGAGACGTCGTACTTGTAGACGCCACCGCCATGTCCAATGCACTCGGTGATGCTTTCACGCCAGCTCCACAACGCCTTGGCCTGGGACTCGCCTTGCGCCACGACACCATCCGTCACAATCTCCTTGGTCAGCACGTCTTCGAGGAACTTTTCTAGTTTCTCGTTGTCGTGGTCGCCATTGGAACCGCTGGTCTCAATGAGACAGTAGAACGGGTGATCGCCCTCCAGCGGTCGCTCCTCACCTTTAATCTCGTGCACAATCTGCTGGCTCCGAGAATCCATCAGTTCAAAGGCAGAGAGGATTTCTCCCAGTTGCTGCTTGGCTTCTCGAAAGGCGAGCTGCGCCTTCTTGAAGGAATCCACGCCAAAAAAGGCCACATTGACAGCAGCCGAGCGCTGCGGGCACTGAATCACCAGCTTGGTGATGATTCCAATAGTTCCCTCGCCGCCGATAAACAGCTGCTTCAAGTCGTAGCCCGTGTTGTTTTTGCGTAGAGCACACATGTCATTCATAATGGTGCCGTCCGGCAGCACAGCTTCCATGCCCAAAACACTTCCATGCAAGCTCCCGTAGCGCAGCAATCGCAGACCGCCTGCATTGGTGGCAACATTACCGCCTACATGGCATGATCCCTTGGCTCCTAGGTCGAGGGGAAAGATATATCCTCTTTCGGCGAGGTACTGATCGGCTACCTCCAAGATGCATCCAGCATCCAACACGAGAGAGCCGCTGACCTCGTCAAAGGAGTGAATCTGGTTCATACGGCTCATGTTGATGACGATTTCGTCGAAAATAGGCACCGAGCCGCCCACAAGCCCGGTGTTACCACCCTGCGGTACGACGGCCAGCTTCTTGTCATTGCAGTATTTCAAAATCTTGCTGACCTCCTCGGTCGATCCTGGCTTGAGCACGAGCCGGCTCTGACCTCGATACTTGTGCATCCAATCCTCGTTGAAAGGCTTGAGATCGTCCTCAGCCGCAGCATTGACGCCGTCAATCACGGCCTGTTCGCCGCCGAGGAGGTTTTTGAAGTAAGCAACATCCTCTGCCGTTAGCGACGCAAACTTGGCATCTCTCTTGATGTCAGGGTACGTGTCGGACGTGAGCTTTGCCAGATGCTGGACCGCATGTGATTGAGAGAGTAGTCTGGGTACCGAAGTCGCAAAGCATCGAACCGAAGCAGTGGAATGGCTAGTCAAAAAGCTAGCACTGCCAATTGCGCCAATTCGCGGGTTGGGCGCCCGCAGAACACGCACAAGCCTCGATCGTGTAACCATCTTCTCTGTTTCCAAGGGGAGCGCGTGTTGTAAGGCCAACAGCCAAGAGGCGGGATCAAAGACGGAGTGAGAAAAATGAGAAAAATGAAGTCAGACGGGGCTCCTACGTTGAAGCTTCCTTTCTTTCGGTTATCGATTTCCGGGTAGCCAGAGCCGGGGCGATTGCTTAATTCTCTAGGAGCCTGTTAGGCAGCTCAAGCGCCGTAATCCCACTGTTAGGCGTCGCTCTTGCGGCACTAGGGCGTCCAATTAGGCTCTGAAAACATTAGTGGGCCTGCCTGTGCCTCCGAACACGGACTCCCAGTTATCAAAGTTATCAAAGCAGCAGCCAACGGATTTACATAGATATCCAATAAGCAACAACAATAATAATACTATTAATTCAATAAAAAGGAGGCCCAGTGCCAATTAATTTGGTTATCTAACGTCGTAGTACAATTAAATCAACGTCGAGAATTCAACCATGATAAAATTGTGTTCAATTTTTACAGCACCCTTACCATCCAAAAAAAAGGGAAAAAAAAACACCATTAACATGCATCCAGGGTACCGAGAAAACACCGCTGCCTCTCCAACCAAGTATCCAGACAACATAGGAGACAGGGACTCCGTATAACGCGTGTACGCGCAAAAAGGTAAAATAAATAAAAGGTGGAAGTATACAAGGAATTATACGGAGGCCGTCCATGAAGATGACGCTGGGTCATGTAGATGATGAGGCACCACGGCTACCCATGGCCGTTCACCTTTGAATCTCTTCGGGGCCGATCATCGCCAATATTTGAACTATCTTGGAGCACGCCGGCTGGTATATCGTCATCCGCGTTTTCGTCGCCCTCGCCCATCAGCTTCTCCATAAAGGAGATGTAGTCGAACTGGTCTTTGCCACGATCTCGTGACATATCTGGACCGTTATGCGGCGGCATCATCTCGAGAAGTTTGTCAATGACCTCTTCAGGAACAAGACTGTGGCGCAGATCCATTTCAGTGACATATGGCTTGCCATCAGCAACTTCACGGAACGACTGGAAGACTTGCTCAGCGGTATTTTGATCTTCGGTGACGTCGACCATGAAGCGGATAAACTGCTCGAATGTAACATATTCTTTGCCCCCAGAGGTATCAATAAAGTAATCGTGCATCTCATCTTCAGAGAAAACTAGGCCAAGCGAGGCTAAAGCTGCACTGAACTCAAGCTCTTGTAGCGAGTTCGAGGCATCGCGATCAAAGTGGCGGAACACACTCTCGAACTCTTCCAGCTGAATTGGCGTTAAATTGGTCATGTTGCGAGCAACCATCTGGTTTTCCAAAAAGGAGAGCTTCTTTTGAACCGAGGATCTCACAAGCGTCAATTCGTATGCCAGTTCGTCATACGTATAGGTGGTGAAGTCGTTCTCCTCAATGTTTGCTTCCTCGCACATGGCATCTACTTCCGCAATAGTACTGAGATATCGATCGAGAGGTGGCAGATTTTCGCTGAGCTTCTTGACATGATGCAGCTGATCTTCAATATCGCCATCCAATCCCGAAATGGCAAGCTGCATGGTGTTGAGGGCCATTGCAAAGTCATTTGCTTTGTCGGCAAATGATTTTCTCAGCGCGTTCTTGATGCTACGGCGTTGTTAGCCAAGTCAACCCTTATACTTCGCGCAGAGCTCTGTAATTCACTTACTCTCGAATCGTTTCATTAATGAGCTGCGCGCGAGCCATCTCGCTCTTTGTAAGACTCTTCCAATCTCTCTCAATGACATCCTGACTAACCTCTGCAGGAGGTTCGTAAGGCCGTAACCGATAGGTGCTGAGCTTCGTTTTGATGTTTCCTAATAGTGTGGCAAGCTCACTCTTCTCTGCAACCCATTCTCGCTTCTTGCCCCTCTTATACTCTGAGAATTCAGACGCCTGGGCCTTTGCATCAGCATAGGTGCCCTCAAATTTCGCCGTGTGCCACTGTTCAACCTGGCCTCGGATATTCTTCAGGAGTTCCCGCATTCGTCTCTCGTAGGCATTCTGCATCTCCCAGGCGCCTTGCATGTTGTTAAAAAACTTTTCGACTCGTCGTCCCGCATTTTCGACTTTTTCCATCTGAGAAAAGGCATGGAACCAGTAGGCAATATAGGTCATCAAACTTCGCTCATCGGGTTTCGCTACATCGCACACATCTTCAACATCCAACAGCTTGGGAATACCAATCTCTTCGTGGGCAATATCAAAGGCGAGCTGCATGTTGCCGCGGTGGTCTGACTTGTCTAAAGTGTCGAAGTCGATCAAATCCGGTCGATGAATATCCAGCAAGGCGCAGAAGGCGAGACCGTCGTTCCAGCTGCTACTAAAGTCGCGAACTTCGACCTCATCGTAGCATGCCGTTTTTCGTTGACACCACAACAGCAAACCCTCCTTGGCAGACATACCCTCTTGATTGATGTCGCTAATTGTAAACCGGAGAATCAGGGTCCAAATAAGACCAAGAACAATTTTGCGGTTTCCATCAACAACATCCTCAGCACCAATGTTTGTCATCTGAATGCCTCTGGACTTGATAAAGTCCAGGGCCAGGTTGGCATTTTCGAACCGTTGGACTCGAAGCTTCGGACGGGAGGCATATCGACCGAGGGATTCTTGAGAAAGACATTCGAGTAAGTGAATCAGCATAACCTAAGGACGAAGAAAAAAATCGAATCAAACGTCAGCAAGAGGCTCTCTCGATACATAGCGGCAAGCAAGACGGAGGAAACATCCTATACAGAGCGTGCATCGAGTTCAAGATGTGTTCAACTTACACCGTCACTAAGATCCGGTACCAGGTCCTTCACCTCCAAGTTTCTGGCTACAATTTTGGTGTTCAACCTGGAGAAATGCCTTTGTCAGCACTTTACGGAGTTCAAACAAAACCATTTGAAAATGTTTCTCCGTTTGCGTAGGTTGAAAACACACCATTTTGTAAACGTCTTTTCCTGGACCGTGATCCATCTCTGCTGCTCCGAGAAGGTCATCTTTGTGAGAAATTGGTCATGGACGCCCCGAATCGACGACGAATCGACTAGTACGTCGGCAGCAGACGCCTTGCTCTCGATAAGGGCAAGGTCAGCGACTGCTTCAGGGGTTTCAAAGCTCGGAGGTTCTGCCAGACGAGGTTGTCTGGAAAACTTTGCAGGCTTGGGCGGCGGCTTTGGAGGACTGGAAAGCTTTGGGTGCGTCGGAGACTGGCTCAGGGCTTTGGTGCCCAATGATGAGCTGCGCTTCTCTGACCGCTGGAGGCGCGTAGCAGTAATGCCACTACGGCTACTCTCCTTGTCCCGCCCACTCCGCTGAGGGGGGCCCGAAATGCAGCGTGGCCGGGGTAGAGATAGAGAGGGGCCCCTTTGCAGGCGCTCAGCAAATGGCAGCGGCTCAGCCTCAGCCTCGGAGACGGCAGCAGCAGGACTGACAGGCGATCCGGGTGGCGTCCAGAGGCTTGGCAGAGTTACGGGACGCTGAACCTGGAGCTGGAGACGGAGCTGGCGCGCAGATGCAGCGGCTTTGGCGTCGATATCGTGGTGGCGCTGGGCTTGTAAACAAAATTCAGGGAACTGATCAGCCAGCTCGAGGTTGCCGGGCTGCAGCTCCTTCCGCGAGGGGCCCGTGGGCGCCATCTCCCTAGGCGCCTTTAGCGGCCCCGTGGCGCTGTGGCACAGGCTGTTATAGGCCATGAGGGCGGGCGCGAGCAGCAGCAGTAGCGCTACGAGGGACAGCGGTAATAGGCAGTCGGTGTCGTGGTACCGGTACATGTACAGGTACTTGCGACAGTGGGAGACAAAGAAGCGGCTTTATCGATAAGACAGCTCGGCTTCCTTTGCTCACTTTTCTTTAAAGCTTGGGACAACAGGAGGGAGATTGAGGGTGCTTTGACAACACTCAAAGACGGGGAGGGTTCAGCAGGTTATTATGAATTAAATTGATACTACTTTGCTTTGTTGCTTGTGTTTGTGTCTTTATTTGCTTTGTTTTCGTCTGGAATTCGACTCCAGTTATACTCTCCAGACAGGTACCTCAACACGATGTATCGGAACCCTCTCTGGACTGTCCTGCGGGCGAGCTTGACAGGTGCTCCGTAACGTTCGACGTGGCACCGTCCAAGATCCTCGCCGTCTTAAGCGATTGGGTCCTCATGCACGGCTCCACGCTGCCACATGAGAAACATCTCTACACCAGGGCCCAGCCAGGAAGTCAGCGCATGGCGGCATCGAAGAGCTAAACTCGAATCAACACGACTTCGGCTCTCGACCTGCTCCAAAGGCATCAGGACAAGGTTCGCCTCGTCGACGATCCAACCTCCTCAATTTCCAAGCGAACGCCAGCAGCTACTGCGTGGAGATGCATCAACCTACAGGTCGCAAAAACGGTGATGAAACTCTACGAAGCAAGGCCAGCAAATGCCTGGCCTTCGTGGCGCGTGCCTTGTCCTTCGCTTGGCTGCAAGACTCGTCGTTTTCGTCCATTTCCTCCACTCTTTTCATCCGGTGATTGCGCGGCAGTCGTTCGACGGTGCAGAAACAGGTTCGCTTCAGCTGAGTTGTCAAGTCGTGAACAAGCAGATCCGTTCGGGATGGACAGTTCAATGCGGCCGCCTTACATACGCTTAGCCCTCCTTCGTGGGTCGGTGGCCGATGGCAGTGAATCTCGTGGCTGGGTAGCTTTGACGCTGCATGATCCCTGGCGGCACTACTCGGTACTGACAATTGACCGCCTTCCTGTTATCACAAGCAAACTCAAAGCCAGCCTGGTAAACATGAATCCATGCCCGGTGGTTGTGGCAAACACGCGACTTGGAAAGCTTATTCCAAGACGCGCCCCTATACCGCGCAGACTCCAAGGACGTGACAGGTCGTCTTTCACGGTCTGCAGTCAAGGGTGGCTACCTGAGCACTTTCCTTTCGATAGTCAGGTCACGTTGATATCCGACGGAGCCAATGTGATGCTGATTGCTACATGCATACGTGATACTGCTCGTACAAGTGTGTATCAGAGACTATAGCTGCATATCTACATTGTACGCTTCGCATCCCGCTGCCTCCCAGGTTCGAAATGCCTTTCCCTCGCATTCTGCTGTCACTGGAATATCTTGATGATGAATACCTACTACCTAGTAAAAGTTTTGCTCTCTGTTGATACTAATACATACCATCCAAGTATAAGCAATGAAGATATTCAACGTATCAGATATGACATTTTGTCCTGGCATCGTAGTATTTGCCATACTTTGTACATTCATTCAGGTGAAAGACTGACAATTATTTCAGTAATATCTGCATTATGCATTTATGCTTGACGTGTAAATACTTTGCTACTCACATCCACACGTCTAATTGCTACTCCTCTCCTCACTGCCGGGTAGTACATTGAATGAGCCACCGCCTCTTGCTATGTAGACGACTCCTTACACATGGCTCAAAGAAGAGTTGCAAAAAAACCTGGTACTACCTATCAAAAGCGATATTCTGTCGATTAATAATTTCTTGTTAATGATATTAGAATGCAAAAGCTTCTTTGCGTTAGCTCAGCTAACATTTGCATTCCCAATCGACTTGAAATCATAACGTGTGGTATTTAGTATCTCAAGATGACCTGAAGACATTTGATATTTCAACCCCTTCTGATAATAAAGCAATATCTATCACTACTTTTACACACTTGTAAATCTTCAAACCCTCGAGCTTCCTCTCCAACAGCCTCGTGCAATAACTCTGAAATTGTTACATTTTTAGACACTTATCATACAGCGTTGATCATAACCAAAACCCCCATTCCCCCATTCCCCCTTCTACCTTCTAATCTGCTTTCCACCAGCCTGCTTAGCCTTCGACCGCAGCGCATATCTCTCCTTCTTCCAAGCCGACACCAAGTTGTCCACACTGCCCATATCGTGCTTGGGCTTGCGCATAAACGTCAACCGCGCTCTCCTTGCCCTCTTCGGCTTACGCCAGATGATGTCAATGCCCGTGACCGTCGGGCTGTAGATCTTGAACCACGTCTCCACGCCAGTCTTCATCAGCTGTCCTCGCAGCAGGATGGCGGTGTCGACGCCGCGGCGCCGCATCTGGATGAATGCGCCGGAGAATGGCTCGCCCGCCTTGGTGGTCACCATGAGCACGTCGCCCACTTTGGCGCTGTCGGCGTGGTCTCTGGAGAAGAGCCTCGTCCTGGCGCCGGTCGGGTCGAGGCGGGCGATTTCTTGCTGCTTCAGCGTGGGCATCGGGTCGGGATGGGTGGCTCGTGGTGAAGGGACTTGAGGCCAAATGTGGAATTTCGAGACCTTTTGCTTCTCCATGTCTAGATAACCCAATCGTTAGCGAGGTGATTTCTCTCTCCATGTTGCATTGCAAAATCCAGGCAAAGCCAGAAAATCGTACGTTGTCTTTGACTAAAGGCATTCTTCGCGATGGAGGGTATGGAGGGGCTCGCAGCCTCTGTCGCCAGGCATCTCTGCCATGTTCTCTGGTATCTCGTCCTCCTCAGAGCCGCCTTCAGACAGCCCATCGGCTGCCTCGCAACAGCAACATTCATCGTGATTGGGATTGGCGCCGCTGAAGCTTTTTCTGACTTTCAACTGCGGCTTGGGCAAGAAAGTCGCAAAAGCTCATGGCTCGAAAAGCCATGCATTCCGCCGCCGTGATTGGCCCGGCTCCTCTTTTTCTCCGACCCACCCCAACTCTCAACTTGCGCCTAAGAATGGTCTGCATGTAACTTTTTTTCATTTTGTAGAGATTGTTACAACAAAAGACTGGTTGCTAGCCACAATTCACAGCAAAAATGTCAAATCGGTCACTACGGACGGCCGTTCGGTCAGTCGGTCGACTTAATGGACGAACGGCACGCCCTTCAGGCCTTGCGCCGAGGCAATTCAGCACTTCACCAGCGCATGGTACGCAATAGCACTCGGTATAAATCCAATCGAATGGCTTCTGACGCATAAACTGCAATAGGTGTAAGAGCCGTATTCGCCGAGACCGAAAACGACGAAATGAACAAAGTCCTCAACACCATCCAAGAAACCATCATCCTCCCCGCCTACCTCCCAGAAAAGCAGCGCAAGCTCGTCTTCGACCCCAAGATGAAGTCCTACCTCGAGCAGAACCCCATCATCATCGAAGTCGAGGGTCTCGAACACAAATTTTCCACCATTGATCGATTTGCCGGCATCGAAAACTCAAAGACCATTCTCAACAAGGCCCTCAAAAGCATGCAGAGCCAGGATGACTGGGCCAACCTGGCAACTCTTTTGGCGGGGTATAAGAAGGCCGGCATAAGGCTAAAGGCCAACCACTGGGGAAAGATTGTACGCATGGCAGGAGAGAGCGGCAACATTCACGCCGTGATTGAGTGCGCGAAGCAGTCCGACAAGACCGGGCTCATGTTCACCAACCGGGAAACAGTCGTCCGAGTACTATCTTACATCAACGAAAAGGTCACCAGCAGCAATTGGGACGTGGTCGAGACGAAGCAGGCACAAACATGGGCGGACCAAGTCCTCGATCTCCTCCAGCGCAAGGAACATGCGATTGAAGGCCAGCCCACCCGCGAGAGACTACACTTCTCCCGCGTCGTCCGCGGAATGACCCTCTTCGCAAAGGCCTCTGCCGCCAAAGTCAAGCAACAAGCCGGTGAACCCGTCGAGCAAGACCTCGTGCTGCTCAAGGATGAAGTCGACCTGCTCAGCTCACTATGGAAAGACTCAACGAATGCGAACCTGGAAGAGGTCGCTGACTTTGCAAAACTCAACCCTACCTTGGAGAGAAACTCCAACCCCAAGGGAGTCAAGATACCTACCGCCCTGAACGGAAGTGCATACGTGAAAGTCTTGGCACAGAACATCAAGGGTATCTCGCTGGCGCGTGAGGTCCTTGGTGAAGATGCTCAAGGCCTCGCACCGGTTGAGGTCACTCTAGCCGACCACTTGCGGAACTTTGTAAAGACTAGCAAGAGCTCAACAGAAGGCTGGGATCAAGAATACTCGACAATCGTCGGACAGGCACCGAAGTGGTAAAACCCTTGTACAACAAAATGAGGAGAGATTTTCAAATAAGGGGTTCGAGAGAAAGAGAGAGAGAGGAAAGCGGAATGATGCAGCAGAAGACACTTATTACGAGTTGATGGACGGACTAAAAAGGCGTTTTTTCTAGAACCAGGGGGAAAAGGGGTGGTTTAGATGAAAAAGATGAAAGTCTATAGTATATGTATCATCCTATATATATATATATATACGTGTATAATAAAAAAAGAAAGCGCTCACGGCAGCACAATGTACTTTTCTAAATGCTTTGGAATAGCCCCCAAAAGGTTCTTCGTCTCCAGCCACTTCCGCGAAAACAACCGATCCGCATACCGGTACGCACCATCGCACAGCATCGTCACCACAACATGGCCCTTGCCCAGCTTCTCGGCAACCTCCTTGGCCGCCACGACGTTGAGCGACGAGCTCGCGCCCAGGTACAGGCCCTCCTCGTCCAGGCACCGGTACACCATCTCGATGCTCTTCTCGTCCGAGATGTGCAGCGACCCGTCCAGCAGGTCAATGTCCGGCTGCAGGTTGTCCGTCACGCGGCCCTGGCCGATGCCCTCGGTGATGCTGGAGCCCGTCCGCTCGATCAGCTTGCCGCCCGAGGAGATGTACGAGTGCAGCACGCTGCCCGGCGGGTCGGCAAGGAAGCTCTTGACGCGGCCGCCAGAGATCTCCTTTAGATACCTCGTCGTGCCGGCCAGCGTGCCCGCCGTGCCCGTGGCGCAAGTAAACGCATCAACCTTGCCATTGGTCTGCGTCCAAATCTCCGGGCCCGTCGTCTCGATGTGCGCCCGCCGATTCGCCGTGTTGTCAAACTGATTCGTCCACACGGCATTGTCCAGCGCCTCGGCATGCCTCTTGGCCTGGTGGTTGTAGTTCTGCGGGTTGTCAAACGCCACCGCCGGCACGGGGTACACCTCGGCGCCCAGCAGCCGCAGCAGGTCAATCTTGCCCTGCGACTGCGTGTTGGGCATGTAGATGACCAGCTTGTAGCCGCGCGAGCGGCAGACGTGGGCGAGGCCGATGCCCGTGTTGCCGGCCGTGCCCTCGACGACGGTGCCGCCGGGCTTCAGCAGGCCGCGCTCCTCGGCATCCTTGACGACGTAGAGCGCGGCGCGGTCCTTGACGGAGCCGCCTGGGTTCATGAACTCGGCCTTGCCCAGGATCTCGCAGCCGGTCTCCTCAGAGAGGCGGTTGAGGCGAATGAGGGGGGTGTTGCCAATGGCTGTGCGCAAAGCATGCAAGTAAGCATTACTGAACATCATCCATTATACCAATCCAATCCATCGTAGCAGCAGCGTCACATACCTCCAGTCAGCCCTCGCGCCACGCCTTGCGCCTTGGACACAGCAAGAGTATAAGCGCTGGGCTCGGCAGCTTTGGCCGCCGCAACAGCCAGGCGCTGCGCAGTTTGTCGGAACATGGCTGCAGTGATTCAGTGCCGTGCTTGTTTGGGGGCCCTGAAGAACCTCAATGGAGAGAGTTCCGTGCAGCGCTCGAGGATTTGTAAGTTTGCAGAGCATCAGTCCATCAATGGCCTCTTTCCCCAGAGACTCTGGCGCCGAGGGCCCGGTGGTGGGGCAGAGGCCCGAGGATCCGATCACGTCATTTTGCGCTTCTATTAGGGAGAGTCGTCGCCTGGAAGATGCCGCTTTTTTGCCGCACATGAGTGTTTTAGATGGACTGATGGCGGGTGTATCTAACAAAAGATGATGGCTTCTGCGGTGATGTCTTTTGCGAGTAGTATTCTTGATTTGAATAACCGAGGCTAAGAGTAAGGCTGGCGAGAGGTATCTCAGGTACCTACTAGTAGGTGTGTAGCCTCTCATGAAATAGCGACTCAGTTATACTCCATATCTGCTACATTTTACCTAGCTTTGTTCTTTTCAAAGTAAGTGTAGCCCTGTGTAGATAAACAAGTCTCTGTCAGAATACATTATAATTATTTATCATCTTTATGCTATTGAGAGCCTCATCACCATGATGTTTGAAAAGTGCCCCCCTCCCCCCCCAACCCCTGATGAACTAGGCAAAGATAGCGGGTGATTAGCTTCACCTCATATGCAAATCAGCCATATTCATCTAATGCTGCTCTTGCCCGGACTTGAACTTGCGTCGCAGTCTCGGCCGACAATTTTGACTCAAGGCCGCGAATCAAGCCAAAGTCCAGGCAAAACCACCAGCATAGGGTGAATATGGCTCAGTCCCATATGAGGTGGGCCAATCGCCCGGTATCAGTGCCTAACCAATCAGGAATCTCTCACATAACCGAATCAGCTTGCACTTGAATAAGCAACTGGACCAATCTATCCCTCTCTATTCCATCGTTGCCGAAGTATTGTGCTCTACACCTCTTCAAGGGTTTTGTGGCAAATGAACATACGGCGCTGGGAACATGCCCTTGGCACCCATATAAGTCCCAAAGAACCAGTCTCCGTTGATATCCCTTACTTCATCAATGTTGGCCCCTCGAGGAAACATTAGGTCATCCTCTTTGCCGGATTTTGGATACCATGCCCACATTGCATGGGCCATCAGCCCGCAGCCACCATCAGGCGGAAAGATCCGTGCATATGATATTTCACCAAAGCTCTCTGGGGCCGTTACCGATACCTCTGTAGTAGCGAGACGCTCGAGCTTTTCACTTCCATCATACCATGTCCATTTCTGGAAATCAGGATGCGCAATATTCTCCAGAGGCTCCATACGGATTGCTCTCCCGCCGACAAGGTCTTTTTCCACATATCGCCATTGACCAACTTTGCCTTCTATGAATTTGAGAACGACCATTCTGTGACCGCTGGGGCATCTTCTCCAGCCTGATGAGCCGTTTTCCTCGCTTATATCGCCCTTTAACTCCAAGTTACTGTAGCAGGAGGAACAGATATCGAAGTCTCCAGGAGTAGCATCTTGAGCAGTCGTATTTGTGCAGCTGAAGCAATGATATCTCGATTGCGATGGTGGAATGGCATCTTTGCAAATTTCGCACTTGCAATTGAATTCAATAGGTCTAAACGACCCAATTCCGGATATTTGTGACCCTGCAATTACAGTTGCTGTGGAGGGTCGGCTTACCGACTTGGGACTGCGAGGTCGATACATAGGTTTGAGTGTTCCTTCATGGGCCATCGGTAGAAGTTTATGGTTACAAGATTTGCCCTGATTCACACAGTTATTGCAGAATCCCCAGTCGCCCTCGTTACAAACGTCGCAGCGCCAAAAACACTCGTTGGCCCAAGCAAAACATCGTGAGCAAAATGTGCCCGTCTCCAGTCTCAGCTTCGGATCGTCGGTTGTTAATGTTTTCTTACTATCCGAGTTCATAGTTGTCGATGTAGGGCGCAGATAGCGACCAGCATTCAATATGTGAGGCATGGGGATCGATTCATCAGCTTGTTTGCGTTTCTCCCACTTCTTCCAAGCGCCATGGCCAAATCCAAACCAATGTAGGCAGCCCTTGCCTGACCGGTAGCAGTCGACGCATATGTTCCAGTAGCCATCATCGCACACTTTGCAGTTGTAATGCACGCTATACTGGATATCAGGCTTTTTGCATCGCGAGCAGCTAATTGAAGGCTCTTCAAACAGTTGTCGAGTGCGTTGATGTCTCGAGGTTGCCGTTGGGCTTTGAATGGGGCTGGATACCAAAGAAGTGGGAGGACTGACCACATCAGCCGGGCGGTTTGATTTAGAATTTCGCGCAGCTGCCAGCTCTATTAAATCGGGAGTGATTGGATTTGTGTGCGAAGTGGTTGATGGAAGGGTTTGTGCTCGGCTCGCAAAGGAGGCATTGTTCTCACTGCCGTTTGCTGGCGCATCGGCAGTTTGAGCAGCAGCAGGTACTCCGGTTGAACTAGAACTTCGGCCAATTCTCAGAGCTGGTACTGATGCCGTGGGATCATAATTGCTCGGATTTCTTAGGGTTAAGTCGTTCTGAGAATGAGCAGCAGGTCTTGAATCCATGGAAGACAGAGCCATCGCTCCCAAAGTGTTCACCTGGCCACCACTGTTGGTTCGCCTTCTGGTCCTCCTCTCAGGCTCTCGAACGCCAAGACTTGCTGAAGATGATATCGGAGGTCTACTCCTGTCTCCCACTTCACTGATTGATCGTGAGTGCGAGCGGTGCTGGCTTGGATGCCTAGCGCTGTCAGGCCGCAGTCTGGAATCCATCGATGCAGATGCAGAATGTCGTGTGCGTGAGTCGGTCCTCCTCTCTTCTTGTCTAGAGCGACCCCTTTGGCGCCTCCTATACGCCTCGGTGATGCGTTGACTGAGTTCATCATCCCGGCTCAAATCAATGTTATCGAGATCAAGGCCGTCCAACAGGCCCTCTTCTTGGATCTGCCGTGCAAACTCCTCGATTTCCCTCTGGATATCTCGCTCGCTCATCTCAGACCCGATTAACGACCTCAGTGACGACTGGTGCTCAACTTGGCGTTGTCGCGATTCGCTACGTCTTCTTCGAGCCTGTGAGTCCCCGTCCGCAGATAAGTAGTCAGAGTTGCTCCGGCCGTTTTCTCCCCTGTCATTTGCCGTCCGCGGCGAACGGCCATCCGCTCTATAATCCGAGCTCGATCGAGATCGCCCATCTGCCTGTCTCCTCGCTGTTCTTGTCTGTGGTGCATCTGGCATGGCAGCGGCAATGGCTTCTTGCAGACTTAGCTCTCTCACCTCATCTATCAGCCTCTGGTCCTCTTCCTCGGCCCGCTTCTCTTCGGCTGTCCGTTCACGAGTCTTGACCTTGGGCATGACTTGGTCACCAGGTTTGTACTTTTCTTCCATCTCTTTCTTGTCGGCGTCCGACCGTGCTTTGGCAGGGTTAGCCGCCGTGTACATCTCAAGGAGAGTCGCAACGGTGGCATTATGCCGAGTGTCCCTCACTGAGCTCCGACATGATGGACAGGTAAAGATGATTGCGTCTGGCGGTGGCGGGGTAGGAGCCCGCCCTACCTTTTCAGCCTGGAAGCGAAACCATTCTTTCAAACACGACCCGCAGTATGTATGAAGACAGTCGAGCAGAGTGAGCGGTTGGTAGAGAAGATCAGCGCATATCTATTAGATGACGTGTCAGTTGGGCGGCCATGTATGCTGGGCACCCACGCGGGGTATCGTCTTCATACCGAGCATGTCAGCTCCTTGCCCAGGTCGAAGCTAGGTTTTCGAGACTCCATTCATATTTTGTTTCGTTTTGCGGATGGGGAGAAGCGTAGGCGATGTGAACGGCGCATGTGGACAGAGATGTGCTGTTTGAGCGGAATTAAAATCCTCTTGATCACAGCCCCGACTTCATGGTTGGAGGAGGCAGATTCGCAGCGGTGGCCGCCAACCATTTAAAGAGCACCGCCTGTGGGTACGTACCTTAGTAGCTGCACGAGGCGTGAGCGGGGCTTATATCGCAATGGGATCAGGTGCATGTCATGTAGACACAATCAGACGGATAAGCCGTGATTACAGGCTGCATATACACGCCATAACAAGCTATTATGAAACATATGGCTACAAATCCTCTAGCTATGGTTTCCAGAGCCTTGTTTCGAACCACAGTCAGACGCCCAACCGCGGATTCTGAATTAAAGTTAAAGCTAGGTGTGGATTAGCCGAAGGCACTCTATCTGGAGAGCTGATTTCCATTTTAGGCAGTCATCTTCACTGCTATATTCTCACTTCGTCGTGATATCGGGAGCATCCAGTGTTATTATTCGATGCAGTTAGTCGTATATCCCCGGCTTATTTTCAGCCCTATATGCGGTCCGTTTCAACTTGAACCAAAATTACCCAAATGGGCCACTATGAATGAATAGGCTATCCCATGTAGAATCCTTCCACTAGATGGATGTTTCGGAGATAAGACATAAACTCGGGTCAGTGACGCAACTCAAGCCTCCAACTTTGAACAAACACAAAACCCCTTCATCCAGAACAGAAAACATTTCGCAGCATGAAATTGATCATTGTTGGATCCAGCGGCTTCGTTGGTAAAGCACTTGTCCGCCAGGCAATCAGCTCCCCTGCCATAACGTCTGTTGTGGGACTTGGCCGCCGCGAGACCCCCGTCCCAGAGGATCTTAGTAACCCTGCTGATGCGGCAAAGCTCACATCCGTTGTGTGCGATGATTTTTTGAATTACTCAGACGTAGCCAAGCAGAAGCTATCCAATGCTGATGCCTGCATTTGGTGAGTCTTGTCTTGGGATGAAGTCAATGACTTGAGTCTCTGACGTTTCTTCAATACAGGCTTATGGCTGTAACTCCGAATAAGTCTGGGGCTATGCCTTGGGATGAAGTCCGAAAGATCTGCTTGGAGTATACCATTGCTGGCCTCGAAACTCTTTCCAAGCTCCCGCGAGGCAATGAAGCAAAGCCTCTGCGATTTTTGTATGTGAGCGGTGCTAACACTGAGCGTGACCAAACTAAGAAACCATGGGTGATGGGCGATTATTGCCTGATGAGAGTGAGTATCGAGCATTCTCTTCCCAACCTCTAGCAAGAGGGAGAGCAAAAATTTTTTGCTAAATAGTTCACCACAGGGAGGAGTAGAGACCCGCGTTCTCGACTTTGCCAAAAATTCCAATGGCACTATTGAGACCTGCATACTCAAACCAGGCCTCATTCGAGACTCTCAGCAAGGAAACATGTTCATCAATGCTTTTCAAAACATCGCTACCACTTTTATAAGCCTTCCAATCATTTACTTGGATGAAGTTGTGGCGGCCTTACTTAACCAGGCGACAAAAGGATTCGAGAAGGAAACGCTGGAGAATGCCGACATTGCAAGGATTGGAAAGGAGGAGCTGGTAGAGCGGGAGGAAGCGCTTGAATAAGCATAGGATCTTATGAGGCTTTTTGAGTCATAGGCTACACACCCAACTCTATACAGAATGATAATTAATGCTACATTTTCTTCAAGCATGTCCAGGCGATGTCGGATGAAGGTATCTGTAGCTGTAGTAATAGGAGCCATCTCGGTGCAATTTGAGTAAAAGATCCGAAATGCTTTGAGCAGAGATTTGAGAAATACTTACGGGGCCCCGTAGGTTTTACGATATATATCTCAAATTGTCCTTGATGTAATTGATAGCTCTATTAGTTTACTTTAAATTGTTTCTGGTTGGCATATATATATCCTTTTTATTATACACCCCCCTTTTCATCACTCGTGATGATACCATTGCTATCCTTCACATCAAACTTACGCCCGCTCACGAGTGAGTCCACTCAGCCTTCTTCTTCTCCGCAAAAGCCTTCATGCCAATCTTCTGATCCTGGCTGCCAAACAAGCTGTGGAAAACGCGCCTCTCAAACTCAACTCCGTCCCGCAGAGCAAGGTCCTGGCTCTTGTTGACGACCTCCTTGCAAGCCTGGACAGCCACCTTTGAGTACCCGGCAATGGTCTCGGCCAGCTTCAGGGTCTCTTCCATCAAAGCCTCGTACGTGGGGAAAGTTCTAGCCGCAAGGCCCCATTTCTCAGCCTCCACGCCGCTGAACGACTTGCCCGTGAGGATGAGCTCCATGGCCTTGGACTTGCCAATGGCGCGGGTGAGTCGCTGGCTGCCGCCGGCGCCGGGGATGGTTCCCAGCTTGACCTCGGGCTGGCCAAAGTTGGCGCCCTCTGTGCAGTAGATGAGATCGCACATCATGGCAAGCTCGCAGCCACCGCCAAGCGCATGCCCAGAAACAGCGGCAATGATGGGCTTCTTAACCTGGGTGGTCAGGAGCGACCACGACTCAATGAAGGCCTTGGTGTAAGCGTCTGAGAAAGTGAGGGGAGCCATCTCCTTGATATCAGCTCCGGCAGCGAAAGCCCTCTGCGAGCCGGTCAGAATGATGACGGAGGTTTCATCAGAGGCATTGAAATCAACAAGAGCGTCATTGAGCTCGTGGATAAGAGGCGTGCACAGCGCATTGAGTGCCTTTGGTCGGTTCAAAGTCACTTGAGAATAAAGTCAATAAACCAGCCTTTTCGACTTATATGTATACAAGTCCGGTTATATTCACCTTGTCCAACGCCCGGCGCCGGCGAAGAAGTCTGGATATACTCGTACGTCTTGGAGCTATAAGCCCGTGCAATTCGAGGCAGAGTGGACCGCTGGAAGGGCACCTTGGCGACCGCCGGTCTCATAAAACGAAAGGTATTCATGGCGCTGGTAGCTTTCAATGAGACTCAATGGCTAGAATGGGAGAGGGGGAAGGGGCACAAAAAATACGGCTTCAGCGTAAAAGCAAAAGTGATGAGAGGCAGATGCCGGCTCTAAATGGGTAAAATACTGGAAAGCATCGGCTCAGAGCCGAGGATAAACAGCTCCCAGCTGCTACTTCGGCCTCCGTCCAGCAGTGACGAAATGGAGAGGGGCGCCGGTGCTTACATGTACAGAGTGCGGAAATACGATTCCCCGCCGCCGTGGCTGTCCTGTTCTAATTCGTGGCTGCGTCTACATTCAGATCAACGGTGCATTGGAACGCCGCTGTGGAAAGGTTAGCTATTTAAAGGAACAGACTCGTATAATAACTTCGAAACAAGCTGGTTGCTTTGGTGAAGCTAAAGCCTCCTTTTTGACCTCCATTGTGAAGATCAGTTCATAGCTGTATTTTTTTCTAACTGTCCATCTTTTTTTTTTCCAGCCGCCTACTGAATCTCGTCTCACTGTGTTTATATTTTCGCTGCGAATAAAGTTTCATACTATTGCCAGAGCGGTCCGCAGCACAAGTTCAAGCTTCTGCAGATATGCGATTTTCTGCAATGCAAGGCCGCACAGGCTTTCTCTAGACAAAGGCAAACGCAACGTTTGCCTACTCCGGTGAATTAAAAAAAAAAAAAAAAAAAAAAAAAAAAAAAAAAAAAGAGTAACAACATTTGTATTCTATTCATGTTTATTAGAGCTTGACATACACTATGGCCTAAGTCTATGGCGGCATTCCGGAAGCCCCCTATCTCATTGTATAGACTATAAGATTATGGCGTCTGACGGTAACTTTTCTCATGATTTCCCTGGTTTTTTCTTCTCTTAGTACTGGAATATAGTATAAAAACCCTTCGAGACTCTTTGGCTTTACTCAATGGCTCATAAAGAGTTTGGATCCTTGAATGGCTTTGCTAAAAATCCCACTTCGTGCAAAGGCAAAAGAGCCTCTATTCCACTCAGTCAGGCGTATAATAACACCATTACCCTGCCACGTTTCTTTTGTTTGTTTATTTATTTCTCCCTCTATCTTTTTACATAGATTCTCGTGGCATTTTCGGTTTCATCTCTCGCGCAGACGTTTACGATCCAAACCGCAAGATAATTCCAACAACGCCAGAATACTTCCCATTTCCAACTACAAGATGTCTACCACTCTTCCGATCGAGATACTCCTCCAAATAGCCCAATACCTTGATTGCAATGGGCAGTACACACTTCTACGAGCCTGTCCATTTTTAGCAGGTGATTTTGTGTACGGCCGACATCTCTTGGCCGACGCGGACAGCAACGGCAACAACCTGGTGCATATACTTGCACAGAATGGAGAGGAGGCACTGCTAAAGTCTCTGTTCCCGGATGACGACCTGGAGAGAAGTTTCTGCGTTCGAAATGTCATCCCTCGTCTAAAGCAGATGCTTCTCACACGATCCATAAACGACGAGGGGGCCACGCCCATTCATCTGGCGGCAGAAAAGGGGCATCTCGCCATTGTCGAGTGGATCGCAAAGCGCCCGGCAGTAGACCTCAGCTTCGAAGATAGAGCAGGGGCAACATGCGTGGAGCGAGCGGCGAGGGCAGGGCAAACGGAAGTCGTCAGCCTACTTCTCGACAACCCTAATTTGACGACGGATTGGAACGCCAGCCAGCGGTCAAACCCCCTTTGCCTGGCTGCCGAATATGGCCACATCGAGACCGTAAGGGCAATTCTCACGCGCCACGGGAATAGAGTCAATGTCAACTCCCGTGCAGCCTACGGCATCACAGCTCTGAGCCTCGCCGTCCTGCGAGATCATGAAGCAATCACAGAGATGTTGCTTCAGCAAAAGGACATTGACATCAACGCGGAGGATTATCTGGGCAACAGTACGTTGCACATGGCGGTCCGAAGCAAGAACCATGCCGCCCTGGAGCTCCTCCTGGAACACCCGAATGCCGATCCTAACGTTCGGGACTGGTACGGTCACACCCCTCTACAGGAGGCCGTCTCCATGGGCGACGAGGCCACAGTCAGGCTCTTTCTCAAGCACCCAGGAACGGATGTCAATCTCGGGAACAGCAAGCAGGTCACTCCCCTCATCAAGGCGGTACAGGAATGCCGCGAGCGGATTGCCCAGCTCTTGCTCAAGCGATCCGACATTGAAGCCGACAAGAAGGACTACTGCGGCATGACCGCCTTCGCTTGGGCAGCATTCCTGGGCCGCGTTGAGATTGCCGAGATGCTGCTCCAGCGGCCAGACGTCGACCCCAATTCGAGAGACGAAGACGGCGTGACGCCACTCAGCCACTCCATGCACGCCGGTTGGGAGGACGTGGCCGAGTTCCTCATCAACAGGGACGACGTCGAGATCAACGCCGAGGACGATTTTGGCTGGACGGCTCTAGCTCACGCCAAAGGCGCTCCCGACGGCATCTCGATTCTCTTGATGAAGATGCTTCTCCAGCGCGGGGCCACCATGGAGCTCTACCCAGAGATGATGGTCATGTCCAAGTCAATGGCCCATTCCGACATTGCCATCGACATGGTGGCGTCGATGATTGATGACCACGATCTCGAGGCATACATGATCAAGCGTTTCGGGCAAGAGAAGACAAACGAGGCCTTGGTGGACGGTGAGAATGGGGTGAGGACACTGCTCTTCCGGAATACCAGGGCGATGAGGATGAGACGGGATGCAGTGGAGGGGATTCGATATCAGGAGCCTTATTGAGGCGTAGGAAGTTTGGACTTTGTTTTGGATTGATATTTGAGGCTCAGAATTTGGCGCATGTTATTATGGCGTTTCACGAATATTTGGTTGATATACCACATGTAGATGTAGTTTTAATCAATATGAAGAGAAGTTGTATGTTCTACTTCGTATTAGTACGTCTAAGTGATGGTGGGGCCCAAAGCTCCCAAAAGCTAGTGCAAAAAACCACTAAAGCGCCAACGCTTACAGCAGCCTACAGACAGCAAATTGAAACCACCGATAACGATAAAGCAAAAAAGTTTCCAATTGAGCCTGGCCTGCGAACCACCTCCATCCCGTCGCAGCAACACAGTCCAGGAAAATATACCAGCCCCATCAAAGCCACAATGGCTGTCCTCGGCAAGCGCAAGGCTCCCGAGCCGACAATATCATCAGAAGACGCACAGGAAATCTTTCGGCGACACTTTGAGGCCCAGTTCCTCCCGCTGGAAGAGCAGGAAAAGAGCAAGGCGCAAAAGGTGCGGAGGAACGAAGATGAGGACGAGGAAGAAGATGAGGACGATAGCGATGGCAGCGGAGAAGATGAATGGGACGGCGTGTCGGGCGATGAAATATCAGACGAAGACGACGACGAGTTGGACGATGATGACGAGGAGGAAGAGGACGAAGATGGTAGGTCTTGGAACGACAGAATCCATCTTTTATCTCGATGGATATTATATACTGACTCCGATCCTCAAGACGCTCCCATCATCGAAGTGGTAGACCACTCCGCCCCGCAAAGCTCCAAAGCAAACACAATGTCCAAACGCGAACTCAAAGCCTTCATGGTCAGTTCCCCCCTCTATCCTCCAATCTAAAACCAAGTAAAACCACCCTCCCAAAATGCTAACCCATAAAATCCTACAGTCCTCCCGCCCACCAGATCAAACCTCCTCCTCCTCCTCCAACAAACCCGCACCCACACCATCCTCCTCAAAATCATCTTCCTCCCTCCCCGAAGACGCCCCCTCCCTCCTCGCCCAGGACCTCGAGCTCCGCCGCCTCATCTCCGAATCCCACCTCCTCCAGACCAACCGCCCGCTCTCCCTCTCCGCCGCCCTGTCGACGACTTCTTCCGGCCCCGCCGAACCAAAGGCCTTTGCCTCGGGCCGCGTCCGCCAAAAGGCCCTCGACCTCCGTATCCAGGCGCTCGGCTCGAAGATGTCCATCCACAAGCAGGAGAAGATGCCCATGCACATGCGCAAGGGCATCACTGCCGCTGCTGTGGAGAGGGAGGCTAAGCGCAGGCGTGAGGCTAAGGAGAGCGGCGTCATCTTGGAAAGGGAAACGGGAAAGAAGAAGAAGAGAGATAGGAGGGGTGGTGGTGGTGGTGATGGTGGAGGATTTGGGCCAGCGGTTGGAAGGCTCAAGGGCGCAGAGCTTCGGATAAGCGAGAGAGACGTCAAGAAGATTGAGGGGACGAGAGATACGTTTGGCAGAAGAGGCGGGAAGGATTCCGGAAGAAAGGGAGGGAAGAGGTAGATGATGTTATTCGGAGACTAACGCAAGATACCATGTCACTTTACACGGTGATGAGATGCAACATTGGATGGATAAAAGTACGATTGTTAGCACGACAAGTCATATATTGGAGCCTTAATCTTTTTCGCAAATAGATAATAGCAATTTTTGTTTTCGTGTCTATCAATTCCCGCGCACCTCAAAAGCACTACTAACAAGGGAGCCTCCTGCAAGAAGACTCTCCCATAAGCTGACATTGAATAATAAATAGTATATGTATATATATACAGACAGCGTCATTTTCACTCTCCGTCACACGCAGAACCTCCCTTTCACTTCTCTTTCTATCGCCCAAAGCCCGAAAGGAATCAGAAGATTATTAATAATCCTGCTGAAGATCCGAGCCTGAGCCCATTGTATTTAAAGAGCAAACTTGTGGTTGCAGCCGTAAAAAAAAGGATATTCCGAGCATAAGACGCATAAAAAAAAAAGGTAAGAGTGAATGAGAGAGATGGAAGAAAGTGATATCAAGAAGGAAAGAAAAACAAACATGAAATCCCCTAAACCGAGATCCATAGAACATGAAATATATCGTGACGCAAATAAATGAGAAAAATAGAAAATAAAATAAAAGTCATATGGGAATAGAACAGATAAAACACTCTACATGGCACCACCAGCGTTGATGGGAGTGGGATGGCTAATGGTCATTGGCATGCTAAGAGTCTGGAGACTGTTGAAGCTATGACTGGATGTCATGGTGGTTTGAGGCGAGATCGTGCCGCTGGAAACGGCGGCGTTGATAGAACCGGGAACAAAGGCCGATTCCGATGTAGGCGATGCTTCCTCGACAGATCCAAGTTGCTCTTCGCCAGAGAACTCTTCCTCTTCCTCGGCAGAAAGATGCAATGAACCCTCGCCACCGTCCTCACGGCTGTGGGTGCGCTTGTGTCTACGAAAGTTTTAAGTCAGCATATGGTATTTTGCATATGGGACAAGGTTTAGGGGGGAAACATACTGTGCGAGGTTATCTGATCGAGAGAAAGCTTTGCTGCAGTGAGGGCAGATGTATGGCTTCTCTTGTGTGTGTGTTCGGACGTGGCTATAAAATAATTCGTTAGCTAAATTCTGGGTGAGACTATGCTGTTGAGGCGAGAGCGAGAGCTTACCGCTTGAGGTGCTCGAGACGCTTGAACAGTCGGCCACAAGTGGGGATCGGGCAAGAGTGAGACTTGTGAGGATAAGGGCCGAGCTCCATCACCGTAGCGGATCGGGCACGTCGAACGATACCACCAGCCATCATAGGACGGCCATCAGCGGACATATCGTCACTGATATGAGAAAAATCGTGCTGCAGAGCCATGGGGTGAACCGCGGGGCTGCCATGTCTTGACATGTCCATGAGATCCTTGTGCTGAGAGTTGGCATACGACAGGTTGGAAGGCGAGTTGCCGGTGGATTCTTCACCCTCAGCGACGGGTCCCATGGAGACGGAGACAGACCGACGCAGATCCGATGGCCTGTGAGGAGCCGAAGGGGTCGATGTGGGTGCGATGCCAGACATGGAGGTGGGGATTGAGGTGCGGCGTCTTCGCTGCTTGTAGGTAGGAGATCCCTCAATCACGGAGTAAATGTTGTTTGCGCCGTAGGAGCGAGGGAACTGCGGACCAGCAAGGTGAGATGGCATCTGAACCATTCCACCAAGACCCGACATGCCGGACATGTGGTCAGGGATGACGGAGTAGAGGCCAGTCTCCTCGTTGGCGATGTAGGCGGGCTCGGCAGTCATGCCAAGAGCCTGCTGGGGAGGAGTAATGGGCTCAAACGACAAACCTCGGTTGCTGTAATCCTCATAGCCCGAGGACACAAAGGAGGGAGCAGGCGAGTACTCCAGGCCGTAGGCGGGCATGGAAGAGTGTCGGTGGTGGCTGTGAGTAATGGGAATGCCATTCTGGTTGTAGTGGACGCGAGTGAAATCAGCCTCCCTCTTGACAGCCGCAAGCTGCTGGGGAACGGCCGGAGCCATGCCCATGGTGTCGTAGGGGACCATTGTCTCCATGCTTTCAGCCAAAGGGGCCATGGTGTGAGGAATGATGCTCGGGGGAGGCATGGAGTCCATGGCCCTCATGACGGGAGAGGTCGACTGGCTCTGGTTGAATGAGGACTGCTGGGCGTTGAAGGAAGACGAGTTGGCCTGCTGGCTTTTGGTGAGCTGCTCGTAGAGCGACTGTGAAGAGTCGTACTGGAAGGACAGGGCAGGCTCGCTGACAGCGACAGTGGTGGCCTCCTGGCCCATCTTCTCTCGCTTCAAGTCTCGCTCCAGCGCATCCAAGAAGAGACGGTCGTGGGGCACGCTGTACCAGTAGAAGACCTTTTGCTTCTTCTGGGTACGAATGCAGTTGTTTTTGTAGAGAAAGTCGAGGAAAGCGCTCTTTGGTTCCTCCAGGGAGGCATCTGTTCCTGACTTGAGATTTCGGAGATCGGAGAAGATTCCCTCCTCGAACTTTTTGGAGTTCTTGACGGGGCGGCCAAAGGCCTGGAATCTGAATGAGAGGCATCGCACAATATCCGTGCCAGAGATGTGGAAGAGATTGTTCCACAGCACACAAGAGACATACTCGCCCGTGGGCAGGAGAAACCGTCGGATATACTGATCAGGCTGCCAGTCGACTGGAGCGGAGATGAGGAAGTACTTTAGGTTGTCTACCTGCTGGAGGGCGACCTGTGCGTCGTGAGGGAGAGCCTGCTGGGCTTCGGTGCTCAGCATGAACGTCTCAGGCTTTTGAGGCGCAATGGCCGGGTGTTGTGAATACATGATTTGCGAGTTGTGGCGATGCGCTGTGATCCAGGCGATGGGTCAGCAGTTGGAGGGCGTGAGAGGCAGCCGGTTGGGAACCTAGATCAGCTTGGCCAATGCAATTGGCGATGGCGGATATCGAGTCCCTGCGGCTTTCTAGGTTGCGCGCCGTAATTGGCGATTTTGCGCGCAGAGTGTGGATACACACAGAGAGTTAAGGAAATATCAAATGAAAGGCGCTGCCCGAGTGTCGCGAAACGTGGCGGTTCGACGCGATGTTGATGTGTGTGAGAGACCAGCTCGAAACGACTGAAAGAGGTTGCACAGCAAAAAGGAAGGACCAAACAGCAGCGTCAAGCGAATGTATGGGCGCGTCCAAAAAGCGAACCGTCAAGGCGATGATGATGATGCTGTTGATGCTGATGATGCTTCCGTGGCAGGGAGGACTGCAGAGACAGTCGCAGCCGAATTAAATGCGTATAGAAACGAAGGAACCAGCAGAGTCGGCAAAACCCCGCGACAGAGTCGTGTCTTGTCTTGGAGCGTTCGTTTTTGGACGAGATATGAGACGAGTGACGGCGGCGACTTGGCGCGCGATGAGGGACAGCCTGGCCCAACGCGAAGAAGAAATGAATAGAATAAGAAGAAAAGAGAGGGCACCAGAGGATTCTGTGCGGCTCCGAATAAAACGGGAAAATGCAGAGGAAGGGGTGGAGGCGGAGGAGAAGAAGCGAAAGGGCAGAAAAACGTTGAAATAAGAAACACAGGGAAAAGATTTCAGAGGAAGGCCGCGAGGATGGAGAACGGGGGGGATGGCACGTTTAATGGGGTGGAGTGGCTGCTGAGAGAGCCTGTAGAAGCGCCAGGCCACGGGCTATTTTTTGGCGCTGTAGGCCTTACAGGACGGGTGCGCACGAGTAGTGGCGGTGGTGGCAGTAGTGGTGGTAGTGGTGAGTGGTGCTGGGCTGGGCTGGGCTGGGGCTGGGAGTTGCTGTTATTACGAGCTACTCAGGCACGGGGTAGCCTTCTTGTATTGCACGGCGCAGGCGCTACGGCGGCAGTACCTTGACGATACTTGGCGGTGGAGTGGTCCTCCCTTTAGCGGAAGGGGAGCGAGGAGGGGGAGCCACTAATAATACACGCGGAAGGAAATAATATAAAAACAGAAAAAAAAGAGAAAAAAAGAAAAAGAGGGTGCGCAGGGGTCGGTGCGCACAAAGAGCTCAGCACCAGCCAGCGGCGTGGGCAGGCAGCTGCTAAGCCTGTTCGGGGCATGGCGGGCGGCACGGGCGAGCGCGATTGAGAGAGGGTGTGGGCCATGGGAAACGAGCAACTGCTGGCGATAGCGCATGAGCCACTGGGGCCAGGCCCTGGACTGGACTGGACTGGACTGGACGGTGGTACCTGGGTGCTCCTAATCTGAATGGAGTGGGTTCGTACAGCAGAGAGGAGGAGGAAGATTGCTGAAGAGAAGTGAGAGGGAGAGAGAGAGAGAGAGAGCATACAGTATTGACAGTGCATTGGGGCGAGGCGAGAGTGGGATACAGCGCTAGGCGTTGCTGGACGAACCAGCGCTCTTGACGTGGGAAATGCCCACTGGCCACAGCGCATTGGCGCCGTCATGGCGCTCGCAACGGCGCTTCTCAGCCAACCAGCGGCCCGTACAATGCAATTGTTTGGTGCCTGGGCGCTTTGCTGCAAGAGCCCAACCACGGCCAAAGTACGTGCATTGCAGCACGCATCTATTCCCGGTGGCAGACGCACATGCTCGCTGGTTCCTCCAGCTCTGCCGCGAGATTCGATTCGTGCACCGCCGGCCGAAATGCGTCTGGTGGAATTGCAGCCCAGGGGGCCCAGAGAGCGAAAACCGGGCCCTTCATCTGGTCTCCCCCACTCCCAATGCCCGCTTCCCTGCTCGAGAGAGCTTTGCACGACCGTGTCAGAGAGCGGGTGTGCAGGTAGCGAGACAAAAATAGGACGGGCGTGTGTCGGCAAAGGGGCGGGCAATCTGCTGGCGACAAGAGTCCGTGGCCTTGTTGCTTGTAATCCAATTCCAATCCTTCAGTGTTACTTTCACTCTAAGGACTCGGTCCCCTTTTCTCTCAGGCTTGCTGCTCCCCTGCCCCCAAGACCAGATCATAATACTTGACAGCAATTACGCATATTGGCCACCTGATTGATGACTTGGCCAGGACACAGCCTTCCGAGGAATGGTGCGTGAAGGACGACGGCTCGATGCCATTCATGCCGCTGAGCCAGCTCCGTCAACCATTGCCAGAACTGTAACCAAAGTTTATGGGAGGCAAAGAACGCCGCGTTAACTTTCGTTTGATTGAGTGGTTCTCTTAATACGAGTACGTTGCTCCAAGTATCGACGGGCACTAGTCGTCGATACCCCTGACCGGATGTTTGACCGCATGAAGTTGCAATCTGGAGCTCATTAGGTCCCTTATTCATTACATGAAAGCCTCGGAGCAGATGAACAGACTAGGAATGGAGAACCCATCGCCAGGCAGCGCCTGCTCCGGTGCCTCATTGCCGGCCCCGCAGGCGTCCATACACGCTCCATTGAGGAATTCCTCGAGAGCGACGCTCGCAGGTACTGCACCTGTATGGTATGCAGCCAAGTACGGTATTGGGCGGCGGCTCATGAGACGGCCACTTCTGGCAGCCCATGTGAGCAAGGATATCTGATTGGGCCCGTTGGTGCTCGCCTTTGACGCAGGAACAGGCCAGACGGGTGTCTCCGTGCTTCCCATTACCGGTGTCTCGCCTGTCCGTGGCTCGTCACTGCCGGCATGGCGTGCGAACGAACCAGGAACCCCAACGAAAGACTCCGATAAACATTGTTTTCGATTCATCAATCCAAGACGCCAAAGATAGCCCATGAGATCTCTCTGTTGGTTTGCTATATCTACTAGAAAAAAACGAGCGAGATTCATTGGTAGAGTTCGAGATCCCCAGCCGTCATCACAGGAGAACGAACACTCACGCCAGATACTACTCGCAGGTGGGCGCTGGCTCTTTGCACTTGCATAGTATGAGTAGTAGACTCTCTACACAGTAATTTTGAAACAAGGTGGCATCCTAAACGGGATATCGAACAGGCACACTCTTCCTTGCCTACTGCTATGATGGCGAGGCGATGCGTGATCGTGGCCAAGACCACCCAATACTAGTGCCATTATCTTGATGGTGGCAGCAGAGGCTTCAACCTCAGCTAGAATATCCCAGTCGTCTTTTTAGTAGCATCTAGCAGTGTCAGAACAGCTCTCCTGCATAGAATCATCGGAGACATCCTGAACAAAGATGGCTAGACAGTGCCCGAACTGCCACCTGTAACGCCCGATTGCCATGCTCCCTGCTGTGATGGGATCTGAGCTTCCCCACAGTGTGCTGCAGCCAGGACTCGCGATGTCAGTGCTTCGTGCCCTTTTACTCTGCTCTATCATGACGATCCGATAGGTATTCCTTGGCAAGCGTACCAGTAGGATTGCCGCGAGGACTCTTCCTCTCCCATCGATTTGTCATGGCCATGCCCCTTGTCACATTCGAAACATGAGAAGATCGTGGCCGCTGCATCGCCAGTGGGACAAGAGGTGGCAGAGGAAGCAACTGTGGGTTGGGGTTAATCCAAAGAGGAACTCTGTAAACGAAGTTTGGAAGAAGTCGCAGCACTACGAGTCCCAAAGTCCGGGAATACTTGTAGCTGCCTCTGCAGGCTCATGAAGCCACACCTGAGCGCTGCACCGTCCGCAGCACCATGTCCTCGTACACCTTCTGCAACGCCCAAACCCGCTTCAATGGCTCTCTGCACTTCTTCCAGCTTCCTCGTCGGTGTCCAAACGGCACTGACATCCTCGCCATACCGGGACAACGCTCATCTCATCTCTCTTGCTCGCTTCGTCCTGAGGGCTGCCGAAGGGGGCATCTCGTATGCTTGGCGAGCGTCGCCTGCCAAACCTTTTTCCGCCGCCGACGGCCCTTCGCCCACCACCTGGCCGGACGAGCCTTTCCCTGCAACCGCGCCGCCGCAAGCCAATCGATGCCAGGTCTTGGAAACAGGGATTGCTTGGACCACCACGCGGCCCGGGCTGCTGCACGAGAGACCTCTCAAGATGAAACGCGCCTGGAGCAACGCTTCAGAGTGGCCCCTGTGGAGAGACGGCGTTGCTAGAGACACGCGCCGCCGTGATTGGCTGCGTCAGATTCTGAACGCCCCCCAACCCTTGTCTCACTTCGCAGATTCCGGCCGAATCATGGCTGTGTCCATCCATCTTCCCCTCTCCTCATACCATCATGCGTGATGCACGAGCAGGGGAACGAGTCGGTTGCTACATACTACATAGTATGTACTCAACTTGCACAGCATGGGATGCGACTTCGCTAAGCTTGATGCCATGAGGTAGAGTTGACGATGAATGCAGGTGACCGCATCTGGGCGGGTCGTGGCTCTGTGACCAGGCGCTTTGATAGCGAGCAGCGGTCCGGTCTATTCTCAACCGCACCGTGTCCGACGACGACGCTTCCCGCGATGTAGAACCTGACCGTGGCCCAGAGGCTTTGAGGTAACCGCAAGATACAGCCCGTGGCTTGCGACTATGCCGACTTGCCTATGTTAAACTACAGTGCAGTTCGACTGCTAGAAACCTTGCTAGACGTAAGACGAGCATAGCATCGCCCGAGCCGAGTCGGGCCAAGCAAAGCTACCCCCTATTAAACGATGCATTCGATGTGCAGACCAGCTGCTGGCGCTAGAACCTCCGCCGTTGCTCCTCAACAGGGCCATATCATGCAAGCAAGTCAACGCGATGATCCAGCGCATCAGATCGTCAAAGATGCAATCATGTATGTACAGATAACGCTACTACGCACGCAGCTTCTCTCAGTCTGATCGGCGAGGCTGGCGCACGGCGCACATCAGAGAGGGCCAAGAGAAGTCTGGCCTGCTCCACAAAATCCCGAGGGCATTGAGCTAGGTATTGCAGTTAAACGCCACACATCATGACAATGGCTGTCGAAAAAAGATTACGAGTATGCTTCTGCTAGCAGTCAAGCGTTGGAATCCTGCGGCCATGGGCCTTGGGGATGTTGACGGCTGGTTGCCCTGGCCAGGGTAGTGGCCATCTGAAACATGACGATAAATGCTTGCGTGCTTGATCGTCCCGCCCGTGTGAGCTGATAGCCCGGTACGCGCCGCGACCCTCTATACAACTCCGGGCTATTATGTGACGACAAAAGCGATTTGTGAGAAGCCGCATGTAAGGGGCCATGCGGGTCTTACTCATGTGGTGATATGCAGGCACCATTGTCATCATGCAGAAGACTCTTCACAAATCAACGCCGTCGCCTTCAGTCACAGGATCCCCGGCGCTTCGACTCGCGCATCTAATGATATATCTCTTTCATAGCGCTGGCTGGGTCATGAAGCAAAGTATATAGCCTACCTTTCCAGTGACGCCATGCCAGCATATCCACCTCTGGCGCTGCGAGCTGGCGGCCTGCAAATTGGCCTCTTGTAAGCCACTGTTGTTGTCCAGGCTTTTTATTGGTAGTATATGCTGTTCTGCGACTCGACCAGCACGCTACGAAATACCGCTTGACGCTCAGATATCTTTGGCCCGAGCCAAAATTAGATCAAGCTTAACACTGCATCGGCCAACCAGAAACGCGAGATTCCTCTCTCTTCAACGTAGCAAGCATGTCGCGAACAAAGCTCGTGTTTGATTGGCTTACAGCGCATCCTCCATGCCTATCATTGATACTATTCTTTTTCCGCTCTGCTCGCTCTGCTCTATGCTCCATCTTGCATCACCGCTCCGCTCAGGTAGCTCTCCTCCTCCTCAACAGACGCGGTTTCAAGAGCAGGCATGGATAAAGATAGTAACATGGTGGCATGGATTGGCCCGCCAAGCCAAATGAGTGAAGCTTTACCGCTTGGCCATGCAGCTCTCTGTCCTAAGCTGGGCCAGTTGATATTGCGTGGCGTCGAGAAAAGGCCCTTTTGGCGAACGCCACACGGCTTCAGATACTGAAACGGAGCCAAGCAGCGCGGGGCTGGTGTCGGCTAGTCATTCATTCTTCAGCCCTGGCGTGCTAATACCATTGTTGACTTTGGGCCGTACTTAGCTTGGGCCATTTACTGATGTAAGCGCAGACTAGGACCTCGCTCATTTCCTTTAGCCAGCGGCTGTCTCCAGCAGTCTCGTCAGAATGGCACGAGATCGTACTAATCTACAATCTCCCGATGCATCGAGCTTCTTGGAGCTCAAACCGGAGCTCGCATCGTACTCTAGGTGAGGCTGATGACCTGAAACGGCACCATAGCTTCTAGAAAAAGACGAAACTACTCCAAAATCATCATCTGGCTCTCCTAGCAGCAGCTATATCGATGATAGCGCACCTGCACGAGCTGCTATCAACTATCCACCTACCTGATGTACGGAGTTGCCCGCTCTCGCTATTACCGGGCGATCAACTATTGGGAGGGGGGGGGTCATTTGCTCTCGTCTTGCGCCCTTTGCGTGGCTGACTCGATCACTGTTTAATTCGAATGAGTGTAGCAAAAATGATGGATCAGCTGCGAAGACCGCTGCTAGTATACTATTACTATCAGCTCAAGGTTGAGTGACGATATGCGGAGTAGGCGTTCGAGACTCGGCTCTGTTTTCGAACACGATACGGATACTTGGCCCGCGCGATTACGCGCAGGAGCCGAAACCTCTGTATACTTGAGACAACGAGGCTCCGTTTCACCCTCTTCTAGAAGAGCGAAGCATCGACTAATGAGGCCTAGAGTCACCTTTTCAGCTCCAAACTATCCAAAGCAGTACCAATTTTGGAAATTCTACAGCAAGTCACGGGCGTGTCAATGTTTCGAAACAAACATTACGACTGAGACCATTGTATCTGGTCATGCGGCTAAATAGAGATGCTCAGCTACCAAGCTAAATGAACTGCGGAAGAGTAAGAATCAGAAGGCTGGGAAATGCGCTCCGGAGGCCAGCCTAAGCATGCAGGCTGGGTCGAGTCTTGACTCGTAAGAGGCGTCTGAAGCTGATGTGCTTTTTCCCTTCTCTCGATGCCTGGTCAATGGATAACCCATGACATCTACCTACTTGAAAGCTGAGGGGACAAAGTCTATCCATATTCCTGAGGACAAGCGATTCGCATCGGCCCCAGATTTCCAGTCATCGGGAATTGGAATTCGTCAGATTAGTTGGTAAAATTTGATTCGGCCATGTAGATATGCAATGTCCAAAACTCGTACGAATATCGACCGCAGCCGCGGACTTTGGCCCAAAAGCTTTGGCAGCCAGTATCCGAATGGCCCCTGCTATTCACTCTTCTTTTCCCCTTTACTTCGGAAGCCGCCTCAACGACCTGACGACTTCGTATCGCCACTAGATTTACGTAGCAGTCGAGATTTCTAGGCATCCTTCTTCGTACGATATGCAGCTGCGAGATAATACTACATCACATCCCATGTCCATCTCCGCTTGCAACCCCTGGCTGAGCAGTCTCGCGTCTCTTTTTCTCTTTCCGCTTGTCCAAGCAGACACACTACAGCCGCTCCGACTGCCATACTGGTACAAGCACATGCATCCGATGCCTGCTACTCCATCTCTCCCGACGGAGTGCTCTATAAATGCACCGTCAGTAAATGCCGTTTACCCCTCCTGCATCATGCAGACAAGTCGTGCACACCGCATGGGTTGCGACCCGATTGGCCGAATAACACCAGCAGGTCCCAAGTATAGCATTCTGAAACCGCGTCTTTTGGCCTTTGAAACAGCGCTCATCCAGCTCCGCGGGCTTTGGTTATTCACCTTTCCGCTTGTTCGGAGTCTCTGTGGGAGGCAAGTGGCGGAAATAGCACCATGACACCGGCGTAGATGCTTCGCAGTCTCTTAGCCACTTAGCCGCTTCGCTCAACTTCGGGGGCCCAGAAGTCGAGCAAAGATGTCCGATGTCTGGGTTTCAGAATGTTGCTCCCTGAGACTGGAGAATGACTAGCCACGGAGAAACTGAAGAGCCATGCGGGAATGGGGCTAATACAATCAATAGTCCGGGATCGATTCGAGGACGTGATGGTGTTGTTGTTACCCGTCTCCCCGGCGATAAGAGAGGTTTATGGTGAGAACGGTAAGGGACCCCCATGCGTGAAATGCTGTAATTGGACGCCGAGGGTTACTAAAAGAGTGGTTTTTTTCCCGTATTTTCGTTATCTGCAATTCCCGTGGCACAGGCGAGATTTGGATCCCGAGTTTGGGCCACAAAAAGAAAAGAAAAGACTGAAAACCGTTGAACATGGTTGAAGAAAATGGCCTGATTCTTACGACAGGCGTGGAAATTACGCTGCAGATCCAGGCTCCATAGGCAGCGTGTAGGGTATGTTGTTTAATTTCGCATATGCACACTTTGTAAGCAGCGGTGCAGAGTAATATGCAGAGATAGACTCTTGGTACTGTTTGTTGCACAGGGGCCTGGCGTGGGACTTGTGCATAGCGACTTTTGAATCAACCACCAAATCGGAGCATTTGAATCGGGACAGTAGTAATTATGTGGTAGCCATGAACAACATGTCCCTTGGCTTGGCCGGGTTAACAAGCATAAGTGGCAAATTGCATGCAGTGCAATCACACAAATCAAAGGTCTAGATTCTACACCGACGACCCATGCATGAAGTCCGGAAGAAGGATTATGCCTGTAAGATGCTGGTAGAAGAGCCAACAAACCACCAGTGACGTGCCATCCACTAAGCATCGAGTGGCATGGCATGGTTCCGTTGCCTTGCACAGTCCTCACTCAGTCAGGCTTTTTTCTCTCTCTTGCAAATGTACTTTAGTAAGGCACAGTATATTGAATCCTTCCTGCTAACCGCCACACGCAAAAAAGCAAATACATACTTATCTACTGTAGCAAACAGGGTAGGCTTAAAAGGTGTGTGTGTCTGTGTGCATGTGTATGTATGTCACTGGGCAAAAGTCCCGAGGAAACAAGACTAAAAACTACTATATAAACAAACTTCCGAAAGGAACAAGAAAAGGAGTAATACGTAGTAAGGCCAAAAAAAAAAAAAAAGCAAATAATACATATATATATATATATATATAGTATATAGGAAACGGCAAACACCATCACTGCATTAGCGCACACACATACTATATAAATGCAATAGGAAAGGAGACGAGACAAAAAAAAAAATAGCGTTAGATTCCTTAGGCGAAAATAGACTTTGATCCTTTAATGCAACAACGGGCGCTGTTTTGTAATTTGAACAAAACAAGCTAATGTCGGCAGATACCTATTACATTCGTTCGTCCTCAAGTCTCATGATATGACACAAAGTTTAAAAAGCAAAAAGAGCCAGAGAGAGAGAAAAGCAACATAGATGAATTTCTTAGCCCCCAGCACGTACACACGCATACGTACGTACATACATACATACACACACAAAACGCGGTATTACAACATGTTTTTGTTTTCTTTGCAAAAAAAAAAAAAAAGGAGACAAGGAAAAAAAAAGAAAAAAGAAAAAAAGGTTGCTCTCGCCCTTGCATGAATCCTCCTTCACATCCTCCCTTGATCAAAACGTTGCGTCTCTGTATAGTCTTATCCTCTCTTCTTTTCTTCCTGCTCTCGCTTTTCTTTCCCTCTTCGGGTGAGAGGGGGTCTTTTTTTTTTTCTTTGCTTTTTCTTTTCTTTCCAAGATCCCTTTGCTTATTCCCTCTTTCCCGCCCCCCTTGATAAACGGCAACGTCGCACACAGGATCATAGATAGAATGGGTTGGACAGACGCGGGTAAATAGATAGGCCGTGATACTATGTACTGCTGCATTGGCAAGGCGCCAATTTAGGATCGAGCCTCTTCCAGCTCCAGCTCCAGCTGTCTGATTCGCTCGCTCTGGTCCTGGGATCCTGATCCAAGACGCTTCTTTAGGGATTCGACCTCGGAGGTGAGGAGCCCAATCTGGTCGTTCTGTGCACTGATTATCTTCGTCTGGTTCTCAATCAGCTCCTTAATCTCGGATAAGGAGGTCGCGGCATCACTGGAAGCGGCAGCGGCGGGGGCGGGAGCGGGTGCGGAAGCTGCTTTAACGGGAGCTGGAGCAGGGCTTGCAACCGGAGGAGCGGCAGGCTTCGATTCTGATCGAATGGGGAGAGGAGCCCGATGAGCTGGCTTGACTTCCTCATCAAAGCTTGATGGCTCCTCCTTCTTGGGCTCCTCTTCCTCAGTGTCTTGGTACTTGTTGGCCATAGCAGCAATCGAGCTCTTCTGGTCGTTGACGCTGACGGGAGCTCGGAAAGCCGGCTTAGGCTCCTCCTTGGGCTCCTCCTTCTTGGGCTCAACAACGGGGGCTGGAGCAGCAACTGGGGCCGGCGGCTGGTAGTTGGCGGCAACCTCCTTGGGAGCAGTCCCCTCGTAGACACTCTCCAAATCAATCTTTGCAGGAATATCGGTTTTGCCATCGAGCCACTCCTTGGCGCTCATGGCAGGACGAGTTCCAATGGCGGGAGGGAAAATATCTGATTGGAAGGTCTCTGCTCTACGGGGCACAGTGAAGGAGATGGGCTCGATGTAGTTGTCATTTACCGTCTTGAAGGCGCGCATAACCTCGTTCTCGTGAACCTGGGGCGATAGATTAGCCGGATGCTGTCAGAGCCTCATACCCACGGGCTGGAATACTCACGTTGATACCGCGTCGCGGAACAAAGGCGATACCTCGCTGAGGATCTGCGGACTTGTATTCGCTCAGGTACTCAAACTTGTCATTCTCGTACTCGTAGTAGCGGATGTTGCCGTCACTGTAGACTAGTCAGTAACCGTAATTTCTGGTGGCCGGAATGCCGTGATCAATGGCGGCGGGGGAGGGGTTGTGCTTACCCCTTGCCAGCAAGGTAGAGGCAGTTGGAACCTTCGTCCCAGAATGGCATGCAGACTCCAGAGATGGCATCCAGATGAGTGAATCCGCCGATGGGATCGCTGCGACCGGGCTCCCACAAAGCAATCTGTCGCTCGCTCATCTTGGAGAAACCAGTCGTGGCAAATCGGTTGTGCTCGCCCATCCAGACTGCTCTGCTGTTCTTGGCACCCGTGTGGCCTGCTGCCTCATGCACAGGCTTCTCCTGGCGGACATCCCACACTCGGATCTTCTTGTCTCTCGACGTCGTCACAAGCAGGTTGCCGCTCGCGTTCCATGACAAGCTCTGTACGATGTCGGTGTGTTGGAGAGTCAGGTGGCTCTGGCCGGTGCCAACGTCCCAAAGCTTGATTGTGAAGTCGCCGGAGGCCGAAGCGAGGATGTTTTCGGCGGCGGGGTTGAACAGGACCTGTCCGACTTTTCTATTGTAGACGTGTTGGTAAACTTTCCATTCCGTGAAGAGAAGAGCAGAGGAAACTCGGCAAAAGTCAGTAACTTACCTCGTGTGACCTCCGAGCTTGCTGACTGGTGATACATCGGGGATCACCTCAGCATCAGTGTAGAGCGAGAAGTCCTTCGGGACCTCCCAGATAAAGACCTTTCCGTCTTCAGAGGCAGAGGCGATAATGTGATCGTTGAACGGGTTCCTTTACCGACAAGTCAGCGACTCAAACGTCTGGGCGACAGGTGGGCTGACAAGGGTCTGCCAACGAGAAATAGGGGGGGGTAGCGGAGAGCTCACCAGTCAGTGTCGAGCACAGTCGCAGTGTGTCCGCGAAACAGAGGGATCTGATCAGGAGCTTTGCCCTTCTCGCTCAGAGGGATAACTGCAAAGGCGCCGCCTCCAGAAGACTCCCAATTGACCGACAGGTACTCGGCGTTGGCCTATTATTCAACTCTTATCAGCACATCGGATCGAGGCAAGGTCGCAGCCCATCGCGCGTCTCGCCGGTCGTCGTATCGTACCTTGACCAGGTTCGTGTCCCAGGCATTTCGGCTGATGCGCAGGTTATCGTAGCAAAACTCCTTCTTTGTGGGCTTGCCAAAGATGTGTCCTAGAGTAGCGTGCAAACTGGTCAGCCTCGTCGTCGTCAGCGCAAGAGAGAGGGGGGGCAGCTATCAGTTCGCGACTGGCAACGTACGGTACTTGGACGCCCGGACAAATCGACCAGCCATTGTGGCGTCCTCTGAGAAAAGAGAGCTGAAGGGGAGAAGAGAGGCGTAGGAGAGAGAAAGACGTTGAGAGAGGGCGTTTGCAGAGGTGCGAGGAGGATTGCGCTTTGGTCAAGGTAGAATCGGGGGGGTTGCTCAAGAAAGGGTGCTGTGTTCAGATACCGCAGCTGTTACAGGTGACGATGCCCCCCGGATGAGCTCAATTGGCTGCCGAGCCCACTGAGGGACCCGCTGCGCCTCGCCAGCTGGTTCAGAACCCCACCAGGAGGCGCCCGCTTTCTGTCAGCGCTGCCTTTAACAGCTCGCGACGATGATCAGGATTTGTTTTGCTTGCTATGAACTGTCATTATCATCATCTATACGCTTTGTTCAAGTACGTATTTTACTCTAAAAAACCTCAAAATTTTCAGATGCTCAACACCAATATTCATCCATCATATATGATTGATATTTGGCTACATTTAATAAATGGGTCACGTGCCCCAGCTTTTTATAGTAGCAGCAGTAGACCCCTTAGCTTATGGAGTGATGCTAAAATTAAATGACGAGGCCGGAGATGGCACAGCACTGAGACACCACATCGCCAAGGGAGAGATTATGCTCAAACAACGACTAGACGTGGGAATAGCTTCAGGATTCTTTCAAATATAGGTATCCCTGTCCATATAGCTGTGTTGCTAGTCCCTATGCCGCACAGGGAAATGAAAAATCTCTCCATAGAGTAACTTGAGCAAGTTGGCGTAGATAGATGAAGGTACACTCATATAAAGCCTCACCCCTTTATTCACTTGGTGGCCCCATGATAACTCACCCGTGCACACCGATCAACTCACAGACCATTTTTCATCAGGACAAAGGAAGAAAAGAGAAATTGTGCCAAGTTTATTCCATTGACATCAAGGAACTACGCATTGGCTGCGTTGGTCTCATTTCATTATACTTGCTACCGTTTTTTTAGTACAAAATCAGAATCCATACGTACAGCGGCCTATGCCGCAAACAACTATGAGATAGCAGCAAGCAATGAAGAAAGTAGAAAGAGGAGAAAAGTAACAGAAAAAAAGGGGGTAAAAAGAGACAAGAAGAAAAAAGAGAAAGAGCACCGGCAACGCCAATGAATGTGTCTGTAGTAGCAAATTTGCGCCATGCCCCTCCACCTCCATCGGTTATACCCCATAATCCAACACGTATTCATAACATAGCAAGTACATCCCAAGTCCATGCGTCTTGCCCATCCCCTCTTAGTTGAACGTACTCCTCGTCCGTGAGTGCACTCTTCGGCTCTCAGTGCGACGTCGAATCTGCTGTTCGTGTTTGAGGACAAGCTCGCACCACTTCGCCCGCGATCGGGGTCCACCAGCTTCCTCTTCTAAACCGGCATCTCCACGGCCAATGACGTCGGAAAGGGCCTTCATCCAGCCTTCCTTGTCTTCACCTGTATCAGCATAGAAGTCAATGACTTCGCCGTTGTTGAAGCGTATGCGGAATCCCTCTTCAACAAACATGTAGCCCTCTTCTTCTTCTGCGAAAGCAGATCGCCGGCGCTTTCCACCTTTACCGGTTGTCTCCTTCTCCATCAATGTTCTACGATCATCGATCAATCGTTTGGCATTGGAGAGATTGATTGTTGCACGGGGCTGGCGAGTAGCCTCATGATAAGCAGTCAGCTTTGTACCAACAAGCTTAAAGTATCGACGGCGCCAGTACTAAACAACGGGGTTAGTCAAAAGTTGGGAAGTTAAAGAGGGGGAGGAATGTGGATTAAAAAAATTCGAGAATAAACTTACGGGACAGTCACCACCCTGTTGGCTCAAGACACCTTCCCAATTACGGGCGAGCCTCTCTTCGGCAGCCTTGAGCTCTCGAATGCATGAATTCATGCTCTTGGGCATATCGTCGTCTGTGACGCCATTGGGGCGAGGTACAAAGAGAAGCTGAAGCTCTAGCTTTCCAATCTTGTACGGCGCCCGCCTGAGAATTCCAGAAGCATTGCCTCGCTTGCTCTTGATGGTAGAGGCGAAGCTCTCTTCCTCGCTAGCCCACTCGTTGAAGCAAACAACCTCGGCGGTGTATGGGCGACCAAAGCATCGATTCTCGTGCTCCTTTAAGGAGATGTAAGCTCGAGCAAAGCTTCCATCTTCGGCAGCTAACCGTGAAAAGAGCTCGTAGGCCGATCCGGCATCTTTACGTTGCCGCGCTAGCGCCTCTTTCTGCTGCTGCGCAAAGCGCTCCTCCTCTGCTCTCTGCCGAAGCTCAAGCTCCTTGCGCTTCTTGGGTGACGCAAAAACCCTGCTGAAGGTTGATGTCTTGGGTTTGGCCATCTTGACCGCCGCAGGCTGGACGTGAGAGTAAGTCGGCTTCTCTAGTTTTACGTTCAAGGTCAGTTGGAACTCGAGGTCGTTTGGAACGACAAGTTCAAACTCTTGGCCGATCGGTGCATTGCGAGCCAGTTCCAACCAAGCTGTTGTCACACAGTGAACGCCGTTATCCAGCGTCAGGCTAAACCAGCTTCGCTCATCTAATGAACATTTGTTAGGTATTTTTTTTTTCTGGATACTCGCAACAGAATGGGGGATAATATGCCGCTGCTTACTCTTCGGAATAGGTAGTTCAAGATCCTTCACGCCAACAACCTTGACAAAGAGACGTCCCCTCTCACCCGAGTCTGGGTTGGCCACATCAACGTTGTAGTCCTCTTCAACAACCTTATTGAGAGCGGTGGCATTGCTCTCTTGACCCGGTAGGGGTGGAACAGGGCTCAAAACCGGTTGTCCCTTTCGAATGCTGCGACGAGTTTGGCTGTTCCAGGGTTCGACGGTCCATGACTGTGGGCGATTCGCCTTGATGGGTGAATTATTAGCTGATCGTGTCCTCCAAGAATCTTCCGCATCCTTGTCGCTGGCAGTCACGAGCTTGGTGTTTTGTCGCATCAGATATCCGCGCTGAGAACAAGACGTAATATTAGCATCCAGTTGACTTGTACCTAGTGAGGTGAGTTGCTCCCCCGACACTTGTCGAGGCGAAGGGTAGTAGTGATTGGTGGAGTTAATATGCGGTATGGGGGGAATTGGACCACTGAAAGCTACCTTTTGTGTCTCGATAACTCGTTCAAAATCCTTATCCAAGCTGAGGCCCATATCCAGATCAAGGGTGAGACTCCGATTCTTAAAACTTGGATGTCGCGCCAGGAAACTGTCACTGCTCAGCTCCAGATCTTTGCCATCTCGAGGGGCAAGCCCGCGGTGCTTGTTCGGGATTGATGGAACACTTGGTATTTCGCCGCTAACGTGCCTGCGGGCTTCTCGCATGGCTACAATGTCGGAAGGCGTATTAGAGACTCTTGTCTTCAACTTGGAGCCTGAGGCCTTGATCGTTGCGAGCCGTTCGGGAATTTCGGGGGATTCTCTCTCAAGGATCGTGTGATCTTCTTCATCTTCATCTTCGGATACGGGATTGTGGATGACAGAGTCGGGGGTTCCCGACCTGTCGTCGTCATACGACTTGAATGAATCATCACCCCAACCGGTGCCGTCATAGTCTGGCTTCGGGACCAATTTTTCTGGTGTTTTAATTTGGGGGATCTCAGTTGATATTCTTGGCGACTCATCATCCAGCTCCTCTGAGACATCATGGTTGGGATCTAGCCCTGTGTCATAAGTAAAGTCCGATTCCAGGTCAGAAACCACTGAGCCCGCAAATTCGCTAACAATACTAGACTCAGCGTCATGATGGCTTTGTTCATTGGCCTCCATTGGCGAGATGGCTCGTGGGGTCAGCGCCTCTTCAGCGTCGTTCTCATGGTCCAGGGGCGAAAGCTCTTTTACTGCTTCTTTTACTGCTTCCTTGGCAGGTTCTTTGGCGGGTTCCTTGGCCGGTTCTTCAATAGTAAGGTCTTCCTCGACAGGTTTTTCTTTATGGTCAAGGCCATCTTCTGTGATTTCGCTGTCCTCTCCGCCATAGTGAGAGTGGGAGCCTTCTAGATCGTCATCAGATTGAAAGTGAGAACCATCAAGCTCATCGTCATATTCATCGTCGTAATCGGAGTCGTACATATCGAATCCGGTGGAGTCTTCATGAATGACACGATGGATAATCACACTGCTCTCCGCGGGATCTTCGTCGTCATAATCATCTTCGTCGTCATAACTCCTATCGTCATCGTCTTCATCGTCCATCAATGAATCTTCAGTTGATGGAATGGGAACGTCAGGGTCAAGAGGAAAGTGTTGGTCTCGAAGAGGACTACCAGGCGGCGAAGAAAAGTTATAATCTGCTTCGGGATCCGTCAATGCCTTGTTACCGTTAACGCGCTTCATAATAGACTCCCTGGAAATGGGCTGTGGCAGCTGATAATCCCCAATTCCTGACATGTCCCCAATATTTTCTTCTTCCTCATGAGTCTCATGGGCATCATGCGCCTCCAGCTCATCATCGTTATGAGTGTCGTTGCCGATTTGGCTATCTTGAGTGTCAACCATGGCGAGCGAGTCATCACGACCTAATGAGCTTCGGCTGCGGCCAGAGCTGCGACGAAGACGTCGCTCGCGTTGTTGTTCGGCAGCAGTCTTACCACTGCTATCATCAGACAACATCATGAGCTTAAGTCTTTCTTCAAGCGACATCTTGCCGCTAATAAAGCTCTCAATGTCGGATTTTGTGGCAGAGGTTGGAGGTGGGACGGGCAAACTTCTATGTGAGCCCTCTGGAGTTTGTGAGAGGGCTGGGGATGAGGGCACAGAGCCGGCAGACTGGCTCCTGACGTGACCTGCGCCAGGGAGGGGAGGGAGAGGGCGGTTTTCTGCGACAGATCCAACAGATCCCATGGATAAGCGCCCAGAACTGATTGCTCCTCGAGTTCCCTCGGGCATCAGACTGCCATCATCGTCGTCGCCTTCACCGTGGTGAACTAAAGAATTGTCTCTAGCCCAGTCATCGGGCCCCACAACTGGAGTCTTGTCTGTATCCTCGAGAGATGCGTCAAAGCTCTCATCATCTGGGCCACCCATGTGAGCAGGATCGTAAAGAAGATCTTCGTCATCTTCATCGTCGTCTTCTTCCGAGTCGTAACTACCTTCGCGCGAATTCGTGCCAATAGAAGAGAGATCTGGGGTGGCCATCTCATACTCGTTGATCTGAGGTGGTGCATTATCGAATGTCACGCTCTTCGTATGGCGATGTGAAGATCGACCGCTTGGGGGACCGTCTAGAGCGGAGGTGTCCGCAGACCACATGCCCGTCTCATGGTCGAAGCTACTCTTGAATTTGGAAGGAGATAGCGATGATTTTGTGGGCGAAGCTTGATCTTTGCTGGGTCCCCTCGGCGTGCTGGGGCCCGAGTAGTCTGATTTGGTTGGGCTCATCGGGGATGTAGACTTATCGCCATCGGCAGACTGAGGACCGGGCGAGCCTCCTGAAAAGTTGAATGCGCCGGGCTGGACCTTGGCTAGGGGACGTTCGATCTGAGGAATCCGAGTTGGATCATATTCCTGCTTCTGTTCAAGCGCCAAAATGTTGCTGTTCTTGACGCGGGAAGCCTTCTGGAGACGCTCGATCGAGGAGCGGCGGTGGGACGAAGGCGAGCCGGTGCTGTACATGTTTTCCGAGTTTCGATTTTGCCAGAAGACCCGCGGCGATGTCACCGAATCGGCGGGCGAAGTCTGGAATGGGGACGAGTCATTGCTGAGCGCCGACTTCTAGAAAGGCGAAAAGCCGTTGTCAGCCCGAGACACCACAACACGTAATGTCGCTAATCATTCCACAAACCTTGGAAGGAGACATTTGGTTCCAGCTAGGAGAATTACGTCTCCTTTCGGTGGGCGAAATTTCAGATAGGGGGCGGGGCTGGGGAAGGTTGGGCGCTTTCGTGGGTGATGCGTTTGGCGGCGTGCTGCCCTTCGTGATGCGCAATGGGTGCACCTGCAGAGAGAATGCAGAGGTTAGCTGCTGCGTTGCGCCGGCGGAACCAGCATTGGGTGTTGTTGGGCGCACCGGTTCAGATGACATATCGATCGAAACTGGTCTGGTTAATCCTTGCAATCAGGTCAGGCTAGGACGTGGACACATCGGCACGCAAGTCGATCAGCACAAAGGGCGATGTGACTCGGGCGAGGAATGTAACGACTAGCCGGCGTCGGTTTTTCTTCCTTCTCTTCGCAAAACGTATATAATAAAACAACAACAAAAAAAAGAGGCTAGTTTCGATACGGCAGCCTCCAAAAACGAATGATTGGAATTGAATAAGGAGAGGGGAAAGGGAAAGGGAAAGGGGGGGCGCGAGATATCAGAATGTTCGCCCGGTTAACTCTGTTCTCTTGGTGATGGTTTAAGGAAAGAAAAAAAAGAAGAAGAAGAAAAAGCTGCGTCAAAGCCCTGAACTCGACTCGGCCGCTGGCACCCAGAATCGAATTTCAACGATGACAACTTCGCGAGGGCAGAGAAGGGGGGCTATTCATTTGCAGGTCGGGGGTGTTTAAGGGAAGCGCCGTCGGGCAGCGTGATTGGCCCAACGCAAAACAAAACACGGCCCCTCAATGAGCCAGGGGTTGTCGTGGCAACGCGTCGCTATTTTGCCTAGCCTTGGGGGCTCCCCGGGGGGCACATCAGAGCTGAGGAGGGGTTCGCATGCACTAAATCTTGCTCTGCAACAGGCCTGTAGGCGGCCTGCAGCAGGGGAAAAGGGAGCCTACAGAGCCTCGTCGCCGGTGCTAGCACGCTCTGAGCTTCGGCCGGCGACGCCCAGGCTCAGCGCCTCCAGAGTCGCCATGGCAGCCGGCAGGGGTCTGAGACGAGGCAACATGCAAACAATCAGACGGCAACAGACATCTGGGCTCGGCTGAGGACGCTGATTCGGCTGATGCCGCCGCATGATGCATCTGTTTTTCACGTCCGGCCGTGATGCAGAGTCTATTCTCACTCGCATCCCACGCTAGAGCGAGCGGCCTGCAAAGCATTTTTGCCTGCCCTGTTCGCGGTGTCGTCATCGGCTCATCAGACATGCGGTCAGTTTCCGATAGATGCCCATCCCGACTCTCGTCGCATTTGGGGTTTCCTATGGCTGGCATAAAGGCAATGCATTCATGCTCCATTTCTTTTTCGTCTTCCTTCGCCCGTGGATCCATCATTTTTTTTTTTGTCTTTTCCTGGGGGGATGTTCATGCAATGCTCGCGCGCAGCCACTACAGGCGCAAGACCCCCATAACCGTGGTGTTTTCTTTTCGCTTCTTCCCTCTTCCCTTTGTTTACCTTTTTTTTTTTTTTTTTTTTTTTTTTTTTTCCATTTTGCATGACCCGTGCGATTACTAGTCGTGTCACTCCTTTTATTTTGTGTGATTACTCCGTCTTATTACCATCATTGCCTGCAGGCGACTGTGAAACACGGCAACGCCATGGTTACCGAGAAATAGGCCTGGTTTTGTGAATACGAAGCTTGAGCCATCAATTTCCTGCCCTGGCGCCTTATCAAAGTTGTGCACGTTGTGTCTTGCAACCCCAGCCTCCGTATTACCTCCTTGATCCACCCGGATCTGTAAGGCTCAACCACGCAGTAGCATTGCAGTCCCTGTAGATAATTTTGTTTGCTGCGAGATGATAAAAAAAAAACTCTATTTTTATACGAACCACTTAGTCCTCACTTCATTTACGGCTACCGCAGCTAGTTTTCTGTCCAGCCGGTAGGTAGTGAGTGGTAGCACGGCATACTGCATAGCAATATATTGATTGATATTGAAACTCCGTCAACGCACCAAAGCCATTAGCGTCGGGCTGCTTGTGTTTTTGTCAACAAACAGAAATGTTTTCTTCCCATCCATCCATCAGACACCCTGGCTCTTATTCCACTGCACGCAATCATCAAACTTGACGCCAGACCCACCAAAACAATCCAAAGCACTCCCTATCGTGAGATCTACTCGACCCCGGCTAAGCCTCTTCACAGTTTCCAAATCTTCCAAGTGCCGACCTCCGCCGGCATATGTGACCGGAATAGAACACCACCCTGCTAGGCGCTCAACCAGCTGCTCGTCGATTCCTCTCTGCAGCCCTTCGTTGTCTGCAGCGTGAATTAAAAATTCTGAGCAGTATGGCTCTAATAACTGTATTGATTCTGCAATTTGAAAATGAGCCACATTACCAAAAATTGAAGTAAATCGCCGTCATTTAGGAACGTATAGATTGCTAACCTTGGTTGATTTCCATATCTGTCAGTGTCTGCCATTTGTTCATGGCAACAAACCACTTGTCTCCTTGGCGACGGCAGCTGAGGTCAATTACCAGCTTGCTCTTATCTCCGCCAAGAGCTCCCAAGACAGCATCTAGTCTCTCCTGGCTGAAGTGGCCATCTGGGAAGAGGTAAGATGTGATGATAATCTATCATAAGGCGTCCAAGTCAGTTACTCATGGTTTATAGACAAAAAAAAAATGACTTGATTGATAAAAATCTGCGATGCTATGACTGCACGGCTTATATCTAGGAGATATTTACCTTTTCTGCTCCCGCATCAATCCATTCCTTTGCATTCTTATCATTAATGCCGCCGCCCACCTGCAGACCACCGGGCCATGCCTTCAATGCCTCTTTGGCAGCGACATCGTTTCCTCCCCCCAGCATAATCACATGAGCGCCCTCAAGCTCATTGTCTCTGTAAAGCTGGGCAAAGTGCTCTGGCGGATGCTGGGACACGTGGTTTGTCTGGAGGGCCGTGGAGGAGCTGTCCAGGGTGCCGCCCACAATCTGCTTCACCTGGCCGGCATGAAGGTCTATGCAGGGGCGGAAGCGCGTCATCTTGATGTGAAAGTCCCGACCCTGAGAGCGATATTCGGAGGTAAAGACATGAAGTTTTGTGACTCTCTCAAGATCTTCCCGCTATCCGATTGTGGGGCTGCTAGTGCTGTGGATGAGGCGACGCCACCAGCGCTATTGTTTTACATACAACTTGTACGTGTAAATATTGGTATGCATTTCGGTAGAAGAATCATAAAATTTAGCACGCTGGCCAGGACTATTTCTCCAAGGCATGAATCAGTTTAGCAAATTTCACCAAATGAGTGGCGATGGATGAGTGGCGATACTGTCTCAAGCGCTCATATCCAGGGTACATGCTCTTCACATATCAACCTCCACTTCTCCTTGCGTCTCGGTAAATATGCTTAGCTGTGGAACGGGATTGTTTGCGCTACAGGCATCGTAAGTGAAAATTCTATTGCATCTTGTCTTATTGGCTGGTTTCACAAGATATCAGACCAGCATTGTGGAACAAGACGATTATAAATTCTTTTCAGCGTACAAACATATGTATCCGGTCCTTATCTTATCAAGCCATCCGAAGGTGTCAAAAAAGGCGCCGTCAATATTTCCAAGCTACATGACTCGAACTACAAACTCTTATCTTTGATGCTCCATTAACCCATTCAAATACAAGAATACCTATTCACCTGTATTCGATCATTCTTGCTCTTGAGAGCCAAAACCTCTCTCTAGATATAGACAGTAGGCAAGGAAAGCACCAGATCATACAAGCAGTCTCTTCTCCCTTGCATTGAATCTCACTCCAATCAGCTATTCTCATGTTTCTATGTCAGCCACACAAACTTCAGCCACCAAACGCATTCAGTTCCATTCACTGAGCCACATTGTAGGCCTCCCAGCGGCCGCAATGCATGAATTAAAAGATGGACGATGCAGCACAAATTTGTAGTATTCCCCTCTCAAATATAGATCACGCAACTACAACACCTGAACAACCGATTCGCCTCGCCGTCTCTTAGGCGTTTGTTTAGTGTTTTCCCATCTTCGCAAGAGATTTCTTCATAATGGATCAAGCCGCCTCGGACATCTCGACCTGCTCAACAGACGACTGTCCCACGCCCACTTCTACTATTATGACAGACACCATGTTTGCTGATAAGAAGGACATCGTGGTTCCCATCGCTGCAGCTCCACACGTCGAGCATCATCTCGTAGCGAACAGGTCATTCATGATTCGTACGAGACAAAAGCCACACCTTTATCTTACTCTTGAACATGGCGAGTTAAAATTGCTAGAGAATATTACGGTCGGAGGGGGCTGGCTCTGGTACTGTTTCAAGAATTGCGGATGGTACGGCTTTCGTAATACCGTCTCTGGCACGTACCTCGGGCACGCGTGGTGGGATGACAGACACAGGCTTCTAGCAAATGCTCCTCACCACAGAGCTGACGAATATTTCATAGCAGATAGGCAAACAGATGGCGGTTATACACTTTTAGCGCGGAAGGATGATCAATTGTTGCCGGTAGTCATTTCGGAGTTTCATATGCTGCTTGGGCAAGCAGAGGAGGCAAATGGGACGGCGTGGGAATTCGTTGATACCAAGTTTATTAACATGCAGGTTCTTTTGAAACATCTCTGAATCTTCATTTAGGTAGGCTGGTATGGAAACATATCGGCAACGCAACAAGATTGATTCACACAAAGCAGACAAGGCAATTGTTCTTTTCAACAGAATATAAAAACTTTGATATCATATTACTCGCAACGCAAAATAAAACACTATATAACCCCTTTATCCGTAAAATGAATCTATCATTTCTTTTCTGCGTGTTCTTCACGAACGCTATCAGAAAGGCCAGCTGGGTCCATGCCGTCAACAGTGCCGTCAAACATGCCCTGGATCTCCACGATGGGGCCCTTGTAGTTCTTGCGGCCATCAAAGATCCAGGTTCCGCCGGAAATGAGAAGAATGACGCCAAAGGCAACGATACAGTAGTTCATGTTGGAAGGTGTGACGGGAATCGCCGGAGGGAATACAAACAGGACAGTGGTGAGAATGGCCCAGCAGATTCCAACAATGTTGCAGGTCCAGCCAAGCCAGTTGGGAAGCTTGAAAGGGCGGTTCTCGGGAAGCATCTTGCGGCCTCTGCAGACGTTGATGAGCGGGGGGATGGCATAAGTAACGCCAAGCGCTACAACGGACGCTGATGTAATGGCGTTGAAGGTGCTGGAAGAGCCCAGGAAAATGCAGCCGAAAATAATAACCCATGCGGTCGTCCAAAGCAAGGCATTAATAGGGACATCAAGGGTAGGGTGAACCTGGGAGAAGACGTGGCTGAAAGGCATTCCGCGGTCTCGGGCAAAAGCGTAGCTCATTCGGGTGCTGGTGGCGACTAGGGTGACGGTGGTGAAAAGCATGCACACGAGAGGGAACATGAGCAGGCACACGCTGCCGGCCTTGCTCTTGGTGGCGTCCATGAAGATCTGAAGCAGCGGGCCTTCGGCAGCGCTGATCACATCATCGACGTTGTTGATAACAAACATGAGGCAAGTGAGGAAGATGAAACCAGTGAACATGCCGATACCGATGCAGTACATCATAATCTTGGGGCCCTCCTTTTGCGGGTTCGGAATCTCTTCAATCATGTGTGCCACAGCATCGAAGCCTATTAAGAAGAGATGAGTCAGTAATTGCTACATCCATGATTGCTGTGTTGACTGTTTACGTACCTGTCAAAGCAAAGGCTCCCTGCAGCAAACCGAGCAGCCAAGCCAGACCATCCGGCCAGCCAACCTCGTTAATGAAGTTGCCGTAGACGAACTCGCCACTTTGATAGTCGGGCGTAGCGCACGCCAAAACGGTGATGCTGATGATGACGAAGCCGCCAACAGACCAGAAGAAGGCGGCCTTGGTAAAGAGAGGAAGAAGTCTAGTGGCGAAAGCGTTGATGACCAAGGCAGCGAGGGCAAACGCAATGTAGATCAAAAACTGATGCCATGCTTTGGGCTCAAAATCCGGGTGCATAAGCTGAATGATGTTCATGATGAACGTGCTGCCCAGCAAACCACCAGTAGCGCTGAGGGCGACCCAGCCAGACACATTGATCCATCCTGTCGCGTAGCTGATGCCGCGGCTGTATTTCGGCCATGAAACGATGGCGGCCCAGTGGTACTGGCCACCAGCTGTGGGATACGCGGAGAGAAACTCTGCCAGAGAAACGGCCTGGGTCATGTTACAGACACCGGCCACCATCAGACCCCAGATAACGGCACTTGAACCTCCGGAGGGGAGGGCCAGTGAAAGTGAGGCGGCCAGCGCAGTCCATGTGTTGAGAATGGCGAAAGCAAGGCCCAGCATAGAAATCAAGGAAAAGTTTCGCTTGAGCTCCTGCTTGTGACCCAGTTGTGCCAGGTGGGCAGCCTCTGGGGAGAGGTCAGATTTGGGGTCGCTGTAGTCTTCCATGGTTGGTTGTCTTGGGCGTGGGACAACTTGGAACGGAAAGAATGAAGGAAATCCGGCACAAGAGCCGGGAATGCAGGAGCTTTTTGACTTAGAGGACCGGAACCGGGACCGGGAGCCAAATGCTTAAAGGCGTCAGACTACCGGCACTGGGGACCGGGGGCGAGTTCCTGATAAACTTAACTAGACAGCATCTCCATGCGCGATAGACGGTCGGGACCCCCGAGGACAGTGCCATGTTGGAGTCGGAGAACTGGAGAAAACTGGGGTTGCTCCCCCAGACAAGCCCGTTTTTGATAACGCGCTGAGATGTGCCTCGCGCTGATTGGCCCGTCGGACCCAAGAACCAGCTAGCTCCAACTTCTCCATCCAATGGCACGCGGACGGTCGGCATTGGGGTATCAATGGGGTAATCTTCTTGTTTTTTTGGGACCATTCGCCCGCACGTTCCCTGAGTCGTGACGAAACAAGGGAAATATCGAGATTCGCCTTTTGGGCTCTGGGGAAGCTTTTCGCCTCCAGGATTACATGTTGCACACGAAGCTGCCGGCACCGGTATGCGCACCGGTGGACCGCGTTAGATAACGAGGTGAGACGACGCCTGCGATGCTAGCTTGGCATTTGGGTTATCGCCAGTGGGCCCGGTGCGCGTCGCATCGCAATCATGGAAGTGGGAGCCTGGAGACAGGTGGTGCGCAGGATGGAGCAACCCTGACTCAAGATCAGCTCAATGACGAGGTCCAGCCCCTGCCTTATCTTCAAATGCGACTCCGCCTCGCGCATTGAACGCTGTCAACGTCGTAATGGCCATGTACAATGCGATGGATACAGATTCATACGGGTCCAGCCCATGCCTGCGCGTTGCGTCAATAGCCTTTTCCCGAGAACAAGCCTCCGCGCACAGCATTCTTCCATTTTTCCATTTGGCGCAGCGTGCCTGGCCTTGGAAAACTTTGACGTATGCCACAGCCGGTTTGGGCGAATGCCGTAGATCCCGCTGACGAAAGCCTTGGCCAGATCTGGTCGCTGAATGGCCCAAGCCTCAAAAAGCCTCAAAAGCCTCTCCCCAAAACCTTCCGAGTCAAGGTCAGCGGCGGCGATTTTTCCTTCTGTGCAGATTCTCCCGAGTCTTCCTTGACTTCTCCACGCCAGGTACGCGCTAGTGCGCCACTTTTCCTGTGTGCTGGGCATGCTACTCCATTTCTCAGCCTCCTGCAGCTTGATTCGCCTCCGACATTTCCCACGAGATTTTGACAGGCGCTCACCCTGACGGAGCAACAACTGACAGCTAATGAGCCGGGTGACATGTAAATACGGCGTAGGTATTGCTGCGTCGTGACGGAATTGCTCGGACGCGAGATGGGACATGTCAGGGACACTTCTCCCCGCACTATTCAGCGCCACATCGGAACAAGTTGGAGGTTGCCAGATTATTGCCCCATAACCCGGAACCGGATGTGTCGAATATCACACCACGAACCTGCGAATGGTCACGATGCAGCTGTGAAATACCACTTCCTTCCGGTCGTCCCCCGCAAAGGCTAATTCCCCAGCTTACGGGGCTGCGGAGTTGGTAACCTGGGGAAGCGAGGTCTCGACGAAATGAAGGTCTGGAGGCGGTGACGGTTGACTTGCGTTGACGCCTACATTGTCGCGAAGTCATTTGGCCATCAACATTGCTTTGGGTTTTGGCAGGTCTAGATTTTGCGGTGGCGCTTTCGCCACAACGTGCGCTTCTCCGGGGCAGGCACGTGATTTCAAATTAGATGTGGCTCGCTTACCGCTAGCTTTATCTCCTCGTATCGCATCGGACCAGGAACCAGAGCCACTAACTGTAATCACCGGCCGGAGCTGCTTGACTTCGCACGCCGCCCTCTAGTTTCAGTCATTTCAGCTGTTAGGCCTCAACTGACCGCTATCTCTGCGGCATTGCTTCTGCAGCTCTTGCTGCTAACTACTAGCCGTCGCTTTTACGAAGCAACAGCTAGATATGTTAAAATATGACTAATCTTTGTGGACTGCTCGGGTACTCGTGCACATTAGTAAGAAGGTTTGAGGCTGATGGGCTTGGCCGTATTGGGCTTGTATTGTTTGTACGGTTTGCATGGTCTCAACACTAGACCAGCCAGCTATCAGATAGTTCTCGATTCCAATTGACGAGTTTTGTCCGACTCGCATTAACAAGATTAACAAATGAAACAAGGCGCTGTGTCAGTAGACGGCATCATCCGAGCTATTGGAAACCAGTCTTAGCGTTTGAACTACTGCACTACGGCAAATTTCAGAACGGCAATTCTTTCCTCTCATGCAGTGCAAACGACCGCCGGTAGTTCGCGGATCATCATCGGTCCGCAAGGTTGGGTGCCTTATCAAGTGAGAAGCTGAAGCCGGCTGGGTCAATATGTGGAAGTCAGCCGGCGCGCTTGTTTTCTCCTCGGCATCTGCGGATGCTGTACTATCTGCCATACCTATTACCAGACAGACATGACAGGAACAGTAGCCTAAACCAGATCAAGAACATCCGTTGGTGCGGAAAACGAGACTGCGACTGGGCAAAGGGCTCTCCCGCCTTGCACAGGTGGCGTATCGGCTTTGACCTCGACTCCGTCGATGAAGATACGCGAGTTCCTACATGCATATTGATGATTGATATGATCTAAATTAAGACCAAATAATCGGCATTTGTTTTTATACAGCATCAACCGCTTGCTGGATCTGCTGTTGGTGTAGCCCTATGATCGCTTTGATAGAGACAAGATGACAAATGTTTATAAACCATACCGCGGCTCTGCAATACCACTAGTTCTACCACAGTAAAAAAAACTCCATCATCGATGACTTGGTTATGGTAAACCTTGTCCCGCGTCGTAGAGCCTCTTGTTCTGTCCTCCACTCATCTGAAAGGGAATACATAATGTACCCATCTGGGTCCATAGCTGAGTGCGACTCGGACTGATCTGGAGGCACAAGGGGGATTCCCTCTTAATCCGATAAATCAGATCTGGATTCGACATGAAAGGCGCGCTCATAGCCACGGCAATGTCCAATATCCCGATATATTTCTCAATGGCCTTGCAGGCAATTATTGCATCGAACCCATGATTCAAGATTACTGGGCTCGTCTTCCTCCACATGCGGATGAGAATATCGTTACTATCGCCGTGGCGGGCGACTGTGTTGTTGGTATAACGAGCTGCATAAGGTGCAACCAGATGCAAATATGCAAGTTTCAAATTACGGAGCTGCTGGATGAGATGGATAAATTGCGGAACGCTCAGTGCCTACAGCATCGACAACCGCGCGCATAGCCTCAACTGTAAACTGAGAACGGTTCTCAACGTTGCCGCTGTAGGATTCTGCCCGCTGGTTGGCCGTGTCTTGGATAAACTGGTCGATGAGAAAGCCGTAGCCGTCGTGAACTTCCATACCACAAAGTCAGCATCATTCACAGCACGCCGTGCCGCTGTTGCAAAAATTTTTATCAGAGCTTTGATTTCTTCTGTTGTCAACTCTACCGGAATAGGATGATCTTTGCTGTAGGGTATCAAGCTTGAAGCAGCAAATTGGATTGAGTCTTTTGACAAGCCAAACAGGGCTACATCTTCTTCAAACACAAGAGGATGCGCAGCGCGGCCAAGAGCCCCAATCTGAAGATAGATATGTGACCCCTGAGCATGAACAGTGGCCGTGACCGCTTTCCAGGCCGCAACTTGCTCATTTGTCCAGATTCCCGGAGGATGCGGGTAGTCGTAGGCGCGGGGTGATATTATTGCCATCTCGGAAATGGCAAGTGTCCCCGGATAGCTGGCGCCCCCAGCGAAATACGCCGGCACCATGGAGACTAGCGGGACATGTAGCCTACAGTTTCGAAGTCTCGCCATGGGTGCCATGATAATCCTGTTGGAGATGATTCCATTGCCGATTTTCGATGGGCAGAACAGGACGGTATTTGCTGCTGGGGTGTCCATGGGTTAAAAATCAAAAACTTTTTATTAGAAAGAACGGAAAAGCGTGCCAATTCCAGCCGCACACTAGCTTTTCGAATGAATATTGCCACAACCTATCGAGGGTTGCGCAAAGCAGCACCGTATGGGCTCAGGTTTGTTGAGAAGTCTCATCGAGTCTTGTTCTTATAGTTCCGAGCGTCGACCAGGGCTTCTCATGACGCTTCTTTCATTTAAGCATGTACAAATACCGAAAATGATTAGCTGCATAGCTCGCGGACGTACAATTCTTCCGAACATAAGCCCCCGATACTATGAAAAAGCTATTTTGACTATTTGCCAAGCTACCAAGCAGGCGCCGAGCTGAAAAGCCTTTGAGAGTAGGTTACCTTCTAGTGGGATAGAGCGAAAAGCTCCTTGAGCCCTCGCAAGTATGTCCTAGGTGCCCGCGCCTTTGGACATGTCAAGTTGATACTTTGCTGTCCCTGGTATCTGATATGCGTATATTTAGGAGAAATAGGTAGGAGATTGTATGGGTTGTTGAGTCATTCTCATTGACGATATCCTGGTCTATTGGCTCTCAGTTGCGGTTGCGGCTGCAGCTTCATAAGATCTTATTAAGCCTTGTCGAGCTGCGGGCTGGCATATACGATGATTTTTATCTAAATTGATGCTTACATTCTGATGAATTCTATTGTATTGCCATTGAGCGATTAATAATCTTGAGGAAACAAACAACTATTATGTTGGGGATGACAGCTATTGCTGGGCGTCACCAACATGGTCTCAACCGTGTTAGGTAAGGTAAACCTCCGCTGCGGACGCCGCACCCGCATCAAGAATCCGCAGCCCCACGCCCACCTGCAGAGCAACGCGGATACATGTCGGATAAATATACTATGGACTCGTTCACCGGGGCGTGCCAGATTTGGCTGAGGGAATAAGCTGCCAGCATGAATAATCACCAGGATTTATTACCTAGGTAGGTATATGATATGTCTTTATTGGTCGAGATACATACGTAGGATGCATGTATGTAGTGCTCCATACATGTACCGAAGATATCACTGACGTGCTTTACACGAGCACAGCACGACGCTCTGACACTGTGAATCTGGCTAGGCCAACTCGAGTGCGTTCGTTGGTGGCCCTGACCCGCCCCGAGCCAGATGCTAGCACCAGATGAAGTCCCAAGTGTCAAATCACATAGCGGAGATGCCGCCAAATTAACCCGTTTTGCCGCATAGCGACCTTAGTCCTGGCCAACTACCGGCCGTAGGGCCAGCGGATCGCTCCACCGAGAACGGGCCCGGCCAGGCTTTACCAATTTCTTATACATCACCCGAGGAGCACTGCAGTCTCTTATAAGAACCAGGGGGCTCGCTGATTAACCGCCATGCCTGGCAGACAGATGCCTAGTCCGTCATCTTCACTCTGCCGTGCGCGGACAAGAAGATGGCGTCCGTCCACAAGGAAGAGATAGCGTTGGAAAGCCCTCCATTGACGGTTGGGTCGGACAAAGGCAGCGGCCCGGACGAAATCGAATTTGAGGCCGAAGATGACGAAAATGCAATCAATCGCCGTATTTCCGTCGCCATCTCGACGCACTCCATGGCCAAACGGCCCGAGACGCTGCTCCACGAGGCCTGCTTCCTCTTTGTGGTTTCCATGGCCCAGTTTCTTGCGCAGACAGGTCTCGCCATCTCGGTCATCCCCGCACACATCATCGGTCAAAGCTGGGAGAACGTTCAGGACGGGCAATTGAGCTGGTTTGCGGCCGCTTATTCTCTAACCAGCGGAACGTTTATTCTCGTCGCCGGTCGGCTCGGCGACTTGTACGGACACCGGCGGCTTTTCGTCATCGGCTTCTTCTGGTACGGGCTGTGGTCCCTTCTGGCCGGCTTTGGTGTCTACGGATCAACACCGACCTTTTTCATCGTTTGCCGCGCTTTTCAGGGCATTGGGACCGGATTGGTGCTACCGAATGCGGTGGCTATCTTGGGGAGGACTTATCCGCCAGGACGACGGAAAGAATTGGTCTTCAGCCTCTTTGGAGCAACTGCCCCGGCTGGGTTCAATGTCGCAGGCGTGTTTATCGCTCTGCTGGCAGAGAGGGTATGGTGGCCTTGGTCTTACTGGATCATGGCAATCTACTGCTGGAGCCTTTCCGTGGCAGGCTTTTTTGTGATCCCACGATCGCTGGATCCCCCAGCGGGATCAAGTAGTGCGTTGAAAACAGGCCGCAGGTTTGATTTCATTGACAAGATTGACATCCCCGGTGCTTTCTTTGGAATCACTGGCCTTATGTTCATCAACTTCTCGTGGAACCAGGCGCCGATTGTCGGATGGTCGAATCCATACACCTATATCCTTCTCATCATTGGATTCCTATCGCTCGGTGTATTTGCATTTGTGGAGCGCAAGGCGAAATTCCCTCTATTGCCGACTTCCATCTTTACGGGTGACCTTGGCTGGACTCTAAGCTGTATAGTGGCAGGATGGGCCAGCTTTGGCATCGGACTTTACTACTATTACCAGATCATGGAAATCATCAAAGGCGACTCACCACTCCTGGCAATTGCCAAATGGTCCCCAGCGCCAGTGATGGGCGTTGTTGCAGGCCTCACGACGGCGTACTTGCTTAGCCGTGTATCGCCGAGCGTAATCATGTTTATGGCAATGAGTGGGTTCCTTATCGGCAGCACACTGATCGCTACACTTCCAATTCACCAGACATACTGGGCGCAGACCTTTGTAATGACGGTTATCTACCCTTTTGGCATGTATGTAGAGCAAGCATCCCGAAATGAACTTGAATATGAGTGGAGCGCTAACTTGGATATTAGGGACATGTCGTTTCCCGCAGGATGTATCCTTTTGAGTAACTCGATGCCTCCCGAGCACCAAGGCCTCGCGGCGTCTCTCATTGCTACGACGATCAACTATTCCATCTCCATCAGTCTAGGTTTTGCAGGCACCATTGAAACTCATCTTAATCGTAAAGGAAGTGATTTGCTTAGAGGATATAGGGCGGCATTGTACTTCGCCGTGAGTTTGGCAGGATTTGGAATGGTCTTGACGATGCTGTTCATGCTTGTCTCGTGGAAGCGAAGTCGTAAGCGGGCCAAAGCGAGCACTCCGCCGGCTGTATAGCAGTGCATTTTTGCATGTCTTTCTAGTTTTACTGTTGCCAAAATACAAGTAGACTCCACTGTTACACAGGTCATGATACAGACCCATACGAAGATGTTAACCCATGAGGCTCTCCAACGCCGCCACGTTACGCCATGCATCGCCGTAGGCTAGCGCCATGCTAGAAAGTTTTAACCTTAAATATCATGCGCAGAAATATTTGAGGAGAAGCAATAGTATATCGAGAGTTCTGTTTGGTCCCTCTCTTGGAGACGTGCATTATTAAGTAGTGCTGACAAATGGCGCACTGCTAGTACCAGGCTCAGTAAAGCAACCCCAGGTACATGCACTATTAAACAGCCATGCTGGCCCATGCGGAATTTCCGCACTTCCGCAACTTTGGCCAGCCTCAACTTATTCCGTTGAAAGTTGTCAAACTTGGAAACCAGTGCGACGTAGCTGACCACCATAGGACACGGCTATTGCTAAACGAGCCATGTCAGCCGTGCGTACAACTATTAATCCCTCAGCATGTAGGTGACGCAATGACTCTGGCGGAATCCCGCACCGCAGGATGCTGGTCTAACGGGGAGACAATACAGAGTAGTCGCTTCATAGCATGGCATCTCCATCCTGGAATGACGAGCCAGTGAATTATGCTCAACTGTCATGCGAGCCTTGTAGAAAAGGCAAACGGCGATGTGACCGAGCATTGCCCAGATGTGGGCTGTGCTCTAGAAAGGGGGTCGGATGCGTTTATCTTTCACGTCGTCAAGCTCGCGAGACTCATCGGAAACCGATACAAACTCGAAGTGAGAGCCGATTGGCTGCTACAGCTACGCCAAACAATTTGCCAAGCTCTAGTGTGAATGGTTCCCGCTCGAACAGTCGAGTTGATAGCCACGTCTCTCATGCGAGTACTCCCTTTGTGAGCCTTGAATCCCCTGCAACCTCGGAGGACGCCGCCTCAGCAACTGCGTTATACTTCATCGCACCACACATTTTTCAGCAGGCACAGCTCGAGCTGCCCCAGATTCATGTCTCTATACCAGCAAATCTATCGCCATTCCAAAACAACTCCTCTCGCATCCGGAGCATCGCCTATACTTTCTTTGACTCAATTCACTGGTGGATGCCCATTATCTCGAAAAGGGGATTCTTTGCGCATCTGTTGAATCCCCTATCACAGCGCCGAAGCGAGCTCAGTCTGCTCATCATATGCATGCAGCTTTACTGTGAGCCCGATTTTAGCCCTGGTACGGGGACGCTTGGCATCAATGCTTTGTATCACGATGCCAAGAGATTGCATTTTAGGATGGAGGCCGCTGGTGTCTTGTCACTCCGACTTCTCCAAGCGGGTATCTTGATTGCGCTGTACGAGTTAGGGCAAGCCATTTACCCGGCCGCGTATCTAACAGTTGGTTCTTGCGCGCGATATGCCACAGCAATTGGTGTCGATAAACTGACAGACAACGAGACATCCATTGGGTATGGAAATACTCGCACCCTGTCTGAGGTTGAGGAACGAAGACGTGCGTGGTGGATCATTTTATTTCTAGATCGGTGAGTCTGGTTATATGACACGCTACAAAGTATTCTGCTCTGTATGCTAACAAATTTACAGGTTTTTAAACATCAATAACCCCGGCAGGTCACTAGCAACCAAAAACCCGACGTTCAATGACTTCCTTCCGGTTGATGACAAACTATGGGATGACGGCGTGAGATTGCCCGCCTTTCTACCATCCTGTTACGAATAATTATACCTAACAGCTTAATTAGATTGTTAAAGCGAGCGATTTTTACACTATATCTCAAGCGTTTACTCTCGAGATGGGTATGTTTTCCCGATTTGGGCAGGCCACCTATATGCTCAACCAGGCTCTCGACCTTGTGAGCCCGGATAACCAACAGAGCGCAATCGAGAGAAACCAGCAGATAACCCAATTAAGACGAACAGTTTATGCATTAATAACGGTTTCAAACGCTGAAGCTGATGCCAGAGAGCTGAGGGTATGCGCTGGCTTCTGTCCCCAGCTATCTATTTGCTCTAGGTAAGGATTGGATCTAGAATCGAGATGTATAAGCGAGGTACATGACTTCTGATAGCCTTGGCAGTATCATATTCTTGCTTCAAGAGCATCAATGGCGAGTGAACCGCAATAATATGAGCGATGTGCCCAATAATGTCTCAGCGAGAGACACTTGGGATGAGACTATATCCTCTCTGGACTACATAGCTACAGCTTGTCAAGGCTTTCGAGACCATGTGGTAGATGCCACCTCCGCACTGGTCGCCACTCCATTTCTGGCCCATGTGGTATATCAGGCAGCATTGTTTCTAATTCGGATGGGTCAAGGGGCTCCTGATAGTATCGTAACTGGGCGCATATCCCTCTATAAGGGCCTCTTGCAAGATATTGCTGCCAGATGGAAGATGGCTAGTATGTGTATACCTGAGAGACTTCCCGTATCACGATATATTAGTTTGCTGATTACATAGCTAGGCGTCTATTTGAGCATCTTGGAGGCGCAAGAAATCACGACGGCTTCCGAGGCCATGTGTGGTCCTCGACCCTTTAGGTATTCTCATGAAACTAATCGTAATAAGGAGTAATGGAAAACAGATTATGTATATCATGAATATTCCGCAGATGTTGCATTTCTAATATCAAATTTGAAGGGATTGAAGCCGTGAACTGTGACCAAAGCCCATGAATTCCCTTCATCTTGATTCGTTGAACAGCAAAAGCTTGTAATGCCAGACATAGGACTGCTGACTCGAGTATCAGTTCTTATGGAGATTTCAATTTATAAATGATTTATTAATTGTCTTTCAAATGGGGTCCATTATATAAAAAGCTGCGGTCAACTTTTTTAGCAAGTCAAAAGCAAATCCAATCGGCTGTGCTCGGTCCAAGGGCCGGATGTCCCCACCGCTCCACGTTCCCCACCATCCGATCACAGCTACCTGATTTTTCGGCTTCAGGCGGTTTCGGACTCCGAACTTCCCACCTTCACTGCGTCATCAGCTGCCAGAGCTCTTTTTTTAGCTCTTTTCTCTTTCTCTTCTTTGGCTATCATAGCTTTTCGCCAAAACCTTATCCACAGTCAACAGGCCACCGGAGCCCGTGATATCGAGTCCGCCCCCCTCTGTAAAGCAGAGTGGAGGTGTCGAGCAAAACATCCTGCCAATGGCCCCGATACCGATGATGCGAAGCCTCGCGAGGCGTTCTTTGCTGCACGACTTCTCTCCCAAGTTCGTATGCCGTAGTTGCAAGCAGCAGCGCCGCCGATTTGCGAGCTCGATAGCTACACCGGCCCGGCCACCGTCTTCAGGCCTAGCTGCCCTGTCCTCGAGGCAGCTGCTCTCAGTATCTGGTCCCGACGCGGCCAAGTTTCTGCAGGGCATCATCACCGCCAACGTGGTCTCTAGCAAGGGCGAACCTCGGACCGATGCTTTCTACACAGGGTTTTTGAATGCCACGGGGAGGGTGCTACATGACGTCTTCATCTATCCCGTTCGAGGCGCAACGGAAGAGGAGAATGGCTTCTTAATTGAGGTGGATTCAGCGCAAATCAATGCGTTGACCAAGTATATCAAGCGATACAAGCTCAGGGCCAAGGTGGCTCTCCGACAGATAGATGCAGGCGAGATAGCCGTATGGCATGCATGGAATGATGCCACTGGCGGGCAGCTCGACATTGCATCAGACGAATCAAGGATTGTCTTTGAGGACCCCCGGGCGCCAGGTCTGGGATGTAGAATCATCCAACTTGCAGGCCAAAAGCCGCCTGAAGTTGATATCAACCAGGTCGGCGAAGCAGCCTACACGATTCGCCGCTATCTGCACGGCGTGGCAGAAGGCCAGGACGAGATTCTGCGCGAGCAGGCCCTGCCTCTTGAGAGCAACATGGAACACATGAACGGCGTCGACTTCCACAAAGGCTGCTACGTAGGCCAAGAGCTGACCATCCGCACCAAGCACCGCGGCGTCGTCCGTAAGCGCATCCTCCCATGCGTGATATATGAGAAGGACAAGGCGGCACCCACGAGCCTTCACTACGATCCCGAGAGCGGCTCCCCCGAGGCCCTGACGGCAGACATGATCCCCGTTGAGACCAGCATCGGGCGGTCCGGCAAAAGGGGCCGCAGCGCCGGCAAGTGGCTTCGAGGAGTGGGCAACATTGGGCTGGGGCTGTGCCGCCTGGAGATTATGACGGACGTGGTGCTGCCGGGAGAGCAGGCCGCCGCGACGTTCAAGGATGGAGATGAGTTTGAGCTGGAATGGGGAGAAGAGGATAACAAGAGCGGCGTCAAAGTCAAGGCGTTTGTTCCGGACTGGTTGAGACGGAGTCTAGACGAAGCGCAGCGGTGATACCATCACCATGTATATTCTACGAGTGTATACCTACCTAGGTAGGTAAGCACCAAATATGTACAATATTTAGACGAAAAAGAATTCTCCATCTTGCTCTGCCCTTCTACGTAAAATAGCATGTAAATATCACTTGGTTCCCTCCATCACTGTTCGCTAAACGAAATGATGATAGTAGCTGATATCAAGCGATTCCTTCGCGGCATAAAAGCACTCACTGGCTGCTAACGCTGCGCCTTAATTTCACTTTCAGCAGCCGGCGCACTAAACCCCAAAGCCCAGAACATGCACCTAAGCAGCCATCTCATCACCTCCAACACATGTGCCGTCTGCCAATAGCACGGTCGGCTTACCTCACTAAAATGAGCCAAGGCTTCAAGGCTTGCCCAAGACGATAAGTTTTGCGCCTAAAAACCGCAAGGGGTTGAGTCAAGGCTGGCTAAAGTGAAGCCATCTCTCGTAATGTAAGCCGTACTGGCGCAAAGTGGTTGGATCGTCTAATAACTGTGGCTGCTGCAGTCAACGTAGGATTCTGCTTCCCCTTACTTTTTCCAGGCGCACGGTAAGGCTGAAAGAAGCTCCTGTTGGCAGGATGCCTCTCCATGGCGGACCGGAGCTGAAAGCCCATGATACAGTAGATGATGAGGATCACATGAGTGGTTGGTTCTGAAAAAGGCCCTTAATTCTTGGCCTTGGCGCTAGGCGATTAGCCATGGTCTTGGGTCATGGGTATCATTGGAGCTGCTAAATAGGCGTCAAGGATGGAGAAATGGGAAGGACTTGAGACCGTTTCTGGGGCTGACCACCCAAGGGGCTGCATGCCGTCACAAGTAGCTTATTGTGAAGCCGGTCTCGCGGCTGTGGTCATGCCTCTTCTGTCAGCGTCTTGGAGGCGTGAACCAGAGATCTGGGGTATGCGAGGAGGCGGCCTCACAGTTGGATGGGTTGTTTATTCCTATTCCGTTGTAGATATAAAAACGCTGGATAGCAGTCTGCTAATTTAGGCCATTTCCCCTTTGTGCTTCTCACATCTCATATATATGACCTTGCTAAAATCTTAAAGCTTGCTCTAATGGGCTCTCAACCTCCGATCCACAAGCGACTCATTGTCTGCTGCGATGGGACGTGGCTGAATAGCGACAACGGCTATAACGAGCCGACTCTAGAACATCCACTGCCGACTCTTCAAGTGCCGTCAAACGTGACTCGAATTAGCCGTTGTTTCAAGCGTCGATGCAACGATGGCACGCTACAAGTCATGACATATGAATCCGGCGTGGGAACTGGCAGCAATGCTATCGATACTTTTACAGGAGGCGCATTTGGCCTAGGTCTCTCTGAGGCAAGAGAAGAAATCCATTTACTTGTTTTTTCTCTCAGACGGAAAGAAACTAACAGATGCGATGCATAGCGAGTTCGCGATGCGTACTCATACTTATGCCTCAATCACATAGACGGCGATGAAATATTCCTGGTTGGGTTTTCCAGAGGGGCCTTTACAGCTCGATCGGTTGCTGGAATGGTTGGTAATCTGGGTCTTCTCACTAGAGAAGGCTTGGAATACTTTTACCCCATCTTCAAAGATATGGAGAATTGGAATAATGACGGGTATCAAGACGAGTTTCCAGGACAACCCTTTGACAATAAGCCCAAGGGGCCAAATGCAGCGGCCGTGTACCGAGAAAGACTCGAAAAGCTGGGATATACTCGCGTGTACCAAGAGAGCGGCGATTTGATCAAGATAAAGGCCGTTTGTGTTTGGGACACTGTCGGCAGTCTAGGCATCCCCAAAATATCCTGGCTAGAGAAGATAGGCATCCATCCCTCCAACGACGAATAAGTCTCCCTCTCTCCGGATGCTTTGCCGCAGAAAGCTAACTGCCACAGCACATATAGATGGCATGATACCTCATTATCGGATAGAATAGAGCATGCATTTCAGGCACTCGCCCTAGATGAAACCCGTGCTCCATTCAGCCCAGCCGTCTGGGAACGCCTCCCGCAGAACAAAATGACGACCGAGCTTAGACAGGTCTGGTTCCCTGGCAATCATGGCAATTGCGGCGGTGGATGGCCAGACCAGGAAGCCGCCGATGCTTCACTTGCATGTAAGTGATTTAGCATGCGAGAGCTAAATCCTTCAAGAAAGGGTGAAAGTCAGTGACTGACGTTGTAAACAGGGATGATGGATCAGATGGCATCTGTGGGAGTCGAATTTGACTTGTCATGTCTTGAGAGGGTGGCACAAAGCACCATCAGCTATTATAAAAGCCAAAGAGCCGCTTCAAAGAAAAGGGGTCCACAGTGGGCTATTGATCCCATCTACTCGAATAACCAACCGGTGAGGCCATGGGCACTTGGGCCCATCAATAAAGCTGGCAACTTCATATACAGACTCGCAGGCTTCGAAAACAGGACGCCTGGCTTGTATAAGCGAACTGACCCCAAGACAGACCGCGAGACCAACGTATTCCTGCAGGACACCAACGAGCGCATTCATTGCTCTGCGAGGGTTAGGCTGGCCTGTAAAGGTCTTGGCTTGGATGATAAAGCCGTTTGGACCTGTCCATCACTATCGAACTGGAAATTGAAGCATACCAATGAAACGTACAAGGACCCCATCCCTCAAAACCCAGACTGGTGGCAAGGCCCTCGTGATGAATCTGGAGTCGACAGGCGGCAAGGCGGAAGATGGATTTGGGAATACGCCGGGCCAAAGAGCGCCGAACCCACGGATCCCAAGCAGAGGATCATGGTGGAGGAGCCCCTAGGGCCGTATGAACGGTATCTTCTTCAGCTCTCTGCGGGAACGCCAAATGTTTACCTGTTTGCTGAGTCTCGAGACATTGTCTGGCAAGGGAAGACGATTCCGGCTCCGCGAAGTGGAAAGGAGTAATACCGTAACATTGGCGATCTCGAAATGAGGTAACAGTATTATTAGTAGCGCGGCGTATTTTTTTATTGGGACGTTAGGATATGCATTTTCTTTCATCCATAAACCAACTACCTCAGGTAGCATGCTATAATACCAACTTTCATGATAAGAGCTCTCTCTGGTCATCACGTGATGACGTATCGAGCGCTAAGGCGCGACGGCGCGCTGCAGCCTGTCACTCTCAAATCTCACGAGCTAGCAGCAACGCCACCCCAGCAGCATCTCAAAATCTTGAATTTTATGCCATCTTATTGCCAATAAGTCTTGTGTTTTGGCATTCAAAGGCTTTTTCTTTCGTTTTCATCTCATCCAACGGCAGCCGCACACTCTCAACATCCGCTGCTAGTCAAAGGCCATCACTTCATAGCAGTCTAGAGAAAATCGACGGTCTCTCACAATGAGCGACGACAAGGCGGACCTCCTGCGGTTCGCAAATGAGTATGCGGACAAAAATATCGACCTTTATGAGCTCCTCGGGGTGGATGCTCTCACTTCCAAAGAGGATATTCGCAGAGCCTGGAGAAAAGCGTCGTTGAAGTATCACCCCGACAAGAGAGGCGACGATTTTGATGCTTCAAAATGGGAGCTCTTTGAGAGAGCGAGGGATATTTTATCCGATGTCGATGCTCGCGCTGCCTATGACCAGTCTCTCAAAGCTAAGCTTCTGCGCAAACAAGAGCGCGAAGCAATGGACAAGGAGCATAAAAAGTTTGCTGACGATCTTGAAGCCCGCGAAAATGCGCATAGGCAGCAGAGGGAGCAGCAGCAGCAGCGAGACCGGGAGAAGCTGGACAAGGAACGGGAGAGACTGGCAGAGGAGCAGCGGATACACGAAGAAGAGAAGAGGCGGCAGGCTGAAGCGGCGCAGGAAATGGAAGACTTGGCCGAGGCAAGGCGACGACTGAAGGAAAAGAAGGAGGAGAAAGCAAGGAGAAAGCAGGTCAAGGAGTCTCTAAAAGCCACAGGCGCTGTGAAAAAGTCATCAGGACCCGCAAATGGCGCCATTGCCGTGCCCGGCGATTATGTCGTAGATATCGGCACTGCGAAGAAGATGTACTGGGAATTGGTGTGCGACAAGTTGCGAGCTGTGCAAGCGGTGAGAAACCTGCAGAAATTGGATACGACGAATAGTCAGGAGCTTGAGGAAGCTGAGAAGGAAATGAGACAAGCGAGGGAGCGAATCCATGAGGCGGAGATCAAATTTCAACAAGACACAGCAGCTGCTATCTAACTGTTCTCACCGACAAGAGATAAAAGGCAGCCGTGTTACGCCTGGCCATTTCGCTATATTATCGGCCTACAGCCTGGCATTAATGAAACGACCACATCTAGACTTACGATGATCAAAGATCTTCGTCAAGACGAAGGATGCTTATAGCATTGCCTCCCATGACTGCCGTTGCCTGTTTCGACCCTTCACCAACAGCCCTGGCTACGGCATCGGCATTCAAACTCACACTCTCCCATTCGCCTTGCTCATCTGTTTCAAGCGGCGGGAAAAAGGGATGATCGGTTCCAAACATTAATCTATCAGCACCACTGGCGTCTATTGCTGCTTTCAGTCCAACCTCGGAATAGATGACGGCGTCCAAATACAGTTGTTCCTTGAGGACTTCCCAAATTGTTCGCCGGCCTTTTCCTGCTTTGCCTTCTTTGACAAGCTGTCCATCGTGTAGGATACAGCTCTCGATTCTGCCTGCCAGGAAGGGAAGAGTACCTCCACTATGGGCCAGGATCATTCTCAGATCTCGAATTTTATCAAAGACACCTGACAGATACATCCGCGTCACTGCAATTGTGGTTTCCATTGGAAAACCTAGAGCGAGAGGCAAGACATGACCATATTCGGCGCTTGCTCGAGGGCCCCATACTTCATTGGGTAGCCCATAGTGTGGATGCAGGAAGATGGTCAGACGAGCCGCTGCTACAGCTTCAAAAATAGGAAGTAACGCGGGATCATCGAGCCCCTTGCCCAAGCCCGAGGTGCCGAGAATGATGCCTCTGCAATACTTAAGGCCCTGAACGTGGGATACCGAGGCGAGCACCGTCTCGAGAGGTGCGGTCAGAGGTAAAGTTGCAAAGAAGAATAAGCGGCCAGGGTGCTCGCCGCACATGCGTGAAAACTCTTCATTGACAGATTCACCCATCTTCCCCGACTCGGAGGCGCTGAGGAAATCAAGCCATGGGTTAGCCAAGGATATGACTGAGATGTCAATACCATGAGTGTCCATGAAATGGACCTTTTGAGCAAGCGATGCGAAATGAGAGGTGAGCGGCCGTCCAGGAAGCTTAGCTTCCGGATTGTTGGTGGCCTCCTCGAGCCCTTTGACTTCGGCTTCGAGCAAAATCAGTCGCGGATCTGGTGCCTGGGGAAATGAGCGAACAAGAGGGATCGCGGAACGAGATTCGAGGATCTTGATATATGACGGCGGATACATGTGCGTGTGGATGTCCACGACGCGCGATTTTGAGACGGCCATGCCACAGGTCGGAGAAGGAGGAATCAGATCCTCACACAATACGGCTCAAAATATGAAATTGGGATGAACTCGGTGGGAGGGAAAGAGCTTGGAGATCATTTGTTGTTGAGATACGAAACCATCCCCCCCGCGGACAACCGGTCGCATAGCGGGGATAGTTGGTTACAGTCCTCGGGTGGCAGCAAAGCCACTCTCTCACTCAGTGACTTCGTTAAGAGACAAGGACGTTACATCGATGCATTGATAGGCGAATCTACTACCACCAGAACACCACCTCGACCAACTGCTAACTGGTGCACCGAGGGGCACTGGTGCGTTAAACATCGCAAGCCCCGCACCAGTTCCCAAAGGTCCACCAGCCGTACCAGTCAGAAACTGCCAGATCCGCCATTCGATGCACAAGCCCCAGGCTAAGCATATTAGCTGCCGTGTTTTGACCCCGGCTTATCGCTGTCTTAAACTCTGGCTCAAGATGCTCACGCTTGGTGGCACGACTCTTATCCCCCGCCGCTTAGTGACGTTTGCAGCGCCGCCGACGAGAGCCGTGGTGAGATGGGAGCCATGTAACTCTGCGTCAATTTTGGCTCTGAGCTTGGGACATAAATACTACCCGTAGCAAGTACATAGACCCGAGTTCTCCTACTAGATAAATCGTGTATCTACTTCCATCTTGTCAAGTTCAATCTACATTCTACTCGAACAAGGCACAATGGCAACAGACGCTGCAGTGAGCAAAGACGGACTTTTCATTCCCGTATGTAAAACCATGTTTATCTTTGTTTTGGGCGTGTGAGGCACGGATCTTCTGCTCAGTCTGAGTGTTACATACTGCCGAGCTGACCTGTTGGCTTACACCCATTTAGCTCATTGACTTCTCCAAATTCCTGAATGGCGATTCATCCACCCGCTTGGAGACGGCCAAAGCCATCCTCAATGGCTTCCAGGATGCTGGCTTCATATACCTTAAAAATCATCCCATTTCATCAGACACGGTAAAGCATGCCTTTGCCATGTCGGCAAACTTCTTTGCGCAGCCTTTAGAGAAGAAAGACGCACTTGAGTGGACTACTCCACAGGCCAATCGCGGCTATGTAGCTCACGGGCGAGAAAAAGTCAGTCAGCTAAACGACGCTGCAGAAGTAGAAAAGATTCGCAGCGCAGTTCCGGACTTGAAAGAGAGCTTTGAAATCGGCCGCGATGACGAGGTCGGCCACCCAAACAACTGGCCCGAGGAAGAAGGCGCAGTTACGGGCTTCAAGGAAGATATGAAGAGCTTCTTTCAAGAGTGCAAAGCTCTGCATGTAGAAGTCATGCGGGCTATTGCTACAGGCATGGGCTTTGAAGAGAATTTTTTCGATAGGTTTGTGGATGTTGGAGATAATACGCTACGACTGCTGCACTACCCAGAAGTCAAGTCTGAAGTGTTCAACACACCAGGCCAAGTCCGTGCTGGGGAACACAGCGTAAGAAAACCCCGGATAAGCGAGGTTGTTTTTGTACAATCCTTTTTTTTTCTAACGTCCCCTTTTTGATACAGGATTATGGATCTATCACGTTACTCTTCCAAGACAACCGCGGCGGCCTGCAGGTCAAGAGCCCAAACGGGAATTTCATTGACGCAACTCCTATTGAGAACACCATCGTCGTCAACGCCGGAGACCTGCTGGCGAGATGGAGCAACGATACGATTAAGAGCACCATTCATCGTGTAGTTGAGCCCCCACGAAAGGAAGGCAAGACGTATCCTTCTCGATATAGCATCGCGTAAGTGAAATCATGCAAGTGGGCTTTATAAAAAGTTACAATACTAAGTCGAAATGCAGCTACTTTTGCAACCCAAACTTTAAGGACCTTATCGAAGTGCTGCCGGGAACATATGCTACTAAGGAGGAGAAGAAGTATGAAAGCATAAACAGCGGCGATTATCTCGTTCAGAGACTCACCGCAACATATTAATACATGTGTGTGTGTTTGTGTATGAGTAAGCGTGTCTGTTCTGTTGATTTGACGGGAAAAGAGAAGAGAGAGGGCTCTTCTAACATGGCATGACACGAACCCTGCGACGCCCGGTCTGGGATTCGCCGCAGGGCACCGAGTGTAGGCAAGCCAATGAAAGCGAAAACGTGTTCACGTCCAGACTCAGCTAAAGAGGGGTCGCGTCATGTGCGAAGAGCTGTGAGGGATGTGGATGTGGGGGTGGCTTTTTGATAGCAATCCTACAGGCTTGTTATTTAGTATATAAGCTTCTACCGTCTGAGCTTCTACTTGTCTTATCATCTGATCAACGATGTCTTAAAATGTTCATCCTTTTGCCCTAATGCTACTTACTCTGTATAAGTGGTATTAGTAGGCCATGATAGAACGCTTTGCAACTTGCAACAGTATAAATTATTCACTTGAATATGTTTTGGAGTAGCGATGACCAGAAAACAGGCAGCTATGCGGCCAGCAGTGACATACATCCATACGATGAAGAAATAGAAGCATTTTTTACTCGCAACGGATTTGATGGAGCAACTAGAGATGCATGTGATGAGTATGCTCGCGTACGGTTTCCTGGCTCGGCAGCAAAGCCAGCGGCGACGCAGGGTTATTGTTCTTATACGCTGAATATATCAGATGAATACCTGCTGCAGTTCCGGCCAGAGGCGTTCAAGTTGGACACGGACACCTGTATGGAAGTCAAGTCTATTTACGGCAAATTTGCCCCGACGACCAGATATCTCGGCGAGGTAGGAGGGGTAGCATTACAACAAGTGCCAGATGCGAACGTTAGATCGTCGGCGATGATGCATGTATATCTTCATCAAAGAATCCGGGGGATTCCTCTGTCGGAATTTCGGAAAAGGAACAAAAGTTGCCGGCCTGATGAAGACAAGATGTTTAAGAGGAGATTGATGAGCGGTTTGGCCAAAGTATTTGCGCTCGGCTTTCGCGCACGGCAGGCCTCACAGGAAATGAAGCGAATACTGCCAGCAGGCACTATGGCGAAGGGGACGATTGGAAAGTCGATGCGCTGGCGTCTTAATCTGCTGAGTGGCTTGCCGGACAAAGACTTGCTCACGCACGTATCAGAGGCGCAAGCCCAGCTCGATATTGTCGAAGCGTCAAGCTGGTGTCTTACACACGGCGATCTTCTCCCGGGGAACATGATGGTTGACGCCAAGACCGGCCATTTGACGGGACTCATTGATTGGGCTGAGGTTGAGTGGCTTCCCTTCGGGATGGCTCTGTATGGTGTCGAGGAAGTGCTTGGGGAAGACATGCCTTCTGCCGCTGGGGGGTTCGAGTACTACGACGACCACGAGGAGCTGCGTCAGCTCTTTTGGGATGAGTTTTTGGCTTCCGTTAGACGAGATGGAGAGGAGATTCAGCTGAGGGAAGCAGAAGCAGCACGGAAGCTGGGAATTCTCCTTTGGAGGGGTATCGCGTTTGACGACGGGAAGATGGACCGCGTGGTGGAGAGTGGAAGAGACGATTCGGAGATTCACAAGCTGCGGCTGTTTTTGGAAGCGCCGAGCGTTGTGGTTTGTTCGAATAAGAAATGTCACTGGAGCGAGTCGTTGATCTCCTTGTGGGCGTGTGTTAGGAGGGTGTTCTGGCATGGAGGAAGAGGATGCTGCTTTGGCAGTGAGAGCGACGAAACGGATCTCAGGGCTAGAAAGGATACATTTATAAACAGAAGCAAACTCGGTGCTGCTTAAGACGCCATGCGCTGCAGTATTCTTATTAACTTTAACCCCAATTAATAAATAAGCCTTGTTTATATACATGTTAATTATATAAAGAAGTAAAAATTATAGTATATTTACTATAATGTGGTTTTAAAAGTAGAAGCAACTAAAATATTTAGAAATATCATGGCGACGAAAGCATCATCTAACGCGAGCGAGCGTGTAGACGGGATTGGCAAGGATCTACAGGTTCACACTGGAAATGAAGCATTCAAGACAGCATTCACAACGACGCAGGCAGAGACTGGCAGAAGGACAGCGCTTCTATTTTATCAACGACACTCGCGTGTTCCTACATAAGATATACAGAGGAAAAATGAGCGTAGTGTTTGCGAGGTTACAATGAATGTTTCACTCTACTCGTCGTATGTATTATCACTACCTAAGGTATAATACTCCTCTTTATTATCCGTATAATGAACCTTCCTTTGATGAATATCTGTCTTGCTCCGTCCCGTGGCGGTGACCAATTTTTCAGTATTGTACAACAAAAGCCCCAGAGATTCCATTTGCTAAATTAGAGTACACGATCCATAGTCCCATAGCATTTTCATAGAGACGTAAACGCACCAAATAATAGCGCCACCCATTCCTAAATGACATATTTCTATCAGTATTTCAACCCTTTTCAACCGGTATATGGTGATTTTCCTCGTCATATTCTGTCCATCTTCTTCTGAAAGAGTATACCTCAAGTCAGGCATAGAGGCTACAGCGCCGCCAAACATCAACCAAATCTGAGAGGCTGCCAGTTGTGTCTCCGTGCTATCGCTCCCAGGCTGGAATTTTGTAAGCCCCAGTATTATCAAGAGAGTGAGTACCGTAGGTAGTAAGCCAACAGGTAGCCATGCCAGGCGTATATATCTCCTGCGTCCATATCTCTTCTCAGCAAGGTTTTCTTCTCCGGAGACGTCGTCTGCGTCCTCTTGAAGAATCCCAACCACGCCTTGGAAATGCGCATCTGAATTGGCACGTAGGTTCCGCATAAGTTCGGTCTCGACCATGTATAAATGGGAGTATTGTGGACAGGTCATGTTGGCAACCAAATTAATAAAGGACATGATGGCATATTGGATAACTGTAAGTCCAAAAGCGGCGTAGCCAAAGCGGTCAATTTGATCACCCCGGGAGCGGTAAATGGTGGAAATGGCGAAAATTAGCTGGACGATGGAAACAATGGTCTTGACCGGGCTGTAGGTTGAACTGATATTTGCAGGGCTTAGATCGCCATTGGGCCCTCCGACCACAACTGGAAATTCAGCATTTGAGGGAACCAGGGCAAAAGCGTATTCATCAGGTAGAGTGTACGTTCCGTGGATAGATGGTTTCCACAATTTGTCTATGCGAGTTGGTCGTTAGGCGTCTATATCCTATCCAATGAATGTTACAAAAATCGATCAAAACTTACTTTTACTTAATATGATAGCTTCACCACTTGAACTTTTATAGTCTCCCTTTCGCACAACCTTGATTAATGCGCCGGCCCGTGCAGCCTTATGAAGATCTGTCTTTCCTAGAAGGGCGAGTCGTAGGATTGTTCGCAACCCCATAATAAATCCTGTAACAGGGAATAACGTGGCGTAGACGATATGGAGTACTGTCCATGTCGTACTTTGGCCCGGCACGGTAACCACCGTTGCAGCATGCGCGATGTAGTTACCAACTATAAAAATAGCAATGTCGTACCATTGTGTTGGTACACATATCAGGTCTGGGTCCCCGTGGGTAAAAGCCCCTGGTGGGAGAAATTCCGTACCGTTGGTAAGGGAGGTGGTAGACGGCATGAGAGCAATTGGAAGTAATATAGATAGGTATTTTCGGTTTTGACCCTCATGTACATGCACCGTGAGTTAGAGGAAAGTGGAAATATTATAGTATATCTATGAGCCAAAAAAAAGTAGCATTCAACCAAGGATTGGACTTTTTTCCTCATAGGCGGTAAGACTATGTTCGCAGCAAAACTCTTTTTAGCAATCAACTGCCTCTTCGTATATATATACATGTAGTATCCCGACAAGGTATTTTTGAGAATATACCGACCAGACACCGACACCTCTTATGATTGGCTGACATTTTCATCGAAATATTGGAATTACCTGAGAGCTGAGCTTTGGATCCATGTTCAGGTAGCGATGATGTGTGGGGGCCAGTGTAATAGCTAATAGTAGCTCAGACACACAGCCAATGTAATCTCGACAAGCACGAGATACAAAAGGTATCCGCTGATAGCAAAGCTGTAATATAGAACGCCCTGTTATAATCTGTAGAAAAGCGAAAAGGCTTTGAATCGGCCTGGGATAGTCGTAACTTGTTGAATCTTATATAACACGCCGGTAAAATGGGACAGCAAGTATTAGGCTCGGGGGTGAGCGTCTGGTTGTATATAGGACCATTGGGCCACATTATTAGATGCATAAAATACATTTTCAAACTAGCAGTTGAACGTAATACCTCCAAGCTGTGTCCATGCAAGACTCAAAAACCCATACCTGTTTTTACCTTCGGCGCCGGATGACATCTCTCCTATAAATACTGTCCCACTAACGCCCAGCTTTTCTCCGCTGTCTCTGTTTCTCAGCCTGCTCCTCCATATTCGTTCTAGTCTTTTCGTCCAGGTTTTCGACCAGCTCGAGCGGCGTCCTGCGTTCAAAATCATGCGCCGCAGGATCAGCATCAGCGTCGACAAGCGCGTTCACAACCCCATTGTGGCCATCCAGACAAGCCACATGCAGGGGCGTGCGGCCCAAGTCGTCCGTTGCGTTGACAAAAGCGACGGCAGCAAGCACACGGACGGCAGCCTCGTGGCCTCCCTTGGCGGCGAGATGGAGCGGCGTGAAGCCTCCCCGGAGGCAGGCCAGGTCGGGGCTGGCGTTGTTCTGCAGCAGCAGCTGAACAAGCTGATGATGCCCAGCCTCTGCCGCGCTGTGCAGGCACGTTTCTTGGCAGTCTGTGATGGCGTTCACTTTGGCACCTGCTGCAACGAGGAGTTTTGCAATTTCGACATGGCCCCGGTGTGCCGCGAGTGACAGCGCAGTATGGAAGCTGTAGTGCTCGGCCTGCAAAGGCATTTCTGGGATGCTGTCTAATAGCAGCTTCACAACCTCCGTCTGCCCGCCCAGCACAGCTTGCATCAGTGGCGTGCTGGCGATGCTGAGTCTATCGTCGTCGAATATCCGCAGATTTGAGAGGACATCTGTTCGTAGCTTCTGGAGATGTTCCGGTGCGGTCCACTTAGAAAGATTCGTCCTCCACGCAGGACCTGTGCTTGTAGCATACTCCTCTATCCCACCGGCCTTGTGCAGAGCACTCAGCAGTGCTTCTTCACGACAAGCCTCATCACGTGGCCACTCTGGAAGTCCTTCTTTCCACTTCTCTATCGCAGATTCCACCTGACTGGGAAGCTCGTTCAGAAGGACTTTGACAATATCTGGAAACCCTTTCTTTGCAGCTACATGGACAGCCATGTTTCGGTTGTCGTCTATACGGTATATGATTGATCCTGCCTTGATAAGCTGCAGAACAATATTAAGATGGCCACCTCTAGACGCTGCAAATAGAGCTGTCTGACTCTCGTGGTTCTTTTTGTCGATCACGGCCGAGCCTTGGCTATGCTTCAGCAACTCCTCTACAACGTCATCATGTCCCTGCTCTGCCGCTAGGTGGATGGCTGTTTCCCCGCTATGATCGGATATGGATATAAGTCCTTCTCTTCCTTTTTCATTGTCCTCGGGAAGAAGCGTCCGAACTATATCAGCAGAGCCTTTCAGAACTGCAGCATGAAGCGGCGTACGTCCTTCATGGTCCGCTATAAAGCGAGCCCCAGCAGCGAGAAGCATCTGGATTCCTGTAATGTTGCCCATCTCTACCGCCAAATACAGCGGCGATCTGTTTCTCGCATCCACCACGTTGACGTTCGCTTTCGCAGCGACGAGCACCTTCAAAATAGCCGGATCCACCCGTCGAGCTGCATAGTGTAGTGGTGTCCGATCTATTTGGTCTGGTATGTCCGTGGAGGCCTGGCTTTCTAAGAGCTGGTTGACAGCCGCCAGACGTCCGAGCAAGACGGCAGTGTGTAGCGGAGTTCTACCTAAATCATCTTGGGCGTTCAACTGCGCACTATCAGAGGTTGTTATTTGGGTTTCAGGGCGGCCGCCTTCGGGAGTTGGATCCGCGCGCTGGAGTATTCTCACTGTGTCTGAGCGCATTGAGCGATTTGCTACCTCTAGTGGGGTGTGCTGGTCCATATTGATGCACTTTGTGGGCGCTCCAGCACGTATCAAGACGCTGACAATATCGTTATCGCCTCTAGATGCGGCTATATGGAGCGGAGTGTTTCCATCCTCGTCAACCTCACTCAATTCTAGCTTAGAATCTCGCTGCTCTAAGAACGGCCTGACCAGTGTTATGTTACCGGAGCGAACAGCCATATGAAAGGCCTTATTATCAGCTACAGCACCCGCGCTGAGGAGACACTTGACGGCTGGCAAATCTTTGAGAGCGGCAGCTAGGAAGAGCGCCGTTCTGCCGTGTTGGTCTTGCGCGTCCAGTGACACTCCGTTCTGGACCAGCCGGTCGAGAAGGGCAACCGTAGGGGGCGGATGGCCTGGCTCCCGCAATACAGCTGCATGCAGAACGGTTCCTTCTGTGCTGTCTCGCGCCTCTGGCTGTGCGCCGTGACGAAAAAGGATGTCAATGATATCCTCCTGGCCCTCGCGTAAGAACGCAGCCGCGTTATGGAGAACAGTCCGGCCGACCCAATCCGGTAGGTCCTGCTGTATCTGTGTCTTTTCGAGCAGTAGACGGACAATCTCACGGTGGCCTTTCATCGCGGCGAATCTGAGTGGCGTTCTTTTCCAGAGATCCGGAATAGTGGCATCAATACCAGACTCCAACAAGCGCTCTACCACCTTGACGTGCCCATTACCAGCTGGCTTGAAGAGGGCTGTCTCGCGGCGCCTATCCAAGCTATTTTTATTTGCTCCATGCCGGAGAAGACTATCCACAACGTCGAGATGGCCCTTCTCGGCCGCGAAATAGAGCGGTGTTCGCTCAGACTTGTCCCTAGCGTCCACAAGCACTGCACATGTATCTAACAGATACTCAACAAGATCTAGATGGCCAAATATGCATGCTTTATGAAGCGCCGTCTGACCAAGCAGGTCTTCATATGACGTGTCCACGCCGGCCTCACACAGGAACTTGACCATCTCGATAGAGCCTCGGCGGGCGGCCTGGATTAACGGCTTGCGGCAATTATCCACCAGAGATGGATGATGCTCCAAGAGCGTGCGTACTACGCCTATATGACCGTTCTCGATGGCGAGGCCTACCGGTGTCTCGATCGCTCCACTCTCATTAGACAGGCTGGCACCACGCTTCAGTAGGATGACGACGCATTTGGTCCATCCCAGCTGGCAAGCCACATGCATGGGCGTGAATTTGTACTTGTCCGGGATATCGACGAGTTTCGGATCTGTGATGTGTGCGAGTAATTGCTCAAGTGTCTCATAGTTTCCTCGCCGCACCGCCCTGTGAAGAGGGTACGCGCCGCTGGAATCAGCAAGGTCCATCCGGGCGCCTTGTTCCAGTAGGTCCTTCACGGTATGTGGGTAGCCCTGTCCAGCAGCAATGTGCAAGACAGTGCTTCCAGTGGCGTCGCGGAGATTGACATCGGTCTCTGCCACGAGCGGCCTGACAAATAGCCATATATCAAAGAAAACAGCGACGTGAGGAGGCTGAGGCAGCGTTGAATCTCTGCTATAGAGTCTAAAGTGGGCCCGGAACACGCCGTCCAACTCGGCCCGTGCCGTCAACCAAGTAGGGAAAGTGTCCCGGTCACCAAAGAAGGCCGTTACAGCCATCCTCTCTTTCTCGTTGGCCATAATCTTCTCTTTGGATCTTCCGCAGTGATACGGCCATTCTAGGACGGCATACTCGCGAAGGTCTCTATTGTCCAAGAAGGCCACTGACGTAGCATTACAAGCGCGACGTGTGCTCCCTAGGCTCCAACGTAGATATGTTACACAGGAGATGGCAATGTCTTCGTGGCTGACGTCAAGATGAACTTTGAGATCAGAGGGACACTGCGCGCCCTCTTCCTCTATTTCCTCGCCCAGCAGAAACTGTGACACCGTCGTGTGGACGAGGCGGACAGTCTTGTCCGGGAGAATTTCTATCAGTGGCAATAGGTTTTCGCGCAGGAAGGCCTCGAATCGATCGTTCCCGGATCGATCTTTTCCTAGCCCTTCAGGAGGTTGATCTCTATCTAGATCGAAGCGTCCTTCTGATCCCACATATCTGCCAATTATATCAACCCCACGGAGACTATCGAGAGTGAGGGGTCGTCTGCATGTAACCAACCATTGTAATATCTTCTTGGCAAACTTTTTATCTGTAATTTTGTTCATCCTGTCGGCATAGAGCGCAGATAGGTTTTCAGGTATCCTTTCCATCTCAGCCAGCAATTCGTCTTCGTTTGCGGCCTTGACTTGGAGGATGTCAAGCATGAGCTTTGCGTATAAGATCATTCCCTAGCACAGGTGTCAGAATATCAGTGACTAGAGCGGAAAGGGCAAGGAGAGGAAACGTAAAATAAGGCTGTCTTACGCTTGAGCGATGCTTGAGCTTCTCCAACACTTTCGGCATTTCTCTCGGAAACATCGAGTCTGCATTATTGATGCGATCAATAATAAATCTCTCAATGTCCTTGTCTAACTTGCTTATCATATCACTCAACTGGATACATGGAGAGCTGCCGTAGAGTGTTTTGAGCTCCCGCGAAGGGCGGCTCGTGATGAGAATGCAGAGATTGGGCAATCTCCGAATCTCTTCCAGCCACTCTTTCAAGGCATCTGTATCTGTGTCTTTACATTCATCCAGAGCATCCACTACTAGAAAGCTTTGCTCAGTTTGGCCTAGTACTACCTGCAGGGCTTTGAAGTAAGACATCTTTCCGGGTCCTTCCCTCTGAATTGCTTTTTGCACCGATTTGAACGAACTCGCCTTTAATTTGGGAAAGGTCTTCTTGATTCCCGTGAGAAGCTGATGCAAAATCGTCTGATAAAATTTTTCTAGGGACCGCAGGTCTCGAAAGTCTTCGTTCTTGGCGTCAAAGAAGAATTTCATGAAATTGTTTGTCTTCTTCTCTTGTAAATGTTCACACAGCCACTTTTTTTAGTCTATATTAGCTAGATACTTGAAGGAAGCACGACAATTGTGGTGGGGGGGAGGAGCAGATCAATGATTGATTCAGTTGATAGGGCTGCTACTGACTTGTGCGATGAATGTTTTACCAGAACCGGGATTACCGAGAATCCACAGCATCGTGTTTTCTAGGCTCCAATTCTGGAACTCGTTCTCCTCAATGATCCACTCACAAGTACCGCGGGTCAGGCTTCGCCTCCGCTTCTCTTCATCTTTGAAGCTGCAAGCTTCCAGGTTCTTTAGCAGTTTCAACTCACTAGCATCTGCAGTAGCTGGATTGATTACCAATAGTTCCATTTCAATTGGGGTTGCTATGATGAATAAAAGAGGGTTGCGAACCAAATTTATCTCGCTTCGTGTCCATCTTATCTAATAAATACAAGTTAACACTGTACATAAATCAAGCCGATTTTAGCTATATTTTGATGCAAATGGGAATTGCCTTACCATTCCAAGATCGCAGAAACTGTTTTATCTTATTCCTGACCGCCATATAACTCCCATCAGTTTCGCTGCTATACTTGTTTAGATCAAAGTGATTCGTATCTAGTGGGCTGGCTTCTTCGCCACGACGGGTGCCAGATTCTCTCGTAACGACCTTGGATAATGGAGTATCTTTAGTCAGCCATGTTGGTATCATATACAAAGTCTCTGTTTAAGCTCTTACCATTTTAAAAGACATGCCAAGGATGACATTGGGCACTCTCTCATAAAAGTCAAATGATAAGCCGCGGTAATGTTTCATAAATTCGCTCTCCATGTTCATTATGTGCTCCGACCCCTTGTCCATGTATCCCAACAACAGGGGATTTGCGCCATCCCAGTAATGGAAGAGGCAGTAGATTTTACCTAGCAAGGAGTAATCAGAGCCTGCGTGGGGAGTTCCCAAGAAGATGGCACCAGCAAGGCTGTCTGCGATGTTTTTATGTCTTTTTTTGGTGTCTTCGTCCGCGGCGGCTGCTTTCGCGAGAACAAGTGTCTATTGTTACAATGGTAAAGATAGAAAGATTAGTTAGAGCTCGAGCGGGATGAATAAAACCTGGAATACAGCAATCGTTTTTTTTGGGGGGGGGGGGGGAGGGAGGGAAGAAGAAAGAATGACGTGTAATTACTTGTTCGATCAACAATCCACCAAAGCTATGGCCAATTAAGATTAAAGGACGAGTTTGGGCCTAAAACATCAAATATATGCGTTAGCGCTTCAACTTGCATGACTAGGAGAAGCTTATACTGTAGGTATTGGTATCGGTCTTACCTCTTCTGTATTTCGTTCGCCTTCGAGGAATCCAAGAAGCTGTGCTCCGTGATCAGATAAATTGCTGCCCAAAGCTTGAGATTGCCAGCTAGTGTTATGACAGTAGGTCATGATACGAGCTTTGGGGAAATCTAGATGGAGAAAGTCTCGCAACCAGAGTTTACCAGACCGCTTATGCGTCCAGGTTGTTTCGACTGAGGATCCCAGTCCGTGGACTGCAACAATACTGCGATTAATACCTGTCAGCAGCCGAGCGGTGAGATATAATGGAGAAATAGCTTTTCAGGTCTCACTCTATATCAGCATCTCGTGGATCGTGCAGGGTGCGAATGGGGGGTCCTGCATATGCGTGCTCCCGTCTTTGCCTGGTTCCTCTTGTCGGCTCCCTAAAGATCTGGGGCGCTAGGCCCGTTGGCGCGTATTGGAGACCCTTTGATAGTAAATTTTTGAGAGCCCAGATAAATAGAGGTCCAAAGGGGGACATAAAAATCGTCAGACCCAAAAGTATTGTGGATATAAATCTCCCCCATGTCGAAGAGGCGGGGGAAATGATCCATACTGTGAACGCCCCAATAGCAACCGACACGAAGTTCCGGATAGACCGCTGCCCGAGGCGAATAGACAAGAGAATGAAAATAAGCACAACAAAAGGGATGAGTTCTTCGCCTGCGCGTAGCATTTTCAGCTCTGAACCTCGCAGTACTTCGTTCATCGACGGGCTCGCTCTCTGTTGGTTCTTGATGCTAGAATCCTTACTGGTAATAAGAAAAACGCTAGAAGTGTGGATTGATTGAAGGCGTGTATGCATGGAAGCTGGGGAGGCTGGAAAGGCTAAAATATTCATCAGATATCTATTTATTTCAAGTCAGGCTCCTCTCGTCCACGGATGTCGACATTGGTGCTCCCAGCCTGAACAAGGGTATCTCAATGCGCATGAATGCCTTTCGGTCAAGAACCGGCCAATGGGTGTTCCATTCAACCCTCATGCTTGGGCACACAAGCATATGTATATGATAAGAATGCTATTGGACAGTGTATTTTTTCTATGGCATGCCATCAGTCCACAAGAAATGCAGTGTCGACTGATCTGTGTATTCGTAAAAAGGGCTGAATATAACGAGGCATTCTTTGTAGTGTGAAAGTTTCATTTCATCAAATACTAAAAAAAAAAAAAAAATCATTCCTGATAATAAAGACTTTACACGATATGTGTGAGCCTCCTTTCAGCGCGGACTGTGAGCTTTGCAAAAGTCTAATGGTGACTACCGATGGCCATATTAAAAGGAGCCCCAACCCCGCTCATGATAGCCAGGTGGCGACGAATAAAAAGGAATATTTGCCTGGCGAGCCTCGTATACAGCTTGATGACCCAGCTATGGGCGCGTATCTTGAAGAAGAATTGGCAACGCCAGAGCTCAACCAGTTATCTCCCCACCTCTGGCTTGTTGCGAAGCAGGACAGTGCCCATATCTCATCTTTGACGCATCAAAAAGTCCGCGGTCGCGAGATCATCATCACAGAGCAGCCCAGGCTGCATCTTGTCTGGTACAACGATCGTGTGTTTATCAAACCCTTGCCCAAATACCTCCTCTCACGCGCTTTTTGGGATTTCTACCTCGTCTCTCCGCACTCATCTCTGGAAAAGTCACTGCAGAAAGAATTGCGAGAGGCGGCTCTTGGTTTTCTCCGGTCATATAGCTATCTTGTGCGGCGACGATCTGACTTTGACCTCGCCATGGACGAGTCTCACCGTCTTCTTCCGAAAAAGACGACATATTCTGGCTTTATCAAATTGATCAAGTCGCTGGAAACCATTGATGACCATATGGTCTCTCCACGCTATCACTACGGCGAGCTGCGACTCTCGCGGCTTAATTTCTGGATTAAAGTCTTCAACTTCCGGTTTGCCTACCAAAAGATCGAGGGCCAGTACAGTCTCTATTTTGCACGGTTCTATGGACCTATCCTCTTTCTCTTTGGAGTCCTCTCCGTTATATTGAGTGCTATGCAGGTAATCTTTGCTGTGTTACCGCTCATTAACGATTCCGACGCGTCATGGCTCGATTTCGCAAAGCTGTCTCGGACGTTCTCTATCATGACACTGTTCGTTGTCGCCACTGTCATTATCTTTTTCCTACTGGCATTCATGAGTCTAGCTTCTCGAGAGACTATCTACGCGCTAAATGATTTATATCATAATCGGCGGTCGACACAGACCAAGACGGAGGCATAAAAACAATCTTCACTAACAATAGCCATGGTTATAAGTGCAATCAGTTTGCAATAGACCTGTGTGTGACGGCCTGAATGCAGATTTCTGTAGTATGAATCGCACATTCTTATTATTTTCATTATTATTTTCATTAATCATATTAAGTCTATTTACGTCGTTCTCACAAATCAAGCGCTACTCACGCTGTCTGTGATATTGTTTGGCCATGTCGTTCCTGTAGATATAGAGCTCTATTGACAGAAGATGATCCGTGCCCACGCTAATTATAACTAATACCGACTAGACACCGACATTGTTTATAATTGGTTCGCATTGTTAATATCCCCGTGGGGGCAGAAGCAAGCTAATGTTTGATGCTAACCTTAAAATCTATATTTAGATGCAAGGGGGCATAATATTACCATTCCGGACTGCAAGATGCAGGTTGATAATTTTCCCGATTTTTTCGACATAAGATACGTTGAATTGATCAAGAGATGTCCCAATAGTCTAATATATTCCATTGATTACGAAGCACGTTGGAAGAATCTGGTCGACAAGGTCTCTAATGTTCCCATCTCTAGCTGATTGAGAAGCAGCGCTTCTTTAATATTATCCCATAACCTGTACCGTGGGCCCTATTCCATTAATATATCACTACTCAGACTATTGTTGATTGTTGCTTCTATACTCGCATCAAAATCTTCAAAATTCTCGCTCTTAGCCTCCCTTTTAAGCTGTCTCCGGGTTCATCAGCTTGCGTCTGATACACTAGCTTTTTGGTTTGATCTCAGCTCGCTCCAGTCCCGCACAGGCACTACAGTTGGATCATAATCTGTAACAACCGTCCATATATCCCCATCTTTATCTTCCTTTCTATTTACAGACTCGACGAAAGTCTGTAAGGCCTCTAGACTCGGGAGACATACCCATCCGTATGTCATCCCGCTGTTAATCCCCACGGCAGTCGGATTATAGTCATTAAATAGTTCAAATAGATCTTGGACCTGCATATTGCTAAACCCTGACGTGCGACTAAATCTAGTTATATATGGAAAGAATTCTTTCGGCCTAGTCCGTGCACCCTTCCACAGTCTCTTTTCCTCTAGTATGGCAGGAGTATTCGAATGTTTACGGGAAAGCTTTTGCTTATTTTTTTTTTATGAAGTAATAATAATACTCAACTTCTCAGAATTATAAGGGGGTCCTAATAATTGAATAAGCAGCGCTGTTACCCGAACAAAGTCTGTAGCTGCATTGTGTTGAAAGGCTGCGCTTTGCAAGTCTTTTGCATGCCTTCCAAACCCACAAGCAACAAGGGTATCGCGCAAGCCAGGATGCAAGACGTTGGATAAACTGCTTGCCAGTTCTTGGAGGTCTAAGCAATGTGTAAAATGTTTTAATAGGGTGGGATAAAGGCTTGAAAGCACCCTGAACTCAAGAACAAGTCCAAATCCAGCCAAAATGAGAGGCGAATCGCTCAACGCATCTGCATTTCGTAGCCTGGAATGACCGAATAATATTTAGTATAATAAAGTCTACTTTATTGCTTTAAATGTTGTAGTTTTTGCTGTATTAGTGGATTTTACAATAGCTCTCTCTCCCTTCTTCTGTCGATCACTCGTATCCAGTGAGTTTCTGCTCTATTGAAACAGCTAGCTGCGTTTTATGTTTTAGGTAGTGTATAAATGAAATAGCTGAAATCCGTATGGAGAGGAGGTAGCAGAGAGATGTCAATTTCTGCAGGCTTCAAATTATCGGCACCCCAAGACTCAGCATCAATCACAACAAAAGCAGCGCCATCAGCGGCGGCCGTTTTGAGCGTCATATGTGTCCATGATAGGAGACTTATAGAGTGCTCGCTAGTGCTTGGTTTTGAACCCTGGTGGATGCGGAGAGTAGGGCATGTTGAGCGTTGTGTAGATGGATGGGTGGATGCTTGAAGCTAGGAGAGAAATAGGTAAGAAAGATGAGCTCTAAATATCTTAGTAGGAGAGATAAATCTTCGAGTAAGGTTTTCACTTGCTTGGCTGCGCAACACTAGAAAGGAAAAATATAATAGATGCTAGATATGTATGTATATATATATATATACAGGCTAGGCAACTTTGGTGCATATGAACTCAGGTACATGTGTATTTCACATGTATATCTCAAGTACCTTAGTAGTTACAGTGCACAACTCCCCCGTTCATAACAAAGTAAAATAGAATTGGGGTTAGAAATAGACGCCAAAATAGACCATTTGTAATTTTGAGTGCCAGTGTGTCACTTCGCTCAGAGTTTCGTGCAGCATCGGCGGGACGACAAATAGTGGTAACAGTTGTTCTTCACAGAACCCTAGGAATACATCAATGTACATGTAATTACACTGCATACTACCTACCTAGGTAGGCAAACAACTAAAAAGAATGCCAATAGAATTCCAACTAATAGTGGCTAATTATAAAACTAAGCGTAAAGCATTTGAGATTATTGTTTCGCGCACGACGCCAGTGCCAAGTGAAGCAAAGGCCGGGGCCCATTGAGGGAAGAAAGTAAAGCATCTGCATCTTCTTCACCCATTTACTTGCATCGTATGTATAGAACTAATAGCCAGCCATGCATTGCATCACCGTATTTAGCCATTTGCTGTTCATTCCTTCATGTGATATTCATTACCCAAGATCTGCTTGTTTAACACTGCGGATCCCCGGCCTCGGCAGGCCCCACAGCGGATCCCCAACCGTTGAAAGGCCCAAAAAATGCAACCACCAAAATCTCCAGCATCACCAGCCTCTTCCTGCTTCTTCTTCTTCTTCTTCACCTTGTCACACCGCGCGAAGCTCCCCGACACGCGCAATTCTTCCGCAATTGATCATGGCGCCCTCCAAGAGTGCATCGGCCCAAAAGCCGCCCGCGTCCCCCGTCAAGAACGGCTACCTGATCCTCTACAATGCCGCCTCTGCTGCCGCCTGGTATCTCGTCCTCCAAGGGACCGTCGCGGAGCTCGTCAAGTCCGGCCCGGAGTCGGTCTACCTCGGCGTCGGCGAATTCACCAAATGGACCCAGACGGCCGCGGCCATGGAGATCCTGCACTCCCTCTTCGGTAAGCCAAAGTCTTGCCCGCATCGCATCTTGCCCAGTCAGTTGGTTGGCCCGCTCTTCTAATGCATCAAAAACCACAGGAGTCGTCCGCGCGCCGCTCTTCACGACGCTCATGCAAGTCGCCTCGCGCTTCCTCCTCGTCTGGGGCGTCCTCTTCCTCTACCCGTACCTCGCCGTCCAGTCGCCCACCTACAGCTCCATGCTCATCGCCTGGTCCGTCACCGAAGTCATCCGCTACTCCTACTTCGCCCTCTCGCTGTCCGGCCTGACGCCGCGGATCCTCACCTGGCTGCGCTACAACACCTTCTTCATCCTGTACCCGATTGGCATCCTGAGCGAGTGCTCGCTCGTGTACCTCGCTGCTGTGGGCCCGGCCGCCACGGCGACTGAGTATCCTCTGACCCTGATGCCGTATATTCTGTATGGCATTTTGGTGGTCTATGTTCCTGGTGAGTTGGCGATCAATGGAGATGGGGAATGAAGAGAAGAGATTCTAACAAATGCTTTTTTTAATTAGGTGCTTATATCCTCTACACGCACATGATGGCCCAGCGAAGAAAGGTTATGCGTGGCTTAAAGGCCAAGAACGAGAAGGCGACTCAATAAACAATAGAAGACGAAAATATGAAAGATGAGCATAATACTCTAAAACGGGGGGCACGGTTTATTGTTATTGGACATGATGAACGACAAAGATGTAACGATACAAGAAATAAAGTCAAAACCATACGGAGTGTGCATAGGTACAGACAGTAGTAATGCTAATTGTAGAAAATACACACAAAATCAATCGCCTTCTCCTGTCCCCTAAGCAAGTCAAACACCTATATCCATTTGTCATGTATCCCTTTAAACTGCATGTCTATGGCAGCATCACCATCTTCGTCATCTCAGCCGCCGGAGCTGCTGCTGCTGCTGCTGCTGCTGCTGTTGAGACCTCGACCGCGGCTCATGGCTGCCTTCAGCCCAATCCCTTTGCACCCACATGGCAATCAGGTTCTTGGAGTCCTGCAGCAGCTTCTCGTAGGCCGGGTTATTCTGCGGCTCAAACATGGCTAATACAAACCGTTAGCATCAGACGAGAAAGAAGGGGATTAGCAAAGAACAAAACGCACTTATATGTGCCGTCACCTCATCCTTGGCCGTATCATTGACATTGTCTATCCACTTCCCAGACGGCTGCTTGCTCGGCACCACGCAAAACGTCCTGTCCTTGCCCAGCACCGTGCCAACCATGCTGACCTCCTTGCTCTCGGCAGCCTTGCCCAGCCGCGTATACACATTCGCATAGCCAATGTTGAGCTCCGAGCTCAGCCTCACCATGTACGACACGCGCTGCTTGAGAGCCTCCGGCCGGGCCAGACAGCCCACGAACTCGAGGTGCGACGACACCCACGACCACCCAGTCGAGATGTGCTCGCGGTTCATCCACGCCGCAGCGCCGCCCGCAGCGACGGCACTGGCCGCAGCTCCGTACATGGCAATCTTTCCCCATCCCCATCCGCCGCTGCTCTCGTTCTTGGCGGCCGTAGTCGTCGTGAGGGCAGAAGAAGAAGAAGCAGCAGCGTCACCGCCACCACCACCGCCAACCATCTTCCACACCGAGCCCAGCTGCGCCAGAGCCGACTGCGCCGTCTGGTAATGCCCCTCGGCGCCGTACGCAACCACGCTGGGGGCAATGCCCAGGTACGGCGTGTCAAAGGCCAAGACGCCCTGGATGCGAGGGAACATGAGGCTGTTGAAGTTTGGACGGCCCCCGGACTTGTCGATGCCGTCCTCCGTGTAGATGGGCCGCTCCGAAGCCAGGCCCATGACGGTCTCTGCGGCGACGATGCCGCCCATGGAATGGCCAATCAGGATGGTGCGGACGGATGGCTCGACGGTTGGCGAGGCCGTTCCCTTGGCCACTTCATAGTCGATGATTTTGTTTTCCAGCCTATTGAGTGCCCAGCCCAAAAACGTCAGCACAATGATTCAAATGTTTACCTTTTTTCACTTCGGCGTCTTGTTCTGTGACACAAACTGCGCTTTGGAAATCCTTTCCCCCATCATGGATGAAACCGCGTTGTCGTAGTAACTCACCAGCTGCGGAATTTGCTCACGGCCTCTCCCAGGTCTCCCCTCGTGTCATACTTGGGATACACCAGCACCTTGATGCTGAAGCCGGGCAGCTCTTGCGCCACGGCAGTGCGCAGGTCCTCGACAAACGAGTAGTCGTTGCCAAACGTCGACTCGCCTCCCTAGAGTAGCCCATCCGTCAGTCAATCAATCCATCAATCAGTTGTCAAACCCAATCTCATTCATCAACCAGCCACTCAGCGAGCAATCTGTTACGCTTGCAGCAATGTGAAGACAAAGAGCAATTTCACTCCTTTGTGCCAACTACGCCCCTTCCAGTATTCTAGCCCACCATCATAGCCCGCCATAGCAAGCGGTGGGGGATCCAGCATAGGCAAACTCCCAGAAATTACAACGTACCTTGAAGCCATGGATAAAGCACAAAATAAGCGTCTTCCTCATCTTGTCGTCACCAGAGTAGAACCGTTACTGCGCTCTCTTTATTTTCCCAACCAACGGCCGCCGCCAGCAAGTTTTCGAACACCAGAAGGGATGTCGCCAGTTGTCCTCTTCAGCTGTGAAAATTCGATGCCATCTCACTGTGCATCGAAAAGGGGATGCAATGTGGCCCAATAGGCAGGGGATGCGGATTTGTAGGTGCAGATATTGGGCCAGCAAAGGCCGCCGAGTGGGTGGCGAAGCTGCGGCGGCAGATGGATTGGCGGCGCTGACGGCATTTGGCGCGGTGGGCCAGTCTCCAGTATAGTGGACATGCACAGTGTAGTGCAGTGCAGTGCAGCAGCAGAGCGCTAGGGCATTGGCGCTGGAGCTGCCCATCTCTTAGCACCGCCTAGCGCTAATATGCAACGTATCTCATCCGGTTCTATACAAACATGTGATGCATATGTTGGCAGTTTGATATGTTGGAAGCAGAGCAATTCTTTCATTTTTGCATGATTCATGAGTCGTGCTTCTTTAATATACTACATCTATATATATAAAATGATTCGCATCGTCCCCTGCATTATGAAATGTCGCGACTGTATCAACGTCTATTAAGAATACATTTTACTACTTTATCTAGACAATGCACAGGCAAGAAGACGACCAACTCAATGAGACGCAGCCAGCCACCAGTCACAAATAGACCAGGCCGCCTTGTACTCTTGACTCGTCTCCTCTCCATCCTCCGCGTCCCTAATTAGAAAACTTAGAAAGAACACAAAAAAGAATCTCTCTGGTCATCCAAATATGCCGCCCAGATGCTTCAGCCTTTCGCCTCCTGTCTCTCCATCTTCATTCTTCATCTTGTACATGGTTGGTATTTTGGCCTACCTTAGGCCTGTTCCTCCCCCTTTCCCTAGGTTCACATGAATAAAACGCCGATCCTTCCAACGCCGCAGAATACATGATTAAACAAGCCGCTTGCGGGGCAGTCGTTGGGAGATATTCTTCCTCCTAGTGCCGTCAATTTTGTTTTTTTCTCTCTTTATAAATTATATTCCCGCTGGCAAGCATGTAGACCCCCAATTTCGTCGTAAGTGGGCACGTCACTCTTCTCAGTCATGAAGAGAAAGAGGGATGTGCATAATCAATCTCCCTTCTCTCTCTCGCTCAGTCTTCATCGCTCTGGGCGGCAGATCGTGCCCCGTTGGCTTCCCGCGCCGCGCTAGAGATGATCTTGATGCGAGTTCCGCTTGGCTGGGGGGTGCTTCCATTGCCTGAAGGCGCTGCTGATCCTGCTTTGCCGGGTTCTAGCTCAAGAAGCTCCGGGTGTGCGTCCAGCTCCTCTTGGTATTTCTTCGTAAAGAATTCCTATTTTAAATGAATTAGCACATGTTGCTGTAGGCGTTTGTCTCTTTTTATTTCTTTTCAACTTACATCCATCGTTTTCGCATCCTGATACAGGATACTGCCGTCCTCATTATACGTTTGACAGTTGCGTATCAGCAAGTCAAAGTCTTTGCGAAGGTCGTTCAAGCAGTTGTACTCTTCCTTCTTGATACGCGTCTGTATATGATTCATGCAAATGGGGTTTTGGATAATCACATAGTAGTCGGCATACTCGCGTTTCGGAGGCAGTTTGACAAAAGGTCCAATAATGAGACGCTTGCCGGCATCGGATTCGTCGTCCTCGGCAGGGGGTTCAATGTCGTCCACTTCCAAGTTCATCAGGCTGTCATATAATGCTCGCAAGCTCTTCTGAAGCACCTCCCGTTGCTGAGATCCCAGCCGGGAATCACCATGGGCAGCAGACTTGCTAGGTCGACCCTGAGGGCCACGTCGCTTCTTAGCAGGAGGCTCATCCTCCCCTTCTTCTGCCTTGCGCTTCTCGTTCTTGCTTCCAGGTTTGCGCCCTCTCTTCTTGGGCGTCTCCAATTCCTCTGTGCTAGCGCGACTGACGGAAGGCGAGTTGTCCGAGCCCATCTGAGATAATCGCTTAAGCCTATTGGCCTCTCTCTTATCCTTGCGTGCCTGTTTACGCGCTGCCGCCGCCTCTGGAGAATCCTCGTCGTCGTCCACCGCCATCAACCACTGCTCTTCTGTCAAGCCATCGTCATATTTCACCTTGGTACGCTCACGAGCACCGCGACCAAGGATAATCTCTTCAGCGTCGTCCTCGATGGGGTTGCCTTCATTGAGATAGATGTCAGGCAATTCGTCTTCGCCCATGAGTCGAGGTTTTCCTTTTGGACCACCATAGATGCCATCTTTTTGTCGCTCTTCGTCAAGCTTCTGGAAGGTGAGGAGTTCGTCATCATTACGGGCAAGTAACATGTTGAGCTCTTCGTCTTCCATCTCCTCTTGCTCGCCAGACTCAGCCATATCGGCGGTTTCCAGGAGAGTTCGAAGCATAGCATCACGATCCGTCTCTGAAGATTTGTTATCAAAACGACCTGCTTGGATGACCTTGCCGTCCATATCTAGCTTGAACCGAGCACGTTCCAAAATCTTCTCCTCGACGGAATTAGAGCTGATCAGACGCAGAATTCGCACTTCATTCTTTTGGCCGATACGATGGGCACGATCCTGTGCCTGTAAATCCTGGTGAGGATTCCAGTCAGAGTCGTAAATAATGACAGTGTCTGCCGTCTGCAAGTTAAGACCCAAGCCACCAGCACGAGTAGATAGCAAGAAGAGAAAGTAATCTGAGTCGGGGGCATTGAAGTCTCTCAGGAGGTCGGATCGCTCGTCAGATTTGGTTGTACCGTCCAAACGCAGATACTTGTAGCTTCGGTAACGAAGGTAGTCTTCCATGATATCCATAATCGCCGTCATCTGGAAGAACATCAAGACTCGATGGCCAGTTGCCTTGTACTTGGGCAGAATTCGGTCCAGCAGCTCGAATTTACCTGCCGTCCTCCAAAGAAGATCGTTGCTAATGTTGAGGGGATTCATGACATTCTCGACCACGTCAAAGACAAAGGGATGGTTGCAGAGCTTTCGCAGCTGCATAATCATGTTGCTCAATCCACGAGCACCAGTCTTGCCACCCTTGCCATCGCTGACAACCAGCTTGTTGTGGGTAACCATCTGTTTGTAGAGCTTGGACTGCAGGGCGGAAAACTTGCACTTGATAACCTTTTCGGTCTTGTCGGGCAAGTCTTTCTCGACGTCCTTCTTCAAACGACGCAGGAGGAAAGGCCGCAACACCTTATGAAGACGTCGAATGACGAGAATCTGTTCTTCTTCAGTGAGTTCCATTTTGTCTTGACCGCCAGTGTTGGCAAAAGGAGTGTTGAACCACTCGTCAAACGTCTTGACTGATTTAAAAATGTTTGGCAGAACAAAGTTGAGCATGGCCCACAGCTCAGACAGATTGTTCTGGAGAGGAGTACCGGTGAGAATAAGTCGGAAACGGGTGTTGTAGTACTGCTGAATAGTTGCGCTGAGCTTCGACTGTGTGTTCTTCATTCGGTGACCTTCGTCGATAATCATGTGGAACCACTTGATCTTGCTGAGGATGGGTCGATCTTTGATAATGTACTCGTAGGTAGTCAGAAGAACCTGGAAGCGGCCCTGGCGAATCTTCTCTTGCTGTAGCTTACGGGTATTGGGGGGACCCTTGTAAACAACACGAGATACAGACGGGGCCCACTTTTCGAATTCGAGGTTCCAGTTGGTCAGTGTACTGAGAGGGACAATGACCAAATAGGGTCCGCTCTGCTGCTTCTGCTCAATCAGGTAGGTAATCAGACTAATGGTCTGGATCGTCTTTCCGAGACCCATTTCATCTGCAAGGATACCGTTAAGATTGTTGTTATATAGTGAAATCATCCATTGTAGACCCTTGATTTGGTATTCCTTCAGCGTGCCTCCCACAAGAATGCTTGCTTGCTGGGTAACTTCTTCGCGGATGCGATGCGCCACAGCGTAGTAGTCAATCTTCTTGCCGCTATCTTCTTCGTCGATTTCACTCTCTTCGTCAATAAACTCGCCAACATCCGTGCCGTATGTCTCAGCAGCTTGGCGCTGTTGAGCCTTGACTGATGATGCAAGCTGGTGCAAGAAGCCGTCGGTCTGCTTAAGCAGATGCGTAATACGGGTATCCTTAGCCTGGTCAAGCAGTTTGAGATAAGCTTCTTCGTCGTTAGCCTTGAGAGCCTGCAGACGCTGCTTCGCTGTTCTCTCAATGCGCTTCTGCTCTTCCTTTTCGATGTTGAAATGGTGAGAGTACATGAGCCTGCTGAGCTTATGTGACTTGTTCTTCTGAGCCGCCGCGGTCTCGGTGATCTCGGCGCGGTGGTTATAGATGGCTCGAAGGAAGTCATTGTGCTTCTTCTTTTCGCGATTCTCACGAGCATCACGCTGCTGCTTCTCAAGCTTCTCTGTAATGCGAGCTTCCCGGACGTTCTGCTTCTTCATACGACGGTAGTTTGTCCGGTTGGTCGTCATTGCCAGATTATCGTAGTGCATCATCTGACGAGCAATCTTCTCGCGAAGAGCTCGCTGTTTCGCATACAAGGCCAGGCTCTTCATTTCGATGACGGCCTTGACCTTTACAGAGTCATCAACTTCGACGTTCTCCTTGGTCGTATCCCAGTGGGCAATGTTGGCGGGCAGATTCTTCAGCTCCGAGTATCGCTGGCTCATGCGGTTGAAGACGACGACCTCTCTCTCGTAACGCAGGTGGTCAAAGTCAATGCCAGTCGGGAAGACGCCAGGAATAAACCAGCGATTCTTCCGCTGCGCATGGTCGAAATATTTGATAGAGGGCCGAATCATACTGCTGCCGTATGGTGACTTTACGGTCTTGTATGTGTGTGGCTTAGGGAGAGAGAGCGCATCGTCTTGGGCGGCAGCATCAACACCATTCGGTGTGGGCTTTGAAGCATCCGAGCCAGGCTGGGGGGTCTTTGTTGCAGCAGGAGTTTGAGCTGAGGCCATGACAGCTGCTTGGCGCTGTTGGCGCTGCTGGAAGATTGCTTGCTGTAGCTGCACGGAAATCCCTGCATTTTTGCCGAGAAGCTTAAAAGCATGAATCTGTTGTCTAAGTAGACCAAGCTGCTTCTGCGTAAAATGACTTGATGATGAATTTGAATTCGGCTGTGCAGGAGTATTCGGGGCAGTGGTGCCAGATGCATTCTGGTTAGGCGCAGCAGCCGCCGTTCCCATGGCGTTTGGCAGAGCAGCACCCTGCGTCGTCTGAGGCGCGCCGTGTTGCGGTCGCTGGACACCATTGATGGTTCCATTGACTCCGTTGGCATTGCCGTTCTGGATGGCCTGAGCATTCTGCTGCATCTGCTGCTGAGCCTGGATGTACTGCTGCTGATTTCGTCGCATGTTGTGTTGCTGTTGGAAGTTGAGCAGGAATTGCGACGCCTTGATATACTCGGGATCGTTTGGCTGGACGCCCGATTCTTTCATTTGTTTGAGTTTCTATGCAGAGTTATAACGTCAGCTACATATCTCAGATAGGATACAAGCAACGCGAGGTAAGCATTGCAACACGCGTAAGTCTGCGTACCCGAAAGACCTCTTCGGCCTGTTGCTTAGTCGCCCCGGCAGGCATTGGCGCGCCCGGGTGCTGCACGGGGGGCGGGATCTGTACTGAAGCCATGGTTGCGTTTGGCGATGGCGTTGGACCAAAACGTTGAAACTATCGACTCCCCAATGTGTATCTCGATATAAATCCACCTATAAACAGTGCATAGCGAGGAGCGAGTGTCTGGAAGTCGTGCCCGTAGGGTGCGAGACGAGTCTTTTTTTTTGTTGTTTTTGTTTTTGTTGTTGCTGTTGCGACTCAGTGCGAGACGTGAAGTAATATCAAGAATGACGAGAAGTGGAAAAAAAAAAAAAAGTTGGTTGAAGAGTGGCGCGTCAGAACTGCACAAGGCACATAAAACAAGAACGGGAGAAGAAAAGTAATAATGCGCGGCAAGTTGGCGTCGTCGAGACAAAAAGTCACCAGAGGTGAAGCCGCTGGTTGGGCAAAGACAGAGTCGAGGTGAGTCGAGTCGAGGTGTAGAAGCGAAGCTCAACAGCGTCAGCCTTGCGACAGAGCCGTGGACGCGGATGTGGGGGATCTCGAGGCTTGCAGAAAAGATTCAACCCCGAAGGGGGCTGCGAAGGCGAAGCAGAAAAAAAAATCCTGCCCAGGGGACGGCGCGGCGCGTCGGATCGGGTGCCGCAGGCGTGAGCGGCGTGCAAAATCGCGTGAAACACGAGGTTTGCGAGGATTGGAGATGGACGCCGATGGTTTGCGAGGGGACCTGGCGATTTTGGGGATGCGCGCGCTGGCCGGTTGATGATGGGGAGTGGTTGAAGACACAACTGACAAGATTCGGCGTGATGGCTGGTGCGGTTCTGGCTCGGCGCGCTTCAGTACATTTCAGCACGGCTCCTGCGCACGCCTCAGGCTGGCACAGCAAAAGGAAGAGAATTTGCGTCGAATTAGGTCTAGGGCGGCTTTGGAGGTCACGTGGAGCGATACTTGCACCTTGTACTCTCTACCCGGCGCCTCCCTCTCAGGCCAAGGCCCACATTTTCGTCCTGGGGCCTCGTCTCTCGAGAGCAGAACAGCAGCAGTAGCTCCAAGAGGCTGCCATAAAGCCTCTAACAGTACCTATCTAGCAGTATCTACTTAGCAGTATCTAAGCCCAGCACCTGTTGTAGGAATCCAGTCAGATACTCCTCAGCCTTTTGGCAGCAGTACCTACTATACCTACTACCTGATTTGGTTAAAGAAGTCATCATTACCGCGGTTTTTATCTTCATATGGTATTTGGTGGTGGTCGGGGCGGCTATATCTCGAATGCTATTCGAGTTTTCATCGATATTCGTCCTTGTAGACAAAGTAGATGGAAACGGCAATACAATACGAAAGCGTAGTGTCGGGACTGAAGCGCTGATGTCGTTGTGACGATCAATTTGCCCAAACCACAATACTAGACGAGGCTCGAGTAGGCAGCTGCATCGTAGTCCCTTTTCTTTCCGATCCACTGCTTCCTCTTCTCGCTGGGCATATTTTTCACTTCATCGCTTTGCACGCTTCTTGTCTGGGCCTTCCTCTTCGTCGTCGCTGAGCTCGGCGTACTGCGTCTGCGGCTGTGTCTTACTCCAGGCCTTCGTGAACATGGGGTCGCTCTGGGCCTTGTCAGCATACTTCAACAATGCTTCACGCGGATCCTCGTGCAGCATCTTAGCCAGAGGAATGTTCTGCGCAATGTGCTTCTCGTCTGGCTGGCTTTTCTGAAAGGGCGTCTGTAGCGGGACTTCGGGTCGTCGAGGGTCTTTCGATTTGCCTGTACCCGTGACTCCGGCTTTGCGCCCGCCGCCCATCGCGCCGGGGACAACGATGGAGTCGCCTGATATGCCAACGTTTTGGTCCATTGTAAACTCAGGGTTATCGTCAATATGGCGTTTCTTCGGCGCTCGCGACATGACCTCTACAGCACCGCGGGAAGACATGGTCGGGTTGTACAAGACGTGCGTCTCGGCGTTTGCTGAGCCTGTAACAATCTGGTTAATCTTAGGATGCCAGTCCACAGCAATCAAAGCTGAACCCGGCGTGATCGGAGTGACGTGTTCTGGCTGAAGATTGCCCGGGTTCAGGATGTGGAGATGGCCCGTGGCTGAGCCAGTGATGATGCTGGTCGAGTTGGGTGCGTATCGAATGTTGCTAGTTGGATAGCTATCCGAAGTTGATGTGTGCGATACTGTGACGAGTGGTTTGTTGAATTTTCGGGTATCCCATAGTTTGATCAAATCATCGCCGCCCCTCGTAACTACCATACGGCCATCGGAAGAAATGTCGATGCCGCTTGTCCAGGTCTGGGGCTTGTGCGCCTCCTTGATCTCACCCGCCGGTCTCGTAAATGGCCCGTTACCGCCATACATTACCAGCGAGCCGTCGAGGGCAGCGCCGACCAGCACATTGCTTCCTTGCGCAGACAATTTCCATGCGACAGCGGTCATTTTGGTACGCCCAGCAGAGCCGGCGGCCTTTGACTTGAAGACAATGACTTCCTTCTGGGAACGTTTATTGTTAATGTCCCAGATTCGCAGCGTGCTGTCAGTTCCTGCCGTGACACAGAGGTTTTTATCCGTGGGATGCCAAGTGCCAGTTGTAATCTCGGAGATGTGTCCCTTCGTGTTGTGCATATCACGAAGGTACATGTCTCCCTTCACAAACTCGGTCAAGATATCTCCATCTCGCGACATGATCCTTGCCTGAGGGTGGGCGCACACGCATAGAAATGCTCCGCCCGACAGCGGGTTGAACTCAACCAGGTGGATGGGGTGGGCTTCTGCGCTAGCAGCAGTTCTCTTGGACACAAAAGGGTCAACGCTGCGAAATGCGCGGAGCGTCGTCGGCGTCATCGAGGCGAAGTCGTGGAGCTTGACAGTACAGTCTAGGGAGGCAGACGCCAATCGGCCACCAGCAGGGTCTAGAGAGACTGTGGTGACAGCGCGCTCGTGCGTCTTCAAAACAAGTTCGTGCGATACTGGGAATTCGTCTTCGTCGTCGGACTCATCTGAGTCGTCGCTATCGTCGTCGTCGTCGCTCGAGTCGCCCTTCCCTTTTGACTCCTGTGCTTGTGTCCTATCGCCATCCTTGCTGCCAGTCGCTGGTGGCTTATCCACTATTCTCCGGCTGCGGTCGATTTGGGCTGCAATATCAGCCTCCTTCGACTTCTTTCCGAAGGAGGCAGGGAGAAACGCTCTCATGGGATCATCTTCAGCGAGTTCAGGGCCCTCGATTTCGTACTCATCGTCGCTAGCCATGGCGAAAATCCGACAGAAAAAGGCGCGAGAGGGCAGACAAGCCGCCTAATAGAGAGAGAGAGAGAGAGGAGAGAGAAACGGGAGAGTTTGCAGGTGGGAGGGGAGCCGGGAGCCAGGAATTTCACAGTGGCAGGGGAATGACGGAAGCGCCACATCCACGATGCAAGTGCAAAATGCAGCACGGCACCGACCAGGCTTGGTGGGAACCTTGGCGCCTAACTCGCTGCTTGTTTGCCTGTCGGGTTCCAATAACCTAAATCAGCACAAAACCCAGCCAGTCAAATCATTGCTTTCCTTCGCTCTTCTCCAGAATTATCATCCTTGTTCTCCTTCTTATGGCAGTTGCCGCTGCTGCAATCTGTTCCGTTTGTACTCCATAGATCAGACAACTCAGCACAATTTGAGGGGGGCCCTAGAGAAGGCATCCATGCCATGTCACGATTCAGTAGACGATGGTCCGCGTGGCACACTATCACGAACCAATTCGATCCTCGGAGCCACCGTAATTAAATTGGCTGGCGGGCGAGGAGAGCCACGGCTGGGATCCGCCAAAAAGCAAATTTCACGAAGCAGAACCTACGTCCCCTGCAAAGTATAAACTATCAGGTTCTTATGAACCGCCCAGAACTCCAAAGGCAATGTGCGATAGCACGATTTCAAGTCTGGCAATTTGGCAACACGCAAAATAGTTGCGGTGAGCTCTTTGCTTGCCATAGATCCATGTCTTGGGCTGAGACAGGCTTCTTAGTATGTCGCGCCGTTGCATCTCCAGAGTTACCCGCAAGCGATCATACCCATGCATCTCCCTATTCCCCCTACGCAAGGTCACGAGCGCATGGCCGCTCAATGAGAAAGCTTTGAATGCGTTCCACAGAGAATTGAGCTATGACCTACGCCAATCATCCATCGAGGATGGCAGGAAAATAGCTCACGTACCCCCATTTCCTGGGGCTGGCTTAAGACTCATCCTTTGCTTAGCTGGTTGCTAGACGTGAATTCAGTAGTAGTATTTTGGCTTTCAACATGAAAGGCTATTTTCCTTGAAGTATTTGGCATGCAAAACAAAGCTAATACGTAGATTAAACCGAAAAGAAATGGCATAACATAGACCCATTTAGTGCCTAGTTTGACTTGTATGTGGGCTTAATTCGAAATATACTCACGGATCTAGTCTGGTAGAGGCTTGACATACCCTACAAGCGACACGAAGCTGGAGCTGGCTATTAGCAAGCGATACGTTTCATGGCCAGTGGTAGATGAGAATAATAATATGACGTGAATGTCAATATCAGGTTGTTATGCAGTTAAATGTTAAACACGCGTAGCGACTATTTGTGTGTAATTTCACCAATAGATACTTGTAAATATAGAAAGATTTGAGCGTGCTGCATGCTTTTCTGCTAAAAGAAGGGCGGTACGTCATTGGCCCCACACCGAGAGAGAAGACTGACCGAAAGCAGCCTCACCGGCGCGTCTACGCGATCGCCTTGGAACATCCCACTATTTTGCTCTCTCGCCAGATCTACACAATGCCGCCAGAGCGCATAATTGACGAAGATGAAGAATACGAATCTTCTCAGGATTCCGACTTTGCGCCCGATGATGCGCCCGACGCTGCGTCCAGCTCTTCAGATTCAGAAGATGGCGACGACGATAAGGCTGCGAGAAAGCGCCAACGGCCGGTAAAAGATGCGAACGCCGAGGGAGGAGGAGAGCCGGATAACTCTGGCGACGAGGTGATAGTAGAAAAAGGCAGAAAACGACAGAAAAGAGCCAAAGCCAAGGGAGAAGTTGTAGATGACGAAGGTGGTGAAGGTGGCTTAATCAAGACGAGAAGTCAACGTGCCGCTGAGTATGCTTTAAGCTCTACTACTATGAGTGCAAAACGCTACGCCGGACATTACTAAAAAAAAGCATAGGAAGGAGGAACGAAAGTATGCTGCGAGCAGGGGGCCTGTGACGGTCGACATCGATGCAATTTGGGCAGAGATGAAAGCCGGAGGCTCCTCAGCATCAAGACCACCAGAAAACGCTGACGACATGGTCGTAGACGAAAGCGAGAAGATAGTTGCAGACGACAAGGGCGATTCAAAAGAGGATGAATCCTCCATGATCCGCATTAAGCGAACCTACAACTTTGCTGGTCGAGTCCATACCGAAGAAAAGCTCGTCCCTCGCGACTCAGCCGAAGCGAAGCTCTATCTGGCCTCCCAGGAGGGTGAAGCACCGCCAGACGCACTGCTAACTAAGCGACTTACAAAAAAGGCATTCCGGTCCGTCTTCGAACCTATTATAGAGGGCACAATAGGCCGTACAGATCTGAACCTGGGACTGGCGGCCAGAATGAAGGCAGCCAACGAAGCACAGGCAAAGAAGCTCAACACGGTGGAGAAGAGTCGCATGGACTGGGCTGGTTTCGTGGACAAGGAGGGCATCAAAGACGAGCTGGAGCTGGCTGGCAAGTCCAAGGATTCTTACGCCTCGCGGCAGGACTTCTTGGCGCGAAGCGAGGCCCTCAGAGAGAGCGAGGCCCAGAGGGCGAGGGTAGCAGGACGGTCGTAAACTGGCTAGAGGCGTTGGCGTTTGGAATGATACCACGGGTTAGAGTTGCAATATGTAATATTAAAAAGCAGCAATGCCTGAACTTGGCCTTGGAAATGGAATTAGTACATGCAGGGTATATCAAAGTATTTTGCCTCGCCATCGGATTGGACCCATATTTTGCAGGATTTCGCAAAGATGTTCTCCTATGGCTTGTTTCCTATGGAGATCTTTTGGCTCTCTATAAATAATCATAAGAACTCCTCGCCATCAAAGCATCCGGTTCGCGGAACCCAAGAGAGACGCAAGCATGGGTGACCAAAAAGACATTTCCCGGCCCAGCTGCCTGGCCGGAGCACCAGAAACCTTTTCATCAAACCCGGCGATGATGCAGGCAACGCTCAAGGCCTGGCAGGGTTCTTCTTCCTTATGCAGTGCATACTGCGAAAAGCTGCGAAAAGCTGCGAAAAGCTGCGAAAGGGGAGGCGAGCGAAGTTGATGGGAAGGAAATACAAGAGATGCTACACTATCTCGGCGATCACGGCGCTCAATTTCATGAATACTACCGAAACTCCACAGGCACATCGGCTATGTCTGAGTTTACCGGATTCTTCATCCAGGGCGAAGAGAGAAGCCTCGCGGATCTGCTCGCATCCCTTTCAACACCACGCCTGCGGCACCAAGGAAGCGCAGTCGACTTCTTCTCGAAGTGGAGACGGAAGATGGAGAAAAAGAAAGGAAGCGAACAGTGGCTTTGTAGCGGAACCGTAGTTGGATCTGAATTTGCCTCTCAATGGCAGCCTTTGATATAAGTTCGTCATCCGGCGTCTAAAGCTCTGAATGACAGATCCGCGTAACGGCCGGGGGTTGAGCCTGGACCTACATCTTCGAGATCGCCCCTTTTCTTTTCTTTTCTTTCTTTCTTTCTTTTCTTTTTTCTTTCTTTTTTCTTTTTCTTTTTTTGGAGCATCAAGGAATTCCAAATGGTTGCATTATACAACATAGATTGTGAGAAATACTATGAATTACCATTATATCAATGCTCTAATACTTTATTTCGTCTTCGAGAAAAAAATGATTTCGCAGATTAGAGCGAAGAGGACTGCGCTGCCTAATTGGGAAGAATGCCAAACTAGGCTAGTGCCAACCTGAAAAGGTCTAGTGCGGCGATCTCCACAGTACTCCATAAAACTTCTCACGATCCCGCCCTCCACACCACTTCGTCCTTCATTATCTCTGTTTAGAACAAGCTCCACCATCAAATCAGTTCTCATAGGTCGAATCGTATAGCGGTCAGTACACACGCTTCACACTGCATTTAAGAAGTGCGCGTGAGATCCGGGTTCGATTCCCGGTTCGACTACATGTTTCTTTTTTGATACTTTCCAGCACTTTTGTTGGAATGTGCGGCTTTTGACTGCCCGTGTGGCATCAAGAATCCCGGTGCCGTGGTGTTATTTTTAGAGTACCCTTGCTCGAAATTCAATTTATTTCGAGTAATCCTATGCCTGAGACGAATATCTGCATAGCGTGCTCATTCATCATGGCCTCGCCCCTGGGAGTGACACTTTGTTCCTGTTTTGTCAAGCGGGATCATGAGATTTATGTGCTGTTACGGGAGAAGTGTACGTTCAGCTTAGTAAATCTCAATGACACTTCCTTTTAATGGTCTAATGCTAGTACATGCATATTCTAAAGCCAAACAATGAATCCTTTCCGATTTTAGATTGCATAGTGCAAGCGTTTCTGTAATATCATTTAACCCATTTCAGCATTTCCAATCCATTGTTGTGGTATTTACACCTGTCAAGCTACCTTCTTGTACCTGAAGGCGATGTCCTACTTTTTCTAATAGATGAAGACGAACGTAAGGACGCCTGTCAGAAGATTGGCCTTGAGGTAGCATCGGCGGTTCCACTATGCGCTGAAGCAATTCGCAACCTCGGCGTCCGGAAAGCAGTTAAGATATAGGCAAGTAAATACCTCTTCTAGGTAGCTGCTTTTAATCGAGACGCAATATCTCATCCAAGGTCCAAACGCTGACTCGCCGAAAGCACCGACGCCAGCGCGAAGTGCATCCCAAGCGTCGTCTGCGGATATTTCTCTTATTGTCTCGTCAAGAATAATGCAGCTGTATTGTCGAAGCTACCGCAGTCCCATGAGTATATCAGTCGCCATGTTCTCTCGTAGGCCCAGCGCCCTTTATCTGGGCGCGTCACTTGTTAGCAATTTACATTTCAGTTTATTGGCTGGGAGTAAATGCCATCCCACCCACCCGTGATACCGCTTCTGGTGCAGCATACCGTGCGGACTCTTGGCGACCAGGCCATATAGGGACAAGACCTCACACTCCATCTGAAGAGATCGACGCCAAGGTCATCACTGATATGAGCCTCTTGGCAACTGCCCGAAATTCCTGTGCATGCCCCCCTTTATAGACTGATGTGAATGGAGATCTTGTGTGATATGCTAGCACTTGTCAAGATTTCCGATCACCAACAAAGGAATCCCTCTCCATGCGACCCTCCTTTTTATACCGTCATAACGACTGGTCACTTCGAAAAATGGAACTGGGCTGAAACGATTATCCTGAGACTTCCTGATACGTGGCTTATAATGTGGAAATATGCCCAGTCCCAATATTCACTATCCCTGCGGCTCCATTTTACCTTTACTTTTATAAGCACTGATACTATCTTGTTCGAGGTGCGGAACCAGTGACATAGGCCACAATATGTTGGATAGGAGTACATGCATATCCGGGACCTGCTGTCAAGGCTACCTTGAGGCTGCCTGTTTTTTAGCCTCAGCTTCTAGCAGGCCAGGGTATGTTCTCAGCGAGATCCTGGTAATCCAAATTATGATGACGAAAATACTTGTCTATTCTACCCAAAATACGATCCGAATCTGCGCTGAGACGTCTCGTAAGCACAAGTAGTTGTGACCGATATTAAGCTGTCTCCTTTTTCTAGGCGTCAGCGCAGAACTCGCCCTCTAAATCACAGGTAGAATTGGTCAAATTGCTGGTTGATATAGTACTACTGGGTATTTTGCTACACCTCGTAGACACAGATCTGCGTCGATTCTTCCCGATTTGGAAGACGGGCAGGCTGAAGATTATAGTACCGCCCAAGGACCAAATTTTGATCGAGATAGACTTTCGATGGGAACAAACATTAGTAGCAGATGAGGACCTATTCATGCCCAGATGATGAAGATCATAACCCGGCAATGCATCATGGTGCCTAAGTGTTGCCCGTTGTTGGCTGAAGTAAACAGGCCTAGCTGCATATTGACAGTAGTATTAGCCTCGCCATTCCTCTCGGCGGAGGGTTTAATCAAAATTTTGCCACGATATTTTTGGTTGCGCGAATAAAAATAAAGCTTCAAAAGAACCATGTATATTATAAATTAACTCACGTTACTGGGGACTGCGCAGGCATCTAAAGTGGGTAAGGTAATGGTACCGACTAGGAGCTATATACTGAAAACAATCTTTACCGAGGGCTATAATTTGAATCCTATTTCGGCCGCCGCCAAATAAGGCATAACTGTTCCTCTACGAAAAGTGGAGGTTGGGGGCTAAAACAATATACTACTATACGATGAGCGCGTATAGCAGCATCGATAGACCTTGCGGTAGAATTCAGTGAGACCTATGTGCTGACTTCCTCTTCAAATGGCCTATATAAAATTTAGCCGAGCAAGCACTGTCTATATGTTTGTTTCCACCGAGCCGACCATTTTTATAGAAATCTAAAGCAACCAACCTCATACATTGAGCAGATAGGTTTATTGGAATAGGAATCCTACAGGAAGAACATCGCGTGTTTTACATGGGTATATAAATCCTCTAGTCCGGTTTTTAAAAGCTAACACCATTACAACATTTATTGAATTATCCCTGGTCAACAAATAACGGACTAAACGCGCTAAAACTGTGATTCAACTGTCTCTATATATTGGCTAGTAGTTTGTAATTCTCCTCCATTGGTTTCCGTGGAATAGATACGTTCTAAGTAGGAAGGTATCAAGTAATATTGATCCTTCGCGCCATTGAACGAAGGATTTGGGACTATAAGTTTACTTCATAGTAATTCTGTATTTGTGAACATGTTCGTAGTCGATGAAGAGATAACATGTGAGAGTGTTGGAAGAAGAGGAGCATTGAGAGGTTCTTAAAAGGAACGATGACCTTTGAAGTCTCTGGGATGGATAGTGCTCCCATCGCAAATCTCAAAGATGTTTATACAGCACCGTCTTTCCGCAATGGTGGCGGTTATTTTCCATCTATTTGTTTGTAGCTCTCTACTAAGGGCTGTCGTGGCTACTCATGCGGATGCTATCGCTCCCAATGCAACTAAAACAATTGCATTTTCTTCCGCAGTTCAGCTGGCATCTTCTGTTCAATGGCAACTGGATCAGCTGGCAACCATTCCAGCTATTCCAATTCCCAAAAACATCACAGCACTGCCTGCCTATCAGGCTGTCAGTAAACTGGCCCCGGCACTGCCTGTCATACAAGCAGGCGTTGAGCTTCCATCGGCCGAAAGCATGATATCAGATTTGATATCTTGGACCAATGCAACTTCAACAGGAGAGTCGCTAGCCGCTCGACAAAGCGCTCTTAGAGTGATGATCGTCGGCGACTCTATGACACAGGGCCAGCAAGGAGACTATACCTGGAGATATAGAATTTGGCAATGGTTCCAGGAGAATGGGATTGCGGCTAAGTTTGTTGGTCCGTATTCCGGCACAGTGCCGCCGGAATCTGCATCTCCACCGTCACCTCCGCCACTCTACGGAACTAATGCATCAACGACTCAAGTTGGGACGAACGGGGGTTATGCCAAAGATGTTGACTCTGGGTTTCTATCAAATAGCAATCACTTCTCTGTGTGGGGTCGAGCGGCGGCAGTTGATAAGGGCCTCATCGCAGGCGTGTTACAGCAAAATCCTGCAGATCTGATGCTGCTCATGCTCGGTTTCAATGACATGGGCTGGTTTTACAGTGATGCTGCAGGAACTATTGACAGCATTGGAACATTAATCGCTAATGCTAGATCTGTGAATCCGAATCTCAAGTTTGCTGTTGCGAATGTGCCACAACGAAGCTTTATTGGCGGTAGACAAGATCTAGTCGATAAAACCAACACATTCAACAGCTTGTTACCCGGCGCTATTTCTCAGTGGTCGACTGCGCAGTCTCCGATTCACCTCGTTAAGCTTCAAGAGAATTATGATTGCGAGCCTGGTGGTTGTCCAGCCGGTGCGTTTTGTTTTACTTATACTTCTACGCATATGAGTGCAAGTATTGTCGCCTGTTGCTAATAGAGTCTATGTGCTGTAGGCTATGACGGTTTGCACCCAAACGCCTGGGGCGAATATCTGATTGCTCAGGCTTTTTCAGAGACCCTGCTTAATGACTTTGGGATGGGCGTTGTGTCACTAGCGGTGCCTGGCATGAACGATCCAAGCCTTGCTAGAGACCTCCCTGTTCCGTCAAATTTTCAGGTCTTTACCAGTCCTCAAGGTGTATCAGCAACCTGGGATGAAGGCAAATATCTCCATACGGCTTGAACCATGAATACTTTAGCTGACAATTTACCTTTGCACAGTGTATGGAGCATATAGCTATGATCTTCAAGTGTCTATCAATGGAGGAGCCAATACCTTTTCACCAACCACGACATCTTCCAACCGATGGGATTGCCAATGGCCGTTAGCTGGATGGACATATGCCGTCTCTGTGCGAGCAAGCGCTGGTGACACAAGGAAAGGAGCTTATACAGGGACATTATCAGCGGTTGCTCAACCACAGCTCGCGCCTCCGCCTGAGAATGTCGTCGTCACGCCAACAGAAACCGGCTTTACAGTGACGTGGGACCCCCCGACTGGTGACTATACAGACAGTATCGTTGAATACAACGTGCTCTACTGGGACTGGAACCCGACTGATTGCCAATACATTGCTGGGGCTGCGTTCAAGTCGTCGCCGGCAGTTATCGAAGGACTAACTCCGGGAGTTAACTACATGATTGCCCCTGTGACTTGGAACAAGAATGGACAAGGCTTACCTTTTATTGCCCAAAATGCTGTCCCTGGTTTAGGTACTCCTCCTGTACCAGGCGCCCCGTCGATCAATGCCAATGATCCGACTACCGCCCAGTGAGTATTACTACTATGCTGCAACATATCAGACGAGAACTGTATGCTAATCATCCCCTACCCGCTTCAGCATCACTTGGACGGGCTCAAGCCAAGCTGGAGGTTACCAACTCTGGTCAAAGAATATCAACCAAGCAGGCAGTAATTGGAGCGTGATCGCTAATGTGACAGAGTCTACCTGCAATGACGAGTACTTCCTTTTTCCTGGAGTGTGGAACTTCGCATTTGCTCTCTCTGCATTCAACGGCAATGAGGAGTCAGCCATGGGGCCATCAAAGGTTGCGCCTTCTCCAGCCAGCGGCGTCACCGAGGGAAGTCCAGGGCCAACGTGTCCTACAGTACAGTCGTGGTGTCCGGGAGGAGGATCAGTCTCTGTGCCCCCAGTCTCTGGTGGTGGTGGAGGTGGCGGCGGAGGAGGAGCTGGTATTCCAACTGTCGTTGGTGGAACTACGTAAGTAACAATTAGTGCCACTGGCAATGCTTTCGCAATGTCGGAAGCAGTGTCGTTTGTGTCTATACCTATACAAGCATACACATCATTGGGCATGCTAACAATTAACTACCAGGGTTACGATCAGCGGCAAACCGACGGTGATAGGCGGCACAACAGAAACTCTGGTTGTAACTACGGGAACAAACTCAGACGGCTCTGTTTTTACTGGCACCATCACTGAGGGACCAACGCAAACACATTCTTCGATTGTTGGGCTAACGACTTATACGACCTTTCCCTCAGGTGTCTCTTGGTCTACCACATCCGTTGCGACCAATACGCATGACTCTCACGGCCACCCTGTGTTAGGACCTTGGCCTTTGTGCTGGTTCTGTCCTCCTGGCAGTCATGGAATTGTGCTTTCTGGATGGCCTGGGCCAGGAGTGTACCCCGGTGGAGGGCAAGTAACTTGCACCAACCATGCATGTACGAGACTGCTAATTTCATTATAGGCCTCCTGCTGGGCTTCCAACACCTTTCCCACCGATGACAATAGAGCCCGATGGTGATCCGACGTATGAATCTACAGAGCCGACAAAGTCTTCACCCTCAACGTCCGATTCGTGTAGCACAGAAACTGCTACTAAGATCACATACTATGTATCTTATGCGACTGACGGTTCGGGTTCTACGATTGCAACCGAGACATACTCAACTTATTCATCTCAAATAACTGGCTGCACAGTGTCTGGAACTGTCGCTACTTCTACTACTGCTGCTGGGTATTCTTTCTATTGCACCCCCGGTAATTGTGCGAACTGCAATGCTCGGCGCGAGATCGCAACTGCTACAGCCGTTGCAGCCATTTCTGCTACTTCAGCACAAGAGAGGCCAGTGAAGAATTTGATTCACTATGCCCGAAACTTGACGTTGGATGAGCGTGATATTCCTAGTGAACTAAACGCTGATGGTATTGCTGAGCTCTACTCGGACGTAAAGGGTGCTTCAAACACGATCCAAGTTACACTTGACACAACGACACTCCGTGGTATCTCGAGCTCACGATTCTCCTACTTTGGCGCGTCCGAGTTAAACATCATGGTGCGGGGATTACGAGGATGTACCTCTATCGTGGTAGTTTCTCGGTTAGGTGAGTTACTTCTCGTGTCTTAACAAGATCTATATATAGAGGCAGAACTGATGGTGAATTTTTAATAATAGGAGTCTACGCTACACACTTTTGGGAAGGCCCAACTTTCAACAACGTTGGCCCAAGTGCGACATTTACGCAGGATGTTATTAATTATATGCAGTATGTTTCAATTATCCAAATATTGTCTTACAGTAACTGAATCGTACTCGTAGGACTGGTCGATCCGGCGGTGAGGACGGCACTGAGGCTCTCGGAGCCCTTGTTCAGGGCGGTGTCTTTGGCGATACTGCAACCACGAAGATATACATCATGACGCCGGCAACTATGGATCTTGATCTTTATGCATCTACCGTTGGCATGGCAAGTTCCCTCTACAACGGCGACAACCCTCCTCTGTTTGGCCCTTCCCCGCCTGGAACAGTGGATCGACTCGATACGATTACCACGTTTCTAGGCCAATTATTGCCAGGCGTGCCAATCGCGCAATTCGTTTATAGGAGGCAAAATGTTGACCAGCTGCTGAACAGTGGTGCCTATGGTGCACTGATGGTGAGTGAATCCCGCGGCTGGCTCTCTCGTAAACTTTCAGCAAAGGCTTGGTTGCTAACAGGCTCTTGATAGATCTTGTATAGCAACAACCAAGAGACTGATCCAGAGACTGGCGATGACCTAAGCCCACCGCAGAAAGCAGTTTGGCAGTGTTGGATGCAAGGAAAGATGATGGGTTCCGATCTTTGGGACGCATTGCCTGGGTAAGTCACGTATTTTCTTCGCGTTTTTAAATCCTCATGCTTCGCTGCAACACAATGCTTGATATTTATATGACGCATTACTGACATGATTGTAGGCAAACGGGATCATGTTCGACGAACCAAAAGCGGCAAGCTGGTAGTGCCTGTTCTTCACCCGGCTCCTCGCCGAGCTCCAGCGGTAAGGGTGGGAGTGGCGGAGGCAGCAGCACCAGCAAGGGCAGCTCGCCCACCGTAAGTACAATTCACGTTACGAAGACGACAACATTCACCACCACCGTATCTACGAGTGTGCTTAAAGGAGCCCTGACCATAGCGGGCGTCAGTTCGCTCGTGTCTGGGGGCAGAGGCGGCGAGTTGGCATTGTCCGATTACAACTTGAACTATATCCCTGCGCAGTCCACGTTCGATGTTTGTTCCGCAGGCAACTTTTACGTCGATGGCTCAGCTTCTCCTAAGCCAGCTGCATGGAGTGATATTCCGCGCAGCATATCTTTCTTTACGGCGCTCACGTCTGGGCCGACGCCCCTCTCTTCTTGTATATATACCAACCCAGCTGCGCCCAGCAATGGCGACGGCGGCACAGTTTCTTGCAAGGGCACAAACTTCCCATGTGCTATTCAAACCGAGTCTGTTCTGGGTTGCAATCCTGATGCTATTGCTGGGTATGACACGAAGATCAAGCTGCTGATTCATTGCAATGTGTATGTCCCGACGACTACTGTGGAGACGGATACGTCAGTAGTGGTGCAAACAATCACTACAACAATACAATAGCGAATCCTGCAAGGCACGAGTCAATGAGATGAGGGGGCACAGTGCTTTGATATATGGGACTGGGCATCGAAGCTAAGAAGGAATACTTAATCCTCTCCCCTAGATAGCCCCATTACACAGTAGGTTGGACTGAAGGGGGTTTGATAGGACCTATATGCCGTTTGGCGTGAAGGAGGATTTGGATGCTTGTTTTGTCAAATCTTTTACTTTATGGGAGAGTTATATGCTTTAGAGTGTGGAAAAAATGTGTGTTTTATACCTATGGCAGTTATATTCTCAGATGATGTTGTTCTCAGCATAAGAAGAACTAAAATAAAAGAGGTAAAATAGTTTGGGGTTTACTATACTGGCATCCGCGGCATTATCGAGCAAATAGGACAGAATTTTGAGTGAGGCTCTCCTGAGGGAGTTCCTGAGGCCGGACTGGAGGACCTCTTGTGTGTTATGTGACTCTGACTTGGCTGCCAGTGAGCGAGCGTGCACCATCAGAGATATGTACATTGCCATTCCTGCAAGCGTTAGAAGCCATCTACCTTGGAGAGATGGTAGGTGGCAAAGTCTGCACCGTTTGATCCACTGAATCTCAGACGGAATAAAAGGAGATGATGAAGCAAGTGACGAGTTACAGAGTGCTGTGTTTGCGGCGTGCTTGTTTGCGTCTTTGTGCGTAGAAAACAAAGGGAGAGGATTGTAGAGATGGGTGACAGCATAAGGTAACATGGCAATATGAAGGCATAAACACATATGCTGGTTCCTACGTGGCCGTCTTGATCAGCAGATCGTGGCTGTTTGTATGGAGCTTTTAGCTTTTAGCCTTGAGCTATTAGAATTGACGGCGCCAACTTACAGCTTCTTACTACAACGGGTTGCATTACCTTGCATTATGAGCTGTGCTTTCAACAAGAAAATGAATCCATCACTGGCTGCTCTGCTGCGTGTTACTGTTATCAACTATCGAGTCAATGTCAAAACTCCAACTCCGTCAAGACACAGCGACGGCCCCATCGTCCGTGGCGGGGAAATGCCAGCCCGGGGTCCTAGTGGAGCTCTAGCATGGATCCGCCCCCCAGTTTCTAGAAAGCTACAGCACGGCGCGACGACCTCAGTGGAACGATCCAGCACCATCCAAGGCGGCCACCCCCAAACTGTTAGCGCGCAGCACCGCCTGAAGCCCCTCCAAATGGCACCAGACTTCCGTCATCCATCCATGCACCCTCTTTTTTTTAAACCTGTGCTGCCGCAGCCTTGTTTTGATTCCCTATTTGTTTATCTGCAACCCATTTCGCGATCGACGACGCCGCCGAATCCTCTCAATTAGCTTCACTGTGATTTTGACAGCCAGCCCTTGATCTTTGCCAGTAGCATTTCTGTCTTTTGTCTTCTGCTTCCTCTTCCTCTTCTGCTTCTGCTGCTGCAGGCATCATGAGCGGGTCGCGGCCACTGCGGGGCGGGTGCCAATGCGGCCGAAATCGTTACATCATCGCCATCCCGGAGGACGGCATCAAGGACGCTCAGGTCCTGTTCAACACTGAGCCTCAGCATCGTAAGAGCACCCCCAGTTTCTTTATGAGGTAGTTCGTGGGCGCAAGGACTGCAATTGTGCGGGCTTATGGATTGCCCCATGTCCCCTTGGCCATTTATGTTTTTCTTCTTCCTTGGGCTGTTGCTTTTGTTTTGATGCTTTTGGCCCCCAGCTAACGGCGCCTGGTGCAACAGAGATCCCTCTCGCGACACCCCTGGCAGCTTATATTCGTGTCCCGCTCTCGTGGTATCACAGCACCACCTATGCCTTCTTCCCGGATGAGACGCATTCCATGATCCGCAGGGTCTACACACACCCAAGCCAAGACTATTCCAAACGGCACTTTTGCGGCTTCTGTGGCACGCCTTTATCGTATTGGTCCGAGGAGCCGCGGAGTGAGGCTGAGTTTATCAATCTCACCCTCGGCAGTTTGCTTCGGGAAGACATTCGAGACCTGCAAGACATTGGCCTGATCCCCGAGGACGGCGATGAAGATGCACCGTCCGAGGGCGAGGCAGCGCCGGCGGCGACACCGACGAAAAGGACAGCTCTTCAACAGTCGTTTGGCGTTCCCTGGTTCGACGGCTTAATCGAGGGTTCTCGGCTAGGTAAGATGCGCCGGAGCTACGGCACTAGGAGATCGCGCGACGGGCAGACGAGCATCGAATGGGAAATTGTCGAGTTTTCGGAGAATGGCGGCGGAGAAACGGGCGAGGACGATGCTGCGTTGACGCACCTTGGCAAGAGGAAGGTTCGAGAGCATTGAAGCTTGACAGTGACGATGGAGACGTAAATGCACGTTGGCGGCTTGCCGGATATTGATGCGATGCATCCGTATAAATGGATGCGTACAAAGGACGAGGAAGTAAGCAATGGGTTTCTTTTTTTGGGTTGCTCTGCAGCCTATATGTTAGTAGGCGCACAAGCAAGGTCTGCTGTGTATGCAATGCTGCCCTCTTCTTTTCTCTCTCTCTCTGGTTATTATTATTATTATTTTTTTTTTTAAAAAAAAAAAAATCTAAAGGTTCTTTCATCGTGTTTCTCACCTCTGGAGTGGCGATTCGTACCGTGAGCAAATGCTGGCTTGGAGTTTGCACCGCAGAGCAATGGAGAACAAGCACGTAGCATCGGGCGATAGCCTCGCTTGCTTATACTCCGTCTGGTGCCTGAATTGCATGCAAGGGTCCTTTTAGCAGTGCCCGCAAGCCAGCAACATCTGCCTATGCAGACGCCCGCTAGTGTAGATGCACAATTTCGGAGAGAAATGCTGATGCTGGCAGATTAGGTAGATTCTTATGCTCCGTGCCAGCGGCAAAAGCCCCAGCAGTATTGCTGTTTAATATAGGTAGGTAGATAATAGTCACGTCCCCACGTGTTCTCTCGGCTGAATCTAGCCGTCGGCTTCAACGCCAAAGACACCATCGTCTTTTCTTCCGACCGTCGAATCAAGTGACTCGGCCTTCTGCCGACAACGCAAAACATCCTATCTGTCCACATTCACTGCTCTCCTCCTTCTTGCTGCTCTGCTAAATTGCTGCTATTGGCAGATCTGCCACCTTGTAGGCTATGCAGCATTACTTCAAGTGCCTGTAACGTAACAACTGCCACTTACATATATAGACCATTGAACTTACAACTGTGCATTTCTTACTATACTTGTTGTACACCTAAGAGTACATGTAGTATGCTCCCCCTTTGCCTCAAGACTCCTTCCACTCGAACCCACCACCCTTCACTTAGCAGCCCATCTCTCGGCCCGCTTGACGGCACTGGCCTCATGTTTCGGACAATCACGTATAGGCTAAGCTGCTTGGGGCCGCCCGGATCGCCATCCTCCGCCCATATGGCTCCCATTGAGGGCAACTAGCCTTACCTTGTGACTATCTGTCGGTCAGCGCGGCTGGCCGGGGAGGATTCTCAACGTATGAGCAGAGAGCTTTGAGAGGGGAACTATGGATTTCGGTATCCCCGTCAAATGACTTATCTGGGAGTCATCCTCGCTCTACCATGTCCCATCTAACACCACTTCTTTCTAGTTCGACCATGGTACGGAGTACCGTCGCTAGATTTGCACACTTATGGAGTGCATGATGCGGGCACTACTGCTCCATAGTTCGGGGTACGGGGTAGAAGGCCCTATTCTCTTAGCCTCCACGCAAGGGTTAGCCGTGCTATTAGCAGCACTTTTCTTGGGTAAAATGGATATCGCAACTGTAGCTTGGCTAAATGCGCAGGTACCCATGGCAGGGCACCATCATTATCCGGGAAAATGCGCCTCTGGCGCCATGCAGGGCCGTGAGCGTATTTTGTATTTCTCCATGTTTATTTTCCGAATCTTAGGCTGGACTGGATGGGAGGGGCAATTATATATATCCAGGCTGTTGAGACTAATTCCCACCCATCTCATTAGCTGAGTGAGAGCATGCATTGCATGATCTCTTGAGTGATTGTGCATCTGTTTCTTAAAAATATTTTTATTTTTATTTTTAACTCTTGTTGTTAGAGTAAAAAAGTAATCTCGTGCAAATATGTTGCCCAAAGACTTTCAGTGGGGTTTTGCTACGGCTGCGTAAGTTGCTTTCCCATGTGTATCAAAGTCAAACAACACAAGATCCCGAGTCGTTATGCTCTCCTTTGTGCTTAGTCGCTTACACCTATCATCTACAGCTATCAAATCGAAGGCGCCATCGACAAAGACGGCCGCGGTCCCAGCATCTGGGACACCTTCTGCGCCATCCCCGGCAAGATTGCTGACGGATCATCCGGTGTTACTGCCTGCGACTCGTACAACCGCACGGCCGAAGATATTGCACTTCTGAAATCCCTTGGAGCCAAATCTTATCGCTTCTCCATTTCTTGGTCTCGAATCATCCCCAAGGGCGGTCGCAACGATCCCGTCAATAAGGCCGGGGTCAACCACTATGCGCAGTTTGTCGACGACCTGCTGGAAGCGGGCATCACCCCTTTTATTACGCTTTTCCACTGGGATCTGCCAGAGGAGCTGCATCAGCGATACGGCGGCTTGTTGAACCGCGAAGAGTTCCCGCTGGACTTTGAAAACTACGCTCGCATCATGTTCCAGTCGCTTCCTAAAGTTAAGAACTGGATTACTTTCAACGAGCCTCTTTGCTCCGCCATCCCAGGCTATGGCTCTGGAACTTTTGCCCCGGGACGCCAGAGCACTTCAGAGCCATGGACGGTCGGCCACAACCTCCTGGTTGCCCACGGCCGTGCCGTAAAGGCCTATCGAGAGGAGTTCAAGACTACCAGCGATAGCCAGATCGGCATCGTCCTCAACGGCGACTTCACTTATCCCTGGGATTCGTCGGACCCAGCCGATAGGGAGGCGGCTGAGCGCCGATTGGAATTTTTCACGGCGTGGTTTGCCGACCCTATCTACCTGGGAGATTATCCTGCGTCTATGCGCAGACAGCTCGGAGATCGCCTGCCAACATTTACAGCCGAGGAGAAGGCCTTTGTCCTGGGCTCCAACGACTTCTACGGCATGAACCACTACACATCCAACTACATCCGCCACCGCACCTCGCCCGCCACCGCCGACGACACCGTGGGCAACGTCGACTGCCTGTTCTACAACAAGCAGGGCCAGTGTATCGGCCCAGAGACGCAATCCCCATGGCTGCGCCCTTGCGCGACCGGCTTCCGCGATTTCCTCGTGTGGATCAGCAAGCGATACAACTACCCCCGGATTTACGTGACGGAGAACGGCACCAGCATCAAGGGAGAGAACGACCTGCCCAAGGAGAAGATCCTGGAGGATGATTTCCGAGTCAAGTACTACAACGACTACATCCGAGCCATGGTTACGGCCGTGACGCTGGACGGTGTCAATGTGAAAGGGTATTTCGCCTGGTCGCTGATGGACAACTTTGAGTGGGCGGATGGCTACGTTACCAGATTTGGAGTGACGTTTGTTGATTATGAGAATGGGCAGCAGAGATTCCCCAAGAAGAGCGCAAAGAGCTTGAAGCCGTTGTTCGATGAGCTGATTGCTAAAGAGTAAAAAAAAGAAAAGAAGAAAAAAAAAAAGACATTTACTTCATACATTCTCTTTTTTCTTTGTTGTAATTTTGTTGAGGGAAGAAGCAAATACGATTTGAATGTAAAGTAGCGAGCGAATGATAAGAATGCACATACCTAAGCAAAGGGAATACATGATACATGCGTGATTAGGAATGGAATAAAAGACAGAAAAAAAAAAAAAATTGTTCGATGATAGCGAATGCGTGCAAAATGCAAAAAGAAAATTGAATGCTCATAGCAGGGCTTGAACCTGCGACCTCCGCATTACCAACATTGGAGCCGTTAGACCCGAAATATTAGTACGAAGCTCTAACCAACTGAGCTATACGAGCCGGCGATTTGTGCTAGGAGAACTCGTAGAAGTACTCTAAGAAGTGCCATGTTTGGCTAATTGACACTCATCGATATAAGTCTATACATCAGTCGAGCGCTCTCTTGGTGTAGAGGCTCCTGACATTTAGCCGTTATAACCTTCTCATCCCCGCTCTTGCGTCTTGAACGGTGGTTGATGGCCCACACTTTGCCGCCGATGCAGCCCGATTCTCGGCTGCGAAGCGCCGGGACTTAATAAGCTGTTTATTATAAGTTCCTTACGAGGGAGGGCCTATCGGATTATGCATACCTACCTATAATTGCTTAATAGTAATCCTCCTACTGATTCAATGCACTGTTCTGCAAACAACTATTTAATTTGCCAAAAAAGCATTCTAAAGACTTTAAGGATATCCTTGCGCTATATGAGGGCAGAGACTTTAATGTATGATGCAATTAGCAGAGACGGGGAAACGGGGCCCGTTTCCCTTAGGATTTCTAAAGTAGCCTTAATGTTTCTTAGTGTATAATGTTAAAGATATAACTCTCCTTCTGTGTGAGAAATAAAAGTCCCTGTATAACTACTGTTAATAATATATGTAGTCTTATTAACAAAAGCTAGGACTGATTTAACACTGTCTTCCGGTTTCATAGGTACTTGGAAGGTAGGTGAATAATCCTCTATAACTCCAGTGGTAAGGACTAAGTTAAAATGTATTTTGCACTAGCAGCCAACTGCGTTGCAACGAATCACAATTGCAAACTCTTCGACGTTACAGTAATTAAATACTATAGAAATCAAACCCCCTGAATGCTTAAGTTGTCAGTGACTGCGCCAACAGCACAGTACTGTACTAAAGTACAAAATGGAAATTACACGTATTAAATGGTGAAGCTTCGACGACTGCGCCAGCAATAACGTTACCGTTTTGATACTACAACGCCGAAATCAAATCTTTTGAATGGTAAAGTTGTCAACGACAGCGCCAGTAGAGTAGACGCGAACACCAGCCATGCCCTTCTTGTACGTCGAGTCGCGGTACTGGATGTAGGGGTTGCCGTCGACCCAGACGTTGATGGAGTTGCCGATGGCACGCACCCTCAGCCGATACTTTTGGTTGACGCGGATGCCGACCTTGTTCTGGTCGAGTTGTTTCCAGCCGCCGCCGGCCCGGCCCAGGATGACCCTGCTGGAGGCGTCGATGCCGACGTAGTAGCCCTTGTAGGCGTCGGGGCCGTTGCCGACATCGGTGGTGCGGAACAAGAAGCCGGCGTTTCTATTGTCGCCGCTGTGCGTCAGGGCCACGTCGGCCTCGAGGACAAAGTCCTCAAACGTGGCCTGGTACGCAATCTTACCGCTGGTGACGTCGCTGGCCACCAGCTCGCGGGTGCGGGCATCGAAGCCGCCGTCGTAGATCTGCCAGTTTATGAGGTTGCGCTCAAAGTCGTCAAACACGACCGTCGAAACAGACAGGTCGTCAAAAACTGCCTCGGTCTCGTACGTGCGCACGCCAACCTTGCCAGAGCGGAAGGTCCCGTCGCGAACGGTCAGCGCGGGACGGTCCACGTTGTTGACGTAGACGGCGATCTGATCACCCGTGGCCAGCGCCTTGATGGTGAAGGGACGGTCGGCAGAGACGCCGACCTTGGCGCGGCCCAGCTCTCTCCAGTCGTTGTTGACGCGGCCGAGGACCAGGTCGCCGGCCAAGTTGACGCCGGCATAGTAGCCATGGTACTGGTCGCCGCCTTTGCCAATGTCTGAGGCGCGGAACATGATGCCGGCGTTGCCAGACCGGCCAGCGCGCAGAGTCATCCGCGCCTCAAAGGCCACGTCGTTGAAGTTGACGTCGTAGTAGGCCTTGTTGCCGAAGGAGGTCATGGCAAGGGCCTTGGACGAGGTGTCGGCGCCGCCCTCGGCCACGATCCACTGGTTCTTGGTACCGTCGTCGAAGCTGAAGCTGCGAATGGGATCAACGCAAGCCCAAGTCTGGCCAAAGATGCGAGAACAGTCGCTGCCAGCCTTGGGGTTCCAGTTGGTCAACTCGGAAACGGTAACACCGTAGCGAGAAGCAATGTCCTGGCAGCTCTGGCCGGATTCCACAAAATGGAACCTGTTGCACGAGTTGATCATGTCGGGCTGAATGGGGGAGGGGGTCTTGACTCTAGAACAATTGTCAGCTCAGTATGATATGATTGATCAGATACATGTAGTATAGAAGTACGGACGCGTTGGGAGGAGCAGTTGGCTTGTCCGTTTGTGAGCCAAGAATACCGACGCAGGTATACGTCTTGGCCCAGAGCCCCGTGCATCGAGGGCCAACTCTGGGGTTCCATTTGGCGAAATCCTCCATGCTGATGCCATTGTTGGTGATAATGTCGGCGCAGCCATCGCCTTCCTTGACAAGGTAGAACTTATTGCAGTTGTCGACCATGCCAGGCTGAGTAGGCGTGGGGGTGACGACCCCGTTGCCGGTAGTCGTCGTGGTCGACGGCACGTCCGTCGGGCTGCCGGTCGAGCCAAGGACGCCTACGCAGGCGTATGTCTTCGCCCACAGACCGGTGCACTGGGCGCCGACCTTGGGGTTCCATTTTCCAAAGTCGTCGACGTTGATGCCGTTGGCGGAGGCAATGTCGGCGCAGCTCTCGTCCTCCTTGACAAAGTAGAACTTGTTACAGTTGTCAACCATGTTGGGCTGGGTCGGAGTAGGTGTGGTTACGCCATTACCGGTGGAAGTAGTGCTAGGCACGGTAGTTGGCTGGGTGGTTGTGCTCCTGGGAAGACCAAAATTGACCTCGACGCAGTACGAGTTGCCAATCTTCATGCCGCTGCAGTCATCTTTAACGAGGGGGTTCTGCAGCCGTGTTAGTACATAATCGACACCATCACCTCTTAACAAGCTCGAAAACCTACCCACTTGCGAAAGTCGTTGGCCGAGATGGACCACGCCGCTTGGAGACTATCACAAGTCACAGAGGCATCAGTCTTCTCTTCCCAGTACGTGCAGTCCGAGGCAGTTTCGGGATCGACCTTGCCGACAGGCTTCTCACCACGCTTGGTGCGGGCGTGAGGAGCGGCCAAGATGGCCGGGACAATGAAAAGCCCGTTCAAGAGAGCCAACATAAGCTTCATGGTGTATGCCTTGCGCTGGCGCTTATCTGCGGAATACTACCACAAGCAGAACACGAACTTACATAAACCCAACTTATATGCCATTTCGGACTTGCCCTGCTGCTCTTTGCCTTGTTGCCCTTCCGCTCCGCGCCCACCCGTTCATGGGGGCCGACGGGTCGTCGATGGACGCCAAGCTTATAGGATTCATGGTAGCGGAAAAGAATAACAGCAGACAAGGATTCCTGCACGAAACCTTGCTCCTCATCCGGTTGACCGGGGTATGACCAACGATTTCTAGTCATGAGAAGAAAAGAATTTTTTTCTTGTTCACGGAGTTTTGGTACGACGAGCCGGATGATAGCCGAAATCAGGGTGGCGCCGAACGCTGTTATACGGGAACCTGCAGCATGCCGTGCTTGGCAGGCTGTCGGCGGGTGGGGAAGGTTGCAGCTGGCTTGTGAAATAACAGGCCAGGAGACCAACAATAAGTAAGCTTAACAAATCCTGCAAGCCACCGGAAGTCGGAACTGAATCCTAAGACGGTTGTGGTGGCAACTTGCGTTGCTGAATGAACATGAGGTTGATGGGAGTGTAGGTCGCCTCAGAGCCACCATTGATTGGCTACTTGTAACGTCAACATTGCAGATCATCACCCGTGAGGAAGAATAGTTCTCAATTCCAGTAAGCATCTTATTTATAAACGTGACTGGGGCATGGCGAGCAGGAGAGTCGCAAAAAAGTTGTAATTTACGCGAGAGGAGCACAAGGACGGGACCTGCGGGAGTGAATGTCGAGGGACTTATGCCAGTCCATGAATCAATTTTAACTAGCCACCGTTAAATGGCGCTGCGGATCACGGTTGGTCGCGTGTTAGACAGGGACTTGGTCCCAGCCGTGAACTGGGTTTAGGCAGTACCACAGGCCAGGAACAATCTTGCTGTCACACTCAGCGACAGAGCCGAGTGAGGGATTAATCTTCAAGAACAGGTCCATGGGCATGGCCCGCTTGGCGAGCAGGCTCGGGCACCTGATTCCCTTCTCGGCCTGGATATACTTGCCACAGTTGTTGGTCGTGCCCTCGGCTACTTTGGCCCCGTCCGGCGGAGGGACAACTTGGTTAGCGTAGCCGTCACCAGAGCCTCCCTCGCCGCCAATGTCCCCGTTGCCAGGGGTAGTGCTGGGAGAGCCAGGGTCGGTATACTCGCCGCCGGGTTGGCTAACGCAGATCACTCGGCCCCAAAAGGGTTCAGTGCTGTAAATGTTCCGGCAGTCATCCTTGAGAGCTAGGTTCCACTTGACAAGCTTGGCCCACGACGTGCCGTACCGCACGCCAATCACCACGCAGTCCTCATCCTTGCTCTGGACCTTGTATAGCTCGCTGCACTTCTCCGGCAGACAGAGCTCCAGGCCCGCAGGCACACTGCTGCAATTGAGCAGGTTGGGGTTGAGGAAGAAGAGCGACGCCGCCGACACAGAGTTTGCCAGAGCAATACTGTCGCAGGTGTCGCCGTTGCGTGTGCTGTACGTCTGCTTGCTGGTGCACACGCTGGGTCTGGTGACGTTGACGTTGATGGGCGGAGAAAGAGTATCGGTTGGCCCTTTGACATTGCACCCTACAACAAGTCAGCATTCGTTATCTAGATTTGCAATTGAAATGACCTCACGCTTATTGACAGTTTCCAGTGCCTGAGCAAAGAGCTCGTCGTATGCAGAGTACGGCGACTGCTGCATTATGCGTAACTTGGCTCCGTAGCAGTAGGAGCACAACTGCGCGTCAGGCATGGCTTCGAGGCTGTCGTAATCCTCAAAGGCATCGATAATGTCTGCGTAGTACAGTTAGCTGACAGAAAAGACGCCAGAGTTAGGGTGGTGGCGCGTCGACTGACCATTGCAGTACTTTCCAGTGTCCTTGTCTTTGAGGCAGGTTTCGTCCCAGCCGGCAAGCGTCGTTTCAATAAGCGTCGCGACGGGGTATCCGGGGATCAGATCAGGTGTTGAAGCGCAGACGGCGGCAAGACGTCTCCTGGTGTTGAGCAGAGATCTCTCACAGGTGGCCTGGCAGACGCTGTCGGTCAGCGCAGGGCTGTCGAGAGAACCGCGGTAGCCCCTCTCGCGAAAGTTGGCGACGAATTCATCGCACTGGATTGTCTGCTGCAGTAACTGCTGGCAGTTGGAGTTGAGTTTAGAGCCTTCTAGCTGCTTGTTGGTAACGAGCTGGAACCCGGTAGCGCGGCTCTTGAGCGAAACAGTAGCAGCAAGGGGCGCGAAACCGCCCAGGAGGGGCAATACAAGCAAAAGATTCTTCATCATGAACATGTAGAGTTTCGTGAAGTCAACTTTTAGATGCGAGTGTGTAAGCGGTTAATCCTGAATCTCTCGACGGGAGTGGCTCAGCTGTTATGTGGGCGGCCGAAACTTGACCGAGGGTCGCGACCTTCTTCGGAATGGTAATGATTCGGCCCCGTCTTTTGGCCATATATTTCTCCTTATCAACGGACGGTATTACAAGGTGCAAGAGGCAGGGAACCTTTGCGTGCCAAGGCCCAGCCTGGTGCATGGGGGCAGGCTGCAGTACCGGGGACCCCCAGCGGAGCAAGGACGCTGAGTATGTTCGTAGCTGTAAATTTGGAACCTTTGTCCATGGTCAAGTACGAACCAAGTGAACAACATATATCGCTTGCCTCCTCGTCTTGGTAGAACGGTGGAAGCCAAAGTGTGTTGCAATGAGCAGGGGTATAGAGTAAAAAGGCCTCCTCTGCCATCACCCCATTTGTTTAAGCCGACGTTTCCCTGCATGTGAGTACGGCCAAAGACATATTTTCCTTCCCGCATGGCCAGAATTTTCTCTTGTTATCTATCTCATTTTTCACTTTCTTCTTCGTGAAATACCCAACATGAAGATTCTTCTGACCTTCACATTATTGCTGAGCGCTCTTGTCCAGCTCTCCGTGCAGCAAGACGGCGAGTGCAGCGATACCAAGCTCTGTCCTGAAGGATGTTGTAGCAGCGCAGGCCATTGTGGTTATGGACCTGACTATTGCGGGTAAGTAGATCCGAATCAGCCCATGTGTATACACGTTGCGTGTATACGTCTATCGTTGCTCTCAACCTGTCGACTAACACATTTGTCTAGAAAGGGATGCCAGAGCACCTGTGATCGCAAGTCTGACTGCAACCCTGGTCGGGAGAGCAACGATTTTAGTAAAGGAGATAAATGCCCCCTTAATGTCTGTTGCAGCAAGCACGGCTTCTGTGGCTATACCGAGGAGTTTTGCAAGGGCAATGAAGTCAAGAGGCCCTCGTGCTCCATCAGTGACACTCCCGTAGACCGAGTTATTGGCTACTATGAGGGGTGGGCAACTTCCAACCGCCGCTGTAATGCCCTGCGACCAGAAGAGATTCCCTATGGCGCCTACACCCATCTCATCTTCAGCTTCGCCACCATCAATCCCAAGTCGTTCGAGGTCTCGCCCGGCAACTACGAGACCGAGGACATGATGGAGAGAATTGGCACCATGAAGATCCTCCAGCCCGACCTCAAGATCTGGGTTGCCTTTGGCGGCTGGGCGTTCAACGACCCCGGACCAACCGAGACAATCTTTAGCGACGTGGCTGCCTCTGAGGCCAACACTGAGACGTTCCTCAGCTCGCTCGTCAAGTTGATGGATAAGTTTAACTTTGATGGCGTGGATATTGACTGGGAGTATCCTGTCGCTACCGACCGCCACGGCCGTGATGAAGACTATGAGAACATTGTCACCTTCATGAAGAAGCTCCGAGCACGCATGGATAAGTACCGCAGAGGCGTATCCATGGCCCTGCCTGCTAGCTACTGGTACCTCCAGCACTTTGACATTGTTAAGCTTGAGGAACACGTCAACTGGTTCAACCTTATGACGTATGACATGCACGGCGCCTGGGATATCGACAATAAGTGGACTGGTCCATGGGCGAACTCGCACACCAACCTAACCGATATTCAGCTTGGCTTGGATCTCCTATGGCGCAACAAAATCAGCCCCAGCAAAGTCACCATGGGAATGTCCTACTATGCGCGTACCTTCACCCTGACAGATCCCGGCTGCAACAAGCCCGGCTGCCGCGTTAGCTCACCCGGCGAGGCAGGCAAATGTTCTGGCACGGCCGGTGTGCTGCTCCACCCCGAGATTCAGGACATCATCTCCAAGAACAATTTGAAGCCTGTGCTTGACCGGGAAGCTGCCGTCAAGACCGTCTCATGGGGCAACCAGTGGACCTCGTTTGATGATGCTGCAACTTGGCGCCTCAAGGCTAACAAGCTGCGCGGCCAGTGCATCACGGGCTTCATGGTGTGGGCCATTAGCCACGATGACGAGTTCGGCACCAACGCCGAGGCTCTGGCTTCTGTTCTGGGTCGCAAAAAGCCTGACTTTCCCAACTTTACCATCCGCCCCAAGGTGGAAGACAGTCCCGATCTTGAGTCCAAGACGTGCCGTTGGACAAGCTGCTTCGAGGGCTGCCCGTCTGGATTTAAGGAGGTCCAGCGCGACGGCCACAAAGAGATTATGCTGGACACAACGCCCTGCTTTGGCAAGGGTTACGGCTTTAGTCGTCTTTGCTGCCCGACGAGCGCCAAGTCTCCCACGTGTACCTGGCGTGGCCACAGAAATACTGGCAAGTGTAAGCCCGGCTGCAACGACTTTGAACTTGAAGTCGGCTCACTGAGTGTGGGCTGCCGTTCGGGGTACCAATCAGCTTGCTGCAGCGATACCTTGGTCACGTCCCTGTACAGCAAATGCGTCTGGACCGGATGCACTAGCCAGGGCAAGGATGCTTGTACGGGCAATAACCCGCATTTCCTCACTTCCAGCAGCGTGGGCTCTGGTGGTATGAAAGCCTGCAGCAAAGGCGAGAAGAGAAGTCTCTGCTGCGTCTCCCCGGCGCCCTACGATGTTGCTGGCAAATGCGAGTGGCGAAAGAAGGCCGGGTTTCTCAACGCGGATAATGAGAAGCTCCTCTGCGAAGGTGCATGCTCGTCGAACCAGCTGATGATGGCCCGAGAGAGCGGCCTCACTATTGGTAGCGAAGGCGGCGACGGCTGCTATGGCGATCTCGCCTTCTGCTGCACGGAACCCGAAAAGTTGAAGCCTCGAGATGAAGACCCTGGCTCGTCACAGGGTCGCGAGTTCCAGGCTCTGATCCGTAAGTACATGGAGAACCCGACCTGTCCCGCTACCATTCTCTTCCCTCAACTCCATGACAAATTTGTTCGTAAGCGCTCCTTGGAGTTCGAGGCAGCCGAATACAACGTATTGCGCGCCAGAGCAAAGGATTGCACTCTAGATACCTGGGTCCGGCTGCTTCAATACGCAACGCTAGTGTTCTCGGTCAGCCGCGCTGGCATGGATCCCCTCGTTAAGGTCTGGGATAAGGAATTTGCCGGCAACTATGACAAACAGCTGGAGTACAATAACCTCCACGCATTTTTGTTGAAGTATAAAGATTATGAGCCTCGCAGTGTTGTGGAGTGGGTGCTCTACAACCCAACTCGAGCCGGACCTGGCATCAGAGATGCGGATGCCGCCAGCCAGGCACTGTGCCGAGTTCCAGGCTCCAAGGCCCGTAGCATTCCCGAGTCCACCATCTCTAATATTGACAGCAGAAAGATCGACGCGTGGGGGGGCGGGTCGGGTTATATTCCTGCCTTAGACACGATCCTAACTGCCATTATTAGCGGAGCCATCTCGCTGCATTATGCTCGCTGGCAGTATTATCAAAGCTCCCAAAACGGAAACGTCCCAGGGCCTATGCTTGAGATGGCGTACTGGCTTGGCCGCCAGCCTGGCCATGAGAACAGCGAAGACATTTCAGAATACCAAGATCAGACGCCGCGACCACGCTGGCCATCAGATCGCTGGGTTCGTAAGTTGCATATTTTTCCACTCTGCTCATACTTCTAGCCACGTACTAAAGTTTCCCCAAAAGTCTTCCACCTTCACATCGATCCATCAAACCGGAACTGGCTGATAAGTGAAAATGGAAACACGTATGTCGGCGTCAGCAACTTCCGTGTCATGCACGGCCAGTACTGGATGCATGGAAGGAACGGCCAAGCGTGGCGTGTATCTCACAGCAACGGCATATACAACTCGCGTGACGGGTTCTCCTGTCCGGAAGAGCTCGGTAGCCTCTGGTACGTTGGATCTAGAATAACGCTCCCGGACGATCAGCCTGAATGGGCAAGACTGCTTCACCAATGGGGTGAGATGATCTATCGTCAGGGGTACGTCGGCAACCGCGGCCTGAGAATGATCATTGAGCCGCCACAGGGTGGAAGCCGCACCGAAGTCAACCCTCATAACCCAGGAGAACTGTCTCGTGGAGTAATGGGTACATCGGTAGTCGGAGGAAATAACCCGTACGAAATTAACTTCATCTTGTCGGACGAAGGATACGACTTTACCACTCCTCCTCCCCCGCAAGACCGTGAAGATCCAGACACTCCGGCCTGAATGGTAACGCGTAACGACGAACTCGCATAGAGGCAATCTGTAACTTAGACATATAGAAGCTGCATAACGTCATGATTTAATAACTGTTTTGATCTCAACCAGGCAGCTGTTTGTTTCCTATATGGCCTGCTGTTCCTTTTGTGAGTACTCTACGCTAGAATTTGTAGCATCAACCAAAATGCGTGTCAACCTCGCGCGTATATCTGGGTGCGTCTGGAGCAGTGGCGAGGTGTTTATCAGATCAGCTGGCAGGCAATTCCTCTCATCAACAGCATTCACGTCCGCTCCATTAGCCAACAGAACCCTCGCCAAGCCGGCAGCGCCGTGAAACATGGCCCAGTGTAACGGCGTTCTATCTTTGGTCGTCGCAGGCGGCTTGTTGCCGTTGGGTTGGAGATGCTCAACGACGCGGGAGCCCCAGATGCCGACCTCCCGATTGGGCACACGGAGTGATATGCGACTAGAGTTTGCGGAAACAGCCAACATGGTAGCTCGAGCATCAACAGGTATACCCCTCGTAATGAATTCCTGGGCAAGATCTGCCAACTTGTTGTTATCGCCATCGCCATTGTCTAGGTAAAGCGACAAGCAGTGCAGCGGTGTCCAGCCCTCGGCCGTGCACGCAAGGGGATCGGCTCCATGGTCCAGGATAATTCTTGCCGCCTGCAGTGCTTTATAGTAACTTGGCATAGAAGTCTCGGTTGCGGTTGACGGGGCTACAGCACACATTAATGGCGTCCAGCCATTGTCATTAGCAGCATTGACGTCCGCACCTGACGATAATAGAAAGCGTAATATGTCGATCTTCTTGCCCGCAGCGGCCCAGTGAAGAAGCGTCTCTCCGCTATTGTTTTTGATTGATTTCAATGCGTCGTTATGTAGACTGTCAACTGGCAGGCCGGCGGTATACAGGGAGAAAATGTGCATATTGGATCCAAAGGCAGCGTAGTGCAGCGGCGTGTTGCCAAACTCATCCTGAATCGTGACGGACGCACCGTGTTGTAATAACAAGCGAATACCAGTTTCGTGCAAGCAGCGCTTGGGACCCTTTTTAATATGCACCGGCGACCCCAGATGGTGAAGGGCGGTTTCTCCAGCAGGGCCGCGTCCGTTGGGATCAGCCCCCTTATCGAGAAGCGCCTTGAGAGCTCCCACCAAGTCAGCCCACGTTGCCGCTGCAATGACGATATTCAACCCTTCAGCGTTGTTGTTTGGGTCGGCCCCTGCACCGACCAGGCAACCGATGAGCTCTTGCTGGTTCACGTAGTCCAGGCCGTTGCACTCAGCACGAGGATGGCTGAGCAGGTCCGACCTGAAGTCGGCCGCACGGCAGAGAGACAAGTTGATGCATAGCGGCGAGTATCTGAAACGGGCCAAAAGAAGCCGAACCACGTCGACGTGCCATCCTGACACGGCGTTCCCAAGGGCATTCTCCAAGACAGCTTCCGACCAGCCGTCAGCCCAACCCAGAACGTCCTCGACCATGGCAGTCTGACCATGGATAGTTGTTCGGTTTAGAAGAGTACGGTGGAGCTGTTGCGGAATTTTACTGTCTCCCAAGACCGTCTTTTCGCACATACGAGTGAACATGTCGCGGTTGCCTGTCTGAATGGCCGTTTCTATGGCCGAAGTTTGCGGCTCAGTGAAACCATTGGAAGCCCAAGGGTTGGCGCCGGCGTCAAGAAGAATGCCTGCCGCTGTCATGTTATCGCACAACACGGCGACTTGAAGAGCAGAACCAAAATCCGGGTCGCAGTAGTTGAGCTCGAGGGCAACAGTGCCGCACAGAGGGACGAGGTTTCGCAGCGCCGACATGTCGTTGTCGCGGACGGAGGCGTGCAGGCGCGCTTTTGGGTCGTCATTGAATGCATCCTTCATTTGCATCCAGAGGCGTCCATCCATGCCTGGCGGTACGGGCCGCGTGGCTGAGGATGGAGGCGGCATTATTATTGTTTGCAGTTGATGAAGCTTGGTATGGACATCGGAGTGTTTCACAAGTGTCTGGTCCGCCTTGCAGGCGGCACTCAAGAATGCAGTGCTCGGATGAAGGAAACAGCGTCGCCGATGTGCGGAGCCGCGCACATGATGTATGATACCTAAGATAGGTACTAATTAAAGCCTTGATAATTGCCAAATTGATTCATACTGGATGAGTCTCAATCTTGTCGGCTTGGCAGTATCTCGGTCTACTTCATTCATGATCTCTTAGGCTGCCGCTTAGGCTGTTCTTTCTCATCTTTGCTTCCTCTTCCTTGGCATCCATATGACGAACCGGTCTATGCCAGATGGTATAGGGTAGCTTCTTAAGGTAATAAACTAGTCGTAGTTTACATTAATAAAGCAGGTATAATGCAGTAGGCAATCTTATTATATAGCTAGTAGGTTAAATATAATATTTAATAACTAATTATCTAAGTGTTATAGTCCTGTTTTATATGGTCAAAGATGCTTGATTCTTCTATTTAAGCTATTTATTATTTAAAACTAGTTATGTATAGTGTAGTATATCTAACTATACTATATAATACACTATACAGCAGTTTATACTATAGTTAGGTACCTTACTATACCCAATAGGTTTCTCTTTTGCAAAAGCAAATTATTTCAGTTGCTTTATAGACCTATATAGTGCTGTATACTATAGACAATATTAATTATTTATTAATTTAAGTTATTTAATGCAATACTATTATTCTTTATTTTTTATTTATTTTTTAATTTTTTATTTTTTTTATTTTTTTTTATTTTAATATAGTTAATATTTATATTTAATTTAAAAGGTTTAATTATATATATTTTTTCTTTAAATAATATAGTTTTTATTAATTCTTAAAATATTATTTTATTATTTATAATTATAATTTTATAGCTTTTAAAAGTATTTTAAATTAAATAGTTTTATTTTATTATAATATATAATATTTTCTTTAGTTTATATATAATATAAATAAAATATTAATAAAACTTTTTATTTATACTATATTTTTTTTAATTATAAAATACTTTTTTAAAAAGTATAAAATTTAAAATAATACTGCTATTAGTATTATATATTACTTAATTATAAATATATTTTTATATTTCTTATATTAAATAATTTAATTATATTAAAAATAGCTTCTTTACCTTTATTTTTTTTTAAATATAAATAAAAAGGTTTTTTATTATTTAATTTTTTTAATTTTAAATAATTTTATTATTTATATTAATAGCTTAATAATTTATAAAAGTTTTATAACTATAAATAAAAACCTTTAGTTTTAATAATATTATATTAAAAAGTAAACTTTTATTTAAGTAATTATTTTTTATAAATATATATAAGATTTCTTTAAATTCTTTTTTAACTTTTTTATAAGTAATTATTTAAAATATTTTAATAATATATTTAATTATATTATTTAATAAAATAGCTTTATTATTTTTAAATATTTTATTAAAATATTTAAGGTTATAAAGCAGGTTTATAGTATTTTTTTATTTTATATATTAAAATAATAATATTAAGCTTAGTTAATTTTAGGCTTTATTTATAGCTAAAATAGTTTAATTTAATATTATTTTATTAAAGTCTTATATTTAAATAAAATTTTAATTAAATTATAAAATTTAATTAAAGTATTATTTATAATAATAAATTATAAATAATATATAGTTAAATATATAATATTTAATTATTATATTTTATAAGCCTTTATTATTTTTTAATATAATTACTTTAATTTTAAAAAAAATTATAGTTAATAAAGTTTATATTATTATAAGTAAATAATATTATTGCTTTTTATTAATATATTAAATAATAAAGGTTATTTTAATATTAAAGTCTTTATAGCTACTTTATTTTAATTAAGTTTTTACTTAAAGTATATATATTACTATTGCTTTTTTTATAGTTATTATAAAGTAAATTAAATAATTTTTTAATATTATATTAATTATATAAAGGGCATTTATTATAAGCATTTTATATATATTTTTTTTATCTTTAATATTTATATTAAAATTATATTAATAAATTACTTTTATAATTATATTATATTATTTCTTTAATTACTTTAGCCTTTTTTTATATAAAATAAAGTTAAGTAATTTTATTAATATTAAAACTATAGTTTTTTTTTATATTTTAATTTTTTATATATAAAAATATTTTTATTAATATATTTTTATATAAAAATAAATTTTATTTTTATTTTAAAATATAAAAAAAAGTTAAAAAAACTTATATATATATATATAGATAATATTAATATAAATATTAATTAAATTATAAAAAGTAATTAAATTTTACTAGCTATTATAGCTTAATGCATTTAATAAGCAGTTATATTATAATATTAATTTTTAAAATAATATCTACCTCTTCTATATATAATATTTAAAGGATATTTTTTATTATTAAATATAATTATTTATATTAGTAAATAAATTCTTTTATTATTTAAATAAATTTAAAGTATTTTTTTTATTAATTATCCTTTAGTTTATAGTTTTTCTATTTTATAAAAAATTTTATTTAAAAATATTAACCTCTTTTAGTTATTTTATATTATATAATTTTTTATATTTTATATTATTTTTCTTTATTAACTTAAATTCTTTTAAGTTTTAAAGGTTTATAATAATATAGGTTATTTATATTTAATATAGGTAAAAAATATATTATTAATACTATATTATAAATATATTAAATAAGTAATATTTTTAATTTATATATTAGTAAATTAATTTTATTAATAATTTTAAAAAGTCTAGCTTTTTATTAAAACTATTTATAAAGAAGTTTACTTAAGAAAGTATATTCTTTATATAGTTTAAAATATATATTAATATTTATTTAAAATTATAGTAAATTATACTTTTTATTATATAGTTATTTTATAAATATTTATACTTTAGCTATAAGCTATTTTATATCTTCTATATATAGTTAATATAATATATTTAATGCTTCTTTATTTATAATAACCTCTTTATTAAATAAGTTTAAAATTTCTTTTAGCTTAAAGTTTATTAAAAGTTTATTTAAAAATTATTTAATAAATATATTAATTATATTATTAAAATTAAATTATAAGGCTAGTATTATATTAATTTATAATATATTAAAAGTTATTATATAATATTATATAGTAATTTTTATTATTTAATTTTAATATTTTAATATATTATTTATTTAAAAATAATATTTTATATTAAATATAAGTTTTATATTTATTATTTAAAAAAATACCTTCTAGAATTTATTTATAAATTTTAAGTCTTTATTACTTACTATAACTTTAGATATTTTTTAATTATAAAGTAAAAGAAATTAAATAAATATTTAAGTTTATTATTTAACTTTATATTATATAAAGCTTAAAATTAAAATAATTTTATAAAATTATTTATAAATAATAATAAGCAATAAGTTTATTTTTAAATTATAGTTAAAAAGTTATTAAAAAAAGTATATATTTATTAAAGATAATTTTATAATAAAGTCTATAGTAATAATATAAAATAGTTAAAGTAAAAATATAATAAATTAAAGTTCCTTTAATAGTTTAATTTATTTTATACTATATTTAAAGTAAATTAAGCAATAGTTTATATATTATTATACTTTTTTTAATATATACTTAATATTAAATCCTTTAAGTATAGCTATAGTTTTTTTTATTTTTATATAAAATTATTTATTATATATAATTAATAAAATAAGTTTTAAATAATTATTTAAAATATAAAGTTTATTAATATTATTTATTTTTTTTTAATAAAGAAAATTATCTTTTATAAAAAACAAAAGTTTAATATTATTTATATTATTAATAAATTATATAATAATTTTATAATATTTTTTATTTTTTTTATATTTTTTTAAAATTTAGGCTTTTAAAACTGGGTTAATTTTAAAGGTATATATTATATAATATATATTAATAAAAATATTATTTAATTTATTATATACTTCTTTAAAAGATATTTCTTTTTAATTTACCTTATGCTGCTAGTTATAAAAAGTAAAAAGCTTTAAAAGTATATTAAAAATAAAGTTTATTTTTTTAAAAATATAATATATATTAAAGTAAAATTAATTAAAATATATTAATATAACTATTAATTAAAAATTAGCTTTTAAAAAGTCTAAGGTTTTAATTAATATATATTTTAATATTCTTTTTATTATAAAGTAATTTATAAAAACTTATATAAAATAACTAAAAGATTAAATTATAGTTTTTAATAAATAGTAAGCTTATATAAAGTATATTAATTCTAGTTTAATTAATTTATACCTTTATTTTAATTTAAAAAATAATTAATTAAAGAATATAATTAATTATATATTTTAATATAATATTATTTTATTTTAAATATTATTTTTTATATAAAAAAAAAATACCTTAAATCTTTTACTATTAGTATTTATTTTAAAAAAAAGTAGTTTTATTAAATTATAATAATATAATTAAAGCTTTTTTAAAAGGTAATTTTATAAAATTTAAAATACTTTTTTTTTAGCTATAATAAATATAAAAATAACTTTTAAAAGTTTAAAGTATTAAACTTTTTTATTTATATTATTTATTTTTTAGCTTTATTTATAAAGTTTAATAAAAAGTTATATCTTTTAGTTTTTAAGTAATTATACTTTTTATTAAAATTTATAAATAAATTTTCTTAAAAATATTATTATACTAAAGTATATTTTTAAGTCTATAAGGTTTATTAATATTTTAATATTTACTATTACTTTAATTTATTTTTTTATTATTATAAAGTTAAATATATTAACTTAAAATTTAAGCAGGTATATTAAAGAGTATTTAATAAATAACTTTTTAAAGTTTATAGCTAATTAAAGGTTTTTAAATAACTTAAAAACTATATATAAATATATATAATATTTATTAAAACTATTACTAAATATTATAATATTATTTATATATATATAAATAAATTTTTAATATAGGTATAGTTTTTAGTTTATAAATCTTTAAATAAATACAGGATTATTTTTAAATTTTATAATAATTATATAAAATATTTTTAAATTATATAAATTAATTAATATTATATAGTTCTTATACTTGCTATAAATAAGCAATTAATAAAAGAAGGCTAAAGTATTAAATATAATAATATATTTTTTATATTAAAAAAAATTAATAATATTTTTTTAAAATAATATAAAATATATATTTAATATAATAATTTTATTTAAAGGTTATAAGTTTACTATTATTTAGCTTTTTTATTATTTATTTACTATTTACTAAACTATAAAAATTAAATAATTAAATAATATTAATTATTTTATTTAACTTACTTAACCTTATATATAAAAGTTATTTATTATATTATTTAAGTATTTTTAGTTTTTTAATTTAAAAAGGTATAATTAAATATATATTTTTTAATTTTATTAATTATTTATAAAATTAATATATATTTTTTTTCTTTAAAAAAAAATATAATATCTTTATTCTTTTAAATATTATAATTAAAGGCAATTTTTTAAAATATATTTACTTTTTAAATATATTTATTATAAATATAAATATTATTTACTATAGTTTTAAATAAAATATTAATTAATTTAAATATAGCTTTATATTTTTTATTTAGCAGCAGGCATAAATTAATATTATAATATTTTATATTTATATTTTTATTTATAAAGCTTAGTATTTTATTAAATAAAGATTTATTTAATTTATATATTATAAAGTTATTATATATATTAAGTATTATACTTACTTAAGATTTTAAAATATAAAAATAATTATTATTATTATAATTAAAAAATATATTAATTTTTTACTTTTAATAAAAAATAAAAGGTTTATTAAAGTTATTAATAATAAAGACTTAGCTTATGCTAGATATAACTTTAAGTATTTATAAAGTATAAATATAATTTATAATACTATTTATCTATAATATAAAATAATATATTTATTAAATATTATATAAATTTAATTCCTTAAGTTTTATATAATATATTAATATATAAATACTTAAGTATAATATAATAACAGTGCCTTTAAATATAATTATTTATTTATAAATAAATTTATTTTTATATTAAATCTTAATTAAAATAATTACTTTATAAACTACTTCTACTATAAAATATTATTATAAAATAATAAAGTTAATATTATATTTATTAAAGAAGTTTATATTAATAAATATATTTAATTTAAGTACTAGCTTTACTTAAGCTTTTATATAAAAATATATATTAATTAATATACTTTTTATTTATTTTTTTATATAAAAATTAAATCTTGCTTTTATAGTTAATATAAGTAAATTATTTACTATATTTATAATATTTAATTTATTAAAATTATATAATTAAGTATTAAAAAAAAAAATTTTTAATTATATTTTATTAATAAATATATTAAAATAGCTAATATTAACTATAACTATAATAATTAATTTATTTAAGTTAAACTTTAAAGTAACTTAAGTATATTTATATTTTAGTATATTACTATATTTAAGGTTTTATTATACTTTAATAACTTAATTTTATTTAAAATAAAGATTTATAATTTTTAATAAAGTTTATAGTTAATTATTTATAATTAATTTAATATAAAATATAAATATTATATTATTTAATTTTATTTAAAATAATTTAGTTAACTTAATTTTTTTAAAGTTTTTATTATTAAATTTAATGCTAAAAGGTTTTAATAATATATATATATTTAAATAAATATAATATATTAATGTTATTTATAATATAAATTTATAGTTATATTTATAGTAAATTTAAAGCTTATAAGCTTCTTTTAATATTAATTATATTTAATTTAATTTAAAAAATAATATTAATTTTATATTTAATATAATATAAGCAATTATAAAAGAAAATATAATATAAGTAAAGGTAGTTTTATTATAAGCTATATAAAAATATTTATTTTTAAATAAATTAAATTTTTTTATAAATTAATAACTTTATTTTTTTAAATTATATTTAATATTTATTACTTTAGCATTATTTATAGTAATATATATATCTTTAGTTTTATTTTCTATAAAGTTAATAATAAAGTTTTAAAAAGAAAATTAATAATAGTATATATATTTAAATTATTTAAGCTATTAAAAAAAATATTCTTTATTTTACTAAAATTATTTTTAATATATATTATTATAGTTTTATTTATATTTATTTTAATATAATAGTTTTATTTACCTTTAATTATAAAAAAAAGATATTTAATATTAATAATTTAAGGTTTTAAATTTAATAAATTTACTATATATATTTTATTTTAAATTATTTTAGTATTAATATAGTTTATTTAATTACTTATAGCTATTATATTAATAGCTAATATATTTTACTTAATTTAAGTTTAATTAAATAAAAGCAGTTATAGTAAAAAGTATTATTAGTTTTTTATAATATATAATTTTAATATTAAAGTTAAAGTTAATAGTAAATATAATTATAGTAATTTAAACCTATTGCTTTTTTTAAATATATTTTAAATATTTTTTAATAATTATATTAAAAAATAATTTAAAAATAAACTTATAAATAATAAAATTAATATAAAGATATAGTTATAATAATTATTATTTTATTATATTAAATTTAATTACTTAAGTAATTTAAAAAAATAATATTATTTATTATTTAATATTAAAATTATTTTTATAATTTTAAGCTATATAATAAAAAGTATTTAATTTTATAATAGTATTTATATAATTAAAGTAAAACTAGCAGTAAAGTATTATAATTTAATTTTATATAAATATTTTTATAAATTCCTTTTTAATTAATTAAACTACTAATATCTACTAATTTAATATAAGACTATAAAAAAGTTAAAGTAAGTTTAATTTAATTTATTTATTAATTATAATATTATTTTAAATACTTTTAATAAAGTTATTAACTTAATTTTAAATAACTATATTATTAACTACTATATTATTAATTACTGCAAGATTAAAGTATTCTATATTTAATAGTTTTTAATTATCTTTAGGTTATATTTTTTTATTAATTTAAGTTAAGTTTATAAAGTATTTAAATAAAAGTTTAAATTATTTATTAAATAAATATATTAAAAAAATAAATTAAAAAAAGGTAGTTTTATTTTTTATATTAAAGCTAGTAATTATTTAATTATCTAAAGGTACTATTAAAGAATTACTAGCTATTTCTTTAAAGTTTAATAATAATATTTATATATATAGATATAGATTATTTATTATATATAGTGCTTTATTATCTTAAATAATTTTTAAATATAAAGATTATTATAGCTAAAGTAAAAGGTTTTAAAATTTAAAAAATAAATTAATAAAAAAAAATTAATTTTAATAAAAAATAAAAAGAAAAGGTTTTATAACTATAGTAAATAAAATCTTTTTATTATTTAAAGAATTAAATAAAATAATTACTATATTACTTTCTATAAATAAAGTTAATAACATTAATATTATTTAATTTTTTTTATTTAAATAATAAAGCTAAAGTCTATAGTTATATTTTCTTAAAAAGTTATAAATAATAAAATTAATAATGCTAATATATAGTTATTTTATTAAGTTTAATAGCTTTTTTTATTAATATATATTAATAAATTAAATAAAGTAAATAAGCTATATTAATAATATAATAAAAGCTTAAGGTTAAGTAATTATAATTTAAATAATTTAATTTAATTTTATTTTATTTAATTTTAATATACTATTTAATATTAAACTATTTAATTTACTTAAGTTAAAATACTAAGCTTATTATTTAATAAAAAAAGTATAAAATTTTTTTCTTAAAGTCTTTAAACCTTTAATTTATTTAAATAATATTTTTAAGTTATTTTAAAGTAAAGGTATTATTTTAAGTTATTTTATAAATATATTAAAGTTAATGGCTATAATTAATAATATATTAAAATATTTAATTTAAGTAAAATAAATTAATTAATAAATAATATAGTTTTTTATAATTTAATAATAGTATTTAATAATAGTAATATTTAATATTATTTAATAATAATAATAAAAATAAAAAAAAAAATATTATTTAATATTATATTAATAATTATATAAATATATAATTACTATTATTTATTATAGTTCTATTTTATATAATTAAAGATGCTTAATTCTTTTATTTAAGCTATCTACTACTTAAAACTAATTATATACAGTATAGTATACTTAACCACACTATATAATACACTATACAGCGGTTTATACTACGGTCAGGTACCTCACCATACCCAACACTAAGCTATTTAATAAATATAAATATTTTATTTTTATATAGTAAGTTATTCCTTTATAAAGTAATATAGCATATATATTTGACCAATTCCAAATAGTATAAGCATTTTGGAATTTTTGCACTGTTAATGTAGGCGGCGATAATATTAAATAGGGTAGGATTTGGAGTTTAGTTATGTCCTATTTAAGAGGAAGCTAACAATAGAAATGTCTTAGTCTGACTTGGAATAGTCATCTATCAGTACTCAAAGGGGGATAAATTATCTTGAAAGCATATTTAGATGTTACAACATACCAGATTTTAAGTTTTGTCTCTGCCTACCATAGCAAATGACAACAGCTTTGAATTAGGCGATAATGCCTGGATCAAAATTCCTGTTACGGACCTGACTTGAGGTGGTAGTGTCATTGGCGGCGTAAGCAAAGCAATCTATCCACATAGCTTTATATATGGAGGATCTATTTTATACTATACCAACAGTTACCTATCTGAACAAGCAAAGCGGGCCATACTACTTAGTACCTAGAAAGTGGTGGTGTGAACAGAACATTTACAGTTGTGCGCAAGCTAGAGGATTGAGAGATACCTACATGTAATCGGCCTAGAGAAATGTACACAGGACCAAGGGACTCACACACCGACTGCGCTAGATAAACCCCCTGTACTCGGTAATAGGGCCCTTATGTATGTCAATATTTATCTTGCGGGTCCCTGTTTTCTTGTAAAGCACTTGGCAAGGTGTATGAACCAACCACTCCCATCCTCAAGCTGTGATTTCTCTCGACTTTTTACTTCACATGAGTTGTTTGCTCCAGCACAACTTTAATATGCGCCAATATATATGTATCATTTGATAGCCTCCAGATAACAGATAACACTCGCCTGCCTTGTAGTCTTTTGGGGCGAGGGGTTATAAGTTAAACTTTGCTACCTGAATCTAGGTCTAGGTACTACAACCAAACAGACCCAGGCTGGTGCAACGGTAGCATAGCTGGTGACACACGGGAATGACTACAGCGCGGAACCGTGCCCTTGGGGCGGCAGATCTGGGTTCAAATCCCGGGCCTGGGGATATTTTTATACCATTCTTCGTCTTGAAGTCTAGCAAAGTGGTCGATAGTTCATTGTTTTATTTATCAATGTATCTCTTTCATTCTCTCCTGTTTACTACGTAAAGTAAGTGTGCTGTAGGCCTCGTATGAAGTGGTCGATTGTAATTTCTACCAAGGTACCTAGGTGGTGGTCTTGGACGCCATGACATCTTCCAGTGCTTTTTTTTTTGGCGACGGCTCATGTAGCATGTGTTACTGAAGAACTGGTTAAAGAACATGTGTTTTTTCTCCTTGATCTCTAGATCTATGTATACTAGACTAGGTAAGGCGACGCTCTTGAAAATTGGTTGCGGCGCCATGTTCCAGCTTGCTCTTCCTAGCGAACCTAGATGGCGTCCTGTAAGGGAAGCGACTTGGTGGAACCAAGAGAATGCTAGCCCACGATTGGTGCCGTTATTCACAGCCCTCGAATGCCATTAAATCCATTGTGGCGAGCGGCATGCTCTCTTGTATCAGACCCGAGAGCAATCCAGCAGCCATTGTCGAGTCAGCGTGAGATGCTCGAGACAAGGCCATTTAGACGCTCGTCAGTCTCGTATTCCTTCAGTGCCGTCTCCCTCCACTGTGCCCAATCTTGGCTGACACCAAAGACTTCTAGTATCGCGATTGCCAATGGCAACGCATTCAACCATTCGGATTCCAAGGCCAGGCCCCAGAAAAACCTCCTGGCTTTCTCGTTGATCGCGCAGCTGGTAATCCAAGAGAGGCCCTTTTGCCGCAGTGCATCCGTCAAGGCCACATCATCGGTACTGATCGAGACCTTACCACCGCACAATGCATTCATGTCGGCAGTAACAAGCGACGGACCGAAGGCTTCACGTCGTGGTACGACGCGTGCCATCTGCCAGTCAATAATGCCTGTGATGTGAAGGTCATCGTCGACAAGTAAGTGGTCGCCTTTGTCGTCGACGTGCTTTAAAAAGAATTCCTCTGATGGCTTCGCTTCTCCTCCTTGTTCGGCTAGCTGTGACACGTTGTCTTTTAGAAAGCGGTATACTAGGTACGCATTGATAGGATACTCCGTGTAGAGTTGGCCGTCTGCAATCAGCGTCAAGTACTGCTCAGCAAAAGCAGTATAATATGCTGTTGAGTTATGAAATGGGCCATTAGGAGTGAGGACGACGAATCTGTCGCTCGCTACGGCCGAAATTTCGACACTGGATGACTGGAAGCACAGTGACCCAGCTTTGGGAAAGGGGTGATGTTCTAACTCAGCCAGGATCTCGGCGAGGCCACTCCAAATCCTGGCCTTCTCGTCGTCAGTGGCCGTTGTACCCGACACTCCTTGGCCTGTCCAGGGTCTTCCTGGTAGCTCTTCCATAAGAAGGAAAGCCACGCCGACACCATGGTCTGTCCCATTGCTGCATACACCATAGTTGAAAGCTCGAGGTGCTGGCACTGAAGTGGTTTCGAGAAATTTCAATGTGGCGTACTCGCTGGTTATTAGATAGTCTGCTAACGGGATGGGAAGACCAACGGCGAAACTTACCACTCGTGGAACTCGAAGGAGCCACGAGGGGGAGCCGTCTTGGAAGCGTATGCGGGCATGATAGTTGGCGCTTCCCATGAGAGCGCCCTGTCCAACCTTGGACGAGTGCTCAATTCTACAACTTCGACCGCCATTCAGTCTGGACGCAAGTTGGCATACGGCCGCATCGTTGATCCGAGAGCGGAGACGATCGATCTCGGCTGCAATTTGCGACTCATAAGCTACGTCATCCAAAGTCTGTTCACCCAACTACGTTTCAGCATTGTATTTTGGTTGTAACTCAAGCTGTGCTGTGATAAATGAAAGGGGGAGGAACTGGTATGTCGTACCTCGTCACACGTATGGAAAGAACGAGACAAGTGGGTGAGGCATAAGTGGCGATTACAGCTATTGCAACCGCCGTTTGCTCTGACACTCGGTCTTTCACAATCAGGCACTGAGCAGCTGAAGAATCTGGACGCCATGGTGCGAATGATGTTGATGCAGGAGGCTTGTGAAAATACAAAGCTTTGACGCCGTGGAGTTTGCGGCTTGAAAACGATTGTGACGAATGTGATGAATGTTGAGCTGTGTTGTGATGAGGATTAGATATTTTCGTCCAATCCGGCTTGGCACGAAAAAAGAGCAAGCATCGGGGTATAGTAAGTGTCCGGTTCGTCACACAAATTCTACCTGTGCAACCGTATACTGAAGTAAGAGAAGGGTATATGTATATGCCCTCACACATACGTTTTCCTCAGCCGCATCTGACACCTCACCTACAATAATTTTAATTTTTCAATCCAAAAGAAACCCCCCCCCCCCCCCCCCTCTCATTTGGTCAAAGCGCCCTTATTTGGCTATTTGCCCATTCCCTCTCATGTTCGCCGAAACTTGTTCAGCCGAAATTTGTACAACCACGAGCAGCACTGCCGATGATAAGCAGCTGGCAGCCAACGATGCGCAAAGCGAGGTTGCAACAATTGGTCCGTTGCCAATTCTCGCTTCTGCCATGCTCGTGAGTTAACTCACGATCATCAAATACAATGTGGCCTTAACAAACATATCCGTACCGATGTCTCCTGACCTTACACTTATATAGATCAAGGCTAGGGCTCGGTCGGGAGTAGAATTGTGTTGGTGTGAACGTTGAGAGCGAGGGCTATAAGAGTGATTTTGAGCTCCATTTGGTATCCCCATAGATCTCAAAATCATGGCAATTGGCGTGTATGGAGGTTTTGGACGCTCCGGTCTGAGCATCTGTCCTATGTGATAGCGCTAGGTGTAACCTACGTAAGAGTGCTCAGAGATTTGTTATAATTCCAAGAGTTTGCGGGAGTACCTTGACGGAACATGATGCACCTCATCTCAGCTACTTCAATACACACCGCTAGTCGCGGCGATGTCTAAGAGGTCTAACTACATACGCAGTTTGAGTGCCTCGTTATTCGCGACCTAAAATAAAACTGGCATTTGGAGGAATTTAGAGATTTGGGATATTTCTACCTTACAGTAAGGCACATCATATTGATAGAATGAGAATGATGAAAGTGGGAAGACTAAGAGATTGTCTAAATTATACACAACGTGCGAGAGCGTTAGAGCCGGCTGCTGTTGAAGATGGTGCGCACATACCGACATGACACTGCAAGGTATATGAACCAACCACTCCCGCCACTGCTCAAGCTGTCATCCTCTTGACTTTTTTACTTTACGTGAGTTGTTTGTTTGTTTCAGTACATATCATTTGATAGACTCCAGAAAACGGATAACGCTCGACTTGCCTAGTTTGTTGGGGCGAGGGGATATAAATTAAAATTTTACTACCTACATGTACCTATATGTGGGTGCTGTAACCGGAAAACCTAGACTGGTGACACATGGGAATGAATATTTCTCCAGGGGAGGGGCTACCTGCAAATCAATAATAAAAAACGAGGGCCTTCTCTCTGCGATATAACAACCTGTATTCCTGTCTCAACATTTGTTCGCGGGTAAGGGAAAATCCATCTTTTGGGCAAAACCTTTAACAAGACAATTTCCAGAGATTGAAGCTGTATACATAGTCTTTAGATTGGACTCCCGATGCTGCACCAAATAACATAAATCCTCTTCCACGTTGCTCTTTATCTGCCCTCGTCCTGCCGACAGTTTCCAAGATATGAGGCCGGATTTAACACCAGCCCAACTGAGTACAACAGCAGCTTTCGCAATTAGAGCAGCCACTGGCTGGCTGGTCGCTTTGACAACATCCCTCTACGCAAGAACAAACTTGTCTCTCTCCAAGAGCTTGTGGCGATTCAACTTGCACAGCAACGGCAGTGGCGATAATGACTCCAAGGATGAGCGATATGACACGCATTGTTTCGTAAGGAAGCGGTTAAATAAAAAAAAAAAGGCTTCAAAAGATTATCTTTTTGGTCGAATATTCTTTTTTTAAACGATTGGAATTAGAATGATGAAAGAGTAAGTAATGAGGCAATGAAAACAAGAGAATCACAGCCAACTGATTGTATTTATACTCTCTCCCTGGTACCAGCTAGTAAAGGTACTGCAAGAGTTATGAGTTAGGATAGTGCTAAATGAGTTGGCACCTTTAGCACCTTCCTTAATAGCTGGTTGGGTAGAAAGACAAGGCATGTTCTGACGTGTTCTTGCTTCGTGGTCTTGACATCCAGTCGCAGAGTAAGCCAGTTTGCGGTGTGTTTGAGTGATGATTTCTAGGCTGAGTGTACAGGGGAATTCCCTGCCCCTGAGAGAAAATAGTATTTCTGTTTAGTATACACGAACGACATATAGCTGAGTAGAATGAGAAATAATGTAGACTAGTCATAGCGCCTAGTAATATAAAGTAGCGGTACCCTATCAAAAGAGCGGTGTAATACGGTTGTGCTGTTGCTTCTCTTGCTTATAGAAGTAAATATACTTTGATGAGGCTTTGCAGCTGACCTTCCAGGTAAGGAAGGAAGCCAGGATTATCAGTTACGCCGATCTTGTCCTGGTGCCGTAAGATGAAGATGGAATGAGCTTTTCTCATTTTGAAAAAAAAAAAAAAAAAAAAAATAAGAACAAATTTGCTACATAAAATGACCTTTAGGTAGAGCAGCGGCTTTTTTTTTCTTTGGGGGAATGAGACAGTGCTGGCTAGATTAATTGGCCCTTGACTTGTCCCCGCTTCATGGTTTTGATAGCGATCTGGTCAGCTGAGTTTCTGAGGATGCATCTGGATGTGCGCAAGTAAGTTTAAATGTGCTTTCCCGCCTTGTCAATAACCCAGTTCTATTCTTCGTGGAATGAGCCCGGTGAGGTTGAAATTAAAATAAAGTCATGTTTCACTGTTTACTACCTACTATATAATGACAAATAGATGAACTGCGGTTAGACAAGTCTAATATAAGACCTACTACTAATACGGAATATCGGCAATACCAACTTTACTCGGCCGACTGCCGAGCTTTAGTACTACTCTACTTGCATAGATTTCGTTCTGAGTGGAAGAAGGCGGTTGAACAAATGTCCCACTAACTGATGTGGGTTCTGCCAGATCATAGAAAGTGTTCTAGCAGCCAGCGCCCCACTGTTGACGTGACATTATATAGAGCTATAATTGGACTTTTACACTTTTACGTGTCACTTTTAAGTGACATAAGCCTAGCCTGGGCTCTCCGTATGGCTCTCCGTATCTCTCTGTCTCCATATTTGGCATAGCCGTTGACAGACCCTATTGCTGGTAACAACCTGGTAAAGACCCACGCAAGCCACATGGGAGTCGAGACTAAGTGAATATATCATGTGGTATGTAGCTACACCTCTCACTCTCATTAACGGCACAACATCAATATCATCATCGAAACTAGCAGACGAAATGCTAATAGTACATGGGTTCGACTTATTGAAGCCGTGTACTACAACCAAGGCGTAAATGACATGAGCAATTCCCCAGTGGCTTAGCGCAACTCGACGTCCCCTCGCAAGGAAATATCTGACGAGATGTTCTAATCGGGCACAGTGTATATACCGCATTCCCTCACAAAACTCGGTAGCGGATGGCTGTGTTTTTTTTTTAAAAGTATGATGCTAGGATATATAAGTTATCCTATTGGTTATTTTGACCAAAACATGGTTTAATTCTGGTGATATCCACTGCCGAATTTTGCGGGGGAATGCGGCACATGTATTTGTCGCTTCACAGGACGCGATCCCGTAATTAATAGAAAACGGCGCGCTAGCTCCGCTTACATATGTAATATCAGATGTGATTTATAATTAAAGGTAGTGCTTTAACCTCCCTTTTCTGAAATCTGAAGTAAATATTTCCAATTCTTCAACACCCCTCTTCAAAAATGGTGATTTTGCTCGTTACAGCATGTCTCAAAAACCTAGTCGTTGACCCTCATTCGACGTTTAGCCATCATAAAGCTTAGTGTCCAACTCGTTTTATGTACCTTGGCCGTAACTCCGCCTGTCCGAACAAAGCAAGAGCGCCATTTGAAGTACCTAGTCGTAGGCGGAAAATGCTGTAACTCTGTCATGCGACTGACAAGACATCGTTTATAATAATAAAGTTTTCATGGCGTGTAGTTGTAAACGTCGAATTTATTCGACGCTATGTTTCGTTTATCGTTCGTAATAGCTCACGCACTTCTTACAAACCCGCCTTATTTCCATCCCACACTAGCAAGCTCCCTTGGACTCATTTGCTCTCTGTGCTCCGCAACATTGCTCTTAGTCACTACTAGTAGCGAGAACACCCACTTGTTCTCCAGTTGCTGGCCATCTTCATCAACCCATAACTCTTTAAACAATACAATTGTACTTATAGATTCCAGCATGGAACCTTCGTCACAACCAGTTATGGGCGCCGATAAGCGAGAAGTTCTCGACCTATGCATCCGAATTCTGGAGAGCTTAAAGGTTCCCGGTGCAGCAGGACGAGATCAAATGTTATCTACTCTTGCCCCCCATGGAACTGCATGCCATGCCCGAACTATGGTAAGTATCAAATTCATTTTGTAACGATGCTATGGCACTTTCTCTCTGAAGACGCATGATATTAACAATTATAAAAGTATTAGGTAAATAAGGGCTTTGAACATGAGCAATTTCCGCTCGATTTTGCAGGTCGTATACCATGGGACTCGATCAAGGCCGGAGAGCTCGAAGAAGGGCTTGATGGCGAGCCTACGGTCTTAATCGATCGCGACCTCGCCATGGTTTGGACGCTATACTGGTTTACGCGCAATGGTGCTCTCATCCACCTTGGGACTAATTGCTTTACTCTTATCAAAGCGGCTTGGGATGAAAACCTGCCGCAGAAAATTGAGTGGAAGATTTGTGGCCTGACCGACACTGCTCGGCCTCCAACAGATGAAGATAGAATACGGCTTGGAAAAGAGTAAACAGAGTGGATCAGTAATTATAACCCATTAAATGCATATAATTGTGATATGTTGTTTTTTGAAATAGATGATTTGCTGCTCTTCTATCTATATTCTATAGTTGCTTTGTGTCTCTATAAGCTTGAGCTGTTTACTCTTTTCATACACTGATAAGACCCTGCATTCAGCCTTCGCATTACAGACCTATTTTTCTTGAATTCTAGTGAAATTCTCATTAGGACGAGTTTCCAATTCACCAGATATGATACAAAACAACGGTAATATATCAAAAAAAATCTCTCATGTCTCAGTTAGCTCTCATGATCCGGAAGCCACGTTCCTTCCACTTGTTTGGCTCCTTGAATTGGTGCCATCCAACTTGGTCGATTCTTCACAAAGAGCTCGACATGTGCTTTACCATCTTCTATAGTTTCCAAACCATCAATTCCGCCAATCATCACCGCGGCGACTCCCTCATTAAAGGTCGAAATACGATATAATGTTGACCCACAATCTCCGCAGAAGTGACTTGTCATATTATTACCAGTGGCGACTTGTTTTGTGTAGGTTTTGAGTGTTCCCTTCAGAATCTTCATTCCCGCTAAAGGAAGAGCTATGTTGTTGGTATTTGTAGAACCAGAAAACTTGCGGCAGTCAATACAGTGACATCGCATCTAAGAATAACTCAATTTAGCAAGGCAGAAAGAGAGCGAAAGCTTATATAAATACCTTCACAGAAATATCGCCCTCAAAAGAGATGCGATTTGCACCACATAGACAACTTGACTCGAGCATAGTAGTTAAATTCACCGATTCAAAACCTGGAATTTGTCTCTGTAAACTCTTAGAGAGGCTTCGTGAGTTCTAATAAACTTTAATGCTTTAGATATTTCAGTATGTTGGAAGAGATTTTGGCCGTATTTATAATTTAATTACATTCTTATTTATCATGTCTAGGTATATTTATGAAGTTATCGAATTGTTAACCGGCTGACGGCTATGGTTACTAATCGGAAAATCATGGCTATAGCAACGAGCGGAGAACTGCCAGTTTGAAAAGGTTGTTTTGGAGTTGGATGCATGTCCGCTTACTGCCGCCACCAACCAATACCATGTTACACTACCGTGCTACAGCGTTCTTCGTGAACAACCCCTGTCCAGAGTATCAGGAAGTCGGGGATCTGGGAGTCGGGATGTGGAAGTCGGGATGTGGAAGTCGGGCCACCTGGAAGTCGGGCACCTCGAATAGGACAAAAGAGATGACCTTTTTTTTTTTTTAAAGAAAAAAAAAAAAAGTTAAATTGCTGTAGGGGTCGATTATAGGAGCTGTACACATCTGCATAACCGCACGGCCATGCGGGCGGCTACCAACGTAAGCTGATTTCTCTGATTGACTTTTCTCCATAAACTCCGACCCTTATTGCATCGTTCGGATATAAAGCTTTAATCACCTAGGTCCGTACTTCGTAATTATTATAATACTCTGATATAATGTTATACATTCTGCCAAAGTATGGCGCATCTCGAAGACCAGGTCAGAAAAATGCCCGAGTTGTATACTTGCCCAAGCATTCGCTTATCCTCTTTGCAACACGAGGGTTATACGCATGCACTTATGAATCAAGCGGTAGTTTTTTACATAAACTGATAAAATAATAATACATCGCATTGCTTTCTTTGAGTTTCTTCGTCGCATTACTATCTCTTCTCGGCAACCAAATCAATCGCAAGCATAAAAACTACATTCATAGAATTGTAAGGCTACATAGAAAGAGGGGAAGAGATACAGATAGAATATTATACCGGGACCATCCACAATAGTGAGCTATTACGTCGCCCAGATCCAAATAACATGATACTGCATGACCTACACTATGCCCTCTAATATCATTCACTAATACAGAGACCGACGATAAATGCGAGAATAACCATATTGTATTAGCTAAATCCATTAACGCCGGACCAACCCATTAGTTAAATAACTTGTGCATCTAATTTATAATTACTCACTTAGCTTCCTATCTGTATATCTCTTCAACCACACGGCTCTTCTGAGCAGCTCCTTTATTCCCTTTATTTCCCCTTATTTCCACACCTTCCATATCATCCTCTTGATTATCATCTTCTCATACTATCGCATTATACGGCAAACCGACTTAGCTGGCGGCAAAAGTAGACCTGGCTCGCAATTTCGCGCCAAAGAAGTAGATCAGAGTCGTTCCAATGATACCTGCAACACTTATACCTGCCAGCAGAGAAACACCCCTAGCTACTCCCAGATTGACGAACAATGGCCGGGAGAAAAGCACGGCGCCACCAGCAAGAGTTGATCTCAAAACACTGTTACCAGCAAAAAGAGATGCAGCATATTGCGGATACGACATTGGCAGATAGATGAACAGCGACTGCATGACGATAAATTCTCCGTACACAACGAGAGCAACGCCAATTAAGCACACGATCCAATGAACTGATTCCCTGGCTGTCCAGGCGAAAATAAATAAGCCCACTGGGAGGAAAACTGAGCCAAAGATCGCCGGTACAAGTCTATGCTCTTGCGCTCGCAGGCCGTTTTTGATATTATCTGGAATCATATAGAAATAAAGGTATGCAAAGTAGGAGAATAAAGCGGTTGTACTGCCGATAAGACATGATACAAATGCAAGTCCAGTCTCGCCTTCGTTGAATCCATATATAACCGGGAAGACAAGCGGAAAGACCTCGAAAAATGTATAGAAAACCGCGTAGAAATATGCTGTGTAGACATGAATGAAGAAGACAGAAGGGTCTTTAAGCATAATCTCAGTCGGTCGGATGAGGACAGTCTTGACAATGCTGTACGTGCTGATGTGTCGTTGGTTGATCTCACTTTGAGACTGCAGATTAGGGTTGCCGGTCAGTTTGCGAAGACGGCGTGCGCGGCGTAACAAGATATTATCCGCCGATGTCTCGGGCATGAGAGCCAAAAGCAGCACTAGGATGATTGACGAAAGCCAGACAACTTCCCACATTGGCCACCTCCAGCCTTTTGCCTGAGCAGCAAAACCACCAATCAATGGTCCTATGGAAGGGCCTTGGTATCCTCCAAAAGCCCACCAGCAGAGACCATAAGGGACGTATAGTAAGCTGTATATATCACCAACAGAAGCTCCGCCATTAGCAAGCGCTGGGCTACCAAAGAATCCTAATAAGAATCGCAGGACTATCAGACCACCGAAGCTGTTGATGACCGGTGGAGCGAATGAGAGCGCCCAGTAGACAATATAGGTCATGTAATAAACATGGTTGCGCCCAACAACAGGGATCTCGGTAATAGGGGAGAAGATCAGATCACCCACGCCAAAAGCACACACATAGAGTGCAAGACCCAGGCTAGAAGCAACAGGGCCTACGCTGAAGCGTTGCTCAACCCCTGAGGCTGATGCCACATATACTGGTCCACCACAATACACGCCAAATGTGTAGGTGCAAAGCACACCAGTGATCCAATACTTCTTGAGCCTTGACCAATTCTGTGGGTTCGCAGGATCATCGGTCGTGTACCAATCAACAAGGACGACGCCGTCATTGGTTTTTTCGGGAACAATTGGAACGGATTTCGTGCGCTGCAGTTCTATTTCTCGCTCACCATGAACATCATGCTCATCCATCCACTCACCCCCAATATTTTCGATATCGCCTAAGCGATGCTGAGTTGTCTGGGTATCATCAAATATCCCCTGGTCTGGCGAGCTTCCGACATTGGACTTCTCTTCTTTTAGTCGTGCCGTATACTGCGGTGGCAATACAAAGCCTGCATCCTCTTCTGGATATTTAAACAGCCGCTTTCCTGAGAGGAAACGAATCGCCTGGCCAAGAGGCGCGTCGCGAATAAGGTCGTACATTTCGTTGTAAAGTTTACGATTGTTGCATTATTTGTAATGAGGGTGCTGTTGCGAGTATTTGGTATACTTCCTGAGCTTGGTGGTTGAGTTGCCTACGAGCGAGGAAGGTAAAGATAGGGACCCTAGCACGGCGAGATTAATTGCATGCATATATAGGTGTTGAAAAGATACCTTGAATAATATTCTACTTCTTAACCCTGTTTACTATTTTATATACATTTGATGACGCACCACAGCTTAAAAAGTTTAAACAGGCTTTACAGCTTAGAAATACAATGCGGCGTATATATCGAAGGCTTCTTCAATGGCAGATGGGGTTCCCGATTGGGCAACTTAAAATCAGGACATCTTCGGCAGATGGAGCAAAAGGGGGCCTAATCAAGCACCTAAAAATGAGTATAGAGTTAGAATCCTGTGGGGGTAACAACAAACTAAAAGCTAATAGCGCTGATAGCAACAACTTGAAGACTAATGGAGCAGATGATACTGGCGATATTAGTATAATGCTTGGCCACAGTTAAAGAAGCTCGGAGACTTTTCTCAATTTATTATGAATAAATGGAAGGCTAGAAGAACTAAGATAAGAAGAAGTGTTAGGACGGCTTATTATCAAGTCTTGCAATTTTGGCTTTACTCATGTAGTGCGCAATGATATTGGGCAAGGCTTTTATATCATACCAGATGCTTTGAAATCAGTCTCATAGGCCAAATTATAGTCATTAGTCCATTGATGCAGCCCTTTAAGCTCATAGATGTATGTATACTCTCTTGAAAAGGAGTCTTTGTAGAGGCTACTGAGCGTGCGAAATGTCACCATGAAAGTTAGTTAGGATGACCAGCTTCATTCATGCTTACTCGACAGCATACCCAAAGATACTGTTGGTAAACAGGGTGATGACTTTGAAATTGGAAGCTGGTAAGCTTACCACATGAATATAACTATACTAAGCATGACTATTGACTCACCTCGACTCGACCACACGGAGAATTCAAATCGATAATATGAACCACTAAGATGACTCATGCCTATATCTATGCCTCGTTTAACCAGCACGGAGCACTAGAGGCAGCTACTTTTTTTTTTTTTTTTTTTTTTTTTTTTTGAACAAAATCACGCCACTTTATCTACTGACCACGCCAATTTTCAAATACTTGAATTTTGCGCTCTTCTGCTGAGCATTGAGACTGAGCCTGGAATTGAGGGGCGAAAGGCACTGATACAAATTGGCATCTAGCACACTACGCAGTGGGATTACCTTTAATGGATTATTGGATAAAAGTTTCTTAAGCAGTGTGCGGCTCAAGGGCGTGATGCTTTAACAGACGAGGAAGGCAGAAAAACTCTGGCGGTACGTACGGTCACAACTTCGCTTCATCCCAGGCACCATTGTGAACAGGAATCAATGGAACATGCTTCTTTTCAATATGATAATAGAAGAAGCAAAGTGGTGAGTAGAATTAGCGTTTGAGATCGCCAAGGATTTTAGAGAGAGATGTGTAGATATTGCCAGTGTTCAGGAAATAACGGCCTGAGAGAGATTCACTTTGTACCAAAGTTCAAAGAGAATGTCTTCACAATTGCATAAGTAGTCTTTCGGGATGGAAGATAATTTATTAAGCATGAATGTGTTAGGCCTCCATATACTATTATATTTTTAGAAGACTTGCTCTGGTAAGATACGTCTCCAGTTTAACCATACTGGTTGCGTCACTTATCCGGCACTGAGCAAAGACAGTATGCTTGCAAAGCATTTTGATTCAATATCAGGTCGATCTGCGCTGTCTTGTTGCTAATTCTCGGATTTGTAAAGAAATAGATCGAATGAGGGCATATACTAGCACTCTTAAGAGAAGGGTGCCATATATGCCTCTTAGGTAGACCTGCCACGTTGCGAACCGTGTGATACAATGCATACAGCAACCGCCAGACGAGATCAGGATCCATGCAAGCGTAGGTAAAGATGCGACTCGCGGGTCTGTATTGGTCAAAGAAGGAGGACTAGCTATAGCCATGGATAGCCGTGATGCTAATATTATCTGCGGCATACAAATGCTGGGTGGGCCTATCTTCGGTTTTATTTTCAGCTATTTTCTGACAATTAGTCGCGGCACCACTACTTTAATCAAAGCCAAACATAAGACAGAGTGACCCGAAGATCAAGGCAAAGTCTAAATCAGGTGCTTACACCACCTAGACCATACGAGTCTCACGGCGCCACCCGTTGTATTGAACTATTTTGTTGTCCTTCGCTGGCTTCAGGGCTTCCTCGTCTTACCTTGATTCCGTGTAAGAATATCGATGCGTACGGAGTACCTGTATGAGTACTCCACTCTCTAGTTGGCGAGACCTCGGCTCGGCCCTACCAAAATTCTGGAAAGGTGGGCTCTTCAGGGCGATGCATGTGAAGCTAGATCGGCTCAGCTGATCCCGACCCGCACATAGCACCGTGAAGTGTCCGCATATCGAAATGTTTCTGCCATTTGTGGAAGTATGTCAATCGTATACACCTAGTGCTGTAAACCAGTCACTAACTTACCAACTAAGCCAAATTTTTATGCTTAGTTTCGTTATAATACCAGAGGAAACGCATCGTTTTTGGTTCTACAAAGCTGTGCTATTTTCGTTTTTGCTAGCGAAATTCTGCCTTACGCTTTCGGTTGATAACAAACGAATCATTTCGTCCAAGATAAACGAAATTTTAGAATGGAGAAACCACTAGCTACCTTCCCTTGCTTACGCCCCATCTTCCATAGGAGCAATGGGAGGTGAGACATTCTAGCCTTTGCGGGACGGCACTTTTTGCATCCTCGATTGACTCAAGACCTGACGACAGTGATTCAAAGAGAGAGCAGTAGCGTCAATAAGAGACACCTTTTATCTTATGATTGGCGCCGCTAACAGCGGGTGGAATATATTTGTTCAGCCCATCTGCAGAGAATTATCTTTTCACCCGGCGTCGGCGTTATCGTAGTCTACAACCGAGATGCGGGCGCAACGATGGCAGCTTAGGGCGCTTAAAGGCAAACTCTGTATACACACATTCGAACTCGAGCAAACTGGTGAAAAGACCACTAATTAGCTAGATTTTTAAGCTTTGCCAGATCGGAAGGCCGTTTTAACGTTCCCTCCCACCTCCTTACGACATCATTTTCCCCGCAACGTTCTTGGAGCCAATTGCGTAAGATGCTACCAAGCAGTCGGCGAGCAACACTGAGCAGCTTTCTATATCGGTAGTCTTGCCTCGATAAATGATTTGTGAACAATTGATCCGAGATCCATCGTAGATAATGTACTGAGCAAGGACAAGGTATTGAAATGCCCATCTCCTTAGGCCCGCCGGTTATTAGGCACAATGTTGTCTCGTGTAAATGGTGGGGTGTGCAATTTACAAGTTACAACATTGTAGACTAATCGACTGCGTGGTGACTATAAAACTTGAACCAAGTCTCCTCGGAGGCCCCGCAATGGACCAACTATGCACACACCCTTGCAGTCGTATCCAAAAGTGATATAAGAAGTGTTCGCTCTCTCCACTCGGACAGTAGACCTATATCGAACTCGGGGAATATACGGAACAGTCAAGGCAAATATAGAGACATCGTTATGCTGTTGGCTGCCGAGGCTCTGTTTTTTAACCTGCCGCCTGGACTCGCTCTAGTGCTATGGCTCATTGTTATTGTTAGTATACCCTAGCCTACATCGTTTGCCATTTCCTCAATCTCCCTATACCATGATATCTGCACTAGGGCTAACGTAGTCGAGAAAGGGGAATGTATATCTTATTTCAATCCCAATCTATAATGTCTGGTTCCATCCCCTTCGAAAGTACCCAGGCCCTAGGCTATGGGCCGCAACTCGGATCCCATACACGCGTATGATCTTCTCTGGCATGTCTCACCGGAAAATCCTCGAATTACATCAGCATTATGGAGATATTGTGCGTGTGGCGCCTGACGAGCTGGCCTACTGCAATGGTGCTGCCTGGAATGATATCATGGGCCACCGAAAACGCGGCCAGGGAGAGAACGGCAAAGATCCAATCTTCTGGAGGACACAGCAGCACAGTGTAATCAGCGCCGATCGCGAAAACCATACGCGAATGAGAAGAACATTGGCTCATGGTTTCTCAGCCCAAGCAATGTTGGATCAGCAACCTCTTATACAAGGCTATGTCGACATGTTGATTAACCGACTGCGAGAGACCTGTGACGATGGCAATCGGCCTATGGAGATGACATCTTGGTATAACTGGACGACGTTTGACATCATCGGCGACTTGGCCTTTGGAGAACCATTCGGTTGCCTGCAAAACTCTGACTACCACCCTTGGGTATCACTAGTATTCCAAAGAATTCGCGGAGGCGCAATCAACAACGCTCTGCGCCGGTTTCCCTTTGGGGAAAGACTGATACAATTTCTTATTCCAAAGGAAGCACGCAAAAAGTTTCATGCGCACTTTCAACTCACACAAGAGAAGGTCAATAAAAGATTGGCTGACACTAACCCACGACCAGATTTTATGGAAGTTATGACGAAAAGGGAGGGAGACATGGTATGTCTTCTATAAGTTTAATTCGCTGATTCATATTTGTTACTAATTTGCGCAGAAATTCTCTTATCCAGAGCTTGTGGACAATGCAAGTCTACTTATTATTGCCGGATCGGAAACAACTGCAACGACCTTATCTGGAGTCACCTATATGCTACTGACCCACCAGGAAATCTTGCAAAAGACGATAGACGAAGTGCGATCGAGCTTTTCAAGCGAAGCTGAGATTGATCTTCTCAGCGTGCAGAAGCTGGGCTATATGATGGCCGTGCTACAAGAAACGCTTCGCATGTATCCTCCTGTCCCAGCTACCATACCACGCAAAGCGCAGCCTGGTGGCGATATGATATGCGGACAGTACGTTCCAGAAAACGTTAGTATTGTTTCCCGTCAAAGACGCTGGCTTGTCAGCTCTAACAAATACATAGACCATTTTGGGCATTTGGCAATGGCCAACGTATCACAGTGAAAAGAATTTCACCTTGCCTGATTCCTTTATTCCGGAACGATGGCTGGGCGATGCCCGGTTTTCGAATGATTGCCAAGAAGCGCTTCAGCCATTTTCATATGGACCAAGAAATTGCATTGGGAAGAAGTGAGTGGCTATACTCTCCCAAACAAATCAGCGACTGTCAATCTAACCATCTTTAGTCTTGCATATGCCGAAATGCGCTTAATTTTGGCAAAGATCTTGTGGAACTTCGACATCAGCCTTCATCCTGATAGTAAAAATTGGTATGAGGAACACAAGGCTTACACGCTCTGGCAAAAACCAGATCTTAATATTTATATAAAACCAAGAGTAATTGTATAGTGCATGGACATTGCACGGTCTATGCTGCTGTGGAAATTAATTTGTCTTATGTACAAGCAATGGTTTGCTCTTTTCATGAAGACGTTTTTAATCTAAATATTTAGGGCTTCACTTGATTCCATATCTTGTATTATATCAGAGAATACTTTCCAGTATTCAAGCTACTTGTAATAAAGAGTCTGGTGGTATTATGAGTGCTGTCAGTTGGCCGTGAAAGATTATATGAAGTCATATCTATAGACCTTGCTAGCATAGCGGCGCCATCGCAGCTTACTTAAATACAAATAGTCACCAGACTACCTCTATCAATATGGCTGTCTACCGACATAACAGTATTGTATACATGTGTACATTGAGAACCGTGACTTGCGATCTTCGCGAGATCACATAACATCCCCCCGCGGAAGGCGGTCTACGCTCGAAGCAGCTTATAAAAAACCGTTCTCTTTATGTCCCTATCTGCCCACATTTGGGTTTGATGGATAGCGATCTCAGATATTCTCGCCAAGATAAAAGGCGTATTGCCAATCAGAAAGTACATCGGTCCAATATCGAAGCCTCGTGGCGATGTGATTCAATAAGTTGGCTTGAAGAGATCACCCTCTTCAAGGAGATCACTATGATCGAATATGGAATTTGTTCGGCTTTAAGACGCCCAGGAAAGTGCATATATAAGCCCTGTCTACGCTGTCTCACAGATTTTAGAGTCATGGTTTCCCCTGGCGAACGAAAGGTCATCATTGGGGCTTGGCACAATTTCGGTATGGAAGGGTCACCAATGGATATAAATTGGAAGGCAAATGTAGTAGATAAAAATTAACAATTTTTCACATTGAGTCCATATATAGAGTATTCTCATGGAAGTGTTCGAGAATTATGGTTATTGGGTAGCTCTAATAAGAGCGAGACTGGGCATTGAGTAGAAGTTAGAATATCTAGTACAGTAGAACCAAAAAGGAGTATAACAACTCTTAGTGAATGTGGGACGTTTGGAATGGAGCTAGCACAAAGGCGAAGGCTTCCAGGACTTTTGGAAAATTCGTACACTGCACAGCGTTGAGACCATTCGAGAATTATAATAAGATATGTCAAGTGTAAGAAGCTTACTTGAATGGCTGCTTCTAGTTAGTGAAATCATAACGTACCGCAAGATAGTGGCATTTTTTGAAAATAATATTCGATGTCTAACATCTACAATAGTGTCTAATATCTAATGCCTTGTCAAGTATCTCGAATTATAACAGCGGCTCCTTCAATCAAGCATGAGTGCAGAGCTGCCCGAATGCATTTCAAGTATAAAAACTCTGCAAAAAGGTCTTTTGACAAAGCATCCATGCTGCAATGGATATTTCTTGCATTCAAATCTCATGCATTGAACCGTCATATAACTCCTTTCTTCGAAGGAGTCCGCTAATTTCTCCAGGATATTTCCAAAGAAACCAAGCAACAACCAAAAACATCGGTAAGGCATCGAGGCAATAGACAAAGACCTCTGTAGTCATTAAATAGCCATTGCTTCCCTGGCAATACTCAATAAGACGGAAAATATTCCGCACGATAATGAGTGCACTGGCAACATATAGAGCGTGGAGGTAACTTCTCCATTTTATATCTGGCTGGTAACTTCGGGCTGTCGGGGAGAGCATCATTCGACGGTGAAATAGGAGAGTTATCACAACGAAAAGTCCAAACCACAGCAGCTGCAGCACAAGTCCGCCGATGATGATATTGTTGCCCAAGTCGAATGCTGATTTGTTCGTCTTTGCAGAGGCCAGCATGCCACCACCTACAGCAACGTTAGATATCTAGGCGAAAGTGGAAAATGGGCTTAAAGAATTTGAATCATACCGCCACCGAGGAGAAGAAAGCATACGATATCTCCGCAAACAAATATCTTCGTAAGCCATCTTCGTTTGATAATTGCATATTTTTCTCCGTCCACGACCTCGATAATTCGTCCAAGAGTCATATAAACGGAAGCTGCGAATAATGCCGGAGCCAACAAGATGAATAATGTTTGGACAAGATAAGGCGGCTGCGTCCAACATCCTGGCTCTTGATTTGCCGAAACTGCTCTGCCGGCGAAACCAAGGACCTCGACTATTATGAGTTGTTAGCTCATGTCTCTAGTAAGTAGCATCTGTCCCTATATATCACACACATAAGCATCCTATTACCAACGGACTTAGAAACCAAGCCCTCGCTTTGATCATTCGAAATGAATGACCGGCGAATGCTAAAAAGAAGAAGCCGGTGAATATCCCTGCGGCAGCAAGAGACGGGACATATTTGTAATAGGAAAAGGATGCATCCTTCCAGTTTGGGTTGCAGTTATCACCGTTACCCATTTTGCAAAGTAACTACAGAAGAAGTGAAAAAAAAATGATATAAAAAAGAAAGGGAGAAACAAAAAGAAAGCAAAGTAACGAATGCTAGAGAAAGATATTTACTCTGAAGCGTGAGGCCCTTCACGATGCTCTCTCATTATTAAATACCAACGCGATGGAAGACATCTTCTCCTTTTCTTGGAGGCTATGCGATACGCGCGTCTTTCAGTCATGATACTAAAGCTGTCAAGACGTAAGTCGGGATTCGGGGCCAAAGAAGTGCACGTTCCTGGCCACGTTTGTCAAGAAAGCCCCGGCATTTATTTCCAAATATATCCGTAATATACGCTTCAGTAGTAGCCGGCGCTTATCTGGATATCACATATCTGTTCCTGACTAGTCATGCCTGGCTGTAAGTGAATACTCGCATGGCTTTCCTTAAAGTGGAATAACTAGCTGACGCCAGAATCGAGGCGCAGCCAGTCCATCTCCGCATAGAGTAAGTCAGTTACGAGATACGAAACAAGTGCTTAACATGCCTCTGAAACTCTTTTTATTGCTTAGAGACTTTCATGCATTGTAACATCGTACGTTTTCTTCTATTAGCCCGTTGGGGTTCCTTCTGAGTTACTGTAACATGGATTAGTAAGTTCAAAGTAATATACTTTCCGAAGCTTAGAGTAATAAGCATAAGTAGGCATTCCGAATAGCAAGTGTGGGCACCATATTCTCCTCAAAGAAAAGAAGAATGTATTTTATATCGACCAAAACGGAAAGTATTGTTCAAAAAAACCTTTCGAATTTTTTTTTTTTTTTTTTTTTTTTTTTTGGATTAGAATAGCAGTGTTCTGCATTCTACCACCCAGCGCAGCAACATCTCTGTTAGCCAAACTTCGTGACTTAACCTAGGGCCGTATAAAGCCCCCTTGTAGCCAACGGGATTCGCTTAAACGAAATTCCTAAAACTAGCGGGTTGTAACGATAAAAAAACTGGAGGCCTCGCCATAGCATATACTGGTACCGGCATCTTGGCCCTCTAGTTGCACAACGAACAGGTCTCTTTTGCAGTTAGATTTCACTTTGACGCCAATTAGCTTCCTTCTTATACTTCTTATACGAGAAGCGCTTGATCCAACTTTCGTCCTCCTTACCCGCGATGCTTACATAACTAGTTGCCCCTGACACTTCCACTATGTTGATTACCTAGAACGCAATCAGAGCTGAGCCATGTAGTTTAATCTGTCAAAGCGTAAAGACCCAACATAAAGAATAAGACGATGATTCTAATAATTATCGAAATAACTTATATAGCTATTGTTTTTCTCTTTTTTTTTTTTTTTTTTTTTTTTTTTTTAATTGTGTCTATTTCTTATTGCAAAACTTTTTCTAGTTCTCTAATGCCCGTGTTTTTTCTCTTCTCTTTGCCCCATGCTTGCCTGAATTATAGGACACACGGGATGCAAAGCGAGTAGGTAGGTATATTGCCCGAAGCAATTGGTAAGCAAGAAAGACAAGAAAGCTTGACCCTAGCAACTGACCACATTAAGTAACTGGAGCAAGGGTGCTTCTCGTACCGCTGGGGACTGCAAGAATAGTGGCGCTTTGTTAACCTCAGCAGCGCTTCCCCTTTAGGTTTCGCCGTTTGTAACAGAGTGATTCCCATTTACCCTCCCCTTTTTGTGCCCACTTCTATGAACAACCAATCAGTAAGTTGGGTACACTAAATGAAACATCAACTTCGGCACCATCAACTCACAGGTTACTCGTAACGGGCAGAGAATACTCGTTGAAGACACCCATACAGGGTGGACCTTTGCAAACAGTTGCGGTTCGCTTAGTTAGGTTGTATCTTATATGTGCCAATGTTGTCTGAGCACCTTTGTATGGATAATCCGGTACATTCTTCACTGTGCAGTCTTCCATATGTTGACAAACAGAGGAAGGAAGCGATAAATGGTCGCAGAACGCCTCAGTAACCTTCTCTGCCGATAATTGCTTAGTATTGAAAGGCCGGACTTTCTGTGCGACTCTCACAGCGCGAAACCAGCTGCTGCCTCCAGGATAGCGATCATTCCATTTACTCGCTTGAAATGATTCACTGATGAAGTGATTTGATCCGACAATAAAGTTGTCTCCGTTAGAGGGGTATCCCAAGTGAACAGCACTAGGCGTAATTTCCATAGACATGACAAAGTTGTCTGCTGTGCCTACGATGAGCTTATTCGACAAATGTCTCGGTGCATTTTTCACATTTATAAGCGCATTGGCAAAATTAATATTGTGCAGAAATTGCCTTCGTACGAGAGACATCGGCAGCAGTGGTTGCTGTTCGCTGCCGGGAGGCAAAGTCAGATCAAGCGGGAAGTAATCTTCGGTCGACATGAGTGAGCTTGCGCAAACTCCAAGCCCGGCAGAGTTGAAGCCAGAACGGCCCAATTGGCCGGCCTCAGTTGTGACAAACATGACGGGGAGGTCTTCAGACGGGTCCGGGTGAATTTCTAGGTAGACAGCCGTATCTTTAAGGAAGACGTTGGCCGACATGTCCCAGTTTTGGGCCAACATCACGTCGCTGTTGTCCATGGACTCGGCAAGAAATCCCGCCGTAGTGCATTCCTGAAGCTCTTGGATATCTGTCGGCTCATCACTGGAAGAGATGTTATGAAACCCATTTTGTGCAACATGACCATTAACAGCTTGAGAAGTGTTTGCTGCCGAACTGGGCTTTGTACTCGGGCACGGACGGATAGTTGGTCCTCGGACCCTAGCAAGATCGTACCGAGAATTGAGAAACAAGATTTGGTCTAGATCAACCCCAGCACCATCAGCAATACCCCGAAGCTCAGGTAGCGCTTCGGGAAAGAATTTCTCTATTCCTGGAAGGTAAACTTCCTTGATGATGCGTTGAGATATGTCCCTGAGGTAGTGACAATTAGCAAATGCATGCATCTAAATAGCCTAATGTAGACTAAAGAGGACACGAATCAATTCATACCATGGCAGTAGTTTCCCTGGTTTGTGGTAATGAGCGAGGCTATCAAGAATCTTTTGCTTGGCTTGCTCTCCGTGGGTATAGCCGCGGTCGTACGGCAGTCCCTTGAGAACAATATGCTGGTAGTTCGAGAATGTCATAATGGGCTAGTGCTGACTTGGCGTCTTGGCTTGCTGCTGGCGAAGAAGTTCTAAGTGTTGGCTATTGGCCAAAGACGTTCTAAACTTCACCAGCTCTCAGCCAGGGAAAGATGACCTTAATGTAGCAATGCAGAGCTTGGCTATGTAAGCGGATAATTTGAAACAGAGCGGCATTACGGCTTCTTCCAAAGACATCAAACGATATATCACGATCTCGGCTTGGCTACCACCCGGAGGACTAGTTCATATCACTAGTTTGTGGTAGTTTGTGGTAGTTTGTGGGGTCGGCATAATTACTCCTCCTGGAAGCCATGGCGAGAGGCGTCTATCTTCCACCCCCGCAACGGATCCACGCGGCAAGTTTGTGGCGGGTGCCGAGATAACGGTCTTTCTACTGTTTCTCAATAGTTCCAAATTGTTTAAGAAGGGCCTGATCACTGACATGATGATATGGTTGAATAGGACCGGCAATTCTGGGCTTTGTGAAGGTTGCGACAGTAGAAGCTATGGATACGGAAAAAAGAGTTGTTGGCTCGACACACCACGATCATGAACTTGGCGTGGAAGAGTCAGATGGTGTTCATCATGTTTTGGACAGTGTTTTCATCAAGAAGTCACAAACAGATCATGATGATGCTCTAGACTTTCTCCAAGCTACCGGAGATCAAGCTTTCACCTACACAGACAAGGAAGCAAATAGCGTCCGGTGGAAAATTGACCTGATGCTAATGCCACTTGTAAGTATCTCAAATACTCAACTATCAAATTGACAAACTGATTATCTGTCTAGTTACTTGGAACATATACACTGAACTTTCTGGATAAAGGCATTCTTTCCAACGCATCAGTTTTTGGCCTGAAGAAGGACACGGTAATTTCTTTACGATTGCACTTGTCAAATGATATATTAATATCATCCTTTTAGCATCTTGTCGGCCAGCAATATAGCTGGGTTGCAAGCATTTTCTATTTTGGGTATGATATAGCATTATCTTGATCAAAGCAAAACTGACTCTTGGTAAACAGCTACATGCTAGGGCAGCCAGTTAATGCATACATGCTTCACAAAGTGCCTATGGGCAAATGGTTGGCTGGTAATGTATTTGGATGGGGAGTATGCATTCTGTTGGCCATTACGGCCAAAAACTTTGCAGGCCTCGCTACTACGCGCTTTTTTCTCGGACTTTTTGAGTCTGTCAATAACCCAGCATTTGTGCTCATCACTGCTCAATATTATACTCGCAAAGAACACTCACTTCGCGCATGTATATGGTGGGCAGGCAATGCGGTTGGATCTTTTTTTGGAGACCTTATCGCGTATGCCATCGGGCATGGCCACGGGTCGCTCTCGCCATGGAAGTACATGTTCATCACGTTCGGAGGCTTTACAGTCCTCTGGTCTGCAGTTCTGTTGCTGCTTTTACCCGATTCGCCATGGAAGATGGGATTTCTAAATGAACGAGAGAAGAAGATTGCTGTGTTGCGCGTCATGTCTAATCATACTGGAATCAGCGCCTCGAATTGGAAATGGAAACAAGCATTCTCCGTTCTTGTGGATCCTCAAGCCTGGATATTCTTCTGTATTGCATTTATCCAATGCTTACCAGGCGGTGGCTTGACGGCTGTAAGTCTTATTTCCCGTTCACTATCCCCATGCTTTGGTTATTTTATATACATAATTGCCCGACAGACATTTTTCTCTTTCTATATGCTTCCTCCTTGTCATTCGAGAATTTTCACCCTGTATACTCTTTCCGTTAATAATCAAATATATGACGTATGATACTAATGGAAACTAAGTTCAACAAACTTATCCTAACAGGTCTTGGATATACCAATCTCCAAGCCACGATATACTCTATGCCGGAACATGCCATTCAGCTCTTTGGCGTCGTGGTTGCGTATGTTTCTCTCTACCTAGCTTGATGAAAATGTTAGGCTAATAATACTAGGGGCATTGCTGGTTCCTACCTGAAAAATTTTAGATGCATCGTTATTGTGCTATCTAATATCCCTCCCTTGGTTGGTAGCTTGATCGTGTATTACGTGCCGGCGTCCGACAAGTTGACGCGCTTGGCTGGTGTTTACATTCTCTTTACAAACACAATTAGTTATATCATGGTGTTGAGTCTTGTTGCTTCGAATTTCGCTGGAATGTCTCGCAAGACTACCGTTTCGGCTGGAATATTTCTTGCATATTCAGCTGGTAATCTCGTTGCTCCAAATCTCTTTATCGACTCGGAGGCACCTCTATATCCCACGGGGTTTAGAGGGATGATTGCTTCGTTTATAACGTTGATCGTCCTGGCCTTTGCTCTCATGGGATATTTGGTTATACAAAATAAAAAACGTGATAAGTTGTACGGCAAAGTTGATCCAAATGCCGTACAGGAGGATGACTTTATGGATTTAACGGATCAGGAGTTGCACTATTTCCGATATGCCTGGTGAACATCTCTAATTTTTTCTGCGGACATTTAGGACATGCTGAAAGTCAGAGCTGAAAGTCAGAGCTGAGGGAACTGAAAATGAAATGTTTTTGCTATTTAAAATTTACATGTTACATCTCTTATGGCTAGCTAGCTGCACTTTTCTCAGAACATAGTTAAAAAGTCAGCGATTTCTCGGTAATTTAGCCAAGGGTCCGTAAAGTATAAAAGCTCTTCGTCAATATAATAACTGTATTCGTGCCTCTGTGGCTGAAAGAAATTGGCTCAAAGGTTGCATTAAGGTAATTGACCAGATACAGGTATGTAGCTGCCGTGACGTCCATCATATGGCTCCTATTCTGTAGTTAAAATTGTCCCTTCTGTGCGTGAATATTCCTCTTGACTCGTGATCGCGTACAAAAGTCAAACCAGCAAGCCATTAACGCAGGTGAGTCTAGTTAACCGTTTATCCAAAACAGGCATATGGTGGACTTCAAACTGAGTCGGGAAATTCAAGAAGAGAGGGGAAATGGCTCCATACAACTACCTGCGCTAACGCGGCAACGGCCCCCAGCGAGCAGCTATTCTCTCTAAAACAGCGGCTGCCCCCTCTAGATATGTAAGCGCGCGAGCTGTTCTAACATCATGAAGACAGACTCCTCATTCATGACAATGGATCACACTCAGCGTAGAAGCTTTCACGGTACGTCGGACAGGAAGCGACAAGCAGCAGTTACCTGGGATTTTGAGTGACACTAAACGACAGACGGGATGAAGGTGCGTGGCTAATCACTAGGAGCAGGATGCATGACCTGCAGGAAACGCAAAGTCCGCTGCAGAGGAGGCAATCCGTGCCAGAACTGCGTGCGGCTAAAAGCAACCTGCGTCTCTTCGTTTGATAGTAATCTACGAATGTCATTAGGGGATCCTCGGACCAGCCAAAAACGCGATCTTGCAAGCACGCCTCATCAAGAGCCATCACCGCTCAACGTGAAGCCAGATGCTATTGGAGAACCCAATGACAGTCAACAGCAGTATAGCCCACCCGACTTAGACCATTCGCTTCCCTCAGTTACCTTGAATTATATGCAATTGGACAGTAAATGGCAAACAAGATCAAATCCTCGCCCAGAAAATCCACTTCCACAGCCGATACTGCACTCAGTCAATTATGGCCTGGATTTCGATAGCAGCCAGCCATCTGATGGTGGCCTCCCTGGGTTCAATGCCTTCCACATCTCAGAGCTATCGGATTTTGATTTCTCTTTTGATCCCATCTTCAACAAAGACATAGAATTTCCCAGTTGGCCAGATGCAGCACTCACAATGGACGGCTTAGACCAACCAGCTTTTAACAAGGGAAGTGAGACTTCGGCACAGAGTGCGGTTGGTTCAACTTCACACCACAATAAACGTTCCAGGAATGTTAGTGCACCAACAGAGTCAGCTGAAACTCCTGCGCCATATATGGATCAAGATGCTGCTTATTTAGCTCATTTTGAGCGGTGGATTACCAGATGTGGCTACTCACTCAAGGAGGATGGCAAAGGAAATTATCTTCGATTTGTCCTCGACTACGTTCAGAACGAGCACTGCAGTACCGAATCTCCCTTTCGGTATGCAGTATTGGCCTGGACAGCCAAACACTTGGCCAAAATCTCTGTATCCCACGACAAAACATGGAAGTCCTATTGTATTCGAGCAACTGAAGGTCTCAGCCGTATATCATGCTGCGTCGACTCACATAAAACTTCAGAGACTAGGTCGACTTCATCCGGTGTCCAATCAGCTATCTCATCCAAAGCCGAAATCACCATAGCTTCTTTATTATTCCTTTGCAGGTGCGATGTTTTAAATGGCGATGCTACTTCAATTCTTCATCGCTTAGATCATTTCAAGGAGCACCTGACATGCCATCTAAACGATGGTCCTCTCTCTGCCTTGGCATGCAAGTTTCTTTTATGGCTATGCTACATCGATGTTCGCCTGAGAATATTCTCGACTCTAGCACCGCCGACCTATGATGGCAGAAACACTCCTATAACCACACTGCTTGATGCCCTTATTCATCATCCCAGTTACGATCACATTTTGTCGCATTCACATTCTTATGGGTTCGAAACTTTTGGTCAAACATATCCTCCTGAGGAATTAGTGCAAGATGTGAAGAAGATACCCGTTTCAGTACGAACTCATGAAACATTCTGCCTTATTTCCAATATGCTCCAATACCGATCATGGAAATATCTAGCAGAGCAAAGAACCGATTTCACTGTACACCGGGAGCTGGCGGAAGCTAAAGAAGCGGCCATAAATCTTGATATACGGCGGATGGATACAGAATTCGATCTTGCAATAGCAACCAATCCAGCTGCAAATGCGTTATGTGGTGTTGTTGCAGGCGTTGGGCACAACACTATTAAGAGCAATCCCACCAGCCATACGGCTAACGGTATCGCCAATTACAACTCCCCTACGCTCGCGGCACCAGCTTCAACTATCAGCCTTGACGCTGCCTCTAATGATCGAGCCTCATTGCAATGGCTGTCTTGCTATGCAGCATTCTTAGCAGCCAAGGTTCTATGGTCGCGATTTCTATACACCTCGATCCGTAGCGATTCGACTGCCACGATAGCAACAAGCGGCATACTGAAGATTGCTCTACGTCTGCGAGAGATTCATCGTAAGAGCAGATTGGCTTCGTCAATGAAGATACCTCGATCAATGTTATGGCCTCTACCTGTTTTTATTGCTGGGATAGAGACGACTGACGAGATATACGCGGATTGGATATCGGAGTTTATGGATGAAATGGGCTCATCAATGAACAATGCTGAGAAAGGTCGTGATAATATTGGAGATCACAAAAGCGATTCAACTGAAGACAAGACGAGCAGTTTAACCGACCAGAAACTAATACTAATGCTCATGAAGCGGGTTCGAGAGAAGCAACATCTTTTGGATTGTCGTGTGGATGTTCAGAAAGTTATGAGTGAGATGAAAGGTGTTGATGACATATTTCTGTTATAGGGCCCAACTACTCTTCGGAAGATCAAAAGACTACTTTCAGATGTAATTATCAACCTGTTGTAATGTCTTGGGCAATGTCCTATCTCACTTTTTATCCATGTTTTCATGTCGGCAGGCCTCTTCGGGTAATATCATGGTGGGTACATATATTCGGCATTTGTTTAAATGTTTACCGATATGTACCGACGGTTGCAAAGTTGAAGCTTTAATGTTAAATTTCAAGCAAGGTAAGACAATGTACATGTATTCATTTACAATATCAAGCGCGCTACCATCCCTAATTACATGCGCAAATTATTTGCCTAATTTCTATATTGCCGTTCAAATCCAAAGTTCCAAACTTCAGTTCGACGTTTTCCCTCGGATGACTCTTTAAATCCAACATGTTGAAACACACTCGGCTCTAATGCCCATTTTACTAGTCCACGATCTTCTGCATAGCCTTCCAATATCATATCTCCTGGGAAGCCGTATGGTGGGTCCCTCAGTAATGCTTGAAAGCCTTCCAAGTGTCTCTGAGGAAGAACAAGTCCTTGGGCGCAGCACCCGTAATGTGGCATCTCTCGGGCTCCGTGCAATTCGCCCAAGCCGAATGGATTCAGTCTGTTAACGGATAGACGGCCGGATAGGAAGTAAAGAGCAATAAGAGCCGGCAACCAAAGACCAAATACGAGGGCTCCGAGATAGCGCTGCGTGTGCGGCGATACACCCGTTGAAACACCCTTGCGGATATAGTATTTTCTCCCGGCCAGGAATGCGGCTAACACGCCAGTGTATACCAAAAAGATGACTTTAGAGTAGGATAGCCACTCTTCGTTGTTCCATCCCATCAAAATCTCCGAGTAAAACAATCGCAGATATATCCATTCTCTCTTAGTCTCCTTGGTCTTTTGTTCGACAAATGCCAAGCCCTTTTTGAATCGGGGAAACCAGTCTCGCAGTGTAACAATATCGTCCTCTACCAGCGCGAAATATGGATACTCCTGCTCTCTGCACGCTTCTACGAGCGCCGAGTGATCCAGTCTCATATTTTCTACACGACCATCACCACGGATATTTCCTTCTTTTAGATTGAACGGTATACGGCGGTATACCGAACTTCCATTAGGTGGCTCGCCATAGAGAAGAACTTCATCAACAAGTGGTTCAAGCCAGCTTTGGCCATATGCAAAGTGCTTCGAGGGTGTTTTATCGGCGAGCAGCACAACAATGCGAATTGATGCGCGCTCCTCTGGCGTGAGTGTGTCGGATAACGTAGCAACGGTCGAGGCTAGGAACGACTCGGTCGTGCGATTAATGCTAGGGATGCCGATGCATAGCAGCTTCTCGACGGGTTTGATCGGTACGACTCTGGCGGGTGGATTATGGATATATGCGTCTGCCTCGTCAGTCCTCACGCTCGAAAAGCGTTGTCTGTAGGCTCGCTCGGCATTGAAAAATATTGAAGACGGATCATCATATGAAAAGAAAGAGGAAAAAGCAAACAGAAGAAGCCAAATAATACAAAACGCGGCGTTGATGCGAGCGACGGACATCATTGCGGTCGCGTGACACAAGATGATGCCCACCACGTCAACTTGCCCCTTGAGGCAACGGCATAATATCTAGTTTTATATTCTATTAGCACCGAGGCTGATTGGGCGGAGAACCTTTTCGTCCGTAAGCTTGACAGAAAGGCCTCCATAATACAGCACGAAAAATACGATGCTTCTACCAGGGTAGTTTAGCCGTTGCCTATGACCTCAAATCATAAAAATACTCTATAATCTTCGCAGCCAGCAATATCTGCCCTCGATCTTGAGAATCTGCCCAAGCTGACTGTATAAACTCTCATTTTACGACTATGCTTCGGGAGAGACTATCCATCCATCGCTTTGGCATAAGCGGCGAACCGATTTTTGGACAATTTGCCTCATTTTCATTCTATCAATGCAATTTTATTAGACCATTGGCAACGCAGTCAGATCCTGGAGACAACAAGCGCATTAAATTGGGGTGACACGGATAAAGCGGCAGGAGGACCAACAGCAAAAATTTTAGATTACGTGGCGTGGATCTCTTTATCAAAGATAAATGAGCAACTGATTAATAATCATACTCAGAAATGATATTTCGAGTACAGTATGATGCTCTACTTTACTTTTTCCCAGTACAGTGATTATATGGGAATCTGGGGTATAGGTTTTACACATTTTATAATCGAGATGCGACTCATGTCTCGAGCCCAGAACAACAAACACCAACAACCTCTGAAAATTGTCGTATCGCTGACGCTGCGTAGTTTCCACTAACGAAATTATAAATTACCTAGCAAGTATAGAAATAATACTTGCGTTTCATAGGTAATCTCCTTCTACTCTCCTTTGGCCTATCAGCACAGCATTCTCGGATCTTCTCATATTTGATGAGGGCTTGTATCGAACATAATGTTATAAATTATCCCATCTTGCCTTTCCGCTATCAGATTACATTTGAAGCTACATAAGTACTCCATAGCCCACACCAGTGCTTTCTTTCCACTCAGGCTCCAATAATCGCACCCCCCTCAACAATTTCATTACTCTTTGACTACTTTACGCTACAATGAGTGAGAATACTAGAATAAATATATTAAGGGGGAAAACGAACCTTCCTTCAGGCTCCAATGTCACAAGGGAGTGATCCGCAGCAATATCCACTGTGTGAACTAAGAGCTCCTTGGAAATCAATGTGATGACAGCCATCAGAAGACCTCCAAAGCAAAGCATCAAAGTTGTAACCTCCAGGAGTTGTTTCATAGAATCTGTTTACCGGTTAATTTATTGGTAAATATATCATTTTAAGTGAAACTTACCCAGCCGTGCATTTCGTCGACACGCACCCGCTGAAGCCATCGTGGAGCTCAGTTTCATACTTGGATCCGGTGTTATAATCGGTCAAGTAGATGAATTGATATTCGCCGCCCTCGCTTTCCATTATATCACCAGCTGCCAATTGTCCCCAAAACGCGTTAGCCGAGCCGCAAAAGGCAGCAATGCTGAGCAAAACGTATGCCTTCATGATTTGATAGGTAGGTAAGCTTCAAGGATGGAACGTAATTAAAGAATCTGGAAATAGTAGTGATGTGCTATTGAAAGGAGTCCCAGACACGCCTTTTATAGATTTCTTAACACATACGAATCCACTGATGAGTAACAAAATTTCTCCCATAAATATAAATAACAAATCTCGTTTAAATAAGCTTATAATAATCCTAATACCTCGCAAACACCCAGCACCTTCTATCTATGTCGAAGTGCAAAATTTAATGATTCAAGTTTGTACATAATAGTACTTCATAATAGTGCTTATACCGACCGGTCAGCTACGCATATAGTCTGTCTATAGCAGTGCGCCTCATACCTGGTAATTTCCAAATGCGGACTATTCCTGCAGGTATTGTGGCGTAGAACAAAGACTTGTCGTTAAAGGTGAGCCTAATTCACAACAATAGCTCCTCTTCATCGAACTAGCGCTGAACGTACTAAGTTTGGCTATGGGTTGCTTGATATCCCAGTAACTGCTTATTTAGGCAGGCATTAAACTTCCCCTCTACATTTTTTTCCCACTAGCTCATATGCTGCGCTTGCGATAACTTTTGGCTTCATCTAACAGATTTCTGCTGCTCTCACCCTTTACAAAGAGAATACAGTCGACCAGTCGACTAGAATCTTGAGTCGACTATACCTATATATGTACACGAAGCAGTTGGATTAAACACTATTACATGCCTTGCATCTCTTGTTTATGTTTCCAGCAGCTCTCCTATGACACAGGTGGTCTATAATAAAAAGGGACCTCATTTTTACGAAGTTATCTGCTTCTCCTTTAAGATAGCTAGTCTCAGCATATAGCGAGCTGAGTTATCGGGCCCAAAGCAAGGGGCTCATGAGGTTCAAACTAATGCAACAAAGCTGCATGCGATAACGCTACTAAGAAAAATACTGTTGTGTAAACCTGTGACCGCCAAAAGGTCTTTGCGCTAAAAGGTTGAGCGACGATCCAAGATTTTGATCAGCCAACAATGCAATAAACTCTTGGGAATATTGGAAGAATCACTAGGTTCATGGAGTACTCCCAGGAAAATGCCTAGGCCACCACAGTTTCGTTCTACATTACGGAATTTTAGTTCTATCCAATATATCACATCTCAGGATCCACTCCTCATAGACAGAGGTAAGGGAGATTAGCCGCATTCATTTGTCTCCGCCTACTATTAGTTACCTTTGTTCAAAGCAAAGCCTGTTCCGCACACCAACATGTCGGGTGAGGGCTTCGGATACTGTCAATTAAAATGTATCGGCTGCATAGTGCAGTATAACCTCGATGAATACCGTACATGTACGTACATCCTACGCTTTGCAACACACTTCCCCCTTATTATACTGTGGATTGCTTGAAGGATACTTTTTCTTTATTTAACAATGGCGATTGATGACTTATCCTTATGATAGTTTGCTCTCCAATTGTATTATGTACCTAAAAATCCGATACCTTTGACAATTGTCAAGAGGCATCGTAAGTAGACACGGTTGTTTGAAGCTTCGAAGTTGTCTCGGATACATGTAATCCCTACTGCACTACGTGCGTTAGTGGTATTTGTATGTGTATGGTAGAGTTAGTGCAACATGCGAGATATTTGTCGATACACTATAGGTTAAATATCTCTCCCTGCCTAGGTATGTTATGGTATCCAGTATAACACGCCTTGTATGTATAGTATGAGATATGCTGCTTAACACGTTACAATGTCTTGTAATACCTAGTACTGCAGCTTGACCAATCATGGACATCCACGACTGCCTTCATGTTTAGACTTTCTAAACTGTTGATGCATATGACTTTTAGAAATAGTAAGATAAATAGATGTAGATGAGCTAGCGAGAGGTTTGGGGCATAAGAGGCTAGGTAGCCAGCTTATTCTAAATCTTCACCTCAGAAAGTTAAAACTCATACGCTCATAGGTTTTTCATTAGAGTTATTCTTCCTTAATTGCCGTTTCTTTTCTGGTAACAAATATGGTTACACTATCGTCTAATGTAAATGATGAAAATCACGACTTCGAATTTGCCCAACGCGGACTAGTTGCACCATTGAAAGACCCATATATCTTTTCCGATTCGAAGCCTCATAAGGTTGTCTGGAACAGCCAGGCTTATGATTTTCTTCAAGAAGATTGTCCAAAAACTGCCAATACATCGCTATGGCGCCAAGGCCAACTCTGCAGCGTAGAAGCAGGCCTGTACCATGTCACCGAGGGAGTATATCAAGTTCGCGGGCTTGATCTAGCCAATATGAGCATTGTACAAGTCCCGGGTACAAATAAAATCGTCATTATAGATTGCCTTACCTCCGTTGAAACTGGGCGCAAAGCTATTGAACTCTACCAAGAGCATCATAATTCTCAATTCGGGCAAGAAGCAGAAATCTGTGCGCTGTTTTACACCCATTGCCACGTGGATCACTTTGCTGGCGCTCAATCTATCGCGAACAAAGCTCAAGAAGGTCTTCGAATTATTGGCCCAGATGGCTTCATTGAGCATGCAGTCAGTGAGAATATATACGCTGGGGTTGCCATGGCACGCCGGTCTATCTACCAATACGGAGAGGCCCTGTCAAAAGATCCCCGTGGGCAGATTGGCTCTGGCTTAGGCCAAGCGGTATCGACGGGAATTAGTTCTTTAGTAGCACCAAATCAACGAATTGTATCGGATGGTGTTCTTGAGCCGGGAATTGAAGGCTTGGAGATTATCTGTCAACTTACTCCAGGGGCCGAGGCACCAGCAGAAGTGAACTTATTCTTCCCGCAGTACTCCGCATTATGCATGGCAGAAAATGCCACACACACCCTGCATAACATTCAAACTTTGCGAGGTGCGCCAGTTCGCGACGCGCGTTTGTGGTCGCGGTATCTCGATGAGTCAATTACTCTGTTTGGCGACAAGACGGACGTTGTTTTCTCAAGCCACCACTGGCCTACATGGAAGTCCTCTGACGAAGAGAATCTCGTCATCACTTTTTTGTCAGAGCAACGAGATTATTATGCCTATCTTCATAATGAGACACTTCGCCTTCTCAATGATGGTAGAACTCCTGTGGAAATTGCGGAAGAGATCAAAATGCCTCCGAATTTGGCGTTGCGGACAAACATTCGTGGGTATTATGGCTCCATCAGCCATAACGTCAAGGGAATCTACGACAAATATATGGGTTGGTTTAACGGTAATCCAGCATACCTATGGCCGCTCTCTCCTGTTGACGAGGCTATTCAATTTGTTGAGTGCATGGGCGGCTACGAGTCTGTTCTTAAAAAGGCCCAAGAGTATCATGCCAAGAACAATCTACGATTCGCAGCTACGCTATTAGACAAGCTTATCTTTTCAGGCGCTGAAAATATTAAAGCTGCGAAAGCTGAACTGGCACTTGTCTACCGAGAACTGGGATTTGGGGCAGAGAATGGAATATGGCGAAACATTTATCTAACCGGAGCATACGAACTAAAAAACGGGCCACATGCGGCGATTAATACAAGGACACCTGCGTCGTTGATGGCCCTTGGTCTAGATCAGCTGTTCGATACAATCGCCATCCGCGTGAATGGACCACGAGCATTTCTCGAACAAGGAGTCACTATTGACTTTATGGTGGACGATATGCCGCAAAACTTGAAAAAGAGCCCCGCGGGATGGCATGTGAGGCTAAGCAACGGTGTTTTGACTGGACATGGCGTCGAATACACGCCTTCTCCAAAGCCACGAGACAGCAACATTGATCTCACTGTCTGGCTCAACCATGAAACACTGGTAGCAGTAGTGGGAGGCGCGGCCATCGGCAAGCCTATAAGTCTTGATAAAACGACGGCTATTACTTCTGGAAATACTAGAGCATGGGATACAATTACATCCTTGGTCTCACTGCCGAATCTCAGTTTTAACATTGTTACACCGTAAATAGTAGTAAATAGTTAGGCATTATTCAATAGTATAGACTGGTCCAATACATATTACACGACTTCCTTCGGAGGTATTTATAAATAGCCAAGGATAATCTGCATACCAAGCTCATACGATCTCCTAGTATCACAACAGAACTAGAAGCCCCACGCATTCTTATCTAATAAAAGCAAGACGGCTGATATCATAAAAGGCAAAATCATGCAGTCAGGTTATAGGTAATATAGATTTAAGAAATTCTAGCTAGGTGATCACATGTAAAGAAGAAACATGAGAAGCATCCGTATGGAAGAGGAGGGATAAAGAATGCAAAGCGCGGATAAGTCTTTGTTTATAAGGCGCTATATTAATGCTCTATCCAATAAGGAAACAGCGCCCGCGTAGCTCAGGGGTAGAGCGTTGCACTCGTAATGCAAAGGTCCATAGTTCAAATCTGTGTGTGGGCAGCTATTTTTTTTAAGTTTTTTTATTCTATTGCGCAGGACAAATAATTAAGTAAATATTCGCCAATTTAATTGTTTCTTTTTTTCTTTTTTTTTTTTTTTTCTTCTTGTTTCTCTCTTTTAATAAAGTTACTCAAATTATATCTACATCTATATATTTTTTACTTTAAGTGCATGTTTAATAGGTATTTTTTACTAAAATGCAATTAGGCTGAGCTGTGTGGTGGCTTTTTCCCCAAGCTTTGACAACTGATACCAGTAATACTCCATTGACGTTATGCTATCTCATATAAGCAAATCGTATAGATGTTTAGATGGCTCGTAAAACAAATGAGAATCATCAGCAACGTCATTCTCACAATTTAAGGTTACCGCCTCCCATTTTGGCGGATTGCTAGTTAAAATTTGAGTAAGGTATAATATAGGTTATTACTACAGAATATCTAGCAAATGAAATTTATACCTCCAGCACTCTACCCAGTCTTTACATCATTCTTTTCAAATCTTTCCACCGTCACTCTTTCCAAATCCTCGGCATCATGAGCCGTAACATCACTTTCATGACCATCTCCTTGCCCTGGCACAGGCAGCTCTTCACCACTAGCTTCTACATCGTCGCCTCCTGATTTCTGATCGCGTTGCAAGTACCACTTAAAAAAGTATACCAAAATTTGCGCCATGAACACCTTTTTTTTCCCAGTCAGTAACAAGACAATAAGAGAGAGGTGGAAATAAAACTGTCTGCCCAGAGCTCACCTGTTCAATCGTATAAAGCAACACTGGGATTGTAATAAACGCCCTCGTCAAGTCATCCGCCTGGTTCCACATTGCCGTCACCAGAGGGATACCTAAACTCGTCGTCTTGGCCGCTCCACAAAAGCAGACTGCAATGGTCTGCTCTTTAGACATCTTTTTGACGGTGAATATGCGCTGGGCTCTCTCCGGCAGGCGAGATTTAGTGACGCGCGGGTTAATGTATCTGGCGAAGAGGAGTGGTGGGCGGGCGAGATAGAAGCAGATGAGAGTGAAGATGATATAAAGGCCGATGTTGATGAAGACATTGAAAATGACATCTGCTTTTGACAGCTTGTAGAGAGCGCCAGTGCCGAATGCGCCTGAAAACGTCGTCCTTTTCCCTTTCATTAGCATATCGCAGCCTCTAAAGCTATAGATTCAGCATCTCTAACTCACCATACGAGCAGTATTAGACACACGCTCGGCAATTTCCCCAGCATGGTAACCCTCAAGACCTTGGCCACCATATCTCCTTTCCACCACCTCACCGCTTGTCCTACTGCCAGGGGCAATAGGACGCTCAACCCCAGCTGCTTCGCCACGTTGGCGTACATGTCGCCCAGGGTGCTCGGGTCTGCAGGCCGCCAATTATCAAAGACGGAGTCTCGCGGTATGAAGCCGTATATCAGAATTGGCGTGAGAAAGGATCCAATAGTGTTGCCTATGACTACGGAGATGACGGCTGCGGCTTCATCGCCTCCCGCTGAGCGCGTCATAACCACGTTGGAAGCAATCGTGGTGGGGAGACAAGCCGTAGCGAGCATGCCAAGGATGATGGGGATAGAAGGGGTACCATGCTTGAGTGCACCAGCAGCGAGACAGATGTGTACGAAGACTAGTATTGCGCGTTGTATGTTAGTATATTTAAACACCAAAACACTTGTCCGAATCATCGTCATTGGAGAAACAGCATTGGTCTACAACTCACTCAGCATAAACACTGGGATAATCGCAAAGCTGCTCCCTTGAATTATCACATGTAATCTCCAGTTTGTCAGGTTCTGCTTCAATTTTTCAGGGGGAAGCTGTAACCCGTTGATTAAGAAGATGATGGCTACGGCGCCATACAAGATGCTGTACTCTGATCGAATCACACCCCCATGCTCTGCAACAGCTGTGTTTGTTCGCAAAACAAGATAGTTAGCGAGACTCTCTTCTAGCATGGGTCATACCCAGCCATATGATTCTGGTTCACTTCTTCTCTTGTATTTCTCATGTGAATCGCAACACACCTCCTCCGGGATATGGAAATGCATAAACGTAAAAAGGAGAAAAACTCACATGGGAAGAAACGTCCCAACACACACGCCACTGCAAATCCAATAAGCAGCCACTGTGCTGCTACAAACTGAACTCCCTTGCAAAACCACATCACCACCTTATTTTCGCGCCAATGACTTGTATCCTTCGCCATCGTCTTCGTTGTCGTCGTATCCATTGCTCCCAACCACCTCTCAACAAATATTACCAAATATGCAGTTATCGTGACAAATCATAAATCGTGAAAAATGGCTCCAAAAACAAAAATGAACATGTCTATATGAAAAGAATGAGAGAGAGAAGAGGGGAGAATAAAATAGAAAGGAAGCAAAGGCGAGACAGCTAAATATGCACCTCGTAGGTGAAATAGATTAGCAGCTGCTAGCTAGCTCTGCTACTTCTCCAGCCACACAAGCGTGCGGAATCCAAAAAAGCTTGCGAAATTGAGACCGCGCAGGAATGCTGGGTCAGAGAGGGCAAAGCGCCGTCTTATTACCGGATATGCTGAGCGGGTCTCGTCGGCCGATCGCTAGAGATATCTGCCGACACCGCATATTACGATAAAAAGTAGTCACTAATAGTAGTCATAGTCGGGTAATTTAAGATGGTCCTTACGGCGTAGTGGGATCATGCGTGAGACATCTGTTGTAAGCATAACGATAACGGAAAGGGGGTGAAGCTTGGAGGGGCAAAAAAGCATCAGACTCGGCACCAGACCTAAGGGGGAGGAATGAGGCATACGATGGCGTCACATCGGCATACTCCGTACTCAGCAGGCAAGTTAAGGAGACGGAGTCTATTTCTGAGATGCTCGTGCTAGATTTAGATTGAACTCGAAGCATTAATAAATACTGCCACTATTTCCTCAATGTCGAAACCCTCCGTATCCTTGCACGGTCAAGACATTAAACAATATCTACACTGATTCATCTCTTTTTTTTTTTCATCTCAAGCAGTTGTAAACATCTAATCATCCAAAAATTGTTTTGGCTAACCCCTCATGGAGCAGCGACAAGCAAGGCTAACCCCAACGCCGTGCGATGCCTGTGGTATCAACATAAACATTCTCCCAAACGAAAATTTCGGGAGGTAAAATCGTAATAAGAGGCCCTGCTCTTTCGTGACGGCTCCATTGGTCGTAAGAATATTAAGTAGAAGAATGAAGAGTAGAATAATAAAATATTCAAAGCAGGCACCTTTTTAGAAAAAGAAAAAAAAAAATATAAGAAAGGGGGTGTGAGGGAAAGGGAGGAGGAAGGCGATATACGGGTATCGCATTGTCTCATGGGAGACTGGATCTACGCAACAAGAACGGGTGCTGGTTCAAGTGGTAGAGCTGTCATTGACTCGCCAGCACCGGTACTACTTGGCGCTGGCGCAATCTCTGGGTCTGGAATTTGTATGTCCAGCTAGTAAGAGATACTTGTTAGCATTGGCAATCAATTTTAGTTTGGCAACAGGCAAAGGGCCTTCTTACAGTCATGTACCCCGTGCGGCGGAGCGAAATCAGCTTCGGGGGAAGAACTCCATCCTCAGAAGACATGGTCTTTTCTTTTTCTCGATTCCACTGTTCGATCCACGCCTCTAGGTTGTTGAGTCGAGACTTAATACCGGTCATACCGAAATCATCCCACAACCAGCCAGTTGCGAGCCCAACAAATGCGTCAAACATATTTCGAAGATTATAGGGGTCGAAGGCCGGTATCAGCTCTTTGTTGAGCTTATCAATGATGCGCCGGAATTCAGGTTCAGGAACCCCGGCAGGATCCAGGATTTCAGGGTAGAGATTTGAAAAGGTAGGAGCCAGGTCGCCTTGGAGAAGCCAGTCGCGGCGAATTCGGATTATCCGCGTCTTGGCATACTCGGCAGAGTCTGTCGGTACATGAGGGTTCAAGTGAGGGAAGCATGGATGCTGCGGTCCCCAAGACTCTCCCAGGTCTGGTTGAATCTCTTCACCCATGATAGACGAGTTGGACGAAGAGATTGCAGATCCTATGCCGTCCCCAATAGAGACGTTGGAGAAGCGATGGGTGTCCATCACATCCGGCCCTCGCTCCAGGTCTCTGGAGTAGGACCGCCTGGATTCTTCATTTTCAGGCATCATGATGCCTTTCCCTTTGTCGACCCTGGGTATGTTTACGGGCGGTGGCGATTCACCGTTAACGTCACTGCTGGTTCTATTCTGAAAGTCAAACCGGGTTGGAGAGAGTGTTTGGGAGCGTCTCTCGTCGTACGACGCACGGACAGACCCAGGTAAGCTTATTCGCTTGTTATCCGTTGTGTTCAAATCGAACTGAAAGCTAAGCGGGGTTGACGTGGAGTGCCTCGCCTGTATATGTTCGGTGAGAGTGAGCAGAGGATAGTCGCCAGCGCCGGTGATGTTTGGGTCCGCGGTGTTGGTAGAATCGTCGAGAGCTGGATGCTGCAGCGGTACTGGAGGACCAATCGGGCTTGAAGGGCGCCGCCTGTGGGTGGAAAGTCTGGGAGTAGAGTTGGTAGGATTCCACAAGCTAGCAGACGAGAGGCGCTGCAAACGAGTCGGATTTGCGCCTGATGTCGTGAGGCTGCGAAATATCGAACGTTGGGCCTGCTTATGAAAGACGGGACGATGCGGTGATACAGGTTCTGTCACAGTGGCAGGTGCCTTGGAAGGACCGGAGCGAGCAGGCTGGTGAGAGGCAGGGACTGAGGCGATGGCGTCGGCGTGAGTGTCTGTCTGCGCGCCTAGGGAGGGCGGGTCGGCTGTGGTTGAGATTGCCTGGAGCTCGTATGAAGCCGTGGGAATGGTGGAAAGGGCACGGCCGCTGGGACGACCGCGCTGCAAGGAAACGGCGATGCGGTCGCGTCGGCGCTGGAGGATGGCGGAAGCAGCGCGCAGCTGCTACAAGGCGAGGCTAAGCGTGGCCTTGACCCCAAGAACGAGTGTCGCAGAGCTGCTGCGACAAAATATTCAATCGACTCTTCCGCCGGGGCCGTCGAGCGCAATGCTGAGTTGGAAATGCAAGGCCGGAAAGCAGATGCTAAGAAGGGCTTGGCGTAGGCGCCGTTTTCGTATTGGCTAATCAGGGGCGTGGTCTCAAAGGCGTTAGTGCGGCTGGTCAAATCTCTGGCACCGCAACTGAGCGATTGCATGTTTATCGATTGCTGCGATAAGACAAAAGACCGTGGGACGCTGGAGCAGCGCAAAGCAGGGCAAGGCAGGGCAGAGAAGGCTTTTTAAAAATCAAAATCCATTGCTGGAGTCACGACAGACAAGTGGGCGTAAAAGGGAGGCGAGAATGGAAGAAGTGGATGAAAAGAAGAGCGAAAGAAGCGAAGAAAGAAGCGAAGAAAAAGAAATGAAAGCTCTGGATCGCAAAGACTAGAAGCCGTGCATCGAGAGCAGCGAGATGGTCCGTGGTCATGGGAACCGGCTTGCCTTTATCTGCGTTTGATGCCTTTGGTCGTCTAAACCCATGCAGCATCTTGAGCCTCAGGGCTTACGTGCCTTGCTTGGTCCACTGCAAGTGAGCGTTAGCTGAGAGAATGCGGCATGGCTTCGGCGCCCTACACCAGTGGCGCTCAGCCAGAGCGCAGCTGGACTCCCAGTCCGACATAAATTTTGCACTGCTCTCTAGGGCAAGGAACGGAGCACATGCACCAACTTGGCTGGTTGGCCTAGGCCGTAATGCTCCAATTCCCACCACTCTGACAAACCAACAGCTCGAGATCTGCAGCGGCCTCTTGTGAGATTACAGCAAAGCCTGGAACTGCCCTATGGTGGAGATGCCGACAACCATAATTTTCATCAATTTTCGCGGCATTTCCGAAGACGTGGAACTACACACAGCATGGATTATGCGAACAAAGGATTCCACCACCATATTTCAAAGTACTACTACTTACAAGTAGGTCATCAAAGTGGCCACACGCACTAACAGCATCAGTGACTGTTCCAACTTGGAATAAATATACCCACGTAGTGGGTATGCATGCGTTGATCAAGGCACATGCTGGTAGACGTGGCAGCAGCAGCCTTTAATCCCTTGCAGAGCATAGGTAGCTCTATTGTGACCAGTATCGCCTCTATCCAACTTGGCATATCGCAAGGCTGGCAGTAATCAAGGGGTTATGGCGAAGCAGCAGACAAGGTACCTTGTTCATGTAGAACAAAAATAGAACATGAGCTATTGACTTGATGTCATTAAACTTTGTGGCAGCAACATTGGCGTCAGGGGCCATCACCAACAACCTGCTGCATCTGTGAAATTTAATCGGGCCACGCCAGTCGAGCCCGTGCGGAAGAGGGAAAGATCGCAATCTCTTCGGCCTGCATCGATCTCATCATCTCGAATAGGGGCTGGACAAGCCGTGCACTTCCATATTGCATGGCGCGCTGTCAGTGCCGCCCCCTGCAATGGCCGGGCCATTGATGGCAGATCGCAGAGATAGTACTAGTGGACTATTGAATGTTGTCCCCTTTTAGAAGCATCCTGGGCAAGGTTGGGGATCGTATTTCTGGAGATTGCCTTGCCTGTTCGCATGATGGCGATGCGGATTGCCCCCATGCTGGGAAATTGCTCAATGCGAATTTTGACGGGACGGGATGAAATTAAGCTGTTGGTGCCAGGCGGCCGGAAAGCGGGGCGCGATCTCGCGGAGCTGACTTGTCAGTCTGCGCTGTTTTGATGGCGCTTTAGAAGCAAATTCGAATACACATGCGAAGCACCATCTAGGCCTGCTCCGTACTTTGAGCAGTTGCTTTGCACGCGGTGGCTGAATATCTAGAGAATTGTGGACGCTTCACAATTGCTGCGGAGATTGTTAGGGCTAGCTCACTGCGTTTACGGACTACATGTCCTCGAGAGCAAAGAAAGAGCGCAGATAAGCTCTAAAATCACAAAACGCTGAATATACTTACTTGTAGGGATGGATCACTGGCGTCAATTAGCTTTGCATTAGAGATGATAGAATCCACGCTGCCATTTGATGGTCGCGATAGCCTCACTCACAACTTCAATTACAGGTGAATTTCGTCATAGTAGGGGCTTTAGCGCCCTGTCATGGCGGAGCATTTCGCCCAGCGCTATGCAGTGGAGACCATCGCCTTCTAGCGGTGTCGTCAACCCAAAGCCGACCAAGCTCTCCGTCAGGAATGCAGAAAAAATTGTAAAATATTACCATTTATTTCCGGAGCCTGAGACAGGTAGCCGACTGAATCGAGATTCGAAATCAGAATCAACATCAACAAACATGATTCCTTGAGCGCATAGAGCTTTTACTGCCATGACACTGTCCGTGCTGTCACTCATCTCACCTGCTGCGGCCCGCCATCACATCACCTGCCAAAATCAGCACAAGCCCGCTGTACCCCAGATTCTAGCCAGTCCAGCCACGCGGGAACGCTAGTCAGTAGCAGGGGAAGGCCGCTGGAGCGCTGACGGATGACCACTAAAGGTTGCCACCTCAGAGCTGCTCGAATTCCTGTTGACGTAAGGACGCTGCGGCGATCCAGCGCATACCACCCACCACTTTTCCCACGATCGATCCAGTCCTCTTCCTCCCTGTTTACCGCCTAATGGCCCTCCGCTGTCATCCCGCACAAACGTGCATAACCTAGCCATGCCGGCGGCAGCAATGCCAGATGACGGCCGCCAGGCCTCGACGGCATCGTCAGCCAAGCCTGGGCTCGCGGCAAGCTCCGGCGTCAGCCTCGGCCACGGTGGCGGCAGCACCAATGCCAACGGCAACGGCAGCACCACCTCCCCTGGACACTTTATCCGCCGTGCCAAACCCTTCGACGAGCCCTCAATGCGGTCAGGATCCATGTCGCGACACTTTTCAGACTCGTCGTCCGAGGCGCTCCCCCGGAGGAGCTCCAACTTTTCCGAGTATAGCTTGAACGAGGCACGCGACATACTCAACCCCCGGCCACACGCTCACGGCGAGCAGCTGTCCCATCACGAATCATCGCCACTGGCTTTTCTATCGCTGGCCTTTGCTTTTCTACCTGCCATCGCCGGCGTCCTTTTCCAGAATGGCACCTCGGTTGTCACCGACATCATGCTCTTGGGCCTCGCAGCCATCTTCCTTCATTGGTCAGTGACGCAGCCTTGGTAAGTAGCGGTAATGTTTCCGCCACTCCCTCCCCCGTAGGAAAGGGCACGAAAGAATTCATAACTTCATAGGCAATGGTATTACGCGGCGCAAGAAGTCCGTCTATTTCAAGAAAACTCGGTCAACATATCCCTTGAAGAAGACAGCGATCTCGACTCCCGGGGTAAATCCCCAAGCACTAGTGCACAACTTGACGATGTGCCCGAAGAGAAAGAGGGAGACGAGATGGAAGACTCGAGCTCGGGAAAGCGAAATGCCAAGGAAGGGCAGCAGATGACAGAGCAGCAGCAGGCTGCTCTGAAAGAGCTTTACCGTCATGAAAGCCTTGCGCTGGTATCATGCTTCGTGCTGCCACTGCTTAGCGCATATCTCCTACACTACATTAGAGGGCAGCTTAGTCGGCCATCCGAAGGACTTGTGTCTAATTTCAACTTGACGATTTTCCTATTGGCAGCTGAGCTGCGTGTACTTTCACACATGATCACTCTGGTCCAGTCTCGGACACTACATCTTCAGAAAGTTGTCCACGAAAATCCCTTTGGCCAGCAGGTTGGAACTGAGACACTATTAGAAGAGATGCTCAGAAGGCTAGAAAGGCTAGAAAGTCGTTCAACATCCCAGGGTCACGAAATCGCTGGACACGGACAGACGCTGGACTCGACGACAGCAACGATTAGCCGAGATGTCCGAAATACCATTCAACCAGAGCTGGACGCCTTGAATCGAGCTGTGAGGCGGTACGAGAAGAAGGCAACACTCCTCCAGCTTCAGACAGAATCCAGGTTCTCTCATGTACACGCTAAACTGGACGATGCCATTGCTCTAGCCGCCGCTGCGGCAAAGAATGCAAATAGACGGCAGAACTTCATCCCTTGGGCCTGGAAATGGATCAGAGCGATTGTAACATTTCCTTTCAAGGCCCTTCTAGAGATACTCGCTCTGCCTCTGAAACCTATAGTTGCATTTGCGAACAGAAATAAGCAGCCATCTGCGACGAGTCTACCGCCTTCAAGGAGCAAGGCGGGGAAGCCGCCTGCATCGCTGAAATATAACGGCGATCGAGTGCCGACGAGGCTTACCAAGAGATGATGGGATGTTAGTTAAAAGTGGCTTTTCTTTTGAGTGTGTTGGGGTTTGCCGGATTTTGCTGGAATTTCTATTTTTCTTTTTTTTTCTCCTTCTCTCTATGTTTTTCAATAGGCAGTCTTCGCTATCGGCAAGTTATAAAGTTATAAGCATATGAAAGTCTGGTCATGGCTGGATTCAAACGAATTACTACGAAGTAGCATTAGTACCGCTCAGCTTTATCATCCCAGATAACACGCCTTTCTTGGCGACAGTATTGGTAATCAATAATGCTACAATAGAGTTTCCTCTGCACATTATATATGAAACGTTGGCCCTTCGTAATGATTAAGTGGCATCTTTAGCACAGAGGATAAACTTCATCGCCTGCATACTTTGGGGGGTGTTTGATAGGAGCTGGGTACCCAGTAACACTACTGGCTTCATCCATTGTTTACGCCTCTTCGTCTCTTATCTCCTAGATATGACGTTGTTTCTCCTACACATCAGCGTCTCGTAACTTTTTGATAACGCGTCAGCAAGGTATTCCCGTCGCGCGTACTTTAAAGTGGTGTTGTTGACGTCTTCCGCGCGCATTAGACCCGCTGATCTGATTAAAGAGGCGGATTAGAGTTATAGCCGATTATTGATTTCCAACGCGCTACAAAGCACGCTATAGTCAATCTATTAACCTTCAATCCCACCTATTAGTGGCACGTGGTCCTAAGAAAAAAAAAATATCAAATCATAACGTTGAAGAATATGAATCATAATAAAAGGAGAGTTCTCGGGCTGTCCCAATTTGGTATCTGGCCCAGTATTTGAGGCACAAGAAAGGCAGTGCTACTGTATACCATGTAATCATAGTATTACCCTGCAGGGATGATGGTGAGGATGCTCTTTTTGAGTTCAGCCGTCTTGCGTGCTGCGAAGTATACTTTGCGCTAATACTATTTGTTTTCTTCTCTTGTTGTGAACGGCCAGGTGAATGGGCACATGTGCAATAGTGGTGGTTTGGCTCGCAGGATCTTGTAGCTTGGCAACTTGTGCCTTGTCCAATCGCTCAGCTCAATACAATCTACAAGGGAATAACCCCGGCCAATCTGGATGAAAACCAACTCTCCTCTGTTGTTCGACAGAGCATAGGTACTCACTTATCAGCTGAACTTTCCGTTGGTCAATAATCTCAAGCTGGGTGTTGCCTCAATATCGGAGCTGGGTTTCTTGTGTTATGATCGTATTAATCGAGTCACGGGGCCATGATACGATTCTTTTCGCATCTCCAACTGCAGTTTTCGGCGTTGGCCAAAAAAAAAAAAAAAAAAAAAGTGAGAGAGATTCCTCCGTCTTACATTGCCAAGTAGCAGTAATATTAGAGCTGAATGCTTATAATTAATTGCATTGTACAGCCCTTTGTACGTGTGTATCATCACGTTACTTGTCGCTGTAGGGTGGCACAAACCCGATGTTGCCCGCGCATGGTAAGGTTTCACCATTGATGGAGATGTGCGCCTAATTGATCACTCTGAAGAACTGGGGGGAGAAGTTTTGAAGAGTCGATTGTCTTCTGCACGATCGCGAAGATAGAGCAGGTGCCACAGGGATACGGAAACCAACGTGGGAAGAAGGCGCCTGGAGAGTTGGTGCACCATGACGGGCCAGTTATCTGCCGACTTTGGGTCACGCCAACCGAGTGGATCTCTTAATTTCGCAGCCCGAGGTGGCGTGGCGCATCAAAAGCTGCTGGCTGCGTCCTAAAGGAGAAGAAGGTTTGGTTTGGAGCAGTGCCAAGGATTGGCTGATGGTATCGTGTTGATGCCGAAGAGGATGCGCTGTACAGCCTTGTATTCCGTGTACAGTATGCGCTTCGTACATACGAGCACATGCAAGCAAATCCTTGGCTACCAACGAGAGTGTTTTTGGGCGGCACGTGAAGATCAACTTGCGCGTAGGCGAACTTCATGCAAGGGAAATGTATGCATGTATTTACTTGGAGTAGCACCGCGATAGGCGTGATTGGCCATTCTTCCCTCATACCTACCTGTGTATGCACCATGTCCTCTTGGAGGCGGAGAAATAGAGGCTCGATGGAAGAGACGATTATAGGCTGCGTACGGCAAGCTCTCTCTAACAATGATGTAACCATATGAGCCGGGATCCAGCCATGCAGTAGTCTCATCGGCGCTCCGTGGTGTCCGATGAGGTGACGAGACCTGATACCACCTAATACTAGTGTAGTAGTGGTGCTACTGCTAGTGGTATTCTATGCATCCGACAAGGAGTACTTCAAGCTTGGCTACGCTCGCTCGGGGCCATGGATGGTCAGTGACGGCAACAATACCAGGATCTTCAGCACGCAAGAGACACTCTGTTGCTCGCACAGTTCTCCGTACTAATACGGCAGTGCATTGGTCCCAGCATGTGTTGCAAGGGAGAATGGTCAGCTTCTCTCTGCTTTTGGTTATTAGCTCGCAATGCACAGCATAACGTACAGGATTCAGGAAACGAACCAATGGTCGCGTTGTGGCAAGGGAACAGCATTGTGGAAGGACTGGGGATTTTCAGCTGGGGATTTCTACATGTGCTCTATAGAACTGCGGCGCAGATATGGTGGCTGAATTTCATTATCAGATGGCAAGAGTCGTGAAGATAGACTGCGGCTGATTTTTGGCACCCAGTCGGTTGTTATATCCAGAAATAAATTGTAAATCTCCGGTGCATCTTCCGCTAGCAGAGACATCCGTCCAGCTTGGACTGGGTCATCGGAGGATACTGGGAGAAGAAGCTCGAGGGCTGGCCAAGTGCTATTACCATTATGAGGCTAATGAGACACTTTAGGAGCCCCCAGTATGTCGTACTACTGCAGCACCATGTACCGAGTGCCACCCTACCTTGGCTGGTTTGAAAAAAAAAAAAAAATAGCACTACGAGCACTTGATATTCCGTTGCCATGACGAGATGGCGCAGCTGCTACTGTTTTAGCGGCCCCGTACTCGCAGACCGAAGCGATGATCTTTCCTGGGCGAGATAGATATGGACGGATGGAGATAGCAGCGACCGAGTGATCCTTTCTTTTCCTTCCTTTTTGCTGCTTCGCAAGCATCGTGTATTATTAAAGCAATTTGGATTCAGCAGCACCTGTGGCGCCCCGCCACATCAAGCCCACGGCGCACGGGTTGTTTAGGCTCTGCCCCATCCTTGGCCTTGGCTGGCTGAAAGCGGATGGCACCGCGCCCGGCTGGTTCCTGCCAACGACCCCGCTCGGCGGCCAAAGCTCTCTGCGGCCCCTGGACGACAGGTCGCGAAGTCGCCGCACAGGTACCGTGGGCAGCGCTACTACCACTAGCGCCCAGCACTTGCGGTAGAGCTTGCGGTAGCGTGGGGCTGCTGAGGTACCGGCGGATACCTCGATGCTGGAGCAGGCAATCAGATCCAGCCTGTTCCTGCATGCATCTCTGCCGAAGCCGCCATGTTCTGGCGGCCCCTGCACCCGCTCAGTCTGGTTTGCCTCTCGATTCCATCCACAGTGGCAGATCGGCTGGTGATGGCCATCGCATCAGCCAATGCTCCCAGCTCGTTGCCCGCGCCAAAAGAAGCGAGAAAACCGGCCCCGAGCGTCATGCATCCTTTACTCTCTGGGCTCCCGTACGCCCTGCATATGCATGCGCCAGCGCTACGCAGCACTCTTGGTGGCACCGCCTAGAGCGAGCCACGAACCTTTGCTTTTTCTGCTTCTCCAGCCCTGCATCCGCCGCTGCAGCCGGGAAATTGGCCCAACAGCCACGCGCCATGGCAGATGCCCACCCGTCGATTGGATTGGGTCCTGGCATCCCTGGCTGTGTCCGCGATGCCGGGCTTGATTTGACTTTGGGACCGCTCGCTGCGTGCCACGGTCCGGAGGCCAGGCCCAGAACCGCAAGCACTAACAGACGTGGCCGAATGCTGTGCCGATCGAGCTGGAGTTGTCCGCATGCAGGCGTGGACGAAGCAGCAAGACGAAGCTATTGGGCCGGGATGGGGAAAGGCAGGAAAAGGCAAAAAACAAAAGAGCCGCTCTTTGCTTCTCCGGACACCTCCCTCCTCTCTTCTCGCTTGGTGACATTGAAGCCCGCATGTCTCACTTGATCTTGTCATAGGTCCTGGTTATCTGACCAACTCCCCCATTGTGCGTGGCCCATCCCCTATGCATGTGAGACATCTCTCTATTCGGTTTTGGCAGACTTTTGGAGCTCCTCTGCCAATCCCCTGCAGTCATATACAAAACGTGTCTCAGCTCGTGCCAACTTTGCTTGGCTGTATACGGCATTACTCGCATGCCTGCTGAGTAGCCATTATATCTATCTAGGCACTGGTTTCATGTAATCAGCGAGCGGGGGCTTCTTTTATGATTCAGCTGTTCTTTTCAAGTTCTTTCTCGCCTTTCGATTTTTTTTTGGCCTGCCTCTACTTTTCCCGTTACGCTCGGATGAAGCTTCACGGCCCGCAGATATAGCTGGGAGCATTTTCTCATATTAGCGGCTTCTAAATCCACCACTGGCGGCATCGACGTCCGAGCAAGCACAGCGAGAATGCTAAAGGCTATGAGGCTGCAGGCACTCGTATGCCTTTTCCTGGTCCTGCAAGTGACCGCCACGGCCGGCTTTTATCCACAGAGACGAGATGATACCTCCGCTTCAACGCCCGCCGCTTCATTGCATGGTTCAGAACCAAGTCCAAAGCCGAGTTCACAGCCAAGTCCACGGCCCTCTGCTACCAAAGAGCGACACGATGACAGCAAGCAGACAGACGCCCCGAAACAGTCGACTCACACAGATGCTCCTGACAGCACTACAACATCCGCGACACCGACAATTCAGACCACAGCCACAGTTGCTTCGGACAGCCCTTTGAATACTTCGGCCTTGTTTAACTGTAAGAATCCAATTCTGCCGCTGACCATCTCAAGTTAGCTTGCTGACATATGGACTGATAGCAACAATCCCGACCCCCCCCGGCCAGCTGCCTATTCAGCCCGTCATAACTCCAGGATGGGGTGTTGCTGGAGCCATTTTGATACTCACTGGAATTTTCTATACCATTATTGGGCTCAGAAATCGATGGATCAACTGCTTCTTCTCGACTGCCTACCTTACCTCTCTCGGAATAACAGTCCTTGTAGTCTATCTCATGGACGTCCCTGTCAGCCTGGCAATTCAGGGAGCATATGTCGCTGCTGTCACTCTATCTGGCTGTGTGCTAGGAGCAGCATCATTGATCTTTCAAGAGTTAACTGAAGGCCTGGGATGTGCTCTGGGAGGCTTCTGTCTTAGTATGTGGCTTCTTTGTTTGGTACCAGGAGGCTTGCTACATGATACGCTAGGTCGAGCAATTTTCATCTCTTGTCTTTCTGTCGCTGGCTTCGCCTCCTCTTTTAGTCACTACACCCGAGATTGGGCCATGATTATTTTGATGTCTTTTGGAGGCTCAACAATAATTGTCTTGGGTATTGACTGTTTCAGTAGAGCCGGGCTTAAAGAATTCTGGGCTTATATCTGGAACCTAAATGGAGATTTATTTCCCCTTGGTACAGATACCTATCCTATTACTAGAGGCATCCGAGTAGAAACTGCGGTAATCGTTATTATCTGCCTCATCGGAATTAGCTCCCAGATGAAACTCTGGAGAGTTGTCCGAGACAGACGCGATAGAAAGGCTTTGAAGCTCGCTGAGGATCAGAGGTGTCTTCAACAAGAAGAAGAAAATGTCGGTCGCAACATTGGACAGCAAACAGCACGGGAACGAGTTGCCTGGGAAAAGGTCTATGGAGGCAGAATTCTTCAAGACAGCAATGGTACAAGTACTACCTCACACTACTCATACGGCACCGACAGCGGCAGCAATAGCAAAAGACAACCAAGAATCCATTCTGAGTCTATTTGCACAGAATCCAAAACTGATATTGAGATGACGGAATTGTCAGATTCAAGTGTAGTGCAAGCCGGCGCAGATGGACTCATGTCCATGGAAATGGCCAAGGAAGGCAAATTCATGGTACGAATAGCTGCAGACGAAGTAATGGAGACGCCAAACAACAGGGAAGGTGAGATAGCCGAAGAGCCAATTGACGCAATTTCAGAATTTGGCGCGGAAGGTGTCGATAGCGACAGAGCTGGGTCACACTCAGAGATGGCCAAGGAGAAGGAAATTTCTCAAATAAGCTCAGAGCGTAGACGGAGTTCTCGACAGAAGAGTACGACACCCGCCCCTGAGGTAGTTCCCTTACCATTCAAGACCCCGACAGAAGAAGACTTGAAATCTATTGGTGATCGGTCGTCTGTTGCGACATTTGCTGATGACGAAGTCTTTGCATCTGCGACTCCCCTTCGAAATTCTCTCGTCCAAAGAGTCTCACAGAGCTCAGTGACGCTTCTTAGAAGCTTATCTCAGCAGAGGAAAAAGAATATGTCTCCTGAACGCCAGTTAGAGACTGGTGAAAGCTCTGAAGATTTGGTTGAGCCAGTAGCCTCTGTCCATGATGATAGCAGATCCTCCTTGGCGGCAACCGTTGATTACGAAAGCTTGAGCGATTATCAGAACGATCATGAGTCTGTCATCGATGGTGGTATCCGAAAGAGCATCGAGATCACTGCAGAGCTAGGCGAAGCCGAAGCAACTCAAAATCCAGAGGCGGCGGAAGTCGAGGCTGCAGCCGTGAATAATATTGAGAAATCAGAGGTCATTGAATCTCAAACAATATCCAAGAAAATGCCAGCCAATGAAGAAATTGAAGCAACATCCGGATCAAATGAGAAATTCGATGGCGATGGCGATGAGTTAGATAGAGAAGTCTCAGATGCCAAGGCTGGAAATGCAGCCGGAGAGGAAGAGACCTCGGCAGCTCATGAACAGGAACACACTGCAACCGCAGGCAGTATGACGGAAGGCAAACTGCCCGAATCTAACGAAAAGAACAAATCCGTTTCTTCAGCAAGTTCAATTCCAGTGACTTTGACAAAAGATCGATTACCGACGTCTATGTCAAAGGCTGCACTTTCTTACAGGACGAATGAGTGGGCTAAACATCTTGGCCATGCGGACACTCCTGAACCTGACGCTATTCATATCGAGCCATATTCGCCTGAAGTGGATATGGAAGAAGTCCCCAAATACGTCGATATCGAGGATCTTCAGAGAAACATTACTGACACCTCGTCATATGTGTTTCCTGAGCAATCCGATTCTGGATCAAACCAAGAGCCCTCCGTGCAGCCAAACGCCAAGACAGTTAAGAAACAAGCGCGTATTTCTAATATCGTTGTTTCCCCGGCAGTGTCTGCGGATGCTACGAGCCCCAGCGGAAGTCCTAGATCGCCTACTAGTGACATGGCCGGTCTCCAACCAGCCGCCGTAACCCTACGACGTACATCTTCAGGTTTTGCCCCGATTGTCGAAGAGCAAGATGCTATCCAAGCTAGTAGGCTATCCCTGGAAGGCACTTCTCAGCAAGACGGCACCCAGCTGAATCCGGCACCATTCCGGCCGATAGTGCCTCGTGTTGTGTCTTATTCGAGCCCTCATACTCTACTCGGTCAGAGAGAATCTGTCCTACGGAGTCGATCACAAGGCAATCTCGTTTCCCAGCTAGCCGACTATCACATTGATACACAGGGATCTGTTGTTGACGCAGACTCCCTTCACAACTATCCTATAAACGCTCGAATGCTTAGCCCTGATCCCGATGATCTTCCGCTGAGCCGACGAAGAGAGATTATACGCCAAGGCAGCAGGACAAACTTACCACCTTCAAATTATAGGTTGAATCGCTCAAGTAATGGAGTTGAAGTTTCCGGAAATACGCAATTCAATTCACATCAACCGAAGAGAATATCCTCTGTCTCTGCGATAGCCCAAGAAACAAGACTTGCCAACTTTCGACATTCGATAGCCAGAGATCTTCAGTCAATGACTCCTGGCGTTCCCCCTAATCTCGGCCGCGAAACTCCCTTTGGGCCAACGCCCGTTCTTATTGATGACATGGATATGCAACGTATGGTATTAATGGAAAAGAAGGAAGCGGAAATACAACGGAAGGAGATGCAAAGGCGAGAAAAGGAGTGGAATGATCGAGTGTTCGATGCTCGCATGCGGAGCGGCGATCTCTTAGACGCACACCGCGAGGTCATACGGAAGATGCAGAGTTCGGCGAAAGATGCATGATTGGACAGATAATGGATAAAGACATGGCGGCACCTGACTCTATATTAAAGAGCGTCGGGCGGCGCGGTAGTGGATCAGCGGCAAATATCATTACCTAGTGGTGCCTATTGGAACATAGAGAAACAAATCTATATTATAGCACACGATGGTTCATTTAGAATACTATGTATACATATATATGTAAAAGGAAGAATTGGCTAAATAGAAAGCAATCAATCGAGATATTAATTGATATGTGCTTTTAAAGATCAACACTGGATTAAGAATCCTCGTTTTTAAGATAGATTCGTGCCGTCTTTTCCTTCCACTCGCCCTCCATAGCCACTAGCCTGATTTGAGGTGGAAGGGACGAGCAGTGCTGGAGGTGCTGCGTTGATAGCAGAATGGTCTTTGTCCTTATTATATTTGTTGTTGGAAAAAGTCGTATGCTTTGCTGCTGCTGTATAAGGAGCAGAGATTCGAGATTCTTCGTCAGACCAGACAGACCTGTGGGTAGGTTGATGGCTGAGTAGCTCTAAGGGCGCAGAAGAAGCATCTTGTTCGGGGAGCTTGAAGAGAGATAGCTTGAAGGGAAGGGAGAAATTGAGACGGGTGCGAAAGAGAAATGGGTTGCGAAGAATAGGCTGAGCATGAATGTCCTGGTTGTGGACAGGTAGAGATGTTGCTGCTGGGGCAGGCTGTTGGAGCGTTGACCCCATTTGGTTAGACGGTATGCTTGTCATGAAATTCAAATCTGAGGGAGCTGCGCTCTTTTTAGATGATCTGGTAAAGTGTCAGCAATCATCGATGCCTAAAGAAGATGGAAATCCGGGCTAATTTACCTCGTAGACATTGTGTGACTACCGTTAGACATGGAGGCTAGCACCCGAGCATCTGGGTTATACTCTTCATATAGCCAGGGGAACATTTTCCCAAGCCCCAAGTATAGGAGAGCCACGCGGTAACAGTTCATGGCATCTTTGGTCATGCCAAAGAAGATGAATATCGGTACAGTCGATACGATTGGGAGGTAGCACATATTCATGTATGACCAGTGTATTTCGCCACTTGTCAAGTATATGATGGTGTTCCAGGGTATCTCGTCCGGGCCATGGTGATGGATGGCGTTGAAGTCAAATGGAGCGAGAGCTCCGGCAACTCGCATATTGACGATGGCGAGCGCTATAACGATGGGGAGGAAAGGCACAAGAATCGCAACGACCATGAGATAGAGGCGGCGGCGGGCTCGTTGGCTGCGGGCATAGGCAAGGGGGCTGTTGGAGAGAGCAGACGCGGTGGCTTTGGAGACTTGGCGGTATCGTATGTATATGAATACTATGGGAGACAAGATTTAGTAAATGTTTCCGCAATACATCGGTAGCTGGATCCTGTTGGTTGTTGATCGTGTTTTGGCATTTGGACTTACTAGCATAGCCGGCAGTTAAGAGGGACATGATTACTGGTAGGAAGATGTCGAAGACCATATACGGCCACGAATGGGAATTAGCCCAAGAACATCCACTCAGTGTTCCAATGATATATCGCTGCTGAGTGAGAGGATATGTCCACACGACCTGCAGAAGCGGCAGTGGAAAGATGATGAGTGCCTGGGCAATGTTTCGCCGGGTTTTTTCCTTCTTCGTAAGAGGACTGGCTCTCATGTTTCCGATCTGGAGGGCCAGGTTCCGCATGATGGCTAACAGACATGTGGTATAGAGACCGATAAGGAGATTGTGGAAGTAGGAGTCGACATCGCAAAGGCCGTAACCCGGCCACCAGGACTCCACGTCATCGTTGTGCCAGATGAGAGAATTGACAACGGTCTCGAAGTTGGCCAGCTCTACAACGAGGATGAGCATGACAGCGGCCAACTCTCCGTTGCGATAGAGGAGCCGGAGAGGGACGAGACAGACGATGTTGCCGATGAGGGCGAAGACGACGCGACAGATGAGGTTGACCATGAGGGATGGATTGGTGAAAACGACCGGGGGTGGGCCGGGCATGGCGATTTCGGGAGCACCACGACGGGCAAGATCGAAAAGTGAGCCCATGATGGCGACTTGATTCAGTATTACCAATACCAAGATGAGGATTTGATATCGTGGGACAGGATGCTCGCGAAGCAAAGGAGGGGAGATGAAGATGACGATGATGATAATGTAGATGGCGGCGATATAACTGAGAGGAAAAGAAGCCAGGAGAGAGACTAACACTGATGATGATGAACAGCAAGCAGTATACTCTTTCAAAACAAATTGCGAAAAGATAACTTCATGATCAATAAGCTATTACTGAGGTATAGAGCGAGCAGCAAAAGCAAAGCAGAGGTCGCACAATTGGATATCTATAGAAACAATAAAGGAGTCAATAAAAAAAAAAGGGTAATCGAGGATACTTTTATTGGCAGAAACTCTTGCACAGAAATTACACAGGAATAGTATAGACCTCCTCTCATACACGCATGCACACACAGCCCGACGTCAGTACATGTTGATTCACAACAAAAAGTTCCATTTTGTCGGCCCTTGCAAAATGGACGAAACTATTGCCGGCTGAAGAACGAGCAAACTGGGGTAGCAAATTTGGCAATGAAGGAAAAATAAAAAGCGGATCAGGCTCGAGATATGCAGCCTCTCGCGTCCAACTTCCATTGATTGAGACGCGATCCCCTGGTCTCTACAGACATCCCAAAGCGCAAGCAAGAAGGGGAAGAGCCAAAAAGAGGTTTCGTGGCTGCATCGTGATATGCAGGCAATCACCAAAAATGGCCACTGGTTGGTGGTTTGGGAAATGTTTGTTTCTATTGGAGGCGTTTATTGAGAGACGGATTGAGCTTCTATTGATGGCCGAAATAGGCAATGCCCTGTGCGCATGGCTGATCCCGCAACCTTCAGCGGCAGCGCGGCTACCCGGATTTCTGGGCCTATGCTCTATAAAAAGGGGGAGAAGTGAGGAAAACATGACTACGGCTGCTAGACTAGTAGAAGAGGAGCATTATGCTACGGCTGTGGCTCGCAGTGCCGAGATGGATGAAGCGACTGCGGATCGGGGTAGGTAGTTAGTAGTTTGGTGTTTTGATAGGGGCTTATTGTGAGCGAGAGATGGCTAATGTATCGTCGAGGTTGTACGAAGCACAAGAGGGGGTGCGTGCAGCGGCCAGGCGGAGGGATTCCGAACGAGGGGGGATTGTTCCTAGACCGAATATGTGAGACGAGACACAGAAATGGACCTGGAGATGATTGCCGTTTGGCTTGTTTTTTGCGTGGTGTTGATGAATCAAGCCTAGCAGGCGGCTTCAGTGACTGGCGCCAAAGTCGGGAGCTAATACTGCAGATCGCCGCTGTCAATGGACGCTACACTGGAAGGGCTTAGCAGCTGGCCGTCTCTGTGACGGCGGCAACGCATATAGCGATACACCTCTCTAGGGACATATACCAGGGACTATCGTGTGTTGATCGCTCAATCGGGGACAGGGAAACATTGGCCCGCCGTCCAGCCAATCATTGCTCAAACAGCTTAGGTGCGGGCTTAATCTTATCGCGTCCTGACGTGACCCATTTCTTCGCAGCTTTTGGAGAGCGAGCAAGGGAGGGGACCAAACAAAAGCACAACCGTCTTGACGAAAAACTTGTAAGTCTTTTCCTCCCTCCCCTCGACTGCTGTTTTTCTTTTTCCTTTTTCCTTTTCTTTTTGCAATCGCTGACCATTATCATTCAAGCCACAATCTTCAATCCACCACCATGTCGTCGTTCCTTTTCCGCCGCGCCACCGCCGCCACAGCTGGAGCTGCCCGCGCATTCAGCACCACCTCCCCGCGCTCCATCGCCCGCATCACCATCGTCGGCAACCTGGCCGATGCGCCCGAGGCCCAGGTCGGCGGCTCCGAGCAGAACCCCAAGGAATACATCAGATACGCCGTTGCGAGCAACAGCGGGAGCAAGGAGAACCGCCAGACCAGCTGGTTCCGCGTGACGGGCTTTGTGGACGGTCCTCGCAAGGACTTTTTGCTGGGCCTGCCTAAGGGGTATGTTTTTTTTTTTTTCTTTGTTGGAAGAATGCCAATGATTTAAAAGATGAAAGGAGAATATGGCTGATGATTGGTTTAACTAACGTTTTTTCTTTTCTTCTTTGTAGCACCCTGGTTTATGTTGAGGGCGATGCGAGCATCAGCTCTTACCAGGATTCCAATGGACAGACCAGACACGGCCTCAGCGTTATCCAGCGTGAGTTATCAATCTACTCCAAGCTCGCTCGATGTTTATACACTCAGTTTTTTACTAACTATGCGGCAAAATCACAGGCAGCATCGAGGTTCTAAAGCGCCCCTCACTGCCTGAGCAGGGCGAGTAAAGCAGGTATATAGCGGAACTGGGCTGGGCTTGGCTGCTAAGGGATGAGCAAATGGATTCTGGCTGGGTGTTTGGCGAATAAGAGGCAGGCGGGTGCTTGCTTGCCATGTAACTGTAGTATTGCCTGATGATTTGATGTATGATTTTGATGCGATAGATGAACTCTCGGCTCTCCTGCTTTGGCCACTTGCGATGCGCGATTCTCCCAATCTCTCTATAAAAAAGCCTACGTGCTCGCGATGATTGTACTATATATCCAACATTTATTTTATTTTATTTTTCGCTTCATCAGACTAAGGTTACGCTGTCCATGCAGCCGTACCCTGCAGCTACGCCTCCCTCTTCGCTCTGGTCACCCTTTGTACGAAGCAGATATCCTGCGCCCTCATTGTGGAGCACATCGCCGGTGCCCTGATTCCACAGGCAGGTGCCATATATGCCCAATTCGCAAATAATACCACCTTCCTCCAGGTGGCCGTTTCTAAGGATGACATTTGAGACAGGCGGCGGCACAATGAGCTCCATGAGGATGTATGCGCCCCAATGTTCCTCTGGCAGAGTCTTGAGGAATTCCGGAATGGCGCTTCGGTAGATGTTGTTGCCTCCTCCCTCTCGCTGGGGCTTGAGAACATATGCCTTGCATAGCTCGGGATCCAGCGCCTTCTTCCGCGCTTCTAGACCGGCTTCAGATGTGTCCATGGGGTAAATGTTGGTAAACGTCTTCCAGAGCTCAGCGGCAGCGGGAGTACTGTCGTCGATGAACTTGCCGAGAACAGACGGCGCGGATGAAGGTCGAGGAGTGGCGAGCACTTGTTGAACCTTTTTAGTACCGGCCAGCTGAGTAAGAATGCTAGGGCACTTGATTGCGCCGGACCGCTCCAGGTGGTATCTGGCATCCCAGGCACTTTGGTCAGGATAGTCATTAGTGTGGTAGCCAGAGCGCATGTAAATGACGGCCACTTCAAAGACCTTGGATGGGTCGCGAGGAAGGTGGTAGAGGAGCTGGCGCTTCGGTGTGTCTGCGAGGGTGGTGTGCTTGAGGATGTCTGACATGGCAAGTCTAAAAACTGGTATCGTCGGTGACGACTGGGTGACCTGGTACTCCAGATGGCGTTGATCAAAGATGTTTCGCTCGCCTCCCTGTACCAAAAAGATAACACATTTGGCATGACCTAGGTCAGACTTGGGGTAGGCATGGAAAGCAGCCTGAATACCGCCTGCTAGGCCCTGAATGCTTTGGTTCTCGGGGAGGTTGAGTGAGTCCGGTGCCAATGCGTGTTGGAGCAGGGGATACTCGGTAGCTGCAAGGAATCTGAGCGCTTGCTGGTTAGCCTTTGATGTAGAATGTTTCGCATTAATACTGACTTGTGTAATTTTGATGTGTAAGCCGAGAGGCCACCGAAGGATGCGGCGATGGTGTTGAACTCGACTTGTTTTACTTGAACAGAGGGGGGAGAGACTGCATTGTCCTGATGGACCATGTAGTCTGATCTAAAGAGACCCAAGGATAAAGACTAAGATTCACAAGTCAAAGAGTAAATATGAAAGCTCAGTAAGATTGGTGAGTGCTGTCATGTATATATGTACCTGGGTGTAGCCCTCAGCCTTGACCTTGAGATGGACGGCCCATAGGTTGCGGATGAAGTCATCGCCATTTATGACCCTTTATAAATCATGTTAGTTTGTGACTGGTCACTGATGTGGTTGCTACTGACTCATTGACAGTTTGCTCCAGAAATGCCTCGTCACGGCTCACAGCTGCATACAGCTCGTTGTAAGTCTTTTGCACAGCCCGGCCCTGCTCGAAGCACTCTCGCGGGAATGGAGTGGGGAAGAGAGTGACTGGGACGTTGATGGCCGTGATGCCAGCTGGGTCAGTTTCAGTTGGGACAACTGCAGGGGGCGACCGCACAGCGAGGCCGTTGGCAATGGCCCAATCTTTGACCGTTTCGACGAGGGCATCTTTTTCAGCTTCCTTCAATGGCGGGGGATAAGCCCCGCTCGTGAGAGATGCCATTAGTAAGAGGGAGGCAGGAAGAGGCTATTTAAAGAAAAGGAAGAAGAGAAGAGGATGCGGGAGGCCTCGCCCAAGATACGGCAACTGGCCAGTGGCTACAGGTTGTTGGTTGGGTTGTGTAAGTGCGGCGAACTGCAGTTGTGAAGATTTCGCGAGCGGTGCTTCTGTAAGCGTGTGAGCGTTGAGAGAACGATATAGTGTTAGTGCGAGATCCCACAGATGTGGATTATTAATGGCTTTCCGAAGTGCTCCGTAAATACATTGACTTTGTCTGCGCCCTTGTGGGTTTTTAATGCCAAACGTGTCGATTCACACGGCTAGGACAACTGCCAGTAAAGTCTGCGTTATCGCAGGAGTTTGCACAATCTTGACAAGATGGCACGCAGACAGCACTATTTCCTCTCTTGCATCGGCCAAGGTGCCATTGGGGCCTCGCCTCAATGCAAGCCGCACGCACATGCGCGCACAGCCTCAGCCCCCGCCACATGTTCCTTACAATCGTGCTAGTTAGACGCCAACGGCCCCTGTGGGTTTCTGTCTGAGACACCCCCGGCCAATTAGCCGCAGCTGCGACTCTTATTAGCACTGCTAGTACGGTGCGCTGTGATGGATTTTTCTTGACCTGGAGGCCGCGAGATATGGAAAGAAGAGAAAGAGGAATATCTGGGAGCATTTAAACAGCGCCGTTGCTGCGCTCGCAGCCATCAGAGAGAATAAGGAGAAGAGTTATTCCGTGCCTTCATCTCATCTCTTTGTCTGTCTTCTCCTGCACGCTCAGTGATCACGTGAAGTGGTGTTCTCTATTTCATCTGGCAGCCAACAGTCGCCAACGAAACGCGTTTTGGAGCATACGCTTTTTTCTTTCTTTCTTTCTTTCTTTCTTTCTTTTTCTTTTTTTTTTTTTTTTAAAAAAAAAAAAAGGGAAAACGATGAGAAGCTGGATGCGCCGATAAGCTGTGCTTGCGTTGTGCCGATCCAGCGAGTCTGTGGATCTTTTTTAATATCAGGATATCCTTGTCTTGGTTCTGCTCCAGGCTGCGGGCACTTCTATCACCTTTTCTCTTTGGCTAGAACGCAAGTTCACGCGTACCTTCTGGCTATCAGAAATCAGCCGCACTCCTTCTTCTCTTCTTCACTTCATATTTATCATTCTAATATCCCATACTTATTTATTTTATCTCACTTGCATTGTTCCCATCTCATTCCCAATGCACATGCCGCTGCAAGCCGGATAAATCCTAGTAAGTCTATTCTCGCTCGTCCTGGCCATCGTCTTCCTTCCAAGGCAATATGGGACATCTTGGACAGGATATCCTTCTTCTCTGAAGAACTGTTCCAAATAAGTATTGCAGAGCACCTAGCTGCTTCATTCAACAAAGTTTGCGATATCCGACTTGCTAACACTCCGCAGTGGATCCAAACGTGCCACCTCTGAGCGCGAGCCTGGCCCAGATGGGCAGCATCCATGAAGATGATCCGTTCTTGTGGGACACGGAAACACTCTCCAAGGAGATTTGTTCCCAAAACACCCCGTGGATAAAAAACCCAGCTGCGTTGGCTGCAAAGCTGGTTGATCAAGATATTGACGGGCACACGCTGCTTACCTACGAACTTTTGTTTTCTAGAGCTGAGCTGATGGAATGCCTCAACATGACAACGGCCCGAAGCAAAGCAGGCTTAGCAGAGACCATTCTAAATTTTCAGGCAAGAAGCAAAAGCTTTCGCTCGTGGAAGAAGAACTTCTCGAAGAATCAATCCATGCTCTTATCTGATGATGAGCAGCATGATTTGAAAGCAGAACTCTCGCCTATACCTCCTCTGAAGCGGCTCTTAGACCCAACGCCAACTCCAAACGCTCATAGCATCTCAGCTCAACATGAGCCACAAGGGATAGCCGAAGCGCCTTTGGGAAATGATCAAATCACTCAAGTCTTTGATGACACCTTACTTGAGACTGATGGAGATTATCCAATGCAATTGAATGGCGATGCAGATTTTGCCACCAGCGTGGATTCTGCTAATGGCATCCCATCAATTAATCCCCAAGATTCTCCCGATACTCCAACAGATGCTCGGGTCGGCGAAGAAAAATCTTGCCAGCGAAGATGCTTGGCGCCGATGAACTTGAGCGCAAAGCTCCCTTTAGAATATTCGCCCCCTTTAGAATATTCCTATCTTGGTAGCAAGGGTCTGTGCCGTCAAACTATCCTGTCTTCTACTATTGATGCTCCAGACCACCCTTGGATGAACCTTGGCAGAGGTGGATTTGCGGTTTTGTCTCCAAATCATGCAAAGCCTCCTGGGCAGAGGCTTGTTGTCAACCGCATACTGCAGAAGCGGTTTCTCAAGAACTCCCGGAAAGAAGCTACGTTGAAGCGCGGATTTATTCCTCTGCAATCACCAACCCCTTCTAACAAGAGTGCGTCGGTCATAGACTTTGATGACTTGCCTGATTCGTGGGATGAAGAGACACAGCGAGAGATTGATGAAGAGAAAGCAGAAGCCGCAGCAAGAAAACGTGAACTTGCACGTTATCTATCGAGAGAGCGCGCAGCGGCCATCCTCAAAGATGAAATAGCTGCTATGGAAGCAAAATGGAGAGAAACGAAGCTGCCCCGACTCCAACACACAGCCTATAAAGATTGGATGGGTGCCAAACGAAATGGAGGGATGAAAAGCGCGATCTTCAGGACTCTGAGACGCGCACAGTTCTACGATAAGCAGTTTAAAAATTCATATACTGAGATACTCCATCTTAACTGGGAAAAAGAGGGTGACCTCCGATTTCAAGCTGCTAGTTTGGAACAGAGCTTAAGAAACAAACTTTCAGAAACATATCACGTCGAGCTTTTTGAGAGGCGCGATCCCCCACCAAAGCCTTTAGGTGTTTTGAAGCCGAAATCTTCAGCAAAAAAGGCACCTCTAGAATATTCTGATGAAGAAATATTGACCAGTTCAGACGAAGAAGAATTCGTCATACTTGACAACAACCCCGATATGACGATGACCGATGAAGATTTTTTCAAGAGTGCTCCTGAGTCACCACTACAACGACACGACCGCGAAGCAAGCCACCCTCTGTCTGAGGTTGATGCCTCAATGGTTATTGATCTCACACAAGTAGAATCTTTGGTGGAACCCCAAGTCCGCAAAGCGACAATAGAATGCATTGATTTGACAATATCCCCCATTAAGAAAAAGGTGGATGAGGCCCCTCCTCTCGTTAAAGATGAGCCAATCGATTTGATAGGAGAAGTCCCGCCTATGGATCAACTGGGAAGCTTGGAGAAGATTGGCGAGACTCCTGTAAAGCATTGGACAAAAGCAAAAGATCGTTGGAGATTGGTCCTCTGTCTGTTATGGAAGCTCATACAAGCTCGCCGTGAGCCGATTCTCCAGCTCATGCAAGAAAATGCAGCGGAAGATGCCTGGAGGTTGTCGATAGGCTTCTATCAGGTAAATCCCTTTACCAAAGGGTCGGAAATCGGAGAAGATCCAGCAAAAACTACGGCGTTTGATCTCACAAAGCTTTTCTTGAGCTGCTCTCAGTGCCGTCAGTACACAGATGACCGCGTCGTGGCTTTGAACAAGAAAGACAAGAACCGTCTCAGCCGTGCGAAAGCCTTTTTCCCGGCCTTCCATGCATTTATTAGAGAGTGGGCCCCTAAATATCCGCAGAGCAGCCAAATTTATAGAACGGACGCTTTTGACGATGAAATTGGACCAGATGATCTTGATGAGTATTCTGCCAATATCATAAAGAGTCCTTCAGAGCCACGCAAACGCGTGGTCAAAGAGATTGTTCAAGACAAAGAAGGCCTTGAGCTCCGAGAGCAAGGAAAGAAACGCGCTGAGGAGTATCAGGCCCGCGCAACGAAAAATTTGAATCTCGCCACGCTATCTACTACCATGACAGAGCGTGAGGCTCGATTGATAATCAACGAAAGTAAGCAAGATGACCAGCCATTCATCTATATAAGTAGCACCATCGGCGACCGCATAAAAGACCACCAGATCAAAGGAGTCCGGTTTCTATGGAATCAGATTATTCTTGACTCAGACCTTCATCAAGGCTGTCTTCTGGCGCATACCATGGGTTTAGGAAAGACCATGCAGGTCATTACTCTTCTAGTGGCTATAGCTGAGGCTGCTAATTCGGATGATGAGTCAATAAAGGCGCAGATACCCATAGACTTGAGGAGGTCACAGTCACTCATTATATGCCCCGCTGGATTGGTTAACAACTGGCTTGATGAAATCAAGGCATGGTCACCTGAAGACTTACTTGGTAATGTGTTCATGGTTGAATCGGCCCATGCCAAACGAGAACAAATTTCAACAATTGAAGACTGGGGACAGTATGGTGGTGTACTGGTTATTGGACATGAGATGTTCAAAAGAATGCGGTCTGTAAACGACAACATCAAAGAGATATTGACGAACAAAGCCAACATGGTCATTTGCGATGAGGCCCACATGATGAAAAATCCTGATAGCCAGCTTCACCAAGTCTTACAAGATTTCCACACCAAAAGGCGAATTGCTTTGACCGGCTCGCCGTTATCTAATAGCGTCAATGAATACTACTCAATGATAAACTGGGTGGCACCAGGGTATCTTGGCCCCAAAAAGGAGTTTACGGATATATACACAGACCCTATTGAAAAGGGACTACACAGTGAGAGTGAGAGGTCAGAGAAGCGGAAGGCCCTGAAAATGTTGGAAGTGTTGAAGATGACTGTTGCACCCAAAGTGCAACGAGCCACTGTCCAGGCTGTCAAGCATGAGCTACCTCCCAAATATGAATTTGTCATATTTGTCAAACCAACTCCTCTTCAAGAAAGGCTCTACGGCATATACTTGAATGAAATGATGGCTACTTCATCAAAGACGACGGTCTTTAATCTTGTACAGAAGCTGGGGATTATCTGCAACCACCCTCGCTGCTTCAAACAGCAGATGCTGAATCAAAAGGCAGCATTAGCGATAACGACTCCAAAAGCTGCATCGCAGCCTATAAGCGGCACAGGAGTTGAGGAAGCAGACGACGAGAGCGAGAGTCCTGATTGCTCAACAAAATTTTCCCTGAATATGATCTCGACTGTTCTTAAGGAGACAAACGGGAAAGATATTGCCAATCCTGAACTTTCGCAAAAAGTTGCGCTCCTCCTCGTGGTATTAGACCAATCACGCGCTGTGGGAGACAAAGTCATTGTCTTTAGTGAATCTATTCACACATTAAACTACCTCGAGGAGTTGTTTAAGCAACAGAGGCGAGCAGTACAGCGACTAGACGGTTCCACACCTGTGAGCAAACGGCAAGGTATGGTCAAGGCTTTCAACGCTGGCAAGGCCGGAGAGTCGGAGGTCTACCTTATCTCTACAAGAGCTGGCGGAGTGGGCCTCAACATACAAGGAGCGAACCGAGTCGTCATCTTCGATTTCAAATGGAATCCAGTCAATGAGCAACAAGCTGTTGGCCGATCCTACCGGTTTGGCCAAGAAAAAACGGTCTATGTGTATCGGTTTGTCATTGCAGGCAGCTTTGAAGAGGTGCTACAAAACAGGTCCGTTTTCAAGACGCAGCTCGCATCGAGTGTTATAGACAAAAAGAACCCCATTGCCTGGGGCAAGCGGAATGGAGATTTATTTAAGCCCTTGTGGACAAAGCCAGCCACCGACCTCAGTCCTTTCCTAGGTCGAGACAAAATACTGGATAAGCTTATTGAACAGTCAGGAACCAGCGGAGCTATTCGGCAAATTCTCTCAACAGACACGTTTGAAGAGGAAGATCCTACAAATGAGCTAACAGCTGAAGAGAAAAGAGATGCTCAAGAGCTGCACGACATGGAGCGGCTGAAGCAAGCCGACCCTGATAAATATAGAAAAGTTTGGGAAGAAAAACAAAGAAGAGCACAGATTCGAGCTATGGCTGCAGCCGCTCCACAGTCTCTAGGGGCACAAATGCCATCCCCGTACTCATCCCCGTACTCAGTTCAACCGCAATCTAATCAGCAAGCGTCTGTTAATCCGGGAATTTCCTTCCACCCAGTGCCAAGCGCCAACACGCCGTCACTCTGGCAAGCCCAGTCGGCCCCCATCGTGCCAACTGCCTCTCGTGTGAGTAACAATGCATGATCTCCCATTACTCGCTAGCTCGCAGCTAATTTTGCCTGAAATCAAGGCGCACTTTCCATCGTCAGCTCCTTTACCTATAACAGGGGCGAACACATATATCCGAAATCCTGCTGCTTTTACTAACCCTTCCGAAAACACAAACGTTATAATGCCCATCAGATCTTCATCTACCCCGGAACAAGGGGCAGAAGCTAGGCCGAGACCGCCAGACCCAAGTTCTGCGTCAATATTGGCATCAACACCTACAAATCCACACGCCGTAACTACGCCAAGTCAAACGACATCCTTGTTCAGCCAGCCTCGAACTCAGGCTAAGATGGATTTCGAGAAGGTGCTGGCTACATTGATAAGCGGCCAGCTGGGTTATACAGGTAACGGGACAGAGCTAGCAGAAAAAATCACAGTGGGCGTTGCAGATGCTCTGAAGGAGCAGGCGAAGGGATTTGTACCTGACAATCTTCGCTGGCGCTTGTTACTCAACCTCGTACGAGAGCATCACCGGCTCGTGCTGGCGATAATGTGGGGAAACTGCAGCCCTGAATACTTGGCAACAGCGCCAGACAAAGAAATCCACAACAGGATCTCACTCATGAACAGCCAGCCGCAGGATGACTTTGACGCTCAATTGCGACGCAGTGCTAGTGCTCCTGATCCAAGCGTATGTCCAGCCCTCATTACTCCCATCTCTCTCCGATATCTCCCCGATACCTTTCCTTTTGGCAAGCACTTCACTCTCGAAAAAAAGCTTAGACTAACTTTTGACAGAACTTGCATAGTAATATTAATAGGCCCTCGGCGCGATCAGCCCAAGCTAATGAAGATGCCGAAGCCATGCGGCAAACTGTCCATAACAGGACGGAACGCAATTTTCGGCTACCGCCTTGGGCAAATAATGCGCTTTCGAAAAGCAACAGCCAGACCCCATAAAAGAAAATGGATATAAGGCATTGCGGATTGCAAAGCAATTTCTATTTCGTGTTTGCGGCATAGTGCGGCGCAGTGCGGCGTTGGGAGCGGCCTTTTTAACGGGAAAAAAATTGGCCACACTCGTTTTCTGATTAATTTTTCTTTTTCTTTTCAGTTTCATGTCAATGTAGCAAGATACCCCCAACTACAAACATAGGAGGAGATGTGTGAGTGGCGTTTCGCAGAAAAAAAAATCATTTCAGTGACAAAAAAAAAAGCCTAAGAGACAGTTGATTTTAACAGAATCGTTTCGAAAAATTGATTTTAATAGAGTCGTTTCGAAATAAGCAGCATGAATTGAGTTGAAATCCCGTAGCGTATACTTTGTAAGGATTGTACTACTTTGTAGCAGCCAAGGCGCCGAGTGATTTTTCTAGTGGTCTAGAGCGTCTAGAGCCACCAAAAATCAGTCCATAAACTGACGCGCTGAGTCAATGCCGTAACAGGACGACGATCGGCTTTAGTCTTGTGCTGAGGTAGCATCGACAATTGGCGACTTAGTAGAATCTACTAATGCTGTTTCCATTCATGAAGCTAGCAAATGTTCATCTGCCGTGCTGCATGTAAGCGAGTAACTGCATTACGTTGTGTCAAGACACATGTACCAAGTATTATTCTTGACGTTGCTTGGCGTCGCTCTTATTAAGCTAGCTGCCATCGAAGGCGTATTGCTATACGCCATTACTAAGGGACGAATTCGGCAACATATGCCGGATAATTAAGCGGTCTGCATATGACAGGGACAGTAAAGGGAATACGCGGAAGCAATAAAGTGATACGCAGTTCCCCAAATCGATAATCATCGCCATTGCCGATTTATGTGCGTACCATGTTATTTGGTGTGCACGTCATCCTCAGGTTCTCTTATTTATTATGGTGTATTTTTCGTAATATGGTTGGTATGGGACAATGTTGGCTCTGTGAGTTGAATAAGTATAATAGCCTAAACGTTACTTGAGTCTCTATTCCGAAGCAGTCAACTAGGTATTACTATTATGTCCTGAAACAAGTAAGTCCGCAGGATGAATGCCACCTGTGGATTGAACCGCATGCAACAAATGTTTAGAATGAGTAGAAAGTTTAAAAATTCAGCCTCTTGGCTTACAAGTATCAAAAATTGAAATATGCCCAACTTTAATTACCTTTGTGGTTTCTGTTTGGCACTTATTACTACATGCATGCCGCGGCTGGATCGTGTGTTGGGTGACGGACACAAGGACAGTCTGTTGGCCCCTCCAAGCAGCTGGAGTGACATCGCCCTTGCTTGAGATCGAATCCACTGCGATCCAATCAGAAACGAGATGGAACGTTCCAGCCGCACCGTGATCTGACAGGCTGACTGCGCGCGCATCTGCAGGTGCTACTGTATGTACTGTATTGTAAAATCCGCAGAGAGCTGAGCAGCCGGGCAAATAGACGACCGACAAAATACCCTCGCCCGCCAGGCTCGACTCGGCGCGAAACCAGGGCGGACATCGGCGCCACGAACATGCCTTCTTCTGGGCTTCTCTTTGCTTTCCATGGATACGTTGCCGCGCATGGGTCCCGGATAATTGCCTAGTTGCGCGCCCAGCGAATGGGGACGTGAACAATTCGCTTCAGTCAGCAAAAACGAACGATGGCCGCTCCGAAGCCGCGGCGGCCGGGATTCACTCGGGAACTGAATTGTGGGGCCTCCGTTGGGCGGGCGCTGAGTCAAAAAAAGTGTCTCCAGTCTCAGCTGCGCCCGAGTATATCTGGAGCCGTGGTCCCCGAAACATTGGTCTCAGCCTTTGATTCTCTACTTTCATCATTTCTTCTTGTTAATTTGAATTGGCCCATTGAGAATTGGACATCAATTCTTGTGGACTTTTCTGGAACAAATTTCACTCTGCCGAGGCTCTGTAGTGCACAGGACTAAAAAAGGCTTCCCCGGAAGTTTTTTTGGTGGCTGGAACTTTTATTCCTCCGCTTAGCTCGTCTCACTAACTTGACTAATAAACCACCACGACCCTTTTTTTCTTCTTCTCTCCATCTCTCTCTTCACTGTTGCCACTTGTCGTCAGCAACATTGAACCTCTGCTCCAACGCAATATCCACTCGATTGTCACCACACAGGGCTGATTGAACCTCTCCGCCATGGACAGCGTTCTGCGTCAATCCAAGGCCATGTGCCCGTTCCTCAAGTCGGCCTCGCCCGCCACTCTGCGGGCCATGTCGACGGCCACCCGCCCCAGCCCGCGAGCCTCGCCCTGCGGCGGCACCATGTCCAAGCTGCAGCTGTATGCGCACCGCTGCCCCGTCATGGGCAAGGCCATGGCCGTGCAGTCGTCCAAGTATGGCGCTGCGGCCGGCATTCGTGCTTTCTCGGCGCCGTCCCGCACGGACAAGGCTCGGATTCACACGAGCCGTAACCAGGAGGCTCGCGCTGTGGAGAGCCCGATTCTGGAAGGACGAAAGAACGGTATGTGTAATTGCCATGATATGTACATGATATATGCACGATATATACGATATAAATGGGTGTATATGCAATATACATGTTCCTTTTGCTGACGTCTATGCCTCGGCTGTAGTTCCGCCTCCTCCTCCTACCACGGTGACTCCTCGCAAGGATGTGCCGCCTGTTGTCGCGTCCGCCTTCACCTCGGCCGGCAAGTTTGCTTATGAGGACTTTTACCAGGCAGAGCTGGATAAGAAACACAAGGACAAGTCTTACCGTTATTTCAACAACATCAACCGTCTCGCCAAGGAATTCCCAGTGGCGCACATGGCCGACAAAAAGGACAAGGTGACCGTCTGGTGCGCCAACGACTATCTCGGCATGGGCGGTAACCAGCATGTGCTCGATACCATGCACCAGGCATTGGAGGAGTATGGTGCTGGTGCGGGAGGCACGAGAAACATTTCCGGACATAACAAGCACGCAGTTGAGCTGGAGGCGACTCTGGCCAAGCTCCACGCCACAGAGTCTGCCTTGATGTTCAGCTCATGCTACGTTGCCAACGACGCTACCCTGGCCACCCTCGGCAGCAAACTGCCAGAGTGTGTTATCCTATCAGATAGCTTGAACCACGCTTCCATGATCCAGGGCATACGCCACTCGGGAACAAAGAAGATTGTCTTTAAGCATAACGACGTAGCGGATCTGGAGGCCAAGCTGGCGTCCCTACCCCTGCATGTGCCCAAGATCATCGCCTTCGAGTCTGTTTACAGCATGTGCGGTTCCATTGGACCCATTGAGGAGATTTGCGACTTGGCGGAGAAGTACGGAGCCATTACCTTTTTGGACGAGGTCCACGCCGTCGGCATGTACGGCCCATCCGGCGCTGGTGTTGCCGAGCATCTGGACTGGGAAGCACATGCCGCTGGCAGACCCCGCGGAACCATCATGGATCGCATTGACATCTTCACCGGTACACTTGCCAAGGCTTACGGAACCGTCGGCGGTTACATTGCGGGCAGTGCCAAATTCGTCGACATGATTCGCTCGCTCGCTCCCGGCTTCATCTTCACCTCCACCCTGCCCCCGGCAACCATGGCCGGAGCCAGGGCTTCTATCGAGTACCAGATGGCTTATGATGGCGACCGTCGTCTGCAGCAGCTTCACACCCGCGCCGTCAAGGAAGAGCTCAACGCTCGCGACATCCCCGTCATCCCTAACCCGTCTCACATTGTCCCCATCTTGGTCGGCAACGCTGCCCTGGCCAAGGAGGCTTCGGATCTGCTCCTGAGGGATTACAAGATCTACGTCCAGGCCATCAACTACCCCACCGTCCCCGTTGGCCAGGAGCGTCTCCGTGTCACTCCCACCCCGGGCCACAACAAGGAACTCCGAGAGGAGCTCGTGAACGCCCTTGACGAGATCTGGACTCGCCTGGACATCAAGCGCACTTCGCAATGGGCTGCCGAGGGCGGCTTCATTGGCGTCGGCGTCGAGGGCAACGAGCCCGAGCCCCTGTGGACTGATAAGCTGCTGGGCATCGAGCAGGCCACGCAAGAGGTCAAGGCCGCCGGTGTTGGTCCCAACGGCATCACCGAGGCTCTGCTCGCCCGCGAAGCAAGCAACGCCAGCCGCGCTATGGACGTGTCGGCATAAATTGACTGAAGCGCCATTGTGTGCGATGAGTCGCGCGGCGGCTTGCTTTTGTTGGCCGGCTGCAAATCAAGTTCACTTCTAAATAGCCTACTTTTTGATAAGTCTTTTTTTCTTTTAAACAAGAACCACCTACTGCAGCTAAAGCTGCCAAAAGAAAAGTCGGGGTTTTGAATCAATACAAACCAATCCTTCCTTGGTGTCTGACAAGATGCCGCCTATAAATACCTAGAGTGCCTCTCTCTCTCCCCTGCTTATATGCCGTGATGTGATATGACATGATTTCTCGGCAGCAGTAGTATCTTGGTAACTGCCTCCGCTGTCTAAGCTTAACATTTGAGTTTTGTTAGTGTCCATCTGACAAGTCCCCTCCTGCATATTCCTTTAATCAAATGCTACTGCGATGGATGCCCTGTAAGACAGACGCCCACTCTTAAAAGCGCGCCACTTCTGCAGGCATCGTTCCATGGCATCCTGATCCCGCAATTCAGCATGTAGGATTCGGCATCCCGGCCGTCTTTTTTTTCTCCGGAGATATCTCGCAGCAACCTCGTCCCCACGGCTTCATCCCTAATCCGGCCTAGTGCACCATGTGAGCCTATCGGAGCTGGAAAAACATCCCGGAAGCGACGACGTTCAATCCCAGCTCCACAAGGCCAGCTCCAGACGGACAGCCGGCGCAATATCGTGTCCGATCCTCCCAAACCGTGGCTTCGTGGGACGGACTGTCTTTTACACGGCAGCGAATCCCGAATCGTCGAGAGAATCTTCTCTTCTTCTCTCTGCCTTCCTCTACTCTTATGACGCGTTGCTGATTGGGTGACTGGTTGCCTGTTTTGAATCCCTCTTCCATCCTGTGTACTAATTCCCTCCCGCCGTCTCATCCTCTCTCTATTCCATCTTTCTTCCCTCTCGTGATACCAACGGAGTACAGTCTCGCCGTATCTCACTTATAGACTGTCGGCGTCGGGAAATCGTAAAAGAAAAAAAAAAAGGTCTTACCTTACCCAAATACCCATACGCTCTGCATTACATACACACACATTCACACATTCACACCTCGGCATCCACCCCGATACGTACGACAAGGGAAACTCTGCATGCGCGAGACGGCCTCATATTTGTACCATCGACCCCCAAGACCGGCCTCCAAACGCCCACCCCGGCGGCCATGGAACCCACCAGTAAAGGTCCCAAGGCCTGCACTACATGCGCAAAGGCCAAAGCACGGTGCATACCCGGCCCGGACAAGGACAGCAAGTGTGAAAGGTATGGATCTGTGATATCCCTCTTACTTCTTATGGTTTGCCCGTGCCGTGCGGCCTGTGTTTGCTCCGGGCCGAAATCCCGGGAGGTGCGTGGGGGCAGCGGATTCGATATCGCTGCTCCCTCGGTTCGGAGCCAAGTGACTCTCTCTCTCTTTACTTCGGCCTGCTATTCGTCTCTTCATCTCTCATGTCTCTTCCTTCTCTCCCCCTTCCGGCTAGCTGCCCTGCTCTGTCTTAGACTGGTTGTCTGTTTCGACTCATCATACTCATGTGCTTGTCTATTATAGATGCCAGAGACTGAAGAGAGAATGTGTCTCACAGCGGCCTGCTCCGCCTCGGGCCAAGAAGCCGCCCAAGAGGTCTCGCGTTGCCGAGCTGGAGAAGAGGCTGGATGAGCTGTCGTCTCAGTTTGTCGATGGGGCTGCCGCTGCCGCCGCCATAAATCCCATATCAAGCCAGCAGTCAGGAGACTCACAGTCGATATCAGCCTCATCGGCGAACCACCTATCGGCCACTGAACGCCCCAGACCGTGCCAGCAGCAACAGCAGCAGCAGCGACGACAGAAAACCAATTGTGATAGCATCGTCAACTTTGAGTACCTATTTCCATCGCCGCGGTCGGAGAGCGCCGAAGTCTCGGGATGGACCTCGGAAGTCGGCAGCAATGACTGCGTTGCGGCGGCGGCCGAGTTATGGCCCACAGAAGCCGAAGCCGAGACGCTGCTGCTACAATACCATGAGATTCATGCGCCTCTGGCACCCTTTGTGATTGTGCCGAAGCATCTCATGGCGGCGGACTTGCATCGACAGAGGCCGTTCCTATGGAGGGTGGTGATGATGATTAGCTGCTTCGTCGATGGGCCGCGGCAACATCGCATGGGCAAAGAGGTGCTGGCCGAACTAGGGAAAATGTCCGTGCTGGATAGCACGAGAAATCTTGAGACATTACAGGGACTGTTGCTGACCATAAGCTGGTGAGTAGACTGTTTATTTACTAGCTATACGCTCACTTGCTTGAAAGTTTGATGATAGTATGCTAATCGTTTATTCTTAGGCTGAATTTTTCTTTAAAGAGTGCGCAGCTGACCAACTTACTGTTCCTTGCGAGATCTATGAGTCTAAGCTCGGGTGGCTTTGGAATCTCATATGGCGCCGGTGGCGGGAACACCAGAGACGAGGTCAAGTGGGGAGAGCTGGAACACGCACGAGCATACCTGGGGACATATTATCTCAACGCCATGTAAGTCAGAGCTCGCTCCGAAGAGCTATCGTCTCCTCATTTGGTATGATCTTTTCTAACGTTGATTGGCTCAAATAGTGTCTTCAACGCGAATAAAAAGGTGGATGCCTTTATGAATACTTCACAGCTCGATAACTATTGTAATCTCCTCACCTCGCCAGGGGAGTATCATTCCGACCTGTACCTGGCTAGGCTTATCAAAATTCAAATGCTGTCGCAGTCGATCTCCATGGCGATGATGTTTGACCCTGCGCAACAGCAGCAACCGATGCAGCTGCCCCTAACAATGGTGATTCAGACTTTTCAGGAGCAGATTGATGCATATCGAGCGTCTTTACCGCCGCATCTTGTAGATAACAGCAAGTTTCCCCTTGTTTCATTTCTTCCATCCGAGCTGTTCATTACTATTGGCCTCCATCACCTCAAATCCAGACATGGCTGACCTATTCCACAGGCACTATCCGATGCCATGTGGCCATATCAGAAATTCTCCTCGCCGATATGGCAATCTCCGATGCCCATTGCTCCTCTACATCCCTTCCTCACAGTGACCGAATCCACCTCCTCTGGTCTTGTCTCCACGCTCTGCGCCGCTTCTACGGCGTCGCTTCACTCAAATGCTGCGATATCACCGATCGTGAACAGCGCAACTTCCTAGGCATCAATGCCTCGGACCTTGCTTACGCAATCATTACAGGCATCAAACTCCTCCTTGTGCGGATCCCCGATTGGGATCCTCGATATATTGTTACCGAGCTGGGAATCCGGGAAATGCTGGATAAGGAGATTGAGGATGTCGGTCAGATTGTGGCGCGGAGAAAGAGTGATCGCTGGCCTGAGGAGGACCCAATGGATCGGATGCATAAGCTGTTAATGTATGGGAGAGATCTGGTGAACATGCAGCTACAGCAAGTGGCGGCAGAGATGGAGGCGGGAAGCGCTACCATATCTTCCTCCACACCAGCAACGGTGAATAAAGGAGAGAATGCCCAGGGGTGGGTGATGGCAGGCATGGAAGACCTGGACGACGATCTGTGGCAGAACTTTATGAATGACACGGTGTGGAACTTGAACGGAGAGTCGATGGTGATGGATTCTTTTTAATATGCGAGGTTGAGGCGGCGTTTTGTGGCGCGGAGCTGATTTAGGTTGTGTAAAATTCAAGCAACCAGGTTCATTCAAGGTTTTTTTTTTCTTCTTCGTTATATGGATGGATGGTAGATCCTAGGCCGGGCAAATGGGTGTTTGGACATGGCGCGCGTCAAAGCTAACCTTCGAGTTTAGCATTCTTGTATTTATGTATTTAGAACAGCATGGAATAAGTAATATGATATCATTCTCTTCTCCCATTCACCTTTTATGAAATCCCTAGTTCCTATCCCCCCTTTTCCCTTTTCCCTTTTCCCTTTTCCTTTTTTCTTTGCTTCTTTATTTCTTTTGCAATCGCTTTGATACAATCACGCACTCTCTTCCTCCACCACCTCCATAGCCTCAATCTTGGCCTTTGCCAACCACGCAACATTCCCCCCAGCAGTCTCCTTCCGAACCGCACTCAACTCATCTATAAACGCCGGCACAAACGTCCCCGGCCCGCGAACATCATCCCTCACCGCCGCCCTCTCGGCCGCAATCTCAAACAGCACCAGGCCCGCCAGCGCCGCAACCAGCACATCGCTCCGGAACGCCGCAACCATGGCGCTCACCGTCGTGCCCAGCGTGCACCCCGTGCCCGTAACCTGGCCGAGGAACTCATGGCCGTTGTCTACACGGAAAGTGCGGGATCCGTCGCTGACGACGTCCGTCTTGCCGGTGAGGATGACGACGGCGCCGGTGCGGCGGGCGAGGGCCCTGGCGAGGGTGGCGCGCTGGGGGATGGTCAGGGAGGAGGACGAGTCGACGCCGCGCTGGGTGACGGATGAGCCGTAGACGGTTTGGATCTCGCGCTCGTTGCCTTTGATGACGGTGAAGTGGCCGGAGGAGAGGAGGGTCTTGACGGCGTTGCGGCGGATGGCGGTTGCGCCAGCGCTGGAAAAGAATGTTTGTTAGCACCAGTGTATGATTTGCTCTAAGTAAGGACAAGAGTATGTCACATCGGAAGTAATTATTGTTTACGTGTGTGAAAATAAAGGGGGGGTGAGAGGAGGACGAAATAGGGGGGAGAAAGAAAGGTTTGAGGCTTACCCAACAGGATCATATACAACAGGTCCCCCAGCGGCATTGTACGCTTGCAGTGCTTGCACATGGTTTCTCAGCCCTTCTGGCGTTACTGTTCCCATGTTGATGACGAGAGCGCCTCCCAGCTTGGCCAGATCGGCAGCCTCTTCGGCATAGTTGGCCATGATGGGACTGGCGCCCACCGCAAGAGCAACATTGGCAGCAAAGTTTTGCACAACCTAACAATGTATTATCAGCCCATCCGCTCAATCTTAATAAAAAAATTCACTAATCCTTTCTTTCTTTTTTTTTTCTTTCGCGGAAACTTACCAAGTTCGTCATATTATGCGACAGCGGCGTCCCAGCCGCCACCCCCTTGACAACATCCGGAACCCTCCCCATGGCAACATTCGTCAGCAGAACCCTCGCCGCAGCCGCGGGGTCCTCGGCCGCCACCAGCGCGCTCACCACGGCGATGCCGTCGAGGCTCTTGGCCGGAGCGGCGCTGGACTCGACCAGCACGGCCGTGGCGTTGGAGCTGTTGATGCCGCCGATGCAGACGGTCGGGATGGAGGCGTGGCCGGCGGAGGAGAGGGCCTGCAGGATGGAGCGGATGCCGGCGGTGCCGATGATGGATTTTGTGTCCTTTTTGCTATTAAAAATGTTTGAGTGTTTGAATATATATATATACATACAAGAAGGGCAGAAAGGGGAGAGAGAGAGACTCACGTTTGCGTGGCGTAGACGGTGCCCAGGCCGAGATAGTCGGCGCCGGCCTCACATGCCTTGATGGCTTCTTCGATGGAACTGGCTGTTACGCCAATGATTTTGTCTGGGCCGAGCAGTTTTCGGGCCTCTTCGTATGCTGTATATCATTGCCATCAGCCGATATGATTGGTTGCTTTGCTCTCTTTTTTTTTACCAGCACTGTATCATCGTCCCAATCTCCATGTTTATATATCAACCAAACCAGGCAAAACAAGCCGATTTGAGTCATGGCAAACAAATAAAGACACCATATCCTCCCTCTTCAAAAGAGTAAAGAAGAAAAAATAAAAAAAAAATAAAAATAAAACACTCACCCATATCATCCTGCCCAATATGCACTCCCTCACAACCAACCTCAACCGCCACATCCACCCGGTCATTCACCAGCAACGGCACGCCGTACCGCCGCGTCACCTCCAGCAGCGCCCTCGCCGTCTTCACCGCCGTCTCGCGGTCGCTGTGCTTGTCGCGATACTGCACAATCGAGGCGCCGCCCCGCACGGCCGCCTCGACGACTTTGGTGAGGTCTTTGTTGCCCAGGATGGCGGGCGTGGAGTCTGTGACGAGGTATACGCCGTAGTTTACCTTTTTCTTGTCCATTGTTGTTTGCTGGTTTCAATAACTCTCTGTTGTTGTTCTTTTTTGCGATATGCTGGATTTTTTGAAAAGAAGGCAAGGTGGCGTAGAGTATCATGTGAGATGATTGGTGCTCATGTGAAAATTGTTGAGATTTGCGAGGCTCAAGGGCGCAGGTTCGATACCCGGGACGCGGCTATGATCGGACCCATATCAGCTCCATGAGCTTCTCATGGCGTCATATCAAAGCAGCTCACCAAACGCCAAATGAGCAAATAAATGGAGAAATAGAAATCAAGAAGCGCACATGGTCGAGTAATTTTTATTCATTCAATGCAAATTAAATGCTTCAAGAGGCCTCTACTAGTTGTGAGCTAGCCGTGTTCTCAATACTCGAAGCTCATTCACTCATCATAACAATGCTACCAACTCGTAGAAAATCTCATAGCCCAAACATCACAATTTCTAATTTCTACATCATCTCGGTTGTATACAAATATGTCCTGTATATTGCGTCAAATCCTGACTTGAAATCTACCATTTTATACAATTAAACCACAACACCGTATAAACTCATGTAATGACTTTTTCCCTTCTTCCTCTCTCTCTCTTCCCCCCCAGCCAATCAAGACATTATTATAGCTCTACAATACCCATATTTATTGCAGCATGGAATCCAAACTTTCGCCGAGCACACCCTCAATCTTGACAATCCATCTATGTGTCTCTCTTTCAACCACCTCATCATCATCCTCTTGCAGCTCGCTAATTCGAGGAAGCATCTCGTGAAGCATCGCAAGCCACTCCTCGCCCAATCGGTCCGTCAGTGCCTGTTCGCACTTCACAGCCGCCAGTCGTACCGCCGCCTTCTCTGATCGGAGATGCTTAAGCAGAGCAGAGTTCAACTCCTTCTGGTGGGCCTGAGAGTCGGCCGCTGCTGCAAGCTCGACTGTGGTAGGGATCAGGGCTTCGTTGACGTCGACGATCGTTGCGTGGGTATACTGCTCCATCAACACAGGAGCAATTGCTCCAAAGTGTGCTGGCGCCTGCCAGAAGTCGTCCTGGTCATGCTCAAAGCACTTGGCCAGAGTGTTGAGCACACGGTTCCAAAGCTGCCGCTCACTGCTAGCCTTGGGGTCGATGGCGCTGAGAATCTTAACGGCATCCTCCAAGACGTACGTGGCGTAGTTGGTCACGATGGACTTGAGATTGTCGAAGAATGACTGCAGGAATCCATACACGCTGTAGCGTCTGTTTGACAAGCCGACGCTGTCTCCTTTAAGGCCTGTGCTTGACCATTCGATGAGCTGCACAAATACAGGCCGGAATGTGGCGTCGTTGAGCTTGTAAATCATCTTCAGGACCTTTTCATTCACTGAGCTTTCCAGCTGAGTCAGGCGAGCCAAAACTGCGTCGCCAGTCTCGCCATCAGCAACAATTAGTCGTCGCAAGTCAAATACCTTCAGCAAGATGCTGGACAGGACTCCGACATTCTTAGTAATGGCGGATTTGGAATGCTTGTCGATGGCCATTCCCAGAGTCTTGACGTATTCAGACATAGCCTATGATTATTCATGTTAGCTTTTTTTCCTCTTTCAAATATCTAATTGTACGAGTTTCTTACCGAAAAGCCGTTGGATCTTGCGCTCTCCCAGTTAAGATCCAAGCTAGTGAACATCTCCTTCGCCTCAAGCTTCTTCGCAAGAAATTCGAGACAGCTCTCACGAGCTTCGTTAGTGTCATCATCAAGGTTGGCGTTTGCCGATTTATTGGACACCTCCAAGATTTGGCTGATGTAAGTAGAAAGCATATAAGGCAGATGCTCAGCCAGAGCACTAATGAATCCGTAACCAGCTGAATGAAGTTCCAAGTCCTGTGAATCCTCTTGCAGGCTCAAGTTGAGATAGGCGATGGTCTGAGGAATCGCAATGGGGAGCACCGGCACAATAGCGTCTTGCAACACATCGACGAGAGACGTGAGGCACAACAGAGCCATGATGCGGAGCTGCTTTTCGTCTTGGCCAAGGCAGTGCTCGCCGGCGATTGTGGATGCAGCCGCAACCACAGCCTCGATGTCTTTCTTGCCATACTTCTCTGCAATCTTGTCGACGCAAGTAACTGCTGTGTGCTTGTATCGAATATCGCTCGACTCCCGGATTGCGGCCGTGAGCTGTGGCAGGAAGGTAAGTAAAGCTGTTCTTGATGCTGCGTCTGTGTTGCTCTCTGAGCCCACGCGGAGCTCCAGAGCGCGAAGGACCTTTTGACGCAAGTCAAGGCTGGGTCGATCGAGCAAGCTTTCCACAGCTTTGATGAACTCGCCGATTGAAAGCAGGTTAAGCAAGTTGGCCAGTGCGTTTCCGCATCGGTTGTGCAGGCTCTTGTTCGACTTGACAGTGTCTGCCAGTACAAGCACATCTTCAAGAAGAGTTGCGTAAAGTTGGCGGACCTCTGACGTCTCCATGTCATCTCTATCGACAAGCTTGCTGATCTGAGCCTTGAGCTTTCTGTTTGCCAAAAGACTTGGCAGCACAGAAAGCTGGCGAAGAGCAATCTTCTCAACATCCTTGTCTTCCTCCTCATCACTGCTACCAAGTAGCACAAGCGATAGAGTAGGCTTGGGCTTGAAAAGGTCTGAAGTCAGGTCGAGCAGCTTGACCAAGGTCTCTAGCTGAATTTCGACGCTGAAATCGTTAAGGAGATCCAGAACGAATTGGAGCAAATCGTCGTTCAGCTCATATCGATCGACCAGCATGCTTACTAGCGTAAACAAGAACTCTTTGGGTCCCATAGTCTCAACCAACGCGACGAACAGGCCGTGTCGTCGGTGCACTGGGATATGCTCGTATGCCGTCGTAAAGCTAACAAGGATGTCTGAAGCTCCGGCAACAGGGCTCTTCTGGCCCTGTCGTAGAGACTCAATCAACGGAGGTACGACTTCCTTGATCGTCTGTGCCACCACGTGGGCGGAATAGTCATCACTCTGGCGGAGTACGGATGTGCCCATAAACGTGAAAATAGGCATAACACTGTGTAGAACCAGGTGCGGCGCAATTGTTGCCAAATTTGCGACCAGTAGTAAAGCAGCATTCTGGACTACGGGGCTTGATGACTTCTGGATGCAGCTAACAAGCAGGTCTCCATAACCTCCAGAGCTGTCTACCTTGAGATTCTTATTTGTCTTGTATGCTGGCATCATGGCAAGAAGACTGCGCAAGATCAAATTCTGCAGGTAGCCCAGTTCTGAGCCAACAACGGTTCTGAAGTGCTGAAGCTCCGACAACGCCGTGAATAGACCGTCGAGAAGTTCGGGGTGGGACACAGGATCCGAGCTGTCGACGATTTGCAGAACAAAGGTAACCTTGCGCAGCGCACGACTCAGCTCGGGGGTAACCTGAGTGTTCAGACCCCGGTTGGCATCAGCAGCGCTGGTTCTTCTCCGCTTATTAGGAGGAGGCTCAGTAATCATCTTGGTGCCGGTTTGGATCGAGTCTAGGAAGAAAGATAAGATATCCGTTGTCAGGGGCACAGACCTGAGAAGATCTGCAGCCTCGGCCGGGATAATAGAGTCAGTGTTACCGGCAGCAGCCTCTGGGTCTTGTGAAAGTTCCAGGAATTGCTCTGCCACCATGAATTTCATCTCAGCCTTCATCAAAGTCCACATCTTCTTGACGCGAGAGAAGGCTGCTCGAATGAGGCCTGGTCTTTCACCATTTGTAGAGTCTGCATCCTTTAGTAGCTTGAACACAAACTCGAGTCCAGTGGCGTCGTTGGGAACAATGATGTCAATGAACTGGGAGTCCAGAACAGATTTATCAAGCTGCTGTGAGGTACAAATATCTGTAGCTTCGGTTTCCGTCAAGTCAGCCCAGGACTGCAGAGCCGGTAAGAGAAGCTGTGTTCGTGTCGCGTTGGACACGCCGCGGATTTCATTCAGTGATTTGAGCAGTCTACTCTTTACAAGTGTCAACGGGGTTGAGACAATGTGAGAGGCAAAGAACGTCAACAACGCTAGCCTGCCAGCTTGAGATAGATGATCCTTCTTGTCCAGCGACGGCTCAGGAGCAATTTGGTACTTTCCGCTCTCGATAGCTGACTTGAGAATGGCAGAAATGTGATCCGCATCCATGACACACTCCTCAACTGCCGGTAAGAGCTGGAGCTGGAGAAATTTACAAGCAACGTCTATGCTTAGAGCGGCAACGTCCTTGGACTTGGCCTTTCCGTAGAGAGACTCAGCTCCCCATGCCTTTACTGCCTTGGCAAAGGGAGGCGCGTAAAGCCCGGCGGTTACTGTAATTAGATCTGCCGCTGCCCGGCGCACTCGTTTGGAAGGGTCGCCGAGAGCAACAACGCAGTAGGGGATAAGAGCTTGGACATCCACCTCGGACACGCTTGCAGCCTTGAGGCTGTCCTTGGCCATATCCAATGCTGCAGCTCGAGCCAGGGCTGGATACAGACCGCACCAAATGCGAATAAAGAAACTGAAATATGTGCAGTCTTTGAACGCTGACTCTCGCTTGAGCTTGGAGAAATGGTCTAGCTGCTGAAGAAGCTCCTGCTTCCGCCCGGTTTGGTCGGAGACGATGGAGACGAATACATCGCTGAGGCTGCCAAAGATTTCGCCAACTTCTGGGAAAAGAGATGAGGAGAGGGATGAGGAGCTGTTAGCCAACTCTTCAAGACCTGCTTCAGGGTTCTGTGCCTGTTGAGCTTGAGCAGCATCCTCAGCCTCGGTACCGTCCTTTGCATATTCGGGCAGCTTCCTCGTGCGGAATACGAGGTCCAGCTTCATTTCTAGCTCTTCAATATCGAATTTGACCTCTTCAATGACGGATTGAATGATATCTCCAGCTGTTCCGGTAGTGTGTGATAAAGCAATCAGGGTAGATCCCACTTCCCGCCGAAGAGAGCCATCTTTGTCGTTTTCATCGTTGAGTTCGTGAGCCGTCAGGAGCAGAGACTTGAATATGACAGAAATCTGCTTATCCTTTAATATCTGGTTGCCTAAGATTGTGGTAATTGTCGAAAGGCCACGAGAATCGCCCTTCTTTACTAGTCTTTCAACGAGAGCCAAGCACAGCCCGTTTGCTAGCTTGTCCACGCGACGCTCCCGTCCAATTTCGACAAGAAGGGTGCCAATATCCTGAACCTTCATCAATGCCTTGGTGACCTTGCTGCTCATTTGCTTGGCGGATCGGAACTGGGCCAAGATCGTCAAGCATACAAGACCTGGCCGAACAGTCTCACTCGTCCAGCCGTGAACCAGCTGCTGCATTAACGCTGTAACAGCATTATCGTGCAAATCACCCTTGGAAACAAAGACAGTTGTGGCCATGTAGGAGGCGATTTGAAGGCTGGGGACCTTCTTCATGACGAGCGCTTCGGCGAAGACGGGGCCCAGTCTATGTAATAGTGCTTGGCTGTTGTCGCTCTGTACCGTAGCTCGACCAGACTTGGTGCGATCTAGTATTCCGCTTACAGCTTCGGTTACGAGTCCGCCCCAGAATGTGATGAGAGCCGGATACTGGTATCCTTTGCGGCATGACTCGAGGGTGTATTCAGAAACAGCAGTTAGGAAATCGACGTGGTGAACGGCTTGGTGAACGAAGACTGATCGAGGAGGAGGCGTAAGAGATCGGATATACGGATCGAGGAATCGGAATTCGCTAGGAATCTTGGAGGGTAGAATGGATAGAAGGGTAGCGAATGCGGTAATGGAGTGGTATGGTAAAAAGGTCATGAGCAGAATTGACGTATTCTCTACATGAATGCTGCATGGGTAGACAAGTTAGCTAATCCACATACAACTCTTTCTTGAGATTGCATAAGGTTCTTCTTTGGAGATTTTACGCACGAGAATCGTCTAATCAGCCACTCAACAGCCTTGATTGCGGGCATCAGCCTCAGACGGCTTCCCACAAGTCTGAGGAAGGCCTCGATGTGTCGATCGAGCTCCTCATTTTCAGCAATTGTGAGCTGATTTCGGTCTTGGTTTTGGCTCTGTTCGCTGAAAATGGTTGATTCAAAGACAGCAAACCGGCCATCGAGCTGGCAAAGCTCTTCAAAGCCCTGGTGGCATGTCGCATACAGAGTTTGATAGCTCTGAGCCGCTGCGACTCGGGGTTCCCAGATCAGAGATTTGGAGTGGGAAGCCCTTTGCGCTTTGATATCCAAACTCGATTTCGAGTTTGCGGCAACCTGCGCCAGCTGCGCAGCAAGCGAGGTCGCCATTATGTCGAGAGTTGAGGCTCCAGGTCGAAAAATGGGTTTGATGTAAAAGAATTCAGGAACGCGGCTATGTTCACTATGGCGCCTTGAAGCCTACTGTGAACTTTTTTTTTTCAGACTTCACAGTTTAGCGGAGACTTGCCGATTATTTCTTATCGATAACAAGGCGCTAGTCTGTGGGGCCATTTATCTTAGCCAATCACGTGATGTCTTTGTTTGCTCTCTGCTTGATGACAGAGGTTCGGTGTCGTGGGATAGTAACCCGAAGAGGCATTTCTGCCTGCCTGCCAGGTAGGTATATCAGTGCCTTGCCCATTTGCTGCGATAACATGCTGTATATATCATGTATTTTATTTGGTGGATTTCTTCAATTTTTAGCGCCTATTCTTAAGTGTTATTTGATGAGACTATCAACTGACACCTCTATAGGGCGTAAGACAATATGGCGTATGATGTTGCTTGGGTTCTTATAAATGGCAATTTTTCTCTTGAAGTCAAGATTTCTAAAACCGGTCTTTTCATTCGAACTTTGAAAGAGGAATCGTAGGATGAAGAACGTTTCACTACATGAGTCCTCAGCCAATAAACCTGGAAGGCCCCCAAACTAGCTAAAGGGTACCTATCTACCGTGAACCATTCGGCGTAAATTCCGGCTAGAAGTGGGGGAGAAGATCGTGGGCAGCTACATACATATATACTACTACATGCATCATTGCAAAACCGAACTCGGAAGATCAGCATCCGGTGCTTTGCATGTAGTATCATTTAAATCCCCCGTTTGCGGACCAATACCACCACATCTACAGAATACAAGTTTCCAAAAAGAGGCCCCAAGAAGAGTTTAAAATGGCTGTAAGTTGAAAAACGATTACAGGCTTACTCTATAAAAAACTCACTCAGTATAGAAACCGTATCCTCAAGTTATTCTTCTGGGGGATTCCCTGTTTGAGTTTGCAGCTCATACTTTGAGCGGCTTCTCATTCCAATCGGCTCTGCAAACACGTAAGTTGCTGAACCGAGCCACTGCAACAGGCATAAAACAAACCGAGCAGAAATTCTAAACAAAGCATTTTGCAGGGCTAATAAGAAGATTCGATGTGGTCAATCGCGGCTTTGCGGGGTGGAACACGACAAATGTCCTCAAGTATGTGCCCGAGATTTTCGCGGAACCATCCGCCTCATCACCAAAGATTGAGTATTTGGTTAGTACAGAATATCTTTGGCGTTTGAATGTTAATTTGTGTACACTGACTACGGAAAAAATTGAAGATGATTCTCTTGGGAGCAAATGACGCCGTTATCGATGGAGCGACCACATCGCAGCATGTTCCCATTGAGACATATAAGGAGAACCTCCACAAGATTATAAATCATCCTCGCATACGGGCTCACAACCCCAAGATTTTGCTAGTTACTCCTCCTCCAGTGGATGAGCTTAAGCTCCAGGTGGTAGACGTGGCTTATGGTCATCCATCAGCGGTCCGATCGTCAGCTATGTCTGCATCATATGCGGACAAAGCTCGGGAGGTAGCCCGCGAGAACCCGGGAGTAGTTCTTATTGACCTCTGGCAAGCAATCATGGGCGAAGCCATTTCCATGTCGCCAGAGGATTACCAACCTGGGGGGCCTTGGCTGGGATCGCCCGAGAATGGGAAGCAAGGAGGGCTGGACAAGCTTCTACCGGATGGACTTCACATGGGTGGACTCGGATACAGAGTGTTTTTCGATGAGGTCAAGGCGCATATTGGGCAAGACATCAATCCTGATGACAGGACAGATTACATCGTTCCGGATTGGAGGACTGTTACTCCGCCAAAGGTTGCTCTGCCAAAGGTAAAGCCCTTTCCCCTTGAGTAAGATGGGCTGCTTTAAGAGGCGCATGCGCATATACACATAGACGGATAGACGGCGCCTCAACTGTTATACGGTGGATAGATCAGCTTAGTTAAACGTAATGGGTATATCAGTATCGGCTTATGGCAGCGAGATTTCCTCCGGATAGGGCATCCAATAGTCCCTGTAACCATCTGCTGGAGGAGAACCAAAGGCACATCGGCATCGCAGCCCAGGCAGCACGGAAAATGGAACGCAGACCACCCTGGCTGCGGGGAAGGGATAGAACCTGAAGCCTCCTTCCAGCAATATTACGGCGCGTTGCCCTGCTCGCTGCTAGCGCTGCCTTGCACTAGGCTGGCTGGCCGGCGATGACGCCCTAGTAAACAACATAACACCGAGGCGCTGTATGACATGCTTGTAGCGCTGACCCCAGCTGTCTTCAGAGGCTGCCACGGCCTGTGATTGGCACTTGTGGGGAAGGGCCCAGCGCAACCACTAGGCTTGAGGCGGGCTGGAATCCTCGATTGTGGCGATCGGCCAACCTCGCATCATCACACAGCCGTTGGACCTGAAACTGCCTGCTTGCCCTTCGCAGCCGTTGATTTCCTCGTACGTCTCTCTGCCTTGCCTTGCCTTGTTTGCGCGTCGACGTCGCACTTGCACGGGCCCACCGATCAATAACTGGCGGCCGTTTCCCGCTTCTTGACTCTCTATTTTCTCCTCGTCTTCATCATCGACTCCTCCACCCCAGTCAGCCTTTTTCAACGCCTTCTCTCCCCAGGCTCTCTTCAAACCGCCCACCGACTCGTTCTACGGCTTGCATACTCGGCGCATTCCCAACAGTGTTTATATTCCCCCCGTTTGCGAAATCAACCCATCTGCCACTTATTAAAGGGCACGCCGTCACCGCGACTCCTCCTGCGAAAAGAGGCACCTGCGTCTTACAAATACATGCACTTCCGAACTGCTTAGTATCAGCAACAACAAGCTATATACCTCGTTTTGCACGTCTACGTCTGGCCTCGGACTTACCCAAGCCACGGAATCATATCATATAAGCAGCGTCTGACTCTCCTGTCCTATAAACAAACACTTCGGCATACGAGACCTTATTTGTGTGGCTAAACCCACAATCTTGGTGTCGCTTCGTGTCCGTGCCGACACAATATCTGCAACGCGACTTCGCCGCTGCTTGAAAACTTCCCGTCTTTCTCGACGTATTGCATACCTGAAAGGCTGAATATTGGTTTTCTTCAGGCCATAACGCACACCCTGCGTTATTGGCTGAGTGACCTGCGGGTCCAGGGCAAGGAGATGTGGTCGGGGATGTGGATTGTGAACTGCCATTGATACTCTGTATGATCAAAAGTCTGGACAAGAGCCACGCCGCATTATACTTCCCAAAGTGAACTCCGAACAAACAACATCCCGGCATTTTCTCCCCCCCCTTTCTCGTCTTGCCCTTGTGGCTCCAGCCTTGTGCAGTCCTGGCTGAATCTTGACTGCTGTTTCTTTGCGTTGATACCTAAGCTTAATATTTTTCTTTTCCTGCGACCTATTTAATATTCCACTATCGTCTCTCCTAAGGATTCGAACTGATCGAACTTTTTATTCTTGGCTTCATATGCTCCGTTATCACTCCTTCGAGATATCTTCAGACATGGAATCCCGCTTCGGTGTTTCTCGGGAAGAGCTGTACAACCTGCAGATGGAGCTGAAGCAGGTCCAGTATGCCCAAGCCAACTACGCAGAGCGAATTCTTAGGCTAGAGAAGCGTCAAGCAGATGATTCCGCGATAAAGTCCGTGTGGAATTCACCATTTCCGGGAGTCCTAGCTGGAACGCCTCAACATGGTGAGCTGCCTTGCCCTCGCTCTTCGTCGTGTCGAAAACTTGATCCCTCTAACACTAAGCGTTCTCCAGGACCAGTCCAAATCCCCCAAAATGATGTCTTTGACGACTTGGACGAACAGGGAGAGCAGTTGCTCGGCTCTCTACACCTGGGCCCTGCGGAAGAGGAGCCGGTTCGCCGCGGCGGCGCAGCTTCACGGGCAAACAGCGTCCGATTTGATGAAAGTGCTTTGCATGGATCAAGCTGGGCTGCGCAGAACAACCGCCACTCGGGAGACTTTGGCCAAGTCCGACCGGGCACTGGGTTCATGATGGAACGATCACTGTCACACAAGTCAGACGGCAGACATAGTTCGGCGGGGCATTCGGTGCATTCTCATCATTCTGTAGCATCAGGCCGAGCTAGCAGTATCGGCCTCGACACTAACTTTGCCACCGGCGATGAAGATGATGACGATTCTTCCTTTGATATGCCTGGGCTTCCAGCCTCTGTCTATGTGCTAGGGACTGTTCCATCCATTGTTCGTTGTTGGCTCACTACAGATTATGCCCACGGAACGCTACTCTATGCGGATATATGTACGGGGTCGCAAAAGTCTACAATTGAGTATTCGCTTGTCAAAGAGCTAGACCTGCTAAGTGAATTTCAACGCGACGTCAGCGGAGCTTATAAAGCTAGACTAGACGTGTACCTTGCAGAAGCTGTCATTACGCGCCACAGCAGCCGGTCAGATTCTGCCGCGGGATCAGTGCCCTCGATGTCGGTTTGCTTCGAAATGTGCGGTGGTAGTGGTGGCGATCAAGCCAAATCAAAAGCGGTTCGCATATTCATTGGCAGTGATGCCCTGAGAGCGCATGCAGCCGACATCCTCTTCTCTCAGAATACGATGGTACTCTATAGTAATGAGCGAGATCGACTCCGGGTTCCTTTCATTCGCCCTGAAGACGAGGAAGTATTCCGCCACATAACTACCAGTAGTGCTGCGCCGGAACGACCGAAACTGAATGCTAATGCTGCACCGTTCGTCTTTGGGGATAACAATCGAACCGATAGTGAGGAAAAACTAATGCCGACACCGACGACGCCATCAGCAACGACAACAGCTACCCCTACATCCACCACGACGGCGGCCAAAGAGCTGGGAAGCAGTGAAACAAGAAGTCAGGCGTCGCCCGCAACGTCGCACTCCGAGCCATCGGATCGTGTTCGAGCGAATAGTGTTCCCGATTACGAAGAGGGAACAGAAAAATCTACAAGAGATGCCAGTGGCTCTGAGCGTCGGAGAAGAGATGGATCAAGCGCGTCTGAAGCTTCGCGGCGAGAAACGTCCTCAGGCATCTGGGGCTCCTGGCGCAACCCTAATGGCAGCGGAACGGATCAGCGCGAGACTGGGCCTTTGAGCGGATACCAACCCGCACCGCGAGGGCGTAACATGAAAATCCTCAAAGCCCCAAAGTCCAGCTCGTCTTCTGCGCGGACCGGAGCATCGTATGAGCCTCCCATCCCATCCAAATCTGAACTCGGTCGGCGCAAGAGCCAGGTTAGCATGAGCGGCGAGAGCGCCACTGCGGCAGTCAATGCTGGCAGTAAATGGGAGACCAAAAAGCCAGCGCCGACGAGTGAAGGCAAGGGCGAGGCAACAAAGCCCAGCTCGGCTTCTGGTGGTCGGGCGGCTTCGGCTTCGGTGTCGCTGCCAAGGTCGGCGAATAACCCTGTTGGAGTAGCGTCTGCCTTTTCGTGGATGACACCACCGGCAACGGCAAAGTCTACCAAGACCACGACCGCGGCAGATTAATATGCCTAGCATTGAGCCAACTTTCAAAGGGGTGTACACAAGGGGTAACTAATCCTCGGCAGTAGCAGCGCGGGATGCAGATAGTATTAAGCGATTCGATTATGACAAATAGTTGGTCTGCAGAGTCGCATGCGTACTGCTCTAGCTAGGAATTGAAAAGATGAATGCCCCAATATCATTTATCAGGCCTGTAAAATGCTTTTTATTGATTTCTCCCAAGAATAAAACCGCCCGAGTGAACAAAGTGGAACAAAGTAGTACAAAGTAGAACAAGGTGTTTGAAGTGATTTCCTTTCAGCTCAAATTTATATGCCCAATTCAGATCTTGGAAGGTGGCAGCACACTCAACACCTTGCTGGTTTCGCTCAACTTACTCTTCACCACCGTAAACAGGCCCTTGAACAAGGCATGTGACGCATCGCCCAAGCACTCGTACATCCAGCTCTCGCTCGACGTGACGACGATACCAGGCTCGCTCCTCAGGCGGTCCAGCGCAATGCCCACCTCGCCCTTGTTGCAGGAGCTCACGCCGTCGGCGATGACATACGGGAAGTGGCCGGCGTCGCGCAGGTCTAGAGCCGTCTGCGTGATGCAAATGTGCGTCTCGATGCCGACGAGGGCGACGCGCGAGCCGGGCGCGAGGCTGGCGGCGATGGAGGGGATGAGCATGGAGAACTTTGTCTTGTCGTGGACTTCGGAGACGCCGAGCATGTCGGCGATGGCGGGGACGGTGGCGCCCAGCTTGGCGGCGGTCTGGGTGGTTGCGTAGACGGGGATGGAGAGGTTCTGGGCGTAGGTGAGGAGCTTGACGGTGGTGGTGACGCTTTTTTTTCTCTTTGGTTAGCAAGCATGATGCGGATTGAGGCTGGGTTCGGTTGGTGGTGATGCTGGATTTTGGTGTTGAGAGGAGGATTTTGATACAAGGAAGGGGTGCCTCGGCTCGGGCTCAAGCTTTTTATTACACACTCACATGCTGTCGAATTCATAGATGGCGTTGCGGAACTTGTCTTGCATGTCGCAGACGCTGTTTCATTGGTTGTCAGCCATTGTGATTGATTGATTGATTTTCGGATTTCGTTCCCCGTGGTCAACATAAGATGAATGAGGGGGATCTCATAGCCCCGGTGCCAACTTACAAGATAGCAGGGTTCTCTATAGCAAAGGTAAGCCTCTTGATCGGGAAGAAAGGACCGCAGAAAGCGGTATGAAAACTTACTGAACCGCAGTTCTGTAGGAGCAGCCATTTTGGATGTGATGGGGGGCGTAGAATGCGAGAGAGCGCGGCAGAGAGGACGAGAGAGTCGGGTGTTGGCCGGTGATGAAGGCGGCGAGACGAGGGGGCGACACTTGAGAAGAAGAAGAAATGGCCGTTGCATAAAGAGTTGGACAGAGTCGAGGTAATTGGGATGAGGCGGGAGGTGGATCAACAAGAAGCTTGTCAGAAAGATGCTTCTCTTAATTGAAATGCCGATGGCCGGCCGGGTTTGAGGATCTGATGGCGGGGTTGGCGATTTATAGCGGCATGTGGCTAATACAACTAGGAAGAGGTCGATGGAATAAATGAGCACGTTGAGATGTGATGGATGGATGCAGCAGCAGCAGCAGTATAAATACTACTTACTTATATAAACGAATAAATGAATGTGTGAACGAGTAAATGAGTGAATGAATGCAAGCAACAAAAATGGAATTCTCTCTCGTTGCTCCATTTCCACCTTCCCGGTCTGGCTGGGCTGACTTGCGGCTCGTTAATTGGCTGATGGCCATGATTTGAGATTCATCCCGCAAAGCGCGCATCTGTTTCGGGATTCGCCCCGCCCCATGGAGTGCGGGTAGAGGGAGAGAGTGAGAACGAGAGACACGAGCTTATCTAGAAGCGGCATCGCAGAAAGCCCACGATATGAGCTTCATAAAACTACTAAACACGATCTGATAGCAAGGGGGATGGCATGCACATTAGTACTACTACTGCAATAATATTTGGTTATCAACTGCCTAATACTAGACCTATACAAGGCAAGGCATGCTGTGTTACCGCGCTTGGACTGCATATCATGCATGTCATGGGCAAAACAGCCCTATTGGCTGATGTTGAAAAGAGTCGACAGACATGCTGTCTCAGGAAACACAAATACTACTACTAATAATACTAACACAGCTCCGGATACATAGCTTGATCAATTGTTTCACCGCCAAATCTCTGGATTGAAATTTGAGTCATTGTGAGAAAATAAAAGTATTTCAAATTGCATGGCACTAAAGCAGCGATATGGAGACGAGGTCTCAGTTGTAAATGCAGAATGCATGTTAGTCATATTAGTGTATCCGTCCAAGTGAGACATGTGCTGAAAAGAGACACAAGGGGAGGAAAATTATTTCAAATACGGCGTGCTGCAATTCATTCAGCTCTGCTATATTCCGCTCCATCGGTATACTATACAGTGGAATAATTCGCTGCGTTGCACACTATTACTGCATGTGCATCTTGACTCATGCAGGGATGCAACCTCTTGAATGGCGTCACTCGAATCTGCATCTTGGCACGAAACAGTCTACTGTATCTGTATGCTAGACTACAACGCAGGTGTAACAATAAACTCGTCAATTTTCGATTTATAAAGACTAAAAAAGGCACCGCATATCACACCATTCTATACATGACCATATTCCGTCTATCCATCCCAAACCCAATGATAGTAATAATAATAACTCCATGTCCCAGTGCTTTTTGTATACATGTATATTACGATGCCACCTCCGCAAACCATGTGCGCAGCAATCCCGCCAGCGCGCTCGGCAGCTCCTCCAAATTATGCACAATCAGGTAGTACTGGAACGGGAACGTGTCCAAGTACCGCTCAATCACCACTCTGCTCTCGCCCCCTTCGCTCACAAACTTGGCCTCCTTGAGCTCCAGCACGCTGTCTCCCTTCTTCTTGCCCGTGTCGTCCATAATAATAAAGACAATCATGATGCGCTCCTCCATGGCCTCGCGCAGCAGCCGTCGGATGGAGTCGTGAGCTGAAGATGGTGTCAGTCCGTCCGACAGGATCAGCGCGAGTTGCCATAGGTCTGATCCGCCGCTAGACCGCTGTCGTGCCGTGCGGAATGTATCAATCGTCTGCCGGATCAGCAGTGCGATATCCGTCCTGTCCTGGCCAAAAGTGAATCGCTGTAGCACCTTGGCGCCGGCATCCGAAGCAAAGGGGTCTGTTAGCTCGTGCGCCGTAAAGACGTCGGCACCAAAGCCCAGCACACCAACTTGGCCGGCCTCAAGCATCGTCAGGGAGCGTGAGACCATGACCAGCGATTCCATGGCCAATGCGCCAGATGACGACTCTCCCATACTCTTACTGTCATCCACGCAGAGCATGATCTGGTAAGTTCGCTTAGTCGGGATGCTTCGCCGCATCCAGATCTTGTCTCGCTTGTAGCTGGAAGCGATGTAAGGGATGATGCGCTTAATGTTCAGCCGCTTTCCGGTACGGAACGATCCCGACAGCTTGGTAGACTGAGATGGGGTAAGAATCAGCCGCAGCTGAGATGTCAAGGACAGTGACAAGCTGTGAGACTTGGTTTGAAGCGCAGTCCACTGCTCAAGACAGTCAGAAAAGTCGCGGAGAGGTCGCTGGTTATCCCAAAGGTGAGTTGTCGATAGCTGGGTTGACGCATCTTGGACTTCTTCCTCTTCTTCATCCGCCTTGGCTCTCTGCTCATCATCATCATCTTCGTCTTCGGGCGTAGACTCTTTGTCATAGGCACCCTGTCTCGTCTTTACGCCAGTCCGGGTGTCATCGGCATCGTTAGCAGCCGCGTCCCTATCTTCGTCTGCAGGCTCGCCAAGATCCATTTTGTCGGCCTCTTCTTCGGCCTCCTTTTCGGTCTCGTCTTCTTCCATTAGACGGCTGGTAGGATCTTGCTTCTCTTCATCAATTGCCATAGACTCGTCTAGGGGCTGTGCCTCTTCCTTGTCTGCTGTGCCTAGAGCCTGAGTATCCTCAGCTGCGTTGTCATCCTTTAGATGCTGGAATTCGCGTCTCTCTTGTTCTTCAGAGTCTTGTCCGTGCTGCTTTTCGTCTTCCTCTGGATTTGCGTCCTTAATGTCTAGCTGCTGGCGGTGCCATCTCTCCAATGCATCACCCAGCTTCTTGAAAGGATCACTGCGAGCCTCTTCCTCTGCATTGCCATCGTCAGGCTTATCCGAAGTCTCTTTTGATCGCGATGTAGCTCCCTTGTTTCCAGCACTCGTATCCTGGTCAGCGGCGCCGTCTCCCATATCGCCTTCATCTTGCTGAGCCGCCTTGGCTTGGAATTCATCATCCACATCCATGGATTCTGCGTTTTGGTCTATTCCAGAGCTCTTGACATCGCTAGGGGCCGCATTGTCGTTATCTGCCTTGTTATCCTCCTGCTTAGGCTGAGGCTCAGTGTGGTTCTCTTCCTGTTGTTCCTCTTTCTTCTCCTCTTCTTCTTGCTCGGGCTCCACTTCTTCCTTGATTTCTTCTCCAACGTTTTCTTCAACCTCTTCGGCTTCGCTGACTTCATCATCATCCGCAGCAGTCTCTTCCTCTACCTGCTGCTTTGCATCCTCTTCCATCTCTTCGTCATCAACAGCCTGCGCATCATTAGGCTGCTCTTCCTGCTCCTTGTCGTCTTCCTCAATGTCTGACATGAGATCCAAGTCATCCTCATCCTCTGAGCCAGCCGCATCGTTCTCGTCGAGGTTCATATCTATATCTTCAGGAAGCTCCAACGCATCATTCTCCTCTACTGTTTGGTCTTGGCGGTTTAGCTCTTCCTTTGCATCCACGCCTTCTTCCTCGTCTTCTACTTCGTCGTTCTCGGCTTCATCAGCCTCATTGGCCTCAGGCTCTTGATCCTCATCCTTGCTCTGATCTTGCTCTGCGTCGTCTGGTTTCGCTTCTCCTTCAGTAGCCATTTGCTCGTCGTCTTGCTTCTGACCCTTTGCTTTGTCACCTTCTTGGTCCTTCTCCGCCTTCTCATCATCGCCATCCCACATCTTTTCATCAACGGCAGTGGGATCAAGGTCATCCACGTCACCAACCTCTTCATCCATATCATTCTCCTCTTCTTCCTCTTCATCCCCCTTCTGAGACTTATCTTCCTCCTCTTCAGCACCATCCACGCTATTCATATCTCCCTCAAGCTCCTCGTCTGCCATGTCGACTGCGTCCTTCTCATCTTCCATCTCGTCGTTCTTCTCTTTATTCGCTTCTTGTGCAAGCTCAGAAAGGTCTTCATCAGCCTGGATATCCTTGCTAATATCTTCAGCACCCTCGCCGTCTCCGAGGCCAGTGCCGGATTCTACTTTGCTGTCGGCACCTGACTTCTCGTCTGATTTCTCTTGTGGCGTGCAGAATCCTTGGGAGGCGATCTGTGTGAAGGCCCTTGTCATGCCATACCCCATCTTCACTGTGGCACGGTGGATATCCAGGCCGGTCGTGATAGACTGTTGGCATAGTGCTGAGAATTGGTCCAAGATTGGTGACGCAACAGTAACGGCGCTCATTGCGGCCATGCTTGCCAACGGCTGTGAAAGATCGATTTTCTGCAATGAACGAATACACTGCTGGAGAATTTTCTCAATGTTTTTCATATACAGCTGATTGATCATAGAAAAGAATGCCTCGCTATGCCTCTTCAGCCAGGCCGCCTCATCCTCCTTTCTTGGAATCTCTGCTCCAGCCTTCTTTGCATTCTCAACTGCTACAAGAACTGTGTCGCATAGAGTGGCAATTGATTCCACAAAGCCCAAAAGATCCATCGTATGACCTTGAGCTTCTAGCGGAACATTGGTAGTCTGGTTCCAAACACGAAGCTGCTGGAGAATGAAGGCAACATCAGGATTGCCCTGGATAGCTTCGGTGACGGCCAATTGTAGCCCAGCCAAATCTCGAGTGACTTCTTCCTCTAGTTGGGCATGTGCATTCGACGTTAGAAGCGCAGGAAGTTTGACCAATTCACAAAACCTCTGTGAATGCTGCTCAATTGCAGTCGTCCACACTTGAAGCTTTTGAATCAATGCACTGTGATCGAGCTGGCCCAATTTTCCATGTACACTCAGCAAGTGGATAGCAAATCGCAATCCCTGAACGCACCATGGAAGGAGTCGTGACAAGTCGGTACTGCTTTGGTTTCGAGATAAGCCATTGAGCTGTTCAAATTTGCCCAGATCTTGGAATTCGAGCAAGGTCTGTTGTAGCGATCCAAAGGAAGACATGACGTTCGCAAGGCTGCTTCGCTGAGACAGAGCAAAATGAATAAATCCTTCCACGAAGCCTATACTTCGTGTGACCTCGGCGCCGGTCAAATCCTCAGAATGCTCTCGAGCAGCATTCCTAACTTTCGGTGCAAGATCAAGAGTCTTATGGAAGTAATATTCTGCATCACTGAGAATGCTAGAATCAGAAAACTCCAATGGCACAGTTGAAGCAAGTACGATAGAGAGTGATTCTTGCTCAGCTAACTTGTCTTGGCCAAGGTTGTACCGCAAACCCATTCCGCGTAAATCTCGCAGTGTGTCGGCAAATAACTTGCGCTTTCTCGTCTTCATGTGCTTGACTTCCTCTTTGTTCTCATCAGTCAAGGTCGAAGGCGTTTCTTTCTTCAATTCGGCCATCGATTCTTCCAAGCTGGAAAGATATGAATCCAAAGACTGAGGAACAGAACTGGTCATCTCGGGGCTGGCAGCCACTTTATGCATCACAGATACTGTTTTTACCACGTTACCAAGGCGTTTGCGCTTATCCAGCCATCCAGGAAGAGCTGCATTCAAAGATTCAATGACAACATTAGGCACTTCAGCTACCACAGCCTGGCCGTCTAGGGCGGCCTGCTGGGTTATTGTCATATCAGGAACGCCCTGCTCAATGACTGATTTCATTTCTGTGCCCAAAATTCCACGGAATTTTCTAACGATTCTGAAAAGCTTTTGGTGAGATTTCTTGGCGCTTTCTCGGAGAGCGGTGATGTTGGTATCCTTCCAGCTAGCCATCAGTAGAACATCTTTCATTTTCTTATCAAGCGTGGCCCGGCCCTTTTGGATGGCGGTTTCAGCAGACTTCTCATAACGAGAATAATAGAAGATGAAATTCGTAAGAGCATGGCAGATGACCGTCAAGCTGGGATAATCCTTCACGAGAAGCTGAAGATGGCTCTGGAGCTGTTTCAAAAGCGACAGACGAGTTGCAAATTGGCCAATAATCGAGGTCAAAAAGTATGTTTCCAAGGTCTGGATAAGTGACGCAGCATACTCTTTCAGCTCTGTGGGAGACTCAACCATTGAAAGGGGAACAGCAATGACCACTTGATAAGCAATGAACCACCAAGAATAAGCGTCCTCTTGGCATTTCTCTTGTTCCATTTCAAACAGATTAGCCCATGTTGACAGTTCTAATCGTCGCCATCGAATAATCGTATCCGTAAGCGCGTTGTAGAGCGATAGAACAGCATAGACCTTGCTCGCCCATCCACCAAACTGCCATTCATAGACGTGAGCATGCAGTTGCTCCACCTTGGGTAGGATCTTAGCCAAAGGATCTTCGTGGATGAGTTCGAGAACGCTATTGCAGTACTTGATGACGTCTGCCAGGGGCTGCATGTGGCCAATTTCATCCACAAGCTGCAGCTCACGGAAGCGGGCCTTGATCTTGCCAACGAGAATCACAAGTTGTCGAGCTTCGGGCAAGTTAGGGCTAGTATAGAAGCTGTATGACTTGTGTTTTTCAGCTGTTTGCAGCCTGTTGAGTTTCTCGTCAAGCATAAGCATCGTGCTCGCGAGCATTCTACTGTTCAGCTCACGATCAAGATATGACTTATCCTTGATCTCATTCGCGACTCGATCGCCCAAGTCTTTACTCAAGTTCTGAATTGAAATCTGAGCATCTTCTCTATCCAAGAAGATCCTTCTATGAGCCTCAGAAACCTTGAGCGACATATTACGCACGAAATCTTTCTTGTTTCCTGGACGTTCAGTCTCTGTATTCGCATCGTATGTTGGGAACAGCTCGTTAAACTCTTGCTCGTCGATTTCCTCTTCATCCTCAAGCGATCCACGGAATTGATAGAGGCTGCCCTTCGTCTCTTCAGCTTTCCTGTCTGCCTCTAGCTTCTTAGTCCAATCATCATAGAATCCATGGAAGCTTGCAAAGATTGCCTCTCGCATGCCTGGTCGGAAACATTCGCTTCCTTCAATATTCACAGCGACTCGGGCAAGGCTGAGAAATTCAAAGTTCTTCTCAGAGGATAATTTCGTGGTAATATCCCAAGTTGAACCCCCGAAGAAAGGTGTCATGTCCAGAAGCTGCGTCGTTGATGGCGTCAGTGATGCAGCCGCAGCCGCGTCATAAAGCGATAAGCCAACAAGCAAGCACTGTAAGAGATTCGCGGCAGGTCTGGTCATGTCTTGGTACGCTTCAAATCGAGCAGTAAGTCGATCTTGGAGACGTTTCACATTTTCCTTCACCAGTGCAAGTCCTTCTCTTTCTCCGGGAGCATTTGTGTCATTAGATGTCTCCAATGCAGATCGAAGAGCCGGACTCGTGATGGCCTTCAAGATGTTGGAAAACTCGGCATGTAGTCGACCAAGTTCTGAAACTTCTGGCCGGAAAACTGGTTGTACTTCGTCGGGCAAAGGTCCCATATTAGAAAGCTCTTGACTGAGAAGTTCAATTCGTTCATTTGTATTCTGCCCGGTAAACTTTCTCTCATACGCTATCAGAGAGGATATGTTGTTGGACAAACTGTTTTGAAGCTCTTCGTAGAACTCTCTTTCGATCTTTGGACGCAGCTGAGGATCAAAGACACGATCCGGAACATACAGCTTCAGAACTCCCACACTAAAGTGAGTCCACGCCAATGCCGAGAGATATGTATGCCGGCTGTCATTTTTCTCTACAAGTAAAGAAACCAAGGCTGGTATCAGATGTTGCTCCGCAACTTGCTGGAGATGAAGAGGTTCAATGCTCTGCAAGAAGGTTCCAAAGAGGCTAGTGCCTGGCAATTGAATGGATTGCTTCTTGACCTGCTCCTCTGCATTGAGATAAGCGTGAATAGCAGCGTCTTTGAGGCTCGGATCATGAGCTCCGAAGACTTCAAAGATCAGCTGCTGAAGAACCTTATTCAATTTTGGCAGTGGATCAGTGGCCACTTCAGCCGACAGAGTGGCGATATGTCGTCCAAGAGCAGGTAACTCTACATCTAGCAATGCCAGAGATGCGAGACTAACTCCACCCATCGCTTGCAATTTAGACCACAGCGTAGGCGCAAACGTTCCATCCCATGCAAATTGGTCTTGCTGCACTAAACAATCCATAGACTGTAAAAGTGCCGCTTCTTTGGAGACACTCATAAGTGATAGCCTTGCCTTTGTTGGAACATTGGACAGAATGGACAGATCTCGGATTCCGCTATCCAACGGCATTCTAGGCGAAATAGACCGAAGCATATCGAACTGTCTCAGAGACTCAAATTCTTTCGCCAAGAATGGTAACAGTTCAACCTCTTCATCTGCAATTCGGCTCTCCAGAGACTCGATTCCAGTAATAAGATCATTTACCAAACCATCTGTTGTGAGAACACCATCCCTGATGATTTTGTAAGCTTGCTCAAGAGTCTGCTGAGCTTTTGACAAATCCATAACAGAAGCTCCAGCTTTCCACCGTAGGCTATCAAATCGGGTACCCAGTCGGTCAAGCTCCATGGATCGGTCAAGAACTGACTTGTCAGGAATGGGAATGGGTCGCATTAAGTTCCAGAGCGACTCCATACTCAAACCGGTACTCAGTTTGAATCCATTGTCAAAGTCGTCCTCTAATCTTCCTAAGATATAAGAAGCGAGCTGACGGTTATTATCGGACTGTGCAGCCAGTGTCTGCTTCTTCAAGAGTGCGGTGCCCTGAGCCAAGTGAGCTTGGAATGTGGCTTCATCAAAATCAGCCCTCGTTGCAAGAGCAATCGTGCGATCGATATAGCAACAGATAGCTCTGATGAACTGAGTGCCCTATTATAGTGAATTAGCAGCTTTTCGCGCCATTCCAGCCAAATCATTTTATTTGGTACTCACCTCCAAAGTGTCATATGACAACATTTCAAGTCCAAAGAATTTCGTCAAAGCATTCAGAAGTGAAGAAATAAAGAAACCAATCTTCACAGTAGAGTCTTTTGATACGGCAGCAACACGATCACTAATGAGAGATCTCTGCAGTCTGTTCAAGGAGACCAGCTTTGATGAACGAGCCTGTGACTGTTGCGCAGTGATAATGTTTTGAATCTGATACAGGTGACGGTAGGTATCGTAACGAGCAGCGTTCCACCTAGCCGCGTCGACAGAAGGAAGCATATTACCAACAGTAATGTTATTAAGGGGGTGAAGCGGCTAGTTCAAAGTTAGGAGTCGCATTATGCGTATGAGCGAAGAAAGGTTAACTTACCTGAGAATTAGCTAGAGCATCAGAAGAAGTGCCCGCCAGGTGAGAATACAGTTCCTTGAGAGATAGCTGCAACCGAGATCCCAACGGCGATTCTAAAAAGCTTAAGAATTCTTGTACAAGGCTCAAGTATGAGGCACGGTCAGTTGTAGTCGAATTTGCGAATCTTGGAAGGAGAGTTACGTCTTTGATAGAAAGGTTCTCCAGAGAAACTTGGCTAGCCTCTGCATCAGCTTCTTCGGAAAATAAGGCATCCGAATACTCTGTGGATTTGAGGTATCGCTGGAGGGAGCTCTCTACATGCGACATCCTAGCAAGGCTTGCATCCATGACAGGCGGTGGGGTGTACATGTGAATCTCAATGGCACGATTCCTCATAGCACGAGAAAGTTCACCATGGCGGGGGTCCATGGTCAAGAAAATACGAAACTCCGGGTGAGGTCTAACAATTCGAGGTTCTCCTCCAGGACCACAGTGCTCGTTGATGCTAAGGAACCCATTGGGCTCAAGCAAAGAGTTCAATCTATCCAAAACGGAAGCGTTGCACATATTGGCGTTATCCAGGACGAGCCACTGGCCAGTCTCTAATGCCTTTACAATTACTCCATCAAGCCATTCGAAGCGAGGATTTGAGAGGACCAGGGGACTGCGGAGGATGTCTAGAGCTCGGGAAAGCGACATATACACTTCAGAGCCCTCGGCAATCTGCTGGAGTAAAGTTTCGATGGAGGCACGAATGGAAGCAATACTATCGCTATCGCCATTATAGCTGTCGAGTTGATAAAGCAGCTGCAGAACATTGCTTGGAGTTTGAGCAGGAACAACCGACATGATAGACTGCTGCAAGAAATCCCTCAAGTTTCGGATAGTAGCGTTGATCTCGCGTAAGGGATCAGCTTGCTCAAAGCCTCCAACAAGATCCATAGTATCAATATCCGCATTCATGGGGAACACAACAAGCGGCTTTCCGGCAAGAGCTGCAACATACTCTAACAACACAGATTTACCATATCCGGAAGGACTGCTGAGAATACAAGGGATATCCTGCTTTACACAGAGCATTATGGACTCAAGTTCTGGGAGCCGTGGTACGATATCAATGCTGGGTAGTCTCTCTGGCTGGGAGCTCAAATTTCTGTCCAATAGAGCAAGACCAACCTGGCCAAACTGAGAGCCGAGGTCATGATAGAAGTGACGAGAACGAGGCTGCCATGTAATAACCCGTCGGAATATCTTGTCCACCTCCGCACGGTCGGCTTCAGTCCGGAATCGCTGTCTGATTACGATGTCAAGGAAGTCTTCAACATGCCGGGTTTTCAGGAGCGGATCTGACGAGCTCAGCAGGTTGAGCCATCTGAGCACGTCTCGAAGATTGAACTCCCACGGGCTACCTTGTGCGCCAAAAGACTTCTCGACAAGGAGGTGATGTTCAATCTGCGATACAAACTGGATCAGCAAACCGACGACTTCGTCGGACAGCTGTGGGAAGCTGTGGCTGGCAATCAGCTTGAGGTCATCATCCTTGAAAACATCGGCATATACAACGACAAATCGGTTGACAAAGGAAGCAGGGAGTCCCTTTCGGCCACCGCCTTGATGGTGGGGATTTTGGGCAGCAAAGAGACGGAAGTTGGGATGGCGCTTGAACACCTGATCAAGTTCCGAGATGTACACCTCTCCACGGTGATCCAAGCAGGCGTTTAAACCCTCAAGAACAGACTGCGAAGCAAGGTTCATCTCATCGAGAAGAACCCATTCACCCTTCTGCATCGCTTGGAGGAAAGGTGCATCTCGCCATGCAAAGTTACCCGCCTCTTCTCCCTCGACAGGAACATCCGTTCCGAAAAGATCCATCAAATCAGTCTGATCTGACAGATTGATTCTTGTCAACGGTCGGCCGCACGCTTGAGATAATGCGACAACCAAAGAAGTTTTTCCAACACCAGGGCTTCCTTCTAGCAGAATAGGTTTCTGTGTTTGCATAGCTCGAATGACTCTCATCGCGTTTAGTCGTGTCGTTGGTGCATGGAAAGCGAAACTTGAAGGATTTGAAGCAGCCTCTGTTCGAGGCGCACTGAACCCTCCAATAGTCAAGCTAGAATCAGTGACAGTAAGCTCGGGCTGTGTTTGATAAGTAGTGGTAACGTCTCGGCCAAGTAGCTCTCCCAATTTGCTCAAGCATTCCACCCGCTGGCGGTGAATGGCGTTGATATCCGTCGCCAGGATAGCGGAAGGGTTAGCACCCAAGCTATCTACGAAGATAGCAGCAGCACCATGGACAATTGAGAGGACAACGTCCTCATCTGTAGATGAATTAATGAACTGAACCCAAGCAAGAACCTCACGTACGGAGAATGGGGCAGTAGCCATAGGTCGAAACGTGGCGCCAAACCAAGCCGCAAATTTGACAACAGCTTCTGCATAGGTTTTGGCGCCCTCTGTCAGTTTTGTCCGAGTTATGTCGTAGATATCGTCACTATCTGACAAAGGAGGAACCCATATTTCGGTGAAACGGTTTCGCAGAGCTGGAGAAAGTTCCTTTTTACCAAAGTCACCGCCAGGGTTCATGGTAGCAAAGAACTGGTAGCCGTCTGCACCAACAACAAATGAATTATCCACTCCCTTTTCGGCTAAAAGAAGTGTTCTTTGAGGTTCAAGAACTGAGTTCAGTCGTTCCAAAACAGAGTCATCAGCTAATGAGATTTCGTCAAGAAGGAAGAAATGACCACCTCGCATAGCCTCAACAAGAGCACCATCTGACCACTCGAATAGAGCCATGCTTCTGGTCTCATTCGATGCTATCCGCTCTTTAGTCTGTTCCGGGATGCTCTCGAGGACTGCATTGCCAAGCGACTTATACCTCTCCAGTCTATCTGCTGCCGAGCCAGAGGTATCAACATTGCACTGTTTCAAAACCTCAGTCACATCAACATCTAGAGCCTCGAGGATAGCACCTCTGTTTCTTATAGGGCGTTGAGAACCAATGATGTCTCCAGTTTCTGTGTTTTGGTGGGCATTAATAATATGCAATTGTCTACCCAAAACCTCGGCGAGCAGCTGGACAACAGTTGTTTTACCGCATCCAGTTTCACCAACCAGGAGAACAGGCTCATTGTTCTGTAAAGCGCGAGACACCAGCACATACAGCCTCCTGATTGCGTGGGTCCAGACAACGCCCTGCGCATTGGATCGGCCGGTAAGATGCTTCAGTTCTGGCGCCAATTCTGCAGAGTAAAGATCATGAGGATTTAGCGTAACTTTGAACACTTTCTCTATGACTTGTTTCACAGCTAATCTTTCCTCGTCGTTGCGCACTCTTTCGGCCAGGAGCATAAATCCATGCGCGGCAATCTCTTCACGAGTATCTGCCTTTCTAAGGGCCCATCGAAACAGATCTCGAAGAGTAGCAAAACTGTCTTTCTGCTCGAAGAGTCTGCTCGTCTGGCGGAGGCGCGACAGTTCCTTGTAGACATTGACAATGCGTCTGCAGTCGGGAGGCGAGGTATTGCGGCTACGCTGCTGGAGAATGAACTCCAGCTCGTCTTCAGGAATATCGTCGAAATGCAATTCGAGGAATCGATTTCGGAACGCTCTGGATAGCACCTTTCTGCCTCCATAAAGGCCAGGAGGGTTTTGAGTAGCAAAGAGAATAAAGTTTTCGTGGGGCTTAACAATTTCCTGCGTTTCGGGGATTAACAGTTCGCGATTATCGTCGAGTAAACGGTTGAGAGCTTCGAGAACGTCAGTGGGTGCCAAGTTCAACTCGTCCAGAACAATCCAGTGTCCCTGTCGCATAGCCTGAACCAAGAGACCCTCTTGGAAGCGCAGCTTCCCATCAGGTCCTGAGACATATGTACCCAGATACTCCTGAAGATCGGTATGCTCGTGGTTATTGATTCGGACGAATCGATTACCAGTAAAATTTGCCAAGTATTCAATCATACTTGTTTTACCAGCAGACGTAGGTCCTTGAATCAAGATAGGGAAACGCCTCGTGGAAGTTGCTCTAACAAGATTAAGTAGATTTCTCTCCACATAAGGTGTTATGATGTAATCATCTCGCTCGATGGGGGACTGTTCTCCTTGAAATAGCCAGTACTGTCGGTCACGACTCTGGTTCTGGAATTTGACATAATTTCTACCATCGCCCGGGTGCTTTGGGGGCTGGGAAAGAAGAGACTGCGGATTTCCATGCTTGTCTAGAAGGTGGTGATATATTAATGGCAGAAGCATTTTTTCAGAATTTCGATCCAGTAACGTCAAGAATCCCATGGAAAATCCTTCATACATGGCCCGTCGTAGGCCATAGAAGGGTGCTATTGTGTTGACATAACTCAGTACTCGGGTCAGCGTACGAAGACTGAAATGAGGGACTTCGTTGGCTCCATCTACAATTCGTTTCTCTTCTGCCATTCGTTTAGTGTTGAGATAGAGGCGCGCAATGTCATCTCCCGCTTGGTCGTTCTTATTGCTACCGTTGCCCAAGTATGTCTTGATGATTGTGAGGAGATCTTTCAAGTCTCTATCGGGACTTTTCACGTAGAGCTCAGTAAACCTAGATCGAATACCAATGGGCAAATCTCTCTTTCCAACATCAGTTGCCGGGTTCATGGCACCAAAAATGCGGAAATTGGGGTGTGCCACAATCTTCTCAATCTCTCCTGTTTCAGATAGAAGGATAGACGGTTTCTCATTCGGTCCAGTAAGAAGGTCTGTGATGCTCTCGAGAGTATCTGGTGAGGCCAAGTTGATCTCATCCAAAAGGACCCAGTCGCCATTTCTGACGGCCTTTACCAGGTTTCCTTCCACAAAAGAGAATGCAAAGCTGGATGACCCGCCCGAAATTTGTATCTCAAACTGCTCAAGAGTACGCGCGAACTGATCCCATCTAGGCTTTAGGTCCAGTAGAGTTTGCAGCTTCGACTGAGTCTTCCGCCTCTTCGTGGGCTGTGCATCCCCATTCCTCTCCTCGGCCTTCTCCGAATGAATGCGTTCCAGTTCAGACACAATCTTGAGGAACATTTTCGGCGCCTCTCTCCACAGCTTGGCTAATCTTGACCACTGCCCCTTAGCAAAGCACTTTCCGACTTGCTCGAGATATTTTTGGTTTTTGGATGCAGATATTCCCGTTGCTCCAAAGAGATCCTCAAACTCTTCTTTCAGGGGCACAGCGAGACTTCGGACGTTGACCGGTTTGAATCCACCCAACAGATCACCCACCTCACTTTGCTGTGAAAGGTTGACCGCGATAAGCTTATGGCCAAGCGACTCGGCCAATTGTTGAACGACTGTTGTTTTTCCTATACCCGTCTCTCCAACGAGAAGTACTGGTTCGTTGAGTTTGACGGCTACAGCAATTTGCTCCAACAGCTTTTTAGCATGGGCAGTGCTGGCAAATGGTCGTTTTGATTTTTGTAGTCGGGCTACCGTCTTCTTCTTCCGCAGCTGGACACGCCCAATGCTGAATTGAACATCATTCTCCTCCAAAGGGGGTATATTGGCAGTCAAATAATGGTCTGCCCGTTCTTTGGACAAATGCATCTCTTCGGCAATAGCGTAAATAAGCTGCTTGCCAAGCTCATCATCTGGACAGCTTCCCACGAAACAGTCAACAGCTTCCATAAACATCCAATCGCGCGTTGTTTCGGTTATGGGCTCCTCTCCAGTCGTTGAACCAGCCGCCAGCAGGCACTCTTGCAACCGCCGACACCACTTGAGCAAATCCCGCAAGTTCATTTGTCGATCCATTAGTCGACCGCGAGGCAAGGCACGAGGTCCGTTGCTAATTTGAGCCAGACGACTAAAGACGGCAATGATTCCGGGAAGAAACTTTCGCAGCATGGGATAGGTTTGCAGAACCACTTCTTCCAGTTCTGATTGAACCATAGGCTCAGTAGTCAGAGACTGCCAGAAGCGCATGCCAACAATGCTAGGAAGGTTCTCCCGTCCATTCATGCCCCGGGATGTTCTAACAGTCGCAAAAAGGCGGAAGGTATTCGCAGCTTTTATCCTCTCTCCTCGGCTCGGAATCAACAGTTCGTTTCGCTCGATCAGGGGAAGAAAAGTGCTGAGAACTTCGGTAGGGGCTCGGTCCAGGTCCTCCACCAATACCCATCGGCCTTCTTTAATAGCTGTGGTCAGCACACCCGGACGCCACGAAAAGCTACCTGGTTTTGAGTCTGTCGAGTAGAGGCCGATGAGCATCTTTGCGTCGGTCTGCTCGTTCAAGTGCAGCGTAACCATGCTGGAGTACATTCCAAGCTGCTTGGCCATTTCATGGACCAACGCCGTCTTTCCGACACCGGGTAGGCCGTGAAGCAGGATAGGTTCGGGTTTGCGAATCATGGCGGCAAGTCGTTCAAGGTTATTCGTAGTGGTCGCCGTCATTACAAGGTCTGAGGAGTTGTCATCTGGCATGAGTGGTCGCGGGAGAACGATTTTGCCGTAAGAAACGGCATATTGAGTGAGGGACTGGAGGACTGATTCGTGGTTGTGTTCGGATTCCTGATCTTCTCGAGCAACTCGCTGCCGTAAAGCCACAATCTTCTTCGCACGTGCATGCTCATGCAACGACAGAAACCCATAATCCGCCGGTGCACCGTCGAAATCCGCAGTAATCGCATTCGCATTGCCGACGTGCGTGTCAATAAGAGATTCAAGTTTGTAATCGGAGGCGTGAAACAGTTGGCAGAAGATGCGAATCGCAAGGTATCTCACTGCTCTGCTCTCATGCGCAAACAGGCTCTGTAAATACTCGGGTGAAATCAATGGGCTGAAAGTTCTCAGATCAAAGCTGAAAAGTCTCCAATATGCTAGCAAAACCTGCAACAATGCATCTGCATCCAGGCCCAGTGAAGCGTCGAGGGCTGGCAACACCAAGTGAAGTGAGGGTCCTGGCGCGGCTCCATCGCCAGCTTTACCGGAACATCGAAGAAAAGTCGAAAGATATGGCGCAAACGGCAGAATTCTAGCTATGGCTGAGGCAACTAATAAGCGTCGTGGTCCATTGCCGGCGTTGAGAATCCATCGTGCGCAAATGTCTGAAAAAACGTCTTCAAAATGCACCAAGATTCGCTCTGTAAGTGATGGTGAGAGCGCCGCCTCTGCTACAGCGTCAAAGAGCTTCGTCGACGACTGATGCTTGATAATTTCAAGCAATTCAGAGGGCAGATGATCCAACACAGCCGCATCCCTAAGGAGCGACCTCCTCTGCCTCGAGACATCAATCATGGCCATGATTGCGCTCTGTCGAACGAATTTTCGCTGCTCTCCAGAGTGTCGCCTTCGCGCCTCTTAACTTTTTTTTTCTTTATATGAGAGCCCGCCAACTTTTTTTTTCCTAGTCGGGCACAAGGGTGCATCAAGGAGGGGCACTCGGCGCTACGAATTTCCGGGCCAATCAGGATCCGCCGTCATCCCGGCAGACTGAAGCTTTCGAAAAACTTCAAGGCCAGGCATCTTACGAGGGCCAGCGATCTGAGAGAATACCCCACGAATTGCGAATTGCAGCCAATCCCTCTCAACAACAAACAATGGCTCTCCCGTGTCGGTTTGCGGCGCGCAGCTGCGCTCGCCAGTTGCGATCAGCCACCTCTTCTCGATCCTCCGCACAAATGCTCCGAGTGTCATGCACAACGAGACGGTACAACTCAACAGAGGCCGACGCCGCAAACCCCAAGATTGCCGACATTGTCGACCAGATCAGCAAGCTGACGCTGCTGGAGACTGCCGATTTGGTCTCAAGCCTAAAAGTAAAGACATGGATTCCCCAAGGGCACGGCGGCGTGTCCAATCTGCCATGGTCGAACAGCCAACTAACATACGTCTTTTAAATAGAGCAAACTGAACATTCCCGATATGCCCATCGGCGGCTTTGCTGCCGCTCCTGCTGCTGCCCCCGCCGCTGCTGTTGAGGAAGCCGAGGAGGCCCCTGCCGCCCCTGCCGAGAAGACTCTCTTCACCCTGAAACTGCAGTCAATTGACGCCGCCGCCAAGGCCAAGGTCATCAAGGAAGTCAAGGGCCTGCTGGGCTTGAGTTTGGTCGACAGCAAGAAGTTCGTCGAGAGCGCGCCGAAGATGATGAAGGAGAACGTGCCCAAGGAGGAGGCCGAGAAGATCATTGCCACCATGAAGGAGCTCGGTGCTGTGGTCGCAATGGAGTAAAGGGGATGGAGGAAGAAAAGGAGAAAAATATCTTGGGAGCATTCGCATGATCTTTATGACACGATAGATGGTCGAGGTACATGTACAACAAAAATTTTATGTATTATATATCAAAGAAGAGATTCAATTTTTTTCTTATCCTACGTTTTTCATGATGCGAACAAGTCGTTCTTGCGGTGTTATTGGAGTTGTCTTTACAACTTCGACTTCAATTATCATTTTTCAAGCAATTATATTTCGAAAATTATTTGGGTATCTCAATGTTCCGTGCGACTACATGCAGGTTTCATCCTTCGATGCGATGCATCCTAACAACATAACGCCGCCCAATGCTATATATACTAAAACAACATCCAAAAGTTGAAAATCAATGGTGGTTGCCATTCGTCGTCTGCAGGTGCTGACACCGCTGCATCTCCATCTCTTTGGTGAAATCTTCTTCTTCTTCGGTCAGAAGCCGGTCGTCGTCGTCGCCAAAGTCGCTAGTCTCTTCCCAGAGCTTGGTCATCTCGGCACCCTCTCCTTTGGGCACAGCCCAGATCCTCTCACGCTCTCGCTTATGTCGCTCGCGATCCTCTTCGATGCGTTGTTCAACTTGACGCTTATCTAGGCCGTGAGTCGTGGGCCGCCGCCGAGATTTCGGCTCGGAAGCCGGGGCGTCTGACATTTCAACGTCGCCATTGGGGGAGGCAAGGCCTAAATCATCATCATTCGTTCCTCTCTCTTTGATGACATCCTCAATCTGGACAACGGCCTGGTGCTCCAGAAAGCCCTTGTTTTGCAGCCCTATCAAAACCTATCGACGTGGCGTCAGTCAAGTCAACCAACGTGAAAAGAGAAACAGCGCCTAAGCATACCTTGCGGACAACTTTGACATTGGCCGCTCCAGAGCCATCATCGGGGGCCACAGCATCAACGACTCTGATGATGTCTCGTTGCATCATGCGGATATAATCAGAGTGGCCATCTCGCTGCGCCAGGTCCAGGAAGTGCTCAATGAAGTACATGATATTGGCACGAGTGTTCATGTTATTCTATTCCAACATCAGCTTCATGGCCGGTATCCAACATTGCATCATACGGTGCAGTCCGTCTTCTCGCTTACCCGCTCGACCTGCTCAAGGATACATGAGTGAAGGTCCTCGTCCATGTCCTTGTATTTGAGGGCATATTGCGCAGCTTTTTGCGCCGAAGCAACCGAAGCGTTGAGATGCTGGAGCTGCGAGCTGAAGCGCATCCGCACCTCAAAAGGATCCGCCATTTTTGCGGGTGATGCCTCCGCCAAAGGATTTTTTGGCAAAGCGGCGATGTCGAGTCTGGATTGCCGTGGCTGCAGATGCGCGACGCAAGGCTGAACAATTAGGCCCAGTCCTGTGTGAGCTGTGAGTGGCGTGTGCCTCAGTGTGGCTGAACTGGCTGAACCCGCTAAGAAATGCAGAACCTACAAGCACTAATACAGTAATACACACAAACGCTGCACCCAACGTGAATGAATCTTTCTTTTTTTTTTTTCGCTAGTCTGAATCAGCTTACTGGTCATGCTCCGTATTACTGCCCCGACCTTTTTACTGCTAATATCAATCTCTATCCTATTCATTTGCCCATGCGCGCCACGGTAAAGAGCCGGAAACGAACCGTCAAATCGGCCCAACAGCCGTAGATTTGGCCCCCCTTGGGCACTTTAGGCCACCGAGACACAGCGCCTCCGACGGGTTGCCAAGTTTAGAACCCCTGAGCTCAAAACACGCAAATACTATGATATTGTACCCTGCCTTCTAGTATATACAGTAGCAACAGATTGTCCATGTACTCCGCAAAGTGATTCATCCACCTGGGATATTACCACCAAATACCTACTTGTAATACTACTGCCGGTAGTACTGCTCCGTATTCAGCTCTCTGCAGCATTAGGAGAGGTATGTAGCAATACAGTCGCAGCACCTACCACTTCGTGTGTTAGTGGCGGGCGGCGACAGCGAAAAACTTCGGGGCAGAGCTGAAGGGTGAGTCTGAAGCGATGAAACATCGTCGGCTGAGCCGTTATTCATGCCGTGTAAAAGAAGGCAAATCCAGGCTGGCCGGTGCATTCCATTCCGCACGCTGCCGTGTTTACACGAAAATCCTTGTCCCCTTTTTGGCATATTTTGACGATCTGACTGGGCAGCAACCGTTATGGAGGGGGGTTCAGCCGTTTAGGGGGCGGTTTGGCCCTTTTTTTTTTACCCTTACTCGCAGCAACCTAGTTTTTCTATTTATTGCAACTTGGGCCAGCTTGAGATACCAGAACATCCCGGCAGTCTTTTCCCTCAACCCCCTGTTCTTGACACTTGCAAGCCTGGCAACAACTTCGGTGGCCATCCTTCGTCCTTTTTTTTCCTTCTGTCTCTCTTCTCTTCAGTCCTTCTTTTCAAATAGAATATTTGGTCTTTTTGGCCGCTTGGTCACCGCTAGTAATAAAAAAACTAATTCCGGCGCCATGTCTTCCTCCAACATGCTGGCTCTCACGCATCACAGCACGCCCCAGCCTCCTCAGGACCTGACCATGGCGGTCTTGGGCTGCGGTAAGTGGACATAACCTCAACGTGGCATTGGCTATGATGATGCTCGTTGGGAGCCGTATTTGGTTTGAGAATCTGCGTGGCTCATTATTTCTGTCTGGTATAGGGACCATGGGAATTGCCATCCTCAATGGCATCCTCACCTCCCTGGTCGAGATGCAGGGCCCCAAGCCGCTGCAGTCTGGCGCCTCTACGCCCGCAGAAGATGTTCCGCGCTCTCTGCCGTCTCGCTTCATCGCCTGCGTGAGAACTCCGGAAACGGCCAAGAAGGTCAAAAGTGCCCTCTGGGAGCACTCATCCGTGCTCAAGGTTGTTCGCAATGAGAATCTGTCCGCCGTCCAGCAGGCTCAGGTCATCCTGCTGACCTGCAAGCCCTACATGGTCAAGGAGATTCTGGGGGCACCCGGCATGGCCAAGTCGCTGCATGGCAAACTCCTCATCAGCGTCTGCGCTGGCATCACGGTCGAGCAGCTGGAGATCGCCCTGCACGGCGCGGTCCCCTCCAAGGATCCCGAAGAGGATGGCCGCTGCAGAATTGTTCGGGCCATGTGCAACACCGCGGCCCTTATCAGAGAGTCCATGACTGTCATCAGCGCTACTGTCCCGCCCCTGCCCCTGGAGACAGAGCTCCTGGTTACCTGGATCTTCAAGCGCGTGGGTGACGTCGTCTATCTGCCCGCGCGATACATGAACGCCTCAACGGCCCTGTGCGGCTCTGGACCGGCCTTTTACGCCCTTTTCCTCGAGGCTGCCATCGAGGGAGCCGTTGCAATGGGTCTCCCCCGTGCTGAAGCAACCAGGATGGCAACGCAGACCATGCGAGGCACGACTGGTCTCATCCAGAGTGGGGAGCACCCAGCTCTTCTCAGAGAGAAGGTGTGCACTCCTGGAGGCTGCACCGTCAACGGAGTCCTTGTTCTTGAAGAAGAGCGCGTGCGCGGGACCATCTCCAAGGCTGTACGAGAGGCGACCTTGGTGGCGGGCCAGCTTGGTAAGAACATTCAGGCCGCTAACAACGTCCCTCAAAATGACATTCACCCACACTACGACGAATAATTGTTTACGCCGGCTGGAACGAGTTTTCTAATTTAATGACTGTTTTTTAATGAAAGAAGCATGTAATATATCATGTTTGCTAGCTCGGTTTTTCCTGTTATGCAATAGAATACATAGAGCCTTTTCCCCCCTGAAAATGCCGTATCAAGACCCATCCAACGCCTGCTACTATTTACTTTTATTAGTGAGACTAAGCCTATATTATGCCACGATAATCTGTTTCACGCATCTTCCACTCTAGCCTTCTTGCTGAACGAAGCGTCGGCCAAAGACTCATCCAGTTTCCGCTTCCCATTTAATTGATTCGAATGCTTGACAGCACGATCGTGAGCTGCCAAAAGCCTGGCGTATTCCAACTCGACACTGCTCAGTGTTTCTGATAGCTTGTCAATTCTCTGGGAGACATCTACTTGCGCAAGAGCCTCCTTGTTATGGCGATATAGTCGCTGTTTGACAATAAGCTGCCACAACTTTTCTTTGTGTTTATCCGCAGCTGTAGGTGACGGAACATCGTCATCCAGAGACATGGTTGGGCGGACAGATCGTGGCAGTTGGGACATCAAATGCATCTCTAGAACTCGATAGAACTGACGAGGGGCAATCTTGGCCTGCAATCGAATGTTCTCGAGATTTTCTGCGCCGGTGATCAGGGGAGGTAGAGGCCCTGATTTGGGAATCTTTACTGTGGTGTCGACATGAAGCTCGTTAAATTCAGGCATTGTTCTCAAAAAGGCCAGGTCACAGATGTCTCGCAGATCATCAAAAGCTTCATTGGGATTCTCAACTGTGAATTCATGTGTCTGAGCGTGGCTGTGGTAGTGCTTGAAGACGGTATTGTAGAGGCGCGCACCACTGCCCTTGCCTTGGAATGGTGGGAGAATGATGAATTGTGAGAGCCTTGTCCTGCACGGGAGCAGAGATAAATCCATGTGGCCTGTGGGAAGCTCCCAGTTTTCCCCGGGAGAGGCTGGCGGTGTCATGGGCGGCTTGAAATAAAAGAAGCGGTAGACAGTGGCATAACCGACAAAGGTATACGCGCTTTTCTCCGGATCATCAGTGGATTTTTGCTTGCGGTAGAGAAAAAAGAAAGTCCACCGGTCCGCATCCGAATAATCCAACTCTGGCGAGTCTGACTCTGGATCCTGGCCGATATAGGAGCCTCCATCGATAAGCATAGGAACCAGGATCTGAATGCGGCTGTTTAGCTGCTTCACGGCAGGGTCAACGAGGGTGCCCTTCCAGATTTCATACTGGCCATCGGGGCCTTGAAAGGTTTCGTGGAGCGTTCCAGGAGGGGACCAGTCGTCGCCAAGCTGCTGTGAGCTGTTTTCAAAATCCGACGCTTTAGCGAACGCAACTATGCTAAAGGTTAGCAACAACGATAATCAATCAAACCGCCCAGCAACGAGTAGCCCAAACCTTTTGGCAGATGGCCTCCCTCCTCCAGAGTCCCCACTACATCAGTGGGCTCATGTTCACCAACAGGCTTGAACTTTTTGCTGTATGCAAGGCGCAGGTGCGGCCGCATATCATTAGCACGGTACCGCAGCTGGATCTTCAAGCCCTTGTATCCGAAGATTTTCTCATCGTCGCCAAAGATGGAATACGTGAACTTGGGGTGGAACGTCGCAATTGTATTCAGGCCCGATTTCGACGGCCCCACGAGGCTAATGTTCAACGCATCATTGGAGTCCTGAAGCCCTGTTCCGTAGATTAGCACCAAGGCAGTTCGACAGTGGTGGGTTATGAGCATCGCTTACACTCTGCGAGGTCAGGAAGACCAGCCATTGTAAATGGGTAAAAGGGATGAACCGGTGCTGGCGCAATAGGAAGTGAAGAATACTTGAAATAAGTCGATAAGCTGCGCGGCCTGGAAACGCCTTCAAGCGACCAAAAAAGGCGAAGAATGGAAGAAGGCTGTGGATTGCTGCAGCAAAAGGCTGACGGCGCAAAACCCCAGCTTTAATTCGAAGCGCGCTACCACAGCCGACCTCTAAACGCGTTTGCAGGCCTAGCAACGCGATTCAATTAAGCGGCTGCATCTCTTGCTGCGCTGGTGCCCTACATCCAAGGCACCAATGCCACCTCGCCGCGGCTTCATTCCGCCGTTACGTCACGCCCAACGGCGCCCGGGTGGGTCCCTGAAGGCCATCCAGCAATCTCACGAGACATGCTGCAGGCTAAGGCTTATTGTGACCCGAACCACCACATCCTGTCTGCCCGCCAAGCACCTCAACCAGTGGCTGCTTGTTGTCTCTTGTGCCTTGCAGCCAAACCGCAGCTCCCCAGACAGCCGAAATATCCTGCGCCGCATCGCGCCATCGTCCTGCAGCGTCTGCGATACGAGCGCGCATGGCGTTCGCCCCTGAGCCGTCACGATGCCTGAAATTGCGAGTGCCCCGACGCCAGTTGGCTCTACCATCTTCTCCGTCATCGCCCTCCTCCTAGTGTCGCTCGGAGTGCTTCTCATATTGCGCTACTACCTCCCGCTTCGAACCACGCCGGCCTTCTACCTCGTCCCCATATTCTTCGCCTTGTGGCTTCCGTCGGTGCTCGTCTTGCTGGTTCCAATAGACCTTGCTTCGAGCGCCATAACCGACGATGTAGCTTCGAGGGGCATCTGGCTGCCCCAGCGGGTGGTCTTGGTACTATGGCGAATCACATATTGGTTGACGTTTTGCTTGACATGGTGAGGAAATGGATCTGGATTCGACCCCTTATTTCACATCTCTAACCGTACTCATGCAGGTTCATCCTCCCCATTCTTGCCGAGTACTCCGACACTGGATATCGCGAGCCCTGGGACAGGTTCATGTACTCCCTCCGTGCCAACGCTCAATTCTACGCCATGGTCTTGGGAGCTAGCTTTGTCGGACTGATCTACATATTCGTCTCCTACGAGTTCTCCTTCACGGCCCTCAAGGCCCTCATAATGGCTCTAGCCTACTGCTGGGGTTTGGTGCTTGCCATTTACCTGATGGGTCACGGGCTGGTTTCCATACCAAGGCAGCTACTTCGAAGCGGAAGTATCAGTGGCAAACTACGGAGTTTGCAGATCAAGGCGCCCAGAGTATATGAGAAGATGGAAGACTCCTTAACGGGTGTCGAGGAGATTGAACAGCAGATTGCGGAGCTCAGTCGACGAAAAACGGGAAGCGCCGCGGCCTTCCAGGATTGGATCGAGGAGCTTCAGGAGATGGCCAGCATCCCTGAATCGCAACCCCGGCCGACGCTTCTGGATCCAGCAGTAAATACCCAAGCTGTTCCACATGTCATAACAGAAAAATATCTCGCCGACTTGACCCGAAAGTATGTGCGAGCACGCCACTCTCGATCTCGATACGTTGGAGAGTGGAGTCGACTGGTGCAGTCAGCGGCCAAGCTTCAGATGATTTTGGACTCGGTGGCCTCTAAGAAACTAGACTTTGGCAGCGCCTCTCCCCATGCCGGATTTTGGGACAAGGTGAAGATATTAACACCTTACTCTCGATACGTTTGCTACTTCTACGTCTTTCCATACATGCGGATGGCCTGTGGTGCCGTTTTGGCTTTCGCATCATCCTGCATTATTTGGTCGGAAATTGTCAAATTTCCTTTCCCTAAGCTGTCCATTATCCGTGTCAGCGTTGTCCACCACTGGGTTGGCGACAAGGCCCAGGTCGGATTTGCAGGGCAGGCCATCTCAGCATTCTGGATTTGCTACATGTGCATTGCCGCTCTTTCATCCATGACCGAAGTCAGGGTATGGCGCGGACGAGCCCTCGTGAGAAGAAATACCGGCCACGAGGCGGCATTCTGGTACGCAATGCAAGTGGCAAAGCTCAGTGTCCCGCTTTCATACAATTTCCTTACCTTCTTGTCGAGCGAGGTCTACGAAAAGACCATCTTCTACAACTTCCTTGGAAAATATGTTGACGTCACCCCCTTGGGTAAATGGTTTGACAACTTTTTCCCCATCGCCCTCGTCATTCCCGTCTTGGCTGCTCTTTTTGGAGTGTACGGAAAGGTCAAGCGCATATTTACCGGAGTAGACATTATCGACGAGGAAGATGACAACCCATCGGGCTATGGCACTGGTTCTTGGCGTGAAGGACGTGATCTCATCGCCAGAGAGCTAGGAGGGAACTCGACGCCGCGACGCAGCGGCACTGCAGCCAACGGGGCCTCGGGTCGAGCAGCCCCGATTCTGTCCGTTCCCGCCATCCAAGATTCGGTCGCTAGCCCGTCAAGGTCGCCGGCCCGCTCTCCAGTCGGGAACAATCGTCGAGCTGGCCAATCAACACACCCTCGCTTCACGGATGAACCGCCCGAAGATGACAATATCTTTACGATTCTCGGGCACCGTATGAAGAATACAGTTGATGCGTTTGAGACGCCACAGTGGTTCCAAGATATCGGACAGGGCATTAAGAAGCCAAAGTGGATGGGAGGAGATGATGCCCAGCCTGCCGCCAGTGGGAGCAACAACAGCAACAACAACGATAATGGAAGCAACATTCGAAACTGGTTTGGAGGCGGGGATAGCCATATCCGCCTCTAGAACAGCCTCGTCATGAATTTTTTTTTATTCCCCTCCTTTTGGCTACTCTTTATTTTATTCTAACGGTCTATCTTGGATACCAGTTGAAATACCGCATTATGATGGAGTTATGGAGCTTTAATATTTCTCTAGGTCTTGGCGAAAAACTTTCTTATCTTTCCTAGAGCCATAGATTTTATGTCCTGTCGATTTTTTTGGGGACTTTATTCTACTTTTATTATTCGCCCAGAATCCTGCCAGTCGGCTCCAAAATATTAATTATTTACACTTCTTCTTCTTCTTTTTCTAATTTTCCAGTAGAATACAAATAAATGATATTAAATTTTATACAATATGCGTCGCCTTCTATCTGATGACTGTATGTTATGCTGTTAAAGAAGTCAAAATTAAGTAAAGATAATCTGTTCATGGCTCAGACCGTCGTTACAACCTGCCAAGTACCTTATGCTTTGCAATCGCCAATGACAATAGAAGAGGAAGAAGAAGAAAAATGATGCTCAAGCATACTCGTGCCTCATCCCACAAAAACATATACACGCATAATATGTATGCAGGCCCGCCACGAATTCATAAAGTCATCCAGTCGTAATATAGAACTTTCTAAAACCAAAAGAAAAAAAAAATTCACTCAAGTTTCCGCTATGGCGCAGGGCTGATGGTCGAGTTCCAGGTATTCGCTTTGCTCATCGTCCTCCTACGGAGCGATTTCATGATGCTGACTTCCATCTGCTCAATGTCGCCCTCCAGCTCTTTGTCGAGGTCTGCGTAGCGGGCTTCCTTGCGGCGGTCGTACCAGATCCAGGATCCGACGATGAGGATGGTCAAGGGGACGGTGATGATGAAGTAGACCCAGAGCCAGTTGGAGATGACGGGATCGGCTCCTATATTTATAGTTGTTAGCATTTACCGTTTGTTGTACGTCATAAGAAAGAGAAAAAGAGAAAAGGGGGCTTTCAGGGGCAGACCAACCAGATTGAAAGTTGAAAAACGTCATGCTAAAGACAGAAGCGAGGTAGGTGCCCGGCAAGAAGAGCGCGCCCATCAAAGATATAGTCTTCATGGCTGTGCTGTCCCGCTTGCTTGCATGTGCGATCCGACGCTGCTCTCCGGCAATTTCGAGGTTGAGTCGCGCCTCTCGCTGAGACATGATATTGTAAAGCTGCGTGGAGGGAAAGAGAAAAAAAATCATGTCAGTGAAGAGCTCCAAGCTGCACACATGCCCACAGTTATGGAATAAAAGGAGGGAATTGAAACAAAGAGGCGCTCCTTACCGCTTCTCGCTGCACTTTCAGCCTCTCCAGCGTAGTGTGGATATAATTCTCCAACCCCTTGAGCTTAACCCTGTAAAACTCCATCCGGGCCATCATGCTCCTGTGCAGCTGATCGATCGTCTTCCTATGCGCAATCTCCTCGTCCGTCAGGAAATCCTTCTTCCAGTCGTTCCATAAAACTTTGAACCGTTCCATCGACAGCTCCATCTCTCGCACCAGCGCAAAGTAAGCCTGAGGCCGCTTCCACATAACATGGCTATGGCACTCCACCAGGTCGCGATTCAGCCCGTCAATAGACAGGATTCCATCCTGGAAATACTGCTCTTCCGGCTCAACTTCGTCGCGCAAGCTCACTGCATTCTCCAGCCGACGTAGCCAGTCACGCGCATCACGTTGCTTCTGGTCGTTGGCAGGCGAGAGATCGTGCGAGAGGATGATGGTCGGTAGGAGCATCGGGTGGCCGACTTGACCATAGCACTCCCGTAGATGCTTGAGCGCTTGAATGATATCTGAGCTGGGCGTGCCCTTCATGAAGCCCGTGGTAATGCCGCTTTTGAATGAGTAGGACAGCATCATCTCCCAGCCCCGGGTTTTGCCCTTTTTGCGGACATCTGATTTCCGGTGTACGATTTCTGCACTCTATTATTAGAAAAGAGTACATTTTAAACGTTTTTGATGGGGGCGTATATATATAGGTATATACTATTCAACATACGTAGATGCGGGTCATCATCATCCTGATCGTACGCACACCAGAAAAACGGCCCAACCACAGACGACGTTTCTATGCCTCGGAAGGGCAGCTTCATTGTCCTTACCATGTACATGTACTTTTCTTTCGGTAGAGAGATGACCTTGGGCATGAATGTGTCCTTGTGCTGAGCATCTTTTTGGATACTGATTACGCAAGGGTTAGCACATGGAGCTGAATAAGTGGCTTGAATCCAGCATGCTCAACGCCTCAAATAGACAAACAAAATGACAGACCATGACACTTACAGGAGTCGAATGCCGCTCAGGAGTTTGGTTCCTTCACGCATCTTCTGTGGCGGCTCAAAAGCACCCTAAGCAAGCAAGGTTCGCGTCAGCCCCGGATATTTCATTGAAGCCTTTATTTCATCCCATCTCGGCTCCATTTCCATCCTTGTCAATGCCGTCTCATCTTGTCTTCGGACGGAAACCTTCGATCCATCTCATCTCTTCACTCACCCTTTGATTCAGAAAATTCTCAAACTCGGACATGGGCAGCGGATGCTCCTCGACTGAGTTGTAAAACGGGTCCTACCCTCGGCGTCAGTCCTGGCTGTCCTGAGCATTATTTCCCCCTTGCCTTCCATATCATCCCATCTGAGATGAAATCTGCCTTAACTCAAGATGGAACTCACAGAGTAATTGAAAATCTCAATATAGCTCGTCTTCTCCTCCACAACGCGACACTCATCCACAAAATACTTGAACATGTAATCGTCCATTTTGCTGGTTGTTTCCCAGACGCTGCCTCGGCACGCCTCCAGCTCCAAACACACGCGTGCGCAGCCCTCAATGCCTGCTTCTTCACTCCAAGAAGCAGTCGCCGCTCTCCTCACAGATACCCTCGAATTGGCGATGGACAGCAAAGCCGGCAATATAATGGCCAAAAGGTGTCTTGCCGCCCAGCAATCTCTCCCAGCTGATGTGGCGCCGCTGCCGAGGCCGCTAGCAAAAACAAGCTCTCGACCAGCCCGCTAATAATGGAACCTGGTACGCCAATTGACACTCCAACGACGGAATTGCTAGCTCAAGCATCCAGCGAAGCCCAAGAAACGATAAACAAGGGGGAAGGGGGGAGGAGCAAAAAAAGAAGGCAAAAAGAAAAAAGAAAAAGTATCAAATAAGACGAAAGCAAGTAAAGCGTTACCAGAAGATTTCCCCACTCTCGGGGCGAAAAGGGGAGTTTTTAAGACGAGAGTGCTTTGGAATACATGTACTCATATGTAAGACGCATTAATAAGAGGAGGGGAGAGATGGAAGGAAGAGGGAACCAAGAAAAAAAAAAGCACGACAGCGATAGTCTCAGCGACCCCAGCCTCGCCAGCAGCTAGTCTAGTAGGTACCACTACAGTGCTGTATAAAGTAATATAGCAGAGGGAGCGAAACAGAGAGAAGCAAGCAGGGGATCTATCACAATCCCCACGTCGGCTATCCAGACCCAGACCGAATAATGCACCCCTGTAGCAAAGAGAAAAAAAAAGAAAGAGAAAAAAAAAATCTCCTGTAAGTAGCAACCCAAGCGAATCAATGTGAGACAAGAAGCTACTACTCGCCGTTACCACACACCTTGCAAAAAAAAATAAAAATAAAAAATAAAAAAACTCCCCGTAGACCACCCGCTATAACTATAATAAATGATTTGAGGTCCAATGCTCCTTTGGGCCCTCCTCTATTAGCGGCTCCGCAAGAATCAACGAGCTCCATCCTCCTGTATTTGACGGATCTACAGAGGCTGCGCTAAAAATTACTGCTAAAAGAATTGGAGTGGCGGCTCTAATCTATGTACCTGGGATATCCTCCCACCGCCTTTCTGCTCTCGTATAACCTGCTTCTCTGTCGCCATATAACAGCCGACCACGTATTTACATGCACCTGTGCACACTACCGCCCCAATTGCAGATTTTGACTATTTAATTGGTAATCCCAGCAAAGACCCATGGAAAATTTCTGCAGCAAATACTACTACCGACTGACTTATATACAGGCTACCTGGTTCGTGGGCCTGCGACGCGTCAGACTCGCATCATGTACCTGCATGGATATAAAATCCACAAAGTGCCATCGCCCGATTCCTTTACACCACCAAGTAATAGGCATAAGACAGCACTAATACAGTTAGTTGCAATTGCAAGTCTCAAAGTAACTGATGATGATAAACAGCAGGTATAGCAGAATAGATGTAATAGGTATATATATAGTATTACTAGTAGGTATGATCAGCGCAGCAAAGCACATCTGCAGACTCAGCTCCTTCAGCGACAAAAAAAAAAGGTATCGGTTCTGAGACAACCACCCCAAGTATACATTTATCAGACCTCCTTCTCCCACTCTTCTCGCCCACTCGTAGCCTAAAGAAGAAGAAAATGAGAGTTAAGAAGAGAGAGGGGACAAGAAAGCAAAGGAAAGGAAATAGATGGATATACAGGAGCTTCGTATAGTTGGCTACTGGGCGAGACAAGAAAGACTTGGCGTTGTAGGTTTCAAACACAGCTCCCTCCTCCGAATACACGTTTTCCAACAGACTCCAGGTCAAAAATGAGCCTCCAAGACCGATCGAGTCCCCTTATTTTTTTTTTCCAAAGAGAGAAGAAGAAGAAGAAGAAGAAGAAGAAGAAGAAGAAGAAAATATAGTCCCCAATGCAGAGCCACCATCCCAAGATGCAGCGAAACAAACAACCAATCCATTCGCATCTTTTGCACCCACACGCGCAGAAAAGAGAAGCTGGAACGCTCCTCTTTTCTTTCCTTTTGGTCACATATCCAGTGCATCGTCGTCAATCGTCAACATTTCCAGGTATGCTTGGAATTGAATACACATCCTTTAAAATTCAGTAAACAAGTTGCCATACCTAAACAGAATTCGTTAGCCTACAGGAACGCTTCACAGGGGGAAAAAAAAATACAAAAGGGAAGAAGTCCACTCACTCGTCATTGCCGCCCGGACCCCCATACTTTTCGGGATCCTCGGGGTATCGGTCAAACTGACTGGCATCGCCGGCTCCAGCCTTGACTGGCGGCGTATAAGGGGCGTCTATGTCTTTGCGCGCCAATCGATCCCAAGTAACTTCTGCAAACCACGGGTGGTTCTTGACATCTTGTGAACCTCCAAACAGGTTGCCCAATCTCTTGGTCAAGTCCGCCGTAATCAGTCGCTCGAGCAAATTCTGGGCATCCGGGTTTATATATGCCGGATACTTGACTTTACCCCTGAGAATGTTTTCGTATATGCGCATGGGAGAGCCGCTATCCCAGAAGGGCGTGTATCCGCAAAGCATTTCGTATATCAAAATTCCAAGGGACCACCTAATCTTGTGTCAACCGCCGCTACTACTATTCATCAATGGGAATATCGTGGCAACTCACCAGTCTACAGACTTGTTGTAGCCTTTGTTAGAGACTACCTCAGGAGCCAGGTAATCCGGTGTACCACATAGCGTCCACGTCTTGTCTGGCACTCGCTTTGCGAAGCCAAAGTCTGTGATTTTGAGATGTCCATGCCGGTCCAGCAGCAGGTTCTCAGGTTTCAAGTCGCGGTATATGATGTTTTTAGAATGCAGGTATTCCAACGCCAGTGTGGCTTCGGCAGCGTAGAATTTGGCGACCGGATTAGGGAATCGCTATACTCGGTTTCATTAGCAGTTAGCCCAACAGAGTTTATAGCTAGCAATGAAAGAGAAGAGGAGGGATTGAGCCACGACGACTCGTAAATATATGCGGGGAAATGGATATGATGATGGGTCAAGGTTGTCATACCCCAGATTTCCTTAGCAGCGAAAACAGCTCACCGCCCTCGACGAAATCCATGACCATGTAAAGGTTCTTCCAGTCTTGAAAGGTACCCCACAGGGTAATGAGGAATGGGTGCTTGACGTCGCTTAGCATGCGGCGTTCGTCGTTTGTGTGCTCGACCTGCTTCATCTTGACTACCTGCGCCTTCTTGAGCACTTTGACGGCGTAGAAACGCTGGTTGTGCTTGGACTGGACCAGGTGAACGCGGCCGAAGCTACCAGTGCCGAGCGTCCTCAAGATCTCAAAGTCGCCCAGCGAGTACTTGCCCTTGGTGACCCGGGGCTGGGACAGCGACACGCTGTGTCCGTGGTGGATCTGCTGCGGTGGATGCTGCTGTTGCTGAGTCTGTTGTTGGGGTTGCTGCTGCGGAACAGCCTGCTGCTGCTGTTGCTGTGGTGGATCCAGCTGCATTTCCGACGGCAGGTGTTGTTGCTGCTGCTGTTGTTGTTGTTGTAGATGCTGCTGGGCATTGGAGTCGGCCATTACGGGAGCTGAGGTCTGGTATGGGGAGGGGGCGTAGCCGTTGGTCGAGCCGTCATTCTGGGGCGAATTGATGAGGTTGCTGATGCTGGGGAGGTTCTGCGAGTCGTGGCCCGGTGGCGCGTAGGACTGGACGCTGACGGGATTCATGGTCGAGGTCGAGGGCGAGGTCGGGGAGACGGGAGGAGCGGCCTTGGCCGTGTCTCGCTCGGCTGAAGAGGCGGCAGGAGCTGGAGCTTGCGCAAAGGCTGGCGCAGAGGCTGGGATCGAGGACGCGGGTGCGGAGGCGGGAATGGGGGTGGATGCAGACGGCGAGATGGAGCCAGGCGACACGGCGGTGCCTGGAGGAACAGCCAGACCTAGACCAAGGCCTGTCGCTGTAGCTGTGCCTGTGCCTGTGCTGCCACTACCTGCGCCGGCGTGATTGCTATGGCTACCGCCGGGCGTCACTCGCGGCTGCTGCAGCGTCGACGAGTCGAAAAGCTTGGAGGCGGCCGCCGTGGGTGCGACGGGGCTGGTGGGGTTGCTGGCACTGGTGCTGTGGCTGTGGCTGTCCTTGGCCGAGGGGTCAGGGTGGCCCTCCTTTGTCCGCTTCTTCTTGAGGAATGACCCGAACGAAGGCATAAGGTTCAGGTTGTGGTGGTTTTGCGGAGGAGGAGGCCGGAAACAGGGAATTGGGGATTCGATTTGAGGGGAAAGCAAAAAGGGCTCGAATCGAGGCAGCCTGGCCGTTCGCGCCGATCTGGGCCGGGGATGCTACTGAGCTGGGCAAGTCTGGCGCTGCCGTCTGGCGCTGGTTAGACGCTGGGGCTTGGCTTTGGGGGGATGAGGGGGTGCTTTGCAGCGGGTGCGGCGGGCGGTCGATTTGCTCGTGGCGATGGCCGGAGGCGGGCTGTGATTGAGGGCGCCTGGAGAAGAGCCCGGAGAAAGCTCTGGGGCAGCTGTTTTGGCGGAAATGGCGGGGGAGGCTCAACTGTGTGCCTCCAATGGACGTCTGCTTTGGGCGTTTAGGGGGGGAGGGCGCCGAGGCAAAGGCGGGAGGCGGCAGGCCAGCGCTGGACAAGTAGACGGTAGGTGGTGGTAATAAGTACGTACTGTTGGTAGGTAGCGGGCGCGCACTGATAGCTTGTGTTTAGCTGCCACAAAGGACGAGCTCAACGGTTTCGAGGCGGGCAATTGGCGGTGCGGCGCGGCGCGGGTTCGACGGACTGCTGGACTCGGTCAGTTCTGATGCTTTGGAAGCTTGGAATCCCCCAGCCCCGAAAATGCGCAAGCTGATTTGACTTGATTCGTGCACGTACCGCCGGCGCACGAGCGCAAAATGTAGCACAGCAGCGTTTCCCAGCAACTAAGGCCGGCAACAACAAATGGCGTTCGCTCGGCTGCCTGGATCGGCTGCGGTGCTGCTAATTAAACCGTTTGATTGACGGCCAGGCGAGAGCTGCTTATCCACAGCAACTGCGTCGGCAGTTTTCGTCCTTGCTCCTTATTCGACTTCGGAGCTCTCCACGGCTCCGGCTGGGTCAATTGGCCGCTTGGATAAAGTGCTGACTCGTTTCTTTTCGTTTCGTCTGGTAGTTCTATCCAGCTCGGCTCGCCTCTTCAGCAATAGTCCTCTCAATCCGGCGCTCAGGCCATGCACTAGACAAAGCAGCAAGGACAGGTGATGTCACCTGAATCGCCGCACCCCACGGTCAGTACTCCGTAGCACAGTAGCTGAAACAGTGCAGCTGCGTGCTGATGCAGCTGTCGTCAAGAATCAGATTTGCCAGTTGGGGCATATATTCACACGTACGTGCAGCTTCTGCTTGCTGTATGCTGTATGTAGGTCTATATCCAGGCGGTGGCTGAATAAGCGATCGTAGATGCGAGCTATGACGCTAGGTAGTTGCCGGCAGCTAATGCTGCAAGATGATGATGCTCCAGCAGCAAGATCCGGGTCACAGGCTAATATCAGCTCGGTCGATTAAGAGTGCAATAGAAGCGAAAATCTCGTCTGTTGCAGAATTGGCTGTATTCTCGTTGGAAAATATTGCTCTAGAACTCTCTTCTCTTTCTTTCGACAGTGTATGGTGGCTCTTGGCGATGAAATCGATCTGGCCGAACCTGCCGTTAGTCGAAATGGATTGCTTGATTCGCAGCCAAGCTAAATCGCCACAAGTTGCGGGGATCGATTCAGCAATCCGTCGGCACAAAAGACCAATCTCATTCCTAGTGATACATGTAATGCTAGGACCATTCAGCGTAGACGCATAGTCTGAGACGTTCGTGACTCAATTGATAAATCTGGAGTTTGGGCGGTAAGAAGAAGGGAGGGAAAAAGCAAAAACAGCTTGGGACAAACCATAAGAGAGGTGGGATGGGGGGAGGCCAGAGGGAGCTTTTAGACCCTGCCCAATGGTGTAGCCAGCTCCTTTTAGTGCATCTAGCTTGACTCGAGCCCGTTTTTACTTTCACTTCCCCTCATTCTCGGCATGGATGGACTTTGTCGACGGCCTGCCGATCTTCCTGTTGACGCCGTCGAACTTTGAATCGTTCACATATACGTCAAAGGGTACGTGCTTGTAAGCCCCGAGAACGACCGGGGAATAGCATTTGACATGTCGCGGAGAAGTATACTTTTTACGTTTCAAAGTTGAGGTAAAATAAAATCAAAATGAAATTGAATGTAAGAATAAAAGCAAATGAAATAAATACGATCCCCAAGGGCCATCAGCGCAGCACATGATGATTCAACGATTCTTAATTGTGGCTGAAATGTAAAATCTTGGGGCTTATGGTAACTCAAACATACCCTGTAGCTTTTACAATAACGACTTACCTCGAAATCTTTGGACTAGACCGCTTTAGGACAGCTTCTATTCAAGAGCTCTCTCATTAACATGCAGATTATCAAAAGTTGATGCAAAAAACTTGGACCAGTAAAACTGTCATTTCGTCGCTAATAATATGATTTTCATCGATTTTCCATAAGAAATCCCCGCCACCGCGTGCCCGTCAAGCAATGTACCAATTGACCCAACTCCCAGCACAAAGAAAACCATTGACAACAGGCATGGCTAAGCACCCATATGCTTTCTTACACGGACAACGACGACGACGTCTTTTCCCGCCCGCCTCTTGACCAACTCGAATTATATAACTCTTGCCTCTCCTTGATAGGGTCTCTCTCTCTGCCTGAGTTCAGTTAGATGGCCGAGTTCAGCATGCCTCTGCACATCTCCTCCTCTGTAGTACACGTTCTGGCCTATACTTGTGTATCCTTCCTCCGATGCACGGTCCGCCTAGAATCTGTGGCTCTTAGTTCTTGACCTGTAAATGGTGAATCCCACGTAGCCGCCGCCTGCAACGAGGATGAAGAGGATGATCTTGGTAAAGAACCATGTCCAGCTTCCACCGCTCTTGTCGCTGCTGCTGCTGCTCTTGCCCTTGTACGAGTTCTTCGGGGATCCCTTTGAGCCAGGTCCGTTGGCTGGGCTGGTGTAAAGATTCTTGGACGAGATGGAGATGATGTCGTGGTGGTCGCTCAGCTCGCCAGTCTCAGCACTGAATCCGAGATAGGCAATGTTGGGGATCGCAGGAGGGTTGTCCACCTCAAAGCACACCACCCAGTCGCCGACGGTCTTGTACTGGAGCTCGAGCTTGAGGCTCTTATCCTGGAAGTAGGTCAATCGCATCTTGGTGGGGATGTTCGAGTGACGAAGACCTCGGGCCGAGCAACCAGCTAGCTCCGTCTCCTTGCCATCGTTGTTCTTGTCGTAGCTCGCCTGTCCGTCTCCATACATGGCCATGACGTAGGGGAAGACAACACCAGGTCGGTTGTTCTTGTATGTGTCGACAAAGATGCCCAAGCCTTCGAATTTATCGGCATGGCCAAAGACGGGACCGATCTGGCCTCGCTGCTTCGTGATCCACATGGCGAAGCCATCGCCGTAAAGCTGATTTTTGCCGTGGATCTTGAACTCAACCTCGACTTCCCAGTTGGTAGCGGTAAGAGGCACTCGTGAGAAGAGCCAGCCGTTTTGTGAAGGTCGATCGGAGGTAAGGCGAATATATCTGTAGCACATTGAGCTTCTGAATCGGAGAATGTATGCATGTGCGCGTGTATCGGAGATTGACGTACGAGTCTGTTCGAATGATGGTATCTCCGCCAAAGTCAAACCATCGGCTCTGCATGTCAGAGTCCAAGTAAGGCTAAAGAGAGGGGGAAAACAAAGAAAAAGTCAGCCTCCATCATTCTGCTATTTGCGACCAGTTCTCCTCCTTTCTTCTCTTCTGTTTGCGACTGACTTGTTCGATAGAGTGCGTCTTGAGCTACACGAGGTTTGTTAGCTTACAGCAACATTCGCGTATACTGTTCCCGAGAGCTACGAACCGTTATGCTTCTGTAGTCATCCTGGGCCGCCGCAGTCCACGCAAACGCCGTGGCGAGCACGGCTGATAGCGAGGAGAGCCGCATCTTGGCGCGATTGTGACGGGTTATCTTGCAATGATCGAGGTATCAGCAAGTTGGCCAATTCCAATTGCAGATTGGCAGAAGGTCCGGTGCCGCCTCTCGTCTTCCGCGGCTTGGTGCGTAGTTCTGGCAGTGGCGAGCAGCAAACCAGCAAAGGATGGTTCACATGGGAGGCTCCATGCAATAATACTGTAAAGGCCACATTCGTGTTAAGCCCGCGACACAGTGCTATTCCTGAAACAGCTAGACTGTGAAGGTACCCGCTCTCACTAGAGCTGACTGCGTAGCTGCGAGGTACATGAACCTGCGTCTATAATTACCTTAGTAGTAGGCACGATATGCTTAAAACGACGTTCTTACGGTTTCCTTTGTTAAAATATTATGTTCTGTCATCTCTGAAAAGGGACCCGGTTCTATAGCGTTTTAATTGGTATATCGCGTCCATAAGTGCATGTAGATATTTGGTGCAAGCAGTGCTCTGTCTGCTGAGGGGTTGTAATACACACTGTGCGGTCTCGACTTACATGGCTAGCATTGTTGAAACACGAGCTATCCGTGCTGGTATGAGACTTGCATAACTGCCTTCTTGAGGGAAAGAATCGTTATTCAATCTTCATATTCTATTTCTGCACGGCTACTCCGGAATACTGTCTACATTTTTCCGACTCGATAGAGAACCAAATCTCCATCCAGGCAGGTAGTCACATCCCAAATGTCAGTTGTTCCTCACGAGATCAGTATATACAGTCAAGCCGCAGGTGCTCTGGGCCTATGATTTCACCTTTTAGTCTGAAAGAAATCAAATTGAGCTATTGAATTGATATTTGCCGGCAATGGGAACCATCTTCAAGCGTTGCATCATTTTCAATAGATTGCAGGTTTGACGCCACACTTCCTACCAAGTTAGTAACCTTGACCAAGTGCCGACGCCACACTCAGCCACATTTATTTTGCAACTCCAAGCCTTCCATCTCCAAAATCTTTCTATCCATCGGTCCAAGCAGTCACGCGATTCTAATAGCAAACCACCAAGTCCCTCCAGCATAATCTTCTCCAAAATGGACTCCTCTTCCGTCAAGCAATCTGTCATGAAGCAGGTCCTCGCAGAGGCCAACCTCGCCAATGCCCGAGTCCTCATCGAAGTAGGCACAACCCCTCTACCTCTTCCTTACAAGAAACCCTTCAATAAGAAAAGTTTCCACCTGATATAAACGGCACAAACTAACAAGAATTTTTTTTTTTTTTGCTTCGACTATAGAAACTCCAGGAAAACTGCTTCGAAAAGTGTGTCCCTAAGCCCGGCAGCTCGCTCTCCAGCAGCGAACAGACCTGTATGACTTCCTGCATGGAGAAGTACATGGCTGCTTGGAACCAGGTCAATGCGGCCTACATCAACAGAATACGACAGGAGCAAGGAAACAACTAAAAGATAAATAACACGACTGACGAATGGGAAAATGGGGGGATAAAAACTTCAAGTTCGACGCAGTAAACGACATATAATGCGGGCTATCGTTTGGACGGGCGCATGGGAAAAAAGCATGACCGGGACTATCGACGCCGTTGAGCTGAGATGGCACCTCAATTCAAAGCTTCAAGGTTTTCCCACATGAATTCTTGTACTACTACCATCTATTCTTCAATTAGACTGGCCTTGGTGCCACGGCGCAGTATCTAGGAATGGGCCTTAGATATAGATATTGGACCATCCACTCTGTCTCTAATCTACATTTAAAAAGAGAACCAAAAACAATTTGATAAAAAGGGCCGTTTGTCTCATAATGATAATTTGAATCTGGGTATCTATTTGATTATATATATATATATATATCATCATCATCATCATCACTCCGCCGCAGCCTTCTTCTTCTCCTCTTCCGCCGCCCTCTTTCTCGCAAGATATCTCTCCTTGGCACTCGAAATCTCCCCCTCCGTCTTGCGAGTCTTCGCAGCCCTCTCCACTTCTTCCTTCTTGGCTTCGGTTGCCTCTCTCGAGCGCTTCAGCGAGGCTTCCAGCTGGTCCGCGAGCATCCGCGACTGTCGTTCCCTCATGGCCTGCTTCCGGCCGAGCTGCTGGCCCGTGACTTCTCTGCGCTCACTTTCCACTGGCCGATCCGCTTCCCGTTGCGCCTCTACCTTCTTTTTCGCGCCGACGTTGAGGCCGCCCTTGAGTAGCTGTCGCTTGTCGACGACTTGGCCGTCTTCGTTGACGGAGATGGATGCTCCCTTTTCATTAAGCTCCTGCGCCACCTTGGCGAATTCCTTCTCTTTATCAACATCTGCCTCTCCTTCATTCTCATTGCTTTCCTCGCCAGGGCCCCTCTTGGCCATTTCTTCCGCAGCTCGAACCGTCTCGGCATGCCTCTCCTGCTCCTTATCCAGCAGTTTCCTATAAAAGGTCGTCATGCCAGTGCCCTCGTTCTTCTTGGCTTCCTCTTCCTCGCGTTTGCGCTCTTCCTCTTCTAGCCTTCTGTTTTCCTCCTGTTGTTTCTTGTACGCCTCAGTCACAAACTTTTCCTTATCGGCAAACTCCTCTCCCTCAGCCTCACGCTCCCTCGCAATCTTCTTCTCTTCGGCAATCAGCTGATCTCGTTTCCGCACATCCGCTGCTCGCAACAGATTCTTCATGTATTTTGGCTTTCGTTCCTCGTCCTCTTTTGAAAGATTCTTCTTTGGCTTCATGGAGTCGTATATGGAGTCATACTCGTAGACACTGGCGTCTAGTTCGGTGGCCGCCTCTGCGTTCTTGCGAGACGAGAGTGTGCTGGACAGATCTCCAAACATTGCACTTGTCTGCATTTTCGATTTAAGCTTTGGAGGTTCAGCTATAGGGCCTTTCTTCGATCTGGGTGCCCTCGTTGAATCTACTGATGCTGAGGCGGTTGCTGTAAAATCTTCCAGATCGCCGCCGATTTCTTCTACTTTGGCGCCTTCATCGTCAGAGTCATTTTCGTGGTTATCAAACATGGGTTTCGATCTCGAAGGCATCGGCTTAGATGCTCCAGGCTTCTTCGTCAGGTTGAGCCCGAAAGCAAGCTTCGGTTTATCCATCTTCTCGACTGATGAACGTATCAATCGATTTTCAAATAGTAGAAAAGCGATGGGGGTTGCGCAAAATTGTAGAGTAGCAATTGTATTATAACAAAACTCATGTACGATTTTTCAATCGCAGGTATTCAAAGGCAGAAACAGAGGAAGAAAAGAAGCACGGGAAGAACTTCTAAGGTTCCGGGCGCGCTGACCAAATGCCGAACACCAGCTAAACACGCGCCGGACGGCTCCGCAATCCGCTTGACATTTCAGAGCGCTCCCGGGTAAACTCGTCGGTCGCAGTGCTATTAGAGACCGCTACGGCGATTCCAGCGGCCTGGCTATTAGCAGGTAGCCACAGACGCATCCATTACGATTCGATCGATGCGGAGCCGCACATTTGCCTTGCGCCCACCAAGATCGAATCCTACCCGAGCGGTCTTTGTTTAGCAGAAACCTCCCTTGTGGCGTCCGACAGCTAACAGTTGCTGTCATCTGCCATGACGTGATTGGCCCCCGTGTGCTGCCGGCTCGAGGAGGTAGCCCCCAAAGCGGCGATAAACCGTCCAGCCGCTACCAAGATAGGCAGATGAACTTGAGCCCCAAGTCCTCTCTCATGCCCCCGTCACGAGGACAGCATCGTAAAGGCATTTCTCTGTCTATATTGTGATATTTGTCTTCCCATTTCCCGTATATTCTCGCAAGCTGCAAGCCATGGAGTTTTGCAGTACTTGCACAGGCAGTCTTGCCCAAGATGATGCACACGACCGCAGAGTTGAGTGCTGTTACCGAGTTATCTGCGCAAAGTGTATACAGGTTAGCCACCCGTCCAGCAGCACTTCTCCTATCTATTCGAAGCAACACGGCCTCTTGATATCCTCATAATTGTTAATGGGCGCCCGCCTCTAGAACAACCCGCGCTTTGCATCGTACTGCCCCTTCTGCCAAGTATCAAACATGCCGTCGCCGTTACCGCAGGGCCTTAGAGATCCTCCATCGTATTCATCGGTTCCAAACTTGGGATACAGATCCATCCCAGCTTCCGCTCCTCCGCCACCGTATATAGCTGATGCGCCGACAACGCCACCCCCGGCCGAGAGCAGCAAGAGTAACCCCGAGCTTGACGAAAAGGCCGTCTCAGACGATACGCTGCATTTTCTAGACCACGAGCACGACACCGTACAGTCCTTGTCGCTACGGTACGGCGTACCTCCTGCAGCGCTGCGGCGGCGGAACAACCTCACAAGCGACCACCTACTGGTCGGTCGAAAGACTATCCTGATTCCTGGCGAGTTTTATAAGGGCGGTGTCAGCCTGTCTCCCCGGCCCGTCGAGGGCGAGGAGGAGGAGCTGAGAAAGGGTAAGATCCGACGCTTCATGACGGCCTGCAAAGTCTCAGATTATGATTACGCTCTGTTGTATATGGAGCAGGCCGGCTATGATATTGATGCCGCTATCACTGCTTACATGGACGATGAAGCTTGGGAGAGAAGCCACCCAAACCGGAGGGAGAGCGAGGCGAACAAAGTCCGTAATCGTGGCCTTTTTTGGAGGGGGCTGTAAACTCATGACATTCATTTTTTGGGCGTCTTTTTTGTTTTCCTTTTCAGGCAAGAGGGTTATTAGAATTTCATATTTCATATAAATGTGCAAAATCTGCACATGAGCATCATCTCTTTGGATGCCTTTGCCGAGCCCAAATGGCATATATAAGCCCGTATATAACGCCGTCATCCTTTAACCTTGCTTAGCTACACTTATATATATCATCACTTATGCCACAAGAATATTAAAAATTTTTTTCCAAATGCTCTAAAATGCAGACCGAGTTCGGATATCCTATTATTCCAAATATTAGTCTGTGCGTTTTGCTAAAATATGCAAACGTTTCTTACCGATATTTTCCGCTCAATTTCTCGGACAGAGCGGTCCAGCTCCGCTGCAATCATTTGCTTCTTATCGTTTGGAAGCAGTGTGTATCTCTCACAGAGATCACCATCGATGACGCCCTTCACGGGTGCGTAATAACTGCGATACATTAAATGGTCTCGGCCTGCGAGTGGAGCATCTTCGGCCCTTAGGTGCTGTTCTAAGCTTTGGAAAAAGTCTGTATCCTCTCGGGTGACAAAAGGAATTAGGACACCAATGGTGCCCATGAGGCCGCTCCACAACAGTATATCCTGCCCTCCGACAACAAGGCTCGTTTTGGTAATACTCGTCGGAATGTCCTGAGTGTAGAGGTGGCACATCAGATCCAAGCGATGAGATCTTCCGTGAAGATAGTCCCTCGCGTTTAGCAGGTGAAGCCCCGCTTGCTCCTCATCGGCCTCTTCACTGGCCTTCTGAGGAGAGCGTACGATGAAAATATTGCCAAATTTGTCTCCTCCAGCCACTGTCTCATAATCTACCATTGCTGAGCAAGTTGTCCATCGAGCAACCGTGTCATCCACAAAAGGAATGAGCTTATTTGTCGTTTGTTTATAGACGACATATGTTATACCTTGCTGTACGTCTCCCACAATAATTCTGTTGCCTTGTGAGCTCAAAGAATTAATAAGCTGTGGTGCCGCTTCAGCCTGGGTCTTCCGCAAAAGTTGTCGCATGCCGAGATCGTATATGCGAAGTGTTTTCCCAATGCCAACTAGCACGCGCCCCTGGAAAGGAATTATGGCCATCGGAGGCTCTTCGACCTTCGTTTTATGAATGAAAACCAAACCCCTACCCTCCTGTTCGAACCGGTAAATATGGACATAGGCATCAGAAAAACTGCGAGGGTTCACGACCATATCTTTCCCGGTTCCGACAACAAGGAAGGTTTCGTTATCTTGACTAGCAAACGTAACGATGGCAAGGCTGACCGCGGCCTCGTTTTCCTCTAGATCTATTTTTTGTAGAACTTGACCATCTTCAGCCAGGGGATCAACAACACTGATACATGAAGCCCAGCGTCTGTTGCCTCTGGGATGGCCAAATTCTTCGGGGGGGAGAACTTTTGAGTCTCCATTGACACGTGCTGGGTCGGCGAGCAACTTCGCACAAAGGTCAGGAGAAAGGGTATGATTGTCCGCTTCAATTACGTAGAAAAGAGGATGCTCTGGATGCTTCACCATCTTCTTCGGCGTATAGGTCAGGGGAATAGAATTCTGGATCAGCGTGTCTCCAAGCCGATCGACAGAGAAAATGCTAGAAACCATCAGTATATAAATAATGGTTCTGGATATGCGAGAGTAAAAGGATTGAAAAAAAGGATGTCATTCAGTAGGAACAATTGGAAAAAAAATGCGTATGATGAACCTCATAGCCCAGGGGCTTGGATCCCAAATTTTTCATCATCTGACAAGCATGCAAAAAGGAGAAAGTGATTATTGTTACTTACCGCAGAGTCTGTCCTTGAATACCCACGATACCTTCTTCGCACTGCTCGCTAGTAAAATTCCAGCCCCATTCTAGGTCAACGTAGCTGAGAGGTGTAACAACAAAGCTCTTGGTGATGGGATCGGCATATCCGAGCCAAGGCCGAGAGCTAAGACCAAGCACACACGTCCTTCCTTGGACTGTTACTTGGAATAGTCTCACTTGTTTTGGCCCTAAGAATTTTTGTCTTGTGTCTGTTAATTCGCCGGTAACTTCGTCCAAAACTGTGCGTAGGTAGACGCCCGAGTAGAGGCCGATATGCAAGTAGAGTGTTGAGCCGCCTGAAGATGAGTCCTCCATGGATATAATGGCGAGAGAGGTAGGTGCAGCTGTCAGCGCCTGGACTGATTTGTTTTCAAGTGTAGATTCTGGATCGAGACTCAAAATACGGACGGTGCAGTCATCACATCCGACTGCAAGGAACGAGCTTCGCAATCTGCCCTCGGGGACTTCGCCCAGACTCAAGCAGGTGACTGTCCCAAACATTTCTTTCTTTTCGTCATACTCTGCCAGGGAACCGTCCTCGTCCATCTCGAAGTAGACAATTTCACCTGAACTTAGAGCAATCGCTACCTGGTGAGCGTTGGTCGAGGCGGCCACGATAGATCGATGTTGCGGGGCATCCCATTGGTTGATTTGTCCATTGCGGATGTGCCTGATGCCTTTAGGATGAACTTGAATTAGACCATCGTCGCCGAGCAGCTGGGCAGCCAGAGTAGGAACACTGGTCAGGAACCCGGAGTCGCTGACTTCCTCCACCGTCTCTCCTATACTGAGGACAAGAGTTCCGTTGGTGAAAGAGAGAACAATGTACGCGTCGTATTGCTCACTCCGGTTCAGCTTCAGCGTCCAAACAGCTGATGGAATGCCTGGCAGCTCAGAAGATACAATTTCATTGATCTCAAGCCCATGCTTTAGTGTTCGGAATGTGCTTCGAGCACCGTTGCCACAAATGGTGTAAATCTGAGGAGCGTCCTCGCCGGTCAGATTGGCAATTTTGCAGTCGAGGAGAGGGTTCATAGAAGGAATGCTCTCTACGAGAACTAGATTTTCCAGCGGTCGGGGGTAGAAATAAACAGGGTTATACGAAGCATGTGCATCGACAGGAAAGTCATCGCTGGTAAATTCTAGCTCTTCATCGTCATCTCCCAGTTTTTCAAACTGGTAGAAGGAGAAGTTTCCGAACTGGCTAGCAACATAGAGGAAGCCACTCTTCAAAATGCAGAGACTCGACGCAGCTGGGACTGTGTCAAAATACTTGATTTTGAGCCTTCTGACCTCTCCTGTGGTATTGCCTTCGTCATCTTCCACCATATCGATTGTGACTTTGAACATGTCGCCGTCTTCTGTTTGTAGTAAGAAGAAAAACGCGCCTGCACTGCCCTTTAGCTTGTGCATGACGCCGGAAACAATGGTACGCTTTCTTGAAGGATCCTCTGTTGCACCTCGTCGCCGAGGGATCGGAACTCGAAAAGCCTCTTGATTGGAATGGCGATAAGTAATGTTTTCCTCACCACACACCAAGACGCCACTTGGGCCATCGTTGCCACCAGGCACCTGGAATAGCAGTGACGCTGTCGAGTCTACAGGCTCAGACCACTTTCTGACGACATGATTGAGTCCGAGATCGAGCTCATAGTACACTAGTTGCGTTTCCAGCTCTCGCAAAGCTTCCCCAGTAGAATCTTGATCTACCTCGGTATAGTCTATCTCTAGGGCGGCGAACACCGGATTGGCATATCCGACGTCTAGTGCCACCATAGAAATGACCAAAACACCAGGCTTGTGGGCTTCGAGAGGCGAGGAGATTGTAAGTTCTGCTTGGGAGTTTCGGTTGAGCACATATACGAGCTTGTTCTTCTCTACAGAAGCAACAAGACACGCACGCCCCTTGGGATCACACGCGAGGTATTCTCCAGGAATAACTCTCCGCACACCAGATTTCCCGAAAGTCTCCAGATGCAATCTGTTAAATCGGTTCTCCCTCGGAAGATACTCAATGATAGTGATTCGACCAGAGTCAGTGGCTAAGATCAAGTAGTCTGCAGCATGAAGATTAGCCCGCTGCTTGAGAAATAGCATAGCTTCGCTCCATTGAGTCGTATAGGGTTGGCAGGGTGCGTTTCAAAGCTTTTTAAAATTTTCACCATCACTATGTGGCCCTCCAAAAATCGGAGCTAGGTAAACTCACCCTTATTGCTGCCTGCGAGGCGAAAGGCCGCTAGAGACCTGATAATGCCAAAAATATCATGAGACAAGAGAGTGATTACCTTCCCCTGTGACGGATCAGGCCGCAGTAGAGTCAGCCGTGACCCAGCACCGGTGATGATAAGCTGCTCCTTGGTCCCCGCGAACTGACCCAGGACCGCTTGGACGACATTGGTTGGCGGCTGGATCGTCAGCGAGTAAAGGAACATGTTGGATGTGGTCGCCATGTTCCCGACTGGGCGCAGTCAAGCCTGCGCGGCTCTACAGAGGCTTGAATGGCCGATTGAGGAGCTCAGTCGCGTTGGGAAACGGTTGTTGTGGTCTGGAAAAGTAGTTGGCGGAGCTCTGCTTTAGTTGCTTAAAAGTTTGGGCCAAGGGCCGGAAATATGGAGGAACGATAATGCGGCGGTGGTCTGAGAGTGGCCCGAGCTCCTTGCAAATTGCGCGCATCATATCTTTTTACACTGGTGATGAGAGTCTGGCATAGCGGGGGATCTCCCACGACATCAATTAAGTCAATCAGGCCATACAATGGAGCCGGCTTTGCGTCGGGCGGCTCGCAGCCTGTGTGGGCACTGCTCAGCATCTCTGCGGAAGCAGGTGATTGCAGGAGCAGCGTTGAAGCCAGCGTCGATTCGGAGTATACACTCTGCCAAGTCGTTGGACGCTAACCGTATGGTTACTGGATCTAAGTTGACGACAACTGCCCGCGAGTATTCAAGTTCAGCGTCCGAAGCCTCTACCAGCGAGAGATCTCCCGCAGCGACACTTCGTTTGAGTCAGGATGATCTCTTCCATCCTTTTTCTAAGTCGCCAGTTCCCGAGTTCCGTCGCCGAGCTGCCTACATGAGACAGAATGCATACTGCCCTCACCCCGATCACAAGCATGCGAGAGTCCCACTTGATTCGTCCACGGTTGGTGATGCTGCTCCCGTCGCTGAAGGAGATATGGCTCCCGCACATGTGGATTTCGAGTGCCCCGATTGCGGTATTGCGGTCTATTGCAGCAAAGAGCATTGGATGGATGATTATGAAAATCACTTGAAAATCTGCGATACTCTTCGTCAAATTAATGAAGATGACCACGATCTGCGATCTGGTAGAGTTTTCCATGAGGGTAATCTCCCAGATCTCCAGATGGAGAACGCTGCGGTTAATATGACAAACTGGGACACCTTTATGTATACCCGAGAGTTTGAAGCAGTGAATTCGGACCGTTCAATGAGGCAAATCACTCGACTTCTCACTTACCCGATTACAGTTGGAAGTGTCCTCCATGAGTTGAGCCCCTACAATATCCAAAAAGGCGGCCGCTTGACAGTGGAAGGACTGAAGAGTTTTAGCGGTAAGTGGACAAGAAAGTATAAAGGATGCTTAAAGGATGCCTGTCGTCTTAGGCGGAGAGCTAATGTGGTACTGGGATCCTAGCCTTGAGATATAACCTACATATTCCAAAGTCGGGTCGTGGTGCTGGCGTCAACCAGCTTCGTCCAGAGCCCCCGCCAGTAAGATTGTTCATTCTCGGTGCACGGGCTGAATCATCTCTGCCGCGACCTATATGGGTGCAGCTGGCGCATTTGTTCCCTGAATCGCGATTGCACCTCATCTTTATTGGGCCGGAGAGTATGGCCAACCGAGATGACGAGTTTCCCTTGCCAGAACGCACGCCATCGAATCCATTTGGCACCGTGGTAGAAGACCGAGTGTGGTATAACATGAAGATCAGCACCATCGTGGATTATTATCATACTATTCACAAGACGGGACACTTTGCACCATACGATCCTTACTTTGACTGCTTTGTCCTCTTCCATCCTGGCCTTGGCCACCCTGCAAGCAGCCATGACTGGGAAGAGACTTTGCCTTTACTGCTGGAGACAAAGGTGCCCATTATCAGCACGGGATATACGCAAGTCGATATGGAGCGTGATGTTGAGTGGGTCAACAAAAAGTCTGGAGGCGAGTTTGATGTGCTGTTGGAGCCTGGAGAGAACACTTTCCGGAGTCTGCGATGGGATCTCGACGACATGGACCCTCAAGATATTACTTGTGGTAATTGGGGCGTTTGGGCTTTCCGAGGAAAGAGGTATGCTTTAACACTGACTGCCTTTCTTTCTACTCCAGACTGACTGACAACTTTGACAGATATGAGACTACCACACGGGACCTAGAGGTATAGAGGGGTTTGACGGCTTGGATTTCTGTGGACGTCATGCCATGATGTAAAATTTGTCGACCATCTCGTATGTTTTGACGATGATTGTACGGCCGTGTACATGTACTTATGCATAAAAGCACCTCTCCAATGTATTATATCTAGGAGGCGTTTAAAAGGGAAGAGAAGGCCTAGTGGCTTGGAAGAAACCCCCAACCCAGGTGTACTATATACGCTGTTTGTTCTACCAATCTTGTTTTGCTCTATGTCTCAACCCAGAGTTACTGGGTGATATCTAGTACGCCTGGATTATCGTGAGTTTTTCCTCTGCTGCCCATGGGTATCTGCACATAATGTAGTACATAAGCACACTAACATGTATGGATAGCAGCCCACATCACTTTATGCACGTGCGGGGTGCCGTGCAGCGCGCACGGTGCTAGCCAAACCCCAAAGCTACGCCAGACATCGAGCTGCATGCATCCCAGACCTGCGACCCAACAGCGACCCAACTTAACTTTGACGACCAGCCACTGCGGCGATTTCAGGAGCCTGGCCCTCCTGTGTCTGCCATTGTCGCCCTCGCCTGCTCCCGCGCAATGCTCCCGCGATGACGCCTGACTCTCCGGCCATGACCGCCGCCTTCTCCACCGCTTCAGCTCCTCTCGCTCCAGCCAGAGCTCCGACGACGCCGCGATCCAAGCATGTCACCTCCTCTCCGCCTCCCGAAGCCGGTGCTGGCGCCGCCGTGGCAGATCGCCGGAGCAATCGTCCCGGACCGGTCGACCCGCTGTCTGATCGGGCTACGCTGAGTCTCATCCGTCGTACGCTGTGCCCTCAGCAACTGGGTGACAAGGGCAGAGATGCCCAGCTGCCGATCGAGGAGCTGCTGCCGCCGCTGACGAGCCGCAACGATGTCGATCTGCAGCTGTACGCCTTTCTCGCCATAATCATGCGGGAATTCGTGCAGAGCTGGTACAGCAAGATCACCACGGATGAGACGTTTGTGCCGGAGATCCTGCACATCATCGCACACTGCACTACGGCGCTGGAGCAACGGTTTAGGAAATTAGATCTTGAGAGCCTGTTCTTGGACGAGATACCAGAGCTGCTCGATAGACATGCTACAGGCTAGTAGTGTGGTATTACTCTACACGTTGGATCTGCCACTGACCGGAACGCAGCTCGTCGTGTGGCTTCTCGGGCTGCTCTGCAACCCTTGGTGGAAGCTGACCCCCGAGACGTCTATCACTCCATTTCCCCCCTGCCGTTTCTCTCACCCGTGCCTTGGGCAGATGATGCATCCTCTGTGAAGCTACAGAAAGAGAACGAAGCAACATATCGCCAGCTGCTGGTCCAGGCTGTTCTAGCTATCCTGCTCCCGACTGAAGACTTGGAGAACCCCTGCTTGACCGCACTCGTGGAGCAAATCCTTTCGGAGCTAATCATTGGCAACGTTATCGCTGGCAAAGCATCCCAGCCATGGCTTCTCTTCGAAGCTATCTGCATCGCTGCAAGGTCGCTGGATGAGCAGAAAGCTAGAGCAAAGACAAGGATAGTGTCCGGAAAAGATGAACCATCGCCATCGTTTTCGGCCCTTGGTCAAGATGAGGAGAAGTCTCCAAAGTGGACAGCCCAAGGGGTCTTTGTGTTGGTTATTCACTTGAGCATCCTCCTATTTAATGCGGTTCGATTCATGGTTGTCACCTTGGCGGACTCCATATCGTTACCCCCGAGGACGGCGCTTCATCTCGATGAGGAAGCCGCAGATCACACTCTGGACGACAAGCAACCATCACCACCAACGGATACGAACGTCGCTCAGGCTAAAGTACCTGTGCTAGCCTACAAACTGTGGACTTGTTTCGGAAACTTGATTGAGCTGGAGGAAAGGAAGCCGTGGCTGGGTGGCTTCATATCATTATTACAGACTGCTGCCGTCAACGGGCCATGGCAAATTGCGGGGCTCGATGGTCCCCTCGACAGGTAAGATATGCAATTTCCTTGTTATATTGATCTAATATCGCGACTTTATCCCTCTTTCCATGAGCCTTTATTCCCTCCCCTCCCTGGTCATTGTTGAATTCCTTTGTCACCTCGCATCTTCTCCCAGTCACTGGACCTCCTTTTCTGGCCGCGCCTAGCCAGTGAGCTCTCGGAGCAGGGTTCCTTCTTGTTGGATTGTGACCCGGCCATGTACCGCATCTCCATCTATGGCACGATGCAGTTTGCATTTTGTGCACAATCTTGCCAGGGCGACGCCCTCGGAGTCTATCTAGCAGATGGGCTCCATGCGACGAGAGGGCCGTTACGACCGGCGCTACTTTAACATCACCACACCGAGCCTTCTAGATCTGGTCTGCTAGTTCCTCAACTGGCCGACCAATTGAAGTGCAGGATTCGCTATCTCGTCTCCGATTGCTCGAAATTGTTGCGTCGGCCTGGGCCACTGTAAACCGGCCCGTCCATCAAGAAGCCTTTATTACGCGCCGGCTCCAAACAGGGGCCGTCAGCTACGAGAGAAAGCGGGTCGCGACCCTGGCCTTCTAGTCTCGCACGACAAAATGGTGTTGGAAAAGCTCTTCGTCCGTTCAAGTCACCCGCTCGCCCCGTGCCGCACCACCTCCGAATGGCTACCTGCTGTCTATTGGGCCAGTGTCTTCTAAAGCAGGCAGTACCGTGGTGCCTAGGCGCGCCGTTTTTCTCCAGTCACACGGGAGGGGAAAAAAAATGTTGCCCATTCTACTTCTCCACCCTGTGGCGCTCAGTGTTTGACCAAGGTCACTGACGGGACACATGCCACTCGCTTCTCGTCTGCTTCTTATTGTGGAAGCTGAGATCGTTAATGGGCTCACTGAAAACTACTTGTCAGAATGGACTGGTTTTCGGCGCGCATGCGCTTATGCAGGGCGGTCGGTTCTACTTCTCCGGCCTCGTAACGAACTCCTAGCTTTGTCGCATTACTCGACCAGCAGGGAACGCGACACATCACTTTTTTTTTTGCATTGATGTCCATTGGCAGTCTCTCGTCGCACTACGAAGATCCAGCATGCACCTTCCCACACGCCAGAGAAGTTCCTTTTCTGCTTTCCCCGCACGCAACAAGCCTTTCTGTCTTGTCGACGAGTCTGGTCATCATTGCATTACCACCATGGGGAGCCCCCCCGTCTCCTGATCACATGTACATGCTCATGTTCTGTCACACCTTGACAAACATACACCCATACATCGGAATGCCAGGAATGAAAGCAAGATGCCTCTAACAGACGCCGCGTCTCTTGACGAGCTAGCTGCCAACAACGGTTCCTTATGTTAACGCCGTTATACTCCCTCCACTTCGTCCCCTCCCTCCCTATCTCGTACTACCCCTCCGTTTTGAATCTCGCCTTTCATCCCCACCTCTTGCGGGCGGATCCGATAGAAAATCATTTTCTCTCTCTTTTAGTCTTATTTTGCTGTTTTACGATGAGAGACTAACCAAGCTAACCAATGGCCTTTTGCTTTTCTGCAGACTCCTCTCGCATCACTTTCAATCCCTCTTCGACCCCTCTCATCTACCAGCCCTCCTTCGGTCGCTCCGAGGCGCCCTGTTCCCTAACAACAGCCCCGGTTCGTCCACTCTTGCAGCTCCCCAGTCGGAAGAAGAGCTGCTCGCCCTGCGCCGTAGGGCCGCCAGCGCAATACGGGGCCTGCTCCCCACAAGTGTGACCCGCGTGTACTTTGGCGGTCGGCTTTGGCGCTTGGGCGGGTTACTTGGCGACAATTTCGGACGGTCGTCTGCCGCAGTTGACGGGGAAGATGAGAGAGTCTTGGATGAGTTAGAGAGTCTCCTCGACGTTGTTGGAGACGAGTACTGCAACAAACATTTGATGTACAGTGTGCTGGAGCTTATTCTCGTGAGGCTGATGCCAGAGCTAAGCGAGAAGGGCGTCATGGAGCTATGGGAAGAAAGACTTGGCTAATCACCCACGAACATAGATCATTTCCCTTCAAGTAATTATCAAGTGCATAAACGGAGCTTTTTTGGCATATGTAGAATAGACATGACCAGCAGTAGTGTAGCACGATTTTCCGTCTAGCCCCTGTTCTAGGTCCTGTCTAATAGACATACCTCCACATAGATAAATCCATCCACATGTATCCAGTACATATACACTCACAGGCAAACAAAATGTGGTCCATCTAAATGAAAGGAAAAGAGGGAATAAAATGGGGGTTTAGCGGCTGCCTTGACTAGCATGTTAGATCCTGAAAATTATGCCCTCATATGGATTCCCGCTCTCAGGGGACCCTCTTTTGGTCACTAAGTCGCCTGCTTAGCATAGAAGGGAAAAAAGCACATTTGATATCGAGAGAGAAAAAAAGAAAAAAAAAAAAAAACGAAAATAGTATGCCTCTCCGTGAGGAGTTTGGTACCAGACTGGCCCTTGTGTAAGTTTTTGTTTCTTTGATGTCTTGACTCCCATGCATACCCCCCTGATATCCCTCAAGTATGAAACACATTGCAGTAGTAAAGTAAAGTAAAGAAGAAAAAATGATATAATAGTTTTCGTCCAAGGACGTAAGGAAGTTAAGCTGTGTGAAGCTATAGGAGAGCGAGATGACGCTGTCTCCTAACCCATGATCAGCGGCGCCTTAGGGAGCCTTGGTATTCATTTTTTGTGCCTTTGTGCATCAAATTGGACCAGAATTGCGCAGGAAATAGAATAGATTATAATGAAATGCAAGAAAAGATAAGATAATAAAAAAATCAACGCAGCGGCATAACAAGGGGCGCGCGTGAGCAGCAGGAGTGTCTTTCGTAGCTTAACATATGCTAGGAAACGAAAAAGAAGAAAATTTTTGTCACACAAGTGGTGGGTATAAACCTGAGGGAAAGTTTAAATGAGTGATATGTGAATGATAAAAAAAAAGACCAGTGTTGATGCTGGTGGATCTGTCGCCAGATGAAGTCGCCTTTCTTTTTAGTTATAGTCCCGTTTCCATCCATCCAGTTCCTTATCCGTTCCTTAGAAACCACATTCGTCGCCTGCGATGCGGAAACGGACGCCCTTTCTTTTATTTTTAGATAGGGGTTGGCTACAGCTTGCTGCGACCTCATAACCAATAATTGTTCTTGCTCAGGAGTAGTAGTGAAAGCTGCACTCTTCTTCCAGGCTTCATTGCTTGTTTGTTCCAGGGATGCTAAAAGAAATCCGTAACGCCGGTAATATTTTCAAAATAGAAAAAAAAAGACAAGACGGCAAAGAAATAGGGGTGAAAGGAGGGCTACGAATGCTTTAGGGGAGCTCTACTTCATCATGTTTCCACTATCGTAGGCTCCGTCATTGATTGGACTTCTCCGTCGTCACTCTCAGGAATCCTTGACAGTCCTCCTATAGACGGACGGGTTGTTTGGTGCTGATGTATTTGTAATTTTTTCGTAAGTTGAACGATGGTGGCGTATTCGCTTTTATCAAACGGCCCATTTGGTGTCATGTGGTGAAGATAGCTCAGTAGTGTTTCCGCGGCACGTCTCGCGTCCTCCGGGGTAGGAGAAGTGGGTGAAGAATCAGCAGTGTTGGATGATACAGTACTAGCGTTTGCAGAATTATTGTTTGATCGAGCGGCAATGCTCGAGTTGCTGCTGCTGCGGCGTAAAGCTGGTGGAGGTGATATTGTCGTATCAAGCGTGAAAGGAGTGCTTCGAAAGTCGTTTGTCGGCGATTCGATTGCTGAAGATGCTGTGACGGCAGAATGTCGAGGGGTCAGCGGGTCTGTGCTTGAGTCTTGATTTATGCAATCGATATTGAGGGAAGGGAAAGTGTTGCTTCTCTTTCCGCGATGCTGAAAATCAGGGGCTGCAGGTTGTATATGGAGACCGTCTTGAAACGCCCCAACGTTGGGGTCAGGTGTGAATTGGAAGGCTGCAGTTGGACTGATCGTCTCAGAAAACGAAACACCCGTATCTTTTAAGTCGCTTGCTAGTGAAGCAGAAGAATGAGACCCAGCATGTCTGTACTGGAAGTCGAAATCGTGTCCTTCAGCCTGCAAATCCTCCTCGCTACGGCTAGCAGAAAGAGGCGAGAGCCGGTGAGTGGGAGAGACGGGGGAGATTGCATGGGCCGCTTTGTCTCCTGGAAAGCGTGGAATGGCTGCAGACATGGTCATACTGTCTGGAATATTCGTCTCCGATGCTCGACGCATCAGCCGTCCAGCCCCTATTCCGTGCTTTTGCTTGAATTTGAGGAGCCAGTTGCTGTTGATGTTTGTTAACACTGCTTCTTGGTTGCCGCTGGCCCGAGCAAACAGCCTGGCTTGTTCCATTATGTCGTCATCTTTGACTTCAAAGCCCCGTTGCTGCTGTCGTCGAACATAGTTGCTGAGCGTTCGATCAAAATCAGGATGCTTCCCTTTCAAACGTTTGAGTGCTGCACCATCTGGCTCCGGATCTCGTTTGAGATACTGCTCTTTGTGCCTCAGCACTTTAGATACAGTGCTTGCATTGAATGTTAGTCGATCATACTCTGTAGATAGGGGCGGGCTCAGTGATGTTTAGAGGCATCTACCTTCTCTCAACGCCAAACTTTGCGCCAATGTCTGCCTGCCTAGTACCTGGATTTTCTTCATGGTATTGGCACATGGCCCTTTTCTGCTCCGCGCTCAATGTCTTTCTCGCCTTCTCATGATGCACAAGGGGCCTCGGCGGCGGGTCAATCGGAGGCAGACTGGATGCCGGTGCGATGGACAGCGGAGGAGCAGAGTAGCTTCCTGAAGGGGTAGGGTTCGTTAACTGACTCGGCCATTGAGTGTTTAGCATCGGTAGTTGGTGGTGGCCCATGATAGGTGCAGGATGTATCATTTGATGTGTTGTAGATTGAGAAATAGTTGGGGGAATGGGCGGAGGCATTCTGTTGAGCGATTCGGATGGTAGTCCATGCGATATATATCCGCCAAACGTAGCGCCATATTCATTCAAAGGGCTATTTCCATAAGGGCTTTGGCTATAAGGGCTGATACTTGCCCAGTGGTCATTGTTATATCCAGTTCCGTTGCTCTGCACCATGGTAGCGTCCTGATCTAGGCTGGCAGAGCTGTGAGAAGCGGTATTCATTATATTCCAGAAAGGTGCGACCCAGTCTATCGCTGGGTTTTACTAGGTGCTGAAAAACTGAGCAAGTCAGCACTTGGCAAATAGGCTCTCTCGAGAATAAGAGGTGAGCAGAAATGCGAACAGAGAGAAGCGGAACGGGTGGGGGTAATATTCATTAAACCGTCAGCGCAGAGACAAAGTCCAAACCTTGTCTTGGCCTGTCATCAACAAGCCGGCGGTGGTCGTGAGTCAGGAAGGAGTATGGGAAGTGTTTGTCGATAGCAAACATAAGACCATACGAACCTCATGGGCAAGATACGCAAAGTAATGGCATGGCCTTTTCCTTAAGAGGAAATGACACTTGTAGTAACGATGTGAGAACCAACAACTTTAGATGCCAGAGAGAAGGGAAAATCGCTGCAACGCAAACCAGTGATGATAGAAAGTATGTTGTATAACTGTGCAAGATTTTCGAAAGCAAGGCAAACCAAGGAGTCAAGAGTGAAGTCTCGGTGACAAAATTTCTGAATGAGGGGTGCTCTGCCGGATAATGTATCGCTACTTGGGCCGGCTCTGTAGAACAACACCCAGGAGCAAGCAGAAATCACTTGTCAAGGAAAGCCCTGCTTCTCACGTCACTTTAACTAGGTACTGAAAGTGTGCGAGACCCGCTGGTGGGCTCTCTTCCGCGCGGTAACGGTCTGGTGAGACAATGACGGGCTTTTCTTCGCCGTTACTCGCTACCTTATGTTTTCGTGGGGGTGAAAGTACAGGACTGCGGAGAAAGGGAACGACTCATGTCAGCCCTGAGCAAGAGCAGAAAGTAGTATCTGGCCTGTTCGAAGAGCGGTGATGCATCTCGAATGATAACCCAAGTACTGGCCCCCCAGGCCCGACTGTACAGGCAGAAGCTGTTGCACCGCGTGCTTGTCTGTGCGGCAAGCGAGTCCGTACAAGATCTGACAAGCTGCAGCAGGCCGATGCTGTTGGCCCAGAAGACGGCAAGTTCGGTGGTTTGCTGCAGACGAGCAAGTGGCCCGCCCACCAACCAGTGCCATACCACCAGACCAGACTAGACTAGGGTATCCAAGCAGTAGCATCGTCCAGAGGCGTACAAGTTGGCACTTGACTTCGTAGCTGTACTCCCTACAATAGCCCAGGACGGATGCTGAGACCGGAGCGTCCAAGTACAAGTATTGTCTGTGAAGGAAGCGGGACGTTGGCTGTGGAGGCAGGCAGGTATGCAGACGCATGCACGAAGCAGCACTGTGCTAGCAGAGTAGGTTCAGGGGACCTGATGCAGGGGGGGGCTTGAAGAGGAGGGGGCGTGCGAGTCGGCGAGGTGATGGGCGCCTCCCCATGCGAGCGAGCGAGTGAGCGAGAAGCTCCCGTACCTGTAAGTCAGTCTTTGTGTGTCAGTCCGGCTCTCTAGCTTGGTTCTCTGCAGGTCTGGCGCCCATGTTTGCTCAAGCGGACGGTGGGTGGGATTCAGTCCCAGAAGGGAATGGGCACCAGAGCCCAAAGTCCGTGTTCTGGAGAGGCTAGGATGGGAATGGATCATGGAGATTGGGCTTGATAGGGCAAACATTTGACTAACGGGTTGACCAGGGCCGGCATGGCCAGAAGAGGCAGCGTCGGCGGGATCTGGGACTTGACATGGGACTTGACATGGGACCATATGTAGGTACCATACGGGCAGCCCACACGCACTGGCGGTGCATTGATTAATATTGGTTCGTTGGAGGTCTCCTGAGCCTCTGCTGCAATCGTGCTTTGTGCACACATCCATGCTGCTGGCTTCATAGAGCTTTCTGCTCTGTGCTGCGCGGCCTGCTGCATGAGGTTATCTAGATGCTGGTCTGCTCGTACATGCACAAGCAGTGCGACGTCGGGAAGAATTGTTCCAGCATTCCGTACCTTCCCTCTGTGACGTCGGCGTAGAACGTGACAAACAACAACATCGGCTGCGGAAGGATGAATATCCAAGGCGAGGGACCACGAAGCTTAATCACCTCAGACGCACGCAAAGAAAGAGAAAACCACGCGAGCGCAATACTTCCGATAGCCATGCGCGATACGCAGAAGCCGCCGCTTCCAAGGCCCATGTGGTTGTCTAGGATCATCCATGGTCACCGACTGCCACTGCATAGGTACTGCCTGCTGTCAGGGCTTCATCACGATGCCGGCGTAAAAGAAGGGTCTGACCCGGCTTCCTTCACGGCTCGACGATTCATCAACCGTTCTAGGAAACAGTGTCCTGAGCAAGCATTTAGGGCATAATTGTCATAGAGCAAATCCACTCTATGGAGCGAGACAGGCAGAACCCAGCAAGTACAAAGCTCTTGTACGCGGCAGCTTCAAAAAACCCCGGCACATGATGAAATAAGAAACCTTGATCCCGGTCTGATCATTGTCAGCCACGGCGAAGCCCACTCAAACACACCGTCTCTAGGGCTTGGTATTATACAAACACGACCGACTCAGGGTATATTTCGCTCGAAGAACAAACAAGTCCAGGGAATGTGGTCTGTTGGTGAGCAGTGCTGGACTCTTCTTTGCGGCTTTTCAATTAACCTCTTGGCCAGGCATATCGAGCAGCGCCCAGCCAAGATCCTCACTCATACTGCTGCTTGGCCATTGCATTGTCCGCTCTCGTATAAGGCTAGAGGATACGCCTGTGGAGCGGCCCGAACTAGCTAGCGCAATTCTCGCAAATGATGCAGATGAACAACGAATCATTTGCTTAGTTCTAGGTACGATTTATGCCCTCATGTACGAAGTGCCGCAGCTGATCATTAAAACCAAGCTAATAAACGGCGACCTGCAAAATAGGCTACTCTGTGGATGGGCCCAGCTTAAGACAAGGGCAGCACACGCTCAATCCAACCTTACCAAATTAATGATGCCAACATCCAATCTCAGGCATGAAACGAATGGAAACTCCAGACAAAGTAGTCCACGGAGATTTGGAGCCTCCCTAAGATGGCAGCTCTTTAGCAGCGTACGGAGCAGGTAGTACAAGTGCCAGTGGTATTGGAACCCTTTCGTACCTCCACCAGTAGTGCCCTTCTCCACGTTCTCAGCTACGAGCAAGTCGTATACGCTAAAACAGTGCTACAGGGGAGGGGATCCTAGCAAAGCAGCTCATTGGAAGTGCTACTACCTGCTGGGTACTGCTACTAGCACGTAGTAGTTGTACTTGCAACAAGAGAAATTGCAGCCACTATCTCGACGCCATCTTGACTATGCCGTACAGGTGTACAATACTATGCAGGCATCAACTTGCACACCCACTGATCATCGAATAAATCCGCTTATTATTCCGGAGCTGTTTGCTGATGATTGTTTGCTCGGATGAGATGTCCAGGATGAGCCTCTACGCAAGTCTTTGATATTACAACTTGATCTATGGACAAGCTGGCGTGGAAAGGTTACAAGCATGGGCTTATTGGAGAATATGAACCCTTGCCCAACGATGACATAGCAGCTATAGAGTCTATAGCGAGCGAACCCGGCATGACAGCATAGCAATTACGGAGTACTCGTCTATCGAATGAAATGCAAAGTACACGCCCGTTAGTGCTGCCTTTCAAGCTCAGTCCTGAAGGTAAGGCACGGGAGCGCGGGAGGACCGTCCACATTAACGAGGCCCGTGCCACTAGTCTATTCCTTCCTGAGGTAAATAACGGAGTACTAGCACTCGACCTTCTCATGGAGGCTCGAGGAACAGTGAAACGCGACGTGTTGGTAGTTCGGACGCTAGGCTAACAAGATGGTGTAAGTGTTTACTTCATACATTGCTCTATAGCGTTTATATCGCCTCACGTTTCGCTGACAGGTTATTTCAGAAAAAAACACATCTACATGACTCGGGTTCGTTTTGGAAACCCGCATAGTTAACAAACTCGCTTCTTCGCGGAGCCATTTCGGCAAAGTACCCTTGGTCTACACATAGGACTTCCCCAGCGCACTGAAGGTCATACATCAATGCTAACAAGTCTTTTTGCTATGCGGTGCGCCTAGGCGTTTATACTCCACTGCCAGCCGTCGTAGAGCGGCAGCTTTACCGCCACTCTGACTACGGCTTGGTAGACGAAACGAAGCAACCTTGCCTGTATATGGCACCAGTCTCTCTGCCATACCTCATCTAATATTCAAGCCATTCAACAGAGTATTCGGAGTGAATTTTTGTACAGCTCCTTCAGTATCTTATTCCATTTTTTCTGCTTTCGTATACAGGGAAGGCTGCGAAAATAGATGCGTCACGCAGGACCTGCACAAACCAAAACAATCACTCATACAATATGGTGGATTTAATGGTAGGCTAGTTACGTTATGACTTTCTTATAACCGGCATATCATTGACCCAACCTGAAGCTTTTCGATCCAAGACCATTGCTCTCATCAAGTTAAAAGCTTTAAAACCTCGGCATTTCGTCCTTATCCTCGCTCAAATTGGACAGGTATATATACCAGGGGCCTGTGGCGTCCGCGCCAAGAGCATAGCTTCCGCTTCAAGGCTCACTTCCAGTTGGCCAATGTCAACCCCTGCCGCTTGCTGCCGTGGAGGGTCCGTGCCCAAGCAAGAAATACTGACTAGTGGTAAACTACTACTGGTAGCAGCATGTACTTACAGCTAAGCTATTTCGCGGCCTAGCATAGAGTTGCTCCGCATAATGAAGCACGCTTCATGATGAGCGCGCTGAGAGGCGTTCGAGAATCCAACATCATGATACACAGCTGAGCCAAAGTACTTATTTGTTTTGTCTATATTTGACAGCGGTTTATCATCAGCATGCCATACGTGACCCGTATCAACTCCGTTTCGACCCCTACTTGTTAGCTGAGGTCAACATCAAGCATCTAAACGTTACGCGCCGTCTCCTTGTTCCATTTCCAACCGCAAGCCAATGCAAAATATCACCTGTAAGCACTCTTTATTATCCTATACCTCGTTTTGGAATCAAAATCTCATATTCCCTTTGCGGGACTGGTTGTCTAGCAGTACACACAATTGTATCCAATTAAAACCAAGTCTTTTATTAGATTGAAGACAGCGGCCAATCCCGACAAGATCTACGGATGTCCACTCCTCTCAGCACATTCAGGTGCCGACAATGTGGATCATGACTGGCTGCTGGTGATACATAATTTGGCCAATAACACTCTTCATAGGAGCCGTTTCCTTGAAAGAATGCAACCGCGTGACGCTCCCATAACAGGAAAACGCCCCGGAAGCCGGCCTTTGGTTCATCAGTTCCTTCATGGAGAAGCTGCCGAGCGATCCTCTGTGCAATAGTCTTGAGGCAACACGACATCACTACCATGTGGCAGATATCCCTCTTTTAATCCATGATAGGCGGCAACAGAGGAGCTATGCGGTAAGCGCTGTCAAGTTCCCGATTGTGTATAGTATTTTACCTGTTATATTCACGCGATGGATATGACATAGAGATCTGCCATTTACTCTCGCGCCTCTGCGTGCAATATCTCATCCACAAACATGGTTCTATGATGCGGCTCCGCGGCACACTACGCCGCCGCCGGAAGCACATGCAGTTTGCAAGAGTATGCACATCGGCAAGGGGGCATCGTCTCTCGCACTCCGGCTCTGCAATGTTATCTATCACATTATGTATCTCTGCCGGCCCCCCTCGCAAAGTTGAATTTGGTGGTTGTTGGCATGTACAAGTACCGCTCTGTACATACCTGTCAAGGCCTCGCAAATCAACATGGCAAGGCGTCCATGTATCCAACAAGGGCAGCAATCTTGTTAGTGTCATTCAGCGGCAGGGCAAACAGTGGTCTGTGCCCTGCGACTCTTGATATCCGACTCCGCTGCGGGCGAACTACTCCGTCCTCAGTACAGGTCGTAAAGACATGCATGAGCCATGCCGCCCACCGCGCACTCATCTTTGCTATACAATGCAGGACGCCACCGAAATCCTGCTTCCCGCGATGCCTGATTTACCTCAACCCTATACGAGTACTGCTACCACTGAGGATGCGATAAGTACCAGCCCTGCCACAAGACACGCAGGGCCTAGCTTTCTATGCACAGGTGGTCCCCCCCGGTGGTTTAGCCTCTTCATGTTCCGTTCCCCTAGGCATGGCTAAAGCTCTCCACTTATTAGCAAAGCGACTCGATTCCTATCTCAAGCCGGGTGCCGTACGCCTTATTAATCGCGGCTCGTCTGCTTTATGTGGCCAGGTTTGGTGTGTGGTGGCGCAGTTTGCTTCTTTGGCGGAGCGGTGCTGTGAGGATAGCTTCAGCATGTCTTTCTTATACTATGCCCGCTGCTGGCCCACTTACCATCCCAGGCAAAGGAACAGCCTTGGGGGTAGGCAAAAGCCCAGTAGCACATACTTCCGGCACTTGGCACCTGGTGGATCAGGAACACTGGAAGAAAAAATAAAGAGTTGATAATCATGGGGGAATAGGTCACCGCCAAACCAAAATAATGCGCCTCCCGTAATCAGGGCTCCACCCATCGCCCATCATTTTTGGGCTCTTCCTCGCCTGGGCGGCAAGAGAAGCTCTCTGAAAGGCTGGGCTGGAGACAAAGCAAGGTCCAATACAACTCCTTGGGGCGCCATGCAGCCAGCATCGGCCTATATCCAGCGAATCGTTTTCTTGCGTCGCCCATCCAAAGTAACCCTGCGGGCTTCCAATTAGCGTCCAGGTTGCAGGCCAAGCCAATTTATCATGATTTTGTATTTTCTGTATTCCTTTTTATTCAATCAGTTTCTCTCTGCCCACACCCCCTCCCTCCCCCTTCTCTCCGGGGTTTCTCTTCACGGTGTAGCTCTAAGAGTTGGGAAGGGGAGCTTCTCCGTCCACAGCCCCAAAGGGGGACTCTCGCCATCCCCACGTTTCTAGCTCCTTTCCCGTTTTTGCTGCGAAAAGGCGGCCGCAGATCGAGAGGCCCTCGGCTATGCAGGACCAAAGCATATCGGCCCCGGGTATTGGACCATGAACCACCAACTTTTATACTTTTCTGCGTTTTCTACTCGTATTTTAGCTGTTAAGCAAGGCGCTACAAGGGCTAGCCAGAAGTATATGATGAATCAAACTGCATATTGCGCCTCCGCAGGCTCCATATGCACAGCTATATGTGTACTTGATGGTTGGGAGAGGGAAATATTGCATACTTCTCATTTCTCATCAGTGTAGAGCGCACAATGTACTTTGAAGTACCAACTACAGCTCTTCCTTGCGGAAATAAGCCCGAGTACCCTGTCACCAAATCGTGTCCGCTAGTTCTCTTATTTGATCTTTTTTTTTCCCCTAAGTTCTGTTCTGTTTCGTCGCTGTAGCAGTTGCTGTTACATACACCAATCTACTCCATATGGTCCACCGGATTCCATTGCCGCCGATCCTCATCGTTTTATTCCCTCTTGCGACTTGCCGAGCAGCGAGTTTCTGCGCATTGACCGGAAACTAATAGTATTCTGCTCGTGCAATCTGCCGCGTCAATGCCGCCTCATAGTTGCCGCCCATCCCCTGTTTTTGTCCCGGTCTGTCGCCCAGCAGAAAACCTTCCTGAAATGGAAAATCATGTAGCATACTCCGTACCCTCGGCCGGGTTCTGAACGGAGATTCTACTTTGTTTAATATCAGAGCATTACAAGAAAAAAAAAAGCCAGGGGCTTTGGCTTTGCGGACAGGTAAGGAAGATAACCTCCTTGGTTTGCACGGGCACCGGAGGAGCGCTGGGCCTCACCCACCCACCTGATTGCCCACCGTAATGTTGGGCTCTGGGATATTAATCATCGCTTGATAATGGTCACTACGGGTTTGCTGTATTAGCATTTGCTTGTTCATTTCCAACCATGGCTCAAGATGACAGCGGAAAAAGAAAAAAAAGAAAAAAGGGAATGCGGCACGTGGCACGAAGCAAACTCATGTTTGTTTTCCCTCCGCGAGACCGGCTCCAAGGACTGATGGGACAGATTATGAATGAAGATATGAAACTTACCAACGTCTTCATCTTCCAGCTCATGTGCCAAACCAACTCTCTGTGGCTGATGTTTCACCGACTTGCCATAAACAACGGCTGACTTGAATTGTTCCACAATGCTACGATGAATGGCATTGCACTGAATGTTGTGTAACGCATATTAGTAAAGAGTAATGCGCAAAGCGGGTGGCGTTTGTCCATTTGCAAGGGGTTTCTGTTACTCACAAAATCTTCCACCGTGCATCTCGATGCTCTGAGGACAACAGGGGCTGAGTAGTCGGGCTGTCTACCCTTGGGCTTTGTGTACACTCGTTTCAGGCTCAGCTTCTCCCACATAGATTCCATGAGCTCGTCAATGTTCCATCCATGTTCTGAGCTAATAGGGACGGCGTTGGGGATTCGGTACAACAAATCCAGCTCTTCGATGCTGATTGAGTCAATCTTGTTGAGGCAGTAGACCACCGGGATGTAACTATTCGACAAGCATTAGCAACTCCTCGTCCACATGCCGGTGCTGCATAGCAGGTAGGAGGTTTCGTGGCGGCTCACCTTCGGCTCTTCGCCTCGATAACATCAATGAGATCATCAATGGTGGCATCGCATCGAATAGTAATGTCAGCCGAGTTGATACGGTACTCGCTCATGACGGCCTTAATCTCATCGTGGTCGATGTGTGTAAGGGGCTGAGTGCTCGTGATGTTTAGGCCACCCTTGTCCTTCTTCCTGAAGGTGATATTCGGAGGCTGTTTGTTAATTCGGATACCGAAGCCCTCCAATTCAGCTTCAATGACTCGTTTGTCCGACAGGGGCTTGTTGACGTCCAGCACGATGAATATCAAATGGCACGTCTTGGCAACAGCGATGACCTGGCGACCTCTTCCTCGACCATCCTTGGCTCCCTCGATAATTCCAGGCAAATCAATCATTTGCAAGGGGGCACCTGCAAGCATATGCAGTCAGTTCCTTAGTCCTTACGGCCAAACAAAAAGCAAAGAAAAAACGCCACCGTCGCCTAACGGCTCTAGTTTGGGTTCGTTTAAGCACGGCAACACACCATTATACATGACCTGGCCCGGCACGGACGTCAGGGTTGTGAATTCATATGCTGCGGCCTCGGAGTGCTGGCCGGTCAACCTGCTCATCAGCGTACTCTTGCCCACCGATGGGAAGCCGATGAAGCCAACACTGGCCACGCCCGTCCTGGCCACGTCGAATCCTGCGCCGCCACCGCCGCCGCTGCTGCTGGGGGTGAGCAGCTCGCGTTTCAGCTTGGCTAGTTTGGCCTTGAGCTGACCCAAGTGATACGATGTCGCTTTGTTCTTTTGAGTCTTGGCCATCTATGCGCAGGGGGGAGAGCAAAAAGCAAAAAAAAAACGTCAGGATCTCTGTTCTATTCGGTATCGAGCGCTCACGCCGGTCTTCGGAAAGAGCACATCGTCGCTGGGGGTTTCGGCTCGGGAAAACATACCTCGGCCTCGATCTCTTTGATCTATGATACCCAATGTCAGTCCAGCTGGTCAGAAAGATGCCCGAAAAACGACAGGCCATACCTTTTCCACGGTCGTCGACATGATGCCGGTGGTGCCCAACTATGCCACTAAAGTCTCCTCTATGGTCCCTTCTTCGGGTCTCTTCCTCGATACGCGACTTGCAATTTCGCAATGTCTCCGGCGTCGCTCTTTCGTTTTTTGTTGGGCGATGATGTGATGCAAAAGGCCAGCCAAAAGTCTGATCTGGTTATGCCAAACTTGTTTGTGTGTGGTGGTGGTGGCATGAATCTTTTGGGAGGATTTTGGTGGGGTAAATTTTTGGTTTGTGGCTCGCGGGTGGCCAATGATGTCAGCGCTTTTTCGGGACCAAACCGCTTCGGGAAAGAAGGCATTTTATCATGATAATGGAGTTCTCGAAGGCGAAGAGACGGCTGTTTTTTTTTTTTTTTCACGGCTTTAGGCATCAAGCACTTCTTAAGCCAATTAGTGTTTCTCATAGCCAATCTTGTTGGTTGTATAAGATTACGTGTAGTGTATATACATATACAGCTCCTCTTAGCATCATTGCCTTATACATACAGCCAGCATACAGCATGTAAAAAAGAGCTAAACCTTAGCTATATTTGAACACAAGGCTATCGTCATCCATGTATCTTCATTCCCAATCGTTTCCATCACGGGGGCACCAAATGAGAAGAGAGAGAGAGAGAGAGCGCGAGAGAGAGGCAAAGGGGGGGAAATGAAAAATGAAAACCGTGAAGAGCTGCTCTTCCCTTCTTGCTTTGCCGATGAAAACCTGACATGAAAAATAATAAGATGAAAAAAAAGGAAAAACGCCCTTCGTCGCACATACAAAAAAAGCTTTGCCTTTCCTTCCTTTCCATTTCTTCACCCTATGCCCTATCCAAAAAGAAAAAAAGAAAAGAGGACAATTCCTGTAGCAGCATTGAACCTAACGCACAAAAACAAGCAAATTGTCCAAATATACCCGAGGCATGCATACCATAGCACTCCGTCCAAGCTACATAAATAACAGAAAAGAGAAAAGAAAATGGCTTTTTCCCTCCAGTTCTGCTTATGCTATAAAAAAGAAATGTGTTGTAGAAGACACCCTGTCGTGTCAACCAAGATAAAGTTATCCACCTCCTGTTCTGGATGTCACCAAAAAAATCGTGTTTCGTATTGCATATTGCATTTGCATCAAAAAGGTGTGCGTAGGTTTGCGCTTGTGTACAAGGGAGCGCGCGGCGTTTCGTCCTTTTCCCCCCCCTCAACCGCCGAGTCTATAGACATGTACATGAAAGCCAAAAAATAAAGAGATAAGAAGGAAGAAATAGGGAGAAGAGGAGACGGTAAACCAGGAACCAAAGCAGAATGTGTCGTACAGATTTGTACAGCAGGAGTCGATTTCATGAATTCTTCTTTCTCTTCCAGACCAGTTTTTTGTTGTATTCATCAACTGGCTGATCCATTAATACCATTAATTTTATCACTCTCCACTGTCACCTCATCCTTGACCCTATCCGGGGTAGTATGTCCATTTGTACCGTTGACGTTCGGCCTGGCCCGTGGGATTGAGGTTGGGCTGATGGGAGAAGAATGGATTCCATTCGGGACTGGCGACGGGCTCTTTGTATCCTTGAGGAGATGTCCAAGACCTTGGTTCATGCAGATGACGTTGTAGTCGGTGTCATCGGGAAAAGCACGAACCAGTCCCCGTCGAGGAACTCGTACCTCCGGAAATGGGGTTGAGCTTGTTTGGGAAAGGGTTGGAAGCTCTTCCCCGACAAGGATCCCATTGACATAAAATTTGAATCGTGGAGCGAGACCATGATAGCGGCTCACATCTGGATCTCGCTTCCACTTCGCAAACGTCCTCCATCCTTTGGCCTGCTCTTCAGTTTCTAAGAGCTCACAGTACTCCACACCTAATTTGATGCCTCGTAGGTGTGGAATACTGGGTACGACATACATAAAGTCAGAGACCTGATAATCAGTTAGTAAGTATAGCCTTGGAGAAACAGAAGAGCATCTTCATATTGCAGCTTACCTTCACAAAGAACATGTCCATGGCCTGGAACTTCTCCCATGCCTCCTGTTTGAGCCGATCTCTATTGTCATGGCTCAGGCTGTGGGGTTGCTCATCGCCGTAGCATCCGGGCAGTTGCTCGCCGAGCTCCCAAAGCTTCTCAGAAAACAGAGTGTATCGACTCCATTCTGTCCTCCATAAACTAAACTTAGCAATCGGTGTAACGGGTACGCGTGACCAGGAAGAATCTATTGATGCGTTAGAATTAAAAGCATGATCATTAGGAAGGGGCGGGGGAAAAAAAAGTCATTTGACCTACACTTTGGGAGACTCAAGTCCTTTTCCCCCAGCAGCAGAGCAACGTGAGTGTTCAGCAGCCACTGTTCACGGCCCTCAGCAGTATTGTTCGCCTCAGGACGGATCGTGTCATATCGGGCACCGCGCATATACTTGAATTTCTCAGCAACGGCTGTGGTCTTGGGATTGGACGCAGTGCAGAGCCATCGCATCAACGGGGGCAGCTTCTCCAGTCGAACACGTTCTTGTTCTTCCCGAAGGCGTTCTTGCTCTTCGCGACGCTCCTGTTCTTCCCGTAGGCGGCGTTGTTCTGCTTCTCTGGCTGCCCGCTTTCGCTCCATTTCTTCACGTTCAGCGCGTTCCTGGCGTTCACGTTCAGCGCGTTCTTCTTGTTCGCGTTGCTGTCGGGCCTCCTCAGCTGCTTTGCGTTCGAGTTGTTCTTTGTGAAGTCGCTCTTCTTCTTCTCGTCGCTTCCGCTCTTCTTCTTCTTCCTCTTCCTTCCTCTTCTTCTCTTCCTCTCTCTTCTTCTCCTCTTCTCTCCTCTTCTCCTCCTCCTTCTTCTTCCTCTCTTTCTGTTCTTGCTTCCTCTTCTCTTCCTCTAAGCGGCGGGTTTCCTCTTCATGTCGACGAGCCGCAGCCTCTTCGGCCTCACGCCGTTCACGCTCTTGCTCACGGAGTTTATTATTACGCGCCTCTTCTTCTTCTCGTTTCTTCCGGAGCTCTCGATCCCGATCCCGCTCTTCCTGTTCCTTCCGTTTCTTGGTCTCTTCCTCGCGCTGACGGGTTTCTTCTGCATCTCGTTTCCTCTTCTCCTCAACTCTGGCGCGCCGTCGTTCATCTTCTTTGATAGCATCTTCTCTGTCCGACACCTCCTTCTTCTTGGGTGGTTCTTCCTCGTTTTCCCGAGCCTTTCGCTCACGAGGTTTCGGGTGCTCCTTGACTTGATGTGCATCCAGCATTTCGATGTCTTCGTCTTCTTGCTTGACTCGTATCGACTTTTCGCCAGAATTAATTCGGGTAGAGTCCTTTCGCTTAGGATCACGCTCATCGTGACTGCTCTTTGGCTCTTCCTCACGATTTTTTCGAGGTAGGAGGGACGAAGGCTTAGATGTATTATCTCGTGATATACTAGCTTTGCGAGGCTTTACTTCTTCAGAGACGGGTCGCCTTGGCAATCGTTTCTCCTGGCTGTCGCTCTCAAGTCTTCGGCGTTTTACAGGCGCATCATCCTTGTCAACGTCGCTTGGTCGATCAGGCGTGATGCTATTTCGATGTCGTTTGGTGACCCCGTCTCCAGATACCGATAGACGATCCCTCGATTCATCGCGCTTCAAGGCTTTGGTCCGGTCGTGATACTTCTCAGATAGCTTAGGCTTGTCTGCACCATCTTCATGCCTTGCTTCACTAGGGCTCGACGGCTCTTTCGCTCCAGATGACGTTGTAGAAGCCATGCTACCACGCTTCTGCCTTTCTCGCTCATCCCGTAGCTCGCCTTTAGATATCAGCTTTCTTCTCGGTTTAACGGTTTCTCCTTCCGAAGATACGCCAGTAGCATCCGATTCGGTTCGTTTCGGCTTGACTACCCCTTTACGAGCGGGAGGAGCTGGGGATGCCTCACGATCTGAGACATTCGAGGCCGTATGATCTTCTTTCCTTGGTCGTCCAGGACCTCTCTTTTGAGAGCTGTCATCGCCACCGCGGCCAGTGAAAGAATCAGACCTCTTCTTATCCCTTGGCGCCTCTGTCTTGATAGTTGGAGCCTTCTTGGGCTCTCGGGAAGGGCTAGCAGCGCTTCGTTTATGTGTCCGTGAGTCGTCTTTAGCCTCGTCTCTCTTGTTTCGCTTCTCTTCCCTTTCTCTCTCCCTCTCTCTCCGCCCAGGCGATTTCGCCCTGGCAGAGTCTTTGTGCGTTCGCTTGTACTCGTCGTATGCGTTCTTCAACATGTGTTCTTCTTCTTTCCAATTCGAACCTTGTCGACGACGGGCAATCTCGTAATATGTCTCTCCTTTAAATCTTTTTGTGGGATCAAAATTCTGTTGTTCCAAGAGCAGCTCGACAACTTTGATATTTTCCTGGCCAATAGCCGCGAGCATTGGTGTTGCAAATTCTGGCTGTAAAGACCTGACAGGAGCGGGGTCCGCACTGGCACCACCGAGGCCCAACAAAAGTTGAATTACCAGGTCATGGCCTCCTCTTGCTGCGGCTACCATGGATTCGGGGTCATCAAACCCCTCCTTGACCTGCAGGATGCGAGCTACCGTCTCTTCGTCACCACGGCCAGCAGCCTGCCGCAAGGTTTTGTCGTCCAAGGGCATGTAGAGCAAATCATTCCTCGTCTTGGTGGAGCGAACAGTTCCTGTCCGGCGCCCTGTCGTCATTGGTGCGGCTGGAGAACGACGGGGGCTTTCAAGTGCATGAGAGTCTCGCTGGTCGTGATAATCGTGGGAGTGACGGTCTTCAGAAGTGCGTCGCCGTTCACCCTGCCGCTTTTTAGCTGCCACGAGCAGTGCGCGAATTTCGTCGCCATTTTCAGTGTCTTCCGTAACTCTATCAATAGGCTCTTCGCCATTTACGTTAGCTTTGCGGGGGTTAACGCCAGCTTCTAGGAGAAGTTTAACGACGCCAACGTGGCCGTTATCAACAGCGTCTAGTAAGGGGGTGTCTTTATCGTAGTTGACACAGTCCATATTGCAGCCGGCATCGATAAGAAGCTTGACGATATCCTCGCAACCGTTAATCGCGGCGATTTGTAGAGGCGTGTTCCCGGCATAGTCCGCCACGTTCAAGTCCTCAGGACGATCGGTAAGTCTCCTCTTGGCGCTCTCGTATTCCCCACGTGCACAAGCTCGAGCTAGTAAGGTTTGGCCGTGTGCATCTAGGTGTTTCTTGTGAGGTGCCATTTTCACGGGCGAGGCGTGAGATTCAGGCACGGCCGGAGTAGCAAGACCTCGTAGCTTGGAGCTGCGGGGATGAGGGCTCCCGCTAGCCGAGGATTCGTCAGAATGGTAATCTGCAGAATAAAGGGGTGGCGGTAAACGCTTCTTCTTAATGCTGCTAGAAAGATGATGGGCAGGTAACTGTGTGGAGACACTTCTACGGTGTTGTCGAGGGTGAGGGGAAATGGAGCGTGTCCGGGTCCGGGATTCATGCTGAGACTGCTTCGATTTGGATTCCTTGGGGGTGCGGCCGTTGTCGAGGCTGACGCTTGTGGTTCGCTGGCGGCGAGCCTTCCGCTGATCACCTTCGTCGTCGGACTCCGCCTTGGGGGCCTTTCGCTTGTGAGGCACCAGACGCTCTCCAGACTTGAGCTTATCGCGCAGAGACGATGAAACGGGCTTGGAGGAGGCGTGAATGCCTTCAGAGTCTGAGGGTGAGGCGGCGGCCACGGCGTCAGATCGCCGGCGGCGGTGAGGTGGAAGCGGATGCTGTTGACGCTGGTGGTTCTGATTGTGGGGAGGCGAAGTTGGTGCAGAACTCAGGCCGCTCGAGGCGCCGTCCTTGCTGCGAGGTTGGCGGTCCTTGTCGACAGGGCCCGGAAGCCGTTTTTTGACGCCTTCGACGGATCGGCCGCCAGCTGCGTTCTTGTCGCCCTGGTTACTGGCAGCCGCCGGCTGGCCGTTGCCTCTGGCCGAGTCGGCGTCGCTCTCGCTCCTGTCCTCCTGCCTCACCTTTCGAACCTTGGAGGGCGAATGGCCATCCTTGCCCGGCAGAACAATCGTCTCGGCGTCTGAGTCGCGGTCGGCACCAGGTGCATCGTCGTGTCGGGCAGCCGTGGAGGACGACAGAGACGACGACTCCCGCGTCTTGAGCCTGGACGGCGACGATGGCCTCACAGAAGGGTGCTGCTTCGGATCTGTGTCAGAGCCAGAGCCTCGGCGTGGGCGCTCGTGTTTGTTTTGCTGCTGCTGAGGGGGAGGGCCAGCATGCTTGGGCGTGTCGGACTCGGCAGCATTCTGCGCGTCCATGACATTTATCTTCGAGAATTGCCGGTGGCTACCACCATCATGGAGATGAAAGGAGTTTCGGCAGCGTGGACGCCGAAGGAGAGGCCGATTGATCTGGTCACGTCGACCGCCACGTCAGAGCTGCTGGCAATAGCCACCTGCGGAGATGGATCAGATGGAATGGGGGCAGAGGGCCTAGCAGCCGGGGATTTTAGGCACGACAGCACCGGTAACAGATGTAGCAAGCCGTTATGGGTGGTCCAAGCCGGCACGGATGTGGTCGCCTGGAGAGAAAATAAAATAAGATGACGGGGAAGAAAACAGGATTAGAGCCGCTACGAGGGGGCTGGTGGGCATGCGGCGATGGCAAGTGGCGGGAGACGAATCGATGCTTTTTTTTCCTCGGTCGGGTGTCGAGAGTGCAAAAAGAACTAGAAGTTCAATGATGAATCGATGAAGCGTGTTCACCGTAGCGCAGCTCAGGGCACGGAGTACGGAGAGCTGTTAGCGGACTTGGGAGCTGGGAAAATAGTTGGAAACTGCCGGGGCTGGGAGCTGGGGGGCCACAAGTACACGGCATGTACTAGTACGGCCAGTGTGCCTTGGTACGGATACAGAGGATGGACCACAGGTTACAGGTGCGAAGTAAGACAGCGTGCAATAGCGGCCTCTGGAGCTAGCGCTAGTGCTGGGTGCTTGACCTGGTGCTGGTGCTCTCGTACGAGGCGGTACGTACCCACAGCGTCAGTGGCCGCGGAAGAGTACTTGCGAGTACCGGGCCAGAGGAGAGCAGCGCAGGCTAGAGCTATGGACGACAGGTGCTAATAGCAGATGGTGCCGGGCTAGCGAGGTGGAAGTGGACAGCGCAGCACATTGCGCAGCACGGCACGGCAAAGCAGCGGCAGAGGCAACAGAGCAGCCAAGCACCAGCAAAAGAGGAAGCGCAAAGAGGCAAAAAAGCAAAAGGCAAAAGCGCAGCGACCATGGGGCTGGGTCTGAAGACGGGGATGCAATTCGAAACTCAACCGCATGCTGCCGCCCGCCTGATTGGCCCTGGCCGCCAGCCGCTCCAGCCGGCGCAGCGCCATCGCGGTGCAGTTGTGCGGCCGAAACAGCGGACCTCCAGCCTAAACAAACCCTGTCGAGCCCTGTTTAGCCCTGCCATCCCGCGTTGCCACCCTCCAATAGGCCCCCCGAAGGACTCCAAAAGGCCCTCCCAGGCCGCGGTGGTGCAGCAGCCCCCGCCGCCCACCAATCACCGCTGCAGGCGGCGCCGGCAGTGCTCGAGCGCACCTCGGGTTTCCTGGGCTTGAAATACGGGTGCCGTCGCCTCGTTTCTGCGAGCGCGCGACGAGGAAGAATAAAAAGGGAAGAGTCAGGACAGACAAAAGCCAGCGAGAGCGTCCTTGCCCTTGCCTTTGCCCTCGGGGAGAGGCCCCGACGTGCTGGCGCCGGCATTTAGCATTTGGCTCGTGCAGCATGCCATGCTGAGCTTGACCTGCGCTGCGCTCTTTTTTCCACCCTTCTGCTGTACGACCTGCAGCCAGCACAGCATGTGAGGGTCGAGTCTGACTGCCGGAGGCGGCTCAACGCAACGCCCCCCCGAAGCAAATGCGCTCGCTGCAGGCCGATAACAACACAGCAGTCCCAGCACTCGGCTAACCCTAAACGGACGGCCTTTTCTGCGGCGAGGAGGCAACAAGAACGCTGCAACCCCCTAGCTGGATACGGCTATTCGCTGGGCCATCACCCCATTATCCCCCTCTTGCTTGCGGCCATTCGACGACAAACCAACCATCCGCACTCGCTGCTCTGATCCGGACGGGGTGGCTCACGCGTTGGACCAGTCAGACCGTGGCGTAGCTCGACGCCGTCTCTTGTCCACGATACGATCTCCGGTTGCCTGGAATCCTGATCATGGCGACTGCAGGCACCGGCGACGCACGGCTGCCTTCGTCTCTCGAGGCAGCTAAAATCACGTCGCTGCCGCCAACGTCCTACTATGTGCCCAACTTCATCAGCGAGGAAGAGGAGCGCATGATCCTCGATAAAGTGCGTCTGCCAACGTGACTTGTGCCATCGAATCCTGCTCTTGACCTGCTGCGGCCTGGCTGATAACGAACCCCCGTTCACTCCAGATTGCTGCGGCTCCTCGGCCACGATGGAAGCAGCTCACACATCGACGCCTACAGACTTGGCCATCGGATCTCGTTCAAGACAGGCTGCTGGACGCACCACTGCCTCCCTGGCTCGAAACGCCCGTGGTGTCGCGGCTGTTATCCCTCCCGCTCTCCGATGACGACGACGGCAATGCTGTGAGACACATATTCGCCGATAGCCCCCATCAGCGCCCGAACCATGTCCTCATCAACGAATATCCTCCCGGCATTGGCATCATGCCGCATAAGTTAAGTGTTATGATTTAGTAGATGGAATCCCTCCCAGCTTCGAAATGCTCATCCACCCTAGGATGGCGCTGCGTATTGGCCCGTTGTGTGCACCGTCAGCCTGGGCGCCAGCATCTGTCTGAACCTGTACCGCAGCAAAGAGGACGGCGCCCTTGATCCCGAACCTGCTTGGCGAATTATCCAAGAACCTCGTAGTCTTCTTATCACTACAGCGACTCTATATACAGACTATCTGCATGGAATATCCGGTATTAAGGAAGACCTAGACCTATCCGCCGATACGATTGTAAATTGGCCGTTGCTTCGAGAACCCGAGGCGTTTGCCAGCGGCCAAAGCGTGAGACAAACCCGCACTAGTCTCACATACCGAGATGTCCTCAAAGTTTCCAAGGTTGGAAACAGATTGGGTCTGTTCAACAAGCGATGAAAGCGCGTTTAGAGCTTCAGGAGCAACGTAGTCTAGAATACAAACGGAATCATGGCCCATTTTCCAACCAGCTTGTCCGCCCCGAACTTTTCAGCATACCATTTTTTCGTGCCATATGCTGTCGCACCGAGATTCGACACGACGAACAACAATATGTACAAGATCGATCTATTAAAGAGGGCTCCTCGGGGCGCCGCAGCGACGGCAAGGCCCACGTAAACCAGGCATTCGAACGTGTAGTGGGGGGAAACGAGGTACTTAAACCAGCCCTCACTTGGGAGCGTGTATTTCTTGAGGCTCGCCAGATACCTGTGGCAGTTATTTTGCTGAGCACCTGCAAAGCCGAAGATTGCGGCCCCGATTATGATTTGTGGTGTAAAATGAATTGGCTGCGGCGACACCCACGATTTGAGGATTGCTCCTGTGAATTACCGTCAGTCTTATTCCCAATAACGAAATAAGCCCACCGCGAAATGTGGCCAAGACGCGAGACCAACCTGATCCTTGTATCCAGACGCTGATGCCCACGGCTGTGTAATAGGCCACTCCAAGAGCCCAATGAAATGCCGACATGGGAGATGATCCGGGTTTTGAGACAAAAAGACACTCGGACAGTCTTCTCGCTCCTTGGCAGCTCATCAGAAGCCAAGTCACCAGCGTGGCGCTCAGCTCGACCTCGGGAGAATGGCTCCCCACTGCAGATCGATGCTGCATCTCAGCCATGGCCCGCATGATGCTGCCCTTGGATATATATTGCCAGCCCCAGAAAATTGACCATGACACAGATACTATGTAGAAGTGTATGAACCACGAGTGAGGCACCTGGGCATAGCTTGTCAGGACCAGAAGAGAATCTGCCTTTGCCTCAGCCTTCTGCCCGGAAGCTTGGCTATTTGGCCCATGCTGGGTATGCGCCGGCCGCCTAGCACCGTATGCGAAAAAGGCCTTGCGAGCGTTGTCCGGGAGAACTTGCATCGAGAACAAAATCGCGGTGCTGACCACGAAGAAGGCTTGGCACCATTCTGCTGGCGTCGTGCTGGCCATCTTGGTCACTTTTGGCTACTTTCCTAGATATAGAAATCGACGTTTAGCTGCTGGACGAGAAGATGAGGGCAGGGGATACCAACGGGAAGGGAGATGCAGAGAGATAAGGCTACCTTCTGGCTCAGTTTTCGGCCGCACGTATGCACATGGCGGAGCAAGCAGCACTGAGCAATTCAGTCACAGCCGACAGCTACTATCAACGTGCCCCGCAAGTTGCACATGACAGACCCCTCTTTGAACGAGGAACGAAGTACGAAGCTCACCTGAATCAAACCTTCAAGCCGCAGCGGCCGGCCGCGCACTAAGACTAAGGGGAGCGCCGGCGCTTTGCCGCTGTGGGGTCTAGGGGGCTGCTTAGCTGCCTTGATTCCGCGTCTGTGCCAGTAGTCTTGCGGTCAGTATGCATGCATGAATTCTAATCCATTGTGTCGTTCAAAAAAGGCGTGGCGTGGCTGCAGTCGAATGGCCATCATATGAGACGAATACGTAGAAGCGACCCTATGCCAGGGGTTGGTGTAACGGCACGGCAATGGCAGACTTGACATTGGCTGAAGTGCCGGCAGTCGGAAGAGGAGGTGGAGACGTTCATGTGCCTGACAACCTGTGGCCACCTGTCATGCGCAAAGTCCAATGCGTATAAATGTGTATTTCGACTAGACTACTAAGGTATCGGCGCTGCCAAGGCACCTGAACCCGGATCCTGTACCGTGGAAAATGCAGATACCTTCCTAGGTGCTTTTTTTCTCCCTCGAATTTCAACTCTTCTACCTCTGGGTGGTCTAGTTGGTTCATGGCGTTCGACTGTAATGGATAACATCTCATCGAAAAGTCGGCGGTTCGATTCCGTCCCCGGAGAGTTCATTCTTCCGGAGAAGAGTTACTTTTTTTTTTTTTTTTCTCCCCCTTATGTCTTGAACAAACAAATGAATGTTCTGTCGATGTTCTGCTTGAATAGTGGTTGGCACGACGTTCATTAGATAGGCTGATTGATGGCGCGTCGTAGAGAACGATGTGTAACACAACCGTAGAGTTCTCTGCCCTCCTTACTGTAGAAGACTCAATACAAATGCTGATTTACAAGCCCTTGAAATTGATTTGACACGACTCCGAGATGGCAGTGGTGATCTACAGCTCCTGTGATATACCAGTACTACTAGGTACTTGCCCATGAAAAAGTATAAAAAGTATCAAGTAGCAGTGTTCAGAGTTTCAACAAAGCTTTTTGTGCTTGCCTACTGAGTAAGATCAAGGCTCGGTTAGAGAGTCTCAATCCAATAGCACAAAGTTTAAGATATCAGGCCTACAGTTGTTCAACTACAGAGCCATTCCAATGAACATTATATCCTCTTAGCAGTGCTTAAGTACTAATCTAGGTGTTTTTGACTATCACGGCTAGCATCCGCTTGGTACGACCACCTTAACCAAGTATACGAATTGCACCGGTGTCGGTTTATACGAGAACAAACGTCTCAAAGGAACCTTGGTGCCTTGCGCACTTGACAAAAGCAAGTTTTTCTTAATCACGTGGGACAAAATGTTCAAAACCAACTCCATCATGTTGGGCAACATCATCGTTTCCTTGGTTGCTGCTATGCGTTGCTCCTACCCGAAGAGATGTTGGAGCTGCTGCCAATCTCATACAATTTCAATCTCAACGAAAAAGCAGCAATGTTTAACTTTAACAAAATCTTTATTCATTTCACTCCATCAGGCAAATTTCTATATACTATATCCAATGTCCAGAATCTGGATCCCTTTATTTCCCAATATCCCACATCGCCAGTTCCCATATCTGCCATGCCATGCCAGGCTTTTACTCAAAGAATGCGCCCTTAGCAGCCCCAGGTCTTGCACTGCTGCTTGGGGTTGACATTCTTGTTAACAGCCAAGCAGTCTTGGTACTGGGCCTGACATTTCTTGGCCGCGTTAGAAGGAGAGTTGTCGCCGAAGCCCCAGTTCTGCGTGAACTGGCTAATGCTGAGCGCACGCTTGGCTCCCTCGCTGCGCTTCCATCGGAAGCCGGAGCCATCTTGGCAGCCCTTCTGGTAGACATTTGTGCATTGCGTGTACTGCTCTTTGCATGCATCAGAACAAGCATTGCCGCAGCCTGAGGGAGGGTACGAGGGGCAATTCCAGCTCTTCTGGTTGATGTACAGCTTGAAGGGGTTGTTGCGCCAATCGCTGTAGATGTCATTGCAGCTGACAATGGGTAGGGAGATGCCACCGACGGGGTTTCCTGGGCCATAACCGTACTTGGAGTTGGAAGGCTGCGTGCAGATGTTGGTTGGAGGAGGAGGGCAGTGGCTGGGTTTTGTCGAGGTAGCCGGAGGCTTGGTTGTCGTGGTTGGAGGGCATGGAATGACGGTGGTGGACGTCTTGGGAGGACTGCCGCCCTGGCCGGGGTTGTGGTTCCAGCAATCGCCCTTGGAGCATTTTCCGAACAAACAGGTCGAGCTGCAGTACTGCTGAATGCCGCTGCACCACTGGCCAAAGTTGAAGCATTGAAGAGCGCCGGGGAAGCCAGCCTGGGCGAAGCAAGAGGCAACACCAGCGGCGCAGGTAGAGTAGGCCTTCAAGCAGTCCTTCTCGTTGCTCCAGTCGGGTAGAGGAGGGAAACACCAGTCACCACACTTATACTCGCAGGAAGGTGGAGTGGTAACGGTGACCGTACACAGAGAACTGGTAGTCGTGGTGCTAGTACTCTTGGAGGTTGTTGTGCACTTGGTTGTAGTAGGGGGGGGCGGCGGTGGGGTGGTACTCGTGGACGTCGTTTCGCACGGGTTGGTGGTGGAGGTAGGTGGTGGAGGAGGCAGTGATGTTGTCGAGACTGAAGTCGTTGTGCACGGGGTGGTGGTGGAGGTAGGTGGTGGAGGAGGCAGCGATGTTGTTGAGACTGAAGTGGTCGTGCTGCTGCTAGAGGGAGGAACCCAGCCACATGGCTCCAAAGACTCGAGATCCGTGGCGATGTACAGATTCAAGAGGCCACTTCCGCCGCAGGTCTCTGAGGAGTTGCCCTTGCAGGGGAAATTACACTGAGAGTCATCCACCTTTGTGGTGCTGTTTGCAAGAACGTTACCACACCAGCATTCGCCTCCAAACTCGGTACCGGCTAAGGGGAAGCCTTCTGCCTCACAGGCAGTCAAGCAAGATTCGGTGGTGAAGGTGGATGAATCAACATCCGCCGACCAGGAAAGGGCACGGCCCTGTTGCGAGTTGTCCGAATAGCAGCCAGCAGCCTTGTAATCGCCGATGGTGACCTGCTTAGTAGGGAATGTTGGATCTTGCCAGACGGAGAGGAGGTTGTTTCCTCCACATGTCTCGGATTTGTTGCCGGTGCAAGGGAAGCTGCACTGAGACTCATCTACTTGGGGCCCGTCAACAGTGCCACCACAGAAGCAAACACCATAGTACTCGAGGCCAGCATAACGGAAGCCATTGCCTATTAAAAAAAGCAGATTGTTAGCTCATGAAAGTTTAACAAACAGCAGTCATCTAGTTTACGAACCTTTGCAGTCGGCAACACACTCTTCAACAGTCATATTGTCAGAAGACAAAGTCGAGCGGAAGATGAGAGCATTGGGGTTACCAGGGCCGCCATCTTGAAAGCAGCCGGAGTAGACAAATGGTTGAAATTTATCCAAGCAAGGAGGCAACTCCACGTTCCAGGCTTGCGTGGATGCCACAAACGAGAGCGTGGCAACCGCGGCCACGAGGGACCGGGAGACAGACATTTCAATGGCGATGATTTCTAGGAAGGCCCGAGACACAGAAGATTGGCGTGAGCTGAGCAATACTTGTCTAGGAGCTCGAGTTACTCAGGTTGGTGGTGGCAAACGAGGAATCTCAGCAATCCAGGTCGGGAATCGGAGCTTTATATACACCTCGTCAAAGGATCTATCTGCTATTGATACAACATACAGCACGATAGCCGGCCTCCACATATTCCAGACTATACCCGCTCACCATCTACGGCATTCGACTTGGGCCTTGGGGGTCTAACTTTCCAAAGATCACCAGATCGGGCTGAGGTATACCCCTGCAGCTTCCTAACCCTTGTTCCCGAGAGAAAAGCGCCATGCCGTTAGTCTATGTCGGCCATGTCAACCAAATTCCCTGACTAAAACTAATAAGCAGTGGCGGACAGGAGAAAATAGAGACAGGCAGCAATGTAAACACCTACCTAGAGGTTTGTTGCCAAGCCAGTGCCGATGTCCGTCCAGCCGCTTTGTACTCCATACTACTAGCACTAATAGTAGCAGCTGGCCTGTAAGGGGAGAATAGCGGTAATGCATGGACAGACCAAGAAATTCTGTCATACCCATTGGGTCAAGACAGGAGGAGTCATATTCGCAGGATTGTTGAATAGAGACGACTGATGGCAGCTCTACTCAGCCAAAAGCAAGTGGGAACACCACCAACACCCAAAGTTGGATATGCCTGTATACGTTAAGCTGTATTAACTGTGTAAACATGGCATATATAAGATTCGCTGAGCTATTACAGGACTCGATACTACATTACTCCGCTCATAAGTATGGGCCAGAAGCGTGGAGACTGTCTATTAATCGAGTAATATCTAAAAACCTTACCGGTAGCTATTCCTAGATGAGGGTAAGTACCTCATGGTTATCTAGTTCTCATGGAGCCTAGCAGCTAAACAGTGCTTATAGGTAGCAACATTAGCTTGTTACTACTTAGTGACGAGCTACGCTGATACCCGAAGCAATGCAATTATGCCAAGCATTATTAGCGAAGCGATCTTGGAAAAGGCGCTCAAAACTTCGTGATACAAGGCCTTGACAGAAGGATATTGAGTAATGCTAAGGCATAAAGTAAATTGCAGCTGAAATGAAGGCAGGAGTGCGTAAATCAAGCGCAAGATCCAAACAATGATTGGGTGGAAACATAGCCGGGCGTTTCCGAACATGCATATAGGCGGCGTTCTGGACCTCTCAGCCTCTTTCGATCCTTCTCGGAACCCGATATTGTTTACCTTTTTAGCTTGGAAGAGGGCTGCCGTTACGGTTGGATCTAGGCGCAAACAGTCGTCGTGTCAGGCTCTGCATACAAACTACACATGTGCATATTACCACTACTCGTATACTAATACCCATGCACGATGCTGGTGCCACGATTTTTCAGCTCTGATGCCGGGGCATCGGGGCTTTACGATGGGCGAAATAAGCACGCTAGGCAGGCTTTACTTCAAAGATCGAATACCGCAGTGGGTCTCTTTACTGGTCTCTCAACTGACGAGTAGGTACGGATATTGGACGATATCCGGTGTTCACAGAAGAGCAAACTGAAGAAGCAACGTAAATACACTGGGCAACGATATTACTAACTAGCCAACCATGTTGTGATAAAACAAGAACGCTGTATCATTGGTCTATCAGAATCAGTGATTTTTCTGTCACTTCTAGCTGCGTCAAAAGCAATATCAAGCGGCGTCTTTGCTATTTGTTAGCTCTGCGGTGGAGGGTAGCATCAACAGGCCAATATTGCTACCGTAAAAAATAAATAGGCATGGGTCGATGTGGGCGCAAGGGAACATACAAAGCTCGCTGCCAGCTCATCATGCGTCTCAGCGTAGTTCCTTGTGTAGCAAAGCTGCATTCATCCCACAGCTCCAGAATACGAGCGGGTTGTATTCTCTGTCTTTTCTCTGCCGTGGTGGGGATCGTGTATTGGCGGCTTGTAAAGTGAGCCGTGTGGAGGAGGAGCATCATTCGATATGCATGTGCTGAGAGAAGCATTGGCCAGTAGGCTATCTCGACTCAACCGACCGTCCAACATCCATCGCCGCTTGGTGCTGCTAAGAATAGAATTGGTCAATATGGAGTCTCTACAACCACCACCGCACTCGTATTGTCTCCGAAGGGTGTGGCCTTGGACAGTTTTCGGTGTCAGCTTTGCGGTAGGGAAATCAGTTATTGAACGCCGGGCTGAGGTCTTAGATTCAACAAGCAAGCCATAGATGGCTTTCAGAGTCTCAGATACAGTGATGGTTATGACCAACACTATAAGCAGATCGATCTTAGTCTCCATCAGCCCACCACGCCTGGGTTTAGGGTCAGCTTCAGGTTCAGGCTCCCGTCGCTCAAAGTGTGTGCCATTGGACATGCCCTGCAAGGTGGAGTCAACGCCAAAGCCTACCCGAGGCCATCAGCTTCTCGGTCGGCCGGGTGGTCGGCTGGGTAGTATGCCGCTGCGTATTAGTGAATGCTTCAGGTTGGGATTGTCTAAATTTGCCCACCGGGCAATGTGTTAGACTTCGAGTGCCCGTCTGCTGCACAGTTGGGGTGGGTACACGATGCAGTGTCAATTTTTACCTTTTTCTATAACCATTGGTTTGGTAAATTACTTGCCGTGCAACTCTCCGGTAAGTGCAGCAACACCCAGCATTTCTACGATTACTGCAAATTCATACATGAAATTGACCCATGGCAGTCTCGCTAATCGCGGATACCGAGGTAAGCTTCCTTCGGAGTTTACACCGCCCCGACTTGTTCTTTATGGCTTTATCCCTCTTTACCTAAAAATGGAAAGCATACGTTGAACCTCGACAGCAAAAGGTTGTTCAGCTGTGGTGGTGGCCATGCGAGCCGCTGTGTAGTTTGTTTTCTCCCTACATTATGTCGAACTAACTTCGGCCCCCATCCCTCCCAGCCAGCCGCTCTGCCAAGGGGGCCACCCTCGCCGGATCTACCCCTGACTTGTCCATCTACTGTAAGCTCCCCCCGCCGCTGCTAGACTAGGATTTTTGACCTCAAAGCAAATACCTAGTTAGCATTCGCCTCACCAACTTGGCCATACAATTTCAAGACCAAAACAAAAAAAACGCCACGATGCAGAGACGGCAAACCAGTCCTGAGAATAGAGGCCACTGCTAGTAGCGGCTCCTAATTGCGCGCCGTCCATTGTTTCGCCTAGCGAGGTCGGGCCTTACAGTGCCACGCAATCCTCAGCTTTCTCGGCTTTCCTTCTTTTGTTCCTCTTCTGCGGGCTTGCATTGTGCTAAAGCACTTACTACGACCAGATGGGTTGAAAAGCCCTCTACGTAATAATTTTGCAGCCCGACAGCCCGATTCACCGACACGTTTCTCGTCTCTTCTTTTTTTATTCTCCCTTGCAGCTCAATCGTCTCACCTGAACTATTGAATCTTGCTGAGCTGCGCAGCTTGCCTTTTTTGCGCCTTTATGCCGCCCCCTTGCAGCATAAGGCTGGCACCTTTGACCTGGGGCTAATATTCTTAAGTCAAAGCTAAAGCAAACCATTGTTAATCCCGTAAGCCTTTAGCCTCTTAGTCAGGCGTTATGCTTTCACCTAGGCACAACGATCTGGTCAGTACCTGCAGCGTTGGCGGCAATACGACGGTGTTTACATCTCTCGGTTTCTCTCTCTTTTTTCTCTTGTTCCCGTGTCGTGGCTGGCCGTCAGATCATCAGACCATGTCCCTTGCTTCATATATGACCTTGAATTGATTTGATTTGATATGATACTGGCTTGCGAGGAGCTCAGGGCGCTGATGTTGAACTATTGATGTAGAACTTCATCTGATGAAGTATTCTGCCGCTATTTGTAAAAGTGTAAAGTCTTGAAGCCAAATAACACGCTCCTTCGTCGTACGGCTTATAGTCAAAATATGAATACAAATATCGCACCTCGAAATGTCAATTGTTTTTGCAGAACTGCGAGTGAAATAGATACGGAAATGGCACTCGATTAGCCTACAAGGTACTAGTAGAAACGCTTCACTCTGTGGCAATATTTGGGCTTACTCTGGGAATGGACACACGTCTTGGTACAGTCACAGGCACATATATTAGCACAAAATCTTGAAAAGATAATGGTCGTTTATATAGAATTACACTTATATAGCTCAAACTACCCTGGAGACATCAACATATCAAGGCAACTCTCCTTCCAACTAAATCACATAAAAAAGAAGTAGGTAGAACAAGTTTTTTTATGTGCTTTCTTTTTTTCATCCATTCTGGCATGCTCGTACCTCAGAGGACGGCGAATTAATGCTGAGCTCTAGAGTACATTCAATGCAAACCAATCCTTCCTTCTTTGAAAGATTTTTTCCCCAAAAACGCCAAGTGCAAAAATATGTAGCCAGGAATATCCATGCGCTTCATTCCCTTCATGACTTGTTCCTCAGGTGAGGAGGAACCCACTTGCCAGAGGTTCGAGTAGGCAGACTCTCTGTAGGAGCGGCAGGAGACTCAGTCTTGCCGTTCTCGCCCCGTCTTGAGTCCTCGCGAGGAGAATCACGAGGAGAATCACGAGGAGAGTCGCGGGGAGAGTCGCGGGGAGAGCTGCGAGCGTCACGGAAATCGCGAGAATCGCGAGGTCCAGGGCCTCTAGCCGGAGGGGGAGCATTGTCGTTTGCTGCCCCACCGGATTCCTTGGCTGCTTGTCGGTCTCTCCAGCTTGGCTTGTTGCCGGAGCCGGCCAGCTGCAGTCTTGGCGGGCCGCCGGATGGGCGATCGCCAGACTCTGTCCGTGCCGGAGCACCGCCCTCTGCGGAATCTCTAGCGGAATCTCTAGCGGAATCTCTCTCACGCTCCTTCTCTCGCCAACCGCCGCCAGATCCAAAGAGTGGTGGTCGTCGACCCTCGCCACCGGCGGCAGCAGCAGGAGGCTGTCGTTCCTTTTCTGCTTTACGGCGAGCAAGTGCTTCTTCCTCACGTCTCTGCTGGAGTGCGGCCTTCTCCAACATCTCCTGGCGTTCCTTCTCGCGCTGCTCCTTGAGCTTGGCAAGTTCAGCCTTCCTGGCTTCGTCACGCAGGCGCTGCTCTTCCTTTTCACGAGCAGCCTGCTCCTCTTGCTCTCGGAGGATGCGCTCTCTCTCCTCCCGCTCTCTCTTCTCGCGCAGCTTGCGGTCACGGTATTCCTTCTTGCGGATGGCAATCTGCTTCTCGAGCTCGCGCTCAGCATCCCTGCGGCGCTTCTCAAACTCATCGCGGCGTCTCTCGTGCAGCGATGATCTGAAATTCTCGTATAGAGGCACCAGACGGCTAAGACGGTGCTTGAGTTCCACACTCTCCTTGTGCTTCTCTTCAGCCTCTCTGAGGGTCTTGACCTTGACTGCTTCATAAATCTCGCGGTCACGCTCGGTTTGCTTATTGTAGTCGTCAGTGAGCTTCTTAACCTCCTCCTTTCGGTAAGCTCGCTCCAAATGGTCAAGTCGCTTGCCAGTAATGCGTAGCTTCTCGCTGACATCGTTCTTCTCCCGCTCCAGCTGAGCCAGCTTCATGGCACGAAGTCTGTTGCTATCCAGGTTGTCAATGTCATCAAGATCAATGTTGAGAGCCTCGCCGCTCATCTTGAGATCAGCAATCTGCTTCTTAATCTCTTCCTTACGAACGCGGTCATGTTCGGCCTTGATGCGTCGGGCCTCACGCTCACGCTGTTCCTCAGCAAGTCGCTTATCTTCAGCTTCCTGCAGAGCTTGCTCTCGCAGCTTCTTCTGCCGAGCGTTCTCCTTCTCCTTCTTAGCCTGAAGCTCAGATGCCTCATCCTTGCGCTTCTGGATGACGTCCTTGCGTGCAAGAGTCTCAATGTGCTCCTTCTCAGCGCCAGCCTTTGCGCGGGCCAGAGCAGCATCATGAGCCGCCAGACGATCCTTGTTGAAGTTAGGATCAATGTAGTGGCATGAAACGAAAAGAGCCTTGGCAAGTCGAGTCAGCTGAGAGCGCACAATCTCAGAAGGTGTGCTCTGCAGACGCTGGACGTTGCCGCCATCAGCCTCAGCAGAACCGGCGGATGATCCACTGTGTCCAGCCTTGGCCGATGAGAAGACGTCGTTGTCAAAGCTGAGGACGCCAGTAGCATGGTCCATGCGGATAGCAAGATCACCCTTCTTGTTTCCGTTCATGATGAACTTCTCAATGGTGCCGCGAGTGACCTGGTAAGGCTCGGGGAACTGAGCCAAGCTCTCGACAAAGTTGAGATCGACAGTCTCGTAGACCTGAGAAAGCTGCTGGAACAGGCGAGTGAGGATGACCTGCTGGAGAGGGAGGATATACTTCTCCATCTCAGCGTCGGCAGCAATCTTGGTCAGGATGGGGGAAATCTTCTTGCAGATGAAGAGTGGGTGGAAGTCAACCTCCAAGATGTTGTAGAGATCGCGAATTTCAGGAAGAGATCGCTGGAGAATAGACTTGGACATGGCATCGCGGAACAGTCGAGAGCGAGATGGGGCCTGGCTCATGCCAAGAAGGGTGGTCAGGCGAGTGTTCTTGTTCTTGCGGGCCTCATCGAAGTCGACCATGGCACCTCGGGATCGGGAGGTGCTGATGACAGGGATGGCGAGGGCAGACAGGAGAACGAAAGAAGCGGCCCTCTGGAGATCAGCATCAGAGGCTGGAGGGTTATCAGCCTTCTTTCCCTGGCCAGAGGCGACCAAAGCCGAGACCTGGCGCAGCAGGGTGTAGTATCTTGACCAGGCAGCAGCGTGGAAAAGGTAGTTCTCGCCAACCAGGAAGATTCTGGTGAGCTTCTCGTAGTAGTTGGCCATCATGATATTCTTAGGGGGTCGCTTGCTGAGGTTCAGCAGAGTGTGGATATCCTCGACACTTCGGAAAGCCTCCTGCCAGAGCTCCAGCTCGACAGCAACATTGAGCTGCTGGAAACGAGTCTCTAGGTGACGCTGCAGGGTATCAGGGTCACTGAGGTTGATGGCGTGCATCTGAGACGAGTACTTGGCCGCCGTCTGGACGTGGTTTCGGAGAAGCTCACAGAGTCTTCGGAACTCGGTCTTTCGGGTGTACTTGAGGCAGAAGTCGAAGGCCTGCATGGCAGTGCTCTGGTAAAGGACCTCGAGGCGAGCATTGTTGCGAAGGATGTCAAGGACAGTTCGGTAAGCCTCCCAAAGGAACTTGAGCCAAGGAGTGACGATGGCACGGTCGGTTCGATCACGAGATTGCTCGCCAGAGACGGTGGCAAGGAGGATAGACTCGGGGGTCTCGCTGGCTTCCAGGTCGTCAATGTTGGAGGTAGCAGCCGTAGCCTCAATGGTAGATTGAACTTCGTCCGCCTTCTGCTGGGCAGCAGTAACCTTCTCCACCGCGAGTTCGATAAACTTTTTCAGGACCAGCTGTGGGGGGGCGGTCAGTAATCCATTGTAATCTTCCCCTTTGTTTCTTCATCTTCTTTCATCCATTCAACTTCGATGCTGTACCCACCTCAATGGTCGAAATGTTGGTGTTCTGAGAAAGGTTCTTGTACTGGTACAGGGCATCCTTGGCCAGCTTTCCCTTCTTCTGCTCGACGGAGAGCTCAACCAACAGGAGCATAACAGGCTCGAGAGAGGCGATGGCAGCGCTTCGGGAGCGCTTGTTGGTGATGTGCTCATGGAGCAGGGTCAAGGCCGTCGGGGCCTGGTTGACCCCGATCAGCTCGTGGGCGCGCTTCAGGACATTTTCGGGCTTTTGATGCGGCGGGGGCGGCTATCGAGGGGGAACAAAGTCAGCATCACAGCCCAACCTGGAATTTGCATAGGGAGGGGCAAAGATTGGCAATGAGACGGTCGGTCGCATCTGCCTTGTCCTACGCACCATACTGGGCAACCTCCTCTACGGGTCGATGTGAACCGGGCTAGGAGATTTGGGGGTAATGAGTAGCCGTCGCAGGCCTGACGATGGTTGAGATGGGGCGCTGGCGTGGCACTCTTGGTGGTGAAGCGACGCACACTGGGAGGAATTTTTCAATTTCGTGTGTGGACGCTATCCGAGCATGAGGGGCTGCGGAACGACCCATGTCACGTGGTGATTATGTCATCATGCCGTTTGCTGCTGTTCTTGGAACGTTGAAACAGGCACTGGCCAAAGCAAATCGGGATTCATATCAGAGCAGAGTTTGCGCCACGAGTAAGTTTGCGATTTGCTTTTAAGCCTTCAAACACTCGCGTATGGATGACTGCTATGAATGCCCGTGTCCCTGCCCGTAAATGATCTGTGACCACACCTGTGCACCATTCCGGGCGCACTCCTGGCCTCGCTCGGCTCAAAGTCACATGATCAGCGTGTGTGGTGGATTCACGAGCTAGCAGTATCAAAGCATGCGTACCAAAAAACGAGGCGCGCCTAAGCCATCTAAGCACGACTGTATTGGACCGCCACAGTAGACAGGCCTACCTGGCCTGCTATACAGCATAATTTCTCAATCAAACATCTGTTAAGCTGAATCATGGAAGGATCGTCATCCCGGAGATCTCGCTCGCGATCACCGCCTCGACGAGCGCCCAAGGGCAGCGGCGGATTTCGATGGAAGGATAAGAGCCGCTCAAACGACGACAGCCGCGACAACTACAATTCAAGGAGAGACAGATATCGGGACCGAGACCGAGATAGGGACCAGGAGCGGGACAGAGACCGGGATCGTGATCGTGATCGAGATTATGGGGGAAGGCCACGACGTAATTTCCGTGACCGCTCGCGAGACCGTGATCGTGACAGATTCGGTGGTCGTGACAGGAATGAAGGTCGACCTAGATCGCAGTCTCCTCGACGATACGAGTCAGGGCCAAGAGACAAAGCCAATGATGTGAAAAGAGACGCAGGTGACAAGAGGGACAGAAAAGAAAAAGAAAAGAAGGCTCCCAAGGCTCCTGTGGCGGCGGGTCAAGAGTTCATCATCGTCCATGTCAACGACCGTCTTGGCACCAAATCGGCCATCCCATGCTTGCCATCAGACACGGTTGGGCAGTTCAAGCTCATGATTGCGGCGCGCATTGGGCGAGAGGCAGGACAAATCATGCTGAGGCGACAGGGCGAACGGCCTTTCAAGGATCACATCACGTTGGAGGACTATGGTGTATCGAATGGAGTGCAGCTGGATCTCGAGGTCGATACCGGCGATTGAAGAGCGTGTTTTCTCTTCCTCTCTGTTTCTTATTCTCTTTCTTTTAAGAGCAGCTCCCTTCGCAGCATTAATTCTCTGCACTAGAATATCAAATTACCCCGTCTGCTCTTAGCATGTATGTGGAATTAACGTCCATAATGATCAATCTAGCCGCTTACTGACAGATGTTTAGACTGCGCTGGTTGCATCAATAAAGGTACCAAAGAGTGCTTGTACTCGATGTGATGTTATAAGCGGAGGCCATTTTCTAATCATCCAAAGGCATTCGAGTCCACATTCATACAGAAACGAAAGCTTTCCATGTCTGAGTATTTGATGTGAAGTTGGCGGGCAATAGCTGTAGTATTCGTACATGTACTTTGCCAGGGCGTCTTGCAGTTGACAGGTACCAATTATAGAGCTGACGACAGCTTCGCGATGGATTTGGAATACAAGGAACAACCTGCCTAACAGGTGCCCGTCTTACGAACGAGGGTAATCTAGATGCAGAGCTGCAAGTTTTACCGCTCGTCATGTTTCAGGAAAGGGTTCTCTCTCAGCAGGATGAAGGATTCCCAGGCGAGGCAGAATCTGAGTTATCAGGCTCTCCCTCACCACTCAGATAACGATCATGGCAACAGAGTTAAAGGGGGTGAATAGGAAGATGAGAAGAAAGTAGAGAAATTACAAATACCAGTTCATAGCACTGCTGCTACTTGTAATTCTTGGCTACCGGCTGCTAAACAAGGAGAGGTGCCACCAAACTCGTACGTGTAATTTAAGCAACAAGTCACGGGGGGAGCTGGGCTTTTTCTCGCCAGGCACCGAGTAGCATTTCATGGGTGCTGCAGGTATAGCGAGCTCCGCCGCTCCATACTGAATGACGTGACGACGATCGCATCTTCCGTCCTCCAGGCTGGCGTCTTCCGATCTGGTTCAAAAACTGGGTAAAAGTGCAAAAGTGCTGCATGCCGCCTGTTCCACGGCACGGCCATTGCATCGTGCCGTCGCAATTGTCCCGCCAGCATTAGCAGTGCTAGTTGCTGAGTACGAAGCACTAGTAGCCGGTGGTAATTTCATGGTCGAGGTGCTGACGCGATTGCGCCGCATAGGACGATACGCATTGTGTACCTGTACTTGTAAGATTTGGTCCCCATTATCAGTACCAGTAGCAGGGGTTGCGTGGCTCCTCTCTGCTGCATTTCGCAGGCCAAAACGGGAAATGGGGCTCGGCCGGACAGGGTCCACGCTTGATTGGATGCGACGAGAGACAAGGCAGGAAAAATAAAGGGACTGCAGTGAAGAAGGAAGAAGGAAAAGAAGGAAAAAGGAATAAGAAGGAAAAAAAGAGACAAGGCTTGGATGGGGCAGTATATTATTATTATTATTATTTTTATTTTTTTTTTTTTTTTTTTTCCTATTTCTCTCTCTTTTTTTTTCAACACGAGATGAATGTTTTTGTATCACCAGATGCCGTTACGTGAGAGGCGCTGTCTGGAGGTGTTGCTCGTACGAGTTCGCAGTACTTTGCCTAGCCTGGCGGAAGGTAGCTGTACCTATCAGCGGCAGCAAGAGAACGCATTGGCGTGCTGCTCACTTCTCCCTTGGCTCAATTACACGCACGAGCTATTGCTCTACAGCGCATAGCCATCGTCAAGCCACAGCTCCGCGCAGCGCAATGAAGTAAAGAGCAAAGGCAGCGCCCCAGCTCCTCGGCAACACAGGAAATCGACAGCAATCTGCTTGACAAGCCAAGGCTGGCAAGGTGCAAATGCTAGCGCCGCCCGTCGTTCTTTTGCCAATAGTGCTAGCAACCAGCCTTGGAGCTACTGCCTTAGCCCGTCCTTCCTACGGCAAGGGGTACATGTACTTGGCTTGCAGCCGAGTGCAGGTCACTCGCACGTTACATGAAGCAAAGCACTGGAGCGGCCCACCTTGCGGCCTTGGGGGCCAATCCTGGAGCACATCCGCGCTGCGCCGTTGCCTTGGTGCGCCGCCTGGTGCGTGTTGGTGCGCCGCTGCCCCCTGTCACTCCAATTTCCAGCGCCGCGCACGTCCCACCCAGACAGCTCCAGCAGCCACCCGTCCAGGCAAAACCGAGGGCGCCCACCCCTACCGCGCTGGCCAAAAGAGGCCCAGCCCCGGCAAGAAAAAAAAAATAGCAGCATCAAGCCCCTTCCCCCCCGGAACGCCCCCCTACAGGAGCTCCGTCGGCCAGTTACAGCGGTGCCCACTGCTAATTATCCGCCAACATCTCCTGGGTCCAGCACCGCGCTGTGGCGGACTCTTCCAACTCTCCTCGTCTAGGCCTTCCAAACCCCCAACCTTACTCGTACACTCTCGCTCACGCTCACACTCTCTTTTCTTCCCCTTCTCATTCCCTCACACACACATCCACGTACCGCACGTCTCGCCTTCGCGATCAATCCGCCTCCTCTTATCCTCCCATATAGGAGTCTGTGTGTCGTCGCTGCTTCTCGCGACCATCAACGAGGGTTTCAAGAACGGCTGGTAAGTCCTTGTCTGACTTTATTTTCCCTCTGCATTTCCTCGATTGCGCTGTTTCGCGATGCGTCCAAGGAGGGGAGACAGTACAAAGTACCGTCTCTCACTGGCAAGACACGGCACCGGGACCACGGCTGGGCGGATTGTACGGGCATGGACCAATTGAATTGAATCGAGATGGGGGAAAAGGAGCATCTCGACGCACTGCTTTGTTTGCCTCGTCGCCGGCAACCAGCCATCGCGGAGCCTGCGGAACTGAGACGCATTTGCCGCCCCGTACCGCCTTTCTTCTCTGCTCTTCCATCTCGCTCGCGGATGCGTTTGCATTCGCTCGTTGCACCGCCTCTGCCAAGCCGTGGCCACCGTCGCGCCCTCGCAATTGCAGCAAGCAACGCCTTGTTTCCTCTTTTTTCATCCTCTTTTACCGCATCGTGTTTCGTGTTGTCATCCGCCATCTTTTTGCTTCCAGGAGCTGTCAATCAGCAATCATTTGACCGACTAACCAGGCACCTGCAGGCAGTTCTCGTGACGATCCATCAATAAAATCCCATCGTCCCGGCCGACGACGCCTTCGAGCTTGCGAGCTATTTAATTACCCGACCTCGGTCCCATCCAACTCATTAGTCATTCTTTTTTTAATTTACGTACCATTACGATGCCTCAGTATACCTCCCGTGATGTCGGCGACCCGACCCAGATCAAGAAGACGAAGCAGTCCATGGCAGACCTGAAGCTTAGGCGCTTAACGGAGCTGAACAACAGACTGCGTGAGGACCTGGACCGGGAACGCATCCCCGTTAGCACCGCCTCTAAGAGGTAAGAATGACAACAATAATGCATTGCATTCGAGACTGACGCGATATTTGCAGCATAATCGCGTATTGCAACGGTACAAGAGATTACATGGTTCCCTCAGTATGGGGAACTGTACCCAAGGGCGAGGACCCCTACGCACCACAACAATCCGGCGGCTGCTGTGTCGTCATGTAATTCCGTTTCCCCCAGAGGTGGAAGAATGACCATCGATGACGTTTCAATTGGGAGGGATTTTTTTGACGCGGTTTTTCACTTTTTCTTCTTCCTCTTGTGTGATATGGGTTTTTATTATTCTCTCTTTTATTTTACAACGCGACGCGGCTGGGAATCAGACAGCGAGCGACGGATTCGCCAACGTCGACACACCACCAAACAAATAACACACCTGATCCGGAAAGGCCTTTACGAGAAACTAGACGGGACTCTGAGCTGGATCGACGCAGTCTCAATGATTATACCAATGCTAGAGAGGGGAGGGGGCGATGGGAAGGAGGAAGCAAAAAGTCGCCTGTGGACCGAGCAAGGCCCCGCGCTCCCTTTTCTCTACGAGTTTTTTTTTTCAGCTCTCTCTTACTTTTTAATAAAGCGGTCGAGCGGTTTCATCTAGGACAGGAAGGAGGAAAGAGATATATCCAACGATAAGAAAGAAAAGAGGAAAAAAAAAAAAGGGTCTACGGTGGATTGGGAAGCCGACTCTGTTTTTATTTTTTTTTTTTCTTTTTAGCATGTATTAATTCCCGTTTTCTTACTCCTTGTTCCTTTCTTAAATCGAATGCCCCTCTGCATACATCTTCTTCTTTCTAACTATTCATTTCTTTTTATTTGGGTATTTTCCCTTTTCCGTGTGCAGGAGATGGATGGGGCGTCACGAAGTTTAGTTTTGTACTCCCTTTTGGAGGTTTGAGCGGAAGCAGCTGGCTGGGAAATTGCCATTGTCGTGTATAATGTCGCTTGTTATACGAGTGCGCGTAGATAATTTTGACGGCCGGTTTTTTTTTTTTTTTTGAACGAGGGGGGCAGTTGCATTTATTTCCCTGCGTGAAGAATGTGTAATAAAGATTCCTTGGTGCTGGCCATGTAATATGGAGTCTCAGCTATAGGATGGGTTTTTACGTATCAATGCTTTTCTCTATGCCGATTGACATGCTGGCATCAGCTTCTTGCTAAGCAATTAATGACGCGCCGCCACGTTTAGCGGCAGTGCTTGGCTGGCGATACCCTGTAACGGTGCCTGCATAACGCGTGCTGGTCCTTTTGTTACTCACCAATGATGAGGTAGATGAGCAGGATAGTTTGCTGACTGGCAATTATCATACTACAGTTGAAGCCAGAGATGTAATGTCACGGAAGATGCTCTCAGCGAGCATTAACGCCGAAGCTGTCTTTTATGTCAGGATAAGCTGGACAGTTTGCCTGCCATCATGAGCACGTGAGGGTGTATTAGTTTCCAGTTTGAATTCCAGCCCTGTGCTACTAATCGAGTGCGTTGGGAAAAAATCATGAGACACAAGCAGGAGGAATACACAAACCCGTTGTCTCGTGCAGCAGCAGCACCATTTACGCCTTTTCTGTCAAACACACTCGCTGTTCTGCATAGAATACGGAAAAGTCGCTCAGTACGTTTCGCCATCCAAGGTAAACTAACCTACAGCAGTCTACACATGTCGGCGTTCCCCACATAAATCCAAACAACCCCCGTAGCTTATTAGTACATAAACCCAATTGACTCCGATAAAGGCTGCTTTGGGAATATCGCCTCAATCTCACGCAAGACAAAACCACGCACCTCTTCCGAATAGTTTCATCTCCACCCCTCATTTTTCGCCTCTGTAATAAAAGACTTTTAAATTCTTGGAATCAACATATATATATATATATTTAAAGCAAAAAAAAAAAAAGCCGCAATGTCTACTGCTGCTGCTTCTGTACCGCCACCCGTACAACCTCACCCACAGGGCGCCGTCTTGGCTCCTTTACCACGCATAACCATCCAGTTCTGCACGCAGTGTAAATGGATGCTGCGAGCTGCATACGTACGTTTTTTTATACTTGTTTTCTCTTTATATATATTACTGCACCCCGCTCTTCCCTCTCCCTCCACGCAGTTTTTTGATATACACACGCACCTTGTCTTATAATGGGGGACTTGTTGCTGAGAAATCACAACTCAATCCCATGAATTTCCCCCGCCTGTCCTCCTCAGCCACCTCATCCAAACATATATATAACGCAAACAAAAAAAAAAAAGCAAGATCAATACACTAACCTACATAAAAAAAGTACGCCCAAGAGCTCCTCTCCACATTCTCCCTCTCCCTCGGCGAAGTCGCCCTCCAGCCCTCCACCGGCGGAACCTTCATCGTCACAATCCACACACCAGCAACAACTGCTTCTTCTTCTTCTTCTTCTCCTTCAGAACCCCCGTCAATCCAATCCACCATTCTCTGGAATCGCAAAACAGACCAAGGCTTCCCCGAGACCAAAGAGCTCAAGCGCCGCGTTAGAGACGTCATTGAGCCGGGAAGGGATTTGGGCCACGTTGATCGGAACCATCGTCGGCCTGCTGCTGATGCTGCTGCTGCTGCTACGGAGACCAAGGCAGTAGCAGAAGGAGACGCAAAAAAGGAAGAAACAGAACCTGAGAAGAAGCAAGATTCAGCAGCTTCGGGAGCTGGTATTGTATGCGAAGATTGTAATTAGGGGCTCTTAAATAAGGCAGTGTTATGAAAGCAAAGTGAAGCTATACATGTCTATAAAAAATCTGTATACCTTCAAGCGAAACGTAAAAGCAAAAGAGAGAAAAAAAAAAAAAAAAAAAAAAAAAGAAAAAAAGAAACAAAAGTTGCAACAAAAGAGAGTAAAGATAACCGTCCATCACTTTTCTAGTATCCGTCTAAAATCTCCCTCAACGATCCATATCCAAGAATACATATTACTTGTCGAGGTATCACATGCACATACATAAGACACAACAAACAACTCCTCACGCTTGTCAACGGCCCAAGCGTTCAGCCACTTTTCGGACACGCCAAACGCAGCCAAGTCAAGTCAAGCTGCCTACACGCAAGTATGATATGTCACCTCCTTCTGGCTGCATGAGCATGACCCATTGCAGGTTACACAGCAGGCATCTCAATCAGTTTTACGCGCGTCGACCGCTGCCAGACAGACCAGAAACCAGAGGGGGCTGCCTAGCTACGTCATTTGTCATTCACACACACAAAACACTTCAATGTATATCGGACCAACAAAAAAACAAGCATAGCATGTGGTTTTAAAGTGACATCAAAATGGATTTTTTTTTCTGTGAATGATTTTATCTGTGAAGCTAAGAAACAGCCATTTGTCGTGACAAAGTTTGCATGTTGGGACATTAGAGGCGATGCGAGCTAAACCGCCGAGTCGATACATTAATGCAGGAAGGGCTCGGCGTTGATATTTTCCTCGAAGCAACCCGTTTTCGCCACCAGGGCCCAGCGACGGTGCGACGTGAGAGGTTGTAGAGATGAAGAGAGTCGGAGAGTCAAAAAGAGAGAAAGGCCGGCGGTGTTAAAAATCGTCGAGACGGAACTTGGTCGTGCGTTCGGCCGAGACAGAGCAGACCAAGTTAGGTCATGTCTCTTTTTAACGCCGGCTTCCAAACTTTTGTTTCTTCTCAGCAGGCTTGAGGATCTACAGTGGAAGAAAAAAGGAGTCACAAGTTAGCTTAGAATCTCTACCATAGTTTTGGGGAGAGGCTTTCAAGTGGGTGTGGTACTAACCTGGAACGAGCAGAGCAAGCTCTCGTCTACGCTCATCATGGCACCTGCGTTGTCGAATTCGCCACAGTAGTTGGGAGCACTGAACAGAGTGACGAGCTGACGCTTGGAGAAGAACTCGTAGCCATCTTCCACAACCTGGTGGGCACGGCAGATGAGGTCCATGTCGTGCTTCTGCAGGAAACGGGAGACCACGTCCGGACCAAATGTGAAGGACACACCACGGTCGTTTTCGCTCCAGCCAGTAATATCCTTATCGGGATCGGACCACAAAAGGTCACACAGCAGACCGCAATCGGGGATCTAAAGAGCACGGTATATTAGCAAGCGTCCTAGCAGGCGTCTCAACAGCAGCAGCACAAAGTCTCATGTGCCGCCCCCCGGGGGGGTTAGGGAGATGGGAGCAGATAGAATAGATAGCCAGACCACAGAGTAGTAGAGCCAGTATCTATGGGTGGACATGGTGGAGGGAGGAGGGAGGAGGGAACATACATCGGTGGGGCGCATGACACGGCGAATCTGCTCCATCGAGTTCAGATCGGGGCTGAGACCTCCGTGCATGGTGAAGATCTTCTCATCAATAATGGCGGCAATAGGTAAGCAGTTGAAGCAATCCGTAAACGTCTTCCAAAGCTTAATATTGTAGCGGCGCTTGCACTCATCGTAGAAGCCGTAAATACGGTTGATGGAGGCGCACTCGTGGTTGCCACGCAGAATGAAGAAGTTCTCGGGGTACTTGATCTTGTAGGCGAGGAGCAGGCAGATGGTCTCGAGGGACTGCTTGCCACGGTCGACGTAGTCGCCCAGGAACAGGTAGTTGGCCTCGGGGGGGAAGCCACCATACTCAAACAAACGCAGAAGATCGTAGTATTGGCCGTGAATATCGCCGCAGATCTATCAAGAACCAATTCAGCATCCTGCTTTACTCAAAGGGAAAAAAAACCTGATTTCCTGTTTCTTTCTTTTTTTTTCTTCCACCACAATAGCAGATTGCCAATGAGCAATTAAACAAGAATGGGCCGGCATACCTTGATAGGAGCCTCCAGCTCAAGGAGGATGGGCTGAGAAATGAAAATCTCACGGGCCTTGGTGCATAGGAAGCGAATCTCACTCTCGAGGAGCTGGACCTGCTTTCCGGGCCGGCTGCCTCGGACCTCGAGCAGCCGGTCAATTATAGAATCGAGATCGACCTCATGTTGGTCTGCCATCTTAGAGATGCTCCCCGTGGGAGAAACGGCTCGCGTTTATCGAATGGATGAAGCCGAGAAAGGCTGCGCGTTGAACAAAGCGAAGGAGGGGGGGAAGAAGGGGAGGGCGTGCTGGGAGCAGGCCGATGCGCAGAAATGATGCGGCCGTCGACTAAGAAAAAGAGCAGTACGACAGATGATGATACACTAGACAATAAGCACTTTCTGGTAACGAAGTGATAAAGAATCCTATCATCAAATGTTAGAAGGGAAATCAATAGATTCATCAATGGTGCGGGTTTAGTCATCGAAGGGAGCTCCCCCCCTCCCCTCCTCCCAAGTCGAGAGAGAAAAGAGAGAGAGAAAAGGGCGTAACTTTAAGCAGACCAACATCTTGATAACTGCTGTCGACCCCTAGCCTGTGCCATCGAAAAGCCCATTGCAGTGGTGTTTTTCCGTCATCACATCTTTTTTTTTCTCCTTCTTTTATTTCCCCCTCTCACTCTCCTCCCTAAAAAGGAGGGGGGCAACTTGGTGATGGTGATTCGATGCCGAAACAGCGGGAATTGCGAGAAAGAGCGCGCGCCATCGCCGAAGTGGGGTGAGGGAAAAGGGTTCAAAAAAGTACTTACAGCTAAACGAGGCTTGTAGCTTCGTCAACGACAGAACCAACGCGAAGAAGGTTAAAAAAAAAAAAGAGGGCGCAGGCAGGATCAGAAACGAGTCTAAACGCGCGATGACAGGCTCTCGTGGCAAGATGGCAGGGGCTCGGGCTGGGGAGCAAAAACACCGCCGAGACGCAAATGCCTATTTGGCTGTTCGCTGTTATTTAAATCGTCGTGGCTGCCTTCGAAAAGGGCTCGTCGCTGGGAATGATATTGCAAAAGTCCTCGATGGCTTCAGGCCCGGAAAAGGGGGCGTCGAGGCGATTCGTGATCGTCGTCTCTTTTTTTCGCTCTCTCTCTCTCACTCTCTCACTTTCGCTCTTGTATAGGGCGGAGCCAGAGGCAAAGCCCGTGTTCGTCGCGTCAGATAAGGCCCGTCAAACGGGTGGCTGATTCTGAATCGTCAGGTCGATGGAGAAAAAATAAATAAATGGACGATGATGGTTAATCGCCGGTCGCCGTTGGAAAATAGAGGTCGTCGTCAAAAGAAAGGTCTTTGACGGGGATCGCTTTTGGGGTGGTGGAAGGAAGAGAAGAGGTAGGCTTTTTTTCCCTCCCCGGCGAAAAAAGAAGGGAAGAGTGGGTTTTTTTCTGTGCTGGGGCGACGCTTGGCCGGCTCGCTCGCTGATGCCAGCAGGAAAAAATGGTGCTAAAAAGCTCTGGGGGCGTGTTGTATCACGCTGATATCGAATCGAGCACTGCGTCCATTTGGCATGCGAGAGCCTGCATTGTGATATCACGAAGGAAAATGCCTGCATAAACCGCCATGCAGCCTCTCCTCTTCCGCCAATTCAGTTTTTTTTTTTTTTTTTTTTTTTTTTTTTCTTCCTGTCTCTGCATCATTGCCCGGAGTGAGTCAGCTCATGATGGAATGCTGCGCTCTCACATCACCGTCAGCCAGGGATAGGTACCTACCTAGCCTGCTGTAGCATCCCAAAACTGCTTCGGTAGCGTCCTTGTCCAGGCTCGTTAGTGGCCCCCTCGCTGAACTTAGTTTTGCACGTCTCCAGGCACTTTGGCCCAAGCCCAGGTTCCGGGTCCAGGGGGGGGGCCGCATCAGCCTTTTGGTGGCTTCGCAGCAGCGCAAAGAGACGAAAAATTCTATTACAGGTGCGCTTCGGCAGCCGCATTCGGGCGCTGCCCCTCCTGGAGCTCAGCAGCATCCAATGTCCAGATCCAGCCTAAGCGCTGGCTGCCTGTCCGGTCCACCATCTTCGTTCTCATGCTTCGAGCTCTGCATATGCTTACGACGGGCTATTACACATCCAGCACGGCGCACCAAGCATTGCACCAAGCACTGCAGACCAGTTTTTCCCAGCCTGTCTCCCTCCATCCCAAGTCCTCATCCCTTGTTTCTTCCAGCCTAGCTCCGGTGCCGTGCCGCCCACCCATTGGCCCATCAGCACCAGCCTAGAGCCGGCCGGAATCCGCAGCCTGTGGGCTTCTCATCCCCCTTCCTTCGTATCGCATCGCATCGCATCGCATCGCATCGCATTGGAAATGGAGACGGTTTTGTCACGGGATTTGGACCAGGGAGGAGGGGGCCAACTCCCCGAGTATATAGAAAAATAGAGGGGCTCTTATCTTGTTTGGTTTTATTTTACCTACTCCTATAATGCATCTTCAAAATATGCATCTTCGCCCTGCTTTTGTGAAGAAAAAACCTCCCCACGTCCGGCACCGGTGCCAAAAGAGAGGGAAAAAAAAAAAAAAAACGCCACGCAAGAACGGGTGTGTAGCCTCCGCAACCCGAGATTCTCGCTCCTCCCCCCCTTGGAGCCGCCGAAGCACGAAAAACCTGGATCGGAGGACGGCTTCCCACATCAGCCAATAGATACCCGCTCGCAGGTGCTATCAATATCTCATCGATTTACCAATCCCCGCTATTCTGCCTTGTTCCTCTTTTTCTCCTCCCCCCTCTCCTTCTCCTGTGGACAGAATATGCTCCCCCACCGTTCCTCAGAAGACCTCTTCTTTTTTTTAACCTGTCCTCTTACGGCTTCTACGGAGTTGCGGCGTAACGGATTCGTTGAAATAAGATTGCGAGTTTAATTCTATATCCACAATGTCATAATAAACTTAACAAATGACAGTCAGCAGCGACAATGGAAATTTCGAGCACAGCCTAAACGTTAATTCTTAGCATCATCGTACTATCATCCAACGCGTAATCTTTACCTAGACAGCTCCTTTCAACCCCGCCACCCCGCAGCGCAGAATTAAAATTAGCATGTGTAGGTACAGTACATGAGCTGTGGGAGGATTTGGTAGAGATGCTTTCAGCCTTGTTTTACCAAACGCCAAATCAGGCAGTCTGCAAAATTTTAATTTTCAAATAGCTTCAAGAGAGAAAAAAAAAAAAAAAAAAAAAAGGGTTTTATACATATTTGAGTCAAGGCCATTTGAATACGTTAATCCTACATATAAATAAAATAGTAATCCTTGTGTCTGCCCGATTATCATTGACCCTAGGGCCATTAAAAAACCAAATCCATTTCCTGCTCATCAAGCAACGCCCTCTCTGCTAAATTCCAGGCAGTCAACCTTTCGTCCTTTCAAAAAAGGAAAAAAAAAAAGAGAAATTAAAAAAGAAGAGACATCGTAAAAAATAAGCAAAGCAGACTGATGGGCCAGATTGCTAGGTGTATCAATAGAAGAAAAAAAAAAAAAAAAAAAAGAAACCAATGCTGTTATCTTTCCCGACGCCAAAGCCTTATATACCGATGCTTTCGTGATAAAGCGCTCAGTTGGAAGAAAAAAAAAAATAGTCGGAAATGAAAAGGAGAGAATAAAAGTCTCCTGGCAAACTTCATGAAAAAGCAAAATCCCTCAATCCTCTCCTTCGCCTAATCGCTCGTCCCAATGAGACCCTATCGTCTCCTAGTCGATGCTCTTCGCTTCCTGAGTCTACTCGCTTTACTCTTGGCGCTGTTACTGCCCGAGTTGTCCTTGGGCTCTTCTGCATCCATCACTGCCGCAGTCACTGTATCACCCATGTCGATGCCGAGATCTTTAAAGTCCTCGTCGTCAAGATCAGTCAAATCTTCGCTAAGCGTTCGCACTGCATCTCGACCAGCTGCCCAGTGTTCCTCGAGGATAGATGTGCCATGCGGCTCAAGCGCCCTCAGGTACCAGAGGACACCTCCTTCCGAAAGAGGGTCTGATGGTTCATTGCCCAGGCTTCCATTAGACTGGGGTGGTGTCGGCGGCCCTTCTTGAGATGGCGCGGCCATGACAACGAAGCTGCCGGTGCTGTTTGGAGGAGTTTCGGACGTAATGACCGAATTGACCCTTGCAGTTTTGACAGCCATCTCTTGTGTTATGCCGAGGCCCACTGCGGGACGGTTGGTCATAATGCCGAGACCAACAGTATTGACCTCGATACTATCACCTTCCTCCCTCCCTTCACCGTCATTGTCGTCGTCGTCGTCGTCGTCGTCGTCGTCGTCTTCTTCTTCTTCTTCTTCGTCGTCATCATCGTTCTCAGCAGTGTCCATGACGTCACCATCATTGGAAGTAATGCCGCTCTCGCCAGCCAGAGGTTCGCTTTTGACAGTGGCGTGGGGTTCGGAAGATGGGTCGGGCGCATCAAGCATGATGGTATCCTCGGCCCCATCATCCGGAACGCCATGTGCCGTGCCATTGACCTGTCGCCCAATGTCGATGCTGGCGTCTATAAGGGCTTCTAGCTCCTTTTGGAGACCTTCAGATGGCTTCGTAGAGATTTCTGATTCAACCTGCAGTGAGGTTTCCAGGAGCGGCTGCACTGCCTTGAGAATCCGCTTTCCAAGCTTGCGTCGCTCTCTAATATCTGCAAATTGTGCTGCCATAGTCGAGGTATTGTGGCTGTTGATGTCTGCTACCGGCGCCGGCGCCGCTTCTTCCTCTTCTATGCCCCTTGACCCATGCGGAGCAGATTTCAAGTTTTTGGGTATAGTCAAAATCCCATTGCTAATAACATCTCCGAGGTCTTGTGCAAATCCCAAAACATTGACGTAAACTCGCTTCTCAATGCTTGCCTGCAAGTCAGCCAGGCCGTCTGTGAAAAGTCCCTTATCCAGCCTAATCAGCGATGAATGGGTCAGTACAACGGGTGAATAGAGAGCATTTAAATGCGATACCATGATGACTTACGCAATTGCTTTTTCTACAACAGGCACCAAAAGCTTCGCTGTGGGGAAATAGCACTCATCCACAAAGTCTTGTTCTAGCTCGGCGGCATCCAGCTTGAGCTGTTCGCGCTGTACAATCTCTTCGGCAAGAACCTTGAGCTGTTCCAGCTCGTGGATAACGCCTTGAGCAAACTCGATACGGCGAGCCAGCCTTGCTTTGCCACTGGGGCCCATGGCAGCAAAGTTGCGTCTTGTCAACTCCATCGAAGAGAATGACTCCATCTGCAGCTGTAAACGCTTGAGAAGCGCGGCGCCCCTACGTGCCTCTCGCTTCAAGGTCCAATATCGACAGGCTTCGCTGAGGTAGTCTTTGCGTTTCCTAAAGGGGAATCGCTGGATAGATGCTTCGACGATGTCAAAGACAACCTGGGGGATGATGGGGGCTCCTGATGGCAGCTTCCATAGGTTTTTAGGAGCCTGTCCTTTCTTCTTATCGCCCAAAATGGCAAGGTTCTTAGCTCCCGTCATCTGGCTCTCATCCGGCGGATGATCCGTTATGGCGGTTCGGTGCTGCGCTGCAATGACATTCGCCATGGCTTGATTATCTGCCCAGATGCGCCCACGCATGTTCCTCTTATAAAACTTCTTCGCGGCCCTTGTCGCTTGGTGGACTTGATATTCTTGGGCATGGTCCGGTGGGCAGTGCTTGTCACAAAATGCCTTGAGGACCATGCTGCCGTCTAGAACAGCAAGGGTCCCTTGAACGGTTTTCATCTTGAGGAAAAGACGAGCCCTCCTTGCACAAGTGACATGGAAAGCTTGGTAGCAATTCTTGTTGCCACATTGGATGCAGGCGCCCATTCTTTGACGGCAGATGTAGCAGGTCAGCTTCCATCTGGTCTTGGGGACCTTCTCGACATCCATGACAGGCTCCATGAAGGTGTGGTTTCCCAAAGAGACTTCAGGAATCCACATGGCACAGAGTAAATGGGCCCATTTAGACGAATTCGTTTGCTTGAAAGCACCGTCTGTATTGGGGCAAAATATGCACGTCTAAGACAAGGAGAAAAATGGTTAGATCTAGAATTTCAAAATGCAGAGAGTCAAGGATAGATAGCAAGACGTAGGCGGCTCTTACCGGTATTCCACGACCGCATAGCTGGCATTTGCGACAGAGCCACTGGCCCTCCGGAATAAACGGCACACCATAACATTCCTGGTGTACTGCAAGGTTGCAGCCGTCACAGAAGACGATGGCGTTTGTGTTTTCGCAATCCCCATCATCACATATTGCGCATTTGCTGTCTGGCTCTTCGCCGCCGTGGGGCTCGCCATTGACGGCCACGGCAGAGCTAGAGCGTGGCCGGTGCGTCTGGGGCGGCTTTGGATTCGGCTTTGGTATTCTTCTCTCTAGAGCGTGCCACTCCTTTTCAATCTTGGTCATTGTAATTTCAAAGACCTCCCGGGTGATGGCTTCTAGCTCGTTTTGTTTACGTTGAGCATTATACTGCTCAAGCCACATGTCGTCTTGCTCATCCATATCATACTCAACACGACCAAGCCTTGACTGCTGTACATGGTCGTCACCGGCTGCCACTGAAAACTGGTCGAACTCGTCGTCTGCATTGCCATCGGTAGCTTTGATAAGCGTTCGTTCGGATCGGATAAAGTTGTCACTCTCTTGGTAGCCAACATTGCTCATGGCCTTGTCAACATATCGTGCCTGGCCAAAGGTCTTGCTTTCGAATAATTCGATACGGTTGGTTTTTCTATATGAGGGTAGTTTTAAATCGAGTCGTTCCTTGGGTGTCTGGTTTTGTATAGGGAGTATCTTGGGGGTTCTTGGTGTAGGAGCAAATTCTAAAGGACGGATATTATAAAAGCTGACGACTTCTCGAGTGGATCGACGAGGGCGTCTTGACGGGGTACCGGCAGCAGAGTCGTCTGCATCGGCCTCCGCACTTCGTGTTGCTTGGGGATTCGGCGTATTGCCCGTCGAAGCGGGGTTGACAGATTTGGACGGGGTCATGGAGTCCAGATGAGGCGTAGTAGGGGGCGGCGCATCTAGAGCTGGTGTGTTTGGCGCCTCCTGTGCGACGACCCCGTCAACGTCGTCGGCGGCAAATATAACAAACGGGAGCTCAATATCCAGGTTTGGATGAAACTCTTCCCAGCTACGCTCCTCGCGAGGCTTGTAGTCCTCGGCTTGCTTCACAGACGCAGCCATGGCCGCGGCCGACCCCCATCGCATCTCGTCACTATCTTCGTTCGCAGCAGTCCTCGCTCGTGTGCTTCTCTCTCGGCGTGGGGGGAGAGGTGAGCCTCCGTTGAGGGCAAGTCGAGCCGCACCAGATGTTCTCGATCGTGACCCGGCGTTGGATCGGGCTGTGTCAGGGGTCTGAATGGCGTCTGCGTCAAGATACCGTCCACCACCTCCAGGCCCTCCTGGAACGTAGCGACGCCGCTTGGGAGGTGGTTCGGAGGCGGCGGCGGCCGCCGCGAGGGAGGCTTGTCTGGCCGCACGCGCAGCGTTGGTGGTCCCTGGCGGACGGCCTCTGCGCCGCCCCGTGGGCGTTCGACGGGGCGTAGGTGAAGTCGGAGCCATGGCGTCCAGCAGATGGCGGCGTTTGCAGGCAGCTCAGGTCACGGCGCACAGCGGTTCGCAGGATCGATCACGGCGGAGGAAGGGCGGATGGGAGGCGAGTTTGCGAGACGGCGCGCACAGCAGGCTATCGGTTTCGATGGCCGCCGAGCAGGAGAAGGCCCCGAGATGGCAGCTGGAGCGCCACGGGTCATATGGCAAGGCAAACAGGCCCTCGTTGGCGAGCAGTCGATGGGCGATGGCAGCATCAGTGGACGACGTGACGTCGGCTGGCGGCTCTTGGGATCGGGGGCGAGCGAAAAACAGACAACGCGTGAAGGACATGCGCACGGACCACCAGCCCGTGGGCAGTGGCTGCAGGTCGCAACCGGTTTAGTCAGAAAGTCATGCTTTTCTATTTTAGGCTAAGCTCGATGCCGGCAAGCGAGTGCGTACCTGGAAAATCCGACTAGAATCGCATGTCTCCGTCGTCTTCGATTCAGCCTTGACAAAACTGGCAACGATGACAGCTGATATGATGTCGACCCCAGGACCAGCCATTTTGTTGGTGCTTAGTACACGGTATCTTTAGTTGCATCAGCCAATATACATGAAACCTCGACACGCTCTTCTCGGCACATCGCAGCGCTGCACGAGAGCAAGTCTGGAAAGCGGAGCCCGGCAGTTTAACCATCTCCATCCAGGCGACATGTACATACATACTTGGAGTAGTAGTATAAACTATATCTCATGCTACCACCGATTGTATCCATACAGCTGGTGCGATCCCCGGCTAGCCCCGTGAAAATCGCAACATGCTCTAGAGATGGTGCGTGTCGCAGCATCAACGGACGAGGCATAGCATTGATGTGCCATCTGAAAGATCGATCAATGGAACACCGAGAGGATGCCCAAAGAGTTCCAGAGCCCACATGCTATACTATTTCCACTACAATCCTCTTGATAACTTGGACCTCCTCCATTCGTATCATTCGTATCACATCTCACCCCCACACCCTCATGATCTGCCGCAAGCACTATAGCAAAAAAAACGTGGCAGATTAATCGGGCGCCCAGGGCCGAGGCGCATTACGGCTCCTCCCGGCTTTCACCAATCACACCTCGCCCCGTCAGAGAGCCGTCTCGGCGGCAGTTAATGCACGCACAAATGATGCGCCTCTGCGATCGATCCAAGGCGCCGGCCAGTTTAGATCGAGACAAAGAGTTCATTCGTTCCGCGTCCCGTGTCCCCCGCCCCTCCATAAGCTTCCCCCCTGGCCTCGTTTCTTGCGTCGGGCCACTGGTTCAATTCTTCGGATGGTCCGTTAGCATGAGCGTGTAATCACTACCTAGCACCTTTCACGTAATACTAGGTAATTCGATTATTCGATCACAGCCTGTGTCTCTCTCTCGTAATCTTCCTTCCTCTCTCTCTCAAACTTTAACCTCGAATCAAATTAATTGAATACAAAGAGCCATCTACTCAAGCAGTCAATTAGTATTTAACCAGACCTGGCGGTTGTCGCAAGTAAGTCATCAGCCTATACTACCTACTACCTACTATGTCTACCCAATATGAATAGCAACATGAGTATGGATATAATTCAATCGACTCCGGTCAAGATTCTATGCGTGTACTGTCGACATTGATTGATCAACTCAAATTTAGTAGCTTTGTGGTCGAGCTCTAAACTCTCTAGCGCTCAGGGATACAATTCACCTGAATGAACACATGTATATGTACTGTTCATCACATGAAAGGCCAGCGCCATAACGGATAGATCCTGCTTCTTCTTGACCGCCTCTATACCTTTACAAAGGCGCACCCACTAAGCCTCCTAGATCAACACATCTACCTAAGCAGCCAATGCAACGACAAAAAGCCCTTACGTGGCATATTCCAGGATCATTTTCTATTGCATACTACTAGGTTGAGCTTAGCAGACAGACACGGCAACCAAGTGGATATATCTCAGGCACTAGATATGTACCTGTATGTGGTGTATAGTCTTTTAGTCTTTAGTGTGCATTCAGAAGAGGCTTACGTACATGGTATTGCATCATACTGCCTGCAAGGTATTTTGCTTAAAGATGGGCTGACATATGTCAAGAGGGAAACCAACACAGTCACAAAGATAGAGAGGCGGCGGTATTACAACGTGGAAACTCGCATGTTTTGTCATTCTTCCATCAACAGCTCATCGAATCTATCTACTCGTTTTCCTGGCTTATGATAAACCCATCTCGACACTCGCGACGCTCAAGCACACCTTTCTTTCAAAGCAATAGAGTGTCGACCCAAAGCTGCAGGAGAGTGTGAGACACACACAAGCCTGGCCCCTCCTCGTCGTAACGCCGTTTCCAAGCTGAACAGAAAGAAAAGTTGCTCTTAGTTAAAGACAAAAGAAGAAAATCCATGCCAAAACAGAAAATTCATGCAACATTCATACGTGATAAGCCACTTTTGTTTTATCCTTCCCAGCCTCTGAACAGTGAAATTTGAGACAGCCATCCGAAAAAAGCGAAATAGAAATATCATTGGGGGAAAAGCAAGAGTTTCAAATAAAAGCCAAACAGCGACGGCAATCGTCGTTTCTTGCCGGGGCGCCTCAACCGCTATGCTCCATATATAAAAGAGAGAGAGAAACAAAGTACCAATCAAACCCTGCATCTGGAAAGAAAAGAAGGAAGGAGGAGAAGAAAAGGTTGAATAAATAGACAGACGAAGCAAAGGGCAGCTCAGGTTGATGTGCTTGTGTTGTTTTGTTGTTTTCCAAGCTGGCTGCGAAGAAAAGCGAGAATGTAGGGTTGAGAGGTAGAGATTGGAGAAAAATCCTATATAAAGACATAAAAAGGGTATTGGGGGTATCATTCAGAAATGGGTGTTGACCTAGGATGCTAGGCTCAAAATAAAAATAAAAACTCAGAACGCTCAACTAAGTTATCATGAGTGGCCTCCGTGAATGGCTTGCATCGGCGGCGCGTGGTGAGCGGGGGCATGAGCCGCCAGGAGCGCAGCAGTAGAGGGAGGCATATTTGGTGAGCCATAGACATTGTTGGCATCCCAGCTCTCTTCACTCAGTACGCTAAGATAGCCATCGCCAACCTTGTCACGTAGAGCCTCTATTTTGCGACGATAAATTTCGCCATTGGAATCCCAATCTTGAGGCTGGATATTGCCCGCACTAAAAGAAAAATCTGCATGAGCGTTCTCTATGGAGAAAGGGCTGGTGCCATAATCGGTGGGTTTTGCGTATGCAATAGGAGGCGAAGCCGGGGTACTGGATGCGCGCGAAGCTCTGTAATTTCTATCCACAGAGTTGGCAACGACTGAAGGAGATTCAATCGGGAATCTTAGGCTTTGCACGTCGATTGGCGAAGGCTGTGGGTTCTTGTCACTAGTTGAAAGATCGACGATACGTCGTTTTGTGTTTCTGCGACGCCGCGTCGAACTTGTGTTGGTTTCGCTGGCAACAGCCTTTGGAACCGGCCTCTCCTTGCGCAGGACAGTAGTTTCTCTGGCAGCACCGTAGACGACACTGGGCTTGCTTACATCGACACCTCGCACCTCAGTCACAACCGGCTTCACAACCGGAACCGACTCGGGAATCGGGACTCGGTCAGCGAGAATTCGCTTTTCAGAAGAGCTAGGGCCGCTGCCATCAATGACAATATCTTCGGTATATCCCGGTGTCAGACGAAACAAGTTGAAAATGGTCACACGATAATCTTTGTGCGTGCGGGTGAAGGGGTTGCCCTCGACCCAGATTTCACGAATTTCCGGAATGCCGGTCAAGCGTGCAAGCTCCTTGGGGTCTGTGAGCCGGTTATCTCTAAGGTCCAGCCTTTCCAAGGGATACAGCTTCTCGATCCCTGCAAGAGATTGGAGTCTATTGGCCCGGAGATTGAGGGCAGTAATAGCCGGCAGAGGGTTTCGGGTTAGAGAATGTAGCGAGTCAATCATGCAATGCGATAAGTTCAAGGCACGGAGAGCAGTGAGAGTGGAAAGACTGTCCGGAATTTGGCTGAAGAGGTTGGACGACAAGTCGAGGGAGAAGAGGGTATTGGATAGAGGGGCCAAGCTAGATGCAGGAATCGAGGTCATGGGGTTATCCGCTAAGCTGAGGTGCCTCAGAAAGCGCCATTTTGATGGGGGGAGAATGGTGGCTCCCAAAAGATTCCCAGAGCTACCCCTAGAATGGTGGTGGTACCAAGAGTCAGATAGGCTAGAGTTGGAACTCCCAGACCCAGAACGCCTAATTCTCTGCTGGGATCGGATGTGGTGGTTACGAGAGCTGGACGGGCGTGATGGAGAATGGCTTCTTGGCCGAGAGTCCTTGTTGAGAGATTGCGGTAGGTCATCCGTGGACTGTCTCCGCAAGGTACGGGCAGAGCCATCAGATGTGTTACCATCCTCGATAGCAGCCTCACTGGGGCCCATGGAGCCGACACGAAGCTCGCCAAGAGAGGCTCGAGGGTCCGGTGAGCCGGGCATTGAGCCAGGGACGGAGCTAGGGACCGATACCGACCGCGAAAACTCACGTCCTGACATGGGTGGGCTTTTTCGAGGGCTGTGGCTCCCGTTCCAGCTTGGTATTGAAGGTGAAGTCTGCGATTTGGATGTTCTGCGGCGTCTCTTATCCATGTCGTCCAAGACGATATCAATTAAGATATCAGCGGGGTCTTCTATCCCAGCATGTTTGACCGTAAGCGAGCGAAGCTGGTCGGCCATGCGGTCCCAGCCAAAGAATTGACGAAAGTCGATGTTGCTCACTTCCAGTGCCTGGACATTTTTGAAAATGTAGAGAGGAACCGCAGAGTCAAAGGGAAACTCTTCATAGCCCTTGATGAGGCGAGCACGCCAATCAGGGGCCAACCGAAGGCATGGGATCTTGGTGAAGGCGGAATACAAATATTTCATGTCAGCCTCCAGGGCCGCCTTTTGACGCTCCGTCCGGGCGGCGGATATGCTAGCACCGATGCTGAAGCTTGTCCACAAGGCAGACATGCCAGACATGACGCTCCGAATGCTCGTGACGGAGTGTATTGAGCCAACATCTGAGCTATGGCTTCTAGACCGCTGGGTATTGCTTAGAAATGACACGTAATTTGCAGACGATGAGCTGTCGTGAAGGTCTTCTAAGCGAACTTTCATGGGGCCCACATTAATACCCAATTCTTCGAAGCGAGAGAGGAGGTAGAAAAGATGGTGGGGGGTCAGAGCCAGCTTTGCAGACTTGACATTGTGAGAGGTAAAGTTGAGAGGCCCAAGAGATAGGGCAGCGGCCAGCGAGCCGGTAGTAGACACAGCGGTCGAAGGACGCTCGGGAAACGTCGGAGACTGCGAAAGCGTGGCAGAACTCGTGCTTTGCGTGGCTCGATGACGCACCTCGCGGCGCTGGAACTGCAGAGCATTGGCAAGAGCCTTTTCGTGCGTGCGTACAAACGCAGCAAGTTGCTGTTGTCCAAGTTAGCATGCTTTATACGTCCTCTTCCATCAACAGCGAAAATTGCAAGGGAAGCGTATGTACCTTGATGAATAATCCTCCGTCTTCTGAATCCATTTTTGAAGTTTTCAGGATCATATAGACATGGAGGTTGAAGAATAGACTGTAGTTATATGTATATCGGCGGTAAAGGAACGGCAGAAGAGCGTCGTGAGTGCCTAATCTCTAACTCCGCAAAGTCTTCGATGATCGACTCTCTTTGTCTCTTTCTCGAAAAACAAAATGAATATCCCTGAGGTGCAAAAACCCAAGCCACACTATGTATCAATTCGTTAGCGATGGAACGAGAAAGAACGGTATTAACTAGTGCAGTGGAATATGATGGAAGGAGGGGGAGAAGGACGATTAAAGAAGAGTTATGCGTACATCCAGGATGTAACACCGGAGAGAGGGGGGGGGGGGGGGGGGGGGGCGGGATTCAACAGATGCCGAGACAGGAGACTTTCACAGAAGCACGAACAAACTATGTCATCTGCTGATGGAGCAACGGCGGAAGAGGCGATTGCCTTATCAGCACGCCTGTCTCCCAACTCATAAACGCAGAGAGGCCTCACTAGCATCCAGCCGTCACAGAGGACAGAAAGGGGACGAAGCACCCGAAGGAAGACACCAACCAGGGCATGCAAGAAGTGGTTATCGCCAGGGTTACTGCTAACTGGCTGCAACGAAACACACGAGATAACAGCCAAGACGCTGCCAAGAGGGAAGTCGTACGCGAAAGGCAAAATAAGAAGAAAACGAGGGTTTGTACGAGGCAGGTGGTGGTGGTTGGACAGTGGGTAGCGATTTTGGCCTGAGGAGTTGTTTGAGGGAGAGCATCATTGGGAGGGTGGTGACTCTCTCCCTCTGTCTTCTTCGGCGGCAGAGGCAAGATAGGCAGAGGCAAACATGATCGAGCAGAGCAAGGCAGAGAGGAGCGATAACAGATAGTCTAGCAGGGAAAAAAAAAAAAAAGGCAGCGTGTCGTGACTCACCTTGGGAGAAGAAGAGATGGCGGAATTGGGTGACGCCTCGCAACGGCAAGAAGAAGAATAAAATACAACAGGCGACGAGGCTCGGCGGCAGGTCGGAGAAGAGAAGGAACACAAAGACCGGTCGTCGTGGAAGGGCGAAGCCGAATCTGCCGGCAGATACGCAGGCTTCGAGATGGCGCGAGGCTTTCAGCGTCTGCTTCTGCTCTTGACTTGGCCTCGCAGACAAGACCTGGCGTTGCCTGTTGCAAATGCAAAGCCTTGCGCGGTTGAGCAGACGAAGGGAAAAGGATCCAGAGGCAGAGATGGAGGGGTCTTGGGATCTGGACGTCTCTGCTATAATAACAAAAGCGCCTGCCACAGCGCAGCGCAGCGGGCGGTGGGCCTGCGACAGGGCCCTCCAGAGGCCTGCTGATTGGGGAGGGTCACAGGTCATCTCGCGGGTTAGCTGGGGGGTGGGCCGCCAAGTACCCGTTACTTTGGCCTGCCATTGGGAGCTACGCAGCGTTCTAAGCCAAGTTGCCGCGCTCACGCTTCAGTGCGCTGCACCAATCAGTCGCGGCAGACGGCCAGCGTGAATGCAGGCCCAGTTGAGCGGTTTGCGCAGCCGTTGTCCTTGGTTGACAATTGAGCCCACAGATACGTAGTGTGAGATGGGATCCAGCGTTAGTCGCAGGAACGACGTCAGGTCGTGATGGGGTTCTCTCCGCCTGATGGGTGCTTCTTAGAATTTTTCTCTCCCTCTTCTTTCCTATTCTCTGGGTTCGCAAGTTCAGAATCAAAATGTCTTATCGCTTCGCCTCTTGGTCGATAGACGACGCATAGAGTGCTGCCCGCATGTACCAGTACTTTCTACCACTATCCCGGCAGTGGCGCTAATCTATGGAGCCCAGAAGGACAGGGACTGCGGAGGTCCCTCTCTGCCTGGTAGACTTGTGCGAAAGAAAAAAAAAAGTTGTACGCTAATAAAAGTACTAGGAAGATAAGGAAAAATAACAGCAAGTTGAAAAAAAATAGCTCGAGACATTAACGATGCCTCTGAGACTCATACACAGCCTTCAAAATGCTCGAATCCAGAAGCGCCTTCCTCTCCGCTGCAGCACAGCGCGGCGCGCAGCATCCAACTGCAATACACGCAGAGGGGACATTGCCTACGGAGCAGGGAGGCTCGCCAAGTCTCCAATCACTGAGATCAAAAAGTGGTGGTGGTTTGGAGGGTCCATCCATCATCATGTGGGGGTCCTTTCTTTTTGGCGCCAGCAGGGATTAACCCTTGAAGGCTGCAGCGAGGCGCAACCCGTAAATGACGAGTTTGGCTACGCAAAACACAGCGGAGTGACGAAGTGATGGACTCGTTTCAAAGTCTGCACGCCAATCGCGAGGCCAGCGACCCTCTGCCCATCGTCATCGTCGCCGTCGACATGTCTCTTGGTGTTTATGCCGCTTCGTCCAAACCGTTTTTATTTTGACTTTCCAAGGAATGGCTAGCAGCTTTCTAGAAGCCACATCGCCAGAATTCCGTCCCTCCACGCGAAATACAGAGAGCACACGACCCGTCTGCGGCTGACAACAGCCCACCACCACCCCAGCTCGCGGAGGTCTCGTCTCCCTGAGCTACATGCTCTGTGGTCGGGTCTATTGCCCAGCCCAGCCTAACATTCGCTGCCTCCCTTGCTTTGTCTCGCACGCCACACCAGCAGCCAGATCCGACCGGGGGCGCTGCTGATTGGGCAGCGCCCTTCTATCGCCATTTTAGGCTCGAGATCGCTGAGAGCCACTCCCTGCTCGCAGCCGCCGATGGTGTCTTGCGAGGTCCCAGATACATGTGCCGCTCTGTCATGGGACTGGTCCGGCGCGCGGAGGCTGCGAGACATTGCCCAGCTGCTCTCCAGGAGACAATGTAGCTGTTGACTGGACGCCCGGTCAACGCCACATGTTGTCTGTCTGTGTACGCATGTGTTTCGTGCCATCCCTACAGCATCTGAGGCCAAGGGGGCGCATAGGAATATCGGGAATTTGGATGGTTGCAGCTACGAGATGCTATTGCTCGGAATGCGCTCGCCGAATCGCCCCAGACCGGCCATCCCCTGTCAACGCTCCTGTCGTACCATGAATCCATTCGTCTCTTTTTCGGTCGGCGCCTTGCCCGCAAGCAGGGACGCCGCTGCCGAAGCCGTACCTGGCCTGTCCAGCCATCGTCCACGGCCATAACGAGACCCCAAGTTACTATGGTGACCCTCAGCTTTAACTCAACTGTCTGTGCTCCAGCGGACGGACCAGTAACACTAGCAGCAGCAGTATCCGTAATGGCGCAACTATGCGACAGGGTCTATGCTTGCATGATAAACAATTTTAGAGCCTACAAGCACTATAAAAAAAAAATTGGGCGCTCAATGCCGTCACTGCAAGACAAGTATCTGCTACTAGTCGCCTTTATTTTCTCATTGGGCAGTGACAGTTACAGCGGTAGCCGCGCCGTACTAGCAGCCTCGGCGTCCATCACTGACTGACCTTGGCTCAGACTCCGCAGCAAACGTACGTGCTTACGGCTCGGGTTTCAGAGCATCATGCCATCGCCTTGGACTTGTGGGATGTTGGCCATTGTCAAAGCAAAAAATAGCCGCATAGATGGCAGTTGGCTCGTAGATGGATGGCATGGTTCTACCGACATCGTCCATCTCTGGCGAGAAGAAGACGGATCGTGAGTCTTGTCCTCAGCTGATGACCCAGAGACCGTAACAGATCATGGCATGAATCGCGCCGTTTTCCCAAAGAGAGTCGACGGAATCGACAAATGCAAGTCCACTTGCGGCATATTGCGGCATAAAGCGCAGCTTTGACAGATCTCCCAGGAGGAGAAAAGACGTCATTGCAACTGTTACGTGATGAGAACAACTCCAACGTATGATGCCTCTCAGGCGTATTCCTCGATCCCGCCCAGCATCATTCTACGACCCGTCCTGTGCAGTGCAGGACCTACCTATCAACCAAGTCCAATCGTATTAGTAGTAGTATTCAACACTCCCGTAGCGCCGTTGTAGATGGAGCGCACGAGATCTTAGCGGTTAGTGGGGTCTGCGCCATATTGTGTACAAGTATGTGCAGTACAGTAGCTGGTGCTTGGGACTCTGTACCTACAGCCAGCACCGCTTCGCGCTCTACTCGATCCAACGTCGAAAAATGTTCCGCGCCGGGCCGGCCTGTTCCTGCTTTGTGCCTCCCAGCTAAAACTGCCAAAGCCGAGTCGGTTTTGTTCCCTTCTTCCATCGACATGTATCACACACTTGCAGCCAGGCGAGCTGGTCCAAGGTCCGATCGCTGCGCCGGGATGCCAGACAGCATGTCGGAGTGAGGCTAGCCTCGCGGCCATTTCTGGTGCGAACCCGCTTTGGCGTTGCGCACGCCTACGGGATATGCACGACGCGCCTCTTTGAGATGAAAAGATGGTGGGCCTGGAAATTGCCAGCCCGCTTTTCGAGCGCCACCACCAGTGCCTCGACTGTCGCTAAACTTAGCGCAAGTAGGGGTTGCGGTCGTTTTTGCTGCCCCGCCCGCCTTCCCGAATGACATGCCCGTCACGGGCCACGCGCCGCCAAACCCGAAGAAAAAGAAAAAGCGACACCACGGGCAGAGACATGATCTATCCACGAGACTCTCTGATATCCGATGCTGTGGTCAGCATGTTCCATTGCGCGCGACAGCTCCTCCTCAAGCACGCACAGAGACGCAACGTGTAGTCGTCGAGGTAGTTGTCGGGCCACACGTCTCACTCGCTCCTCTCCAACAAACTCCCCCACACAATGGATTCCCTTATGTAGCGGAATACTACCACGGATGATGGAAGCTCGCAGGAAGAAAAGCAGATGCTCTCTTCGCATCCCGCCTCTGCACAGCAATCTGCATCTAGCCTCGAAAGGCTATGTCATATCTCCACCGGCGATGTAGCCTCGTTGTTTGATTGGGAGGCATGGATGTCACTCCGATGACAGGGTATCGCGCAGAGCCCCCACCCAGCAGCAAAGATGAGATACGACCAACCATCGACCTGAAGCAGACGCTTTTTATGATAAAAGACAAAAGGACAACGCCGTCTCGTCTCAGACGAAGCGAGAGACGGTTGCGTCCAACGCATCTGTGCCAGCGCCCCCTTGCGCGTCTTCTTCCGGAAATGAGGCAAAAGATGGGCGGTCCAAGACCCTCCGCCCACAATCCGGTGTTTCGTGCTCGCAGTTCGTGCCTCTGTCTGCTCTGTCATCGCTGGTTGGGAACAGCCACAGTGACCTGCAAGTATATCTCAGACATGGCGCGCCATGATTTTCAGCCGCTTCTCGCTAGCACGACTGTTTGGCCTGAACCCGACTTTTTGAAAGACTTTCCGCAGGAATACCATTTCAACAGGAATACCATTTCCACGTTTAGCTAAACGCTCGTATCAGCGATCGGCGCTCGCTCTCCTCGTACCAGTATCTTTGACATGACTCTGCAAGAGCACAAGTGTCTGACTAAGAAGCACCGTTGACTGTGATGCTATTCTGATCGCTCGACGGTCGAGCGAGCGATTCATACCTGGATCGCGAATCTCTTAGTTTGCCCCCTCCACGCCCGCTCCCCTCCATTCACTCTCATGTTTAATGTCCCGTCAAGATGCACGGCATGCCGGACACAGTCCGTGCCACACCACCTCACTCTCCATTCAATGCGGCTGGAATCGCGCTCACCGCCTCGAGAGTGTATGTGCGCGACGGCGACGGCGATGTGCTTGGCGCCCATGCCATGACGATAGGGTAGCTTAGCCTCAGCTCAGCCATCAGTCGTGCTCGTACATACTTAGCCATTGCACCAATTTTTTTTTTTTTTTTTTTTTTTTTTTTTTTTGCGTTCGCTTTCCTTCCTCCTCCTACCCCTCCACCCAGTCTCAATGAGGTGTGAGAACTTCCGCAACGAGTAATTGAAAAACGGCCCTATACGCTGCTGGATGCGCGTTACGACGATGCTCGTCTAGGCGCCTAGCCAGAGTCTGGACCATTGTGAGACACCCGAAAGGCGTCAGCTTGCCACCCTGCGCACAATGTCTGGCACTATGCAAAGCCACCTCTTGGCTGCTTTGTCTTGCCTCAGATAAGCACGCTTTCTGTCACTCGTCGACTTTTGATATTGTGCTTTTTTATTGGGGGGTTACGTGGTGCTGTCCTCTTGCGCAGCCAATAGAAACAGGAGTGTTTATGAGAAGCGAAAACGTAAATTTGAAGCCCGCGCTTATGGCTTAACGCTGAAAGAAGCATAAACGACCAGCACGGTGACGAATCATTCATGTCGCACGCATGGCGTCTTCTCTTTCTTCGCGCTGGCAATTCCCCATCAACTCCATTCATATAATAGGCCCGAGGTGGGCTTTCGGATCATCCCATCATATGAAATTGGAGCGCTGGTATGACCCCAGAGAGTGTATCCTCCATCCAAAATGCTGGGGTAATGTTTCGACGTCACACCAACTGCCCACGCATATTAGTTCCAGCAACGACTTCAGTATTGCCCTCTTTGTATAGTCCTAATTGACCGCCCGGCATAGTAGCGTCGTGATAGTGGTAGTGCGATGGTGGTCGCAGTAAACTGCCACTGCTACTACATGCGACATCTGAGCGACGATCCTTGACCGGGACCCTGATAGCCTGATACCCTGATACGTTATGTGCAGGATCAACACCCTTTGTACAGCCGAAAGACCCCGAATTCTCCAACTACCGACGGAGATCGTTTTGTCACCGTTCGTTCAAGGTGAGCCCTTGATACCTAGTTCAGCGATCGTCAGCTCCGAAGACATGCACTACTAGCCACTCTCAAAACCAGTAGACACTGCCTTGGAAGAATACTACACTACACAACTAATAGATAGTATAAGTTTGTTGTCTTACATGGACTTGAACTACATACTAGTATCTCCAAAGGTTTCTAGACCGATGCGTTGTTGGCTTGCCCCTCCGAGCTGTCTATGGACGAGATGATCAACGCGCCCCACTGCCTTAGCTTCTCTTACTACGACAAACTTAGACGAGCCTACGTCCATCCAAGGGCATCTAAGAAGAGTACATCACGTCTTTGGGCCTTTTGCTACGATGTACAAGGCCATTAGACGAGCTGTTTAACCCAGAAATGTCTCTTGGCTCGGCTTTTGACAAACAAACCAGCCAATGGAACGCCGATCACTCTTCAGACGCTGGTACCGCAGAATCCTTTTTCTTTTCTTTTTTTCCCTCTTTCACGAGCTAATGAGCTCGAATCTGTGTTTGCTTCCCAGGATTTGCTCTTGGCGCGGTACGAGCGGCTGTTCCATAAATATCACCAGCGGATCCAAGCGACACATGACTCCAAAGTGGACATTCCAGCGTCGACGTCTACGGCATTTTACGGTTTCCCATTCCCTCCGGCGTCTACTCCGTCCTGCTCCCCTTCTGGCACACCGCTGCACCCCCCCAAAGACTTCGTCAAGACCAGCGGCAGCGGCCAATATTGGCCATTAAACGAACAGCTGCGGATAAGGGCCCTCAGGTAGCCTCCGCAGTCTGGGAATAGATGCATGTCTGGACTCAAGCCCGTGCGTCATACCTGCCCATCTGGTCTTCATGCTTCTGCTGGGCTAATGCACGAATGCTGCCTAGGCCGCAAATCGTGGTGGAACGGGCAGACCCTTGGTTGGCTAGAAAGAAAACCGGCATCTTCTCTCTTATCAGTTTTTCGTCCTTGCTGCGGGGGATCGTCGGCGCGCGCCTGCACCATGACCGAGAGAATGCAAAGCAAGGTAAAATACGCCACTTCTCAAGGGGTCTCGGCCTTTGTACCTTTTGCGATCTCAGATCGAAGGGAAAGAATTCCTCGATGATCTCAGCAGACAGAATTCAAGCTAATTGTTCGCGTGTGATTATGATTGAGAGATTGTGTAACGCCGCGATCTACACCGACCAGCCATCAAGAGGCTGGTGGTGGCAGTCATAACAGCGGTGAGAGAGGTTTGCGCTCCACGAGCAATTCTTTTTTTTTGCCTCTCTGCTGTAATATTCCTTCTGGTAGGTGTGGTTAGGATGGGCCTCTCCGCCAATTAAATGCATCTTCTAGCACTAATACTGTAATATGCAGAGTCGGGCCAGAAGGAATCGCCGCGTAGTGCATCTGCCACTCCATGCTTGGCCTCGATGGTGTCAGTGGCAGTAGTACGGTGCTATTTGCTAGTGGTATATGCGAGATATGCGAGCGATGGGGTGTGCGAGGCCCCTCTGACGATAAAAGAACACTTAGCTCGAGAGCTAGGGCGCTTTCTCCCCCCACGCAGAGATCGAAGCGTGATGCTGAAGATTTTTCTTCTTCTTTTCCTTCGAAAGGGCTTCTTGGTTAGTATAGTTCGTAATAGGCATAGAATACTCCGTAGTTGTTCTAATTTTGTCCAACTTGATAACTGAGATCCTATGTATAATACACGATAGCGCTGATAGAGAGTTTGCACTACGGAGCGGATTAATCTGATCCGGCTGACCAGAGTCGCTTTCTTTGCATTGGCGCGGACGCGTTTGCAGTACGATTACGAACATGTAACTTGGCTACCCGGTATTATGAGGTGATAAAGGCGTCTCGATGGGCTATCAAAACCGTTCTGAGGTTTTTATGAGCGTAAGATGTTAGAGGCTCATCTCTTTGATCTTGTAAGGATCTGGGAATTGGCTGTGTTGTGACTGCTATCCGAAGACAGTAAAGCCACGTAATATGCGTGGAGTTATCGAAATTTGAGTTGTCTTGCACGAGTAGAATCATCACATACACATTGCAAACATAAGATAACTTATAATAGGAAAAGATTAGGTAATTGTAGAGCATCTACCTAGTATGCTCTCAGATTCTAAATTAAATTAGCGACGGTAACCATACTTGTGGCTTAGAAAGAAGAAGGCACTTTCGAGCTGTTTGAAGAGAATGTGTCTTTTGAGTCAGTAGCCCTTGAAATGCCATTGTCCGTGATCATAATGAGGCCTTTGTAGATGAAGGTTCAGTATTTCAATTTGGCGCGTTATTGCTGCTTTTAATTATTAGAGAGTGATGATGGTCTCTGGCATCTTCAAACTTGTTTTATGAGCACAATGTGTCTTTTGAGTCAGCAATCCTTGTACGCATTCAAATTCATAATAATCGGGTGACTGCAGACAGGAGTTCAAAATGTGCAATGCAGTGCGACAACAGTAACCGTATTCAATTTTCAGAGAGTGGTGATTATCTTGGGCGGTTTTGGGCTGTCTGGTGAGAATAATGCGTCCCTCAAGCCAACAGTCTCTTTATTTATGCATCTTGCGTGATCATAACTACATAGCTGCTGGTGGGATTCAAAAATTCCATGTAGTGTGGTAAAGGTCACTATTTTCCGAGTTTGAAGTGTGATATTGGCCTTTGGTGCCTTTGGACTGCTTGAAGAGTATGATTTGTCTTCCGGATCAGCAGTTCTTTATGTGCATCTTCCGCAAGCACCTACCGAATTCTCAAGATATTCCTCTGTTTATCATGACGCAATAGAAAAACATCTTTGAAAGAAGCTGATCTGTGCCATAATGTGCCTGTGCATGGCATTTCTTATCTTCGAGGCTGAGGTAATATCCATCTCCACCAACCACATCATGACTCGATTAACCGAACATTGCCGAACTTATATGGTGCATTTGCCAGACGATTATGGAGTGAAAAAAAAAAAGAGATAAAGGGATGAAACAGTACATATTATTTATTTGTTCGGAGTGCAGGGAATATCGTAGATTGGTGATTAATGCCTGTGTTGGGAGTCTGCTTCCTTGTTTGATGTTAGACTCTGATTATGCCGCTGGCGTTGAGCTATCCGCCTCCTTTCGCTCTTCAATGAAGTTAATTTTGAAAATATAATACACGTACCTTAATTGATCGTTTTCGGCGGAAGCGGGAACAAATAGCGGACCCTAACGAACTAGCATGACCGTTTAGCCCAAGAGGCACGTATGATTCATTGGTTTTTTTGGTCTTTGGTTGCGTGAGTTTTGAAAATTTTACCAGCGTGAACGAAAATGTTAGTGGCGCAAAGGAAATTTAAGAGCTTTACAAACTTTTAAATGAAAAAGGGGGTGGCGACAGGATCGTAAGATTCTATTCGCTCTTCCAGCTGAACAGGTAGGCGAGGCAAGGGTGCCTCGTGCCAAAGCTACTAAGAAGCGTCCATTACAGAACCACATAAATTTTGCTTTTGGTGATGGTGGCGTTCGTTTGTGACTTGTAGCTTCACCACATGTCCATGGATATTGGACCGGATTCCACGGAGGCGAGCTGCATTGAGCATGATAGAGCGGGAGTCTAGACACATTCCGGCGGGTATCTCCCGCAGACCTCGTGATAATCTGACGGGAGCATTAATGTTTCGTCTCAATCGAGAAGGCCAAGAAGAGATAGCAGGTTTATTTCTCCACCGAAGGAGATACTAATTAATGTATTGTATCATTTAGAGCTGGAAAACAAATTTCACGCCCACCAACTATCTGAGTCAGGATTCTAATCAAAACGTACGATCTGATGGATAAGTTGCTATCTTCGAATAGAACGGCTCCTGTTGTCCGTCATCGGAGCGCTCCTTGCTGCTGTTGATACAAGGGGGCATTTAGTTTCATCAATCGCTGCAGCCCATCGCAGGTGACAGATATTGCCGCCCGACTCATACGAGCTGCAGGGAATTATGGAGTAGAGGGACCGGCACTGATCCTGCGGCTCTTCACAACGAGGCTAGGGATGGGTCTAGACGATCGAGGCTATTATTTTAATCGAACTCGGTAAATTTGAATATTTATTCTCGCTAAATTACTAAGCACCATCCACCTTGGACGACACGGGTCTGACGGCTGCTTGAGCATCATATCATATCTGTACGCGGATGAAAGAACTCAACACCGAGACGCACTTGAGTACATTGGTGTAGCATGCGTATCGCCCTAACAAGTGTGGCAACAAATTGAAGAAGAAGAAATCAAATTTTGCAGGTCGATTGATAAGTCAGGGAGCAGGCTCAGAGGCAGCCCGGGCCAGTTCGGCTAAGGAGAGATACGGAATACTACCAAGATAGTAATAAGGCTGTTTTTAGCCTCAGAGCCACATACCTGATTGGGAAGATAAGTAAAATTGGATACACACGCTTAAAATCGAAGAGATAGGCACCGTGGCGTTTTTTACACTTCTAGAACCTTTTCTTTCTTTCTTTCTTTGCAATAGCCGAGGGCATCTGCCTGATGTCACCTTAAATCACGCTGAGTTCGCCCTGCTGCTGCAGAGCAAAACGTTCTGTTCGTTTCTCTTTGCAAATGTTCTGCAAATTCGTCAACATGATTACTTTCATCTATTCCCTTGCCTTTGGCTTTTCTTTTGGCTCAAAATGATGTATGCACCATGTCGTCACGCAGGTTTGAAATGGGATTCCCTGCATACCATCGTGATCACATAGTCGCAGCCCTACCATAGCATCGACAACCGATTCCGTTATTCCGGCAACGGGCCCACTTTTACGGAGGGCTGTACCGAAAACCCAGCTGCCGAATGCTTCGACGTATTTTTCCACAAGAAAAGAGCTCTGGAGCTTTTCCAGCCCTGAAAAAATGAGGGGAAAGCTGGTTGTGGATGACAGTTTTAAGCAAAATACCTTGTTTCGACCCCTGGGCCCGATGCCTCATGATCTCGACGGCTAGTAGAGCGGCACATGGCTTGCGAGGCACGGCTGCGAGACACGGCAGACGCTGGGCAGTACAAGTATGCTGCTGCACCAAGTCTGTGGCACTAGCTCCCTTTGGGTGGGAATAATTCTGGAGCCCAGTAGTTTATTTCTATTCCCGGGACCCACTTGCTGTATCTAAATCCGGCTAAGCTCCTGCGGCAGGGCTTGCCGATAAGCCACTCAGGCTTCTGGATTTTGGCCGCTGCGGATGCGCTTTCCTTTTATGGCTGTTTCTTAATGAGTTTATCACGTTTGTTGCTCGGCTTCATCCGTGGCAGCCAATCACAGCGCTTGATCGCCCCGCTATTGAATATTTTTTGTATTTTTTTTTTCTTGCGTGCAGCAGGCTGTGGTGGGTCCGCCAGCTCCCCATAAGCGGCCGCCCAACTCAAAAGCTCCTGGTGCCTGTCTTAGACCTTGGTGATGACGTTCCATGTCGGAACTGCGATGGTCGGACGAATGGACCGAGGTTATGGTGCTATGATATCGAGAGCGCACAGCTTCAATTTACTAGACATATATATATAGCCATGGCACGCCACCCCTTGATGATAATGGCATGATTCGAGCACACACACAGTTGCATTCACACACACTCGGGATCTAAGTATCCATTTAGAGCAACACCATCTTCTTGACTTCCCCCCTGGTTTAACTTGTTTTGAATATACCCAATCTAAGATGGCAGTAATACCATCAGACAACTCCTCCACTTCGACTTTGGAGGGAGGAGCAGCCTCAGATGCCGACAAAGAACAACCAAATCAGTTTGAGCCCATTAGCCGATTTTCGCAGCCGGCCCCTGTAAGACGGGCGTCTACCGCTGGCAGATCGCAGAACAATCCTGACAAGGAAGTTTTCGACCCTAATCTGGACGTCAACCTCCCATATCGTACTCTCAGCCGCGATGCCAACTTTGACGAATACCGCGTAACGTCCCACACGGGCACCATCCCGGGGCCGATCGAGCCTCCTTCAGTTGCTCAGGCTTCCGGCGAACAAGGCGGCGAAAGGCGCTACAAGCTCGTCACGTTTACAGATAATGATCCTGAGAACCCCAAGAACTGGTCCAAGGCATTCAAGTGGTACTGCACCATGGTCGTCGCCGCCACGTGTTTCGTTGTGGCTTTCTGTTCTTCTGTCATCACTGCGGATCTTATTGGAGTGTCCAAGACCTTTGACGTCAGCTTGGAGGTTTCTTTCCTTACGATTACGGTATTCGTTATTGGCTTTGGCGTGGGGCCCATGGCTTTTGCTCCTCTGTCCGAAATCTATGGACGACGAATCATCTAGTAAGTGTTTTTCAAGCATGTGCTGCTCTTGGTACATGGATATGCAATCAGAACAGCAGGATGCTAACACGTCTACAGTGCCTCGACACTCTTAATCGCAGTCGTCTTCATCATTCCCTGCGCTGTTTCAAAGAATATTGGAACCTTGATTGTTTGCCGAGCCATCGACGGCATTGCTTTTTCTGCTCCCATGACCCTGGTTGGCGGTACACTTGCAGACTTGTGGAGGAATGAGGAACGTGGTGTTCCCATGGCCGCCTTTTCCGCCGCTCCTTTTATTGGACCTGCTAGTAAGTGACATCGGGCTGAATTTTGCATACTTTTTTTTTTTTTTTTTTTTTTTTTGAATCATCTAACGAGTGTTAAAAAAAATATAGTTGGCCCCCTTGTTGGTGGTTTCCTTTCTGATGCTGCTGGCTGGCGCTGGCTGTACTGGATCCAGCTTATCCTTTCTGGCTGCATATATATTATCATAACCTTTACCGTCCCCGAAACATACGCACCCACCATTCTTGCTCGCCGCGCTAAGAAGCTTCGAAAGGAGACTGGCGATGAGAGCTACGTTACTGAACAAGACATTGACGAGAGAAGTATGGGCGAGCGAGTCAAGGTTTTCATGATCCGTCCCTTCCAGCTGCTTTTCAGGGAACTCATCGTCCTTCTTATTTCGCTGTACATGAGCGTTCTCTATGGTCTCCTTTACATGTTCTTCGTTGCCTTCCCCATTGTGTACCAAGAGGGCAAAGGCTATTCTGCTGGTATCACCGGCCTCATGTTCATCCCTATGGCTCTCGGCGTCCTCATGTCTGCAGTCCTGTCTCCGCTAGTCAATAAGCACTACCTCAAGATGTGTGCCAAGTACAACGGCAAACCTCCTGCGGAGGTTCGTCTGATCCCCATGATGTTCTCTTGCTGGTGCATCCCCATTGGAATGTTCATCTTTGCATGGACTTCGTACTCGGATCTCGACTGGGTTGGACCCGCTTTCGGTGGCTGGCCTGTCGGCTTCGGCTTCATCTTCCTTTACAACTCTGCGAATAACTACCTGGTCGACTCCTACCAGCACCAAGCCGCCTCTGCTCTTGCCGCCAAGACGTGTATCCGAAGTTTCTGGGGTGCCGGCTGCGTTCTGTTCACTGAGCAGATGTACCACCGACTCGGCGACCAGTGGGCTTCCTCGCTTCTGGCATTCATCGGTCTGGCTTGCTGCGGGATTCCCTTCTTCTTCTGGTTCTTTGGCGCCAGGATTCGTGCTCGCAGCAAGTATGCTTATGGCGGCGATGACGACGAGATGGTGAACCCCACACAGCCTAATGATCTTGAAAAGTCCCGAGGCCATGGTAATGGCGCCGGTGCTCATGGAGACGATCTTGATTTGGCCAGGGCGAGGAGCTACGTCAGCAACCCTTAAACCAAATAAGCAAACAAACAAACAATCGAGCACACACCAAACCTTCACAAACCAAACCCAAACATTCCACAAAACATTAGACATGATTTATAGACTGATATCCCCTACGAATGATAGATTTAGATTTTTTAATAGCATTTGAACGGCGTTCTGGGGAGTGATGGAAAAATACCTGGGAATATATCAAGGGTGGATGAGATACACAGCATAAAGTTAATCTTAATAATAGACGGTTTACTGCATTTTTCAAAAAAAGACAACTTTTATCTCATTTTTTCTCCTCCCGTTGCCCGTGAGAATTGTAGCCAAATGACTGACTAACGATGACTGCTTACAAGACCGAGAAATATACGATCCCCTCATGCATACATGTATCCATAGCACAAAGCCATCAAGGGGACTACTAAGTATACTGTACTTTGCAACAAGCCAATCTCCATCAACCTTGTTCGGCAACCCCATCTAGATCGGCGCGGTTAACGGGGGCGGGGCCACTCCGCGGGAGGGAGCGAGACAAGTTTCCGCCTCGAGCCCCACCGTGGCGAATATATGACGATGCTGTTGTAACGGTCATGGTACCATTTTTTAGGTAAAGAAATCAAAGTGAGTAGAGATGAACGAAAAAAAAAAAACAGAAACAAGGGTATATAGATTATAGATCGTCCTCTGGGTGGACTGCTGTGTAAGTGGTTACGACTGGTTGGGTCTTGGTCATTACGGCATCGGTAGATGCAGGTTGTAATGTGGGTGACAACTTGCGGTTTCGACGAACGAAGTAGCTAATTCAGATATAACATATTAGTAATGTAGAGGAGAGACACCGATGAAGGATAGATAAAGGATGGTTGGTTAGAGATATAAGATTGATTTACTCACATGATTGCTGCAATGACTGCAAGTAGGACAGGCACGCCGAGACCGACGCTGACGCCAATAATGACGGCGTTGCTTACGCGGTGCTTTCCGGATTTTTCCTCTGATGATGCGGCTGAACCGCTTGGTGATAATGATGAGGTAGTGGTAGTTGGTGGTGGTGGAGGGGGAGTGTACGACTTTGGCTTTCCAGATGAGCTCGTCATTGTCACGGCATCGGCCGGGAAATCGACCTTTTTGAACGTGGATGTTGGACCAGTAGACCAAGCAGCAGATGCGCCAGATGCAATGGTCGACGTGAGCGTCTTTGTTACAATGTTCTTGGTCAAGCTTTGCAAAGAGGCAGGGCAGTTGATCAGACCTGGAGAGGCGCAGACGGTTGCGATCTGAGTCTCCGTGGTGACTGTGCTTGTCACCGAACGCTTGGCAAGAGCCTTGGTACTAGATGGGGCAGCCGTCGTGGCAGAGATTGTGCCTGCGCCGGATTTGCTGGTCACCGCACAAGCCTGCGCCAAGGTGGTATAGAAGATGGGAATCTCGGTTTCTGGAGTAGGGCCCCATGTGTTGCCCAAGAGCACGACCGAGGCACCTGCGCCGGCACCGATGCCAAAGGTATAGGCCTGAGCGATGCTCAAGCGGCAGTTGTCGTCGCCGCCGCCATCGTCTCTCTCCTTGAGGGAGTCAACCTCGCCCAACGTGATGTTCGTGACGAATTCGGCAATGTTGGCGTAGATGCGGGCTTCTACGCCTGCGCCGACGTCGAGCTGCTTGACCGGGGAGAAATCGTGCAGGGTGATGCCGATGCGGGCTTCGAGGCGAAGGACTGCTTCGAGGACGACGTCGCCGCTTTGGATTGTGACGGGGAGGAATGCAAACTTGCCGCCATCGCTAGAAGTTTTGATTTAGCCCTCTTTGTTCAAAAGTGCGTGCGGTGCGTGTGTGTGTGTGTATATATATGTGTATGGGGAGATGAAGATGTATACAAACACTTACAAGTCTAGCCCCGAGGCCTCTTTACCAAACAGCTCGATCTGAGTTCGAACATTGTCAAAGTGAATGTGGAATCCGCTCTGGATATCGATCTGGGCGTTTACACTGAAGATGAGATCGACTGAGAAGACGGCACCTAGCAGCAGCCCGTTGCCAAGCGCTACACCGGCCAGCGTTTTAGACTGGTAGATGTTGAACGTGTACGTTATGCCGTCTGCTATGACGGTGTCAATCTCCATGTATATTTCCACGTCTGTGAGATTGACGTCCACATGGTACTCTGGGAGTTTCAAGTCGAGATTGAAGTCGATCTCTGGGGGAGGAAGCTCTTCAATATCATCAAGTGCTGTCATAATACTGGTGCCATTTTTTATATCATCCACGAAGGTGTCCGTGGCGTTCTTAGCATAGACTTCGATGTTGTTCAGTATGTTTTTGAAGCTGTCCTCTACCTGGTCTATGGTCGAGGTGACGTTGACTGAGCCTTTGGTTGTGACCTTTGCGCTAGCTTGGCCGGTGAAGTAGCATTTTGTGCATGTGATGGAGATGGTTGCATCGCTTGAAGAGTCGTCAAATGGGCTTATAAGTTTGTTATGTTAGCTTCCAACTCTTCTTTTTCTTGGCTGTTCTCTCTCTCTCTCTCTCTCTCTCTCGCTGAAAAGAACATTTTGAGCTTACTATTTGAAAATTGTCACGCCATCGAGACCGAGAGCAAAAGAAGTCGAATTGTCAAACAAGACGTCTGTGCCATTTCTCTTTACGCTGGCAAGCCGTCTCCGAACCTCATAGATGGTCTCATCAGAAGACCTTCCAGGCAGGTTCCTCACAACGAGAGCCGAAGACGCAACATGGGAAAACAATGTGTAGAAGAGAGTAAAGAAGAGTAATGATTTGTATGACATGGTGACTTCAATGTTTAGCCAGGCGTCACTCTCACTCTCAGTCAATTTCCATGTAATCCACTTAATTCATTTGGAAAACGTGGTTGAGCCGGCATTAACAATGCGGCGACATCGTGGATTTTAAAACAACCGCCGTCGCTTACTTCAAACCGTCCCCAAAGCGAACAATCGACCCGTCTTCAGCGCCAAGAAGGTGCTTCATGTTTTGCGCGACCGCGGATGCGGCTGAGGCCCAATTTTCATGCACGTAAGCCAGGTCTTCGGTTAGAGAAGCTGCACACATAGACCTGGACTGCGGCCCATTGCTCATTTTAGCGCTGTGAAAGGTCTTTTTTTATAGAAGAGAAAGCAGGGTGCAACCAACAACTCGTTACAGGCCTGCAGTAGAGGTTGCGCAGGGGTTTTCTGCGCTGTTGGCTGGGCGAGTCAGTGCTTAGGAAATAGAATCCCTGCAGTTCTCTATCTTCCCCATGCTGGAAATCCTTCGCGCGGAGAAGCGGATATGGCAGTAAGTATGCAGTATTAGATTATGGACCCTTCCCAGGTGTTTCATATAATGGTCTCATTATTGCTTCAGCCTCCGGCCGGCCGCATGAGCTGTCCAACAGTTCTAAATTCCAACCAACAACACATCTTGTTGACGATCTTTTGCGCTTTGGGTTCGACGAAGATTTCGCGGAGCAATTAGAGATGCCGTCGCACAGATATCACTCAATTGGAACCCTGGTCTTGTGAGACAGCCTCAATTGGGGTGTGCAGTATATACGTGGCTGTGTTGCTGGATTGCAATAAGGCGCACTTTTTCATGTGTAAGTGTTTCGAGTGGGTGCCCCACAAGAAGGATTTCTAGCTAATTCTCAGAACCTGCACGATATTTGCTGAAATGCATAAGTACTATAAATGAAGATAAAAATAAGATTGGGATTAATTTATTATATCCGTGCGGGTTTGGTTGCTAGAAAGTTGCCCAAGCCGGCGTGATACACATGTTTGTGCGCCCTACCAGTAGCTGTATCAAGTTAGATGCTTGCTCGTGCTGGAACCACAAGGCTAGAATCCTACCAGCCGGGGTAGATTTTGCGTCAAGCATAGTGTCTGGTGACTGCTTCTGGCATCCATTTCAGCTATCAAAGTTGTGGAGTGGGCCAAATAACGACAGGCGAATACATGTATAGAGGGATGTACATGTAAGCTTTTGGATTGCGAGTCGAATTGCAAGTATGAGTAGGTAGTTCCGACGGAAATGCCACGACTCTAGGATACATGTATCCGTCTGAGCCGTCTGATTCTTACAACCATCTTGCCATGCAGCGAATGATCATAAGCTGTATTTTTAGAGTCAACTCCGCAGACCTAGTAGCCATTCATGCAGTACCCTTGTTAACCGTTGTCATGTGTCGGGAAACTTCATCTTAGAGCGGGATTGGTTGGCCGACTGTTTGTAGCATAGTTAGAGCCCATATGTAAAGAGAACACAAGAGTTCAACAATGCCTGGTCTGCACTCATCACATGGTCTACCCTATTGCAGATCTGTATTTAAGTTACTATTGGCACGCGTCATGATGTCCAAGCTAACGCCTTTTCATTAGCGATGTGTCAAGGATGCACTAGGCTATACGTTGCTGCTAGCCACATACATACTGTCAGATCGCTACTTCAGGTAAGCTATTGTATTTATAAAATCAAAACAGGTGCTGTTGTAAAAAAATAGCTCCATTATGGAATTATAAGTAACTATGCTATTATGGCTCTATCAAGTTTCTAAAGCTTAAAAAGGTTGCCCCAGGTTTTGATAGTTGTCTGCAGCACGGCCTGGACTCCGTTGCCCCCTGTGCTCGTAGCCTTGGAGCTTTTGCCAGAGATCTGATTACCCCATTGTATCTCCCAAGCCTGCAATTTATGATAAAAGGCAGTCTGGTTGTAGTTTGAATGCTTGGTTGTCGCAAGGTAGTCGATAAATTGTTCCCATCGTCCGAGGTAATAATCTCCAACTAATCCAGCCCACTGCTTTGATGCATAATCTTCAATTTGCCCAGTAGGCCCCCACAGAGTGACCTGGTTGCGGGCGTTGTACTCGAGGAAGCTCGTGTTTGACGGGTTGGTTGCGCGAGCGGCGTTAATCCAGGTTGAGAGTCGGAAATTCTCATTGGTAGCAAGAACTGCATCAAGAGTCTTCAGTAGAGCAGTGAGCTTAGATCCGCGAGATCTAATCTCACTGGCGCTTGCGGAGCTATTGTATGCCGTAACAAGGTCCTTGTAGAGGTCGTCGAAATTGTTGACGAGAACTTGACGGGTCCAGTCGACAAGATCGTACTGGTACGCGGGATTGCCAAACAGCTTCACATCTTCCAGGCCGGCTTTGAAGAGCTCTGCCCAGGCCTCAACCATGACAGCAGGATCGTATGTGATTGTGGTGCCATGGCGACCGACACGGCCTAGGAGACCGTTGATGTTGGGGATCAGCTCCAAGATTGACTTGGGAACAGCATTGACCTTTAAGTTTGTGTTATTAAACACGGTAGGACGGAGGAGCTCCCATCCGGTATACAAGCTCTTCACATTTTCCGTTCCATATCTGGCCGAGACCCAGTCATGGAAGTAAGTCTCGGTGTCGATGGGCTTAGAGCTCCAAGCTTGATCCAACAGCAGGTCATACATGATCTCATTACCCTCTTGGCCTTCCATGGTCAGACCAAATCCGACAAGAGAGCTCGAGTTTCGCACAGCTTGCATAGCGTTGATGGTCACGTTCTCGATTTGGCCGTATAAGCCCATGTTGCCACCATAGTCATGAAGCTCGCACCAGATCCAAGGCTTGCCGTAGAAAGAGTTGGTACGGAGCCACTGAGGAGCTGATTCAGCGAATAAGTCGAGAAGCAGCATGTCTGAATCTTCCGTGATACCACCCAAGAAAGCCTCAATGGCATCATTTGTCCAGAATGCACTGTCTGCGGAAAACAACCAGGCTTGCATCACCCAAATTGCGTCCGGCGAGGCAGATTTGAGGGCAGTCCAGGTGTTTTGACTGACATTTCGAAGGTAGCCCAAATCGCTAGAGAGTGGCTGGTTTTCGTTGAACTGATCAAGGGTCCAGAACTTTGTCACATTGCCATATAGTTCTTGCTGCTTGCCAATGAAGAGTTTTTGGAGTTGAGTAAAGTGCGGATCAAAGGGGTTGACATATGTATCCGCACTGAAATCTTCTGCAAAATTTTCCCAGAGAGGGCTCGTGGAAAGAGAAATGCCCGGAAACACGCGAGAGATGTTACGTGGTACGAATCCTGGGAAAGCCGGCAGAATGGGCGTAATGCCGAGTTCCTTCATGCGATCCAGGATCTGGAGTTGCAAGGCGAACTGATCGTCTACCCAATTGTCAGGCATGTTGCCGTTCCAGGAACCCTGAATATTTCCAAAGTGATTCCATGCAAGGAAGGCAGGTCCGCTGATGAAGGAATTGATCTCTTCCTCGTTGAGGCCAATATCGGTAAAGACATCAATGAAAATCTTCTCGACGCCGATCCAGGCAAGAGCCAGATTAACTCCGCGAAGCGCCATCCAGTCCAACTGCGTCTCCCAATCCTCCCATGACCAGAAGGCACTCGTATAAGAAGTCGTGACTGTGTGACGCTGTTAATTTTACATTACATTACAAAGAGTAATTGGCGCCCAAGAAGTCGAGCCTACCAGTATTCCAGTGATAGCGGTAAGGAACTACGCTGGTGCCTGTGAGAGGAGATTTGAGCCTTGGCAAGTTCCTCGGAGCTTGGTCCAACTGGCTTCCGATATACCACCAGATATCAACATTTACCTCGCTGGACAGATACTTGTGAAGACTTGAAATTTCATTAGCACCACCCGACTGCTCAACTGCTCACTCCAAGGAGACTCACCCTGACAGCAAGGCACTCGTTGTGGTGCCCTCAATTCGAATCTTTCCATGCTTTGTTGAGGAGACCGTATAGCTATCATTGGTAAGAGGCGATGCATGTGATGACGGCTCAAGCGCAAATTCAAAGGAGTTTGCGTGGTTCGGAAGACGACGTTTGACAAGAGACTCGACTCCGGCCGTTGACGAGGTGCTGCTGGCCGCAACAGCGCCAATGGTCGAGAGCAGCCAGACACAGGTTTTGGAGGCACGCATGAAGGGCGGTCAAGCTGCTGGCCGTCCAAAGGGGGATGATTGTTGTCTCCGGAGAGGCTCGAGAGTCCGGGAGCCGGTGTGTCTGGAGAAACATGTTGACAGCTCAGGGACCAAGCTCTTATAGGAGCTTATTATGGGCATGGATGTCATCACCGCATGCAGCTAGCTGGTGTGTGGGGGTTGCTGGCTTTCTGGAAGCTTGAGCGGCGATGTAACAACCACGTGGGAACTTGAAGCTGTTGGCTAGACCGGGGTCGAGGAAAGCCGGCATGGCCAGGTTGCTGGAGGGACGGCATGTCATTGGCGAGGACCTGACAGACGGATGACAAGCCCGTGTCTTACTGTCAGTCAACAAGTGCCGCTGTCACTATCTGGGAGCCAATAGCGGAAAGACTGACGCCTCAACCCGAATCTGCGGTTCCAAGAGCCTGCCTAGACATGCAAGATAAAGTAGTGGTATTAGTGCATTTTTTAGCAATGTTACCTTTGCGCAGTTGATCAATGTCTTTGGCGGTCGGCGCCGGCCAGTCGATTGGTGTCATCTGCACGTATTATACTTAGTCCTATTACCTACTTATAGTACTCCCGTAGCTCTCCCCAGCATACTTGTGTAGCCAAGACGCTTGTCCATCTTCATAGTGGATTGCTGTAACGTTTCTACATAGTAGTTTGCTTTTAGGACCTCTAGTTCGCTGGCAACTCCACGTTTTCCAAGGTGCTTAGCTGCTTCGGGGTTAAAAGTGGCGTAAGAGTTTGCAATCGGTTCCTGGATCTGCGCGACTACACTCCCTACGGCAAAACGGGTTGGGAGTATGTAAGATATATTGTAGAGCAGCTAATAATAGGTAATTATGTGACCAGCTTACCCATTATCAATGAAGAGAACTGGATGAATCAAATAACATCCCCATCCCCGACCTCCGCATATATGACTCCAACTGTGGAGAGCCCTGTTATATTGGCATTTGTGGGGTAATAATACAGTGGAAGCTAGTAACCGTTTTCTATTTGACATGAATGTGCATTTTGGCATGGGAGGATCAGAATCACGCGTTCAATACATCTGTATTGCTGTTGCTGACACTCATATCTTGTACTGGCTCTTACAAGGGGCTATATTAACATTGAAGCTTATCTACAAGTATATCCTTGACCGACAAATCACCCCGCGGCGCGGCCTTGGCGGCGGTGTAAGTGTTACGACCGTGAGTGAGCTACTGTAGTAGCTGGCCTGTAGGCACACAGGGCGATGGCTTTGCGAACATCGGACAAAAGGATTAGACCATCGACATACAGTGGCTTGGTAATGCAGCATTATGAGCTTCTCTTTTAGCCTGTGGCAATTCCTCGTGTGCTACGGAGGCAATGACTGGTAGTGCATATCTGCGGTTGTAGTCTTTCATACGATTTGTGCATTAGCATGATGGTTGTTGCTGCGCGATGTACCCCGTTGATATGATCATCAGTTCATCAGTAGCTCTGGATGCTTCGAAACTACTAGTAGGTACCTGTTTGACTGATGGCAAGAAGAAAGATTAATAGCTCGCGGCAATTGTGGATCAAGGCCACATCTCTGTGATACTCAAATGGAACCATGAAGAGGCACTCAAGGCAATGGCTCATACCACAATACAGTTGAAATAGATAGTCATCTACATCTCCGTGTGGTGCCAGTCATGCATCAAATGCGTTATTTCAACCTGGGAATGGCGAAAAATCTTTAGAAAGGAATGATATACCTTAGTACCCTACCAGCTCTATACTTGGCAGTAGCCCGCATCAAGCAAGATCATATATATATATATATGTGTGTGTGTGTGTGTGTGTGTGTATGATGAATTAATCTAGCTTTTATTTTCATTTTCCTTTTTCAAGCAGCCATTATTAGATTGTCTCTACTCTCCTTCCATGTCCTGTGTCTGTGCGTTTATATCAAGTTATCCACCTCATCTATTAGCATTGATCATTATCGTGCCTGACCTGGCCTTTGCATCATCACATGGCACTCTCTTGCAAGCCGTTTTGCCTCATCAGTCAGGAAATCTTTCTCTTCGCTAACTTGCAACAGCGATCGTCTCCAAGCCTCCCAATGTTGTGCCATTGTCGCCTCAACCGAAAGCCGCTGCCCGGGCTGCCCTCCCACCACCGGCCTAGGCCAGTTCCTCACTTCATCTGGATCCAAATCTTTTAGCAGCCTTGCCCCGGCAACAGTAAGCCATGCGTGTATCTCGCCGATGACAACGTCAAGGCCTGGACGTCTCAAGCAGGCCAAATTCAACAGCTCATACCCCCAATTCTCCGTTACGCCGCCGAGTCCTCGAACGTATAGCGTGGCTTCGACCGTGCCGATTTCTGCATAACGCCGGCGCAGCTCAACTTTCTTGGTGTCGGGTAGCGGCTCTCCTATTACCTCCCAGCCATTGGGACCACGGGTATGGAGCCGATATAGGTCGCTCCACATGGGAAGAAGTCCCGGTAGAGCAGACCAGTTGATCTCTTCAGGCGCAATTCTCTTGATGGCTTCAAGGAGCTCCAGCAGCCTTTCTCGGTCGTTTTTCAATTCTACCAGGGCTTCGCAAAGCAATCCCATAAAGCGGTATAGTTCAGTAGGTGGTTTAATCTCGTTGACCAAATCTTCGGTTATGGACAGCGCAGCCTCCTCAGCCGTTATATTTCCTTCAAGATAGGCAATCAGATAATCCACGTCGTCTCTGTCATAGTCTTCGCCCTGCACAGTTGCTCCAATCGGAGCAGCATGAACCTTTAGCCATTCCGTCGGAGCCGGCATTTTGAAGCTTCGATGTCAAGACACGAGGCTAATGTGATGGGAACAAACGAAAGCGAGAGATGGAGAAGAAAGGTTAAAAGCCGGCAGTTGTGATGTCTCCTGGTTTCAGTGGTGACTGAGAGTTTCAGAGTTTCGCGCCACAGTTTGTGCCCTTATATTCAAGATTCTGTTGCAAATTGCCCCAAGGTTTGCGGGCTCGGGAATAACACGATGAAGAAACGATCCAAGTAAAGCTGCTCAGAAAAGCTCCTCAGAAAGGCGATCGCACCCACGTCAAACTGCTACCATGTCGTGTTGATCAGTTGGACTGCTCTACTGCCTACACGTATTATGCATGTGCATACACACACACGGTGCATATGTACATGTACGAAGCAAAGTGGCCTGTCTGTCTTGGAGGGGCTGCAAAGGATGCATGCCACCATGTACGGGCATTTTTTGTTCTTTATTTTATTTTCTCTATTTTTTTTCTTTTTTTTCTTTTTCTTAACAACAGACATGTGTATTGCATTACGCGACTGCGACTCTAGTGACGCATCGCACCCAGCGACGCCAATTCCAGCGGCGAATCCTGCGGCCAGCCACGTCACCCAGAGAAGCAGCATCGACGAGACGACGGTCTTTTGGACTGGCTCTGGACTGACTCGCGCTCGCAACAGCGGCGTGCTGGTACAGAGATACGAGAAACAGCTAGGCAGCGAGGTAAGCAATGGCCTCATAGGCGGCTCGCAGGTCGGTGTCCCTTACATGAAGCTACAAGTATGCCGCATGGATGATCAAACGGTCTATGGAGTATGGAGTACTGAATCCTTGCCAGGTAGTATCAGCGCGTAGGCGCCCTCTCGGCAGCTGTTGAGAGAGCGCCGGCACTCACACCTCCACTCACACGCATGAGACTGATTCGGCTAAGATACCAGCGCATTAGCAGCGGAGGGGGGGATGGAAAAGCGGTCGGGAGAGAGAAGAGTAGAGAAGAGACAAGCCAGCCAGAGCTCAGCTTGCTCTTTGAATACATGACTGAACCAGCACCGATTCACATACGCCACCATGCCATGCCATGTCATATCAAGTGAAGCAGAGCTCTTTGCCACACTGACTAAGTATTTCGGCTTTCTGTTCTCCCAGACACTTCGGCTCTTCCTGGCTCGTGACTACAATTCATGTACCCTATCAAGCAGCTCTGAAGCGGTCCTAGCCAGCATCCTATATTGAGCTAGGTACGCAGTTTCTATCGCCTGGAGCTACTCCAGCTTGTGTCTAGCGGTGCATGCGGCATCTTCGCTGTAGGAGCTCAAGATGCGATTGCGTACATTCGGAAGTGGTGGAAGGTAAAGTACATAATCTGATTTTGCCGTAATTACCTTCTGTTTCGAGATAGCAGACGGACAGTATGCATGTTGCGAGACACCTATGCAAAATACCCTTCATGACCCTCGCTTACCTATATCGCCTACTCCTTGCTAGCGCAGCTTCAAAACAAAGAACAACAAAATCTACAGATCCTCCAAGGCCACCGCCCATCATCATTACCAAGTACCTACAGCGCGAGGCTTCTTGATGGTAAATCGAGGTGGGGGCGAGAGCGATCGGGTGATCTGCTCATAATTGTAAACCTTGTGAAATCGGTAGATCTGGTACCTAGTAGGTAATAGCAGCCCTACGAAGCGGAGCTATATTTACATGTATGTACATGTATTTAACTTATTGGTAGTGCCTATTACGGTTGAATTCTGGGTCTCAGAGCTCCATCTTTGGGCAATCGTATGGTGTGTACTTTATTCGATCGCCAAGGAAGAGCCGCGATGGATGGATATTGTTTGCAGCTTTTTTTCCTGCTAGGGGTGAGTTTAGATAATGGGCATAAAGGAGTAAGTTGAAAGCGGAGAAGAGAGTCTCTGAGGCCTAATATTCGTCGTTCCATTATATGCACTCTACGCATCGCCTCAGAAGCCCCTTCTGCACCTAAGCGTTGGCAAAAGTATGAAAGGGAAGAGAACTTTCGTATAAAATAGACACTTGAAGGTAAAATTGCGGCACCTATAATCATAGATGAGGGCTAATTCCCCTGTGCATCATGCAGGGAATGCTCGACCGTTGATCGTATTATATGTAGCTTGTGCTGTGTCCTGTCCTATTAAGTTTGCATAGGCGCCTCCAGACATCACATGCACTCTTACTTTCTGCATACAGGTATTATATCGATGCTACTCCAGAGTCTGTCTCAGATTAGTGCAGTCGTACATACTAGTAGGTACTTTTACGTGCGGCGTGTACAATCTTAAGACACTCCCGGACTTGACATAATAAAAGAACATCAAAGTAACATATTTACTGCGACACACCGGGTTCATCAATTACATTTAGCTCGTCTAGCTGATGTGTATTAGATAGTACTTTGCTAGAATTAGCAGGTACATGTACTTTTAGCTACCTTATACGCGGTGCCCTGACGATCCACCATCTCATAGTTCCACAAGAACTCGACTTCCAAATACATCATACGGAGTAGCCCCAGATAGTAACCTCGCATGGATCCAATGCCGGATTGATTTTAAGTTCTTACCGCCATGTAAGACCTTTAAATCAATCTTCCTTTTCACATTTCAGCTGGTTCCCCGGGTTGTCCCGAGATCGCACTTTTGCCTCATTGAGCGCGTCACAGCCATGGCGTTGATACGTTATATGCTTGCCATGCTCGGCATCATGGCCTACACAGGCGTTTCCGCTATGCCTCCTACAGCAACCATCCCTGGAGTGCGTGTGACCTACCATGGCATCCACCGTAATGGTGTCGAGGTGTTCTTGAATATTCAATACGGGGAAGACACCGGTGGTAATTGGCGGTTCAAACCTCCTCGACCTCATATACCCGCCCCTGAAAGTACTGTTCAGGCAGATTCATATGGCCCGGCTTGTCCCCAGCCCCTGGGAAGCTTGAATGTGCCCTTATCCTTGACAAATATCACCAGTATTTCAGAAGACTGTTTAAACCTGAATATCGCCAGGCCGCAAGGAACAAAGGCCAATGCCCTTCTTCCTGTTATGGTATATATCCATGGCGGCAGCTTCTGGGCCGGCTCAAACAGCGAGATTACAACATCTCCAGACGGCCTGATCCTTGAATCGGTCAAGAACAAGCTTCCGGTCATACATGTCAGCATGAACTACCGCCTTGGGAGTGAGTCTTGGTTAGCATATTTGAAGCACACAGGCTGAGTTGGAGCTAACGGAGGAATTACCACTTGAAAACAGTTTTCGGATTCGCGCAGACCTCGGCACTTAGGGCAGAAGGATCTGAAAATGCTGGTTTGAGAGATCAACGCCTGGCCATGGAATGGGTTCGAGAAAATATCGCGTACTTTGGTGGAAACCCTGACAAAGTCACCATCTTTGGGCAATCTTCTGGAGGCATGTTGGCCGACCTTCCTCAGATATAGCACAAATGCGAATTCCCATACTAATATCTGCGCCAATATAGGTCTTGCTGTAGGCGCTCATATTTTGTCCTACGGCGGCACGAAACCTGTTCCCTTCCAGCGAGCCATTTGTCAGAGCCAGGCGATGGAGCCCGGAATCACAGCCAATTACACATTGGACGCCACGAGGGCCGTTGTCGACTTAGTTGGATGCAATAAAACCGATTTACACTCAGCTGAAACCGTTTCATGCCTTCGCGATCACGATATGCAAGCAGTGCTTGGCGCTACGATTGCGACTTATCGAACGGATGTGAATATTGGAGATATTTGGCTTCCTGCAGTGGACGGTGACTACATACCAGATCATCCCTCAACGCTTATTTATCACAAGAAATTCGCCCAGAATCTCGCCATTATGATGGGCTGGTGCCGCGACGATCTTACCCTCTTTACCAATACGAGCATCTCAACCGCCGATGATACTCGACATTTCATCACCAGATATTTACCAAATTTATCAACCGATCATCTCCATGCTCTTTTGTCGCTTTATCCTATAAAGGACTTTGACGCGAACAATAACCTTTCGAGAGAATTCTATCGCACCGCCAGGATATTTCGAGACATTCTCATGACGTGCCAGCCATACTCTTTTGCCAAATATCTCACCATCAATAAAAATAGCATCTATTTTTACGAATGGAACCAGACCATTTTGGATCCTATCCTGGAGCATCTTGGCCACCCGGCCGGCATGGGCACCGTTCACACGTCCGAATTCGCCTACATCTTTGGCAACCTCTCGCACTACAACGTCAGCGGGCTCCCATTCAGCCCTTCGCCTTCTGATTACGAGCTCCAAGTTAGAGCCTCAAGGTCCTGGTCGACTTTTGCCAGCGTTGGGAAGCCGGGTCTGCCGGGCCGCAATACGTTTCAGGGATTCGCTCCAGCCTTTGAGAGGCAAGGACAGGTGAAGGTATTCATTGCCGGAGGACCAAATGAGGGCATTTCATACATAGAAGGGCCGCAAGCCAACCCGCTGTTTGCAATGGAGAAGTTGAGACAGCGATGTGAGTATTGGAGCGACATCGACGTGGTCAAGGAGCTTAAATTGTAGGAGATTTTTTTTTTTCCCCTAGTAGACGACGTGTCGACTTACTTACCAAGGACTTATTTATATACAGCATAATCGAACTGATGCTTTTTGTCTTGTGATATTTACTAATTTATTTATTTATTTATTTATATATTTGTATACCTACTGTACATGCATTCGTTGTGCTCTTTTCCCCCCAATCATTTCCAGCCTACATTTACAATTCGCTCCAGTGTTCGGAATCCATCGTGGGCGTACCCTCTGGTAACATCCACCTTGTACTGCTTTCCGTCCACCTTGATGATGCCGTATCCCACATCGGTCCATGCCGCTCTAACACCATTAAACATATTCTTAAACGCACGGCCGATCCTCCGGAAAGGCATGGTGAGGAGATGCTCGGTGTCGAACTTCCACAGCGCTCTCTTGCGAGCCTCTTCTTCAAGCTGCTTTTCGATTCGTCTCAGCTCCGGTACATATTCGCTTGGAAGCGAGAATCGAGTTTTCAGCGCGACATTATCAAGTGGTGTCGTGATAACCTTGGGCTTCAGAATGGGAAGCATGCGCTTGACCTTGACTTCCAGCTGGGGCACAGCAGAGGCTATGCCTGGCCGAGCAGTAGTTTGGCCGGCCGCTTGAACTGGTGGCAGCACGCGGATGCTGCTAACAATGTTGGGAGTTTTGGAAAGAAGATAGAAGCCCATGGCTCCAAGCAGGGCATATGAGGCGCCAAGAGTATAGCCAACCCACACCGGGACGCCTTCTGGCTGCTGGACGGCAGTCGGGCCCGTCAGCACCGTCCAAGTGATGATGGTTAAACCGCTCGACCAGCATCCAAAGTAGAACCAAAAATGTGAAGGCGCCTCGTACAGCAGAGTTGGGGTGGGCTTGGAAGCCAAGCTCTTGACAAAGGCATATCGGCTGGGAGCCAGTGACGCTGAGGGGAGTGGAGAAGAACTCGGCTGGCTCGCTGTCGATTTCGGGGTGACATCTCTACGGAGCTGAGGCTGGGGTTTCGGCGCTGTAGATGCTCGCAGCCGAAGCGAAGTTGTAAAGAATCGGGACTGAGCGGAGGAGGAGACGTGTGGGAGAGCATTTCGTGGAGTCAAGGTGGCCCATGGGCAGTGGACGAGGCGAAAGCCTCTCGCGAAGCTCGCCATGCTAGAGTTGCAACAGTGAGTAGTTCTGTGCCGTCAACTTGGAAAGAAGAAGCTGCTTTTCTAAGGGCGGATCGGGTTCCAGTGTCATAAAGCGGCGGCCATCACTTGCAATTGCTGTTTTGGCGAACCTATCGCAGCATCATTCTCCAAGCAACCACTTACAGAGAATTATCAGTCGACCCCCAGTAATCGGCGTATCTATGCCCATGCGCTAAGATAAGCCGTTAGGCCGGTACCTAGTTTTGCTGTGGCTTCGGCATTGGCGCTGATGTCTTTGGGAAACACCAACGTTCGACGCTAGCTGTTGTGGATACAAGGTATGCGCCTTATATCCGGTGCATTGAGGCCTCAAGGTTGCAGCGCAGCACATTGAACAAGAGTAGGCATATCCAGTAGTCAGCCATAGAAGAGTCATCTCAAGAAACTTGATCGCCAAATTATGCTATAGATTCTTTTTTTCTCTCTCTTTTTTTCTTTTCGTAAATTGTAGGCTCAGTCCGCTGCGCTGCCTGCATGCAGCAAGAACCTCCTAATCCTGCCCACATATATTTTTTGCGTGCATGGCACCCCACCAAAAAAAGTTGGTTGGTCTGTGCACGCTTTCCAGCAGGGCCGATTCCCAACAGCAAAGAAAGCTCTCATCTGTGGCCAGTAGAACACTGTTTCGCTCGAGCATCACCAACCAAACCCGCGTCTGCCTCTCTGCGCTCAATTGAGCTTCAATGGCTTCATTCGCGGCGGCGTGCCGCATCTCAGCCCGTCTCGCAGGCGGCCGGGCGACTTCTCGCGGTATGCATCCTGCCAGTTGCCGCGCGCAGCTCCCCACCAGGGCGTGGATGACGAGAGAATATACGTTTGAATATACGAGGAGAGAGTGTAGCTGACATGATTGGGCGCCTTGTACAGGTTTCACGACTTCTTCACGATGCCTCGCTGCCCAGAATTTCACCATGCCGGCCCTCTCCCCGACAATGACAGAGGGAAACATCGCTAGCTGGAAGGTCAAGGAGGGCGATGCCTTCAGCGCCGGCGACGTCTTACTCGAGATCGAAACGGACAAGGCCACGATGGACGTCGAAGCCCAGGATGACGGCATCATGATGAAAATCGTCTCTCAGGATGGCAGCAAAGGAGTCCAGGTGGGCACGCGCATTGCCGTCCTGGCCGATGCCGGAGATGATATCAGCGCTCTGGAGTTGCCCGCGGATGAGCAGCCCAAGACCAGTTCACAGCCCGCAGCAGCCCCAGCTTCGCAGAAGGAGGAGCCAAAGGCTGCTGGAAAGCCCGCCAAAAAACCTGAATCTGCTGCCAGCGGAACATACGAGCACAGCTACCCGCTGCTTCCTTCAGTTGGCCTTCTCGTGCATGAGCATGGCCTCAGCAAAGAGGACGTGAGCAAGATCAAGGGCACAGGACCCAGCGGAAGACTGCTGAAGGGCGACGTCCTGGCCTACATTGGTGCTATTAACGCCGACCGACCCGCCACTGTGTCCTCGCATCTGGCCAAGCTGGCTCATTTGGATTTGAGCAACATCAAGGTAGCTGAAAAGAAATCGGCTAAGGCCCCCGAAGCATCAGAGGCCAAGGCCCCCAAAGCTGCGCCCAAGCCGGAAAAGGTCCTTGTGGAGCTCCCCATCTCATTGGAAAACGTAGCCCAGCTGCAGAGACGGCTCCAGGATTCTGCTGATGTCTCTGTGTCAATAAACACATTCATCTCCAAAGCTACTGCATTTGCGAATGGCCGTCTGCCTGTCGTGCCCCGCCAGCCAACCACGAATGAGCTGTTTGACGAGGTTCTTGGTCTAGGCAAGGCCAAGGCCAACAAATACTCTCAGGGGTCATATGTTCCCACCATTCCTGACTTCTCATATGCGACCTCTCGGCGTACATCCGCTAAAAAATCCGACATTATTGACATCTTGACTGGCTCTGCCAAAAAGACCAGCTCTCCTTCAGCTCAACGGCCCGCCCCTAGGCCAGATGCTAGGCTCGTTGCCGACGACATTCACACCTTCAGTTTACTTGTACCCAAGGAAGAGAAAGCCAGGGCCGAGCTGTTTCTAGAGCGGTGCAAGCTCGCCCTGGAGGAAGTGCCTGAGACATTGCTATGATTTTGAAACCTGAAATGTAATTATAATTATCCCCCCCAAAACTAGACTTTCAATTATACTTAAACACTGCCTTCATTCTCACTTTATGACTGCCTGTTTCATAAAACCTGGATTGTCTTTTTTTTTTTTTTTTACTGCTTTGGATGGTCCCTGGGCAAGGCGAGTATGCGGCCGTTGGTTAAGGGTGGTGTCTAATCTATGTGCATTCACAGCTTGCTTTCTCAAGTCTCTTAGTGGCCTCACTAGCCATTACAAGGTAACTTCAAGTCTGCTTGCCAACGAATGTATGATGTTATTGTGGGCGACTAATTTAATAATCATCCGCAGATACACGTATCAAGCTGCGTCCGAGACACGGCGTGTTGAGTGAAATTAGAAGCTTGCCGCGTCTTGCAGCCAAAATATGAACTCTGGTGTGAACCGGGATGCTCACCAATGTTGAGCAAGCGAGCAGACTATTTCGTGCTATGAGCGGCGTTATGCCCGACTTGCTCGGCTTTGGAAGCGAGAGTCACACGCCGGAGCAATCACAGCAACGCAATCACTTGTCTCATGCATATTCTACTGCTACGTCTCATGGCCCCCAATTTACTCCTGTTGCCAATGCCCTTGTGTCTAAGACCCCAGTGTCCGCCTTATTTTCCAAGTCCGATTGAGAAGCAGCTGTCTCGTCCCAAGTTCCTTGACATTGTCTCACCAGCGGGAGATGGCGGAATAGTCTTCGGCCTGAACGAACGTTGCGCTTTCTAAATCCCGTTGTAGCACCGCCTTTCATGGCCTAGCGCCTTGCTGCAACCAAACCAAACCGTGTAATGGGTACATACAGCATCGCAGCCTCAGCTTTGATTCTTCCCTCTTCAAGCCGGCCACACCACACCACTCTTTTACCAAATGCAAGGGTGATCAGGCACGTGGACACTTGTCGCGATGTCGCATCTTGGAGACGTCGAATGGGACGCTCGGTATCCTGGCCGCCCATTTCCAAGCATGCCATAGCGCGGCAGCCAGACCTTCGTCTGTCTACACCGGCTGTAGCTTACTGCTCTGCCATTGGATACGAGGTGCCAGCGGGGTACACTCGGTGAGTGTGGCGTGGATGATATGCATCAGGTACGCAGTACGTGGCGCAAGGGATGCTCTTAGCCATCGGGCCTCTCAGCGTTTCAGCGGGCGCTAGTTACCGGTCTAGACTTGCGTTGTCATCGGTCCTCAACCTCGCCGGGCTTCATGGACATCGGTTTACATGCTGCTGCTGAGCCTACTGATGCGAGGGGGGCTCACTTGCATCAACCGCTTCTGCACAAGCACGTCGAGAAGCATGTGACTATGTCGCTGAAGTGTCTACGTTATGAACGCAGCAGGAAGAGCTAGACCATTCACGTCAAAAACACTTTACTGCGTCAGCTGCTGTGACCTTATGCTTGCCAAGTGGCACGAACCTTCTATGGGGCTCGCGTATATTGACTGGGTGGATATATACGGACCTTTGATGTTATTGAATGAGTGATTGCATGAGGCGAGAGAGAAAAAGTATGCTTGCTATTCGCGGCATGGAGCTGAGAGCCGTGAGACATTTATTACCACTTCGAACTTTGGGACCGAGTGCAGAACATCAGCACCTAAAAACACAGGCATTCTGCTTGCTGGCCGTCGCATCTTTTCGTCATTCTGACGCTTGGACACGCGTGGAATCGTAGACGGATCTTGTCTTATTTAAATATCCTGGTAATTTCATCTGCGGCTTGAAATCACTTTTAAGAGGTCGGACGATATGTTGTGTGCTCTGACTCTCATCCCCTCCTCTCAAGGAAAAAAATTTCGCTTCTCCTCACCCCTTGGAACCAACGGGTATACACGTCAGTTCCAACACGCACATACATGGAAAAATATGCACAAGGCTGCAATGCCCAACTATGCACTTTCATCGCATCGCCTCGTTAGACTGACAGCAAGCGCTCCACTTCTAAATGACCCGTCCACACCTGCGCTTGCACGAGCCCTCCCAGTATCTTTTCTAGATAGATACTGTAATGTTTCTATTGTTCCAAGTGGATTTTATAGAAATTCTCCGTGGGTTTCCATGATTTTGGCTTAGAGAGGCGGCATTGTTATACCATCCAGACCTCCTTTCGGTCTTCATGCCAAAGAGTCATACAGTGTTTTGCTCTTTGCTTCTCGTCTAGGCCGCATATACGGACCTCCTTGCATTTGCTACTCTCAACCACCGTCAGCAAGTGTACAAGGCCGTCTATTTTCTTAGCTTCTATGGTACTACATAGTTATGACTAGGTGTAAATTTGTCAAGCTAGAGCATATTAAAAAGAAGGGCCTTTTAGTTCATCCTTGGTTTGGGAGTCCGGGGGTGCACGCTATGCCCTTTCGACAAGTGTGCCTTGTACAATGTTTCTCCCATTATCTCGAGTGAGCAGAGGTTAAGGATGCTCCAAGGTTTGTCTGGTGTGTGTCACAGAATATATCCAGCGCTAACAACGGTCACAACAGCAGGCAGCTCAAATCTCCATCTCCTTATCATCCGCGATGTTTCAGTCGCCAATAGAACTTCCCGGAAGCGCTGCATTGATTAGACTGTCAGGATGATATGCAAGACAGCAGAGTCGCACTGTTCCATAGCCCCATACCGAATTAGGATACATTGAACTGATGCTATATAGCTGCAGAGCGGTCTGAGATGGTGAAGGAGCAGGTCTCCACCTCACGCGCGCGATCAATGCAAGCCCAACTGGGCTTCAAGCTCCTAACTCGGACAAAGTCATTAGCTGCCTATCAACAAGGGTCTGTTGCTTGGTGTCAAGTATTCACGGCGAGGCTCAGCTAAGAAACAGCTGGGGGCTAGGGGCTGAATTCATCCCTGACGCCACGATTTCCATATTTATGCTCTTTGCAGGACACATCATCAGCTCCTCCTCATATCCAATATCCAACACCATCAGCCTTTGAAGATGGAAGATCTCCGCTACGTCACCGATGGGCAGCGGCACTAATCTAACGCCCGACGCCAAGAGGACCTTTGGGACAACAAACAAACTTATGTTGGAACCATCAGGCGGATGCCCGGCCCTAGCACACCTTTACCAATCACTCGGGGCCATTTATCTCCTCAATAGCCCAATGGGGACTTGCCACAGACCACCAAACGGCATATGCTTGAAGCCAGGTAGTTTTGGGGTGTGTATTTGCTCCTGTCCCACCCACACGTCAGGCAAATAGTACACCGGTTCTCTTCTTTGCTAGCTCGATATTTCCCCAGGCGTCACAATCTTTTAAAGCTTTGTTACTGTCAGTCTGACATTACCTCCAGCTACCCCGTCAATCAAAAGCTGCTGTGTTGGCTGTGACTCTGCACCAAGGGGGGCCGTGTCGAAGCTCATCCCATGAACAAAGGCCTGTCTCATCAGCTGTCCTTCCCATCTGCATACTCCCGATCCAGGCTTACGGCCATATCAATCCGAAAGGTCTTTTTATTTTTATTTTGGCGGTCTACCACCAACACCGGTATATACCCTTGATCAGAGGGAGTAACGGGGCAATAACCTCCCATCATTGCATTGGGGAAGTTTGTGCCTTACCGCCACGTGGGCGAATCTAAACTCTCCCTGACTCTCTTGACGGAGAGTTCACACAACGCGGGGGCTAGGAACAAAACTTATAAGCACAGGATGACGGTAGACAAGCTGTCGTGGAAGCTTCGTGAATTGCTCTACAGTAGCTGGTGCGCCCGTTTTTAGTAACTATTACAAGAAAAGAACGATAGCCGGCTTCAAAGAAAGGTATCTATCGGATGCGCAGCACATCTCGCCCGTCATGACCCGACCACGAGTTCCGGACGACAAGAGACAGAGGACTGCGCGCGCTTGCGACTCTTGCAAGCGCCGAAAACAGAAAGTAAGTCTACAAATTATCAGTCATATTTCATTCATTTGGCCTCCGGACACTTGGACACTTGGACACTTGAACTTGTCATTTCTTTTTGTACGCTCCGATGCACACATACTCGCATACACATTCACATTCACATTCACATACACAAACACAAACACATACACAAAGAGAAGCAACCTGTATCGCGACTATATTCGCGCTATTACACATCACCACACCTCAATTTTCGACTATTGAATGTCGCGATATGCATGTCACCCCCAACATGCGTACAAACTCCGAGATACGAGCAGTTCATGCGAGAAACTACGAAAATCCCCTATCCTGGTTGCAGCGAAGTCCTCCAAGCGAAGCGAGACTTATGCGAGTGATGTGTTTGCTTTTTTTTTTTTCCTGCTGGCACAACATATGTACAGCCTGTATATATGTCTGTGCAATGTGACAGATCTTTTACATCCACGCTGGCTTAGAGGCTTGCGCCCGGCTATAACATGGCTGGAGCCGGCATAAGTGTGTTGGCAAGCGGACGCATTGCCCCTTTGGACTACCAAAGCGCCGATAATATATTAAAAAGCTAGGCGAGCTGCATGAAAACGGCTCTCGCTAAGGCTTTGCATGCAACTCTCAACATCTCGGTTATGTACGCTGCACGAGCTGATTTTTTTTTTTCTCTCCAAGTGTAATGGCCTCCATCCGTGCAACACGTGCATCAAGAGAAACTTGATATGCGACTATACAGACAGCCGAGGTCCTGCGAAGCTCATGTCCGTCCATGCGACGTCTCCCACAGGACAAAGCAATGCTTCCGACTCCGTGGACACTGTCGCTGCGACTCCCAGCCGCGAGGCTACCCTCGAAACATCTCCAAAGAGAGCCACCAAACAGGGAAAATATGTGCGACAGGCCAAACGAAGAAGCCGGGGCAAGGAAAACCGTTCTCCCAATGTCCACGAGGTTTGCTCCGTCAGCGAGGGCGATGAGAGCTCCCGCCAAAGCACAGGGTCGGAGACAGATGAGGAAGCCGAAGTAATCGGCCAGATCCGAATGCTGCAAGATCCCTTGAAAAGACTCCGTAAGTAAATGTGACATCTTTGTTGTTTCATGCTAAAGGATGAAAAGAAACTTGACTGACTGATATTACTTGTTGCCAGTTTACATTGGAGATTCATCCACCCTCTCTTATCTGCAGTTAATACGTATGATTGTTTATAACACTACCGGCCCATCGGCGTTTACGGACGACCCTAACCGGCATCATATCTTGGAACCCGCTGCATCAATCACTCCGAGTTCCATGGTTCCTTATATGCTACCGAATAGAGATGTAACGAATTTCTTAGTTGAGTCTTATTTTGTGAATGTAAGGCTCAGATGCTGCTTTTCCCCATACAACCCTTTGGTCTATATCTAATTCGCCGCAGACCAGTGCTCTCATCGAGCTGTTTGATCCCAAAGCGTTTTATCAATATCTAGATGCCTGTTATGAGACCCCGCTAGAGGTCAATTCATCAACGCTTTGTTTAGTTTATCTTACTTTGGCAATTGGCCTTGCTCTTGCAACACCCTCCCCGAACAGCCCTGAGGATCTGATGATTAAAAGTTTACAAGAATCCCCTGAAGAACGAGCGGAAGCTCTTTTCCGGGCCGCCAAATGCCTAAGCGATCCTCTCAACGCGGTTGAACATGCAGATTTCTGGATGATTCAAGCTTGGACGTTGATGGCCTTTTATATGTTGATTACGTCGAAACGTAATGCGGCTTATGCATACTGTGGTTAGTAGACTCCATTGAACGTGCACCAGTCATCTGTTATGTCCTAAAACTTAGTCTAGGAATGGCCGTTCGCTCTGCATATTCTCTGGGTTTGCATCGAGATACGGAGGTGAAATTTAATGACGAAATTGCAAGACGGAATCTCTGGAGAAGCCTTTTTGTGCTGGATAAATTCCTAGCCACGGCTCTTGGACGTCCATCTGCTATATTTGAAGAGGATTGTTCTAGCAATGCGCTGGATTTACCGGCAGATTTGTCGCCCAAATCAGCTCAAGACGAGGAACATATTAGGACAGCCGGCCTTGATTCATCCGTCCGAATCTACAAATCTATCAGTACAATGCTCAGGAAAGTTTATTCAGAGCGAAAGGTTTCAACGAAACTAGCCCAAGACATTGTTGATGACTGCCAGCTATGGGCTTTTAATGCACACCCGTCTTTAGCGGCCGAGGATCTTCTCAACGGCAAGGCACCCAAAGAGATGGGGATACCCATCTTACACGTCCAGTTACTTCATTATCACTCCATACTTCTGCTGAGCAGACCCTTTTTTATTGACCTTTTAGTAAAGACGCGCCCAACCATTTCAAATGATGGAGAGCCGTTTCATCGGACGTTCTCGAGGGCAGAAAAGTTTTCTCAAGCATGTGTGGCTGCATCAACTCATTCTGTGATGCTTATTCAGGCGGCATTTGAAGCAGAGTATTTGCCGCGATGTAACCCGTTTATCCTGTGAGTACCCCCTAATTAAAAAAAAAAAAAAAAAAAAAAAAAAAAAAATCTTCCAGAGGACCAGTCGCTGAAGCTACATCTTAGATATTTCCTTTTTGCAGCGACCTTGATTATATTAAGTAATGAGTTTGCTGGTTTATATGAGAATGAACATTACGCAGAGTCCGTTGGGAGCGCCATCAAAATCATGGACTACTGCGCAACAACGAATGTTCAAGCTCAGCGAATGCTCTACATTTTACAGTCATTTTTGGCAGATGTCGGAAAGCATTCAAAGTCTCCGGCCACAAGCCAGCAATCTGAGCTCGGTTTGCCGGATGGCTATATTGGTGACCCGGAAGAAGTTTTGCATACTAGAAGACAGAGCCTCACCGCTCGACGCAACCAGCAGGAACTTTCTACCCCTATTGATGGAGGGTCATCGTCTGATGTTATGGAGTACTACTCCCATATGGAGACAGATGCCGGCCAATCAACTATTGATGCTCAGCATATGGCCAATCTGGCGATGAGAGGAGAGCGCTCAATGAGCTCTGCTACCAATCCAGCTGTGCCGAGGCGCTCAAACGTTTATCGTAGAGCAGAACTGGAGCTCGCAAAGGCTGATCTCAATTTTGACGAGTTTGACCACGATGCCTCCGCTGAGTACCAGCAAGACTTGGATTCAGACGAAATGAAGGCTTACTCACATGGTTATAGCTCAGTCATGATGTCTCACGGAGAACAACCTGCCTTCCAAGTCCACCATGGCGGTAACTTTAGGGCTTATACAACTTCCAACATGTCTTCAGCCGGCAGTCAAGAGGCCAGCGCAGCTCATTTTGGTGGGCGTTTTTTATACAATGATGATAAGTGATATCTTTTATTATTTATATATAGTTTTGAAGAGCTCGACAGCTCAGGGTATTAAGTTTAGACAAAGGGCGAGAGAAGACTTCCTTCTTCTCCATTTTACTATGTTTTTTTTTCCCTATATATTATTTTTTTTCCCCTCATATTCTTACAATTGTGTTTGCACTGGAAGATACCAGCTTGAAATTTCTATTTTACATTGATATTTGAAGCGTGCTGGAAGACTAGACTGGTTGTTTGACGGCATATGAAAGGTAGTAAAGATCTTTTTTTCTTTTTTTCTTTCTGTATTAGTTACTGTTCCGGGGGTTTTTCTTTTATCTTATTATTGTCTATCCTTTTTTATCTTTTCTTTTGTTTATAACGTTACAAGCATATCCAGTCATTTGTATTTAGACAGCAATTTTGTTCTATATCTACTTCTCTCTTTAGCTTCCTTGGTGAACAAACACAGCTTCTTTGTGCATTTAGCCCAGGTATACGCGCAAAAACTATGTACATCTTCAATCAGAAATGCCAATACAGTAGTTGTTCAATGTCTACACTTTTCACCACGAGCTTGGACCAAAATGCTCTCCCTCTGCAACATGCGCCCGTATAGCTGTGCCCTGGTAATCCATCGTCGTGGTCACGACATCATTGCCCCACCACTTCGGAGGATCAATTCCCTGCATTGTAAGAGCAAAGAAGATGAACAGCGTGGCCAGCGCCAGGCCCAAGTCCAATCCAGACGACGTCAAGAAGTTTGAGCGGCTCCACCAGCGGAAGTAGCGCTTCTTGATCCAGAACTGGAAGACGAAGCCGACGATGCCCCAGGAGAAATAGTTGAGAGGAGTGGCGGGCGGGATGGCGCCGGGACCGCCAAAGAGGAGCGGGGCGATGAGATATTTGACTGGAGACTTTGGATTTCTCTTGGCGGCGTAGTAGATGATGATGGGGGTAATGGCGCCGAGGATGAAGAAGAGGAAGAGGCCGGAATAGATTTGGCCCGGTGAGAACATTCGTCCTGGACCGATAAGGCCCCAGATGACGGATGCTGAAAAGAGTGAAACAGAGTGAGTTAGATTCGCGATCTACATCTTGCCATCAAAGGGGTTTATTGCATACCAGAGTAAAAGACTCTCCCGCCCGGGCAAGTGAAGTGCTCAGCTTGCTGCTCGTCGCACACATCCGGGATGATATTCAGGGCCATATTGAGAACCAGCACTTGGATGATGCAAGAGTACGTCGTGGCAACAACCTGAGCCATGAACATTGTCCTGGGAGGTATCTTCATGTAATGGCCAAATTTGAGATCAGAAACGAAATTAAGCGCTTGAGACCTGGAAAAGGACATGAGTAGGCTGCTTTCGTGAAATAGAATGATAGCTGTGTTTTCACTCACATGGTAATGTAGCCGAATGTTTTGAAGCTAATCATGTACGTATACACCGTTAGCGACGATAATTTTTGTTAATGCAATGTCCGATTTGGTATAAACGTACAGCATAAGCGCAAGAGGCCGTCCCGGCTGGATGTAGCCGTACACAAACTCCGTAAGCACATTCAAGCCAATCTGGTTATTTGTCACAGCTTGGATAATGCCAATGGGCAAAGAGAAGCCGAAGGAGATGAAAACGGCCAATAAGAATGCCCACCAAGTGAGGTTGGTTGGGTACGCGAGCACGGTATAGAAGCCCAATGCCAGCATCTAATCAAAGTGCAATGATGTCAGCCGGTGCGGAATAGGATGGTTGCCTGTGCTAGTGGAAAAGTAACGAAGGAGTGGGATCACTGACAATGGAGAAGAGGGTAAGGTACCACCACGTCGGTGCCTCTTTATACTTTCTCATCAACTTCATGTGAATATCTGGCTTTTCTGTAGTGCTATTCATGTATTGCTTCCATATGTATTTCCCGTGGTGGAGGTACGTATATACGACGAGAGAAGAGATGGCGGCGAATGACATGCCGTATGATATGGCAAAGGTGGTACTATTACTCGGTAAGTAATGGGATAAGGCAGCTCTTTGGGGCAGATTGATGTTACCTAATGAATAGCGGAGAGTATTTCTTGTAGGACTCCTCATTCAGAATAATGCCAGGGTCCACAATGCGGCTAATGTTGTATTTTGCTCCGGTGTTGTCGTATATGCTGGCGTCGCTCATGGGCAGGAATGAAGCATACCATGTCCCGGAGTAGTGAAGGAGAGCTGATAAGCCAATGTAGAATACTACGACACTAATCAATGTATTCGCAATGGCGTGCCTAGATCCTTGTCAGAGAAAAAGGTCAATCATACCGGACAATATTGCTTACCAAGGCGAAACAAGAGGAGACCCGATGTAACCCGATACCTGTGTCCAGTCAAAGGTGATGGGTATGATGGACAGACCAGTGTTTCCGCCAAATAGCTGGTTAATGACGGGGTTCTTGGGTGCCATCCACGTCGCAAAAGCGAAGACGCTCAGGAACTGTGCAAAAAATCCGGGGATGAAGTAGTAGAGGAAGGATGCCGCAGTGACGAGGCCAAACCAGGTGTATCTGGGCAGACGGCCTCCAAAGACGGACGGATCTATTTGGTCGCTCGTCTCATACATGGCGTTCATCATTGTGACGGAAGCCAGATTTGCAGGCCATATCATGGACGCGGGATACACTGCGAGTAAGAGTTAGCTACCATGCTATTGGTTTATATAAAACGGAACAAAGGGCATCAAACCTAGATATTTACGCATCACACCGGCAATTCCATATCCAAGAGATTGCGTGGATACAGTGAGCAAGATCTGGTATAGCAGTCCGAAATTTTGCTTATAGAAAACCAGCTGCGCCAAGATGATATCTGTTGAATAAGCAACAGAGAAGGATACAGACGCCATAACTCCTATAATTGCATGCTCCTTGCAGTTGAAAGGACCTGGGTTAAGATTCCACTTAATGCCAAAGAGGTCGAATTCCCGTGCTGGGACAATCTTGGCCCATCCATGACCAATTGGCCATGCAACAATCTGGGCGACAAGAGGCCCAATGGAGATGGCGGGCTGGCGCAGCGAAAAGATTGTGTTCATTGAAGCGCCAAAGATGACGAGGGTCAATCCAATTGTCCATGCCCGAACCGTATTGCAAGGCATTTCCTCGTCAAAGTTGTTCACAGCCGCTCGAACCTCTGGATACGGAGAATTTTCTTCCTCTTCCTGCTCATCATCTCTCTTGGACCCATTGTCTGACAAGCCGTCTTCAGCCTGTGAACGGCGGCGTGATTCATGCCCATCTGGCAGGTTTGGATCCATGAGAAGCTCGTATTCCGAACCTTGGTCGTCATCGTCGGCGTCGTTCCGTGCGCCTGAATCCGGCCACTCAGAGATGGTTTCTCGCAGGTTCTCCATTAGACCAGTTGTTGGGCTCGACAGAGAATGGCGTGGGTGAAGCCCAGATTCGGTCTCACGGCCGCTCGCTTCAGCCATGTTGTCCATGACGCCGTGTTCCACAGCGTTGAGTGAAGTTGTGGCTGCAGCACTGAAGCTATGACAAAAGCGTCATATGAGTGGCCGACGCCAATGGATGGAAGAGCAAGCGCAAAATCAAGGGCGTATGTATATACGTAAGTGGATATAAGCCCCTTTTCTCTTTTTATTCCTTTCTTTCTCAGTTTGCAGCCTCCATCTTGGTGTATTTGGATCAAGGTGATGAGATGAGTTCCGAGATGCTCCAACCGCTGCTAAGCTTTGTTTAATTGAGGCCACGCGACAGGAGAGACAGTTTGCGACTCAGCACGTACAACGCACCGGCCACGTCGGCAATATCTCCGGAGTCAGGCTGAAGAAAATAAATAGCAATAGCGTGTCAGCACCAGTGTAAGAGCTCTTGATTGAGCGAAGAGAAATAACTATTTCATTGCAGGAAAAACAAAATTGCTTTCTGAGACGAGAGATGCGATGCTGAAGCAGTCCAAACGGTGAGCACTTGCCCATCGATAAAAAGGGGTTTAGTGTGATGCCATGGCGCTAGCTGACAATAGGATGCTAAACCAATCTGGGCTGCTTTTCTTAGATCAGATCAGCTATCAATTAGTCTATTAGTCCAGCATTTGAATTCGGCATTTCTCATCAAGATCGACTTTGTATCATTCATTCATTACACAAGCAATTGGCCACTTGTTTGGAGGATTATACTCCATTTTCGGGTCTTGACTCAAGACAAACAGCTCTCTAGTTCCATCGTCTCTTGATATGGAAACATAAAAAATGCGCCGAGTTGTCGTGACGGGCCTGGGGGCCATCACGCCTCTCGGGCTCGGGATCCAGAGAACATGGACTCGCCTCATTGCCGGCGAATCAGGCATTGTCAGCGTTGCGCAGCGAGAGCCTCAAGAACGATGGAGAGAGCTGACATGCACTGTTGCCGGCGTCGTTCCGGGAGGGCCCGGCGGGAAATCCAACGGCTTATGGAAAGCCGACGACTGGCTCAGTGCCGCGGAGCAGCGTCGCATGTCCACCTTTACGCAGTATGCAGTTGCGGCCAGTGATATGGCCTTGAAGGATGCCGGATGGGAGGCATTGAGGCAAGAAGAGCAGGAGGCGACTGGGGTATGCCTGGGAAGCGGCATAGGAAATCTGGAAGAGATGTATGACACGAGCTTGGCTCACAGCAATGGGGTGAGTAAATCTAACTGGCATGGAGATTCATATTTTTATCATCTGACATGAAGATATCGCACTGTCCTTGAAACAGGGCTACAGAAAAGTTTCGCCACTTTTCGTGCCCAAGCTCTTGATCAATATGGCTGCAGGACACATCGCCATGAGGCACGGCTTCCAAGGTCCAAATCATGCAGCCACCACAGCGTGCACTACGGGAGCGCACTCCATCGGAGATGCAGCTCGTTTCATCGCACTGGGAGATGCTGATGTCATGGTTGCCGGCGGAGCAGAATCGTGCATCCATCCTCTTACCTTTGCTGGTTTCGGCAGAGCTCGCTCGCTGGCCACGGCGTACAATGACAAGCCACAGGCAGCATGTCGCCCATTCGATGCTGATCGAGACGGCTTCGTCATTGCCGAGGGAGCAGCAGTATGTGTGCTGGAGGAGCTCGAACACGCAAAGGCCAGGGGAGCCAACATCTATGCCGAAATCAGTGGGTATGGATGCAGCGGAGATGCGTACCACATGACGGCGCCGCGAGAGGATGGGCATGGTGCATATCTAGCCATGAAGAAGGCTTTGAAGAGCGCGGGCATTAAGCCGTCACAAGTCGACTACGTCAACGCACATGCTACAAGCACGCAGGTGGGAGACGCGGCCGAAGCCGCAGCCATAAAGCGCCTCATGCTCGGCGAGGAAGGTGTTTCGTCTGAGTCTCAAGTTACTGTGAGCAGCACCAAGGGCTCAATAGGACATTTGCTAGGTGCCGCAGGTGCTATTGAGGCCCTGTTTTGCATCTTGGCCATCCATGAGGTAAGTTCGAGTCCAAGTCCCATCTTCAGGTCATCTCAAGCAGCAATAAGCCATGTTCCCCGAGAAGAGAAGCTAATAAAGGTGGAATGAAGGGAATTGTGCCGGCTACGCTGAACCTGGAGCGGCAGAATGTAGGTGCCGACTTCAATTTTGTCCCACTAATATCTCAAGGAAAGGAAGTCAAGGTTGCGTTGAGCAATAGCTTTGGATTTGGCGGAACTAACAGCACCCTTGTGTTTTCCAAGCTTGAGTGAGTACATGGGTGGGACGACGTCCATATCCAGCATCACTTTGTACAATAATGTATATTAAACAGAGAAACGGATGGTTAGAATATACCATTAGTGACACACAATTCAATACTGAAAACAAGCCAAATCAAAAGATAATCGCACAGCCGTAATAAAGCAATAACATGTCATGGGATGGGCACCATCGACGAGAGCTTTATTTGAATCTGCCCCTCCATCATTGGACCCTGGATCTGATAACTCGGGCACAATCTAACGTGCGTGGGGCAGCCGAAGTTCAGCCGCTTGCGCCAAACCATCATCCGATCGCAGTCAATTTCTGCGCACAAGGAAATCTAGCGCGTCATGGAAGCTGTCCTGGCGATCTGAAAATTCGACACACGATCTGCCCGCCTAATTTTTTTGCCTTGTTCTCTTTTATTTACAGCTATTCCTCAGATACCCTTGAAGGAATTTCTGCCTGCCATATTCCTTTCTCACAATGGCCTGCGAAAGCTGTAGGTCCCAGGCCCGGACACTGCTTCGGGTCGCAAACCGCACCTCAGTACTATCCCGGTCCTCGGCCGCCGCGAGGTCGAATTTTTTGCCGCTGCTCAGTGCGCCTGTCCAGACGCCGCCGCCGTCACGGAGTTTCAGCAGCACGAGCTCGAAGAAGATTTTGGGAATCGGAAGCTCGATTGGAGAGTCGTACCGGGTCATTGGCGCCTCGGAGAGAATATTCAAGGCATGCTCCAAGGCAGCTGATTATCGCATCACCGAGGAGGAGCGCAAGAACGATCAAGTGGAGAGATTAGAGGATGGAGAAGAGATTGGCCGCTCTCTTGACGAGGGGAATATCTGGCACAACAGTATGTCTTTGCTTTGAATCCAATTCTACCATGGACAAAGAACCTTAGCTAACGTTTTCTCTCTCTCTCTCTCTCTCTCCCGAACAGCTTTCAAGCTCTCTCCTACCTTTAGCACCTGGTCGCATGTTACCATGCTTCACCTCTACCTCATCAACGCCCGCATACGGATGCTCGAGCGAGACGCTTACCGAAGCTGGCAGCAGCAGCTCATCGACCACTTCTTCTTCGAGTGCGAGAAGAAGATGCACATCGACCACAACATCACCTCCAGCGCTCTCCGACAGCGCTACCTCAAGGATATCTTTGTCCAATGGCGAGGCCTCCTGCTGGCATATGACGAGGGCCTCATCAAGGGCGATGCCGTATTAGCGAGTGCTGTGTGGAGGAATCTATTCAAGGGCGATCCCGAGGTTGATCCCCGAGCATTGGTGGCCATTGTTGGATGGATGAGGTCGGGCCTTGCATCACTGGAGGGTGCTTCCGATATGGCAATGTCCAATAGGGCTCTCGAAATCTTGGACAAGCCGGTGGATGTGTTCTGGACGAGACTTGAGGAGCCCTTCAAGAGAGAGCAGGGCAAAGAAAGCGCAGAGGAAAGCCAAGAAATCAAGGCTACCCCAGAATTGGCCAAGGCTGCTTAATTCATAAATGAAAAGAAGAAGAAGAAGAAGAAGAGAGAAGAGAAAAAAAGGAGAATCAAGAATCATGATGACGATGATGACCAAAACGGGCGATTGAGGGAATCTGTAAAATATGCAAAAACTGCGAGAAGCGAAGAAAAGTTCTGAAAGGCGTGTGGAGATATTCGAGGCAAACAAGTCCTCCGTATATGTGTATATAATAGTGCTCGGGTGTATGTTACAAGTGTATTGGTGTACGGATAGCTGCCGGCAAACGTGGAGGTTCGGCATCCCACCTCCCTGATAGACCTTTGATATAGATGGAAAACAAGAACAAAACAAAAAAAAAATCAATTCCATATTCATACTCTCATGAATCAATCCTTCTTCTCCCACATCTGAAACTCGTACTTGACGCCAGCCTCCTCCTGTCCTCCCTCGTCAATCTCCTCGCCCGTCCACGCCTGCAACTCCTCCTTCGATTTCCTCTCCCACCCTTCGGCCTTGCCACCCGTCAAGTCCAGCGGGAACCACGTATCGCACTCAAACTCGGAATCAATGCTCGTCAGCAGCACGCGCTTCGCCAACGGATGCGTCAGCGCCGCCTCGTAGATCTGCGCGCCTCCCATGACGAATACACGTGCCGCCGTGCCGCCGCCGTTGCTCGAGCTTGCCTCTGCCGCATACTTCAGCGCCGCTTCTACGGAGGGGACCCGGACCTCGGCATCAGCTGGAGGCGGGGACGGTGGTGGGTTGGCCGGCGCGGAGCGAGTGATGACAATGTTGAGGCGGTTTTTGAGAGGCCTGAACTTGGGGGGGATGGAGTCCCAGGTTTTGCGGCCCATGATGACGGCGTTTTGGATGGGGGGCTAAATACTTGATTTAGTTTCATACATTCGCTTTAAAAAAAAAAAAAAAAAAAAAAAAAAAAAAAAAAAAAAAAAAAAAGTCATGAGGACAATTAATGGAGAGGGTGAACAACTTGAATGAAGAATGGCCTTTGTCTTCTTTATGACGAGCTCGACGGGGATGAAATTTTTCTTTTCTTCCATTACCTGTGATGAAGTGGGAACTCGCGTCGTCACACGCGCAAAATACTGCATTTCTCTCTTGAGGCCTTTCCAGGGCATGGTGCCCTGGAAGCCAATGCCCATGCTGCGGGTCGCCGCGACAATGAGAGTGAGTTCGGGAGTTGTCATGGTGGGAAAAATGTGCTTGAATGTGTGTAGTTATGAGGTTGATTGTGAGTGAGTGAGTGGGTGGGTGAAAAACGGGTGTAAGTCGTTAGCTGCCGGTTAGCGCAGCTACATTTACTGAGCTCGACCTTCTCAAGTTTGAGCTGCAATCAACAAGCACTTGAAGAATGAAAACGTCTTGGAGTTTTGAGTTGATATACACAACATGCTTAACTACCTATACTCTAAGTAAATTACATCTGGGTAAACATCATTCTTCCGGTCGTTCGCTCGCCATCAACCCATTCTCTCACAGCTTTGAAGGCGCTAAAACAGCAATATCCTGATGCGGAATGTCCAAAAACTTGTAAATGTGGTGAAATCTGAAGAACACGTCAGTAAAATTCAACTTTGTTACGTGTAATTGTTTTCTGTTCTTTCAATGGATGCATAGCACATTAATGTTCAAAAGGAAAAAAAAAAAAAAAAAAAAAAAAAAAAAAGAGCCGACAAAACTCACCGATCACTTCCAAAAAACGGCTCTGATTCTCCCTTTGCATTCGTCACCCAAAGCCAAGGCGCGCCAAAAGCCCCCAGATCAACAGCTCTCTTGGTAGTAGCCAAGAGAACATCCTTCATCTTACCGCGAGACTGCATAATCGTTTCGACCTCTTGTTCGGTAAAGAGCTTCTTGCTACCGCTTTGGCCTGGCTTCTCCGTTGCCCCTTGGAGCACGGCCCGAAGATTCTCTTCCGGAATGAGGTTAACGTTTGGGGGCGTCCAGAAGGCCATGAAGAGAGATTCAAAAGCAGCTAGAAAAGTAGCATTTGGATAATTGGCCTTGATGTAGTGCAGAGCGCGAAGTGGTGAGATGGTGTGAGAGACGGCCATGAGATCGGGAGGGCTCTGGATGTTGGAGAGGCCAATCCGCTCAGCCGCACGACGGGAGTCATACTTGAGGTACTTGGCCTTGGCCTCAACGGTCCATGGAGGTTTGTTGCCTAAGAGGTTGGTCAGCTTGAGCCGAAAAGGGGGAGGTGGCATGAGCATGAATAGTCGACTGGCATACCTGACAAGTGATTGATGCCACCCAGCAGCACGGGGTGAATCCTGATTTCAACGGAAGATGAGTACTTTGTCTGATATAACAGAACTCTTCCACACGGAATAGACCACATACTCTACTTCTGTTCCATTGGCCGCCAGCTTATCCCGATTCTGCGCCAAGTCGGCGAAGGCAATGTAGCTGAAATAGGATGCTGCCCTCCTCACACGTCTTCAGTCAGTCTCGACTACAACGGAAATGGGACACGGAAAAAAAAAAAAAAAAAACACAATCCACCCAAATGGGAGACGATACATCGAGCCCCAAAACTTACCAAGATCCAAGAAGCACTCAATCTTGGCGCCCATGATTAGTAGCTATAAATTATGCTTTTAAGCCCCTGGTCCGCCTTACAAGCAGCAAAATCGTTCGGATCGGCTACCCCAGATTTTCTTTTTATCTCCGGATTGCTTTGTCACTGAGATCAATCGCCCGCTGCAGGAAAGTGTGTCGATTGGCCGCAGCTTAGGCGCAGATGGCGTGATAACTATGATGACAAAATCCAACAAAAAAAAAAAAAGAGAAGGGCAAGAGGAGGATGAATAAATAGGCATCCAAAGACAGGGCTTAAAATATTACCTACATGGATGTATTATACCGCCGATAAGCTTCAAAGTAGGTAGTCTATGCAGCGATTGTGCCTAGGTTGCAAGATGCCAGCGGCAATATTACAGCACTCTCCCCCTCAGCCCTTATCCCTCCCTGTCTATCCATAAGATTAGCGCTGCAACGGATGTCCTCCGGCTCCAAACCCGCCAAAAGCCACTATGCCTATCCCGCATAGCTCGCTATAAGCTTGCGGTCTTTCGCGGGGTTATAGGCCCTCCTAGGCGCCGATTCTGCGTATAAAAGCGCCGACATATTTGCGGGCCGAGGCATCGATTTCCATCCCCAGTGTTGAGTAATCAGAAATTGCTGCTCCGGGGGAGCCATCCACGCTCCACATCTCGGCAGCTTCCACCACTGCTGGAACTCGCAATCTGTAGATTTGGCGAATTGGATGGCGATGGGAGATGACATGTGCCTTGGGCGTGTTGAAGCTCCGGAGTCATCAGCCTTATAAGCCTGATGGCCCTTCGAGTCTCTCTGCCTTCTTCTCATTCATGACAACGTCCTGAAGCCAATTGATTGATTAAGATCACACTTTTGATAAGCATATCATCATCATCATCCTCAGCAGCGTCATCACCGTCAGCAACGCCATCAACACCTCTCTATTGTAGCCTTTTATTCCTCTCCATTAGCTACACGTGAATAATTCAAGAACAAAGAAAAAATGGCCAACCAAAAGCCCGTAGCCCTCGTCGTGGGAGCTTCTCGCGGCATCGGCCGTCAGGTCGCCATCGATCTGGCCAAGAACGGCTATGCAGGTGAACCAGCATCCATTCATCTATAGATCCTCTCCTCTATACTTAAAGAGAGAGAGAGAGATACACACTCATAAGAGAAACTTTCTTTGCTAATGTGTAAATCTACTTTCCAGTCGTCGTGGCCGCAAAGTCCATCACAGACCCCTCCAAGCTCACTGATAAGACACCCAATCCCAAGACCAGCGAGTCAACCGTCACCACCGTCGCCCGCGAAATCACCTCCGCCGGCGGCGATGCCACCCCCATCCAGGTCGACGTGCGATCCGAGGAGAGCGTGAATGCCCTCGTTGCCCAGACCATTGCCGTAAGTAATTGCAACATAGGCATATCAAGTCATGGCCACAAGACACACAAGACTCAACTACTCTCTCTCAGAAATACGGCCGCCTCGACGTCCTCGTCTACAACTCCGGCGCCATCTGGTGGGCCTCCGTCGCAAACACCCCCCTCAAGCGCTTCCAGCTCATGCAGCGCGTCAACCCAGAGGGCCTCTACGCCGTCGTCCAGGCTGCCCTGCCGCACCTCCGCCCTCACGGCCGCATCGTCGTCGTCAGCCCGCCCATCTACAGCCGCTTCTTCCGCGGCAAGACCGCCTATGCCATGGGCAAGGTCGGCATGAGCGTCCTGACAAAGGGCCTGGCCATCGACTTTGAGCGCGAGGGCCTCAAGGACATGGCCATTACGAGCATCTGGCCTGCAGTGGTGAGCGAGCTTTTCTTACCAAACAAACACAACTACATGATCCTTTATAAGATGACTAACACCAACTCGTCTTTAGGCCATTGAATCTGCCGCCACCGAGCAGTTCACCAAGAAAAACCCCGACGAAGAAAAGGACCTCCGCAAGCCCACCATCTTCTCCGATGCCATCCTGGGCATCCTGCGCTCCCCCGCCGCCAAAGTCAATGGCGAGCTGGTCCTCGATGAGGACTTCCTCCGTGAGCACTGCGGCGTCACCGACTTCTCAAAGTACAGCGTCATTCCGGGCTCGAACCCGCGCCGCATTATGCCCGCGAAGCTGCCTGACTTGACCGTTGCTGAGCAGGCCGACGAGGGGAAGAGGGTAGATAGCGGTACCAAATCTAAATTGTAATCCTGGATTTCACTCGTTTACTTATTAGCCTAGAGAGGATATTCAGGCATCTCTCAATTACCAAATGTGCTTAGACAGGCAAGGCCAATGGTAATAGATAATGAATACTGAGAGACTAAACGTGGCCAAGAAAAGTATGAAAGAAATACTGCTACCACTATTGTATAATAAATATATGCATCTAAATACACCAACACTTGCATTGGCGCACTCGTATACACTTCATCAACAACATCATACAAAATCAAGCTCCGAGGAAAGGCTCCAGTCATTACCTCATTGCAGCTCAAAATCATTGTTCATTGATATATAATATCCATAAGAGTATACATCTAATTCCTCATAGTAATCTCTCCTTCACTTATCGCAAAACAGAACAGGAAAGAGGGAAAAGGAAAAACAGAAACAGAACAATGCTCAGTTCCTTCAAACTCCCCAAAAAAAAAACATTAGGCACATTATATAAGGCCACTCCTTTTGCTTAGTGCCGGCTCCTCAGTCAACAGTCCGCCGGTCACCTCTGGTACTTTCTACTTCTTTTTTCTCATACACAAAAAAAGGGGGGGTGAGGGACAAAAAAAGAAATCAAGACTAAGGAAGTATAAGAAAAGAAAGAGACTTCCTCAAAAAGAGGGTTAAGAGAAAAAAAAAACAATCGCTTTGCCGTCCCGATCCATTATCCATAGTCAATCTTACAAAATTTCTTTCGGCGAAGTATACTCGCTCACTCCGCTGCTGCTGCAAGTGTCCTTATTCGCTCTGGTACTGCTGCCACTGCGAGGAGACGAAGGTATTGATATGAGGTTCTCGCTCTCCGGGGTATGTTGATCCTATGCGTCCATGTAATCCCGCTGCTGGCTCAGCGGACCCACGCCCTGCGTACTTTCGATATCGCTAACTGTCTGGTTAAACACCGACGTCACGTCCAGGAGCACCTTCAGCCGGTTCCATTCATGTCGGCTTCGCCATATCTGGTCCATCATCTCTCGGTTAACTTGTTCGAGCTGTTCAATGGTGCAGCCCGAAGTATTATCTGTCATCCGATGCAAAAAGCTCTCTAGCTGCTCTTTCACCGATAGCGGCTGAGAAGCCTGGGAAGCCTGCGGGCCTGAGTTGCGGGATGACGAGTGTTGCTCCTCCGGGCTTCCATCGTGTGAGGGCAAGCTAATCACCGATTTCGAACCCGCCGGGCTCTGATGTGTGTGTGAGCGGGGAGATGGCCGGTCTGTTAGCATAGGCGGAGAACTGTCGACATGCTGCTGTGCCCGAAGCTGTGTGGATTGCCAGATATCCTCGTTAGACGATAAGAGACTATTGTTTTGCCCGGTTGGCAGTGTGTCAGGGATATCAGTCTGCTCGTTAGGTTCAACACGGCGATTTTCGTCGTGGTTACCATTTGTATTTTGGCTCTGGCTCCAGTTGGATGAGCGATGGGTCGACAGATCCGATGTCTTTGTTGTGGAGGCTTCGTTAATTACAGCGGAAGGCGACATGCCAGGAGGTAGAGTAGTAACCACAGATCGCTGAGATACTTGCGTCCCTGCCAAGTTTCTCGAAGACACGTCCTGTGACTTTGGCGGCGGGCCCATGGGAGACGTCGTCTGGTGTTGGGATTGGGACTGGGATGCCAGTTGCGTAGTATCGTCATCGGTCCCACTCATATGTACATCGCCCTCTTTAATAGGGTTGGAGGTGGAGGTGCCGTTGCTCAGCTGATGCGCGTCTTGGCCGGCTTCGCCATGTCCATTAGACAAGGGGCTTCGTATTTGGAATCGAGCCATTGTACGAGCTCCTGGTACCGGCTCCCCGAGTGTAAGCGGACCTTGGGAATCGCTGTCATTGCCTCCGCCGAGATCTGACTGAACTCTCTCTAATACAGACTGCATGGCTATTCGCTTCCGCGCTTTCGCGGCTGCTTCCTTAGCTCGGTGCTGCTGGCGTTGGTAAAGCGCTTCCCAGTCAATATGGCCGGTGCTGTTTTCGATGCTGGCTACATCGACCTCGACGTTGCTAAGTAACTCATTGGCCTTGAGAGTACGCTCCTTATCACCAATATTCTTGGCATCTCTTGCCAAAGACTTGATATCAAACAGAAAGTCCTTGGGGCGAGCATAGAATCCGTTTGACAAACGCTCCTCAATGGTTGTGGTTTCGAGATTGTAATAGTACTTTCCGGATTCAAGGTGCATTAGCACTTCATTGCCATACTTGTCCTTGGCAATCTCAAAAGGTCTGTTCTCCCCCTCCGCTAGATCCGGCCGTACATAGTTCGGGTCCGCCTCCAGGAACAGATAGTCAATCTGGTTTTGTTGAATGACTGGCTGTCGGAACTTCTTATATCTACGGTTGATCTGATCCATAATGGGCTGTAGCTGAATTTTCAGAGCATTGAGGAGTTGGTGGTCCCTCTTCTTCTGGGCCTTCATCTCTTCTTTGGTGGGCGGTTTGGGAGGCGCTTGAGGTGCCACCGGGAGCTCCTCGAGAACTCTCTTCTTGCGGTTCTCCAGGTCCGGAAACTCGTGAGGATTCAGCTTCACGTAATCCAGAGTTCTCGCAAAATATTCCATGCGATTAGCCTGCTTTGTTGTTAGCGTCTCTCGATCACACTATTCGTAGCACTGCGTCTCATCTTACCTTTTCAGGCCTTTGAATCTCCATCTGGTTTTTACTAGAGTAGCCAAAAAAGTCCTGAATCAATTCCCTTGGGAGATGCTTCTTCTCGCAATCCGCGGTAGCAAAGAGGAGTATAGGATCTGTCGGAGGGATGGATTTCAACATCATGCGAAAGGTAACGAGTGCCATCGTCCCAGTCAGCGCCGCGTACCAGGTGTCGATGTTTGGTATGTAGATGACACTTGGTTTATGGCGCCTCACTTCGGTGAAAAGGCCAACAATCACTTGCTCCATCGGCTATTAAATCAGTTAGCAATTGTAGTATTTTGTGTGGGGTTAATCATTCGACGAGAATTTGGTGTCGAGGATGGCCGGGGAGGAATCAATCACTTACTCGAACGTCACTGAGCAAGCTGGGGAGATCAAAGTTTTGAACGTGGAGTCCCTCAAAGTAATGGAGAATTGCAGATGAAATGTAGCCTTGGCCCATACCATGAGCACCTGAGATAAGGAATCTGGGCCGGAAGACTCGAGAGCGTTCGAACTCTTGGCTCAGGGCCTCGCGGCCAAAACCATGATCCTTATCCTCGTATTGCTCGTACATGGCTTCTTCCAATGCAGTCGTCTTCTTTTTTCGGGGCAGCAGCCGATCAAGCGCTCGCTTAGCTTCGTCAAACTGATCACGCAGCAGAGGCTTAATAGAGGCTGGGAGTGGGCGTGCTCCAGATGTCGCAGATCGCTCCGACGAAGGTATCATCTTCTTGATAGAAATCATGAAATCAGAAGCATGAACCGAAATCCTGGCCGGATCAACAAGCAGCTTCTCTTTGGATGAGTAGATCTGTGGGTAGGTTCGCTGGATAGCATTGAGAGAAGCCTCGGTGCAGAGGGCTCTCAGGTCAGCACCGCCATAGCCCTTTGTGCTCTCTGCCAGCGACTGCATGAAATCATTCGACAGGCCCCAGTCTTGCGTGTGAATATTGAGGATGGACCGACGCCCTTCAATGTCAGGCAAGGGAAAGTAAAACTCTCTGTCAAATCGGCCCGGTCGTCGAAGGGCAGGGTCAATGTTGTCTGGCCGATTGGTGGCGCCAATGACGATGACCTGTCCACGTCCATCCATGCCATCCATCAGAGCCAACAGCGTCGAGACGATGGAGGCGTGAATCTGTTCTTGTTTGCTCGATCTAACCGGCGCCAATCCATCAATCTCATCAAAAAAGATGATGCTAGGCTGGGTTTTTCTCGCCTCTTCGAAAAGCAAACGAAGCTGTTTTTCAGCCTCGCCAACCCACTTGCTGAGCGCATCAGCACCTTTGCGCATGTAAAAGGATATCTTTTTACCGCCAGAGCCGACAGAGTTGGCAAGAGCACGAGCAAGCAGCGTTTTGCCAGTTCCCGGTGGGCCGTGGAACAGCACTCCGCGAGGCGGCGTAACATGGAATCTCGTAAAGAGCTCAGGATACAGCAAAGGAAGCTGAACCATCTCTTTTAGCTGATCAATATGGCCTTGCAAACCACCAACCTTGCTGAAATCCACATTCAGATCCACGCCCAGAGGATCGGCATCCGCCAGTGCCTTGCGGTCTTTGATCTTGCCAACGTTAGGAGTGGCCCCGACACCGTCAACGCCCAGGCCCTGGCCGCCAGATACAAGGCCGCCAGCTGGAGCAGCAGATGTCGGTGTCATGCCTACATTTCCGGCAGCATTGGAGCGATGCATCATCTCATCATCACTACTATCGGAATCCACACCACCAGTGGCACCAGTACCCCATGGGCCGGCCAGCAACGATCCGACTTCGCCGCCGCCACCAAAGGGGCCGTATGTAGTGTTTAGATTCCTATCCCAGCCAGCGCTGGCGCCACCTCTACGGCGATTGCGAGCAGGCGTAGGAGCCGGATCCTCTGCTTCATCTTCAATGTTGGCAGCTGTTAAGGGGGGCATATAATAGTTGACCCGAGGCCGCGGTCGACGGGAGCTCCCTTGGTACACAATGGGAGATTCTGTTCGAGCCTTGCGATGTGGCCTTGCTGACCGTCTCAGCTCCCGAGCTTCTTCATTGAGTTCGTCCATGTCGAAATCGGGCTCGTCGTCAGCGGAAGAATTTCTACGGCGTGAGGTGCGGCCTCTCGATCGGGTCTGTCTTCCACGAGGAGTTGGACTCTCCATGGCATCGTCCTTCCCTTTCCGTTCCTTATCAGAAACTTCAGCGTCATCGGAGTCATCACCTGGCTCAAAGTCACTGCTAGGTTCTTGAGTAGATTTTTTGGTGCCCCTCGTCAGCCGGCCGGACCGGCGGATACCACCAGCTTCCGGTGTAGCTGCCGCCTCGGCCTCAGCATCGACGGCCTCGGTAGTCTCAACAGCATTTTCTGTGGAAGCAGCAGCGCGAGTACTCCTTGTCCTCCGAGTAGTAGGTATGTCATCGTCGTCATCGTCGTCGTCTTCGGCCTCATCCAGTTTTGTGGCAGCGATCTCATCGACAGGGGCCTCTTCTCCTTCCTGGCCCTCGTCAAATTCCTTAGCAGCATCTGGCATGTCAGAATCAATCTCTTCATGTTTCCTTTTAGCCGGTGAACTTTGCGAGAGCTCATCGGGAGCATTAGCATCGTTTACATTTCGGAAGCTGCTGCTGCCTTCATTAGAGGCCTCTTGGATTGGCTCAGGGGCCGTCTTGACGCCCTTCATGCCACGAGTAGCCCTGCCACTCCGTGTGACTCCTTCGGGGCTCTTGCTTCGCGAGTTTCGAGATAGGATAGCGTGTCGACCAGAAGTAGATAGCTCCATGAAGTCTTCCGCATCTTCAGTGTTTGCCCTGGTCCGGCGTGTCTGGGCTAACGCTGGACCAGGGACCTTGAGCTTGACCAGCCTCCTCGGTTCAGACTCAGACTTGGTAGGCTTGCCAGGCTTGAGAGGAATATCATCGAGCTCATTAAGCTCCTCATCTTCCTCTTTTTCTTCCAAATCATCATCCTCTTCGCTGCTTTCTTTGTAGTTTTGCTGTTTGACTGCTACCTTTCTAGCTTTTCGCCCAGCGGCATTCCTAGGGGCATCTTCATCCTCCGACTCCTCAGTCGCTTCGACAAACGAGTCTTCGTCACTATCGGAGAGCTCGTCTTCATCTTCATCAATGTCAGAGCCACGGTAGCGGTTGGTCCGTTTTTGGCCCGATTTGGCACCTTTGGATTGGCGGGTTTTCTTGGAGCTTCGACTCGGCTTTGCCTCTGTCGGATCGAAGTTTTCGTCCTCGGGGTCGGATTTATTAGGGTCGAAATCCTCCAAAAAGTTTCTCTTCCTCTTGCTGCTAACCATTTTATCGCACTCTGTAGATTTTATTCGGTGGTATTTAGAACAATTAAATGACAGGCAACGACAAATAGACTGCGTATGTTCGGATGGGTATTATTCGGGTCTACAACTCAAAATATCAAGTATTAGCTGATGGTCAATTTCATTCTGGGCTGCATTGGCAACATAGTCCAGCCCATTCATGTCTTGACAGCTTGAAAGACTTGCCTAGGCCATGGACAGCACCGCACGCTCGTAATCTAAAGCGTGCATGGAATCGCGCAATGACACACCCACTCTAGACAAAACCCGGCGTCGACAGCTGGCCAAGGAAGATTCGCACCGCAAATTTGACCGGATTCTGCACTCAAAAGATGTCGCGTTGATAAGATGCACCGAGATGGGGCTCCGGGCTGGCAAGACAGAAATGCAGCGATGGTCGCAAATCGAGCTGGACGACGAGACTTCGCGCGTCGCGAGAGCTAGCAGCAGTGTTAGCGCTGAGGAAAACTGGAGGTTGCCTCCTCACGTGCAGCCACTGCGGCGCGAGCCAAGCCGAGAGTGGCCCGAGCTTTTTTTCTCTCTGCCCTTCCGGCACCTATTCTAGGGATCCAACTTCTCCAATCCAGGGGCCCGCTATTAATATCCAGGCCACAAAAAGCGGCCCATGAATGACGATGTGCAACCAGGGCTTCAAATAAGCTGTCAATATGGCGTCAAAGAGCCCATTTACGCGGTTGAGATTACCTTTACAACGTGAATGAAGAGTGATTCAATTGTTAAACACGACGTTTTCCTTGCACAGGCGTACCGCCAGCAGCATTTTGGCAACGTCGCCGACCAGCAAACAGACGATGCCCGAGACCATGTCCATCAAGGTGCTGCCGCGTCGTCCACGTTCGCATCGCGTTTTTGACACTTTAATTTCCAGCTTCCCCAGATTCTTCAGATCTGTCCCTGGCACTGATGCCCTGATGCGGCTCAAGCATTCTAGGCTTGCCGTAGGGCTGATGAAGAACTGCTACCACCGCCGCCACTACTGGCCATCTGGACCCCACGTCTAAAAGTCATGTGGCCAGGCGCCCATCGTGGAACTCAACAGTTGATGCCTTGGTGCCTGATTCTGCATGTCCTCCTGAGCGGCTCCAGGGTAGGTGACGGCGTCTCCTACAGCGCTGAAAAGCCCTGGTAGAGGACACATTTGTAGGTACCTACTAGACTACTAGAATTAGGCAGGTTAGCAGCTGCAGACAGAGTCCAGCATTACTACCTGCATGTTCCTGTCCTGTGCCTGTAGGACTTCTCACGCTTGAAATGAGCTAACTTGCAGCCAGTCCTGGATTTGCAGCATCTGAGCCTGTTTTCTGATCCTCTCCCCTGCATCACATTCAAGGTTCTGATGACAGGCAACACAGGCTGGTTCGCTTGCTGCATAGGAAAAGTGGAAAATGTCTTTCTTTTCCCTTTCTCTTCCTAAGGCGTGACTCATATTTTGGTCCAGTATGACTGCATTCTCAGCGACCAAGAAGCGTTGCCTGAAAGTCATTGGCTCGCCCAAGGCTCAGCTCATGCCACCATGACCGCTATCACTACTCCAGCAGCAGCCCATGCTACGACCAGAGTGGTAGGAAAAGGGGCGCCTTGGCGTCGTCCCCGTCGACTACCTGGCCCATTCCATCGCTCGATGTTCTAGGCCACACTAACCGCTACTTTTGGCCCCCGAGCTGACACGCCAGAACTTGGCTACCGAGTGCTTGGCCGACAGCCGTCCCGCGTTACGGAGCTGGACAGAGCATAGAGTTTGCTGCTCGCTTGAAATACGATGAATACTGCTACCATTGCTCGGTAGCGTTGGCTAGGCTGCCGGAAGGGCCCGTCTGGACATAACACTAGTATATCCGTCCCACTACAACTAGCAATACTAACTCACAACAGGTGCTACTCGTATACCGGCTTAGTAGAAGCTCGAGAGTATGTCTTGCTATGTTGTCTTCCATGGTACGGCAACTATTGGAGCCCTGGATCCCAGCAAACAAGAACAAAGGGGCTCGTTACGTTGGGAAGAGCCCGTCCAAGCTTCATCACCAGATACCGACTGCTCACTCTCTGTGGAACCACATGCGAGTACTTCCACTTACCTGTTTATACATAGATGCCCTGTCGTCATTCAAAGGACCGATCGACACTAGCAATAAAGGCATCAGGTTCGAGCGTCAAGCCAAGTGGCCCCCGCCATGACGCCAGCCGGGCAACCAACGCCTCCAATTGAGGCCGGCCGAGAGCGAGACCCTTTTGCGACTGACTCTGCTGGCTCCCGTCACAGGCCTGGCCCCGGGGATGCGTCCCTGCTGCCTTATCTGCTGCTCGCCGACTTCAGGCTAGCCTCCTCAGCGATGGCCAGCCGAAACAGGCGTGATTGGCCCAGGCGTACAGGCAGTCTGCGTGCTTTACCGACAACCTGGGCTCCTGATGGCCCTCCACGCGACTGGAATGCCGCCCTGGTAGTCGCACTACAGATAGTCTTGGCCGTCTGCATCTGCGGCCTGACACGGATTCGGTCAGCCGCCACATCGAGGCCGTCAGTTATGCATCCATCCCTAACAAAGGATAATAATAATATTAAAAAAATAAAATAAACACGAACTAGGTCACTCCCTCGTCGCACCCCGTAAAGGCTCTTGGTATTTAATTTTCCCGCCGACCCATTTTCTCCTTCTCTCTCTTTTCCCATCACGTAGTTTTCCCCTGCGTAGCAATCGATGTCTTGACTACACGTCGACTCTGCTCTCACGTTCTCCCTTTTCCTACGCACCCGGCGTGCAGAACCTCAGCTGCCTTGACGGCACGGGTCAGTCCTATCTTTTTATTACGACGACAAGCTATCAAGAAGCAAGCCTTCTCTCGCGCTGGACAAACCTCGGGCCTACAATAGAACACACTAGACGTACCTCTTGTATCGAATAACGAGAATAATACCAAACCGACATTCGCTATGACTCGCTCATCCAGAGCTTATCCTCCCTCGCTGGAGCTGGACACTTCCTTCAGCGGCATGGGCGCCTCCGAACACTCTCCTGATTCCTTTGACTCGCCGTTATTCTCCCCAACAAAGGTACGCAGTTTTAGCACATGCAGCCATTATGATTGCGAATGCGAGCAGCTTCTAACCAGAGCCACCAAAAAACAGAGAGTAGGCACGAGCTCTACAAACCCTGTATCAATCACCTCGCCCCAGCGCAGGACATCATTTGGATTCATCAAGTCCTCGCCCACCGTCAACGTCCACACGACCTGTGGCCGCCATACCGACCAGCTGCTCTTTGGAGGACCCTCACTATCGAGCCTTGCCCGTGCTCTCCTTGGAAGGAAGAAGAAGAGGCCGACAGACAGCTGAACCTTCAAAGCCGGCGGGGCACTTTTCATGTGAAAATGACCAGTGCGCGCCAGCCTAACCTATATATACTTTTACTTTTTTTTCTTCTTCCACCCTTTCTTTTTTTACCCCTTCTACCTTTTCTATTATTATCACGACTTACAGTGCTGGCTGGATCGGTGCAACACCTAGTACGTTATGCGGAGTACGATATGGCTTAATGATACGACTATTACTGTTACGAGCGTTACTATTGTTACTGCAACTATCATCATAATACTTGGCGCAAATGGGGGAATGTGATAAAATAAAAAGACACGTCTTATTTGTGGCTTGCTATTTATATCTTAGATAACTACTATAATAATGCCACCTCCTTTTTTTTTTTTTTTTTTTTTAACGAAACCATACGGGATCATCGACGTGGCTGCTTACGAGTTTCACACCCTCATCGCCAATTATAGCAAAGTTTATCTTTCGGCAACTAACTTGATCACCAGATTCGTACGTGGCCTTTGGTGTCCCTGTCATAAGATGATCGTAGCACAGTGAGGCGTGACTTTTTTTCCCCCCATATCCAATGGAAATCATAAAAAAGATTAAAAAATAAAAATGAAATGCTGTTTTATCATATTGATCTATCATTCGGCCATGCTGACCTCCATGTATTATCGGTGAACCCGGGCATCTCTCAATATGCTCTATAACACGTACGTACCTGCATCATACAAAGAAACATATGAAAATTGATACCCAAAACACTCTAGGGCATCCCCTCCACACCCCTTTCCTCTCTCGAACCAGACACAGTGGGCTCTGACTAGCAGTAGTAATATGTACCTCGTACTTCGCATTGCAACCCAAGGTCTCCCTGCTCAGTAGAAAGAATAACAAAAAGCCAAAGAACATTCTATCCCCATTGCTCACCGTCTCTCAGGTCTCACGAGTATCCTTGCGCGTCCACACGCGGGCTCGGATAGGTATCCTTACTCGTGGCCGCATATCTCTTGGAGAACTGGTCCAGCAGCGTGATAATCCACCGCTGTGCTTCCGCATTGGCAAACTCATACACTATTCTTAACGAGTAGCCAAGGCGGAAAGGCCCCATGGTGCCTCTTCCTACCGACTCGATGGAGCGCAGGATGTTATGCACGAGCTCCTTTTGGGACTCTTGGTAGTCCACCGGCCACTGGCATCTAACCAGCAGGTCTTGCAGAATTAACATGCTGGCCCAATATCCCATGTACATCGACCCAAGCCATCCTATCGGATGTTCCAGGATCACCTGGTACGGCGAATTCGGGTCCTGCGACGGAATTTCCTTCAGCTCGACACCAATTTTCTTGAAATCCTCATACCACTCGACAAACCGCTCGCGCGTTTTAGCTGCGAGTTCGGCAACTTGCTTTATACGCCGTGGACTAACTTGCCTGCCAGCCATAAGAGCCTCGCGGACGGGATAACCCCACCACATTACCTCTGGCATCTCTGCCAGACATAGGAAAAACGAATTAGTTACTTGCATCGAGAACTCTGGTGCATCCGGATTCAAAAACCGTCGTGTGTCGCCACAGAGCGCTCCTCTCCATTCTGGACGGGCTAGGAAGCATTTGCTGCTAGTCGGGAAGAACAGCGAGCTCATGATCTGGAACAGGGAGAGAGCGGAAAAGGATGTCAGCTTTTGCAAATTCTATGCAGGGTATCGGAGTGTGAGCAATTCCCCCCTAGTTTGGTGGCAGCTGCATGCCGTCCCTCAGCTCGAGGACTCCGCGGCAGCCGGAGCTCGATTGTTCGAGGGTAGTGGCTCGGAAGACGCAGGAACAGAACAAATTGGTGCTCAAGAGAGGAAAAGCCTCCACAACCAAAACACCAATAGCACCAAAGCAAAGGAGAAAAACAAACTGAGTAGGTAAAGCGGGAGAGGATGCTTACCAGGATGCCTCGGAAAGTAAACAGTATGGCGGCGTCGTTGCCCTGCGTATGAGCTGCAGGACCACGTTGCTCCATCAGCGTAGCGATTCCTTGGGCGTGCCGCAACCAGGTGTCTGGAGCAGTCGTACCCGCAAACAGCTTTGATTTTATCCTGTCAGCCAAGGCTCGGGTAGACACTTTTTAGAGAAGTTGGATTGAAGCTTAATGCTTTCTCTCATCATATATGAACTCTCTCTCCGCAATATCTCTTACTTACCTCAAAGAAACACAGCATGACGGCAGAAGAGAAGGTCTCAGATGACTTCCATTTTACAGGATGCCTCAAGGCCGCCTGAAGAGCACCCAGAGACCATCCATAAACAGTCCTACTCCGAGCAACGAGGTTATCATCTGCCAGCTCTTTACCCATCAGATGCAGGGCAAGTGAGCAAATAGCGCCATCCAAGGCGGCCACCGTCCCCAGCTCTTCAAACCTCAGCCGGCAGAAGAAGCCCAGGAAAGTAGACACATCCTTCGAGGCCAGCCTGGTCTGGGCCATCTCCATCAGCGTACCAACAAACAGGGCTCGATTGGGCTGAGGCGAGGCCATCAGGGACACCGCAGCAGTGCTAGCATCGCTCGTGGGTGTCGTGGCGCCAACGGATGAAGTCGAGGTCGAAGCGGTGGACGGCGAACTTCCTACCACGGCAGCGCCAGCGCCGGCACCGGCACCAGCACCGACGCTGCTATCGCGGCTTGTTGGCGACGGTCGAGAACCTTTACTTCGGATCGCATGTTTCCCAGACACGAACTTCATGGCTCGCTCATATCCGGGACATTGGGCGCCATACTTGCGACAGTTTCCGCACTCTGGCCTGGCCTCGTCACACTTGACTCGTCTCTTCCTGCAGAGCTGACAGCCGCTGCTGCGCGGAACTCCGACCATGACGACTGATATCGGCTCTCTCCGTCGTATGTGCGTGTGCGTGTGCGTGTGCGTGTGCGTGTATGTGTGTGTCCCCTACTATGCGCGGCTGTCGCACGTTGACTATCTGAATGATTCCAATCGCTGGGCGTGGTTTTTGGCAAGGCAAGGAGCCATTGGGAACGAGACGATGTGAAAGAGATGTCAAGCTGCCTTGGGTATCTTTAACAAGCTGTGCAAGTGTTGGCTTGGATGCGATGCGATGCGAGGCGATGCGAGACCGTCAAAAATAGCAATGTGAAAAGTTTGGAGTCTCTGTCTGGATGTATGTATCTCTCGATCGTGCTATCCACATACATAGGTAGGTAGATAAGATATGATAAGATATCATGCATGCATGCGCGTATGTTCTTTTTTTGGTGTTTCGCAGGCCGCCTTTGATGAGATATAGCCGTCATTCAACCAGCCGGCAGCATCACGATAGCTGTCAGCGCATGCAATGATGGACACAAAGGTTGTCCCGCTGACTAGTACCGCGCCACGTCTGCCTGGCAACATTGACGCGAAGGATTGAGCTGAAGCTGCTAACTGCATAGCTCTGCTACTATGGCTCACTAGCACACAGCGAGTCCATTGGCTAGCGGTTTCGTTTGAGCTTCTGTGAAACCAAGCGTCGTCCTTCCATGCTAGTCCTGTTTAGGCCATGAAAAGATGGGGTCAAGTTCTACAGTGGGTTACCTATGCAAACGGTATCTGATTTACACCATATATGTAGGCTATCAGATGCTGTTGGCCTCTGTAGGCTGATCCTGCATATGACCAGAAAAGGAGCAACTAGGTATATGATGCAATACGTCTTGCTTTACGAAGAGAGATATCGCCGCCGAATTGTTACATAGCAACGATATTTATTGCCTTTCGTTTCAGAAAGAAACCAAAATGCCACCTTCTCCTCACGTTTTCTCCCCCCGCATTCCGGAATAACATGATAGGAGAAATTAAGTCGTAGCGTAAAAGCTTGTTCAGCCATGACATTGCCAATCACTGCCGCAAACACATCTGTTGCAAGATCTTGGCGGAGCTGCGACAAGATTCAAGTGACCCCTCCTCCAACCCCCCATATTAGCCCGCATCGAATAGATTGTAAGCCAGCCGCGAACAGCCGGTTGAGCAGAGGGCCATGGCGCCGCCGGTTGCAACCATCCTTCAGACCTCTGTGGCGAACCGGGTATCTCCGCCAGGTTAATCAAAAGCTCGATAAGCCTCTAGGCTGCCCTTAATCTTCGTGGCGTCAAAAACAACGGCCCGCGTTGAAGGGGAAGAAAACCGTAGGGGCTTGGGGAAATGGGGGCGAAGAAATCGTTTTCGGCTTGCCAGTATTATTATCATGTAGTAGGTAGTAGATATGGACACTAGCATGATATCAACGATTATATATATGTACTTGAACTGTACATGCACTGTTATATATCACATGCGCTGCGGGATACGCGCTTTTGACGCTGCATTAGTCCCTGCGTTGGCGTATGCCTTCTTCTACGATACCAGCGCGTTATGTGAGCAGTTATCTGCTTTTTCTCTTCGCTTGAAGCGCCACCCACCTCATACGAAGGAACAAGGGGCATGCAAGAAGCTCTGTCGAACAATTTTGTCCATCTATCGACACACACTCTACGGCTGCTACACCATGTATCTCTGTTTGATCCCTGCTGCATGATGCAAAGTTTCTCTTGGCTGCTTTTCCATTTATGATAGGCATGCAACTCGTAACATCGATTTCAACGACGGGTGTGTGCGTGTATATATCGGGGGCGGGCCAGACGCCGTGTAACAGCTCACCACCTCGCAAAGACCGACCCCCGCCAACAGCATACGGGAACGGGTTCGAGCGATGAAGATTGCAGACGTCTTCCCTTCGATGGAAACAGAGATTTCTTGCGCCACTAAGAGATTCCGAACTATTGGGAGCGGCCTAAAAATAACCGACGTGGGCCTCCATCTGTGGTGGAGCAGAGGGCCTCGATTCTTCAGTGCTGGGCATCACATGGACCTCGAGCTGCTCTTCTAACAGATGCTCAAGGAGTGTCTCCTACAGGCCAGAATATTCTGGAGACTTCCACATCCCCCCTCTGCGAATACGATAATTGTCGCATGAGATGCCACTCCATAGTGCACCGCATTAAAGTTTCCGTGTGAGCTTTTATCTCCGTTACGTCATCTCCTTGTCCGGCTTCGTCGATGTTTAAGCATTTATGATTCCGTAGCTTGTAGGAAGAAGGAGTTAAAGCTTAGATCAGCACCGATTGAGGTTTGTTTTGATTGTGATTACCGAAGGAAAACTTTGATCATATGGTCGAAATGATGGAGCTTCCATCCCTGCGGCGGTAAAATGAGTATAGGAGATGTGCAATTTACACGTATCCTCGTTCTTATGACTTCCAATTTCCGAGCGACAATAGCTCTTCGACGGTCAGTAAGTGTCCTGAATAATTACTCACGCACTCGCCTGCTGCATGCAATACCTGTCTTGTTCGCCAGTCTCCGGATAGCTGCATGTTGTTGTGAGCTAGCAGTAGCATGATCCGTCTCCCGAGTCCGGCGCGTCTTTGCGTTCTCCAGGAGCATTTCGTGCATATCATAAAAATGTATCCCGCCGGCCATATTGCCTCACCTGGGACTACTGCATGAAATAGCGCCATGGGGAGGTGTGGGCTGGCGGTGGTCCATGGATAAACGACCCACGCACCTGTGCTCTGGCCGTGCCGTTCAGAGCTCTGCCGTAGCATCCACGATCCCATGGGCAAGAGAAGAAAACATGGAGAAGCGATGAAGCACCAGGATTAGTGCTTGCCGATCCCCGTGCCTGCTCGCGGAGATGGCATTTTCCCTCATCTCGTCAGAAGAGGCTTGGGGTAGCTGCAGGCTTGCAGATTCGCAGGCTGGCCTGGTTCAAGTAACTAATCAAGAAAGCAAACAGTTAGGTTGAAGAGGAGGAAACCCTCCTAGGTCGTATTAGTCGTGAGTAAGCCATCGGAATCGAGAGACTGCTTGGCTTGTTGGGTGCTCCATTCCGCAATACTACTTTCTCCATACCTGCTCCCCTACTGTACACACGATCTGTTGCCGCCTCGTCTGAGCACGGCAGCATCGCTCAGGCCGTAGGCCCGGCATTACGAAGAGGCAGGTAAGTTTTTCGGTCAAGTTTTCTGATGGTGCCACTATGACTCTCGCCCAATTGAAGGGTCCCATGGGTTTTTACAGCAAAATCTGCCGCATGGGTAGATTATGATGGGCCAGTGCAGCGAGGGTAGTGGCCGGAGGGGCGAAATATCGTATTTGGGGACGGGTCGGTGCTGATGCTGGCGCTGGCGCTGGTACTGGTACGTGAGCCACGACTAGCCTCAAGGCTTGCTGAATGCTCGGATGCTGCGTGAGTTGGATCTGCTTCTAGTCGATGTCGATCCGCCGTGGGGGAGAGACGCGGAAGGGCAAATCGCAAAGCCGACTAGCTGCGGTGATGACAGTGGCCAGCCGCAAATCGAGACGCGCCAGGCCAAATAGGAGGCGCTGTGAGTGTCGAAAACAAAATAAGATGAAGAGACGTAAACGCCTTCTTTTCCTGTCCTGGCGGCAGGACGGTCCTGCATCCGGACATAGATGAGCATTTTGAGGCGGCATGAACGTACGAGGCCATCCAAAGTCGCGCTACTTTGCCATCATCTGCGGCCCTGGTCAAGGCCCCTGGCCCTAGTGGGTAATGCGGTAGCGAGCTAGAGCTACAGCGAGTCGGGGTCCGCCCAATCAGTCGCGCCAGGCGGCCCCTTGCTGCTGCTTGTTCTTGACCTGGTGCATCAACGCGACCACCGCGGCCTAGCCCAGCAAGGCATGTGTGGACATCATTCTATGTCCAGGGGGCAAGGGAAGGGACACGGCGTCAAGACGGCTGATGCAAAAGAGTTCGTGTTCTTTGCTGTCTTTTATGCTGCGTTGTGAAGCGAACGGGCGGCATTGCATTGCCTCTGAGTGGGGGACGACATCAATGACTGATGCGATGACTGATCCGTGGCGATGTTACCGAGCGCGTACCTGGTACACAAGTACCGGGCACTAAACGTTACCATCTCAGGTGTATAAATTGCAATTCATCAAATGGTGCATCAGATGCAGGCGGGCGGCTCTGCCCATGGCGCGCGGCGTGGACGAGCTCGGAGGAGCCTGTACTGTATTATCACCATGGCGACTGTCACGCAATTGTAATGGAGCTGCGACAAACATTAAATAGTACCTACCATGTACTCCGCAGTAGCAGCTGCAATTCGGAGTTTGAAATGAATTTCTGCTGTTTGAACGCACGTCTTGCACACCAAAAAGTACAGCTTTCTGTGCATAATCCCACAGCTTAAATGGCCGCGCTCCGTCCATGGAAACGTAAAGCGGAGCCACCCCGAATCAAAATCAGCCGCCTTGCCAAACGCAACTTGGGCCTCTCCCTTTAGCCTTTAGCTTCGAATAAGGGCTGCGGTCGAAGGGGTGGAGGCGCCGATTAGTGCTTCGTATCCCCCGAGAGACCAAGGCGTTCTGACGAAACGAAACTGCGGCACACGCCATCGTTGTTCCTGTTCGGTTCCTGGTGCAGGAACCAGTGCAACCGCCTGGTGCGTTGCGCCCGTCCAACCACCGCTCGCACGCTGTGGCCTCGGCGCCGGGATTGTCGCCGTGCTGCGCTGAGCTGCCTTTTGCTGTACGAGATTTTCCGTCCGGGTGAGAGCGCTTCAATGCAAGTCGGTTCTTGCGGATGGACGATGGATGGCCGCGCGTTGGCCTGAGCCCAGCCTGTCAATGTCGGTACGAGCTCTGCCTTGTGCAAGTACTTGGTACCTACAGCACTTGTACATGCAAGCAAGCACCAGGGCGCTCCAGTATAAACCCCGTGGCATGCATGTACATGTACGCACTGCACAGCAAGCACCAGGGCTTCTCCAGGGCTCATCGACGTGCTTGAAAGTGCTTGAAAGCGCGTGTAGACGACGTGATGCAGAGCTTGTACTGCTACATGCACCTGAGTCTGCAGCTGTCCCATTGCTGCTGTGCTTCTGCTGCAATGTCCGGAGTTACTGGCCTGGCTCGCTGGGGTCCCCCCTTCATGCGCTGCCAGCCCTTTGCTATCCCCCCAAACGGGCTAACCTCAGCCAACTCCAGGCCCCGCGAGATAGGACGGTTAGGGGCGTGCTCCACCCCTGGCAGCCCGCTAACCTGACCCTGGCCTGGCCCAGCCGTTGCCACTGCCAGGTGCCTTGGGGCGTGGCCACTTTCGCTCGCTCCAATCTCTCTTCCTTCGACTTTTCTGCCTCCAAGGGTGGCTGCTCTTCTCCTCAGCCCATCACCATCACCATCAGCATCGAACCCATTGCGGCTCGTCGACTTTCACTCTCTTCTTTTTTTCTTTTTTCTTCGTGCCCAAAGTCTTCCCCCTTCTGCTTCTTGGTTCGCCAGCTTTTTCTTCTTCTTCTTTCGCGCCGTTGTCTCTCTGCTCAGCAAGCATTTTGCAGCGCCTTCGTCGTGCCCCCTTTCCCATCAGCGTTCGCCGTCTTCGAGCCGTCTTCGACTTGTTTTCTTTTCTCTCTTTTCACCACCTTGGGCGTTGCGCTTTATTGCACATACGCCGACGTTTCTGACTGCATTGTCTCTGTCTTGTGCATTTACCTTTCCTTTTTCTTGTTCACCTCCTGTTATTTCCACTATCTGGTGACTGGCTCTGCTAGAAAGCTCTACTTTTTTTTTAACTTGTCATTTTCTCCCTCTGAGCCTGTAGTACCTCAGAGCCCATCTTCGACCTCCAAAGTCATTACCTTGATACGAACCACCGATATCTGCACAACCCCCATGTGTCTTCGCAGCTAGTTGTGGTCCAACGTGTCTTTTGTGACACTTGATCGTGCTCAAGAAGTTAGCCGCCTGCCTTGTAATAGTCGAGTGTGGCCTCGTGGTAATAGTGAGCTCTTCATTTCGACGCGAGGCACCCTTTAACGCCCTTGGCCGCTGAGCGCCCTCCTATACAATCATCATACCAGCCTTTTGTTCTTTTGCGAATAATTGAAAAACATCGAAAAATCGAAAATCGAAAATCGAGAGCGATACAAGCGCGTCTGTTTGCTGTTGATTTGTTTCCAGCCATCCGAAAAAAAAACCAAAAGAAAAAAAAGGTTCGATCGCCTGTTGATACGTTCACTTGCATTTCTTTTTTTTTTTTTTGTCTTCGTTTGTTTTTCTGTAATTATGTTTGTCAACGAACAGCTTAATTCTTCAACATGAATCTTTGATCATTAGCTAATGCCCAATATTTAATAGCATTATCAGCTCTGATTTTATCGTGAAATCGCTGCATTCTCCTCGTTCTCTTAATAAACGCCAATAATTTCGAAACTTCACCTCCAGATCGTTATATAACCGAAGGAAGATAGCTCCTTCGAGCTCGTTTGCCACTGTTCCCTATTGGGGAGGATTATGGCTGCTTTGACACAAACGTATCAGCAGCAGACTGGTACAGTGACAATGCTTTCGGGTCGAACAACACCCTCAGGCGGCATGATGTCGACCGGTCAATCGAATGGACATCATCAATACACGACTTCAGCACCCAGAGGAGGAGGCGGCTACCGGGGAAGCACTGTTCCTGTTCAATCATATGCTTTTCAGCCTACGCCGAACCTGAACCAGAGCCTGGCGTGGCAGCAGTATGGAGCTTATCGGACGAGCTCATCATCCTCCGGCATTCCAACGCAGACTTTCGATCCCAGCCTGGTTCAACGTTCTCATCGTCCCAACCCCTCAGTGACGAACATGGCCTTAATCCCTTCCTACAGCCCTGGTCACAGCAGCCATGGTAGCAGCCATAGCAGCGGCCACAGCAGCGGTCATAGCAGTGGCCACAGTAGCAGCCATGGCAGCAGCCACAGCAGCACACGAGACGACTCTGTGAAGTCGCAATCCAAGAGTGCTGCTTCTGCTCAACGTCCACCGCTTGCTCATATTTCCTCCACTGGCTCACAGCCGGCTTTGTCACCCGGCGGAACGCCGAAGAACACTCCTGATCGGTACCGGAGGCCAAGCAACTCGAACACTCAGCATAGTCGAACCCAGAGCTCGAACCCTCCGCTTAGCCCTGGTAAGCCGAACATGATGTATCATGCACCCTCCGGTTCCAGATCTGTTCCGAATCTCGCGGCTTCGCCCACACTTGCTCCGGGCGCATCGATGGACGATTCGCAACTGCACCGCAGACCATCTCCGGATGAGGCGAAGAAGATGCGTCGCCGCAGCGTGCATACGATACAATCCACTGATTCCTTCCGACCTCTCTTGAAGCCCGAAAATGCTCCTCGCCCCGAGCTAGCGGTCATCACTAAGAACAGTGACAGGGGTGAAAAATCCCCTCAATCTGCCCCGAAGAAACCTGTGCATGTCCGCAAGGGCAGTTCAGACAGTGCATCGTCTAGTCGAAGTAGCCATTCGCGATCCGCATCGGTAAGTTGATATTTTATTGCCACTTGTTATCCCCATGTTTGCGGATTGGGGGACCTTTTTGGGGTTATGCATGCTGACTAGGAGATTGATGTGCAGTTTTCCAACCGTAATGCGACTGTCCCCACTGGCAACCCCTCTTCACCGGGCTCTGACGAAACACATGCCAGGAATGATCAGCTTAAAGTAGCCGTACCGCCAAGAGGTTCATCTTCCGATGGAACAAAGCGGACGATTAGTCCCTCTCCATTATCTAAACCCGCTACGATGGCAAATGAGCAGACTGGAGATGCTGTCGCAGCAGCTGCAGCGCCCTCGGGCAAGACTGTAGAATCACCGGCGGTGAAGCAGCTCGCGACCATCAATGAGAAGGCTGTTAAAGGAAAGACCAAGACTTCTAGGCTTCGTCGAGCGTTTTCATTTGGGAGCGCGGCTGAATTCCGAAAGGCTGCTGGTGGTATCGATGGCGAAGGTACTGATCAAATGGAGGCAGTCAGGCTTCGTAAAGACCCGACAGCCGAAGAGGTCTATGATGCTGAGCAAGCACGGATCGCTGAAGCACAAGAAGCTGCTGGTATTGGCAATAGCATCTATGGCGGCCGCTTCTTTGGCGGGTCGACGGATAACCTCTCCATCTCATCAACTGCTTCATCTGCTTCTATTATGATCAGGAAGATGGGCCGTGGTATGAAGAAGAGCACCCGCTCGCTGGTTGGACTCTTCCGGCCAAAGTCAGTCGTAGGAGTGCCCGCGGCTGATGCTCCTGTTACCGAGGGCCAGGCTTCCGTATCCATGATTACCGTGGAAGCAGAGACTCGACGTGTCAACGTAAATGCGGACCCCCAGGGTGGCAAGGGCGGTACTGGATTCCCTCGCCTTGAGCGCAACTCTCTAGACGCTACGCAAATCCCTGAAATTGGAGCGGAGCGACTAGGCAGTGCAGGAACAGATAACTCCGCACGAAAGAGCATTGTGGGTGGTGATAAAGAACGTGCAGAGGTGCTAGCGGCGGTTCGCAAGGGCATTCTAAAGCGTACGTATAATCTGAAATGTCCCATGTTTCCAATCGGCCATTGTGATTAACTGACCTCAGACACAGGTTCTTCGAGTCCGTCAATCCGTCCGTCGGATTCGCCTGATCTTGTCCTGCCAAACATCCCGGCTGTCACGGACTCACCCAACTCAAGCGCACCGAGCACGCCAAATGATGATCACAAGAGAACGGGTTCTATCGCTATCGGTGGCGAGGACTACTTCATGGGCGCTCTTCGCCTTGGAAAGAGTCGGCCCGGAACACCCCAAGCTGGCCCAAAGAGGAATGCCACATTTTCACCGCGAATTATTTTCCACGACACTTGGCCTAGCCAAGAGTATGACCGCCGCGGCGAGATTGCCACGTGCAACCGGCTCACGCCAATGCTAGCTCAGCAAATCAAAGAAGAGCTAAACAGCTTCAAAATGGTTCGTCAGAACTCAATGTTCATTACTATGGCTAAGCTAACCTTAACTTTTTCCTCTAGGAAATGGAAGTCCATGAGAACTCCAAGATTTATACGCATTTCTTCTGATGATATTATCCGATGGACGAAATCTTGAAAGCTGATATTTTTTTTCTCCCTCTACTATTACGGGTTTTTAAACCCTAACCATGTATTTCTTCACTTTTACCATTTGCGGCGTTTAGGGACAGCATAGTAAGGTGTCATGGGCGTTTTGTCACACTGCCTCACTACATGTCATGGTTTTATAGCCCCTCAAAGACTCATACATCTCATTAATATTCAGTTGGACTCGTGGGCACGAGGATTGAGCCATGGTGGATGTGGGAGGAACCGGGATCAGATGGTCTCGTCTGTTGTCATTGAAAGATGAGAAACTCCTCGTCACAGCCTATGGTTCAGCCGTGTGGATAGAAGAGCAGCAACATGTTAGACGATGCGATGCCATGTTGGCACAAGACGAGCACTTAGGCTTGACTGTTGAGGGGGCACGTTTAGATATGGCAACTCAACCGATTGGAAGATGAAATATAGGCCGGCAACTTGTGTCTTTTTCTCTGTTGTTTCATTTAAGCATGTCTCTATAGCCGGATTTAGTCTATGAGCGTGATGTGCCTGGTATCTCCATTTTACAGCAAATAAGAGCTTTGACTATTTTTAGTTAATCCTTGCCTTATAGGCCTTTTTTCTTATATCTGCCAAAAGTGGACTTATCTCAGCCTGCTCGCATTTTGCATAGGATTGGCGATCTGGAGTCTAGATTTATAATATTTATTGCACCAAACATGAATTTGCGTACGATATGTCTTTGGGTATGCCGATTATCTAGGTGCTAGAGTCTAGAGTCTCATTACTCATTACAACTCAGGTACATGATAGTGGTAGAGGCGTGGCGTCTTGGTGCTGGTATTAATCAGCTGCCAGTGTATAAGACGCCCCGCCATGTTAGTAAACTTCAAGCCATCCCGTCGCCGGCTACTTTTTTTTTTTCCTTCTAGCCAAAAAGGAAAAAAAAAAAAAAGGAAAAAAAAAAAAAAATAAAAGCCTTGGGGCGTATTTCTTTTCTCTTCACGTTGGTCCCTGATAGAGCATTGTCTTCTTGTACAAGGCATCTATACGCGCAGTGCTTCTCTGGATACTTATGTGGCAGCGTCCGCTTGGAAGGATTACGGCTTATCGATTGCTGTTTCAATCTCGATTCTCTGGCACCTCCGATAATACTTTTCGAGGTTTTGCGACCATGACCACCACCGAGGCAGCGACGGGCGCCGAGCCTCCCAAGAAGCTCCATGGACGGGCATTTTACGAGAGCATTGGGAGTCCCAAGTTTATTGTGGCTCCCATGGTGGATCAATCTGAGTTTGTTTGTCTTGCTCGATCCCCAAATGGCGTTTGCGCTGGGCTAACTTGGGTGCTCTCTAGGCCTGGCGAATGCTCACACGATCCTTCTTGCTGCCCTCGGAGCAGTCTAAGCTTCTAGCCTACACGCCGATGCTTCACGCGCGACTGTTTTCACAAGACGAAAAGTATCGAAAGGCACATTACCAGGCTGTGCGGGCGGGATCCTCAGAACCCTGGCTGGACGGAAACCCCAAGATCGATCGGCCTCTCTTTGTTCAGTTCTGCGCAAATGACCCCGAAGCGCTGCTTTCTGCGGCGAAACACGTAACGCCGTACTGCGATGCTGTGGACTTGAACCTCGGATGCCCGCAGGGCATTGCGCGGAAGGGCCACTACGGAGCGTTTCTCCAAGAAGACCAGGACCTCGTCTTTCGACTGATCAACATATTGCACAAGGAGCTCTCCATCCCAGTCACAGCTAAGATTCGCATTTTAGAGACAAAAGAGAAGACCCTGGAGTACGCAAAGAATGTGCTGAATGCCGGAGCTTCTATTTTGACTGTGCATGGCCGAAGGAGGGAGCAAAAGGGACATCTTACTGGTGTTGCGGATTGGAAGATGATCCGATTTCTAAGAGACAATCTGCCACCAGAGACTGTGATTTTTGCAAACGGAAACATCCTGCAAGATGGAGATCTAGACAAGTGCCTGGAGGCCACTGGAGCGGATGGTGTCATGTCAGCGGAGGGAAATCTCAGCGATCCCGGCCTGTTCGGCAATCCACCACCCGCCGACGAGAAGAGCAGAGATTACTGGAGAGGAAGAGACGGAAAGGGCGGATGGCGAGTCGATGCCATCACGAGGCGCTACTTGGACATCATACACAAATACGTCTACGAGGTAAACCCTCCGCAGCGACGACCGCTCTTCGTACCAGGCGACGACACCGCATGGTTGACAGAAGGCGAGAACAGCAGCTCAGAAGACGCAGACGAGCCAGCAAAGAAGAAGCGAAAGAAGGAAGACGACAAGGCTCTCAATTCGTCCCCTAACATCTCCGCCCTGCAACCCCATCTGTTCCACGTCCTCCGCCACTTCGTCACCAAGCACACCGACATCAGAGACCAGCTTGCAAGGGCCCGCAGGGACGGCATCGACGGCTACGAGAGGGTCCTCGCCGCCGTGGAGAAGAGGGTCGCCGAGGGCCTGCTGGAGTACGAGAAGACAGAGGGCAAGAGCTTCGAGGAGGAGCTGGAGAAGCTCAACGAGCGGGCTATTGAGGGTGTTCCGGAGGAGGAGAGCTCGCTGGGGACGATCAAGAGGTGCAAGCGCCCTTGGTGGGTGGCACAGCCGATTATTCGGCCGCTGCCAAGCGAGGCGTTGGCGAAGGGGGCTATTACGCTGAAGAAGGAGAAGGAAAAGGGGGGCAAGGAGAAGACTGAAGGCAAAGAGAAGAATGAGGACAAGAAGAAGAATGAGGGCGATGAGAAGAATGGGAGTGAACAGGTTGAAGCTAAGGAGGAGACGGAGGTAGAGCAACAGACGAAGCAAGAGATTACATCAAGAGATGAGCTCGTCTCTGGATGAGAGACACCGGGAGGGAGATAGAAGGTTCACAGCATTATAGATAGGCAACATATATAAGTAGACATTAGCTAATGCGATTTCTTTGGTATTACTCATAAGGCCGACGCTCTTGCTATTATGGGTATATAAGAGCTAGTCATCCATCATTTTGCAGCCTCCTATTCATATTACACACTTAATCTCTAACCTCACGCACTGCCAGTGATGTACTGGAGAATAGTATAAACAGGTCTTGCAATCAGCGCCGCTCCAGCAGCTTGGATAGCTGTGGCTACAGTTACCAACCCAGCTCCTGCAGCTCCCGCACTCTGGAGAATGGCGAATAAACTGCCCGCCGTAATGGGGTTTATGATTGCGTGCATGGTTGCAGCTAGAGAGCCTTAAGATTAGATAAAAAAAAAGTTAGCTGTCTGGTCTTTCCCACGGCCACTATCATTTATTGGTGTGTCTGTCACAGCATACCTGCTGCTACGCCACCGGCACTAAAACCAAGTACTCCTAGGATAAAGCCGGCGACGGCCGCTGGAGTGGCAATCATAGATATCCCGCAAAATAGAAACGCTGTTTGGATGGGATTCTCAGTCAAGAATTGTTGGATCTTTTCCTCCGAGTTGAAATTCAGTATACATGTGCCATGCATAAGGCTGTTTTTGAAGTGGATGTGCTGGATGCACAAGACAAATGCGTACCCAAGTTTGCCAGGTCATGATGAAGGCGAAGCGATTTCCCTTGCAACAAGGATATTCCTTTGACAATGACGGGTTTTCTTCCTCTTCGTTTGCTAAGATTGATTTTGTCAAATGTTCTTATTGATTCTTCGGCAAGAAAACTTGAGGCAGCCAGGGCGGGAAAAAGGAAACGCAGGTTAATTATGCACCCGCGACGTAGGCGTTCCAATTACGCACTGCCAGCTGTCCACGCAGGAAGCGGCAGCCGGTGAAAGTGAGAGTTTCGGTCTGCATGCAGGTGATATATATGCACAGTAACCAATCCGCCCGAGGGCCCGCCTCTGAAGGCAATTTCATGTTTTGATTCGTGCAGCTGTTTGCAGGTGCGATTGTAGTGAGTGGCTGCGGTGTCCAGCGGTTGGGAAGCAATCTTGCACCCGCGCGTTACTTGCGTCCATCATTATTCGTATTTCTCTCGTCGCTTTTTATAGATATCGAATCAACTATGATCAGGTTAACAAGTTAGCAAAGACAATACCCTATTATAGCTATTAATAGCTCGCGGAAAACCCCAGACTACCAGCAGGGCCAGTTATTTGCACGGACAGCTGGTGGCAAGGTTACATTGGTAATGTCGGCACACCGAGAGTGTCCTGCTTAGACATACGTGTAGCTACTGTACCCGACGGAGTGCATTAGTTTTGAATAGTCCGCCTTGAGGCCCAGCAGTGTATGCAATCTGTTTTCTGCTCCCGCCTTGTTAGCGTGAGAATAACGCCGATGTTGGCTTAGGATAAGGATGACACGATGCTAATAAATGCAAGGAGATGATTGTTAGTGGCGTACATTCAGTATGATTGGCTAGGGTGATACATGCCTTGATTAAGTAAATGCGAAGAGGAGAGAACATGTAGTGGATAATGAAGCAACCACTTCCTTGTTTGAAAAGCGGCAGCGGATAAGAGCTGGAGAGTTGGTGTACCATTTGAGACTTGGATCCGGGACTATAGCCGCACGTAACAATCCATATGCTGATAGATCAAGTTGATGTCTACTCAAGCGCAATGGTAGTGAAATGATGTGACTAGAAGTGAAGAGAGTAAGATATGGAATGGACTGACGCCATCGCAAATGAAGGTCGAGAACCGGAATATCGGAACTGAGCCCCGTGCCTTCCTTGTTTTGTGTCGACAGTTTATCCCAGATTCCATATGACTAAAATATGTCCTCACTTTTACCAATTACAAGCCTGAGACCGATACTATGGAGGCATGTCTTCCGAGTCATGAAGCTGCCGACAGAATACACGTCGCAATCGAGGTAGCCACCTAACACGGCGCAGGCTTGCTGAACTGAGGACGGCGGTGGGAGTTCCGTGGTCTGGTCGAGTTTTCTGATGTATGAGAAAATCGTGTTATGTATAACGTTTGCCTTCGAATGCTCTGAAAGATATACTTGAAGTCAACAAACTGGTTCCCGAACGAATACGCCTTTCGATCCACACCTTCGAGCACAGACGCTGTGAGTATTAGTCTTGATTTCCTTAGAAATTAGGAGCTCTCTCTTCCTTAGATTGAACATACTTTTCGTCTGACGGTTGTTCCGAGACTCGCATGGACTCCCCCAAAATTTCATCACTTCAATTCAACGAAATGTATGGCGCCTCTCATCGCTGGTATCGTCTTTCAACTGTTTATTGCTAGTATGGCGTTAACCCTAGAGTTCTGAGAACATTCAAAAACTTATTCGCGAAGCTTCTCTCCCGATTTCGTCTGTCGCTGGAGTCGGAAATCTATTTGAGACCCTCTTCCGAGCGTGGAAGAGCGTCTAGCTTGCGAGAGCTCGAAGCAGTACTTTGATGGTATGATTGACGAGGAGAAGGTCAAAGAGATTGAATGGAGATGACCATCGAATTTATGACCAGAACAAGCAATAGGAGCCGAAATATAGCGAGGACAGCAATGACAATATTCTATCTCATGATCTTTGCGGCAGCAGCTTCCGAAGGTTTGACTTAGACGGCATTAAAAGGATATACGATCTCATGAACGGCTTTGCCCTCCTTTGGCATATCCCAGCCAATGGGATCCTGTTCCGGCAAACTAGCAATCCCAAATCCTACGGCGAACTCGACCCCAATAAAACGAATTGGGTGGGCGGGGGCTTGTGGTTATCCCACTGCATGGTTTGGCTTACAGCTGCATTGACCGGCCTCTCAATGAGCGCCAAAGCGGCCTGCATCGCAGCTTCTCACACAGGCTATAAGCCGTTGAGGAGGTGGCACTCCAGAGCTAGGCATGCACTGATTACGAGCTGCATGCGTGCGTATGCCCCGTGTCAGACCGTCGATCGTCCAAGTCTCTAAAAGTTGAGAAAAACAGGGGCCGTGTCTGAGGCATGCAATATGCAAGTGCATATGCGCCCTCGCAGCTAAGCGGAAGCGAGTTTTCAATTCCTGGTTTCAATGCTTCGTAGCTACATATGCAACCAAAGTTCGCTGCATTGACCGGATAAGCTTGGCTAAGCGGTGGCTGTACTTCACATGAAAAATCGCGTTGTCGTGTCGTGTCGTGTCTGTCGACCTACAGGTTCTCCTCACCATTCTCACCTTTCGATTGGACATTTGCTGCTCTATCAGTTCCTGCGTTGCGACATGTCGTGCTGCTATTCGACCAGCGCAATGCCTTGTGAGCGCCACTAATGTGGCCAAATCACGACCCTAGGGCGAAACCTCAAGAAGGGGTCTGCTCAGTAACTCTACTATGCATATATATATGTGTGTGTATGTATATATATATATATATATAAAGTCGACCTTTACTTTGTTATTCGCTTGGGCTAGACATGCATCTTACCTGAGATGATTGTTATATTCATATTGGCTGAACAGTGAAGTATTGGCGATGGCGGAAAATCAAGACCAGCTACGGAGGCTGGAGGAGCAGCGGATTTCAGTGATGGCAGAAGATGAGCGTAAGGCTGCATTAATTTCGGTGAGACTCGGATTTTTTTTGCTTGTAAGAATGTTGTTAATGATGCACAGATTAACGTCTTTTTCTTAGGACCTCTTCAAGCATATCGGTGATTTGACGGGCCAGCTTGCCGAAGCGCATATGGATCTTCGAGATAGAAAAGACATGCTTGAGCTTAAGCGTACAAAACTTGAGCTTGCAGAGAAGCAGATTGAAGATTTACGACGCAAAACTGTGAGAAAATAGAGAGTAGCATTGGCGTGTGAGAAGCGGCCTAACAGTTGCATAGGATGATCATGTTTTTAGTATGGTTATAATTGATGGCGACAATATGCCGGTGAGTCTGCTCAGTTTCATGTTTTCTCTCCAATAGGGCAGCTCTGACCCTTACGAATACACTAGTTTCAGGATGAATTTGCTAGAGACGGCCTCACAGGAGGCAAGAGAGCAGCTGGTCTCCTTAGAAAAGCAATAACTGAGGATATCAAAACGAGATTTCCGTCTCTTCCTGCGAACGTCCCAGTGATGATTCGTGTGTATGCGAATTTAAGAGGGTTAAGCAAAAAATATAGAGAACTTATGCCTGACTCGGCATCGTTTGAAGATTTTGTTCGTGGATTTAATACGGTCCACCCTATGTGCGATTTCATCGACGCTGGGTGTGGCAAAGAATGTGCCGACGAGAAAATAAAAGGTAAGCTTCCGCAGTTGTTCACTTTATCTTACATACATTTTTTTTTTGTTTTCATTGTCAATGAGTGGTCGAATATGAAACTAATATTTCATAGCCTCTATTAAGTTTGGCCTTGATGATAGTCATTGCAAACAAGTGTTTTTCGGTGGACCAGGAGACAACGGATATGCCCGCGTTTTCGACTCTTTCCTCGAAGACCAGGGCATCAGAGAACAGATCACGCTGATGGCAGGTCCCCCTTTTGCGTACGAACTGGCGGCAATCAAAGATAAATTTCATAATATGACCTTGGACAACATCTTCAGAAGCCAGAAACTTCCCAGCGAAGCCAACCGCAGGACCTCATTCCATATCACACCGCCAGGAACTCCCATGTCTCCAACCTCTCCGCTGAACTTTGCAGCCGTTGCAAAGGTGCCTAGCAGCCCGGCTCAGAGCTCCCCGGCCCAGTTATACTACACAGAGCCCAAGATGCCTTCCAATGGGGTCATATTGCGGAATAAATTTGGACAGAGGGTGGATTCGCGGCTTTCGTACTTGCAATCTGATTTCTCGAACTTGAAAGACCGAAAGCTTTGCAACAATTTCCACATTCTGGGCAAGTGCTACTATCTTGAAAAGTTTGGCAAATGCCATCATATCCATGGAGAAAAGTTGGTCGGCCAGCGGCTGGAAGCTTTGCGAGCCATTGCTCGTCAGTCTCCGTGCTTGAATGGGCTGAGCTGCAGCCAGACAGATTGCGTGGCCGGACATAAGTGTCCAAGGGAGCCTTGCCATTTAGAAAACTGCTGGTTTCCTAAAGAAATGCATAACGTTGAGTCTCAGGCCGTGGAATAAGATTATGTTTGAGCTTAATGTTTTATAATATGGGCTTTTTTGGAGGGAAATTTGCATTGAACTTGTATAAGTGTTCGTTTTGGGATGGACGGATGGAAGGACAATACACGGCGGTTAGGGCTGGCTATCTGGTATGGTGAACAGAATACACGGAGTTCATTTGCATACCGGCAGCATTGCTTCGACGGCTATACAAAAATGATGCTAGTTAGAATTTATTCAGTTTTTAGTTTTTAGTTTAATTTAATTTTTTGCAAACAAAGAGGAAGGGGAGCATTCGACTCATTCCCCTGAGCACTGCAGTATCGTGGGGGGTTTATCACAGCCACCGGAAAGCCCCCAAGTCGGACCTCTGCCCACTGTGGCAGCGCTAAATGGAACTTTTCTAGTGGGTTTCCAGGCCGATGACGCTTGAAGTAGCGCTTATAGGTAAGGTAGCCAAAACAACACGAGACGTATTGTGAAGTTGTCGTATCAGAGGGTTATCAAAACAAGAATTCATGTCCATGCACTGTAAGTAAATTTCCTTTGCCTGCCTCGACTCTAAAAATCTTATCTCCTGAGACGTTCTGAAGGCAAATCCATCGCTGGGTGCGCAATGCAATGAATGTCCTGGAGCGTCATTAGTGGATGGGGATGTACCCCAAAGATAGGCGCAATGCAAAGGCTAAACAGCACGTGGAACTCTGCCCCACGAACGGCCAACTTTTTGCTCCCCCACCACGCTCCGGGACGCCCTTTGCTTCTCTCGACAGCCGCTTTTCGGCCGCTACATTGCTCTCGCGGCTGCTCCCCGCAAAGTGGGGGAGGGGTCTCGCTGTCGTGGGGGAGAATAAGCTTGAAGCACTGAGACGCCGATGGACCCTTTGGACGGAGAGGAATCAGAGCTGTTTTTATTATAGTGTGTCCCTTGGTCATGCTTCAAAGGCGTCTCTGGCTCTTCTCTTTGCATCCATATTGGTATTCCTCATTTGAGCGTGGCGTTGAGCAGAGATAGGAAGAGGGCGTGTGCGTGTTTGACACTGACTTGATCTAAGCCGCTCTATAGACTAGAAAGCCTGGATCACAATGTCTCGCCAAAGCACTCAGCTCACCAGCGGCTGGACTTTTAGGCAGCACCAAGGTCCTTCTGCAGAATGGCTGGCGGTAGCAAAGGTGCCAACGCAGGTTCATATAGATCTGCTGGCCAACAAAAAGTATGTATGCCCCGATACCCTATACATGATATGCATAGACAGCAGCCCGTCTTCATGGCGAGACTGTCTGGTGATGACACGGAGCTAATAGCGACATAGGATTCCAGATCCCTTTGTGGACCTGAATGAACGCGCTGTTCAATGGATTGGCGACAAGGATTGGGAGTACCAAGTTACGTTCAAGCCTGGGCCTGCTGAGGATGAAAACGTCACAAGAGATCTCGTGTTCAGTGGCCTCGACACTTTTGCCACAGTATATCTCAATGACGACAAAATATTAGAGACGGAAAACATGTTTGTGTCCTACCGTATTAATATCACAGACCGCATCAAATCCAGATCCGAGAATGTCCTTCGCATCGTCTTCCACTCCGCCATTGCCAGAGGTGAAGAGCTCATCAAGGAACACAGCCATGAGCACAATTTCCTAGTTAGGCAGACCGAAAGGAGTCGTGTCCCGGTACGCAAAGCCCAGTACAACTGGGGCTGGGACTGGGGCCCAATTCTCATGACCGCGGGACCCTGGAAGCCTGTCACTCTCGAGACATATGTTACGAGAATTGATGATATCTGGGCTCAAAACGAAGTCAGCGAGGATTTGAAATCTGTTTCAGGCTCTATTTTCACTCGTGTAGCTGGCAATATGAGCAAAGCTAACCAGGTTTCAATCTCTTTATCACTGGATGGCCAGACAGTATTCCAGCAGGTGGTCGACGTTACGGATGCTGCGTTGAACGGGGACGGACTGATTAAAGTTCCCTTTAAGCTTGCAGATCCGAAACTGTGGTATCCGAAGGGATATGGAAGCCAGCCGCGGTATCTCCTTCAAGCTAAGCTCCAGCGCAAGACTTCTTCTAACGAGATCGACAATAAGTCAAAGCTGATTGGGTTCCGTCGCACAGAACTGGTTCAAGAAGCAGACGCTCATGGCAAATCATTCTACTTTCGCATAAACAATATCGATGTATTTGCTGGTGGCTCATGCTGGATCCCTGCAGACAGCTATCTCGCCGGTGTTTCCCCTGAGCGCTACTATGAGTGGGCCAAGCTTATGGCAGAGGGCAACCAAGTCATGTTGCGAGTCTGGGGAGGTGGCGTCTATGAAGAAGATGCTCTCATTGAAGCCTGCGACGAGCTTGGCATCTTGGTGTTCCACGATTTCCAATTCGCTTGCGCATCTTATCCTGCGTACTCATCCTACCTGAAGACGCTGGAAGAAGAAGCAAGACAACAGATTAGACGTCTACGGGCACATCCTTCTGTGGTGATTTGGGCAGGAAACAACGAAGATTACCAAGTCCAGGAGAGGTATAAGCTCGACTATGACTTTGAGAACAAAGACCCAGAGACATGGATCAAGTCATCGTTCCCAGCCCGGTATCTCTATGAGCATTTCCTACCAAAGTTGGTTGAGGAAGAAGATCCAGGCAAGATCTATCATCCAAGCAGCCCCTGGGGTGACGGGAAACCCACCGCTGACCCAACTGTTGGAGATATTCATCAATGGAATAGTAAGCCTCCAACATGTCTGAAAAGTAATATCATTGACTAACATCTCCATCCAGTCTGGCATGGCGCTATGAACAAATACCAAGAGGCTGCCGATATGGGCGGCCGTTTCGTCAGCGAATTCGGAATGGAAGCATATCCTCACCTCAGCACCACCCGTCGCATGGCCAGCGATCCCGCCCAACTCTACCCTGGCTCCATGGTCCTTGATTTCCATAACAAAGCCATTGGCCACGAACGCCGCATGATGAGCTATGTCGTAGACAACTTCAGACCTCGACATGACCTCGGGGGCTACACTCATCTCACGCAAATCGTGCAGTCGGAGACGATGCGCGCTGCCTACAAGGCCTGGCGGCGACAATGGGGTAAGCCTGGCGCCCGACAATGCGGTGGTGTACTCGTGTGGCAGCTTAATGATTGTTGGCCGACCATGTCTTGGGCTGTGGTGGATTACTATCTCATCAAGAAGCCCGCATACTACGCCATCTCCAGAGCGTTGCGGGCTATCGACGTGGGTGTACATAGAACCTTCCACGACTGGACTCAAACAGGATACTGGGTTGATGAGAACTCTGGTCTTGTTACGGGCCAAGTCGACCAGACTCTACCTGCCCGCAAGGGAACGTTTGACGTTTGGGTCGTCAGCAACAACACCAAGCCCGTCGATCTGAACGTCGTCGTGCGCTTCATCTCCGTCCGCTCAGGCAAAGACATCTCCGACCCCATAAAGTCAACTATCACCGCCTCCGCTAACTCCACAACCGATATTCTCCAAGGCAAGGCCCTCCCACCTTCGATCCCCAATGCCGACGATCTTACCAAGCCCTTCTCCGTGTCTGAGTACGATCCTTATGTCGTCCACGCCACCATCACAGATGTTGCTACCGGTGCCCTTGTGGCCACAGACACGGCATGGCCCGACCCCGTCAAGTTCCTCGACTTATCCAACCGGGGTATCACATTCGAGCTTTCTGCTGCAAAGGACGAAATCGTCGTCTCAGCTGAAAAGCCCGTCAAAGGATTCGTTTTTGAAGAGGTGGAGGGCTTGAAGCTGAGTGACAATGGCTTTGATATCGTGCCTGGGGAGAAGCAGACAGTTAAAGTGGAGGGGGCTCTGACGGCGGATCAACTGCTGTGGACGTGCATTGGAGCATCCGACGCATCGTTAAACATATCTGATGCATCTTCGCAGTTGCCACTTTGATAGAAATGAGAATTTTACAGGCTTGGGATAAAAGACGCGATATAATTCGACAGTGTAGAGAGATTATATTAATTGTGGAGGACAGACCCAGTATCCATCCTCAGATAGAACTGACAGCGAGTCACCTAGCAATTAAGTTGTTCACAGGTGCCCAAATGGGAGCGTACATTATCAGTCAAGGGTGTCGGTCATCCATAACATTTACTAATAAATCGTCGTAGTAGCACACCGGCAACGTCCTCTTTCCACTGCATGCCTAGCTAGATGGCCTTTATTCGATCGGTTGGCTAATTCAATCAAAGTCCTCTAGCTACCTAGACAGGCATGTAAGCTAAACATGTAATATTCAGATCAAGTAAATGAGGGCATGAGTTGTGAATAACACAAGAAATTTATTTTTCATAACTATCGCTAAAACCAAAATTATTTTCCTTTATTCCATTACAATGCATATCCCATCCCGAAAAAAATGAAACGTGAGCCCCCCACCTCAAATTTCGTAAAAAAGGAGAGGTAGAGGAGGAGGAAGAAGAAGTAGAGGAAGAATAAGAAGAATAAGGAGAAAAAAAGGTCTCAATCTCTCCGTCTCACACGCTTCATCGGCGGACTACGGCTAGGAGAACGTGTCCTAGATCTAGAGCGAGAGAAATATGATGACGAAGAATAAGGTGAAACCGAACGCCGTCGCTTCATTGGCGGACTGCGGCTGCGGGAATGTGTCCTGGAACGAGAGCGAGAGCGAGAGGCAGGAGAGCCAGATCGGGAACGGGATCGGGATCCTGAGAGAGAGCGAGGGCGTGAACGGGAATGGGAACGAGAACGGGAACGGGAACGGGAGTAGGAAGGAGAGCGAGAGCGAGAGCGAGACCGTGAATCCGAGTACGATCGATCCCTTCCACCACGCCTTGAGGGTGTTCGAGAAAGCGAACGGCCTCGTCCACCATTGCCACGACGGGCCGGAGAACGAGTCCTGGAGCGAGAGCGAGAAGAATATGATGAGCGAGAATAAGATGAATAGCTCGATACAGACTCTGAATCAGAGCGGTCCTGAGCAGGAGGGGCGGGGAGCGCAGGCTTGGGCATGTTCTGAAGATGCTCTCGCATCTCCTCGGTCAAAACACCCATGCCGATACTGGTGAAGTAGTTGATGGAGAATCTGATGTTGCGGGGGTTCTCAACTGGGAAGATGCCTTCGAGGTTAGGTCGGAGAGTTTCGTCGGTCAGGCGTGCCCTCAGCTTAGGCAACCCGGTTTCCTCCAAAATATGTTGGAACAGGATCTTGATGAATATACGGCTACTGGATGTCGTTTCATCTTCGTTGAGGTGAATGACGCCAAGGCAGTGCCAGCCTAGAGCGTCGGACGCAAACATGTGACCGAACAGCATTGCAATGTTTCGCAGCTTGTTGTTCTCATATCTGTGAATAGTCTCATAGTACTTTGCAAAGGCCTGCTCGAAGAGATCGCACCACAGTCGGTTGATCTTGGAAAAGCGCTCGCCAATCATGCCAAAGAACTTGGTGTAGGTCTTTTCCTGGGAGCAACACTCGACAATCATCGACGGTAGCTCGGGCTCTTGGCCGGCAGGCAGATTAATCTTCATCAACTTGTGGACTGCTTCTTCTGGGTCGGCACTCGACATGATGGTTAGGTAGATGGTTCTTCGCAGGTTGACCAAGTCGGCGTTGGACTGGTCCTTGATCTCCACAGCCTTTGATTCCTCGTCTTCGTCCTCCTCGGAGCTCTCATCCTCTCCATCCTCATCATCTTCGTCATCGCTGCCCTCGCCAAGAATTTCTGCCTTGAGTCTCTTATAGGCCTCCTCATGCTCCTCCCACTCAGCATCAAATTTGAAAACGTTGAGCCCGTCCTGGACATCAATCTCGCCATCAAGCTCAACTTTGTGTGTAATTTGGTCCTCCTCCTCAACCAAGTCCAACTCTTCCTTGATGGCCGGGCTCTCCTTGAACTTGTCCTTTCGGATCTGGAAAAGAACTTCAATCATGTACTGGGTTCGCTTATCGATGTCGGACTCGTGGAGGATGTTGCGGAACTGATCGAAGACGGCCATGGAGATGGCAGGCTGCATCTCTTCCAGGTACTGTCCCACCTCCTTGCAGAATCCCACAGCAATCTCAACGCTATCGTCTGTCGGCTTGTGTAGGAGCAGCAAGAGGATTTGCCCAGCCAGCATCTCATGCTGAACCTGCTGGTTGATCAAATGCGCGAGGAACGTCGTCGAGGAGAGGCAGACGGCCTTGTCGTTTCGCTTGAATCCCTTGCGGAACTGCATAATCAGGCGCTTTATCAGCAGCTCGCCGACCTGGGGAAGCTTCGTGTTGACAATGGCCGCCATGGCCGCATAAATGGGCGTGAAGGGCAAGCTCGCAGCCTGGGCCTTCATGATGGATCGGCAGAATAGGCCTCTGCCCCGAACCAAATTCTCGCCAAACAGCTCGGGAACGATGTGCTTGATGTTGGCAGTGTTGACTTTATTGATCAAGCCGTTGATGCTCTTCTTCAGCGCCTCCCACGCCATCCTCTGATACTCTTTGCTGGTCTTGTCCGTGATCTGCGCCTGGAGCGCTCTGAGCCTCGCGGGGGGGATGTACGTTCCTCCCGATCGCATATTTAGCAGTTTTTCGTACTCGGCCTTTGCCGCCGCTTGCTTCTCTTCTTCGGTTCGCTTAGGCGGAGCGGGCGATGGAGAGCGAGAATCTCTCGAAGGGCGATAGAAATCACCATCTCGTTGCGTTCCACGCTCACGCTCACGGCGCGGCACGTCACCCACGGCTGACGCCATTGTGTCGCGTGAATCTGAGCGGAGAGAATGAAAAATCGTGAGGCTAAACAATAAATACTGGCGACTGGGTTGTATTTATTCGGGTGTAGAAGGAAGCTGAGGCGGGCGAGATGATGCGCTTCACAAGAACTTTTCCACGGCCTGGGGCGAATGATTTCTTCGAGAGCTTGGGGACACTGGAAATAAATAGGACGGGAGACCGCACGGGCCATTTTCCGACCTTTCTGCGCCACAGCACATGGTTCGCACTAAATCGCTGTTATTGCCTGCAAGAATCATCTTGCATCGGCTGATGTATAATAAGCTCCTGCGTCGCGATATTGTGGCTTTATTTATGTATGTATTCAAATATAATTTTACATTATAACAGGAAAGAAGAAGAACAAGGGGGAAAAAAAAAGTTCTCACCGTGTACTCGACCGCAGCAGCAGCCAAACTAGACTTACTTCACAATATCCAACGTCTTCTTTATCAACCAACAATTTGAAGCAAAGAAACAACCTCGCTACGCAAGAGAAATTACCTAGATACATATCTAGTAGCTACCGGATTTTACTTTAACTCGTTGAGCGTGAAAACCCAAGCTAGTGTTCTTTCCGTAAGTAAAGTTCCGGGTCATCTATTGCTACTCGGTGTAAGCCCGCGATAATGAACAAGATATGCGCAACAAATATATATATATATACATATGGCCATGGCCTTGGAGCAGCAATAAACCATTCTATCGAGTACCTACAGCCCATAATCAGAAGCAATCAACCATACCTACCTTGCCTACCTTAGTACCCAGAGAGCTGCTCTCTCAAGCTTGAAATGTCCATGTTATAGCCACATACGCACCCAGCGCACCGCCACACAAACCCAGCACCCAGCAAGCACACACCAGCCCCTAAAAACCTTCCGAAGCCCATCCCTGGCGCGACCTAAAGAAATCCCTGTTTCATGCCAGCGTGGATACTATTGCCGCCGCCGCGCGCGCCTCTCTCAAAGCTCCCGCATCAGCGACGAAGCTTCTTCTTCTCCCACGTCGCCTTTTCTCAACACCACCACTTGGTCAAGACTCACCAACCCCGCGCTCCTTTAAAAACAAGAAACACGCTTTTCCAGCCACTTCCCTCCCCTTCCTCAATTCTGTCTCCTCAGAGGAAGGTTGTAGCTGAAGCCCTTTCTCTCTCTCTCTCTCTCTCTCTCTCTCTCTCTCTCTCTCTCTCTCCACCCTTTTTAATCTGCCCTTTTTTCCGGTTTATTACACCAAGCTTTCCTAACAATGGTATGTCGGTCCTGCTTCCTCCTATTTCTTTGTTGTTGTTTCTCTGGGTGACGCCACCACTCCCATCTTAAACAATCCGTCACGGCATGAAGCCAAAAGAAGAAACAAAAGGCTAACTTCTCTACAAGCTCGACAAGCTCGTCGGTTTCGCCATGCTGGTGGCCGCCTCCGTCATCTTCCTCTACTACACCATCTGGACCCTCCTCATGGTAAGAAAAACGCTCTCTTCCAATCCATCTGGGCACGGAACCAAAAAACGAAACCGATCGACTGCCAATCCGCGCGCAATTATACGACGAATCCATGCTAACTTGTCATTCTCAACAGCCCTTCGTTGACATCGACCACCCCCTTCAGAACCTCTTCCTCCCTCGCGTCTGGGCCATCCGCATCCCCGTCATCCTCCTCCTCCTCGGATCGGCCGTTGTCGGCTCCTTCGTCGGCATGGTTATGATCCGAAGCAACCAGAAGAAAGCTGCCAAGGCCAAGGCTGCCGCTAAGAAGAAGGCTTAAAGGAAAAAGGGGCAGGGAAAGTCATAATAACCTTATATGTATATGTACCTATCTATGTGCGAGAAATGAATGACCTGTCATCTATGCCTGAGATAATCTGGGGGGATTGTTAGAGTTGGTCATAGCAATGAACAAGTAATAGTGGTCTGTCACAGTTAATGAAAAAAGAGAAAAGAACAATACGGAGAGACGTCGAGTTGGGTATCTCGATTGGTGTCTATTCAATAATGAGGCGCTACAGAAAGCTGCTAAACAGTAGAGACGCTACCTATAGAACAAAAAGGCAACTATGGAGCCATATAGGCAACGCATCCAGTCTAGATAAAAAAACAAACACCGAGCAGCGGTAGTGAGGGACTCGAAGAGTATAAATAAGCCATTCATAAAACCAATCCTCCAACAGTATTGTTCAACTTTGCTCAAGGAGAGGAGAGTAGAAGAAAAGTCAAGCAAAACAATGAACCGAGTGTCAGAAGTTTGTCAAATTAGTAAAAACCTAGTTTATACCCAAGAAAAAAGTAAGAAAGAAGCCCTCTCGAGTCCCAAAATCCTGAGAAGAGTTAAAGATCGGTTGTTCGAAATTGCGACACCACTACTTGTAGCCAGTTAGACTCTCTGGTCGGCAAAATCGAGAACTTCGCAGTCGTCCTCAAAGAATCCATCGCCATCGGGATCCCCTTGGTGAGCTCCGCGTCGTCTCCGTGTAGTGACAACGATTTGCTCCGAGTCGCCAAACTCCATAACACGCTCCATGACCGACGGAGGGAGTGGTCGGTGGTCCTCTGGGTCGTCGTATTCGTCCTCAAAGGCAGAAGGAAGGCCAAGATCCAGCTTGACGACAGAGATGTCCTGCCCAAATGCCCAAGCAGATGCATCGGCGCCGCCGCCGCTTGGCGCATTTACAGCGAGGTGCTGCCCATTCTTCGACTTCTTCGAAGAAGGCGCCTTGGCCTCCAAGGAAGAGTTTGACAGAACTTCCGAGACTCCATCCAGCTGGCTTCCATATGCAGGGGTGTATTCGCAAAGAATAACGCGCCTGTCGGTGTGGAAAGGCTGATAGGGTGCGCTACACTCAATTTCTGCTTGGGGAATGGTCTCGGCCATGGTATGAAGTGTGTTGTTTGAAACCACATGTGGGCGACCCTTCAGTGTCAATGTCGTTCCGACATCCATTTCCGTGTCTGACAGGTCGAGATACTCTTCTTGAGCACCTGAGTCTAGGATCTGGCGGACAGCTGGAGCAACGTTATCGTCTGGCAGAAGTGGGACCTGATAATCTGTATATCGATTCACACGCGAAACCCGCTTGCCACCAGATTGTCGTCGAGCCTTATAAGGATATGTTCGTACAAGACCTCCGCCTAGGTTGAACAGCGTTGCGCTCCGGCGGCTTCTGATCCAAACCACGCATGACGATGAAGGCAGAGATGAGCTTGGAGGCAGAGAGAGCCGATTCTCTCCAGTGTGTCGTAGCTGGCTGATGGCAGACCCCGTCTTTCCAATCGAGCTAGTGATGCTCGCAGCAATCGCCCGCCCTCCCTGAGCCGCTGAGTCCTTCAGAATGCTACCAGCAGTAGATGCACTGTTGCCGCTCCCTTGGCGTGAACGCGTGACGAAGGGCATTGCTACTTGGTATGCAGCGCCAAAGGCACCGGACGCGATAGAAACGGCCGAGCTCGATGGCTCAGATGGCTCGGCGGCAGGCTTCGAGGTCACTTTGCGTCGACGTGGTGGTGGCCACATGAAAGCGCTAAAGGGCATATCCAGAAGATGAACCGTTCCTCTCTCTGTTACCATGGCTAATCGCTCCCCTTGAGGCTCCATCCACACGACGTCGATAATCCGCGCGACAGTCATGCGTGAGAATTGGGCGATTTGCCGAACTTGAGGGCCAGTGCTATCATGAGTAGCCATCGACGCCTGCAGAGGCGAGGAGTGCGTATGTTGAACACGAAACAGGTCCCATACAGTCTGCACGTCTCCCTTGCTGCTTGCTGTGAACAGCGACAGGGAAGAGGGCGAGAATGACAGGAAACTGCATCCTAGGGGTGTTGAGAAAGTGGCGGAGGGGTGGATAGACGGAGACAACGCCAGAGAATCAACATCCAAGATGGAGACGAATCCCGAATCTTTGGTTGCCGCCGCCTGCCCAGACGTTCCATGCGTTGGAGGAAATGCAGCACCGTCGTTCAGAGGGGAGCGTGTGCCGTTCCACTGCTGAGGTGGTGACCATGGCTGCTGTTGCTGGGACTGCGGGCTGGTTGCCCTATTCCAATACGAGTTCCATGCTTGTAGGCCCTGCTGGCCAACCCATTTCGCGCCCTGAATAAGCTCCTGTGTCGCCTCACGCATGACCTTGTTGACAACACTGTCTGAAATGGGCAGATCCACAGCGGCAGTAATCGAAGGAAGGTGAGGAGGCGTCACGGATGTGATGCCAGCTCCTCTGCCCAAGATTGGAACCGGTAGATGAGCTCGAATGGCGATGCTCGAAGATGGTGCTGCTGGGCAGTAGGCAATTTTCCGGCCGTTGAGAGCGAAAATGGCAGTTGGAGGGTTAGGTCGTCGAGTTGCGCCAAGGGAGTTCATCTTATCACTCTCCTCGGGAACGTCGCTTCCTCGCTGCCCTTGCTGAATACAGGTCCATAGCTTGGCGGTGCAAGCAAACCTGTGTCCATTCTGTGCTTGCAGCAGCTGTGTGTAAATCCAGCACTCACCAGTGGTACCAGAGCATAGTGCAACGGTTCCAGCATCTGCCTTAATGGCAAATGCTCCGGTGGGAAGTGGAGGCTGAAAGATTGGGCTAGTAATGGATACCTCCGCGCTGATGGGAATGGTCGGGGCCTGCAGAAGGACGTCGACTAATTTATTCGTCTTGAGCGAGTATACTTCGACGGTAGTCTGATATGCTTCAATCGCTTGGCCCTTCTGTACATTGCGAGTGGAGAAAGCGTCGTGGTGAGTATATGCGGACCGAGGGCTCGCCGCACCGTCTGTTTTCTTCGCCGTGCTATCATCTTCCTCTTCGTCTGGGGTCGCGGGGGATCGCCGGGGTAGTACGGGGCCATGGACTACCAGTGCGACCAAAGGAAAGATGCCGTCCTTGTCTCCGCCGACAGTCCATGGAAGTATCTTGGCATAATGAACTCCGCCACGCAGGCCTTTAAGGCTGGCCATGGGCTCTAGTCCCCTCTTGCTAACACCGTAAACTTCCAAACCCCCTTGATATCCGGCCAAGACGACATTCTCAGAGCCAGTCGCGCTGTAAGGACTTGGCAACTTGTCGAAGCCAAAGTAGAGGCCCTGATCGCCCGGCTTCATGCCGGACTGCGGCTTGATGGTGAGGTCTAGGTCTGAGACGCCGTAAAAGTGTGCCTGAGGTTGGTGAGGGAGCGGAGGATGCGAGCCCATGCGGGAGTGACCATGAGGGTACATGGCTGGAGAATTGACGGAGCTCCGCCGATGATGCAGAGTAGTTGAAGAAGCCCTAGGCATGCTGTCCGGAGACACGAAATGAGGGTCCATCTGGTAGCTGAGAGGCCGCTTCGGGTGGCTGGTGGGCGGAGAAGGCGATGCCGGCGACGGCGTCATGAAGGCTCTCTGGGCTGACCAGCCATGGTGAAGGTGGCTCGGATCCTCGTAGGAGGAGGGCTGCGTAGGAGGCGATTCGCTCGCCAGAGCGATGAGGTTGTTTGGAGAAGCCGCCATTCGATTTCTCGCCCAGTCGTGGATCATGCTTGGAGCTGTGCTCGCAGACACCGAAGTTGTCGACAAGGCATCCAGTGAGGGCGACGGCTCGGGATTTTCATTGTCAGGCGCGGCCGAAGGTCTTATCTCGGGCGTGTTGATCGGAGGGGAGGAGGCGTTGGAAGTAGGAATGCTCTTGGAGGAGTCGTTTCCACTTTCGTCGCCGTCGTTGACGGGTCTTCTATTTATCCACAAGAGCAAAGGTCAGCGGTCATATTGCATTGTCTTGAGGCGCAACGGCGAGTGCACGGCAACAGGGTGAGTCACGCGGCCAAATGTGAGCATGCGATGCGATGCGGCGCCATGGCTGTGAAGATGGGAGTGGTTTAGCGGGAGGACTCACACGAACTTGCCGGCGGTTTGTTTGGTCACCGCCGCGGCAATGCCGCCGCTGTGCTTTGCATTTTTCCTGTCCTTCTTGGCTGCAGCAAAAACATAGTCAGTATCAAAAGCGCTCCTTTTAATGTATGTCTGTCTGTCCATCTGTCTGCGGTGCTTTGCATCGACTCGCTCAAGGGATGGAGAGAGATGCAAGTCTTATCGCAGTGTCGTCACCGCAGTGGTACAAAGATAAGAGCTGCCTGCTGTTACTCACCCGGCATTCAACCTGTGTAGGGGATTGGAGCAGTTGTCCCGCTCCAAGAGCTGTTGCCTTCCGCAGAACAACACAGGTTCCGGAAAGACCGCAGCTCAAGCAAAATGGAAGAAATAAAAGAATATAATAAATCGACAGGGCAAATAGATATCGTTATTACTGCTGTCCCTTCAAGGAAACAGAGCGGGCTGGCGAAGAAGCTTCTCGTCGGATAGGCAGTAGATCGATGCGGCAACTAGTGACAGCTACTGCTGCTGCTAGGCAGAAGCTGTAGCGGGTAAACGAGATTTGAGGTACCGCTAGATAAGGGGCTCGGCCGCCTAGGAACGAGGGGCTATCGACGGCGACGAGGGGCTCGCGTCCAAGGTACTACTACGCAGGAATAGGTAGTAGTACGAAGAGATTATTGGCAAACGAGATATACGGAAGATGCAAGATGCAGTAATACGCTGGTTCGTGCAACAAAAGAAACAACTGGTTTTCTAAGGCTGGTATAAGTGAAAATGGCCGGTATGCAAGGAATGGCGCAGCCACAAGGTTCGTTTTTGGTTTTCGTGAGAATATGCGAAGTCTATCGTTGATATAGGAAAAGCAAGGACAAAGCAAATAGGTATCCGTTTCGTAGAGACCGGGTATTATTCAGAGCAAGGCTGGTTCGTCAAAGAGAAAGAGACTGAAGTGCTGTTTGAGCTTGTATTTGTTCGAGTTTTGTTTGTGTGCAGATGAATGTAAGTAAAAGAAGGATGATGGAGAGAAGGGCCGCTGTTGTTCAAGAGGACCTTGGGGGTGGCAGCTTTGATGAGCCGAAGGCTGCCCGCCAATTACAGCATACCGCACTGCGAGCTGGCGCGGTACGTGCAGGTACCTGCGCCTACTTTGTATGGCGACGGCCAGGGCGCTGTTGTCAATGACTTGATAACGCGGGGGGAGTAACCAGGTCCGCTGTACGGAGCAGCTGTTGGGGGGGCGTGATTCTGCGAGGGGGGGCGCAGAGGGGGGGGTGGGCGCTCCCCGTTGCTCCGGGCTTGTACAGAGCGGTACCGGCCGGTATTGGTCCGCACGTATCACAAGCTGCGGCGGTAGTGGCTCGCTCTCTGATCCTGTGGTCAGCGGCCACAGGGGCAACAGCGCTCGCGACACGCTAATCTCAGCTAGGCGGGCCAGCAGTCGGAGGGTTTCTAGGGGCGTCCAGCAACTGAACGTGTCAAGATCCAGCGCTTCCATGCCTCTTGGTAATCCCATGGATGGATGGCCCATGGACCAAGCCGCATGCACACAGAGCACATGTACTGTAGAGGTGCTGGGTGCATGTAAGAGTACCTGGGTACGATGGCACGGCCTAGTATCTGCTATCGCGGAGCCCTCCGTACAGGTACCAGTATGGACAGACGGCTCTTGTGTACATACAAGCCTCATCTCATCTCGTGTCTTTGATTACTGCTAGTAGACACCACTTAATGTAGGTACACTCAAGTAAGCTGCGTTGTGGCTAACCTTACTTCGAGGAGGTACACGCCGGTACCTCCAGGAATCCGCCTATCACAGCGCTGTTACTGGCTGGCTGCCACGCGGTACAGTGCCTATCGCTGACTGGCCCTGCGGCTTCGGGTTCTGGCGGCGCATTTAGAATGAGATGCCAGCCGCTTTCCCAACGGAAACCAAGAGGCGCCGCGCCATCTGCAGCGTGAATCGGCAAAGCAGCGTCGCAGTTTGGCGTTTTGTTTTTTCTGTGATTGATGTGATCGCATAGCAAGGCCCCGTGAATGCGCCTATTGGCTATTCCGTCTGTCCCGAGCAGAGGGATGATGTGCTGGTGTACCCAATTACGTAAGTACCGCTAGGTACCTACTAATAAGCGCGGTATAAGCTGCAGTGGCAGATCTCAAGAATTGAAGGGTCAATACCAACTACGTAAGGCACCTGTCAACCACTAGAGCATCGACGACAGCGCTCTAGGCATGCCTCAGCCACCTCACCAGACCAGACTGGTCCAGGCCAGTGACCGGCTCCGGCGCGTCATCCCCCATCATCCGCCGTGCCAAAATGACGTCCCCGCCGAAAAGGGATGAGCTTCTACCCCGGCAAATGACTAAGAAATGGCGGCTCTCCTTTCTGCTCCTCTTCCTTATCTGTGCCGCCGTGAGATTTCGCATTATCAGATGGGGGATAATGAGTGCTTTTGGCATACGGAATGCGTGCAGGTACCTCCTGACAGGCACGAGACACAAGCTACATACATACAAGGCGTTGCTGCAAGCCGATAAGCCTCTCCTTTGTCCTCGCCGTTCACAGCCGCAAGGAGCAGGCTGCGTATCAGCATGCAATAGACTGGCCCTGTTGCGCCACACTTTCTCACACCCCCTTCTCTCAGAAGCCTTGTACCACTTGGTACATGGTAGATGCGATACGTCCATCCATGGCCCTGGAATGGGCATCGATAGAAGCGCAGAGAAGAACATGGCTATTTTTATTACCTACTCCTCGCCATCAAAGGGACTAAGATGAAGTCGTTACCACCTAGTACCTATAGTGTATTGGCACTATTACCTGGATAGTGAACTACTAAGGAAATTAAAACGCTCCGTGACATGGTGTCAGGTGATAGGTGCCTCCTACGCCATGGACAGACTTCCCCCGTGGCAAAACAAACAGCTCGAAGCCATCTACTTAGCCCCTTCTGTTTATTTCCCTTCTTCTCGTCTTTGCCGCGTGTATCCAGAACAGCACAGAGTGCTAGCACAAACGACATCTCGTACTGTACCGAGAGCGTAATGCAAGGGACGGTGACGCTGCCGCGGGATCGCCACTGGGGGTGTGTGCGTGTGTGTCTGGGGAAGCTCTAGACAGGTTATGGACAGCAAACACGCAGGAACACGGCAAAAAGAGGGCGTCTAGAGCGGCATTTGCCCCTCTTCGTCTCATATCGTCATGTTCCATCATCGCTTTCCAAGATGGAGAGATTCACACTAGACTGCGGGACACTCCGTATCGAGCTCCCCCATTATCGTATCGCCCTTCGTCTCTGATAAGCCCGCTGTCTAGGAAGCATCCCGATAACCACAATCCATGGGGGCACTTCTTATCGGAGAGGCTTGCCCGCTGTAAGTGGCTTTTTGCAGATAAAAACGGCTGACAAACGTCAGCACGTAAAGTAAACATATGCAGCTCGGGGAATAACGCGGGATGAACTTGTCTGTAACGCGCTTATGGCTTTTTCTCACTTGAAACACCCCTTCGCGACATGAATAAAGCCCTCTTGGAAGCCGTGGATCGACGCATAATTGGGCAATTAATGTCACACGACTTATACACTAAGTAAAACGGAAGTAGGCGGGTAGTACTAGCAGCAGCTAGATACTGTATTGCCTCACATATACGAAGAGACACAGTATCACTACAACTTCATGGATTTCATGCAGGCCGCTATTTCATCATATACACAGAATACGCAGCAAATTTCCACTCTTCGTTGCCATCCTCATTTTGCACCTTTCTCACAGTCCCGTGGCCCGCCCATGCAACAGTGCTTGAGACGCCGTCTTTGGTCTTGTACGATACTTCGCCGAGAAGCATCAGCTCGCATTCCCGCTTGCTGTCCGCCGATTCAATAAACTGCCCCGGGAAGACCTTTCGGACTGTGTGGCTTCTCTCTTGTACCGCTGACCACATTCCCTCACGCATTGTGCGGATATCTGTTTGTTCCCGTCAGTAATTGGACTGAAATTGTTGGCGAATCTACCGCCATTTGTATGTTTCGATACGTCTCAATGGTCTATGAGAAAAGAAAAGAAAAGCGAAAATGAGAAGCGGGAAAAAAAAAACTGACCCTCTCGCCCAGTCGCCTTCGCAGGCCCAACAGCTATATGTGCATCTTTGGTGAACTGGTCGACCCACAGCTCATTCAACTCCTGCTTGTCGGATATCCTGTAGAAGTTGGTGATGAATGTCCGAATCTCGGGATCGGGAAGGCCACCGTGCACCGGGTACAGTGGGACGTATTGCGCACTGACTGAGCCAGACATCTCTTGTTCTCTTTCTCCTAACAATTTGTTGGTGGGTGCAAAATTGATGCAGTGTATTGATGGAGCGTGAACTTGATAAAGCTCAGAATGCCATTAACACTGGAGCTCTATATATCTCGGAATGGCTTCTTCTCGTTGGCCCAGCTGAAGTCTTGGTAATCAGGGCGGCTATGTCAGCAATACGGATGTAGCACCTCTGAACCCCACCAACCGGTTCATTCCGTCGGCGATATTTGAGCAATAATGCGCATACAGCATCACCGGCGGCGATAGCATCTTCGCTATGCTGAATACGTTTTAGAAGGAACGTGTATATTCTCATTTTGCGGTCCCTTACCCGCTTGTGGTCCTCTTCCAGCCGAAGAAGTCCGCATTCTGGCGGCAAGTTCCATAATGTCGGCTACGGTTCCGACGGATTTCCGGTTGCACAGTTCTCTTTCCCCATTCAAGCAGCGCTAGAGTAATACGGGCAGTCACTCGTCATATACGAACATCAATCATCACAGAATGCATTGTTTCAAAAAGAAAAAAGACAACGGGGGAAAGAAGATCCCCTCTTATTATGTTCTGATGGCTGCTTGAAAATGATACTCAGCCGCCAGCGCTCCGCCCTCCCTTGTATTCCGTCCCAAGTATGCCGTATCCCAAAGTCCTCATAACACCATGCTTCAAATCATGACGAGTACGTATAAACCGGTTGAAAAGAAAATAGAACAAAACAAAAAAGTTTATTTCTTCACCCCCCGGGCATTAATTTCTCCCTTCTCTCCAATATTGAGAAGTTTACGACAATCCGGGCAATACCACTTAGTCGTTCTCGCAGGGATTTCTGAAAGGCCTACGCATTCAAGATGGAACCATTCCTGTTTACAATTCTACTGCTTTGTCAGCGGATCTGTTTCTCTGGCAGGTACCTCCGCGGAGATGATCGCCGCTAGTAAGAGAGAGAGAAGGTCATAGAGTATAGACTTACATCGACGTTATCACACTGAATCATGGTACCAAAACTCACTCTGTTACACAAGCAGTACCGCGGTTCGTTGGGGTCAATGGGGTTTCCCTCATCGTCCACATCTTCCATCTCCTCCGTTACTTGACCTTTGTCTTTTTTGGTCGCACGAGCCTTCTTCTTCGGCGCCGCTTTCCGCTTGCCAACGGCGCTGTTACCACCGCTGCTAGTCGTACTCACAACACCAGGGGCTGGGCGCTTAGTGCGTTTGCTCGGCTGCTTAAGCTCAGGAACTGGTGTGTTGCGAGCCGTGCTGGCACGCCGAGATCTATCAACGGCCAACGACGGCTGCGGTTCTTGGCTGGCCGCCTTCCCTCGGGAGCCGGGCCGGCGAGGGAGCGACTCTGGGGCAGGCGTTAATCTGGGCGTGCCACCGCGTGACGAAGATTGCTTGGTGGAGATTTCAGGCGCTACCGATTGGTCTTGCGGCTGCTGAGGCGACGTGGACGCCGATAGCTGCTGTGATCGCTTCGCAGCCTCTCCCCGCGTCTCACGTTTACTCGCCTCTCGCCCGGGCAGCTCTCTAATCGCTGGCGGGGGAATCGGTGTGGTAGACATCCTTTGCTGCTCCGTCTTGGGGAGGGGCACAGGGGTTTCAAACGGAGCCTTAACAGGCGCAGGAGTGGTGACGGTAACCGTTCCTGTGCCATTGGCTAGATTAGAGCCTTCTGCTGGAGACGTTGCTGACCGAGTCGTGACGGAAGATTGTGGAGGAATTGGTATGGGGACGGGAGTCTCCGACTGGGGAACAGCTACACCAGATGTCGCTGTAGCTGGGGGCGCAGAGTTGTCGGAGGAGGCCGAGCTGCTCTGAGGTACCATGCCTGGCAGCGGTGGTGGGACCGGTGTCTCAGTCTTGGTGCGCTTTGCCGGTGGCCGCGATGACGATGGTGCTTCACCGCCTTCTATCGCCACTGATGATGGTCCTGTCGGTGTTCCTGCCGCCGCCGCCGTATCGCCGTTGGTCTCCCCTTCAGCCTCTCTCTTGCGCTTAGATCTGGAATTGTTTCGCGGTTTTGGCTGTGACCCCGGGCTCTTAGCAGTCTCGGGTGTCATGCTGGAAGTCGAACTGCCGCCCAGGAACAGCTTTGCTGCCTGTTGCATCTTTCTGGCAGACTCTTCTGCCTCTTCCGCCGCAAGCTTCGCCAGCTGCTCCCTCTTGAGCTTTTTCGCCTCATTGAGTTTCATTCCTCTGTTGCTGGTGGGCACCTCTGAGGCTGCTAACGAGTCGACGCTTATTGCACCGGCAGGCATTTGTCGAGTCCCAGACTCGTTATCAATAATTGGCGTTGGTACCGTCGCTTCAAACACTGCACCTTCTTCCTCTGCCTTCTTCTTCGCCTCCCTATAGGCATCCGGTCCACGGCCGAGAGCTTTTAGTTCCCGTGCAATCATTGTCTCGCTGGGAGTCCACGTAGCGTTCTTCTTCATCCGTTTCCTTAGCTTGGCCAACTCGTACTGCGTCAACTGAAGCCATGGCGCATCAGGGCTGCCGATAACGGCATTCTCTGGTGGAGGATTAAGCAGCGCAGCGGCATTCGCAGCTGCCGCAGCACTCAAAGCAGGCGTAGCATATTGTCCGCGTGAAGAACGGCCTGAAGACTTTTGGCTCTTGTTGCTAACCAGCTTGATCCGAGGCGTCGGAGCTTGAATTCTGCGGTTCATTACCGGCGCTTCGGACTCCTCATCAGAGCTTATATCGCTATCATCGCTAAAGGTATCGTATTCAATTTCGTACGGCGCCAGAACCTCTCCAGGAACTGTAATTCGGGGCACTCGAGACCGTCGCACTTTCTGTCCATCTTCCCCCGTAGCTCTGACTGTCAGCTTCGCTCTAGTCATTTGAGGAGATCTCGGCTCGGCAGGGGTCTGCTCTTCCGTGGGATAGTTTTCCATCATCGTCTTAAGCTTAGATAGGAGCGCCGTCGCCTTGTTGTAATGACGGTTCACATTTTCTGCCATCCTCATTGCCTCTGCGTGGGCAAAGATCCTCGAATCCAGGGCTTGGTTTAAATGTTCCGAAATATCAGCACGCAGCTGCACCGGAGATGGGCGCTCATGTGTCGGCACGCCGGGGAGCTGCCCCCATAATGTCGTCAGGTCGTCGACCTTGTGCGATGCATCTGCATATCTCTCATCCAATTTGCCGATCAACGTCAGGGAGCGAACCATGTCGGCAGGAAGGTATTCCGTGAAGTCGAGGAAGTCGGTAACGGTCGTCTGCGCATCGGGGTCTGCGCGAGCCGTGAGAACACTGCTCACCGGCCCCATGGAAGGGCCTTCAGCAAGTTCAAAGGTCGCAGTCTTGGTCTTTGGAGAGACAACATCCTCGTTGTCGATGTCGGCTTGGGGGGCAGCGGGTTCAGCTGGAGTTGCCATGTTTGGCAGCGCGGCTCAGCACCGGTGTCGCGCGCCGCAGATTCCCAGCTGGCGCTGGGGCAGGTCAAAGTTGTCAAGCTGATGATATTCGCACTCAAGGGCGTCCATTGGGAGGCGCCTTTTTTGGCCGAGGCGTGTCACGACTTGCTAAAACCGCGTTGCGATGGCTAGCTTCGCCTTGGCTCCAATCTGGAGACTGGAGGCTCCGTGCTCAGGGAGAAAACAGCCCGTGCGCCGCGAGGTACTGCTCTGTATTATGTAACCAGCCAGAGCCTATCGCTGAGCAGGATGAGTCATCGGCTCTTCCCGCTGCACCAGAGCCATCCCGCAGCTGCTTCTGCGACAGCTTCTGGCTTCAAAGAAAACGTGCTTGTTAAATGCAAAGCCCTCTCAATAGCACTGGCATGCCGCATTGCAATCAACAGCGCGTTGGCTACGCCACTGTTGATCTACGGCCTCAACGGCCTTTCCAGCAGCTCGACATGCCTACTCGGGACATGCCGCGGTCATCATCTGCAGTGACCTTGCATACGCGCGGGTCGGTAATTTTGCTGCTGACGCGGCAATCTCAATAAGATCCTAGTTTGTGCGATCACCCTATTTTATTGAGCTTTTTTTTTTAAGATGTTCTGCATATTAGAGAGATGCTCTTCTCGAAAAAGCTATGCCTAGCAACTGGACTCCAAAAATCATATTCCACAAAATACAATAACAACCATGCCAACCACCCATCTATAGTATTACCTTTTATTTGGCCTTCTTCCCAAGTGGGTTCGGAGGCTCTCTCATTTCAGAGCTGGAGACAGACAAAGGTACCTCATATACTGGATGCGAAATAGACGCATCCACCAGGATATTACTTATTTCCGTTCATTCACCAATCCCAATCTGCTTCCGAGTCCCGCATCAGCTTGGCCCCCGCAATTTCTTCAGATTCTTCTGCGAGATAGGCGGAATCTGGCCCAATGAGAGTCAATGAGCCGTACAGAACCAGACGTCTGCATTTTCTGTGGTTGTCAAGTCAGCTTGTGGCTCATTCTTGGCGCTTGGGAATCAATCTTACAGGAAGCCAATGATGATCAAGTTCCCCCAAATCTCGAGCTCTACCCCCTCCAGGGTGCCCTCGACCCTCAGCTTTCCATATCCGATGATCTTGTCACTGTGTTGAATTTCTGTTAGCGACTGGATAATGTCTGCGCGTGCATACTCAGGTGGCTACTCACCCGCAGGCTAGGTAACCGTTTACCAAGATATTGCCGTATGCCTTGATTTGTCCCCTTTTTTGGACACCAGAGTCAGCTTTATTGATTATACTATTTCTCTTTCGATCCACACGCCCCGTCTCTCTTGCCCCTTTGATCAGCATGGCAACTTACTGGCAACTTATCTCCCCCCTAGAAGTGATATTGCCATAGGCATCGATATTTCCTCGGACGGAGATGTTTCCCTGGAGGTTGACTCCGCGTCCTGACTCTATCGAGCCAGTCACCTCAAGCGGGCCTTGGGCATTGATTTCTTCATCGCTCTTCATACTCCTGCACCTTTTAAGGTTTCTGGGCGCCGTGTATCCTGACGTCGACCCAGAAGCATAGTACTCGGACATGGCCGTTAAAGGTCAACTGAATAATCCCCCTTTAGAGCAAGACACGAGAGGGCTATACAAGGCCAAGAGTAATCTTAAATTTAGGGTATTGGAAGCTTAGTGCTCACGCTCTTTGTTTGGCGATAGCCGAATAGAAATCTGTCAACGATAGGTGTCTTGACAAATACGGCAGTTGGAAGGCCAGATCGTGGGCATCTTATACGCTCAAGTCGGATAGCGTGTAACTGGTGTTCAACAAGGCTCCCGTGCCGGAATGTGGATGTTACTTCTCCCAAACGCTGGATGAACGCAGCAATGGACGCAGCCCTTGAGGACGAAGCAGCCCGAAGCAGTCAGAAGGTCCAAGGCTGCTGTGATGTGTCTCCGCCGTCGCCTGATACACCCCTGCAGCACCAGTCATATCTGTTCAGCTCACCGTTTTGGATGAACAGCTGAACAGGTAAGAGTGACGATTCCTGCCTTGTTCGCCGTCTTGTGTCTCTCGTCTGTCTCTCCGCCTTACGACGCCCTTGTCATGAGAGAGCTCGATATGACGCGAGCTGCACGAACTGTGTGACTGCTCACCCTCCCCCAGCTCGATAGCGTCTCTGAATCAAACAGCCTGGCAATATTGAGCCAGGTAGGGCGTTCACAAAGCAATTATTGGAATCCTCAGGATAGTCGGACTCCGCAGGAGGGGTGGCCTAGGAAGAGGAGGCGGTTGCAGAGCGAACGGTGGAGAAAAGACGAAGGAATCAAAGCCTGCAAACCTGGCAAGGTCTTCGGTGCTTGGTGTAAGTGACGGGGTTGCTGCCACGGGGACGAACACCCAGCAAGAGGTGGCATCCGGTTCTGTCTGAATCCTTAAGCCAAGATCCTCGCCTGGTCTTTTTATGGAGCCCGTCTAACGGGTATACGGAGTAATACGTGCTAATCTCGGTCCCCAGTGCAACTTTTTTTTTCTCCTCCTCTTCTCTCGTTTCCCCTCTCCATCTTGACTAACAAATAAAACCCCTCAATCCCTGCTCCATGTTGAGGATTTCCCCCTCTCTCTGAGACAGAAAGCAAAGGGACCACATAGGCAGCGGGCCCTTCTCGAGCTTGCGGGCTAAGCAGTGGTTGAGCGATCTCATCAGGGCGTTGGAGAGAGGCACACTAGCAGGTCGGGCTACGTCTCCATCGAGATGCCAACTATAAGCGGTGCTACACAAGGTGGCAGGCTGCTCGCATGGCCAGAACCCGAAGCTCAGGTTCTTGCCCCCCTTCCCCCCCTTCCTAGAGCTTAGCCCTACCGGGTTCAGCGATCAATCTTGCGTGTCCGTTCCCGTTTTTTCCAGCCATTTCACACGTGCAATATATGCAGAGGCCATGCGGCCGACCCCATGCAAACCTGGATCTGTGCTAGTTTCAGCTCTGGCCCAATATAGAAGCACAGTTTGCCTATTTGGGGGCCGTTTTCTCGGGGGTGCGTCACTGGCTAGGCGGACAATCACTTTTACTTCTCGGTGACCCAGTTAACATCCCGCAAACCCGGTCTGCCTCTCCCGGGCACGGATAAGCCAAAACTGGGCGTTCGCAGCCTCATCTATCGCCGACGGGCTCCCTTCTGCGCTCTGAGTGACCCCCGCCGAGGCCGATGATGATGGCATTAATAATGCCAATAAATGTCCGTGTCGTATTATTATCGCATTATATCGTTTTATTCCCTTCCTGTGAGGCTGAAAAAAAAAAAGAGAGAGAGAGAAAGAGAGAGAACAAAGATAGAGAAGAGAGATTAGCTTATATTACTGTCCAACCTGTTTCCTAACCAGTCGAGCTATACGATACACTTCCCGTGCCGCGATTGACGCCATCTAGGACTGGCCCATACGCCGTTTGCTATACGGATACGTAGTAGTATATAGGTAATATATACAATCCCGGGATCGGCATTCCATCCGCCTTGCCGGCTGCTTACGCCTACGATGTGGCATCTCTGTCTCAGTTGCAGATACGACCTCACAGTCTGAATCACCCACTCCCTTTGACAGACGAAGCTCCATGAGTATTAGCCCCGTTCTCAGGCAAGGCGTTCAAGACCAAAAAAAAAATGAGGGGTGGCTATTTAGTTGGTGGCAGCCTTCCATTGTTCAATCTTTTAGCCGGAGCGCACTCCGGAGAGTAATAGGAATAGTCGGGCGCCTTCTTCTCACGCGGTCCCATCTCTATATGCATGGTGTTGCCGGCTTACTCACCTCCTTATACTCATTCGCGTACACTACTCTAAGGTAGGTACTAGTCATCCATCATGACATCCTCGCTACCTAAAAAATGACCAAACAAGATGATTTACTTTATCATGAGTTTTTTTATTCTTGATTATCTCACCCTCCAAATTTCTGCATTTTTTTGCGTCATTCATCCCCCATCCACTACAGTTGCCTATTGGCATTTGCTTTTCTCATCCTTTTTTTACGCCCAGCCTATCTGGACAAACAAGATACATCACATACCACATGACCTCACTTACTACCCTGAACCTAGCTGTTTCCCCAATGCTGCAACCAAAAAAAGTAAAGAGAATACATACAGTAATAACCAAAATCCGATAGCGCGTTTCACCAATTATCCCATGTAAATACCAAAGAGGAAAAAAGTACAAGAAAAGAAAGAGAAAAAGAGAAGAGAGAAAAAAAAAAAATAGAAAGCAAAGCAAACAGATATCCAGACACCACCTAGGCAAAAAAAGGAGGAGGTACAGTACTGATACAACATTAGACAAACTCAAAGGGGCAAGAGAGTAAAGGCATAGACAAGCGTTGCCTACATCTCACCTGTCTGCCTAGCACCTCCAGCTACCCAAAATTCTGCCTACCAAGTCTCATTGCAGAGAGGGTTCGAACGCTTTTTAATCGCGTCCCACAAATCCCAGTCCTACGCCTGTGCATAGAGCTGCAAACACCCACACGGCGGCATATGCAGCAGCCCCGGTCTGCTCAACGCCAGGGATGGTCATGGCGCAAGAGAGATACGTGTTGACACCCGTGACCAGCAGAGTCACCGCTGTGCGTAGAATGGCAACCTTGGCCTTGGTAGTATAGCCCCAGAAGTTCCACCACACAGTCTCTCTAAGGCTGGCCTCAACGGGGTCGAAGTTGGTGACGCGCTCGTCTTCCTTTGTCTTGCCAGCCGTGGCAAATGGCGGGAAGATGAAGGTGCTCGCAGCGGCGCCGAAAAGCAGCGTCACGGGCAGCACGGTAGCGTAAGACGCCGCGTACGCAGGCTCGATGCTGGGGATGCCTTCGAAGTGCAGGACAAAGATCTTAGGCAGCAGGAAACGCAGCGACAGGACCAGAATGACGGTGTATATGCTCGTTGAGAGGCCCGTGGTGAGTAGCTGCTGAGGGAAGCCGATGAGCTCGCGGTTAGGCAGCTTCGAAGATGGCTTGTGGACAGCCGAAAAAGGTCGCAAAAGAGAAAAGGGAACCGACGCAGAGACGACGTCCACGGCGAGGGCAGCAATGGCGGTTTTCGGACTGAGGTTGTAAAACGCAAACAAAAGGTAGATCTAGAGGATTACACATCAGCACAACTCCCAGTGCAGCAAGAGAGAGCAGAAGATGCCAAGTAATTATACATACCGCCGGTCCATGGGACAGGAAATCCATCATGGCAACATCCAAACCGTCTAGTCCGCCGAACCAGCTCAGCGCAAGCTCGAATCTAAGCGGCCACCATTCGTTAGCATAGGAAAAGGGAACAAACATCCAACAGCAGCAAGGAACTTACACCCTCCAGCCAGCAAGAATATAGATCTCCTCTGGCGTCTCCTGGCTTCGGCTCACAGTCGCCAACTCCCCGTTCGTCAACTCAGCCACCACGCTGTATCCAAGACTCGCCGTGATGAAGCTGATGCCCGCCACCAGTGGGAACACCACCAACGTCGGGATCCTAGCCGAGCGCGCCGCCTTTGAGGGGAATTCTCCCTCTCCATCCTTGGCAGGAGTAGCGGCGACGACATCATCGACATCATCAGCGCCACCGCGACGCTTCGGCGTTGTCTTTCCGACAGCCTTGCTGTCACTTGGCTTCTCCGGTGTAACCGTATTATCAATCACATCTTCTGCGCCCTCATTGCCTAGCGCTGCTCGCGCAGCCTCGCCTCTGGGCGCTCGCCGTAACGACGGCATCTTGTTCTGCTAAGGAGAGGGAGGTGGACAGGGTCGTGGTGGCAGTGGCAGTAGAAAGCTATCCCGGCTTGGCGGCCGAGCGTTATTCCGAAAGAGGGCGCGCGTCTTCCTAAGATTGACCGAGTTTTCTGAGCAAGTCGTCGCAGTTATAGCGGGAATTTGTCGCGGATTGAATGTTAAGCGCTGCAAACAAGAACACTTTGTGTGTTTGTTGAGAGAGGGTTCGGAAGCTCTGCCCGCGCCCGGCAGCTGTGGGGAAACGTGACGTTAACGTCGCTGGGGAAACAAACCTTCGACTGCCAGGTCCCCGCAATTTCTGGATGGAGCTCTCATCCCAGCTAGAGCTCAATTTCTGCGCTGCTAGGGTCTACATCAAATTTTTCTTCCACATCATTCACCGCGAAGGTCGAGAAAATTCATTCTCATCATGGCCGCTGCAGAATTGGATCGCATGGCATTCACCGGTTAGCTGTTGCTTGTTGGCTAGATTTAGTCCATCTTTTGGCAGTCATTCAAGAAAACAGAAATAATGCATTAACATTGTCACTGTGCACGCGTGCTTCCTGTACCATGGCATTGACTTCTGTGATGGTGATGTCTTTTTTTTTTTCTCTTATCTCTTCTTTAAACGTCATGTTTTTATTCAGAATTTATTCGAGTGTACGCTCGACGCCTCGTTGAATCCTCACTTTAACCTCGTGGAGAAGCAATCTCATTCCAGACATCCAGCACACAGCTCGCGTCCAGACAGGCCCTCCACTCCTTGGTGCTGAAGATTCGACAGCGGAGCAGAACCACCCCCAATACAGTTCCATCGAGTATATCGTTGTACAAAAGAAAGGTCGCGCCGATTTCCTTCCCATAGGTGATATCCATAATTCATTCCAGAGCAATCTTACTCCGGGGGTCACATTAATATATATAAACAAAAGAAGCGTCAATGATTCGAAGTCCCAAGAGAATTGCTCCGTCCCATATCCAATAAGTTATTCCTCCATGCGGCCAAAAACTCCGTCGTCATCTTCGTCGCTGCGGGCGCGAGACCGCATGTCGAAATCGTCTTCGCTGTCCTCCATCTTGACGTCTTCACTTCCGCGACGCATCTCACCACGGGTGAAGCTTTCTGGCTGTCTGCTGGGGTAGCTGTTGATGAAGCCGGTGCTTACAAAGGAGGCAGCTTGGTCCAAAAATTGAGCTGGGACGGGAGGCACAGGTGGCGCGTCCTCAGCAAGTGTTGTTACAACGTTTCGCGAGCCGCTGTTGCTGCCAAAGCTGCAGCTCAATAACTCGACAGCGGCGGCCAATTCATGATCGTCCTCGCCAATCATAGCATCTGGTCGCACATCGATGCTGCCACTGCGAACATGGTCGAATCCGTTTACGTTGGGGATGCTGCCGCGGATAAGAGGGTTCTGCGGCTGCGGGGACTGGAAGCTTCGTGAAAATACGCTGCCAGAGCTAAAGCGCTTCTCACGATATGCGGTGGTATCGAAGGTAGGGCCATCCTCGGCGGTCGGCGGTGGGGTAGTATCGGCGGAACTCCGACCATCAGCTTGCTCCGAGTAGCCTGAGGCAGCGGGCGATGCCGTCTCCGGCTCGCTCGCGAAGTCTCTGGCAGAGTCTGGAGGAGTGACTGATCTCTCGTCGGGGTTGCCGTTCATAGCTACCAAGACAGATGCTGCTTCAAGCAGTTGCACCTGCTGGTGCTTTGAGATGAGCAACTTGGAGGTGTAGGACCACTCAGGAGTGTGTTCCCATCTAGCCAACGAGTCAACAAATGAAACCCAAACCACACACATGTTTGCCGACATAAAGAAGGGGAGACGGGGAAAGGGAATGCAAGGGACGCCAAAGGTAAGCCGGAGATGAGAGGTAAGACGACGCTGCACCCAAAACCTAGGCAAGTACACATATCACATGGCATAGAGGGGAGGGAGACCAACAGGTGCTTCGTCAAACAGCTGCTGTGCTTGTAGCCTTTGCCGCAAGTTTCGCAGCGAACTTCTACGCGGTTGCTCTTCTTGCCATCCTTGGTAAGAGGTTGACCGTCACTGGCTCGTCTTATGCGGGCTTGGTCGAATTTGGCGGCTGCCTCATCGCCTGAAAGCTCGTTGGACTCGTCGTCGATGGCGCTCTCTTGGGCTTCTCGCTTCGCATCCAGCAGCGCTGATTTGTTGGGCAGGCTGGCAGGTGGTGAGGGCAGGCTGTCAATCAGGCCAGCCCGGGCGGTGGTGTGCTTGGTGATGGTGTTCCGCCTGCCCCCGCTTGCAATCGGAATAGCGCCGCCCTGCTCGCTCTCTCGAATCGCGGCGGCCAGAGCAGCTACATTGGCGCCCGGAGTGGTGATTGACTTTCGGCGAGTTATTCGGTGTGTCGGATTGAGGGCACCGGCGAGGAGGGAGTGCGAGTGCGAGTTGGTTCGGGCGTGGGACTGGCGGCCGGGGAGGGCCGAGGATGCGGAGCTGGACATGGGAGAACGCTGGTGCGTCAATGGCCTCGTGGAAGGCTGCATCTCCTGCGGACGGACAACGATGTCAGCAAAAAGTGAAGCCTCGCCAGCGCAGGGACAAGCCGGATCAGCGGCTCCAAGCCGGCAACGGAATCATCTCATACTTTTGAGGAGGCCATTGCGAAGCGGGCTTGAAGGATTGAGGGATGGACGAGACGCTGGACCGTTGCGGGCTCAGCAGCAACGCTTTCGATCGTAGAGGATGTCCAAAACAGAGAATGTCAAGCTTGACAAGCTGATTATTTTATTTATTATTGGTATCCAGCACGTGTAGGTGTTGAGGTGAGAGAAGAAAAAAGTTAGGGAAAAAAAAGCCAGGATCTTGGTGCAAGTGGTGAGAACGAGAAATAATTATTTTGGGAGGAGCAATACGGCGCCATGGCAAGGGAGTGTGTGAGTGTGTGTAGATGCGGCACGGCGGGGGCGCGTGTATTAGCACTGGCATTAGTAGGAGTAGCAGTACTTGTACGGAGGAGGACAAGCCCAGGTATGAGTATCAGCGGTACCTGGTACGGAGTACATTAGGAGCGAGAATACGGAGTACGGAGCAGGTACCGCGCACGCCACCAGAGGGAGGTCGGTACGGAGAGGCACTCGTTGCTGCAAAAACACAGTACAGAGTACGAGGAATGATACATGAGACAAGGCACGTCCAGAGCACAGACAGAGTAAATAAAGGGACACATTTCATTCACTCTTTTAATCTGCGCGCTCCCTCTCCTTGTTCTCTCTCTTCTCTTTCTTCCTTTTAGTTGCAATCAATCAGAGCACCCCCTCCGGTACTCTGCTTGTACCTGGCCGCGCTTCAGTCAGGAGAGCCAGCCAAAGCAAGGCACCGCACCGCACCGGCGGCCGGACCCAGTCAGTTCTGCACCACACTGTGGCCGTTATTGCCTGTGCAAACCGCCCAAACGTTCAGCCCGTGGGGCGCAGCATCAAATGGCTGGTGAGGGCCACCGCAGCCCAGGCAGGCACCTCGAGCGCCGGGCCTGGTTGGCCGTGCTTCCAGTGGCTTCCACAGCGATGGGTCGCCTCTCCATTTATTCCATTTTTTTTGTTCCTCTTGTCCCCTCCAGTGCCAACACTTGTGTCTTGTCCGTGCAAGTCGCAGTCGCGCGCGCCCGAAGGTGGGGTGTAGCCAAGGTCTGACTGGGCTATTGGCCCGCTGACCCGGGTTGATCACCAGGTCGAATGGAGAGGCCGTAAAGGGGGATGCTGGAGGCTTCTGAAGGAGTAATTGGAGGGCTGAGGTCGGAAAGGGGGGGGTGCAGCGATAAAAGCGTACAGTGCCGATAAACTTCCCTCCCCAGGGCTGGCTGGATGGATGTTTGTAGGAGGCCTGTAATTGTCGGTGCCAGTAATTTCCATCTGCCATGTCCCATTGCCTACCAAGGTACCTACTCTATCTTTGACGAGATACCTGCCGCTATACACAAGAGACAAGAGGCCAGCGCTGTACTGGTACGTGCAGGGAGAGGCCAGCACCAACTAAGCCTGGCGTCCCCAATACGGAGCACCAGCCAGCTCATCAGCGTGGGAGCCGAGTGGGTTGTTTGGGCTTACGTACTGATACGTCCTAAAAAGAGCCCTGGGACGCTGATGGTGCCAGCCAGCGTGTCGCCCTGTCATATCATGTCAAGCCCTATCATGCTCCCTTGTTCTCTGTATGAGCCCCTGTAAAAACCCCGTAAAGGGATGGGAGTTTGCCTCCTATCGAGGCCATGGCTGAGCGTAGAAATTCTGGAACAAAAGTTGGGTTGGGGGAGGAAAGATTGGTTCTACTACCTACCTACTAGGCAGTACCTAAGGTAGGCAGTACTTCTAGGTAGCACATGGCTTCCGACAAGACTACTTTGCATGCACGCACAATCAGCGGACGGCCAATGTACCTCCTTGAATACGCCTCTACATCGGATGCTACACCAGAACTTGAATGCCAGATGGCCACTGCAATTCGCGCTAGAATTGCGAACTACAATGCTAATTACACAGTAGTATTTCTATAGCAGCGAACCGGTCCCTCCTCATCCGCCATTAGTGTGCGCGTTGGGACTCACATGACGAACGCCAGCCCAGTTCTCGCACGGAGGCACCTGATTCAGTCAAGGAGGGGGTGGGCTGACGAAGGAACGACGTTGAAATGAAATGGCGACTTGGGATTACAGACGAGTACGACTCAATTCATCAAAAAACCGCCATCCCGATCGCGGGTTAGTGCAGGCAAAAGGGCAGTAACTGCGCAAGTAGCACAGCATCAATTTACTCCGCAGTATCGCGTGCCCGGGCGGAAGCAAACAGCGGTAGTATAGCTAATCAATATTACTACTTCGTCGCATGAGTATATCGAGCTATCATGATTTCAGTCCAGCGAGCAGCGAATGGTGGCCATCTCTGCTGCAAACTGGCTCGATTGGCGAGAATGCATGGTGAAATTAATTGCATTGAGGAGGGGGCAATTGGTCTCTCTTTTTTTTTTTTTTTTTCCTAATCTCATGTACTTGGTGTACTTGCAATCAATTGCTCACACCCCTCCGATGCAGGCGAACCGAGGGGTGAGTAATTCAGCTGAAAAAGAAAAGGGCAAAAAAAAAAGAGAAAATTGAAGAAAAATCGCTATCACTTTTCAGCTCCCTCGCTTGTACTATCGGCTAGGATCATGGGTTAAACCAGGCAAGTAGACATTGGCGTCGACAACATTAACACTGGCAATTGGCAATTGATAAGAGCCCCAGCCCTATCTCCACGAAACCGGAGCCTGGTATGACTGCGAATGACTTGATTGCGCCAAACTGCACCGCAACTGAATCGCTCCATCGTCGATAACTGCGCCGGCCTCGATTCTCGCAAGGCCGAAGTGGATCAACTTCCCCCCGAGGCCCCGTTTTCCACCCCCGCAACGTGACTCCGCCAGGCCTCGCTTTCCGTGTATTTACAGAGCTAAAAAGCCATCCGTCGATCTGCTAACAAGCCCATCTCATCTCGCTATATTGCGCCTGTTATCTCGAGGGGCAAATTAGACGAGGAAACAGAAGTACAGGACGGGGCTTTGGCTTTGCGGCCGAATGCGGCTTGGATGAGGGGTTCCCGAAGCGGGGGAGGGGGGGAATAAGTCTTGGACAGCACACAAAGACTCAGAGTCTGTTGGGAACCGACAAGGTGCGTCTGCCGACAGAGCTACGGAGCAGCAGCAATGCTAATATTCTATGAGCTATTAGGTAGTAATACGTATAGCAGCATGCTCATACGTGTCAATTGGATAGATACGAGGTGCTACGGCCCTCTTACACGCAGGTTCTAGAGGGACAAATGCATATCCGAACCAATCTTTCCCCATCGAGTTTCCACAACAGCTTTGCCATTTCCAGGCAAACGAGGACGACAACTGCACAACAGAAATCGGCTAAATACGGCTGGTCCGGGGAATCGTTAAGCATAAGGCCAGTACACGGAGGAGGCGTAGTAGAAGAGGGAGGCCCCGGATTACAGTCAGCGCCAGTACATTCAAGTACAAATTTCAAGACAAGTGGTAGGAGTCAGAGCTTCGTTAGGTTCTTTGTCATCAGGTATATACATACATACAGGCAGCCTGTTTGATGGAGACGCTGTGGATATCATGGAGCAGACATGGAGACATGGAGCTGGGAATGGGGTAGCACTTCGAACGGAGTCAATTGGAATGGGCTTGCCAACGGATTATAGGGCAAGGTAGGAAAGACAAGGAAAAGGACGAGAGCAACAACAAAGGAAAGGAAAAAAAAAAAAAAAAAAAAAAAAAAAAGCTAACCCCTGGCACAGGAATCTCGGAACACAAAAAAGAATCAAAAAAGAAAAAAAGGGACTGTAAGGGCCAAAAAGTCAAAAGTCAAAAATCAGACCACCACCACGAACAGCCAGCCACCACGAAATAGAATCGCCAGCGGTCACTTCTCTCCGAGAGTCCCCTACGCCTCATCATCCAGGAACCGGCGAAGCTAACTGGAGTACGCTTTCTCTGGCGGTTAGAATCTCCCACAACCAAAAGTCGTCGGCTGCACAGTGCTTCTAAATTTTAGTATTCACCTAGTATCAATCCACACACACACATACACCATCAGCCATGGCCACACCCCCCGGCCGTGCGCTTACGCAGGTCACGACTTCCGGCAGCGACTAGGGCAATCCGCCCATGGCACCATCGCAGGCACATCTAGTGGCCTCAGCAAACCACATTCGCCGAGCCGTGAACCTGCCGTCCGTCTTAGCTTCGGCACAAATGCATATAACATGTGCTCTGCAGCACTGTGCAGCAGCCGGTTTCCTAATGCAGGCAGCTGTGATATAGATAAGGGCAAACGAGGCCTCCATGCAAAATACACAAACACCATGAGAAAAATTTTCTTGCTTTCTTATGCTTTCTGGGCGTAGACTCAGGCGGCTAAGAAGACGATGATTGATGCCTATGATTGGGTATCTATTTTCAGCAGGCTTTGCTCTACTCCCGTCTGGGTGCCTAACTGAACGCCCCCAGCTTGGTTATAGATATATGGATCCCGACGTTCGGCTATACGCTTTAAGTAGCCATCCCAACGCCAACGCACTGCTGGCTTACCATCAATGCACTCAATTGGAACCTGTAATTGCAAGTGCAATTGGACGATGCCATCTCGAAAGGTTGAAAGGATGATGAAAAAATTTTCTCTGTGCATTTATACTTGAAACGTGTAGCCATTGTGGCGAAGGATGCCCAACTTCAACCTCGGATGATGGACAGACCACACTGACAGGGCATCGGGTGGTGGCAGAGGCAGATCCTCCAGTTGATCGCCTTACGGGGCGTGGCAGCCGGATACCTTTGGCGTCTATCGACTTAGACCGATGTGCCTGAACATCAACGACGAGCCGGCCTTGAGAAAACCTCCTAGCTAGAGAAGGTCGGTCTCTTGACGATCAATTCCGAGGCGCACGAGCCGAGCCGACTTCTCAGAACTGGTGGAGGTTAGAAAAATAAAGGCGTCACTCGCAGCCTCCTCCTCGTAACGTGCTTCTACTCTGTTTTGGGGTTTGTTCTCATGAGATTTGGCTAATCGATGGCTCTGTCAATGCCCATGACCCTCCTTTCTTCTGATAACTGATGCCTTCTCCTGCTGAAACACAGCGTCAGATGAATACGCCATACTGTCCCAGTGCCTTCCAGCAGTAGCCATGCGCAGAACCTCTTTTACACCACGGGAAGACACCATACTACCACTGTTTTCGCAACGAATGTTTGCTTGTGTTCTCCCAAAATTAGACTATGCGTCGTGGTGATTGCGTGCGCTGCACGTTCCGACCAACATTTCTTCAACGGCCGCTTGGTGGCTGATCGGTAACCAATCGGAGACTGCATTTCAACTCCCAAGCGCCCCCAATCATTCTGTCTCGTGCGGGCGGCGACGATCATTGGGCTGTGAACCAGCCTCAACGCTCTCCTCTTGATCCTTGCATCGGGATCAATTGAGCAAACGAAAATAAAAAGGAAAAGAAGGGCTTGGGTATCTCGCCTAAAGCGCACGCCTCACCACCTATAATCAATCAATTACTCATGGCGCGCTTTTTTATATATACGCTTCGAAAGAGGATGTGCTACCCAGAGGTACTTAGTCTAGACTTCGCCAATGATGTACGCATGTCACGTCGTACAAAATGCACGCTCTATAAAGGTCGGCGCCAACATGGGCAACTATCGGCAGCCTGAATCAAGCAATTGGCATGTAGGCAGAAAGCTCGTGCGGCCGAGGCCCGTGAAGTTGTCTCTGGCATAAACACCCATCTCCTCATCTGCACGCAGCGTCTTAGACTTTGTCGTATAGAAAACCGTAACGATATCAATGCTCCATACTGCGCCCCCTGCCAGCATGTCTTTCTTTATGTAATGATGCCCAAGTTCGAGACAATGCAGCTGCTCTTCATGGAACTTTTTTGTCATTTCGATGCATGGTTTTCATGGCTACACTCCTCTCGCTGTTCCAGTACAATAGCATCATACGCCGTGCGTAAAGATGGCTGAGCTGCTCCATCAATAACACAGTGCGCAAATTCGTCACCAAAGGTACTGACTTTCGGCGGTTCGCACTGGATTACGAAAGTGCCGCTTACATCGAGTCCGTTAATACTATGGGGCTCGAGTCTGACGTTGCCTCGAACGTTTTTCCGCATCTTGAAACGGATCGCGGCTTTTACTCTGACGCTGGCGCGGCGTATGATCGTCTTTCGTTCTCATTTGTGGCCTCTCGGAGGGAGCGGAGGCCTTCCCCAGTTGCCCATGAATCAGTATCATATACAAAGTGTCCACCCCTGCGACTTTCACTTCAACAAAGTAGAATTGGTGTTTGCATTAGATGATTCCATGGAAGCCGAGCAAGGTTCGGAGGCGCAGGCACGGCTATAGGCTCGTGAGCGGCAGCCGTCCGCCACTTCCGGATGGGTGCACGGATATGTGCCTTAGTGCTTCGATGCCGAGGGGGTGTTTCTCATTTGAGATCTCGGAATACGGCGGCTCTCTTGAGTTTTGAGATCGGTTTGATTTATCAGAATGGTCCCCCATCTCTGCGGCCGCTTCTCTACTGCCTATACCGCAATCCATTTGTCGAGGCATGAACAGAAGGGAAAGAATTACGATGAAAATAAGATGAAAAAAGATGCCTACCAAGCATTTGGCAGCAATCAATTGTTAAGACCACAAAGACGAGATATTCCTTGATGACAGTTAGCTGTTTCAAAAAGCTGTGGATAGGGCTTGATAATCCACATGGCCGCTAGCCACAAGCTCTGTACCTACAGCTGTCATATTTTCACGAGGCTTGGTGGTTGGCTCCGGGATCACGATTCACCTGTCGATCACATACGTTTTCTTCCTGCAGATCAAACTTTTCATTCGGCTAGGGGGTGAATCCAAGGGGGTAAAAAAAAAAGAAGAAAAAAAAAAAGAGAGAGCAGACAAAAAGTTTCTAAACACGGCATACTACTCTCAACATAGTTGCCTTTTTTGGGGCTTTCTTTCACCTACGTCATTCCAAGTATCCACCAAATTTTTTTCCCGTGACGTCAGCGAAGCCTCTTTTTTAGCATCACGCCCTGACCGGGGCAACCTTAAAAAAACCTGCTCGGAGCTTTTTTCTTTTTCAAAAGTACGTGTACGTAATTTCTCAAAGAAAGGAAGAGCGAGAAAAAAACACGAACCCGCTATTATCTACTTTTGAGGGAGTTTCTTTTTTTGTTGCCCTAATCCCATCCATCCTACACGCCCCTCCCTTCTTTTATACCCCTTTGGCAAAAGACCTCTTGTCCTTATTGCTCAAGTGGTACTTTTAAGATATGCCTCAAGAGGTAGACACTCTGAGCAAAGTTGGGCGCGGCGGAGCAGGCAACTATGTTTCCTCAAAGCAAGCTGCGGAGGCATCCAAAGTAAATCCTAATCTTGCACCTTGATTTCTTTCCTCGGCCTTGAGTCTTTTGTGCATCCCTTGCAGTTTTGTTTTTATATCTGTAATCGTCACAGGAGAGCCTGCTTCTTAACCAATTTCCTTTTCTCTCTTCTCTATTATAGGACCTCGAAGCGCAAGAACTGAGAGCCATTTCCTCCGCCCCGTCCACGGCCCCGTCACCAGGATCCGCAAGGGCAGGCCGTGGAGGCGCCGGCAACTTCGCCGACCCGACACAGGCCGCGCAGAGCCAGGGCCAGCTCGCAGACGAGACGGGCGCCGCGGTGGCCTCACGCCTGAAGAGGCATCCGCAACCTCACAGGGCAGGATGGTCGGGCCGTGGCGGGGCTGGCAACTTCAACGCGGACCAGGCTGCTGAGAACGAGAGGCGGCAGGAAGAGGAAGAGAGGAGCAAGGTGGCTGAGCTGGATAAGAAGATTAAGGAGGCCGTTGAGGGGGCATTGAGGCCTCCCGAGAGGGCACATCAGCATCAGAGAAAAGAGGAGGAGGAGGAAGAGCCATGAGGGACTTATTTGTGCGCGTGTATGTGTAATGAACTGCTATGACTGAGGCTGTTCCGAGGCCCTTGATGAATGGTGGATATAGATCTACAAGAACAGATCTCCAAAATGCACGGAGACCCTACGTTTAATGAAGAATGTATTATATAGCACTTATACACCCTCCTAATAGCTATATACACTTCTGGGGGCACAGCAAAGCTGAATCATGGCCGATTGCTGTCGTCTCCGCAGAGAGTCGCTGACCTAAGATATACATATAACCACTTAACGGCGCTGCAAATCAACGACAATCAATCACTTGCATTTTATTTATAGAAATTGCAAATCTATTATCCCGAAGATCAATACACATATCAAACGAAGATCAATAGTTAGCTTCAAAAAGACACACAGCAAGTTTCAATTCCAGATTCCCCATCAACCAATCAACAACCTCATCCTCCCCTCCATCCATGCGGCCCCAAAACCCGCTACCAAACCGTTTCCCGGCTTCCGGAAAAACTATCTCCCCGCTCGGCATTCTTTCGTAAAACTTCATTCGCATTCGCCATCCAACCCACTTTGCCCATTTGCGCCGCAGTCGCTCAAAAAAGCCGGGGAATTCCCAAGCACATCAACAACTCGTTTTCCTTTTTTCAGGTTGAAGAAATAGTCCAATCTTCTCTCATCCTTCTCCCATAATGGCATCAGTATTCGCCTGGGGCACCGGCGTTGCCGTCGCAGCATTTCTCGTACGTTCTCATCCACCCCCAATCCTTTCCAAACCCTTCCCCGTATAAGCGCACAACAGCAGAACCGTCGCATCCCGCACCCTGCATAACATGTATACAACCACAGATGTAATACATCAAAAAAGACTAACACTCAATCTCACAGGGCCGAGCCGGTTTTGTCGCCCTTCGTCGCTCCCGCGGCGGCGTCGGCGCCTTGGGCAAAGCTTTTTACAAGGGCGGCTTCGAGCCCCGAATGACCAAGAAGGAAGCTTCGCTCATCCTATCGCTAAAGTACGCATGAATTCCCTCCCGTCACTGTTTTCTTTCTTTCTATTTTCCGGCCATGCGAATTGCACAGTTACAAGCAAGAATATGGACGATTCTAACGCGAAATTGCAGTGAGCGATCCATCACAAAAGACAAAGTTCGCAAGGCGCACCGGACGCTTATGCTCTTGAACCACCCTGATCGAGGTGGCAGTCCTTACTTGGCGACAAAAGTCAACGAAGCGAAAGAACTACTGGATAAAACTACATGAGCCAAACCGCACGAGTAGACTGCAACGAACGCAACGAACGGCCGCATACCCCACGATGTAGCGTATTTTATATAGCACCGAGGTCACGACACTGCCGCGTTGGTAATGGAGAGAAAGAACCGGCGTAGCCGGTGTGTATATGCCTTGTACGATATTCGTTTTCCATAGCGATGGCGTTGGTGGGTTGGTGGGCTGAATTTGAAAGCTATCTAAGCAACACACAGCTAAAGGTGTGGGAAGATTTAGAAGGGAGAACTAGCTACATAACAGATTTGCGGCTTCCAACTCAAAACTAAGATGAAAGAAAAAAATGGTAAAATTCTCATCTCAAGATCGTTTTGCCCATGGATCATTGTCAATCACCAGCTCCTGTTGTTGTACTACGCCTAGCAGAGCCGGTGTGTATTCTTCTCCTCTCGCCTTTACCTCCTTCTCTCGAATCTCCTCAATGGCAACACCGATAAGGGCGCGGAGAGTGAAGACGGCGTCATTGCCAGCGTTGTGTAGATGCTTGCTCTGGATAAGCAGGTCGTTGAGAGCGTGATGAAGGCTTTTCCCTTGCTCAGACGCTCTCCAAGCCTGGTGGATCTCTTTTGTGTCCAGCCGCCCAACAAGGCCCTGAAGCGCCAGCACTTCAAAACCTACGCTTGAAAGATATTTGATGTCCTGGCGAACATCATGGGCGACAAATACTAGCTTGCGCTTGTCCTTGGTGTAGGGTTCTAAGATAGAATCAATCACTTCGGGAAGTTCACACTCTTCTGGAAAGGTGCTTTCTCTGTTTCAATATGTTAGCAGGAGTGCATGTGGCGAGTTGAACAGCGTGACAAATACCCAAAATCGAAGTAGCTAGGGCATCCACGGACAAAACGATAGTTCACGAGACCCGCGTATTCTTTGGTTCGTAGATGATGAGCTTTGATAAACTGCCACCAGTTTTGGCCACTGGGACCTGATTGCTCGCCATTGAGATCTCTGACATCCAGGATGGCTATTCCAATCTCCGAAATGGAATTGGGCGACATCTCGATGGCTTCAACATCCATACAAACAAAGACAACATCTCCAACTGCGCGAGTGCTTTTACCTCGAAGATGAAGAAATTGTTGAGTCTCGAGAAGCATTCGTTCTCGGTCCAGCTTCTGCTGGGCGGCCTTTCTCGATTTACCCTTCTTCTTGTCTGCGGATGCGGGCTTTGGTGCCATCATGCTCCAAAGGGTTTCCCAATCTTGCTGCATAGCACCATGTGCTTTTTTGAACTTGTCTCGATCCTCTTGTTGGAAATCTGGAAATTTGTCCACTTTGAAAACTTTCTGATCTCTCGATCTCTTTAGATACCGAGGCCGTGGGGTGTCTCCTTGACCAAATCTCATATAGAAGCGATCTTGATTCGTTCCCCCTGGAATTGCGAGAGAGGTTCCAAGTTCCCTGTTGACACTCCTCAAGAAACCTTCGAATTGAACCGTGGGCACCATCACACGAGGATTCTCGACAGATTTCTCAGGATGATAAATATAAAAGCTGTTGTATTGTTAAAATGTGCACCTCTAAACCCGTGACGATTTCCGGAGCACTTACAAGTCCCAGACTCTACCCTCAAGAATCTTGTCAAAGAATGGCTTGGCCTGTATATTGCGTCAGCTGTATGTTGTTTTTCCTTACTTGCTCCTTGGTGAAAGTAATGGCTGTGCTTACACGAGGTCTGTTTGCCTTGCCGATGAAGTGGTCTGGATAAGTCTGAATGACTCCCCAGGAGCAAAAGTCGATGGTCTCCTCTGCAGGCTCTCCGGTGGTGAAATTTGAACAATCCAGTGATACCAAGGGGGGCAATTCTTTAATCTCCTCGCGCGTGGCCTGCTTCTCCGTCGGTGGACGGGCAGTGGAATTCCAGGCGTCGTGTCCAGCGTCGTATGGAACATCATCCTTGCCTTCCTCTTGCGGCGGTACCACGGTGGGAAATTCATCTTCAGAATCGACCTCATCTCGCACATGGTCGCCGTATTGAACGTTGACACCAAGGCCTTTGAGCACCTCAAGACGAGCTCCAAACGGTAATACAGACATATTGAAGCTTTTGAGCAGTGGAATGTTGAAGCTATTCAGCAGTGGAGAGTATGTAGTCGTGTTGGTGGAGAAAATTGATTGAAGAGTGGATGAATGTAACAGAGATAAAAGAGAAAGAAAAAATGAACATAGAGTCTTAAAAGAGAGAGAGAAGGGGAGGGAGGGAGACAAAGAAAGTGTGTTTGGCGGGCAGAGTGAAGGACAAAGAGAAAGGAAACTGATGTGCCGCTGATTGGGCAGCTTAGGCAGGTGCTGTTGGCGGCTACATGCAGCAGGTCGCACAATGAATGAAAGGAGAGAGAAAAAATTAGATAGTAGCAAACATCAGCAATTGTTAATGGTGGTCGATATCGTCAATTTAGAAAAAAAAATTTACAAATGCTCAAAATCTCAAATGCTCAAAATATAGTCATTACATGGCGGTGGTTGTACGATTTGAGGCCGGGCGTAGTGCCAGCTAAAACAATAAACAGGCCGTTGCATTATTGCAGCCAGGAGGCAATATAAGCCCTCTTTACTGCTCTTCCATCTAACCTTCATCATAATCATAGAATACAAGTGTTTCTCCCTCTCCCTTTACAAAAACATATTTGCGGCCTTCGACACATCACCTGCCTATATGATGCCAAATTTATCCTGTGCCTGTGAAACATAAAAGAAATGACACTTCCGGTCGTCGCGCTTCATCTCGACTTGTAGAACTGTCCCACGAATTAGCAAACAATGGTTACGCAGACTGGCAGTAAGTTGCACTACTCACCTCATCTGCCTCTTCCAGAGTAACCGTAGACGCCTCTGACTGGCTCTGGTTGATCAATCCCAATTTTGCCCATCGCATCTTGAACCAGAAATCCCGCCGATCGCCACCCAGAGTTCCAGAGAGCAAATTCTTCTTCAAGTCACGCACAAAGTCGTTGTACTGGCCGGGTTCTTCTAGATTTGCAAGCTCCTCCCTCATTACACCGATACTCTCCATTGCCTGTGCGTATTTGTTGTCTCCAAAGCTATCCGTGATGAGAGATTGCACAATTGCTCCCATTTGTTTTGTCGCATCAGCAATCTGTTCGACTTCTTCTGATGAGTTCAGAGCTCGTTTGAAATCGGGAATTGCATTCTCAGGGCTGATTGATCCCTTCTTCTCTCCTCCCAACAGAGCGTCCACGTCCAGGCCAGAGATGGGTTTAACAGTTTCTCTCTGGCGTTTACCTTTAGCTTTGGGTGGCACTGCGGATATATTAGCGAGTAAAATCTTAAGAATAGAGGGGGAAATGTATGCTCGCCTTTCTTCACGTCTGCAGCTTTAATTAGAGAATCAATCGTAGCCTGTATAGTCTCTACTAGTTCTGTGGGAGGTGCTGCGAATCTGAGCAAAACAGGTGGTATTTCTGGCACGGGTTTCTCCGGATAGACCGCCCGCTGCTTGATTGCATGATTGATGCGGTGTATTGCAGGGTTATATATCTCATCAATGGTAGCATACTCGGCTGGCTCTCTTATAAAACGAGGTAAATTAGCAGACCAGAACACCCACAACAACAGTCCATGCTTACCCGTCTTGGTCAATGCCATAGTTGGAAATATCCATGGCATCCACATAATCGCTCATTGCCTGGTTGAGTTCATCTGATGGTAACAGACGATGCTTGGTAATTGTTTGGCCGCTAACAGTAACAACTCTGTCTAGAGGAGGGAACTGGTACGATCTGACATCCTCTGCAAATGGTAGAGGTACGTCGTATAGACAGACATAATTAGGCTCCATATAAGGCATCAATAGCACCATTATAGGATCCTTCTCGTCTTTTGTCACCAGACGAGCCACAGCGTAAGAATCAAGCTCTGACAACGCCCATACTAGAGAGCTGAATGCCAGTTCCGATCTCTCATCGTACTTGGCCGCAATAGTAACACAGGATTCGCCGAGATTAAGGAGCGGCTCATACTGGATAATAGTCAGCAGAAGCACGGCCAGACACGGAAAATTAATTCATTACCTTTTCTTTAGGTATGAAGCCAATGATCTTGAAGCTTTTCTGCGTCTGTAACTTGGTAATATTATGATCAGATTCGCTAATGTGCACGGCCGTCCTGCCGTATTCGTATCCCTTCGCTAGAGATTCAAACTCAACATCACGCTTGCCGCCGGGGGCATCTGGGTCATTGACTTTGTACGTTCTGGTCTGTTTAACAGCTGTGAGCTCTACCCCGTCCATCTGCTCATCATCAGCCGCCTGCGAAGGCCCAGCTTGCTCCTCTTTGACTACCACAGTACTGGCTGTTACCGGCCTGGCGAGATGAGTTTTAAAATATCTTTCAACGCGGATTTCAACAACTGCGGGGGCATTCTTCGGGTCTCCCAGAGTCAGGGGACCGTCGTATGTCTTGTATGGCTTGACTGATTTGGCTCGTGGCTCATTCATATCATCAATAGCTTCGACAATGGAGGCGAATCTAGCGTCTTCACCACAGCCGTCCACGAGTTCTTTTAAAGTCGCCTCATTTTGTTTCTAATCTAGATGTTAGATATGAACGTAAATAGCAATTTAGCATAACGACGATAGTATCTTTAATACCTTAACTGATGGCTTATCTTCTTCTTTATAGCCGTAGTCGGGGGCATCAAAGTCGACGCCCCTTGTATGATGGTCAGCACTAAAATTGCAAAAGGGCTTGGCCATGAAATGCTTTTTCAACTCACAGGACAGTCAACTCAATATTTGAGTCCTTGATTTTCCGTGCAATGTCACTAATATCGTCTGGGTCTATCTCGCCTTGGCCGTCTGTAATGAGATATATCTGCCGCTTCCACTTATTCTTCTTGGTGTAGGTGTCAATCATATCGACTGCAATCACAATGGCCGATATGGCGTCGCCTTGAGTAGTCTTGCTCGGCTTTATCTTCGTCTGGAGAGATTTCAGGCTGGACATGGACATTGGGCCCAGCGGCTGCAAGATGGAGATGTTATCGTAGCCATCCTCCGCCAGAGTGTGGTTGGTCTCGTCGGTTCTGAGTCCCACAACGCCAACACACAACGTCTTGCGGTTCGAGGCCACAACATTACAGATCTTATCCCATACATAGCTCATGCTCCAATCGAGGTCAGACTCTTTCCGCGCTCCATGGACAGCTTTCATGGACGCGCCGAGGTCAATGATAAAAACGGTGGCTTCCTTGTCTGCCATCTTGGCCAAGGTCAGCGTTCTTGCTTCAATTGGAGACAGAAAAGGGGGAAGAAGAGAGAAAAGAAGGAAAAGGGAATATTCATCAATTCGTCTTCTATGTCATTCCACACAACAACCAGCCCTTTTTTTATAGCAATGGCTGATAGGCCCGCCCCTCGCTCAAGCTTTAGGCAGACGAGGCCGTTGGTGGAGTACAAACGCGCAGGTATCGCGATGTCACGTGGTCTGACCGGGGACACCTGCATGCATGTCAGGCAAGGTAGGATTCGGCTGTCAGAGGGTCAAACACATAAGAATGTTGGACCCGCGTATCACCTCAGCCTGAGGTATTTTACTCCTTTCATCGGTCGTGGTATCTGGTTCTCTCTGGGAGAAAAGCAACAATGGCTGGTTCAATTATTGCTTCTGTGGCCCCGTTCCACATCATATCGTGGGTGCTCGATCTCGGATTCTTGCCCAAGTGCATGATGAGCTAACGCTAGGCTCCGGCGCTCAACGACGCAGCTACGGCACCGTCCTGGGAACAACTTTCTTTCACGTATGTTAGGAAGAGATGGCCTTCGCCTCTCTTTTTTTTTAATTGTGCTTTCTTGGACCGCTAAACCCGTGCAATTGCTTACACTCCGCCACTGCAGACCTTTGTCACGACTGTCATTATGATCCGCTCGGTCGATATTCAAACCTTCTCAACTGTCCTGATTAAGCTCTGGCCCTACTACTTTGGCGTGCAAGCCGCTGGCACTGCTGCCCTTGCTCTGACATATCCCGGAAACTCGCTCACCCAAAGCGGCATTAGCGGCCTTCTTGCGCCTTCGCTCCGGTGGGGTACCTTGGTGCCCATTGCGGCCACCTTTGTCAGCAGCATCGTCAACCTCTTTGTGGCCTTCCCTGCTACTCTCCAGGTCGAGAAGGACCGCTGTGGACAAGGTAATTCTCATACCATTCCATCCCAATGCTGCTTCACAAGTGGTCTTTAGAGCCCAAAGCTGATATTAGTCCCTGCCCAACAGCCAAGCGAGACGGAAAGGAGTGGTTCGAGAAGGAGGGTGCCTCGGCTGAAATGCAGGCCCTGAACCGCAAGTTTGATATGCTGCACGGTGTCACTGCGACCCTCAACCTGACCAGCTTCTTCGCTACTTTGGCCTATGGCTTCACCCTGGCTGGTCGCCTCCAGTAAAAAAGCAATGGTATCATGCCACTGCAGATGTCGTCGAATATCTATCACTATTGCTATGATTGCTCATTGGAGTAGACCTGAGCCACTCTCGCACCCAACTCCACTCAAGTACAGTAGAAAAAGGATTGTCGCTAGTTTTGCAATACAAATCAACGCCCCAGGGTGCACATTCATAAGAATTCAATTTGATAAACCCAAAAAATATCTCTAGCCTGCTGATGATCTATCCCGCAGTAGCCTGTCGGAAACTCTCTATGGGTATAATATCCCGCCAACCGTTGCGCCACGCAAATATGAACCAAACATTGCAAAGTGGACATGAATTCGTCAGTGTAACCATCGCCATCGCCATCGCCATTCATTTCCTGCCAGTAGTCTTCTGCAGCGTGCCCTCGTGAAAGGCCAGCAGTTCTCGCTTGGCCGCCTCAAAGTCCCTTGTCTTCTGCTCCTTGTCGTCGGGTCGGGATGCAGCAATCTGTGCCCTCTTTTGGTTTGCTTTCATCTGGCCCTGGAGGCTCCATCTCCCGGGCTGGCGTTCAAGAGCCTCCTCCACGTCGATGTCCTTGGCGGGCTGAGGATACTCTCGCAAAAGGGGTGGCAGTGGGTTTGCCGAGACTTTGGGTGGGACGCCGCCGATAAACTCACGGGCCTCTAATGTAGGTGTTGAGACGACTGAAGCAGAGGGAGTTGAAAAATTGCTGCTGGAAAGACTGAGTGACTCGGTAGTCAAGCGAGGGTTTGGCGACTTGGTATCCATGGATACTGTCAAGGTGTCTTGCGACTCGTAAAAGACGGGAAGTAATGTTCCAGGTAAGACGCTGGCTTTCGTCGCTAGGAATACAGAGTTATTGTGCGAAGTAGTAGCGAATGTAAGTATGCCTCGTCGAGTTCAATAGGTTTCCAGAGGCTGAAGAGGTGGGAGTGTAGCAAGTATTTGTAGTTGGCAAGATTTTTTTTTTTTTTTTTTTTGTCTTAGTTCGCTGGGAAGCTCCTATTTTTATTCTATTTTTTCTCGGTGCTTTATCGTAGCCTCTCAGAGCTCATGAGTCAAGCTCCAGTCTCTAGTATAGCCCATTTTACAATGCATGCAGCAAGTGTCTCCGCCATCAGGCTGGATGAGTCTTGCTGTCTGATTAAGCCTTTGGGGACCTAAGCGATATTTGGCACGCGTGCTAAGCCACTACGTCATGGGCCACGGATAGACGCTTTGTTCGGGCCCAACTTGGTGTTTCTTCCCGTGGCTCCGGCGGATTTTATTGCGAATGTCTCTTAAAAAAGCCACTGTCTTGTTGTGACCTACAGGCAAAACGCCGTCTTATCTCCTGTCTGGCAGGGTTTTTTCTTCGGTTCGGCCGGGCTGGCGCCGCTCGGGATCCATAATTCGGTCGCGCCTTGCCTTATTCATCAGTATCCAGGGTCCTTTCAATTTGTATCGGCTACGGAGTACAGCGATCGGCCAATGCACTAGAGATGCTTTGCCGACAACAGCACGGCATCGAAACTCGGACTGTTTGACCCTTGTATAGTGCGTGACCTCGAACATCACATATACCTATACCTAGTACTGGTGCTGTCTTGCTGCAATACGAGTCTCCTTTTTGACCATCAAGTAGCTTGCACCAAAGATAGAAACATCATGAGATGTAAAAGGAGCAGTGTTGTGCTTTTCAGCGGCGCAGCTGTATACGAGACAAAGCAGCCCACTGTCCTCGGCCGGTAAACACGTTACGTCGCGGATACTCAAAATGGCCATCAAGTTTCGGTATTCCAAGAGGCTGGGATGCTCATACACCCAATGCTGCATGCAGACATGCTTTCAGGCTTCTGTTGATGTCTAATTGTCGGCTTACTGGCTTAAGGCCTCCCAGGGTGACGAATGCATATCCAAATATACATTGAGACTTCAGACTCCGTTCAAAGAATACATGCAGCCGCTACATCTTATGTAAATGTAGTCTTCGTCGGATGCTGCCTACTCCCGTGACGGAATATCCATGCTTCCAGCGTCCATCATTGCATGTATGAATGCCAGTAAGGCCGCAATACATCCTGCGGCCGTCTAATAACGCACTCTAATTATCTTCAGCGGATTGTGATCTCGATGGTGAAATATCCATTACACAGAAATACCCCCACGATCACATTCATTGGCATAGGGCTCCATTTGCTCCATACACGCGCCCGCTCGACCATCGCCCAACGACAGAGGAGACTACATGTATGTACTCCGTATAAACGAGCAATGTTAGGCTCCGAGTCAATTACCCGGAATAGTGCCCGGAATCAAAAAGAATCCCCGGATTTTCGTGCCCGTCTAAACCGAGGTTGATTGTTGGAGTTGAGCTTCTTGCACGGTTCGTTGTTTTGTGCCACAGAAAAACGCCATCTTTGTGGCGTCCTATTGTCAAAGAAGGCTGCCCCTACTATGACGTCGTCCGGCGCCGATATTTTTTGCCTCCGACGTCGCGAAGGCTTCAGCTGCCTACCCTACAATCATCTATCAAAAATCGTCGAGACTACAGAATGCAATCGAATCTCACCCGTGCTCGTAGAAGTAAGCTGATTGAATGGTGAAAATCCTTCTTTACTAACTAAAAATAGCGTTACAACGATCCTCTTGGATACAACGCTGCAGCTTATTCTAGTAGGTATTATGGCGTAGATTTGCAGTTCTAATGCTACTGACTAAGCATAATCTTACACCGTACCAAGAAAACGACATCCTGACTCATTATTAAGAGCCTATTCACCGCTCGGCTGAAGACTGTTTAATTGAGGCAGGTTTCTCGTTTAGATTCAGTTCTTCATCATCATAAACTGAATAGAGACAAAATGGCTGCAGCGCCGAAATACCTCACCGGCGACAGTGCCGGGATCAAGGAGTTCATTGATAAATTTGACGTGAGTGATTTTTATCTTTTGCTTCGGACCTACGCCCCATGAAAACTCACTCACAAAAACCATAGACTTTCTTGTTCGACTGCGATGGTTAGCGGATTCATATTTTTTCTTCAAGATTTAAGCAAAACCTCACACAAAATAGGTGTATTGTGGAACGGAGACCATGCATACGAGGGCGTCCCTGAGACAATTGCATTTCTCAAGTCAAAAGGTTTGGATGCCGAGAGAGACCCGAAAACTGATATACTGAGACTCACCTCACCGCTCACAGGCAAGAGACTTGTATTCGTAACAAACAACTCCACAAAGTCACGGGAAGACTATGTCAAGAAGCTCGCCAAACTGAACATCCCCTGTGAGGCCGAAGATGTCTTTGGCTCCTCCTACTCCGCCGCCATCTACATCAACCGCATCCTCAAGCTGCCTCCCGGTAAGAACAAGGTCTTTGCAATCGGCGAATCAGGCATGGAGGTGGAGCTGGCCTCGGAGGGCATCCCATTCATCGGCGGAACAGACGCCAGCTTCAGGAGAGACATTACGCCGGCTGACTTTGAGAACATTGCCAACGGCTCGATGCTGGATCCCGAAGTTGGCGTTGTCCTGTGCGGTCTGGATTTCCACATCAACTACTTGAAGATTGCGCTCGGCTTCCACTATGTTAGGCGCGGCGCAGTCTTCCTGGCTACGAATGCGGATTCTACTCTGCCCATGCACCACGAGTTCTTCCTCGGCGCCGGATCGTGCATGATCCCCCTTGCCTACGCCCTTGGCGAGCAGCCCACGGTTCTCGGAAAGCCAAGCCAGGCTATGATGGACGCCGTCGAGGGCAAGTTTCAGCTGGACCGCGCCAAGACCTGCATGGTTGGAGACAGACTAAACACAGACATCAAGTTTGGCATTGAGGGAAAGCTTGGAGGAACACTCCATGTATTGACGGGTGTCCATCAGAAAAAGGACTGGGATTGCGAGGACGCAATCGCCGTGCCGGCTTACTATGCTGATAAATTGGGTGATCTTCTTCATGGTGCATAAAATCATTTAGACTAGACTCTAGATTAGACTTCTTTTAGACCAGGTATGATATGATAGACAAAAAAAGAATATCCTAAATCAACTATTCAGAGTTGCCCTCCGAAACGAAATTTTCATGAATGACATAGTGAACCATAATCTCGTAAAACTCCCTCTCTTATAAATTACGCTGATAGAGCAAGGCCATTAGATTTGAGGAATATACATGACTGCGTGCATTACTTGTCCATTTCAGCCCTGCTTCTTCTTGGTCTTTTGCTTCTCTGCTTGCTTCTGCTCTGCACGCTTGACCAGATCGCTCGACCTGAGGACTCTTGTAGTAGGGGTCCTGTAAGGGGCAAGCGTCTTGGGAATGAACATGCCAACGTGCTTCTGGTATGCCTCGTACTCTGGGTATTTTCCGGCGGTGATTTTCTCAGTGAGATTGGTGGAGCCTTGGAAGAGCAAAACAAGGAGAACAGCACCGGTGCCGGCCCAGCTGTACGGAGTGTTGGCGGCAAAACAGCTCCATGAGTAGAGGATAAACCAAATAGATTGCTCAGCAAAGAAATTGGGGTGTCGGCTGTACGCCCAGAGGCCTTTCGCGACGAAGCCCCGTTCTAGCTCAGCTGGCGTATATCCTCGGGTGAGCTCTCCAGTATCCTTATACTTGTATTTGGCGGTTTGGTATGCTACCAGCATGTTAGCGGAAGGGGTACTACTTTGGTGAAGACTGGATATGAGATTTGCATACCCCATTGCTGGCCATCGCTTATCCATTCGCTCAAAACCAGAAGAATCTCGGCGCCGAAAAAGACCAGATCAACTAGTTGAACCCCAGGTTCCAACTGGGATGAAAGCAAGATGACGTACGCTGGTACGCAAGAGAAGAGATAAAGGAGAATGCACTGGAAAAATGAGATGAAGGTAACGTTGAAGATGAACCAAACGATTGAGTTGAGCTTCGCCTTGACAATCATCCTATTAAAAAAAAATTAATTCTCCTTGCGTCATTTGGTGAGAGAGAGGGGGAAGGGAGAGCGTCTGTACCATCTGTAGTCTTCTGAGCCAATGCTGTAGCCGCCGCGCCTCCAGTAGTTGTACGTCAGTCGAATCTGAAACAAGTCTTGATGTCAGCAAGATTTCTTGATTCACTATGTGAGACATGGAAGCCTGAAGAGTGACTCGGTCTTACACTCCAGATCGTGGTATACACGGCAATCAAGTCCACTCGATCATGCGGCAGTCCAGCCAGACGAGCCCATACCGTGATGTGGACAACAAAGAGGTTAGGCAAGATGCTCCACAATCGGTCGACCTGAGAGTAGTTGCGGTTGATCTCGGACGCGATCAAAGTAAGAAACCCAAAGACAAGGGCAATGGCAAACCCAGAAATCAACGGGTTTGTCGTGACATAGACCGACCTCAGGCCCTCGAGGCTGTCAATGTTGGCCCATATCTTGTAGGGCAGCTCGTAGAAGTGCGGTATGAAGGGCTCAACCACCTTTGCGTAGTCGACGCACTCGTGCAGAGATTTCACCTGCGGCAGCACCATTGCGGGAGCTTTCCAGATGTTGAACGAGGTGAGCAGCTTGTCGAGCGCGGGGACCGCCCCCGTCATTGACTTTATATAGCTGGCCATGGCGCGCGGATGGTATTACAGTTTCTCGCGGAATGGCTTTCCAGCGCATGTATGAAGGTTGTGAGTGCGGCGGACCAATAAAGGGGCCGGGCCGCCGTTGATTTCTAGCTCGTCGTCCGATTTCTTCAGCAGCGTCCGTTGCTGCTGATCGAGGCGCGGGTTAGCGTCGTGTTTCAGCGCGCGTTGCCTCAAACTTCAGTGCTAGACGCCGCCACGCAGAGCTCAGGCAGCAGGAAGCTAGCGGGTGGCGGGGCTACGTGTAACAGAGGCGAATGTACATGCATGGCCAGTAAAATCTTAGCCTCTGCTATTGCTCTGAGCGCGCAGCCGTCGAGAATCAGCCTCGTCCTGTCGACAGCTTGGGCAGGAATTGCACAGAATGGTATCCGAGACAAGCTTGATATATCGGTGACCTATAGACGGCAGGCGGGGTTGATGTGCAGCCGCCTTTAGGGGGCGTGAAAAAAAATTGAAGAGAGACGTGGATCTCGAGTAGAGTGTATGAGATTCACCAGCCTCGTCTTTTCAACGATTCGCGTCCCAGGCTTAGAGATATGAGAGTCCTATGCGTGGCTGAGAAGCCATCCATCTCCAAGGCCGTGGCCGGCCATCTCTCTGGAGGATCCTTTTCAACAGTGCGTACATTGTAGCTCCAAGAACCGCTGCTCTGCCGTGATTTTTATGGACTAGACTAACGCAAAGGCAACGCCAGCATAACACGCGGAACAAGTTTATCAAGAATTACTCGTTTGATTTTGACTTTGGCCAGCCATGGGGAAGCTCATCCGTCACCATGACCTGCGTTACGGGTCATCTCACCAATGTTGAGTTCACCAACGAGTACAACAACTGGAGTCACCCGCCCCCAGAATCGCTCTTCACGGCACCAATTGTGAAGAATGTCCATGATGTGGGTAATGCCAGTACTGTGAAACGGGTTATAAATACTGACCATTGAACAGGATAAAAAAGACATCGCCAAGAATATAGCAGACCAAGCTAAATATGCTCGTCTGCTGGTCATATGGACTGATTGTGATCGAGAAGGAGAACATATCGGACAGGAGATTGTCGACGCAGCAAAAGTGGGCAACGCTGCGATCCAAGTGAAGCGTGCCAGATTCAGCAATGTGGAACGAGCGTAAGCATTCGTGAAACGCCATCAATGTTGACATGACGTATGCTAACGCTTTGCTTCTTAGACATGTGTTATCAGCAGCCAGACGACTTGTCGAATTGGACGAGAAGCAAGTCAATGCCGTTTCAGCAAGAATCGAGCTGGACCTTCGAATTGGATACGCGTTTACGCGATTCATAACAAATAACCTTAAGCATCTAGGTGGACCTCTGGCAGATCTGGTTCTGAGTTATGGTAATAGCCGACATCCATCCCTCTCCCTATCCCTATCCATCATAATAATATCTATGATCTTGGGGCTAAAGCAGCTGCATAGGGTCTTGTCAATTTCCAACTCTGGGATTTGTGGTGGACCGATATTTTCGCGTCAAGAATTTCGTCCCTGAGCCGTTCTGGGGCATCTCGTTGACACATAACAAAGAGGGGAAGCAAGTTCGCTTTTCCTGGGCTAGGAATCGTCTCTTTGACAGAATGACAACTGTATTACTATACGAGAGATGTCTCGACGCAAAGAAAGCAAAGGTCACAAAGGTGCAAGAAAAGCCGACTCGAAAATTCAAGCCATTGCCTCTCACCACTGTTGAGCTTCAAAAGGCAGCGACTCGTTTACTGCGAATGTCTGGTCAGCAGGCCATGACAATAGCAGAAGGCCTCTACAACAAGGGATTCATCAGCTATCCGAGAACAGAAACCGATCGTTTCGACAAGGGCATGAATCTGAGAGCTCTCGTTCAAAAACAGACTACAGACCAACGTTGGGGTCCTTTTGCCCAGGGACTCGTCAACGGCGGCTTCCAACAACCAAGGGAGGGAAAACACGACGACAAGGCCCATCCGCCCATCCATCCTATTGCGCATGTAGCTCCATCTGCATTGACCTACGACGAAGGACGCTTATACGAGTATGTAACGCGTCGGTTTCTTGCGTGCTGCTCCGAGGATGCCAAAGGAATGGCAACCGACATTGAGCTACAGTTTGGAGACGAGTTTTTCAGTACAAGAGGAGTCATTGTACTTGAAAGGAATTATTTGGACGTCTACGTGTACGAAAACTGGAACAATACCACTGAGTTACCGAAATTTACTGTTGGGGAACAATTCGAGCCCACAGAGGCGATGATGACAGAAGGCAAGACGTCAGCGCCAAACTATCTTACCGAAGCAGACCTGATTGCGCTCATGGACGCCAACGGCATCGGAACCGATGCCACAATGGCGGAGCACATACAAAAGATCCAGGACCGAGAATACGTAGCAACAATAACGAGGGGAAACGACGCAGCCGAACAAGGAGGAGACGACGAAGAAGCAAATGGAGCCCCGGCTGCACGAGGCGGGGGCCGCGGTCGAGGAAGAGGAGGTCGAGGCCGCGGAGCAGGAGGCGGCTCAGCAAGAGGAGGGGGACGAGGAAGTGGACTCAAGGTCTTCGTGCCAACGCAGCTTGGCGTAGCCCTTATCCTGGGCTTCGACCGGATGAGCTTCGAAATGAGCCTTGGCAAGCCGTTTCTGCGCAAGGAAATGGAGCTTCAGATGAAGGCCATTGGTGAGGGGAGCACGACGCGCCGGGCAGTTCTCGACCGGAGTATTGCGCAGTACAAGCAGGTGTTTTTGCAGTCACAAGAACAAGTGGGAGTCCTTAAGCAGGTAAGCAAAAACAAAAAAAAACCAATGCTCTTTGGAAGTATAACTGTTTAATAACGTTTACATATAATATCTAGGCGTGCCGCGAGTTTGTCTTTGGCCAGAGGCCAGGAGGAGCATAGTTGTCATGACTCATATAGCTTACAAGTCTTATTTCATTGCATGGCGAGCATGTCCTTTTTTTCTTTGGGTAGGGTAATGCCATATACATACTAACAGCCCCTTTTACCATATAACTCGTTCGATGTACATTACAATTCTCGATCTCGATAATTCAGGGGGGGTATACAAACCCTATTCCCCATCATGATGCCGCGCACAAAAAATGAAAATAGGTATTCCATTTCCTTGCTTTGACACGGCAGCGCGTCATCTACGCTTCTCCCTATCGACACTAGGCCATATACATATAAATAGATGCCATTTTCAATTTTAGAACCTACCAAGGTTCTCATGGGCGACACCATCCAGGAGGAGGAGGGGTGTGTGCTTATTGCACAGCGTAGCCGCCGATCACTAAAGGAAAACCGTCGTCGTACCTGTTCATCTGTACGTCATTTCCCGAAAAGAAGACTACTTTTCAGCACAAGTAAAATAACTCCACACAAGGGGGAATTCGTTATACGGAAATGGGGGCTTTAGCCCTCAAATTCCAATAATTACAATGCATGTGGGATGAAAAAAAAAAGTGGATGAGATACTAAATCGCTCTTATCGCTAAATGGATCCGTTTTCGAGAAAATGCCCGCGGGTCCAAGTTTCGGCGTGGCTGACACGCCTCCACACCACACCTCTGAACTGAGCCCGTGGCTCAACTAACACCACTGCTAACTCGTCGCTAATTCACCCAGATACCACATACACAACCAATATCTGGCCGGATGGGGGGTCACATGGGGCTTTGCGAGAGAGCGACTTGCCTGGACGGGGGTTGCCAATCAGCTTATCTATTGAGCGCAACGTGATGGTTGCACAGCATTCCCTCGTTTAAGAGGCGCTGGCAGGGAAGAGGAGAATGCCTGGCTGTGACAAGACACAGTATCGAGTACAGTATGCGAACTTGGGGGGAATGGGAGATGCGATAAGGTCACTCGCTGGTGTTCAGTGGCAGCTCATCTTGGATATGTCTGCAAACAACTCGGTGACGGGTTGAAACAGAGTCCGCCGCCGCATAATGTCCTGCGAACCATTTACAACGGTCATGGAACATGGCCCCTTGGTATTACCGCGCATACGTCTTTTTCTACATACACCCATGGATGCCCAGTATTGATCTATCCCACGCATCCGCACATATACATATACATAGACGTAGGTACGGACAGGTACGGCAGTTGCTTGGTTCCATAAATTGCTCCCGCCTGGTCCGGTGATTGATACAGAGGTCACACACGCAGTGATTTGAGACTGGTGAATTTCTTCGCGTCCAACTTGACTTGATTTGTGGGCTCCTTGGTGAAGATCAGATCGGCTGATTTGCTTGCTTGTCGCAGCGCATCCCGTCAATCCGACCATCTGCGCCGTCGGGCTGCCCCGATTGGCTGCCTTGGGCCTTGGTAAAAGGCGCATTTAGGATGTTCATGTATGGGATTTGGGACGGCATATTGGGCTGGCGTTTCTGTTGGGTGTGCGCGCCGTCAAAGTTGGCGCCGAGCATTGGGCGTGTAAGTCAAGTGAACGCCCCCTTTCGCGGATACGGATGCGCGCTCTGCAGTGCACGACGTCGGATCTCTCTCGCGCATGAAGTAGCCAGCAGCTTTGCTACTTTGCCCATTAGCCGTGTTTTGTGCATTGGCGGCATGAACTCGTTTGCGCCGCGGGAGAGCTGAGACGGTTTGACACGCGAGTAAGTGCGCTTCGTAGCTTCTCCAGGCTATCCCACGGCGGCGGGGGGAGAGGCGGCCTTGTTTCAACGCTTCGGCTTCCTAGCCTGCCCACTCGGGCTATCGGGTCTGCCCACGGCTCTCCGTGGTCTTTCTTTCAGCGTCATGGCACGATGGTTTGATGTGGATTCGACTCCGTACTAGACGGACGGTTCCTCACCAAAGCCGACAGAGACGGAGCCTCGAGCTACTCTAGCCTGGCCAGCTAACGGCACGCCCCCGCTCACTACAGAGGAGGCTGTTTGTTGGCGCGCGATGTCGATTTCCCGCGACGGGGTTGTTGATGCTTATCGCGATGGAAATTGGCGCAGGTTGCTCTCGCCTACACCCGGGGACAAAGCCCTAGAATCAGGGCTTTGTGATATTCTGGTTTGTGCGTACGCAGCATGTCATGATGGGGCCGGTCAGATGCCATACTGCTATGCTGTATCATATCATGACGCTGTCTGCTGACGTGCGAAGCCGTGCTTTGATGCTGGGTATGGAGTAGAGTAGGAATCATCCGCCTGGCGGGGCGTCTTGGAGCAGGTACCTTGTCGGCAATAGCTGCGCGCTGAGTTGCTGTTACGTCCTCTGAATCAACATTTCACAAGTTAATTCTGTGCCCTCTCACAAAACAGAATCGTCAACGACAATTGCCGAGTTGCCCAAACCATCGCTCGCGGCGCAAACCACCGGGTTTGTTGGACGGGGATGAGGTTCTGATATCGTCGAATGAGAGCCTGCCCGCGATGAATGTGCGCGCTAGCTGGTTCCCCAGACTCGGGCCAGGGGATGGGTCCTCTGTAGCTCCACGGTAATGTTTAGGAACGTCTCAAGGCCTTAGATGGACGCTGGCCTTGCACGTTGCCTAGGCTGTTGGCCGAAATGGCCCGAACCAGTCCTCCCCGCCAAAAGGATGGCGCGACGACTGGCCGCGGGGCTGGAGAGGGTTATCCTAATGGTTACGACGGAGCATATGCGACTCACTTACTCGTTGGCGGTTTGCCCAGGCAAGGTCAACCTGGACGGTGTGTAGATGAATGGCATGTAGGCAGACTATGTACCAGTACGAGGAGGCATGTTGGCATGTAGAGGCATGTAAGGAATACATGAACCAAAGCCCTGTCTGGCGCTTTAGCGATGCAGGAGAGAAGAGGCAGCAGTCAGCTCAATATTACGAGTATTGGTGCAGGTACATGTAAGGAAGGCAGAAGTCAGCGGACATGTCGTTTGTCTGCAGCAGGTATCGCGCATGTACCGCTGGGGGAGGATGCGATCTCCGGTGTCGCTGATGAATGGTGCGCCGTTAGTGTTTATACGAGAGAAATGAGTGTAATATGAATCATCGCCGATGTTGTAGGTGCACACTCAGACCTGTATATTGCCAACTGTTTCCTGCTCTGTGCCTTCTTGGGCGCCATTAATAGCATTGCGTTGTGGGTTCATCTTCCTGTGCCAGCAAGTTATTAATTACCTTATACATGCTGCAACCTCATACCCATACAGACGTATCAAAGACACCATCTACATCTACTCGTGTGCATCAACGCTCAACCGGCTCCAGTTGCAAAACGTCCACCATATTCCATTACCAACCAAAAGCAATCCCTCTCGCTTGGCGCACAGCGCACTTGCTCTCTCTCTTCCCTGCCTGGCCCCAAAAAGAACGACGCCAAAGTATCACCCTGCCTTGACAGATAGTCGCATTGGGCTCCGGGACGCCGTGCCGCGCAGCGTATCAGCGCCGATTCCTGCTGAGGCTGGGGCCGAGTCCCCATACGGTAGGCACATCTCGTCTCTGCTACTCCGTATCAGTCCAGTTGTTTGTTGTCCCGACATGCGCCGTGCTTTAGCTCTTCCTTTCATCCATTCATTCGTGCATCATAATCTCGTCAAGGCAGCAAGACAAAGGAAGGGGGTCTCCTGTTTTTCTGCTGCTGCATCCGTCTCATACTGTACCTAGAAAGACACGGACACACGTACTGGCTGTATACGCCGCTAAGTTGGAGCAATATTAACAGCACTGGATGGCTTCGAAATTGTGTGCGTCAACGCCCTAACCACTCTTGCCAGAAGTCATGGGAACCAGCCAGCTGGAGGTACAAGCAAGTACTGCCCAGTACCAGCAGCCCTGAGCCACAGGCTCGCTCAGCAGGCATCGCTACCGCCACACCCCCTCCCTTTAAAACAACAGAGCCGCCCCGGTTTTTTTTTAGAAGGGGGGGGGCGCCCGGCTTGGATTTTAGCAGGTCCCTCCAGGTCCTCTCCAGGTCCCCCCAGGGCTGCAAGCGTCAAGCACCGCCAGTGCATCCTGTGCAGTTGCCGGGGCGTGGCACTAGCAATCGCGGCCTTGCCACACGTCGCCTTGGATTTCGTGCCTGCGCATGTACGAAGTACAGAAGCGAAGTACACACGGCCTTCATAATCGCATCACGCCCGGCCGATTCCTCTTCGCTTCTTCCCTTCCTCCCTCAAAGCAATCACAACAACACAAATCCGTGCAAACGATTCACATCGGGAATCAGCTGTCACAGTCTCGATCGTCGCGTCAGCCCCTGCCAGCGAAGCCCTTTTCCATCGCCTGTGCCCTTCATCTGCCAGCAGACTCCGGCTCTGGCACATCAAGGTCAACACCGCTGTCACTGGATTTTGCTCCTTTTGGTACGTACTCCGCCGCGACCCCTGGCAGTGACTCAACCCCTTTGCCAGCAAAACTTGCATTACGGCTGGCCGGAGCATCACCGCCTCTTGCTTGCTTGCTTGCTGCTTGCCTGCATGCCTTTTCCATCCTGTTGTGTTGTTCCTTTTTATGGGGGATCCCGTTCTTTGCATGCGCCAGCTGTTTTCCAGGGGAAAGTACATATACTGACCAGAGCCGCGTCCCTTGCCGCAGACTTAGAGCTTCTAAGCATCTCTTGCAATTCCGGTATCAGAAAGAAACATGGCTTCTTTGGCGACTGCTGCTCGTGATATCCCCCAGGCCTCCTTGAGCCGAGACAACTTAACTGCTGTAGCGGCTCGGAGCGATCCTGCGATGACTGTGACACGATCTCGGGACCTCCCGACCCCTCCAAACTCCATCTCTCCCTCCTTGCCGGCCCACGGCCTCAAGGCCCAGCTCCAGAAGGCCAAGCTCGAGGCCATCGACTCTGACTTGGACCTCCATGACAATGTCAGCAGCCACGGGAGATCGCTGTCTCCGGCGCTCGAATCGGCAGGCGCCATCACCAGCTCCATGCTGGCCAAGTACCACCTGCCAGAGATCCTGCTGAACCACGGCCCTCTGGCCATCCGCCACATCATGGGATATCTTACCACATCAGTTCCTGGATTCTCTGGTATCCCGCCGACCAAGGCGCGAAGGGTAGTTGTCGGGGCGTTGGAAGGACGCGGGGGCGAAGGCAGAGGAGTCGATGGAGACGTGGTCTTCGAGAAGGTGGGATGGGGACGATGGGATGCGCGCCGACGTGGACAAGCTGCCCGACTTCGTCAAGCAACTCCGCCCAGCGGCCCATCCTCGTACACCGCTGGAATCCCTATTTCCAGGGCCAGCGGCCGGGGCTTGAGCCTGAGCAGGGCGAGGCTGAACGCTGCCGGATCCAGCGGCGGCGAATCGGTGCAGTTCTCCCACGATGACCACTTTGACATCTCCATGATGGAGCACGAGGCCGATAAGATGTCCATGGATGACTCTGCGTCGGCTTCATGCTCCGAGGCGCCGGATGATGATATCGCTATGAATGATGACCCAGAGGACGTCACGGACGACGAGGACTGGGCTGCCGTTGGGGCCGCTGCCCTGCGGGCCGACTCCTACCCAAACATGGCTTCCGCGTTTGAGCCCGGTCTATCCTCCAACACTTACTCTGGCGGCGGGATGCGCACTTTCCCCTCCAACTTTAGGGGCGTGGCGAATCCCCCCCAAGTCAAGATTGACTATTCTGCGTTCCCTGCCACTTCTGATGCGCAGGAGCGCGAGGCTGTCGAAGCCCTTCTTCGACTAGGTTCTGTATAATACTACCAACTGCATGCATGGCGTTTTGCTTATTTTATTTCCTTTGGGTGGGTACTACGGCTTTGCTTCTTTGGGTTTCCGCGGTGGGAGGGTTTAACTTGGTTCTGGATGGACTGGTTGGCTGGACCATGGAATACGTGTCACACATGGTCGGGGCGGCGTCCCGGATCAAACCCTTTCATGCTGATGATGACATGCTTGTTCTGCGCGCATTGATTTTTTCTGGACCCTTTTACTTTCGATACTCCGCACGCGGCATTGTTTCTTTTTTTGCGTTTTGGCCCCTCGCTTTTCCCCCTCTAAACTTGGGGAATCATTCTATTGTTCCCACCTACCTAGAGGGATGGGGAAACACTTGGGCAGCTCGCATATCTCAATGCGACCCTAGCTTATATTGGGCTTTGGATGAAACTCTCAAAAGAGGTGGGAAAATGGACCGGCCGATCTCAGTGTTGATCGCTGATGGATTCTTTCTACCTCGCTTTTGACAACTAATGCCCCGTCATGCATGTCGAACAATTGTGTCTTGATGCTTTGTGGCACAAACCCGCATACTGGAAAACTCTTATACCCTCGTCTCACGACGAAACTTTTAAGGTTGTCCTACAATTGGATGGCCTCCCCCGGAAACAATGTCCTTCATCGGCTTTTCTATAACGGTTTATTTTCTTGCACATACGCAGCTTTGTTTTTCATTCTATTTTGAAACTCCAAAAATCCTTATAATAAAGCGCTTCTCTGAACGCGCCTGGTTTTTTTCAACACCACCCACGGAGGAATTTCAAACCTGCTATAGCTGCCCAAAGGCGGCATTTTAGGCTCGATCTGCAACACTTCTCCACTTCAGATGCTTTTTTTTATTACACTCCCTTGCTTGATGTTGCACAAGAGGAGAGGGGACTGGTTGGTTATTATAGACATAGGATTGGGATCATGGCTGTGGAAGACTGGTAGCCAATATGATTTAGGCAGGTAAGAGATTATATATAACGCGCAAAGCAGAAAAAAAGAGAAGAAAGGAGGCAAGAGGAAAGCAGAGGCGACAAAGCTTTTAATGCTTCTCTCTTTTAAACTACTGTCAGAGGAGGAGGATGGACTGAAGGTAGATGAAGAAACAAAAAAAAATCTTCAAAATAATGGAGGGCTGGCATTACCAAATAGCTTCCTGGTCTCATTACGAGACTCGGTTATCATACAATGGAAGTATTAATCATTTCCTCCAAAGCTTGGATATTCCCATGTGGCATGTTAATTGTTTGTGATTGTGCGTTGTATGTGTAAAGGATCGATTTTATTGGTTTACCTGCTGTGTAGCTCAACGGTGGGGAGTTTTCGTCTTTGCCATGCATCGCACAATGCCGGCTAGCAGAGGCATAGAGATAATAAACCGTGTTGTTGTTAGTGGCAAGCGCTTCTATGCAGCACTTATATGCGTGGCTTTCTGCAGGGCGCTGGGGCTGGATAATAATAAGCCCTTCTTAGTTTGCCGGCATATGCTAGAGATGCTCGCTGAGTTGTCAATACAAGTGCGGCTACGATTTACGCATGGCATCGAAGATCATTGAGGAGCGTGGCTAGTGAGGGCGCCATGGGCGTTGATCGGGCGGCGAGCGAGACCTTGAGGGTGTGTTTCGAAGTGTGGGCATGAGCATGGAATTGGAGAGTACCTAAAACACAAGAGGCCAAGACTGTATTGTGGAGAAGAATATGGCCGTACATGTATAAAAGGTAATTATATTATAAAATATAGCATGTGTGTTGTGTTTTGTGTGCGTTTTGTTGAGAGAGGAGATAGGGTCTTGGGTGCCAAATTGTGCAATGTTGGAAATCCTTCAAGACCAGCATATTAACTTGACAACACTAATAATCTTCATCTACCCTGTACTAGTATTATGGAAGAAACGAGATGATAAATAGAGAAGGGCGGGAAGGAACAAGGTGTTTAAAAATGGATAAGGTGCTTGGCGAGCGAATATCCCGTCGCCAAGGCACTATTATGTTTGTGATATCCATATTCCTACACGAGGCAGTAAGTTGCGCTACGAGCGAAGTTAACAGGTGGCAAAACGAGGTAATAAACGATGATGCCTTCTATTCATTATATTACAGAAGTTAAAAAAAAAAAAAAAATCACTGATGAGGAATCGTTTCGAACTTCTTGGCTTTTTCTTTAAACCTTTACCCCGTGGGAATAAAAGCTTATGCTTACTGGGATCATTTTATCTGATCCTCCAGTCTCCTTTTTTCCTAAAACCACGTGTTGCTTGGCAATCGTGCAAAGAATATGAGTGTCTGATTAATAAGAACTGATACATGCATGAAAAGATGGGAACTTGTGATTTGAACTTTTGACTTGAATTGCACTGCCACCACCTGCTCTGAGGAAGCCGTCTTGGCCATGTATGATGCAAGGGAGAAAAGCTTACTACCACGCAAGAATTTGCACTGTAAATGTTGCGTCAAGCAATAGTGGCGTCTTGGCAAATTGGGGGAAGTTTTGTTTTGTTTTTCCATTATCAATATAGCTTGCTTGGTGGATGTGCCCAGACTGAATGGCTGGTCTTGGCGAAAGGGGGAAGGGGGGAAATATTGGGTATGCTGGAAATCGAATTGCCATTTTATCCCTAGTAGTATCTGGCCAAGATATCTGCTTCCGGGCTACTGGCGGTGGATGGAAGGCTGTGTAAGTGGCCTCGGGGGCATATTTGAGGGCCCGAGGGAAATGCTGGATTGATGAGTTTGACACCTGTTGGTTGGTGGACGTAGGGATAGTCAAAGATGATGATGCTTTGAACTTTACGTAAGGAGGAGAAGAATGCCCTATGCTGATAATCTCTTTGCGTATTGTAAAATCAACACATGCTGCCTTTACACGCGTGAAAATGTCATTGCCTGTAAGTGAGTGGTATGAAATAGTAATTAGCATTTACGTAGTGGTGAGTAGATGACAAGGTATGTAGATAACGATAAAGTCGGGATTCAATAGTGTATGCCTTGGTCGCTCTCTTCCCAGGCGATTTGCCCTAATCGGGAAAGAGAGTCGAAAAGCACACACGCAGACTAAACAGGCCCTTATTCCCGCCTGCCGGATGCGATGGATGCTTGGGGTCGAGAACACTCAAGGCCGCCTATTGGTGTGACTCGTTCAGAGTGCGAGACTGCTTGATGCGACGGGACGTATCAGTTGGTTGGCTGTCGGATACCTACTACTACTAGCACTGATTTGGCAATGCTCGTGTTGCGAGCACGCACACGAGCATTCCGTAATACAGATGATATTGCCTGGTCCCAGCCCTACTAATGCTTCTTAAGGAAACAGCATCGGCGTGGTCGGCGCTTGTAGCGTCCGTGATGGCGCCAATGAGGGAGCTGGGCCGCGTCTGCACGACCGACGACACAGTCAATCGATTCTCCGACGATGAGGAAGAGCCCCTGGTCTGGTAGGCTATATTTCACAGCTAGATCGCAATTCGATCCAGGGCAAGCAAAGGGCCCTGGTCCACTAGCTGGTACTAGTATTGCTGCTGCTACTAGCAGTGAATACCATAAGCGAGATGTTGGGGGGGAAAAAAAAAGAGAAGAGAGAGAGAAGAAGCCACGATATTTAATGGACAGTCGCGGCACTTGGGGGCGGAACGAGCTGAATCAAGACCATGATGAGAGAACAGAAGAGAAGCAAAGCAAAGAAAGAAAGAAAAGAAAACAAAGCCACATTCCATTCGTATGACTGCACCTGACTAATTCTCCTTTGGCAAAGGCGCGAACAGCGAGCTGAGCATTGTCCCAAGGTTGAGCGAATAAGTAGATACCTACCTGCAGCATCTACACACGTGCTTCTTTTTCCGCAAGCATGGAGCATGTAGTACACCCAAAGGCCGCTGACGTGACGTGCAGTGGCCACAATGCCAAGAGAGGCGCCAGAGTAATAAGCCTCAGGTAGCCCTGACAAAACAAATTAGCATCTGCCTCGGCGCTCTTGGCTTTCTGTCTCGGCGTGCTTGGCTTTTTCTCTAATGCGGCGCTGGGCCGCGGCAGGGCGGGAAAAGCTTGATTCAAGAATGCGGGATATGCATAATGGAGTGCATCCGACTTGGCGGGTGTATGTATATACCATTACAGTAGAAAGATGGCAATGCTGGAGTGGCAACAGTTCAGTATAGCTGCAATTGTGCAATAGTATAGTGCCAATGGTATAACTCACATAATGGATATCTGAAGTGACTCATGTCTTTCATCTACCTACTCTTCTGTACTAGCAGGAATACAAGTATCTTGGCCCTCAGCAGCATGTATCAGTAAAAAGAAGAAAGGGGGTAAAACGATCAAGCAGCATCTGGGGGAGGCAGCTACGGCAACAAGAACAAATGCCGTTGGATTTGGACAGTCGTCGCAATGCTGGCCAAGGGGCACAAACACACGGCACGGAGGGCCTGATTCCGCATACAAACACGCACAAGTAGAGTATAGGCCAGCGGAGAGCTTGTTGCAAATTACTCCGTACGAACGAGAGCGAGGACAAGCACAGCCCGAGACGTATCAAATACGCGGCTTTGTCTCCTCGACGCAACAAGTGGCCGCGTGACCGCCGAACTCCGGTCGAGTCAGGGCAAATCATATCAAATCAATCAATCAATCGGCCAGTCTTTATTTGCAAAAGCATCAAAGTATGTACATACTGTGTAGGATGTAGGAGTATCAGATACCTACCTCCCTTTAACGCAAATACGTATACAAGCAGCCGCAGCATGCAGGGCGGGAGCAATATCTGCTGCTATCCGTTGGGCGGCCTCTTCCTAGACGAGAAAAACAAGGAGGCCCATCCCGTGTTATTCTTCCTGTGCCGTTTGAACCGAGTTTGTTTAACTTTTTTTTTCTTCCCTTTATGTTTTGCTTCTTTCATCCGTAATCTACAGGTAGGTCTCCGTCTGTATCACCTCAGCCTGGTCTGAAGGTTCACACACGGCATTTGTAAGAATCAAGCAGCACCGCCACGCACTACAACGAAGGCGATAATGAAGATGATGTCAAGCATAAAAAGAAGGCCAGGCGAGATAGACACACGCACACACACACACACATACACGCACACATACACATACGCATTCATAAAAGAGACAGCAGCGATGTGGACAGCGAGACGACGCCGACAATAGCTCGACGCTGCAGACATGTGCATCCTCCATCCATTTCACGTAAAAGTCGCGGCGTGAGCGGCCATCCAAAGGGACCGCCAAAGTCGCTGCTGGGGCCCTAGAGCCAATGGAAGGCGATGAGTGGGCATCGCGCCAAGGATGCCAAGTCTTGGCGTTTCTTGGCATCGTATGCGCACCTGCGCTGGGGTGGGTTTCGCCTGTTAGTGGCTACCTAAAGGGTACTTTGCGGTGCTGAGAACAGCGCGGGGGGCTGCAGCCCGACAGTATGAGATCTCCAGGTAGCCGCTAAGTTGCTTTCCATCCGATGCGCTAGCTCAGCAACGCCAAGAAATGCCAAGACCGCCAAGAATTTCCGCTTGGCCCTCTTTTGCTTGCCCAGGCCTTTGTGACGATGTAAAGGGAGCAACTGCCCCCAGAATCGCCTTCCAAGAGGCGCGAGTCTTTCCCCCCGATCATAATCCTATATTTTTAAGTGTCGTGACCTCCTCCATCTCCAGGAGAGTTAAGAAAAACACCGCCCGTTGCCTTGTGGAAGCTGCATCGCATCTCTTCGACCTTTGCAAATTCGGCCCTTCCTGCGCCAGAGTGCCTGTGGCCCCTCCCCGAAAGATCGCGGCAGCCTTTGGTTGACCTTTTTTGTTCAACTGCCCCACCATTCGACAGCCCTTCCGAAAATGTCGGCCCAGGTCCCCGAAGCCGTCCAGGCTCTGTCTCCAGGCCTCGAGAAGTCGGCATCGCCCGCAGACGCATCGTCAACCACCAGCGCCAATGGCAGCACCAGCACAGCCACCAACACCAGCATCAGCAACAATGGTGGCAGCACCTCGTCCAGTGCACAGGTTTCGCCGACGCTCGGCGACTCGCTAGACACGCCGCGAGCACTCGTCTGTCGCTGGAACCAATGTAACCAGAAGTTTACCAATGCAGAGACACTCTATGTAAGTATGAGAAGCAGAAGCAAGCAGCAGCAAGCATACGAATCACGAAGGAAGGAGGGCAGAAGAGGGAGAGGAGAGACTGCACTTACGATGGAAGAGCATCTCAATCTCAATCTCAGGGTTACCCTTCCTGGTTACAGGCTTATATAAACTCGCCCAGTGCTCTTCGCATTATGCATGCTAACCAAATCAATCGCCTTGCAGGAACACATCTGTGAGCGCCATGTTGGCCGCAAAAGCACAAACAACCTGAGCCTCACTTGCCAGTGGAACTCTTGTCGCACCACCACCGTTAAGCGTGATCACATCACTTCACATATCCGTGTTCACGTTCCGCTTAAGCCTCACAAGTGCGAATTCTGCGGCAAGTCATTCAAACGACCTCAGGACTTGAAGAAGCACGTCAAGGTATTTATCCACCCTTTGTCCGTCAATCGACTAAAGAGACTCTCCTAACATATTTGTGTCTACAGACTCATGCCGATGACTCGGTCCTTTCCAGGCCCGGCCAGGATAACCCACCAGGTATGAACTACAGACCGCAGGTGCCAAAGCGTGAGTGGCTCCTTTATAGGTTGATTTCACTCTTGTTAACCAGACCTTTAGCCCCTAGCTATTACGACCATAATGGGCAGATGCGAAGCCCTGTCCCTGGCTATCCTCAACCCGGCGGCTATTACGCTCCTCAGCCGTCGACGAATTATGGACTCTACTTTAACCAGCAGCATGTCAACACTGCACCCCGCAGTGAGCAACAGATTGGCTACACAGCTGGCTATGAACGTAAGCGCACGTTCGATGTGGTTGACGACTTTTTCGGCAGCGCCAAACGCCACCAGGTCGACCCGACCTCGTATGCCCAAATCGGCCGCTCCCTGCTCCCTCTCCACGGCGCGCTGGCCATGTCCAACGGACCCATGACTGCCACGGAACCATATCTTGCCCAGCCAGCCGGCCATGCTGTGGTCCACGCTGCCCCTGTACCCAGCCAGAACCCTTTGGCGCAGCAGTACTACCTGCCTATGCCTAATGCGAGGACGCAAAAAGATCTCATCCAGATCGACCATCTCCTAGGTCAGATGCAAGACACCATTTACGAGAACGCTGCCCATGCTACTGCCGGAATTCACCCCCATGACGGCCAATTTGCTAGATACCGCAGCACCCCATCACCTCCCACCCTTCACCGAGGCCCGGCTGGCATGCATGTCGGCACTGATGGCTACCAGCCTGTCTCGGCGGCTAACATGGCCTCACCGCTGACTGCCATCTCATCCAACGGCACTCCGGCAGTGACACCACCCTCCAGTGCCATGTCCTATTCCTCTGGCCATTCACCAAGCCCCTCGGCCTCTTCAGGATTCTCGCCGCAATCTCGCCACAGTTCGACTGTCTCATCAGTCATGTACCCCAGCCTCCCCACCAGTCTGCCTACCGTCAGCCATGGATTTGGCCAGTCTACTACGGCAACTCTGGGTCCTAGCTTTGACGCTGGCGAGCGCCGTCGCTACTCTGGCGGTATGCTCCAACGGGCTCGTGCCGCACCGCCGTCACCGCCGCTACAGTCCTCTGGCGAGGCGAACGGCGCAACGACTCCTAAAGCAAGCGAGTCTGCGCCATCGATCGGGTCTCCATCTTCTGATTCATCAGATGTCAGTGACGGTACTCGTGAGCGAGAAGAGCAATATGAAAGATGGGTCGAAAATATGCGGGTGATTGAGGCCCTTCGCGACTACATCCGAGGACGCCTGGAGCGCAGAGACTATGTAGATGAGTATCCCAACATTGGTAGAATCCGCAAGGATGTCGACGCCATGGACCTTGACGGCAAGTCCAGGAACCCACTTACCAATGAACGCCCCCAGTCTAAGGAGAGCAACTCTCTGTATCCCATCCTTCCCCTTCCCGGAACCAGATCATGATCTGCGTGCGTTTCACGTGGGAAAATTTTGCTTTGATTGGTTTTCTTTTCAATTTCTTGTTATATATCATGTTGGCAAACTTGATGGATCAAAATGATGCGCTGCGATGGTCATGGCACTTGGCGTAGGTGTAGCTGGGTTTTTTTGCTCTATGTTCCAAATCAATGTATGATTCATACTGGGAGAAAGGTAGTTTTTCTTTTGTTTTCCTTCTGTATATAATATACATACATACAAAAAAAAAAGGGGATATGTGCTGCAGCTCAGCTCCGGCCTCAATACAATTTACCATTCAAACCAAGCTAATAGAATCAAGAGTGGGTGATCATGGTCTGCGTACCTTTTGGACCCCTAACAGTAGTCAAGGGCGCATAAATTCCCGTGCTGGACACTAATTTCTATAAGAGAAATATACTCACAGTTTGCGACACCGACATCTAATAGATGGGTTGGAAGTTCCGGGCCCAAAGTTTCGTTGACATGGGTTCCAGACATGGTACTTTTACACGACTCGTGCTCCTGCAAGCAAGTCTTGACCAAAGGGCTGATGAACGCAAAAATGCCTCTGGGCCGTCGTCACTTGGCAATTGTGGTGTGGTACATACATTTCCGGAAAGGGCAACGGGAGACCTTAGGTATGTGTATTGTTAAGTCTTTCATGGACCATCTGTCAGGAATACCTAGGTATGTAGGTGAGGTAGTTACCAAGGGTCTCTTCACAGTGATATCTCGATATCATCCTCGGAAGATGAGCTAACAAATTGTACGTGTGAAAGTGGATTATCTATAGAATTAGATGTCCCGTAGAATATTCTATAGCATTTAGATTATGCTACCACACCAACATCCAGGTTGTCGAAGATATAGTAAGACATCATCATTCTGCAGAGGTAACAGCCTCGTGAACCTGCCCCTCGCCTAGCGGCATTTCAGAAGGAATTTAGGCCTGGCCAACGCTCAAGCCTCCCAGAGATGGCAACGGCAAAACCATGACAGTCATCACAAAGATCCATTTGCAAGCAGAATCGAACGTCTTTGATCAGAGTTTACATAGTGAGACTATGGGGCTGTCGCACAGCTGGCACATGTTAGTCGATCTGCTGCTATATACTTGTATATTCTTACTACCGTTGGTGCCTAATCACTACATGCAGTTGTAATTGGCAGAGTCAGCCTTGCCGTGAACCTTACTACCTGGCACCAAGACCTGTAATGCTGTTAGAACCGGGACGATTCAAAGCGCCTTTCGCACACTTCTTCTTTCTTCTTCTTCTTCTTCTTTGGAGCCAGATACTAATTTAATTGATCGCTCATCGCTTCCGTTGCATCATTACTCAGAAAACTCACTGATGTTGCGCACAACGTACTTGTAGCAGGTAAATCAGTCTTGGATTCAGGTATTACAGCCAGGCTGGTACCATTCGATCACTAGAAAACGAGCAGCACTTGGCAAGACTCATGAGACCATAGTTTACATATTTTTACTGGAAGCCGCCAATACGGAGTGATAATGGGAGATCTCAACACAAATGCTGCAGCCAGTTCTGCATATCCCGGGCCATGTCTTCCAACGCCAAATCACATACGTCTCGTCTCTCTCCAGCCGGGAAGCGATAACTCAATTATATGTGAACTTTTGATTGCTGAAGTTCATTCAAACATCTCTTATGAAGCAGTATCATATACCTGGGGAGACCCCGGTGACCGCCAAACTGTCTTTATTAAATCTCACAAGCACGAGCGACCAAGAGAATTATTTGTAACTTCTAATTGTGTCTCTGCCCTTCGTCGCTTACGATATCAAGACCGTCCACGTATTTTATGGATAGACGCTTTGAGCATTGATCAATCGAATTTGGTGGAAAGAAATCACCAAGTGTCTCTTATGGCTGCGATTTACTCCAGTGCCACAAACGTTGCCATCTACCTCGGCGAGGCTTCAGAGGACAGCGAGCAAGCGATTAACTTTATCATAGAATGCGCTACACCGTCTTCAGATACAAACTCTCTGAGCTACATAAAATCTGCGCCATTGGTTCGAGCATTAAGCAGCTTCTTCCATCGATCTTGGTTTACAAGAGTATGGGTTTTACAAGAAGCTGTACTACCAGCTACTGGCATAGCTTATTGCGGAAACAAAACACTGCCCTGGTCGACAATTAAGCATTTCAGTGGTTGGAACACAAACAACAAATGGCTACAACAGCTGCCATTTGTAGTCTCTGACCCTAAAGTCTCGCCGATAGAGCGCCAGGAACTACCGCCGATGCTTAAACTCCTTATTCAAGCAAGACATTGCGAAGCAACAGATCCCCGAGATAAGATCTATAGCATGCTATCGTTGCTGGGCACGCCAGACAAGCAATTCAGCCTCAAGCCACGATATGAAGATCCAGTTGCTAAAGTCTATACGGACTGCGCCCTTGCCCTCATGGCTGATAGCGGCTGTAATCTTCTCAGTGCTGTGCAGGGGGGTTCGACGATTGATGGTCTGCCATCATGGGTACCAGACTGGAGTGTCCAACCCAGACGCGAAATTCTTGGGACGTCTATGCGCGTAACACGAAACAGACCTTATAACTTCGAAGAGCGAGCGGGGAATCCTAAATCACCACAGGTTATCTTGGATGAACCAACTCCCGGTACGATGAAAGTATCCGCGAGATTACGTATAGCTGGCTACGCATGTGGCAAGATTACAAAAGTCGGGTCGCCATATCTCGCCGGCCAAGGCCAGTTTCCATTACATGAGTGGAAGTCTCTACTACAGGATGATGCTGTAGTTGGTAGGAGACAGGCAAACGTCGTACCTCTCAACTTCCATGGCGATGACTCAAATGAATATATTTTCCACAAAGTCATAGGCGCCGCTGGATTTGGATATGCCAGTGCAATTTTTCGATTTGTCCAGAAGGAGGCCAAAATAAAGCAAGCGCCAGAGGGCGACGTATCTGCACTGAGCTGGGAATCCAGTGTCAGGCAAATGGCTTCGGAAAGGCATTCTGCACAAGCCACTGAAGATTTTGCGTTGCCATTCACAGATATTCCATTCCATCTTGCAGCAAAGGACCAGCCTCCCAGCTACAGGGCCTATGTCCAATTTGTGTTAAAGAACTGCCACTCCCGTCGCTTTTTTATCACTGACACAGGGTACATGGGCATTGGGCCTGAAGGGGCTAAGATTGACGACAAAATCTACATTTGTGTGGGTGCTGCAATTCCATTCGCATTTAGGGACGTCGACGAGAATTGCAACGGCCAAAGTTCGAAAGTTTTCCAGTTGGTGGGAGAATGTTATACAGACGAAAAGGCGTGGAGAGACCTAGAAGACAGAATCAACTCACCTCAGTATTTTGATGTTATATAACGAAATCTAATGCCTTATCAATGTATATTATGCATAAACGATTTCAGATTCACGAATGATCAAGACAGAGTACTAAATTAGTTATACTATACTATGTAATAATCTATGCAGAACTTAACAGGTAAAAACCGGACATTTACTGTAATTCTTTTTTACCTCTTCTTGCATTGAGATCGATCCATAAGTTCAGCATCAAGACGACTGAGAACCAAATCCAGCGTGCATGCTAAGAGCCTTACTAACTGCCTACTATTCCTAGGTAATATGCCTATGCACTATGTACTGTACAGTTCAGTTTCGTATGTATGAGGGGATTATTATCCAAGGCAAAAGTCGAGACCAGGACCTTGGACCTCTTTGGCGAAGCTAGGCGAGACAGGCACCCGTTGCAGGAGCCTCCCGATGTCCCGTGCCGCTGTTTGCAACTGGTGCGAGTACAGATTAGGTAACAAGTAGTTTCAGACGAAAAAAGACTTGAGAAAATAAATGAGTAGTATGTATTACGAAATAATAGCAATGGAAAAGAGCACGCAGACAGTTTCTCGGTGAATGGCCGGCGTTGGTTGGAATGCGGGCTGTGAAGCAGAGTTGCACAGAACAAGAAAAAGGAGCAGAGCCAAGAGAAACGAAAGTGCCAAACAGGGCTGAGTCACTGCAGGGATGACGACTTACATAAAAATTTGCTCTTTTTGAAAATTCAGAAGACGGGCAAGAGAGGGGAAGCTCTTTCTTTCTGCTTCTGCCTAGATGATCAAAAGAAAAGAATGAGTGGTGAAAAGATGCTTGCCGCGGCGCAGACGCAAGGAAGGAGCTCTGGCCAACACGTGCGTTGTGCCTCCTCGGATATACATTGTGAGCGTCTTGAATCGCGCGCCACGGTGCCACGGTATGAGCGAGATCAGGTCGAGAGAAATTAACAGGGCTTCACTGGGGCAGGGGCTCTTCTATTGTACCCGTGTTCCTTTTTTTTATTATTCCTCAATAAATCCTCCATAAAATCGCCTTTTTCTCTCTCTCTCTCTCAGCCGCCCAAATAACTCGCATCGACTGTTTTTGTTTCAGCTCTGATCTCCAGAAAGAGAAACACAGCAAGATCTACCCGAGACAAGCAAAGGAAGCTGTAGGTGGCCCCGGGCTTTTTTTTTTTTTTTTTTTTTTTTTGGCTGTTGGGTCATGAGACATCCCTTGTTGCCTCCCTTGAAAGCAACTGACCATGGAATAAAGGTCGAACGAGCCCGCCTCTCTCTCTCCCTACGGCAAACCAACAGACACCCTCGACCAAACAAACGGAACCACTCAAGCAAACACCAAGAACCATGAAGGCCGCTGTCTTTGCCATCGTCCCCATGCTGCTGCTGGGCGCCTCTGCCTACCGCCCTCCCGTCCACGGGCCCAAGCCGCCCGTTGAAGACGCCTGCTGCTGCTGCGACATCTCAATCAACTCAATCTCCTGCGATAGGGACATCCCCGCCAGCGACTGCATCTGCGCCGCCGTCGTCTGCCCCCCTGGCGCGCCAACCGTCTGGCACGGCGAGCCGCCGGCGCCGCGACCCACCGCACCCACCGAGCAGTTCTACCCGGTGCCCGGCGAACCCACAGCGTAAGGGACTGTTTTTAGCCTGTGAAGTCGAGTGCGGTTCTAGCTTCAAAGGATTGATACGCTTTGTGTGAATCTACCAAGAAGGTCGTGAGACAAAGGATAACGGAGGAAAACGAAAATCATGGCCATTTCTCTGAGGACAAGATGCGCTGGGAGTGCGGCGGGCTGGTGGAGAATCATGGAGAATCCGATGTACTGAGACATGGCTCAGCTGTAAAGGCTGCCTGCTACCTTTAACCTGAATCATTTACGTGCAAATTTCTACTCAATGCAATGCCATAAAATGGGCATAGATTTTGATCACTCTTGTTCGTATTATTGGATTTTTTACTCATTAAATTTTACAAAAATTGACTGCAAAATGTAGGTTGTGCAGAGCTTCTTTGCTGTTCCAAGTATATGGCCTGCACCTCCCAAATTCGCTATGCCGCACTTTTCGTCACTTACACGTGCTTTGTTCCTCCTTTCTCCTTCAACATCGCCCGCCCTCACTCCATAACCAAGACGTTCCTAAACCGCGGCTTGCCAGCTTCCAAGCTCTTAACCGCCTTTTCGACCTCGCTGAATGGATACTTCTCAACCATGCATTTCACGCCGTGCGTCAGGGCAAACTGAATTGTCTCCTCGCTGTCCAGCGCATGGCCGCTCGCCCAGCCCTGCACGCTGGCACCCTTCATGATCAGCGTCACGGTGCTCACCTCAACGTTGCCGACGGGCGCAAGACTCAGGATCTTGCCGTTCGGAGCGAGGCCGTCCACAAGAGCGCCGACCACCTTGGGGTTGGGCGCCGTCTGGACAATGATGGAGGCGCCCCCGAGCTTGGTCAGTTCGGCGGCGGAATCGGCGTTGGAAGTGTTGATGTAGTGGTGCGCGCCGAGCTCCTTGGCGAAGGCGGCCTTGTCGTCGCCGTGGGAGAGGACGGCGACCTCGTAGCCCATCTTGCTGGCGAACTGGATGGCCAAGTGGCCCAGGCCGCCGAGGCCCTGCACGGCGACTAGCCGGCCCTGCTCGACTCTCTGCTTGCGGATGCCGTTGAAGACGGTGACTCCGGCGCACAGCAGAGGCGCCGCCTGTGCAGGCTCAATTTCCTTGGGGATCCGGACGACGGCCTCGGCTCGCAGCAGCACGTACTCGGCATAGCCGCCGTCCCGCGAGACGCCGTTGATGACCTCGTTCTTGCAGTACTGGAACTCGCCGCGCTGACACTCCCTGCACACGCCGTCGTGCCCGCCGTGCCACGGCCCGCCCACGCGCTGGCCGACGGAGAGGTTCTTCACGTCGGCGCCGAGCTCGACAATGTCGCCGACGATTTCGTGGCCGGGTGTGCGCGGGAAGACGTCGCCAAAGTGGCCGTAGCCAACCTCCATGTCGGACCAGCAGACGCCGCAGGCGAGGACCTTTACGAGGACCTGGCTAGCGGAAGGGTGCTTCAGGGGCACATCTTGGATGGTGAAGCCGGAGTTTGGCGCGGTAAGAACGACGGCCTTGTAGCTCTTGGGGAGGGAGGATGTCATTTTGTGAGAGATGAGGAAGCCTGATTGGTTCAGAATTACGATTGGATGGGTGAGTGTAATATCTCTATTTGTTGAATCTTTTTATTGAAAGTGCTGACAGGGTGTGTAGTGAATAAACAGGTCAAGCAGCTCTTTGAATATCTTGTATGAGATGGAGCAGCTGTGGAAGAGCTTTAGTAGTAGAGCCTTAGCAGAGCTTTGTGAGAGAGGAGAGCTTGGAGCTATCTCTAATTGAAAAACATGAAGTGAAGGGAATTTATTGAAAGTTATATACTTGTGGACGAAAACTGAAGCTCCGTATTAATACTACTGGCCTAATTAAGAGTTTTGTGTTTCCCAAAACCGGTCAAATATTCGTTTTCAGCTGATAATCCTACCTGGGCAAAATTGCTGCTAATGGTAAACCAAGCAAACTAGTGCGCTGCTGTGAAGTCAGTGTGACTTCATCAGCGTCAAGGGGGGGGGATTCGCAAAAGGTCCAAAGTTTATGAGATAGCTGTGCCTAGAAGTCGGGGGCGCTCGGGGTTAGGACTGGAACGATACTAGGGCCGGGCGTAGCATTGCTTGTGTGATTGTTCTGTATCACAGATGGCATGATTGGGGTTTGGTTGTATCTGACTAAGGTCTACGGAGTAGATGGGAGCTGTAATTCGAATAAAGGTAAAACAAGGCGTCACTCATTTGTGAGCTATAGCTAGCTTTTCCCCCGAACTGACAAATGTAATGAGGATATCTGATCTCTTCGATGATATTCACGACAAGGTTTAGCTATCACCAACCATATTCCTTAAGCCATTGACCTATGATAAAGCTGAAAAGCCCTGCTTTAGCCTAGGATGGAAAGTAGCCAGGGTATACAGAGGCAGTTTCCATTATTTACTCGGTCGAGTTGATATTATTGCATCTATGTTTATGATTTCCGATTCTTGCTGGACTAAACCTCATATAGGCTATGTGATAATGGGTTGTCTTGATGTCATCTATTTGAGTGGCAATGCTAAGAGCAGCGTGAATCAAAGAGCCTGGTTAGAACAGCACGCCTTTGCTTCTTCTCACAATAGTCTTTGCTTGCGCTTCATTCCATTAATCTAGGATAGTTCCGTTCCAATACAGTTGATTCACATCGTTAATCTTCATCTTCATCGTGTCATAAATGATACATAGGTTAACTTGCCCAAAACCGACGCTTCGCTCTAGGGTAGCCGCGCTTGCTTCTATGTAGCACTAGTTCGCCATAGCTATTGGCGGCGGGGCAAACTCTCCCCGGCTAATCCTCGCTCCTGGCCCCCAGCCCAGCCAATCACCGCCCTCGCATTTCCGACATCACGGGGCAAAAGAGGCGAATCAATCAATCCATCGATCTAACCTTCAGGTCTCCCCAAACTCCAAACCTCCAGCCTCGCCCAGCTCCCTTAAGCCGCGGCACCCCAATCTTCCTCCCCAGAACAGAACTCGTTCGTTGAGGAAGCCTTTTCCACCTCCGAGTCTCTGCTGCTCGCCACACATAGCAATCATGCTGCCGGCCACGCGATCTGCGGCCTCAATGGCCCTCCGAGGTGCGTCAAATTTTCCAAGACGATACGAACGACGAATACGCCACCCAATCAACCCTCCCCAGTCGTTTGATACTCAGATGAGCTGACGCCAATGATTTTCCATTTTACAGTCAAGCCTGCCTCTGCGCTGATGCCCTTCCGAGCTGCCGCCGCCTTCACAACAACATCTCAAAAGGATGCCACCTCGTTGACCCCCCACTCGCCCAGCTTCGGCAAGATTCGCAAGGAAGTTCCCCTCCCCAGCGAGGAGGGCACCAAGGGCGTCATCCAATACGCGCTGTACGTAAAAACTACAACATCCATTCCAGATACCAATCTATACGACATATGAAAGAAAAAACCAAGAGAAAATCCCAGTTTCACAAATCTAACGATATCTCTGCAGCACCTCCCTCGACATCATCGCCAACTGGGCCCGTCAATCCTCCCTCTGGCCCATGACCTTTGGTCTCGCCTGCTGCGCCGTCGAAATGATGCACCTCTCCACCCCGCGATACGACCAGGATCGTCTCGGAATCATTTTCCGTGCCTCCCCCCGTCAGTCCGACGTCATGATCGTTGCCGGCACCCTCACCAACAAGATGGCTCCCGCCCTGCGCCAGGTCTACGATCAGATGCCCGACCCCCGATGGGTCATCTCCATGGGCAGCTGCGCCAACGGCGGCGGCTACTACCACTACAGCTATAGCGTCGTCCGCGGCTGCGACCGCATCGTCCCCGTCGACATCTACGTCCCCGGATGCCCGCCCACCAGCGAGGCCCTCATGTACGGAATCTTCCAGCTGCAGAGGAAGATGCGCAACACCAAGATTACCCGAATGTGGTACAGGCGGTAAATAAGAAGGGAAGAGAATGAAGGTGAAATATGGGAAGAAGACGAGAAGAAAAGGATGGGAGAAATTGGCTTTACGTGATTTGAACGGTACAGAGGTACTGAAAAGTATGGAGATGAAGAAATCACTTATCCAAAGGGGAATGGAGCTATTCGATCATGGGACACGACGGGGGAATTCTTCAAGACGGAAATTCTGAGTCAAACCCCAAACGCAGGAAGAAGCAATATCATACATTGGCTCGGTATTAATTTTTTTTTACTATGTTTTCTCCAAATTTGTGTATATACACTCTGGGCTGCATTGAGGTTAGAGGTGTAGTGTAGAGTATCTGCCAGAAAATACTGTACCAATACTACGAGCCACACTTGAAGAAAATAAACAGATGACATGAGTGAACTGGAAAAGATGTGTTATACTGTCGTAAGAGAAAAGCAACCTTGATCAATTTCACTTTATTACAATGAAAAAGTAAACCAACTAAATTATTCCAATTGGGAAATAAAAAAATAAAAAAAAAAGTCAAAATTCCATTCCATGCCTGCTTTACTATATCTTGCAATACCCTTCAGCTATTATCTTCATCTTTGCGCTCTCCATCATTCATAATCGCAACACCGCCAGCTCATGAATGCATTTGATCGTCGAAAATACGAATGGAACGCCTCAACTGGATCACCCATCTGTCGGCTGATCCAGCCAGCTCAGTCCCACTTTGTACAATCCATTTCTCATGGCCATGCATGTTTTCTCGTTCCATGGCCCGCCTCTTTTCCACATTTGACATCGTATAGCAGCTCCCTTGCCATCCCCTTTTGCTTTCTTTTCTGCCGATGCCTAAAGGCGGCGTTGCGAGCCATTCTATCTCAACGCGTCACATCTTGCCTGATAACAATAAAATCCGCCAGCGCCAAACCAAAGCCTACCATGTCTGTCTGCTGACTCTTCAACCAAAGCATATATACCCAAATGAGGAAATCAAAATCAAAACACTATCAATGAGGGGATAGAAAGGGATTTTTGTTGGGAAGCAAATGCTACGAAACCATCATAGAAAGCTGTGTGATGCGAGCGAGACACATCGTATACCAACCCGCCGTCTATTCTTGGCCAAAGCCCATGGTCTCCTCAACGGCAATTGTAAGCTTCTGTTGTAGCGTTTCCAAAGTTTTATAAGGGGGTAGATCGATGCGGTTGAAGCTATACTTGTGGTTAGCCATCTTTCTTCCATCATGCATCAAGGGAGTTGAACACTTACCAAGTGTGTGCCTTGGGTAGATTAGCCAAGTCACCGGCCTTCTCGATCGTAAACCTTCTGGGACCATCGCTACCCTGAAGATCTTTGAATCCGTTGACTGGGATTCTGGAGGTACCGGTGGTGAACTGCAACAAACGCGACTTCTGCTCGCCGTCCCAGGATCGCACTGTTGCCCAGAAGTTCTGGATAACTTCGTCTGACTCAGTGTAGCCTCGGTAGTCGGTGTGCTTCTTCCAGTCATCAACGTCAATCTCAGCAATACCGCCAATGAGCAACTCCAACTCTCGCTCATCAAAGACGTTGATGAGGTCATGAGGGATTAGCTCTTGGAAACCCTCCTTGAAAGCTTGGAACTGCTCGGCGATACGCTTCTCAATTCGCCATTTAACCATAAGCTCCACATACTCCTTCTTGTTCTCATTTGTCACTTCAATGTCACGACCGCCGGGGATCAAATCCTCGGTAGTCAATACACCGAAGCGCTCATCTTCCGTGGAGAATGTTTGTTCTAGGATTCCTCCTGAAATATCATTGTCCAGCATCCACTGCAATGATCGGTGGAAGTCAGCGTCGACTCCTTCCATATCAGCCAACGTGACTCCCTTGCCCAGGACCATCTTGTAGAGAGCACCAATGAAGAAGGCGTCCAAAAATCGGCGGTGGAAGATGGCCATACCGACTACACGGCCAATGAATTTGAAATAGTTGAGATGCTCTGGGTTAATACCAGAGTGAGGGTTAATTTGGAGGGTATAATTATCATGCGCTGAGTACTCGAATAAACAGTAGAAAGGATTGAACATTTCGTGCGAAAGGAGGAAGAAAAATTCTCGGGATAGACCACCGTAATCAAGACCGTCTTCTCCGTCGAACTTGATCATGAGACGCTTCTTCAGGTCTGTAGCAGACTGGCGAGTAATCTCGGCAAAGGAGTCTTCGAAAATGTGTGATCGTCGGACCTTGATATGGCACTGCCCGCTAAGAATGCGCATAGCAGGCTGGGAGCGGAAGTAAATAAGCTTCCGTCTGAAGTCTCGTTTGTATTGGGGCACATTCTGATCCAGGGAAGAAGGAAGACGCGGGTCATCCCAGGTGGTTGTCTTGGTGTTGTGGTCCACAAAGTAGACTCGGGCAGTGTTTGTAAGACGCATCTCCCAGCCGCTAGGCAAGGGGCCGAGCTGAGAAACGGGCTGCTGCTGGATTTGCCCATTGGTGTTGTTCTGGCCGTACATGCGGATGAACTGCTGTCGGCGAGGATCGACCCAGGTCGTGGTACGCGTGTTGTGATCGACAAAGTAAGGCCGTCCTTCGGGAGTCCAGCGTTGTTCCCAGCCTGGAGGAAGCTCACCGGAGCCTGGGCTAGTAGCACCGGTGTGCATCATAGCCGTGTGGCTGCCATTGGGAGCAGCATTGGGAGCAGCGCCGCCGCTGGGGCTACCAGAACCAGAACCTTGCTGCTGTTGCTGAAGAGTTGGCGAGCTGGTACCAGTTCTATCTTCGGGCAAAGTTCGGTTTTGGTGTCTCTGGCGTTCAACCTGGGTAACAGCTTCTCGTTCGTTTCGTACTTCAGCGGCGGTTCCGTTGGCTGTCGGCCGGTTCCAGCTGGTGGTTCGGGTATTGTGGTCTACATAATAGGTGCGACCCAGGTTATCTTCTCTGCGCTCCCAGCCTGCTGGCAAGCGGCCCTGAGCGTCTTCGAACGGGCTCAGCTGGCTGTTGGGGCGCGTAGAGCCATTGACACTCGCAGAGGCAGGCGCGGCACTGACGCTGGCAGGGTGGTTACCGAGATTCGGCTGGGAACTGAGCGCGTTGCCGTTGGGGCCAGACATGGCTGAACTTGGTCGTTCACCAGCCGGAGCAGATAGCGTCGACAGGTTGGAACCACTGGGTGCTCCAAGTGTGGGTCGATTTGACGATGATGCTTGGCCGGCGCGAATGGGAGTACTGAGGTTGCAAGACAGGTTGAGGATGAGCTTGCCGTGCACAACGAGGTTATCAGTCGATTTCTTGAGGTCCCTGGTAATCATTTGGTCTGGCAAGTGCTAAGCGTTAGCGAGCTACTAGTAGTGCTAGAAAATAAAGGGGCCGGGTGACTGAGACATACCGTCGGCCTCGGGTCCGACTTCTGGAATCAAGTCGCCGATTCGGATGTTGATAACGCCAAGGAAACCCTGGTCCTTCTTCTTGAACTTCTTTTGATCGAAAACCTGGACGGCCAGGATACTGCCCTCATCCACACGGCTGCAGAATTCAGCATTTAGTATATAAACTGCCCTGTTACGGTAGAAGGGAATGGTCGTACAAATCAAAGCTTTCGTTCCAATACGGGTTGAGCGTCTTCTTGCTCACCGTCGTCGTCTTGGTCTGCTCGCCGTTGATGGTCGCGACGGCAAAGGGGTCGGGGAAGCCTATTGTTGTTATTGTTTAGCTGAAAGTTGGCAGACACAGAGGCATGATGCGAAGGAACAACCGAGAGGAAGGAGGGAGATACATACGGAAGACATCTCGTTTGTACAAGCCATCGGCGGCGATGACTATGACGATGCATGTTAATAACCCAAGCACCTTGTTAGACATGAGTGGTTTGAACAAAAAAACGCACTTGTTATACGGAGATTGGGTCGACTGCAAGACGTATGTTAGTCGAGAATTCCATTATAAATGACTGAACAGCCTACGGCCAGAGGGGCCGAAGAAAAAAAAAATGGCACGAGCGTGAATCTTACCCAGCATCGTTGTTTCGGTTCGCCATCTTGACGGGGTCGTTTGTGTGTATGCAGCGCTCTAGGCACGGCAACACCAGGCTTCCTCGAATGCACAACTGTCAACAGATTCGACACCTGCGCAAACCCTTTTCTTCGATGGCGTCCAGGGGTGGACGTTTAAGGAGGAAGTCGGCGCTGTAAGTGACGCCAAGCGACGATATGCTGCGGACTGAGCAAAGTTGGGGCTGTGCAGGCCAGACTCCCCGCTCTATGGCTGGGTGGCGGGCGCGGGATGGGAGCACGTGACAAGGCCTGCGCTCTGGCAGGCGGCGACAATTGCGAGACAGGACAGGAGGCGTGAGCAGCCGGCAGCGGGAAAAAAAACGGCGGATGGGCAATGAATGGACTGGGCTGCGACGATGATGGAGGAGATGGAATCCAGACGGGTTTGCAAAGGCGGGCTGACAAGTGGAATCCCCCTCTGCGCACAGCTCAGGCGGCTATGGGGCGCTGGCTGATGGCCGTTTGCTGGCGATTAGAGTGGGGAGGAGGGACGAGAAGCTGCTAGGCGGCCTCCTTTAGGGCCCTTGGGCTCTCTCTAGGGCGGTTCCTGTAGAAGGAAGAGGGCCCCGTGGCTTCTGTCAGTGAGAAGTCGTCCTCCTCATGTGGAGGATAGGCGGTATGCGCTTCCACTAACCTAGTAGTATACCTAGTGCACGGACTTGCAGTATGGAGTAACAAGCGTGGCTGCTTTTTCTCCTGGTCGGAGGCTGATTTGCTTCCCGGAAGCAGAGAGAAAAGAGTGCAATCCCTTGGGTACCTTACCCAGAACGCGCTTTTACTTTTTCTGTCTCTCGCACACTCACCACGGCGGAAGCCGGCAAACAGATGCCGTCGAAAGCTTGCCGCTACCAACTAGGCTGCTCCGCAGCGTTTGCTTGCTTCCACTGATGCTTCCCGTACAGTGTGTTGCCCCCGGACTGTGTTGGTATTAGCCAGTACATGCACCTGGATTTGTGCCTCAATCAAAAAGAGCCCGCGAGCATGGGGAGCGTAATACCACGCGCCGAGAGGCAAAGACCCGTGGCAAACACGCCCTACAGGTAGTACGTGCATAACAAGCCAACTGTAGGGCGCCCGACTCTACTGGCACTCGTGTGCGTGGAAGGACGACATGCGATTCATCGCGCCAGCATAGCCTCTGCCCGAGGTACCTACTACTACTATTGATCTCTCAAGGTGCTCCATCTGCTAGCGTATTAAACTTCGAGATGATCTAATAAGACACGGCCAGTCTTGACTAATATCTGTCAAATCATTTCATTCGCCTCCAATGTCATCATTATCAACAAAAAACAGAAGAAGGAGAAAAGAAGAAAAAAAAAAAAAAAAAAAAAGAGGGCAGCACTTGGCATGATTACCAATAATCTACCTCTAGACGCAAACATGGTCGTCCAAATCGGCACATCTAACCAGAGATGAGAACTCAGTCCTCTTAGGGAACAGCTCTGCTCCATATTATGTACTAACTGCTCGGTGCTATTCTATGCCATACTATCACCAACGGCTCTCGTTCACTGTATTATCGTGATTTTTTTTTAACGCTAAGATGTTGCTATTAATGGAATCTCCTTTTCGGGAACGGGGTGCTGGTGACCGTCGTCGTCCAATCCTACGTCAGATCGGACACTCCAAGCTTCCACGTAGCGGTATAAGTAGCAGGGGGTCGACATCTAGTCCTGCACATTTTTGATTGTAAATCTCCAACAAATATATGACGAATTGAAGAAACAAGAGGCTGTACAACAAGAAATACAACAAGGAAAAGGAAAGAAGCCATTCGACGCGATGCATGAAATCCCACAAACGGTTTCTGTACTGTAAAACCGCCACTTGCGATGGAGGGGTCTCTTACAAATACAACAGGTCAATCTACCCCACGCCCTATTATCGACGACATCCGGCATTACTTTTACGCCCAAATTTTGCATCATAGATAGGTTGATCAATAGAGGGGCATTGCAGATCCTGCGCAACAGATTTGGAGCTACGTTCTGATGGCATTGAAATATACATTTCAAATACATCAGCTATGGCAACATCTTACAAATACGATCTGGCGTATAGATATGCCGCCTCACAGATATGTCTGAATCATTCTAAGAGTAACAAAGAAAGGAAATCAATTTTACTTCCTCATCTAACACCCGATTTGCCATCTGGCGTCGATACCAAGGCCTAAAACTCCAGTTCCTTTCCCGTCTTGAAATTCCGGTATTATACACGCAATCTCATTGTCCCGTATCCGATCCTGTCTTTCTTGACTTGAACCTAGCAAGCTAGGTCATAGATAGTAAATTTCCATCATAGTAAAGCAAACACTAGTGTCTTTATCTTCCGTATATTGTTTTTTTTTTGTGTTCCGATCTCTCGCCGTAGTTCCACTCATGTCACTCTGCCCTTCTCCTCAATTATGTCAACCCATATGCCGGATATCTTTCGTCAATTGCGCAGTAAAAAAGAATAGGGGGGAAAAAATTTCCACCATAAATCTCCAAGAAAAAAGAAAAAGAAAAAAAAAAGTGTTGAAAAGAATCAAGTTCCGTTTAATCGCGAGAAATGATAAATCTCTCCTCAGTTCCAATACCAAAGAGACCATCACCCAATCCATTGCTCTGGGCAGATCGCATGTTTGGAGAAACACTTCCTTGGTCCTAGTAAGGGGCGTAACCTCGTCCACGGCCCCGGTAGCCGCCACGGTAACCGCCCCGGGGAGGGAATCCCCCGCGTCCATGGAAACCTCGTCCACCGCGGAAACCTCCTCTTCCACGACCGCGGCTCATGCCAGGAATGTTGGTGCGCTTGGGCGTAACCTTGATGTTGCGTCCCTTGAAGACACTCTCGTTCAGGACGAGGGCCTGGGCCACCAAGCTGGGCTCGGTAAACTCGACATAGGCATAGCTAGAAGAAAGGTAAGGAGGTGTGTCATTAGCTTTGAATGTTTCCAAACTGGCAGAAAGGAACCCAGAAGGGAACGTATGAGGTATGCTTACCCCTTAGGCTGTCCGGTAAATTTGTCTAGAAGAATGGTGACTCGATTGATAGAGCCGCAGCTCTGGAAATGCGCCTGGACTTCCTCTGGAGAGGCCGAGTAATCGACGTTGCCCACGAAAATGCTTCGAGCGTCGACAGACTCTTTGTCATCGGCGAGATCAGCAGACTGCTGCTCCAGTATGGCCTGCATCTCACGCAGCTTCTTAGCTTCCTCTTCCATCTCTGCGACTCGGCGCTTCATCGCTTGGATCTCCTCCTAGCGGTCGGCGTGTCAGATCGATCAGGTAAGAGCTCTCATCTTGAGCGCGCGTAAAGCTAAACCCACCTCTTCACTAGCCGTAATCTCGTTTTCCGGCTCACGCTCCTCCTGAGGGATGCCTTCTGGCTTGTCTGCGTCCGACATTGTGCTTGACCGAATGAATCGACAGAGTCTCTGATGGGATAAAACTGCAAGCGAGGAAAGATTAGATTAAGCTCAGAGTAAAATAAAAGAGCTATTTCTTTGTTACAGCAACACAACAAAGGCTGAATGGAACGTAAAGGGCAGAAAAAAAAAAGCTAGGATGCGCCCCCCTTGCGCAGATTGGGAATAACGTTTTGAACTGAGCCTGAAGCGCGACCGCCTCAGGTTTCACGTTGGAAAAACTAATTGAAACGTCAAAAGCTACCAACCTGGATTAACTGGCTGCAGCGATATCGGACGCGACAGCAAGAGTTGTCTGCAATGGAAAACGAAGGGATGATTCTGCAAGGACAAAGGTAAGTAAAAGAAATTCGTGATGGACAATCGTCACTTGAGCCTCGAGACGCCGCGCTGCAGAACCGAAGTTTGCCCGCCCGCAAGGCTGCTGTCCGCGGTCCACTAATCAGCCCAAGTTACTGCCTAGCCTGCGCTTCAAGGCGCATGTGCCATTGCGGAGAGCGACCTACATAAAATGCTACCGCACAGGCATTAGCTTACTGAGATGGTAGTGCTTCGCAGCCACTGGTTGCATGTCGCTAGCACGGCTAAACCGGTCTCCAGCAGCTTCAGGCTTCGTGAGGACGGAAATCGGCATGCTGCTGTTGATGAGCATCTCCAGCTGGCATTTCTAGTAGCTGACAAGCGCCCCTCTCAATGCTTTTAGCACCTACTATTAATGCATTCCCATCAGTAGCAGTAGTATAAAAAACCAGCTGACGTCTTAGCGCTGCATACATGCATGTATGTTCCCTCTTTACTCTGAGACTTTATATAGCCGCCCCAGCCTTCTACTTGTGATTGACAATGACAGGCCTCATACGTGATACTTGATACTGACCATCCATCGTCGGCTTTGTTCCTCCTGTCGCTTTATATAAACTATTATGGCAGATCGCTCGTCCACCCCATTGCTCCAGTCTTACCATGGCGATGACAGCGATGAAGCGCCCGTCTGGCGCAGGCGCTCTCAGGAATCATCCTTCTGCCGACATTTACGACGATGCCGCAGGACAAGCCAGCGCTTCCTCGAGTCTCGCACAAAACATTTCGCCGTCATGGGTATTGTGGCACTGGATGTAGCTGCGCTGCTTGCAAATATCTTTATTCAGTTGATTGCCTGCGAGATGGATGAGAAGGATGAGCCCTGGGTGGAAGATGTAACCGAAAGTCTGGAAATCGCAGGTCTAGTCTTCAGCAGCCTCTTCCTCCTTGAACTCGTTGCATGTTTGTTTGCCTTTGGTCCGCGGTAGGTTTTGTTTTCCCCTTTGCGCTGCTTGGGGCTATTTCTGACTCGTGTTGCGCGCAACAAAGCTTCCTTGCCTCTTGGTTTCATCTGTTCGACTCGGCAGTCATTGTTGCTAGTTTTGTGATAGATATATTTTCCAGAGGTCTTACCGAGTCTATTGGCTCTTTGATTGTTGTCCTCCGTCTATGGAGGTTGGCAAAGATATCCGAAGAGGTGGTATTGGGCGCTACAGAGAGGATGGAGATTCTGGAACAGCAGCTAGAGGACCTCGAAGCTGAAAATAGTAGATTACGAGCTCAGCTGGGCATCGAGTCCTCCAATCATTCGATCAATGAGTAAACTTAATACAGGGTGAAAAAATCGAGTTAATCTATTTATATACAATTGTTGCATTTAATATGTGCACTGTTAATGGCCTCCTAAAGCAAAATCTTTGTGTCCAGACATTGCAGAGCTGGTAGGCGAGCTCTGATTATGGTATTAGTACCTAGATTACTCCCATCCATTCCTTCTATTCGTGACAAACTCCAGATATGTATGACGAGAACCCTTCAACTCTGACACCATCAATGTGGATTCAACTGTTCCAAAATAAATAAACAGATGGAAAAGAAAAAGAAAAGAAAAAACGCCCTTGATATCTATGCTACCTCCCTCCCATGTCCCGCAGTTGCCCTGTGTTCCCATCCGATGTATATGAAATATTGTGCCTGATTGACATGGTGATCGCTGGTAGAAAATGATACGAAATAAAACAAAACAAGAAGATAGTGGTCATGTGTGTCGATTGCGTTTGGCTCCGTTACCGGCTGGGTCTTTGCTATCAAAACAGCCACCGAAAAAGTCGTCAAAGTCCATCTTTCGTTTCGCCCCTGCCCCCCGGCCAAGATGTGGCGAAGACCGAGGGCCGTTCCTTGAAGAACTTGATCCGAATTTAGAACTAAATGACGGCGGGAAAGCAGATACGTCCTGCGGTCGTGGGTCTGATAAGTCTAGGGTAGCGATGTTGGGATACGTTGAGTGGAAGGTGAAGGCTTCTTGTGTTGGTATGACAAAATGGGTCGGTTCTTCGTTCATAGGAGGCGCAGGGACGACAGCGGGAGGTGAGTGTGTTCGAGATTGGGTCGGAACCGATGTAGACGCTGATGGTTCAGCACTAGCCCGAGAAGCCTCGGGGGAGGTATTTCTTTCGCCCTTGTCGGTCTCGTCTTCGCTCTCAGTGCTCTGATGTCCTGCCTCTCGACCGTCGAGCCTCTCCGTAGCCCATCTTCTTATTCTCCAGCCCTCGCCGTCGTCCAAACCAATGCTTTGCTTGTCGAGGAAGAGGAGGAGGTCGTCCAAGCAATCTTGGTATCCGTCTGCGCGAGCACGCGCCTCTGCTTTGGCAGATGTCTTGTAAAGCTTCGTCACGGATAGCGCCGCAGCCTTGAAAACGTCTAGCAGCTGTTCGGGTGACTCATACTGCATCGCCTGCTTTCCCAGGCCGCTGTAGGTTTTCGACGAGTCCATCTTCGTAAGAGATATTTGCTCTTGGGCAGTAGTAGGGCGAGAGAGCGCGTGTATGTGCTGTAGTCGACGTTTTCGTTAGTCAGCGTAACAGCAAACTAGGAGCTTTGTGTTCCTACCTTGGGGCGACAGAGAAGATCAGCCTTAGGGAGGGAGAATCCGCCACTGCCTGGTCTAGGGGGTCGCACGGCAGAGACAATGTCGTCGACCTCTTGCGAAAGAGGCTTCGAGCTATGAAGATGCAAAGCTCTCAAGGTGATGGAAGAAAGCTCCTGTGATAGACCTCAAATGGGATCAAAGCGATGGAGGGGAAAGTCCTGGCAGTATGTTCCGTAGCGGCAAACTTCTAGGTCAGCAGGTTAGAAAGGCGGGCGAAGGCGGTAGAACTGCACGTGGGGTGATGGGTCGCTACCCTGGTCTTTTACACGTGACTTTGCGACTCGGTAGCTCTAGGTTTTGGCGTCAAGGACAAGTATGAGGGACAAGTTGAGTTTGAGGGCGTAGCAATTGATTTTACGGCATTTTTAATTAGAATCTCTGTGATTTGGCTGTGGCCAGCAAGGCGCGCGCGCAGAGGTAAGGGTAGCTCCTTGCAGGCCGCTGGCTGAGGCAATTCCATGGTTGTGCCATATTACTTCGTATACCTAGCACCTACCTACCTCCTAGTACCTAATTAGAGGCGCACCTGTAGCACACCCTGTAAGATTACGCTCCCGCAGCTGTCTGCATCTGTGCAGCGGGCGGAAAACGCCCCTGACCCGTGACGTCGTTCTCTATTCCCCTTCTGGACTCGGACTTTTCTTCTTCCATTGTAGAATAAGTGGGGGAGGCCATATCGATTTTGCTCTCCAGCGTGGAGAGACAAGGGTGGGACCTGCACGCGCGCTAGGCCTAAAGTCGACAGCCTTTCAATGAGCACGTCGAGACTCTTGCCAGGCGCATTTCCAAAAAACATCTTCTCCTTGCCGCCAGTAGAAGGGAGATAGATCCACGGCTTGAAAGCACCACCAAAACATCTCAAGAGGCCAGAGCCATCTCCTCAGTTACCAGAACTTCCCTGGGCCCCTTGGACTCCTGGTTACGGGCGCATCTGCAGCGCGTTTCGTGCACGCAAGTCGCGTAAAGAGGCTCCCCTCCGAGATTTTAGTCGCAATGGCTCCGCGACCTCGATCAAACGGCGTGGACACCGACGCGTCCATGTCCGACGCTCCAGAGCATCCCCATGCTGAGGAAATGGTAGCTTTATCTATTTATATGGCAGACTTGGCATTTTGTTCGATGTTATGGCTAACTTGATCGCAGGAGGTCGATGAGACTCCCGACTATACCGACTCCGATACCAACCCGAACACTACGGCTAGCAGCGTGGCTGGCGAACCCCTCACAGACGGCAGGAAGCGACGCACCGAGGCGAACCAACTGCGTCGAAGTATCTTTGGAAAGAAGCATGATCGCCTTGGAGAATCAAAGGTGTGCCTCCCCTCAGACAGTCTTTTACAAGGCGATGCCATTAAAATAGCACTCCATATTAACCTTTTTATCTTGTTTGTTTCTTCAAATAGGAAGATGACACAATTCGACGATTTCGTTACCTTCTCGGTCTTACCGACTTGTTCCGGCACTTTATCGAGACAAATCCCGATCCTAAGATCAGAGAAATCATGACCGAGATTGACCATCAGAATGCTGAAGCTGCTCGAGTAAAGAAAGGCGCTGGCAGAAAAGGAGGCGCTACAAGCGAGAGACGGCGACGAACTGAAGCTGAAGAAGATGCAGAGCTCCTGAGCGACGAGAAGCATGGTGGATCCGCTGATACTGTGTTCAGAGAGTCACCTTCCTTTGTACAGGGAGTCATGAGAGACTACCAAGTTGCGGGTCTGAATTGGTTAATCTCGCTGCATGAGAACGGTATTTCGGGCATCTTGGCTGACGAAATGGGCCTGGGGAAAACACTACAAACCATTTCCTTTCTGGGTTATCTCCGCCACATCATGGGTATTACTGGACCCCATCTTGTGACAGTGCCCAAGTCAACGCTCGACAATTGGAAGCGAGAGTTTGCAAAGTGGACTCCAGAAGTCAATGTGCTTGTGCTCCAAGGTGCCAAAGATGAGCGTCATGAGCTCATAAACGAACGCCTCGTCGACGAAAAGTTTGACGTCTGCATTACTAGCTACGAAATGGTTTTGAGAGAAAAGGCGCATCTCAAGAAATTCGCTTGGGAGTACATCATCATTGATGAGGCACATCGCATTAAAAATGAAGAGTCATCTCTATCGCAGGTCATCCGACTCTTCAACTCCCGCAACAGACTTCTCATTACAGGTACACCTCTACAAAACAACTTGCACGAGCTCTGGGCTCTGCTCAACTTCCTCCTTCCTGATGTCTTTGGCGATGCCGATGCATTTGATCAGTGGTTTTCAGGACAAGACCAAGATCAAGACAAGGTCGTGCAGCAATTACATCGAGTCTTGCGTCCGTTCTTGCTCCGACGTGTCAAGAGTGATGTTGAAAAGAGTCTCTTACCAAAGAAGGAAGTCAATGTATACTTGGGCATGTCTGAAATGCAGGTCAAATGGTATCAAAAGATTTTGGAAAAGGATATCGATGCTGTTAATGGTGCTGGAGGAAAGAGAGAGTCTAAGACCAGACTTTTGAACATTGTGATGCAGCTACGAAAGTGCTGCAACCACCCCTACCTCTTTGAGGGCGCTGAGCCAGGTCCCCCATACACAACTGATGAACATTTAATTTACAATGCAGGCAAGATGAAGGTCTTGGACAAGCTGCTAGCACGACTTCAGAAGCAAGGCAGCAGAGTCCTGATCTTTTCTCAAATGAGTCGATTGCTTGATATCTTGGAAGATTATTGCGTTTTCAGGCAGTATAAGTATTGCCGTATTGATGGTGGAACCGCTCACGAGGACCGAATTGCTGCTATCGACGAGTACAACAAGCCTGGATCAGAAAAATTCGTCTTTCTGCTGACAACGAGAGCTGGTGGTTTGGGCATCAACCTGACAACAGCCGACATAGTCATTCTCTACGATAGCGACTGGAACCCTCAGGCGGATCTGCAGGCCATGGATCGCGCGCACCGTATCGGACAGACGAAACAAGTCGTAGTGTACAGATTCGTCACTGACAATGCTATCGAAGAGAAGGTGCTCGAACGAGCAGCCCAAAAATTACGACTCGACCAGGTCGTCATTCAA